>NW_022631044.1:3063415-4263415 GCF_010015895.1 Lontra canadensis
CCCCCCCACCCCCGCAGGGGTGTGACGTCCAGTTGGCTTTCCAGGGGGAAAAAAAGTCCTGGTTAAGAATTTGCTACTATCTGTGGTGTCTGTACTCCCACCAGGTCCAATTTCAAGCTACCAACTGGTTGAGGAACTGACTTACAGAACTCTCAAACGTTTAACAACCAGCTCTCACTGCCCATTAGATCGCTGTCCCCTCCAGAGGCCGTCAACCACTCAAGCCCCCAGGGCCCACCCACATGCCTCCTTGAGCCCCAACTCCCACTTCCCTGCCTGTCTTTGCAAAATACCATTATCCATGCACTGGACAGTGTGTGAGACTGGGCCTGAGGCCCGTGTGGCCCTTCACACTCCTTGTGCTGCAGTCCTGGGGGAAGGCTGGTGGGTGGGCCTCTCGGGTCACTGCGGAACCGTGGAGGGAACAGGTGTGAAATGGCTTTGCCAAAGTGAACCCCAAACCCAGTCCAGTGCCCAAGTCCCAGTGACTACTATCTCTAGTACGGAGCGATGGGGAGGTCTGACTCAATGTGTCACTGTGGGTTGACAAGCCCCGGTCGGGAGCAGCTAGCAGTCTGCCTGCTGATGAGCTGCCCAGCCTCTCACCTCTCTCTGTCACATGCAGCCTCCTCACACCCTCCCACTTCCAGGGACGAGGTGAGCCCAGTGACGAATATCAGGTAACCAGGAAGCCACTGCTAGGTCAGTTCCCTGGACCATAGAATGACACAACGCCCATCTCAGGGGCTCGGAGTCTGTCCACAAAGTTCCCTTGCAGAAGAGGCTTCCTGGTCTTGTGGGTGGCCAGAGCGTTTCTCTGGGTGCAGGTTTTCCTGGTGCAATCTTCTTAGAGACCCACCTGCACTTGACACCTTCCCAGTGACTCCATTTCCCCCTCCTCCGGGCTTCTGGAATGGCACAAGGGCCCCACCTTAGCCAGGCAGCTGTGATGAGAGTTGTTGACCCAGCTGCGTCTCTGCTAGCCCACTGTGTCAGCTGGAAGGGGCTGACACAGCAGCAGGGACTGGGGATTTTTAGGTATAGCCAGGGACCCTGGGAACGTCCAGAGGCAGGCCCGGGGCCAGGATCGTCGGGGAGTCAGCCAGGCACTGGGGGAATGAGTGGTACAGGGCACGGATGAGAAACAGGCTTTGGGCCAGGAACAATAGCTGAGAGCCGCAGGTGTGCTGCTGTTCCAGATCCTCTCCTGTCTTAATCACTCTTGTTTGGTGACAGCACTCCACTGGGTCTGGAGCCCAGCAGAGAACACCTGCTGACCCGAGAATAAGTTTCTGTGGGGGCTGGAGACAGTCACACGTGTCTGGTTTATGTGAACCTCACAGTCCGGTTCATTGCTGGAGACAGAGTTATGAATGAACCAGTACACCATCCTGCAACACACGCTCCACTGGGAGTGGGCACGCGTGTGAGAGCCACAGAAGGCTCCATGGAGGGGGTGACATTTGAAGGATATCATGAAAGTGGGTCCCCCCAACAGCCCCAGTCTCTCTGTACAGGCCCAAGTCAGGCTTCAACCCTGGGACTCACAAATCTGCCTTCTGGGAACCCACGGGGTGGCCCAAGGCAGGCTGCACTCCCTAGCAGGAGGTCACACAGCCAACTTCCTCCATCCAAATCCTCCCAGAACCTCACCACTGGCTTCGCCAACATGGCGGGCATGTCCCCTTCTCAGAACATAAGGGAGTGAGATTCCCTCACTGCTCTTTACATGAATGAGGACGGAACTGGGAGAAAGAGGGCTGCGGAGCTTGGGGAAGGGGCTCTTGGGAGTTTCCTGGAAGGTGAGAGGGAACGGGAGGGGAGGAGACAACATCAGTGGCTCAGAGGTCAGGCCCGCCCAGTGCTGGAGCTGGAGCCCATCCGGATCTTGGCGTACACTCCCAGAAGTTCAGGGTTGGTACCAACCCACTTCAGGGCCTTAATGAGGGTGCTCTGGCCGAGGCCTGCCCACCTCCTGCAAGTGCTGACTCTGAACTAGATGTGATCAGTGAGGGAAAAATGACTGTAGCCATCGAGTTCATGGCAAATGCTTGTGTGTATGTGTGTAATTGTTAAAAAACAATTTCTGTGCATTCTTGATTTGGGGACTGTCCTCTATCTTCCCCTCTAGAGAATCTCATGGGATTCCACACTTGGTTTAGAATGAGAAACACCCATGCCAGGCTCACATATGGTAGGAACGTGGTGAATGGATGCTCCTTTAGCTCCTCAAAGTGGCCACTTGGGGGTGGGGCAAAGGGGCTTCCCCAGGCTGGAAGCTGGTGAGCCTTTGGTCCTTGCCTCCCCCTTCCTTCTCCAGCTGATGACAGACACCTGGATGTCATCACATACTCTGTGTCCTCCTCTGTTATTCTCGGACACGGGCTGGGGAGGGTACCTGAGTGGGTCCCCTCTGACTGGGGCTGGACTTGCACCGTGGGCTGGCCTGTACCAGTCCCAGCGATGGATGCAGAAGGGTGAGGCACTGATCCTGCTCGTTGGGCAGGATGCTGGCAGGAGGGAGGGCTGAGCAAGGGCGGGGCTTCCAGAACAAAGGAGAATGGGGAGCCCTGGGGGCCTAGGCTAGGCATCAAAAAGGCTCTGCCGATTGAGCAGGTCAGAGTAGCTGCCTGCCTCCGTGCCCAGCAGTCAGTCGGACAGCTTGCGCCGGGCCGCCTCTGCCTGCCCCAGACGGGCAGCAAACAACACTCTGCTCCGAGAGGCCTTCTTCTCCAGCGTGATTGCGCCCACACTGCTCTGCGCTTTGCTCTACTTGGCGTGGGTCGGTGCTGCAGTTCCAGAGGAGGGCAGAGGGATGGCGGGGAGTGGAGCCAGGAGCCAGGAGGGCCGTCGGGAGCATGCCTTCGTTCCGGAGCCCTTTGATGGATCCAACATAGCCCCACACCTCTGGCTGCACCGCTTCGAGGTCATCAACGACCTCAACCACTGGGACCACGCCACCAAACTCAGGTTCCTGAAAGAGTCTCTCAGGGGAGATGCCCTGGAGGTCTATAGTGGACTCAGCCCCAAGGACCAGGAAGACTACGGTGCTGTGAGAGAGACCCTCCTGAAAGCCTTCGGTGGGCCTGGGGCCACCCGCAGCCACCTGCCCAAGGAGATCGTCTTTGCCAACAGCATGGGTAAGGGCTACTACCTCAAGGGGAAAATTGGCAAGGTGCCTGTGAGGTTCCTGGTGGATTCCGGGGCTCAGGTGTCTGTGGTCCACCCCAGCTTGTGGGAGGAGGTCACGGATGGTGACTTGGACACCCTGCGGCCCTTTGAGAATGTGGTAAAAGTGGCCAATGGGGCTGAAATGAAGATCCTGGGCATCTGGGATACAGTGGTGTCCCTGGGGAAGCTGAAGCTGAAGGCAGAGTTCTTAGTGGCCGATGCCAGTGCTGAAGAAGCCATCATTGGTACTGACGTGCTCCAGGACCACAACGCCGTCCTGGACTTCGAGCATCGCACATGCACCCTGAAGGGGAAGAAGTTCCGCCTCCTGCCTGTTGGAGGGTCCCTGGAAGATGAGTTCGACCTGGAGCTCATAGAGGAGGAGCCCTCCTCGGGGGAGGGGGGACAGGAGCTCTCCTACTGAGAGGCCCCCTTTCCTTTACCCCCCAAACATCGGTGGGAGGACCCACCACAGTTGAAGGGAAGGGCATATAGCCTCAGGGGTCACTGGGTTTTGCCAGCCTTCTGGAACCAACTCTTGCCTCCTCCTCTCCCTCCTCCATGTGCGGGGGCCTTCTTCTGTCCCTGGTCAGGGAGGCTTCCATCTGAGCTGGCACAGGTGAGGGAGAACAGGCTGGCTATCTCAGAGGGAGGGAAGAGTCCTCATAGTGGTCAAGCTGCTATTGGTGGCAAAGATTTAAGACTGGAAGGTTCCAAGATGACTAGAAATGACTGTCTTTCAGAGAGGACTGGGGTACCTCTTCAGATCCCCTGAGAGGTGGCTCAGTCCCTTCCAGCTCCATGCGGTCCTTCTCAGTTGGGCTGGGTCCGGGCTACAAGGTCCTCACAAGCAAGACCCAGCTCTTGTGGGTGAGGGTCACAGCTGCCCTGGGAGTCTCCCCTGCTGGGTCTTCCCACCTACCTGTATGATGTAGTTTCCTTCTGTCATTTGCTCTGAAACTCATTGAGCCTTATGCCCGTAATTCCTTACTTCAAAAACCAATAAAAATTGACTCATGGAAAAAAAAAACACATAATGTGTTGATTGGGGATCAATGGAATGGATGTGAGTGACTGGGTAAAAAGGGGAGAAAATGTCAAAGAGAGGGAAGCTCCTAGGGTTCCGCGGGTGATTAGCCTGGAGATGTAAGAGGATATACACACAGTGCCTGTGTATATGTCTCGGATTTTCTTAGCCTCGATTTCAAATATTTTTACTTATTTCTTCCATAATTCCTCTATACCTGAAAACTACAATATTTTCACACTCAAATTGCCTCTTCTACCCAAAAGTGACCCTAACGTTATTTGTGAGGTACTGATTGGGGACTGGAAATTGATGGTTCTTGTAAACAAGTGGGAAAGTACGTGCATGGCAAATAGCTCTTACAGCAGCCTGGGAGACAGAGGCAGACCGGGCAGGGGGCAGGTATTGACCTGCATGGAGCAGCCCACGGGAGTCTGGAGGACAGAGTTGGGGGGATGGCCGTGGGGGCTCCGGCACCATGAGGACAGCTTCTTCCTGGAGGGACGTGGAGCCTGAGACTAGAGAGACGGGATGGAGTGGGAAGGACATTCCTAGATTTGGGAATGGGGTGTTACTCTTTGTTAGGGGGCTTCCTCATATCAGCTCTAAGTTCCTGTCCATTTGGAACTCAGCAGGCCTGAGTAATGGAAACACTCAGCCAAAAAAGATCTGCAGGGAAACTGAGAGTGCAAAGCCTCAAGAGCTTTAATGGGAGGAAGGGGACATCTTCCTTTCCTGAGGGTGGGATGAGCCTCTCCTGGAAGTTTCTGCCTGGATGTCCCCAAAGGAGAGACAACTAGCTGGGCAGGCACCAAAGGCATGGTGGAGTCGTCTTCCTCAGAAGCCTCTGGGGACTTGAGGCTGGCCGTCCCGCAGCTGCTCTGAGCCCGGGGCCCTTGCTCCCCATTCCGACTCCAGCCGTGATTCTCCTGGAAACTGAGGCCCAGGTGCAGCCCCGCATCTTCATGATTACCGCAGCCCATCCCTAGGCAGCCAAGCACATTAATAGGAATGAGCTCCAGCAGGCTCTGTGCACGGGGGCAGTGGGTGGTGGGTGGTGGGTGGTGGGTGGTGCTGGTGCTGGGTCACGAGGAAGTGTTTTTCAGGGCAAGTGAGGCCTGGAGAGGCCCAGCTGCGGCTGTGGGAGGAGCCGAGAAGGAGGTAGAAGGACAGCAGAAGGGGACGGTCTTCTTGTGCCTCCCAGGTCCCTTTCTCTAGCTCCTGACAAATGTAGGCTTCTCTCCTGGGCCAAACCCTCCCCTGAGGGGACAACCCTGGTGGCACCTCCCTGTGACCTATTTTCTCCAGGTCTGAGGCTCGGAAGGAGGGAGGGTGGGGAGGCGGCCTGGGGATGGGGAATTGGGTGCCCGGCCAGAATTTCAGGGTGACACCCAGGTTGTCCCCTCTCTGCCCTTGCCCACGTGTGGCAGGCTGCTGAGCCCTGTCCTATGGGAACAGGAACAGGGTGACCTGTGGCCCAGTGGCGGAGACGCTCGCTCCTCTGTTCTAAGCCCCGGGGTGGGCCCGGTGGGGGTGGGGGCCCTGTGACTTCCTAAGCACAGGCGCGCAGGAGGAAGGAACCAAAGGACGGCTCTCAGGCGGGAGTGCATGTGAGGTGGTTACAGGTGCAAATGGAGCCTGGGCTGCAGGGGAGTGAACAGCTCTGCTGGGAACGGAGCATCCAGGAGGGAGCCCTGGAGAGCAGCTAGGAAAGGGAGGTCGTGGACCCATCGCAGAGGGCCTGGTGCCTGGGGAAGGGTTCGTGCATGACCTGTGTGCAAGTGCTTAAACCATGGTGGTCGACCAGGAAGAGTCCTCGGGCTCCTGGGCGTCTGATGGAGGCAGCAGCCACAGACAATGCCACTCTGGAAGCCAGGGTGATATCCGGATGTAGGGTCTCAATTTGAGATGATGGAAAGGCAGGGGCATCAAAGTAAAAATTTAATCCCGGCTTCCAGGGAGAATCCGCTGGGAAGAGCAATGAAAGCAGGTTCCTCAGGGTCCCGCGGGGCAGCCAGGCTGGAGAACCTGTGGGCAGCGTCGCAGCTGTATTTACTCCCCCCCACCCCCCACCCCGGTGACTCAAAGGGCAATACCCGGACGGGCAAGAAAGCAGCATCAGTGTCCCCTGGAGCTTATTAGAAACGCAGGCTCTACCCCACCTAGACCTGCAGGAGAACCTCCACCGGGGCGGGTGGGTGTGTGTGGAAAGAACAAAACAACAGAAAGCCCTCTCCAGGTGAAGTTTGGAAAAGCTCTGGCGAAGAACATCTGATCCTCTAGTTACGGGGCAACTTATGGCTCCCACAAGGCCCCCATTTCTCTACGCATGACCACCACAGCCCCAAGAGCTGTTAACTCCCCCAGACTACACTGGATAATTCCTCATGCCCTTATCCCGCATTTATTTTATTTTTAAGCTTTTGTTTTGGAATAATTTCAGACTTTCAGAAAAGTTGCAAGAGCACTGCAAAGGATTTCCATCCGTTTTACCTAGTTCCCTAAATAGTCACTTTTTAAAGATTCTTTTTTAAAAATTTTATTTATTTTATCTTAAATTTATTTGAAGATTTTTATTTATTTGACAGACATCACAAGTAGGCAGAGAGAGAGGAGGAAGCAGGCTCCTCACAGAGCAGAAAGCCTGACGCGGGGCTTGATCCCAAGACCCTGGGACCATGACCTGAGCCGAAGGCAGAGGCTTTAACCCACTGAGCCACCCAGGCGCCCCTGAGATTCTATTTCTTAGGGAGAGACAGATTACAAGCGGGGGGAGGGGCAGAGGGAGAGGCACAAGCAGACGCCCTGCTGAGCACAGAGCCCTCGGCATTAGATCTCATGACCCTGAATCAGGACCTGAGCCAAAATCAAGAGTCAGAAGCTCAACTGCCTGACCACCCAGGCAGCCCCACCCCCAAATATAGTAGCATTTTTATCAGTTAACCTTATTCTCTCATTCTCCCCTGGACTGTATCTACATGTATATGAACTGTTTGAAAATTGCAAATATGCATTTACTTCTAAAGACGTTAGTGTTTATTTCCAAAAAGACAAGGAATTCTTTAAGAAGAAAATTTTTAAGATTTTTTTATTTGAGAGAGAGTGAGAGAGGGAGAAGCAGACTCCCCAGCTGAGCAGGGAGCCTGACTTAGGGCTCGATTCCAGGACCCCGGGGTCATGACCTGAGCCTAAGGCAAAGGCTTAACTGACTGAGCCACCCAGGTGCCCCAGGAATTCTCTTCTACAACCACAATACAGTGATCAAAATCGGGAAACTAACATTGGCATACTACTATTACCTGATCTGCAGACCTTATTACATTTTCCCAGTCATCCCAATAGTGACCTTTAGAGCAAAAGAAACCACTGTTTTCCATCCGGAATTCAGTCCAGCCACCTGCTGCATTTAGTTCCATGTCTCTTTGGCCTCCTTAACCTGAACAAGTCCTCAGTCTGTCTTTGTCTTTCACACCCTTGACATTGATGAAGAGGCCAGGTCAGTGACTTTGTAGAGTGTAAATCTACACTTGGGCGACTGACGCTTTCTTGTGACCAGATTCAGGCTCTGCATTTTGGGCAGGAGCTGGCAGGACAGTGATGATGTGTCCTCCTCTGTTCGCATCACGCTGCCTATTGGTCCCACTACTGGTGATGTTGACTTTCACCAGTTGGTCAAAGGGTCTGCCAGGTTTCTCTACTGCAGACTGTTCTGTCGTGTACAATTAGCCTTTTCGGAGTAGATGCTGTGGGACCGTACGAACAGTCTGTTTCTCGTCGGACTTACTCACTGGATCCATTGATGATCCTTACCAGCCAATGGCGATTTTCTAGTTCTACTCCCCGTGTGTACTAACTGGCACTCAATTCTGAGCTTTCCCTTCCTGTTTGTTTATTCATTGGATTTAAATTAATTTACTTAAGTAGGCTCCACACCCCGCATAGAGTCCAATGCAGGGCTTGAATTCACAACCCTGAGATCAAGACCTGAGCTGAGACCAAGAGCTGGACACTCTGCTGACTGAGCCAGCCAGGCCTCCCGCCTTCCTGCTGGTTATTCGTGTCCCCGTACACTCGGACCCTTCTTGTATTCAGTGAGTGATGCTCTTTTACTACCATTATTTTGATACCGATGTTTTAGATTTGGTCTTGGGAGCCGCTTCAGACTGGCTTCCGTCTTCTCAGGCCATGTCGCCGTCATAATTTGAGCCCTTCCTTTCTGTCATGAGATGTTTCGGCTTCATCTGTATCTTCCTTGGACCAGCCTTGGGATCGGCCATTTCTCCAAGGAACCTGGTTCCTTCTAGTGGAATCTGATATTTAGAAACCAGGATCTGGTGTTTGGCCTGTTCATTGTTACTGGGGTGTCCTTACATCACTGGTGTGGTCAGATCTAAGAAAAAAACACCTGCTTCGTCCATTTATGTTTCTACATCTGTCTCTCTGTGTATTAACAGTAAGTTCATACTGATCCTTCCAACTCCAACCCAGGACAATAGGGTTTTTTCTAACCTTCTCCCTTTCCATCTTCGCAGCTTCTTTCTCCAACGGGAAATCTAGCTCCAGGTGACTTATCTGCTCAGTCTCTGCATACCCAGAAAGTAGTTTCAGAATTGCTAACCCTGTGCCTATGAAACACAAACACACGAGCAACCACTTATTAATCACCTACTCAATGGGAAGTGTGGGTGGTCCTTGGCAGCAAATGAGAAGAAAAAGAAATGATGAAATCTGACCACAGTCATCTTAAGGAGAGCCAAGGCTCCCAGGTGTGTAAAGCCCTGGGTGCCAGCGTGAAGGTTTTAGTTTGTCTTGAGGACACAAGGTGCTCGTCAGGCAAGCAGCTGGAGTCAGAGAGACTCGAGGTCATAAATCTTTCTCCTGCGGCAGTGCTGAGGCCGTGGCCGGCCTCTGTGCCCCATGGTGGTGACCTGGCCTGCCCACCTGGTCCTCCGCCACTGAAGAGACACCGAGGCGGCTGTCAGCTGATGCCACCACACGTTCTAGTCCCTTCAGTCACTGTGAGATTCAGGGCCCACTCTTGCCAAGCAATCCCGGTAATGCAGGTGCCTTCACTGGCCAGGCCACCAGGAGGGCAAACTCTGGTCAGGCCTTCACCCCCTCTCCTGGCAGTTCTGGTCCTCATTAGGGGTTCGCATATTGGCTCTCAACTTCTGACTGCTCGGATACCATGGGCCAGCTTTCCTGAAGCCTGGACGGGGGCACTTCTCCAGGGCACAGGCTGTCGTGGGACTTGTCTGGGGCCAGCCTTGCCCTGCCTCACTTCTCTGGGCTCCTGTTAGAGCATCTTCCTGCCCTAGGAAGTGTGTGAGAGCTGAGCTGTGCCCTCTGGGGATCTGCAGTCTGAGGAAGGAGGCAGCCCTGCAAAGGGACCCCAGGCCTTAGAGCAGCCCAGCACTGTGCCCCCTCCCCACTACCCTCTGCATGGGGCCAGGAAGGGCTCCAGAGAGTGGATCTTTAAGCTGAAGACAAGTGGTTATTTCCCAAGAAGAAGCGGGGGACAGGGGGAGAGGTAGGAAGGGGAGACCGGTGGGGCTGGCTAGTGGGGTGATTGGGGGTGGGGAGAGACAGAAGGCCAGTGTGGAGGGTCTTGTATGACTTTTGAGGTGACTCCAGAAGGCCAGAGATAATTGATGGTGGATTTTTTCAGCTTTAAGATGCACTCCATTAAAAAGTACACTATCAATTTATTTTAAAGTTTAAAGTTACAGGTTTATCTTAAAGTGTATGAGGAAAAATTATACATATACTAATAGCTTGTCCTTTTGTGAACATTTTGGGTGCACTGGGCCCAAAGTAGATAAAACTGTGACTCCACCATCCATAAGCCAGAGGAAGAGGCAGTACGATGATTGGGCAATGGGCATATAGGCCAAAATTTTGGAAGCAGTATGCAAATGACTGAAATTTGGGAAATACGTTGATAGGTTTCTCCTCATTAGAATGTAAGCTCCAGAAAAGAGCTCTTTTGTGCCCAAATCCCCAGCAGGCTTGGTGCATATCTGGGCCTTGATAAACAGTTGTTGAAAGACTTGACAGTGATTGAATGAGCAAGGTAGTGACTCCACAGGTGTCCCTCCTAAGTGACATCAGGAGTGACCTCAGCCGTAGATCAGACAATATGAAGGAAGGCTGAAATTTCTCTTGAAGATCATCCACTTGGGTTCTCTGACACAGCACAGAAGCTTTGTGGGGAGAGGGGCAACAAGTCATGGACACCCCGTGCACCGTTATCATGGAGAGGACCATGTCCCTGGTCACGTGATCCCTTTAGGCTACGTAGCTGTGCTGCTTTCTGCCACACGCAGGAGCATGAACAGCCAGGGCCTCAGGTCTTACCTTCCAAGGGACACCAGGCAGCCCTTCCCTGGGATGTCTTGACACCTTCGGGGCCACTGAGTGGTGTGTTGGTGCCTGTTCTCTCCAGGACTATCCAGCCACCATATCTTCCTCATCCCCTCCCTTGCGTTGGAGCCCACCCTGCACCTCCCTGGCTGGGGCATTCAAATAGATTTTTTTTTTTTTTAATTTGACAGGTCACAAGTAGGCAGAGAGGGGCAGGGAGGCCGAGCGGGGCTCAATCCCAGGACCCTGAGATCATGACCTGAACTGAAGGCAGAGGCTTAACCCACTGAGCCACCCTGGCGCCCCTCGAATAAAATCTCATTGCGGGTTTAGACAGGTACAGAAGTACCATGTCTTCTGGTCAACGCTGGCTGGTAGCCCAGGACCAGAAGCAAACCCTAAAAGGCTAAATTACTTGTCTGAAATGGAAGAGTCGGGGCAAGAATCTAGAGAAAAAGCCCACACGTTGGTGTTTTCGTGTCCCGCGCTGATGTGCATTCCAGGCATAAGACTGGATGGAAAGGGGTTGTCTGCAGGGGAGGGGCGTCTGCGCTGGCTGGGGTGCAGGCTGAAGAGCCTGACAAGCAGCCTTGGTGGTGAAGGGGGACCAGTTCCCGAGGTAACGGGTGGTTTCGCCCCTCAGGGAACACTTGACAATGTCTGAAGACCTTTCTGGTTGTCACAGATTTCAGGGAGGTGGGGGGGAGAAGGGGGGTGCCGCTGGTGTCTAGGGGGTAGAGAGAGGCCAGGGATGCAGCTCAGCCTCCCACAGTGCACGGGGCGGCCCCCCAACAGGGAACTCGCCAGCCCTGAATGTCAACAGCAGTCAAGGCTGAGGAACTGGTCTGAGGTAACTCATAGTTTGCTGATTTGGCAATTTCTAAGTCTTTTTTTTTTTTTTTAAGATTTTTATTTATTTATTTGACAGACAGAGATCACAACTAGACAGAGAGGCAGGCAGAGAGAGAGGAAGGGAAGCAGGCTCGCTGCTGAGCAGAGAGCCCGATGCGGGACTCGATCCCAGGACCTTGAGATCATGACCTGAGCTGAAGGCAGTGGCTTAACCCACTGAACCACCCAGGCGCCCATAAGTCTTAAAAAACTTCTGGAATGTAGGTTTTATCGCCATTTAACAGGTGGGGAAACTGACATTAGGGGAGTTCCGTTGGCTCAGCCTTGCTCAATGGTAGATGGCTGAATTGGGAGTGTAAGCCTGCCTGCCTTCAGAATGTGCAGTCCACACAGAGATTTGGTAAGAATGAATTTGTTTTCATCTATTATAAATAGACCCAGGAAGACAAAGTGGGTGGAAACGAATTTGGAAAGTGGAAATGTTCAACAAATGGGCCTTGGTGAACTAAGCAATATGTAAAGTATTTGTAAAACTTTTGAACATGTTCACTGTGGTTGGACACCGTTCAATTTATGAAAATTAAAAATCTATAAAAATTACCAAATGAGTAGAAGAGACGTGATTGGCTGAGAATGAACTTGGGAGGTAGAACTCCCCGAAAACCGCCCCCGAATTCAGGGTCCTTTAGTTACTTCATTGCTTGGTTAATTTGTCATTGTTTACATTCCTTTTAGTAATTGTTCTTGTTGTTTTTACAAATACAGCGTGTGCTCATTACAGGAAAACCAGAAAATTAGGTCAACCCAAAAATAGATAAAGAAACTTCTTGAAGAACCTTCTACCTAGTCACCCTCCCAAGGTCAAACATGGCCCATTTTCCCAGGACTTTTTCTATGGACATTTATATGGGTGTCTTTTTCTTCATCCTTTCACTCCCTCTGTTGTTTTTTCTTTCTTCCTTTTTAGCAAAAATTTCAGCAAAAAATTTAGTTTTCTTCCTTTTTAGAAAAAAAAAATTTCTTTCTTCCTTTTTAGTACTTTCTCCTCGTAAACTTCCATACTTTATGTAACTAATGCCCTATTTAGGACATGCAGATTGTTTTCAGCATGTTGCTGTTACGAACCTCACCTTACAGTGAAGAAAAGGAAGGGATTCCAGCCACACACACCACAGATCTCACAGCCATGATGTCAGATGAAAGAAGACAGACCCAAACATGGCCAGTGTGAGTCCACGCACATAACCTAAAACCAACAGGCAAACTCAGCCACTGTGCGTAGAGATGCACAGTCAGGAGGCAAGGGAAGATATGCGATTATGACAGACAAGGGGCAGCCAGGATGGTGCATAAGGAAGGTCATCTGGGGACACGTGGGGGCCAGCAGTGTCTTGATTCGTGACTGGGTGGGGCTGGTGTGGGTATTTACTTTGCAATAACTCACTAGGCAGAATGTGGATGGTCTACGCAACTTCATCTGTGTGCATGGCATTTCACAAAACACTTTTAAAAATGAGCAGAATTAAGATAAGTGGCAGAAATATTAAGTAGAAATTTAAAGATTTTTTTTTTTTTAATTTACTTGACAGAGAACACAACTAGGCAGAGAGAGAGGAGGAAGCAGGCTCCCTGCTGAGCAGAGAGCCCGACGCGGGGCTCGATCCCAGGACCCTGGGATCATGGACCTGAGCCGAAGGCAGAGGCTTTAACCCACTGAGCCACCCAGGCACCCCTATTAAGTAGAAATTTAAAAGAGGGCAAAACTATTCTGAAATTTAAGCAAAATACTTCATGCACAAAAAGATGCATTCTGCCTCCATACTACTTCAAAATCCCAATTTTTGAAAAATGTGGACTATATTTTTATTTTTATTTTATTTAAATTCAATTAGCCAACATAGAGCACATCATTAGTTTCAGAGGTAGAGTTCAGTTAACCATCAGTTGCATAGAACACCCAGTGCTCCTCACATCACATGCCCTCCTTCTTGCCTGTCACCCGGTCATCCCGCCTCCCCACCTACCTCCCCTCCAGAGGCCCTCAGTTCATTTCCCAGCATCCAGAGTCTCTCAAGGTTTGTCTCCCTCTCTGATTTCTTCCCATTCAGTTTTCCCTCTCTTCCCCTATGATCCTCTGCACGATTTCTTATTTTTGTGGACTGTATTTTTAGACCAAATTGTCCTTTGGGCTGAAGTGTGTCTCCTCCCCTGTTCTCATCCAGATTGTTTCCTATCAAATTGCTTTTGTTTGTGCCAAGTCATGTGGATTATTCTAAAGCCCAGGTATTTTTCGGGGCCCTCTGGCCTGCCTGCCTACAACTCTGCCAGTGTTAAGGTCCTTCATTTGTAATAAACGCCTCACTGGCTGGCTTTCACCGTCGGCCCTCTGGGGTACATGACACTGGAGTCATCGTCCTGCCTCAGCTGTGAGCCTGAAGTCTGTCTCTTGTTTGTGTTCACTCATTTACTCACTTGTCCATCTGTCTACCAGCGTGGATGGCTGAACATCCCGTGTGCTGGGCATGGTTCTAGGCACTGGGGCAGCACTGTTCTGGAGAGTTCTGTCTCTGCTCTTACAGAGCCCCCTTTTAACATCAAACAGACAAAACAGAATGTCCTGTGATGAGAAGAAATGAGTCAGGATGAGAGGGAGAGTGGGTAGAAAGTGAGGAGCGTTGTGTAGTTTGTACAGAGGGGGTCGGGGGACCTTGTTGGCATGGTGACCTCTATGCAGAGACCTGAGCGGAGCAAGGAAAAAAGCCATGGAGGTGTTGGGGGTGGGCATTCTGGGCAGGAGTAGCAGCAAGTGCAAAGGCCCTGGGTGTTCAGGGAGCAGTCCATGGTGTGGGGTGGTAGGACCGGAGGTCCAGGAGGATGGCCAAGGCCAGCTCAGGTGGGGACTTGCCACTGAAGAGATCTAACATTATGCTGAGAGATGGAGTTCCACAGGTATATTTTATCCTGAGGAAGGCTGGGGTCTGATGGCTGTTTAAAAAGGATAATAGAGGGAGGGGGGCCTGGGTGGCTCAGTCGGTTAAGCGTCTGACTCTTGATTTCAGCTGAGGTGGTGACTTCAGGGTGGCAGGATCAAGCCCCGCACAGGGCTCCACTTTGAGTGTGGAGCCCGCTTAACACTCTTTCTCTCTCCCTTTGTCTCTGCCCCTCTGCCCCTCTAAAAAGATAGGTGTATGGGGGGGTTCCTGGGGACAGAGAGGGGAGAGACCAGCTTCCTGTGACTTAGGGGCTTCACTCTGTGGTGGCCCCTTCACTCTGGAGACTTTCCACTGAGCCCCCTTCTCTCTCTGAGCCATGGCAATGGGTGGCACTCCCCTCTGGGACTGGCAGGTCCATAGCCAAGGACGGGGGCGTGCGCTCATCTCTGAAAAATGCATCTTGTCTGAGATGCCCCCTCACTTTAGCTGTCAAGTTTTGGATCCTGATTCTGTTAGGCAATCAGGGTGTCATCTTACCACCTTGGGGTCACCCTCAGACGTGGGGAATGTGCCATCCATACCCCAGTCCAAATTAGTGTATTTATGTTGACTAGGACAGGATGCCTTCCAGTAGCTAGGCCAGTGTCCACTAATCTAATCTCATGGGACCGCAAGTTATTTATTTATTTATTTATTTATAAAGATGGTACTTATTTTAGAATGAAAGAGAGAGCAAGCACAAGTGGGTGGCAGAAGGAAAGGGAGAAGCAGACTCCCCGCTGAGCAGAGAGTCCAATTCAGGGCTCCATCCCAGGGCCCTGGGATCATGACCTGAGCCGAAGGCAGATACTGAACAGACTGAGCCACCCAGGCGCCCCAGGGACCACAAATAATTTATTAATACCAGAATTTGCAAGTGATATTCTCTTTATACAACAGAGCAGAGTCCAGGCTAGTTCCGTGAAAATAATATTCTCATTTACTTACAATCTGATAAACTTTCTTGAGTTGGGGAGAAAGGGTGGTGTTCCTTCTGATTCTGACAGGTGACTCAGACCCAGGCCAGCTCTGCTGCTGCCCCTGGCCTCTGTGGAAACCCCCAGAGGAGCCCCAGTTCCTCTAGACAAGTAGGGATTACTTTCAGCCCTGAGGCAGCTCCCTTCTATTCTTTGGCAAGTTTATTTCCACTGCTTTAAACAACTCCACACTCGCCTTCCCTCTCCATGCTCTCGACCCTAGTTACCTTCCCCTTGCTTAGCCAAGCTCACTACCCTCTGCTGCCAAAGAAGGGACCAGAGTGTTTTTTTGTTTTAACACACAGGCTGCCCTCTTTACAATTGTGTTCTTGTTCTCGACAAAGGTGATTCTGAAATGACTTCTAAAATTATGTATCTTAAAATAGAAGAAATTTTAAATAAAAATCAAGGTCAAGAAAAGGAGTAGGGGGAATTTAAACACACACACACACACACACACCCCACACACACAAATCAGGGTCTCACATAATTACTAACGGTGAGGTGTGAATTTGGCTCTGAGCTTCCTGGCAGCCTAAGCAATAACAGAAAGGTGACCCATTTAATGATTCACTTTTTCCTGAGGAAACACACACCCATTCTTCAGGGAAAGCGATGGGATTCCTGCTCTGAGTTCCAGACAAGTAGTTTCACCCACCATTGAGGGTTGTAAGCATGGTAAAGAGGAAGCAGTGCCCCACCCGAGTCCTCTCCTGGTCCTCTGTCTCCATTGATGACTCTTCTGGGCCCCATGCTCTTCCATGTCCTGTGCTGGTCTGTGCTTGCCCCGCAGCTGCCTTAACCAATGGTTTTCATTGCAAAGTTGAAGAGAATTGTCATAACCTCTTGGTTTATACTTGAAACGTGGGGTCTCTGTTGACTGGCCAGGGCTCTGGTGACTGTTGTTCTGAATTTGCTGTTGGAAAGACACATGCAAACACTGGGACCCAAGGCACCTCCCGCTCTTCTGAGGAGATGTCTACAAAATGGAGGCATTTTAGCTAGGGGATCTCTGGCTTCGCCAGCCCTGTACTTCCTGGTTTCTCTTTGAGAGGTTCTGAGCTGCTTTGCCAGGATGGAGGGGTTTTAGGATTTGTGTTTTCACTTTTTGAACAGCAAGCAGGTGAGGTGCCACCTGAACAAAACACCCCTTTCCCCACCTTTGGCCACAGTCCATCCCTGAGTCACCCTCTTGTCTCTCCTCCTGTCATTTTAACCACTTCCTGCTTGCCCTTCGTTGTCTAAATTGCATGGTCAGAATGACATATTTGAACACTTCCCTGCCATCTCATGTAATTTTCCCTTCCAGGCTGATTTCTTTTCAGAATGTTGGAATTTTTTCTTCTGGAGACTTAAGATACATTTCTGACTGTGGTAGTAAAATAATGATTGCTCATATGTATTGAATGCTCCCGAAAGTCAGGCACCGGGCTGGGCTCTTTCCATCTCCTCTCTCACTTAATCCTCCCAACAGCCCCAGGAGATAGATATTATTATTATCCTCCTTTTTCAAAATGGGGAAATGGAGCCCAAGACCAGTGGCCCCAGCTCACCCGGAGTATAGTGGGTGGATCTGGCACTGGGCCTTGGATCAGTCTGACCAGAGTCTGTGTGCTTGCCCGTCACCCAGGACTCCCTTCTGGGGTATCTCCGAGGATGTCTCATTCCACTGTCGATCAGGATCAGTGCCAGCGCCGTGATAACAGCATCTTCTCCCTTCTGGGCGATGGGAATATCAGCAAGGCAAGATTTTGTCAGACGTTTTTAAACTAAATGACCTTCCCAGCAGATGGTTTGGGTCTCTCAGCCCTACTGGCCGCTAGGCAGGTTGGGGGACAGCCCCCAGGTGCTACCCAGCCTGGCATCTGGGTGACCAACAGGGTTGGTTGGGCTGGTGTTTCTCCCTTTTCCTCTGTCCCCTAGGCCCTCCCAGGTGTCTCCTCTCCCAGGCCCATGGCTTCCTTGAAGGTAGACCTATTCCGGACACAGCTCCCTACCGTGGGTGTCACCACTCACCTTTGCCCCCAGGTGAGGCTAAGAGTGTCCTAGGAAAGCCTCCTCTCTCTTCCCTCAGGGCCTTGGTGAACCTCTCCAGCCCTGAGTCCCCAGTCACCAGCTCCATCCTGGCCTTGGGGCCACACCGTTTGCTCTGCACTGGCTCTGGCATCCATTGTCCCATGAAATCCTCAGCCTGTCTTTACCAGTCCTCGGCCTGTCTTTACCAGAGATGTTGTGTTCATGCACAGGGAGGTCAGACCCCAGAAGCTGCAGCCTGGCAGAGCCTGTCCTCCTGTCTGCTGAAAGCAGACTGTCAGTGTCTGTCATTTGCCTGTCATTTGCCTCCATCACGCAGCTGCTTTTTCCTCTGGGAAAATGTCCACCCCTCGTCAGCAGTGAGAGGTCTCATCTGCTTTGTGTAGTCCCTAAAAGAACGTTCCATGAATTCTACGTGGGGCAGAGTGGCCACCCAGTCAGTGCCAAGCCCAGAACAACACTTCCTGCGGAGTCCCTGCCGGGGCGGGGGGGTGGGGGGCCCTTGGCCGCCCTTAATGAATGTGAATGTTAAGCCGGATGCCCTTAATGAATGTGAAGGCCCAAGTGGGCAACGGGAACGAGAGGCTCTTGTTCCAGAGACGCTTGGCAGAAAGCCTTGCTGTGTCCCTCTTTGTCTAGGTCTTGGTGACATCTAAGAAGTGGGCCGAAGTGTCACTGGATTCAAGGGAACGCCAAGGCTACATGCAAGTGTGTTAAGTAAATACTGGCTGACTGAAATGATGTCCCAGGGCCCCCAGCCCAGAAGACGTGGTGGAGAGAGAATGTCTTCAAGTCCCGTAAGAAGGTCTTCCTCAGCAGCATGCTGGGTTCTTGTCACCAGAGCCCCAGGAGGTTCAGGAGTCGGGGACCCCCCCTCAGAATGGACGGAGAGGAGCGTGAAGATGGAAGTGAGGACGGCGACTCAGCGATGGCGGCCCCGCTGTTGTCTCGTGTGTTCCCAGTTTCTACCTCATCCCCTGGACCGTAAGGTCCCTTCATGGAAACTAGATCACTGTGTCCAAAGGCTTGGAAAAGAAAAGATGCCAAATATGGAAAACCGATTAGGGGTAGGCACCGCTCTTACAAAAATGGAGGCAAAGGAGTGTGGGCTCTGGAGTCCAAGTCCCCCAGCGCCGTGGACTCCGGGCCAAACACCTTGCCTCCCACTGCCCGTGTCCCCCACCCCCCAGAGATGGGGCTGATGACCGCAGTCACCCCCAGAGCTGACATTGGGGCTCCTGGAGGCGCTGAGGCAGAGCCCCCAGGGGGCATGAGCTGACCATCAGGGTGACGTGGATCCGGACGGCAGAAGCGAGGCCACTTCCTCGGGCTCCTGTGAACAAGCAAAGTCAGGAAACCTTGGGAGTAAGATTTGTCACTGTGCGGGGGAGGCTGTCTGTGCGAGCTGCCTGGGTGATTATCTGCAGCCCTGAGCTTCCTGTCGTCGCCCCAGCAAACGGGGACTGGCGCTGGCCCCTCGCGCCTTCCACCCCTGCTGTGGACCGTGCACTCTCCGGTGGGTTTGCTCTAGAGCCTGTCCACGGAGGTCCTCAACTGGCCTGGCATGTGGCCCCTGCTTTTGAGAGAAAGCAGAAGAGCAAGGCTACTTTTCCCAAGTAGAAGGACCAGAAAGACCCATTTTTAATAAGCCCCGCGGGCTGCAGACCATCCTAACTTAAACCACTTCTTAGGTGGTTTTAAGAATGAGAGGTAGTCAAGAAGGAGAAAGCCCCCCTTTTCTCTCCTCTTGACTCTGAACAAGTGCTTTCTTGAGAGAGCAAGAAGAGGCCATTGAGGGGGCGCTGGGCTCAGAGGCTTGCGGGGCAGGGTCTGAGGGGCAGAGCCAGTGGGTGACCCTAGAAAGTGGCATCAGAGGGCAGGGTTTTGTGATCTGTCCCTATGTGTGTCCCTCTGCCCTACGACAGAGCCAGGCTCAATTTTGTTAAATGAGTGAATGTAAATTAACCAAATGGGTTCATATGTGAAATAACCAACCCCCTAAAGCAGGTGCCTTCTCTCCTCTCGATCACATGCGTCCTTCACAGTTGGCTGTCCTCCCTGCACGCATCCCATCACACACCACATGCTCTGTGCACCCCTGCCCCTGCCATACCCCAGCCCTGCAGGGCTGCCCCCTTTCCCTGCAGGCTTGCTCCTGTCCTAGCAGACACCCGCTTTCTTCAGGGCCCATCTGGAAAGCCACCACTGCTGTGATGGCTCATGGCACATCCCTGCCCAGCTTTAGTCCATAACTGACCACATGGCGTTACACTGTGACTACATCTCTGTCTTTTCCAGCAGAACATGGGCATCAGCAGGGCTGTCAGCCCAGTGACCAGTGAGCCCAGGGCGAGTGCAGAGCACGGACAGGTGAGAGCAGCAGCCACACGATCCGTGCCCGAGCCACGCCATCTCAACTCATCATGGAACCCAAGAGCTGAGAACTTTTGGCCAGCAAACTTCCCATGAAATTAAAGAGTCTGACTGATCACCTCAGTTCTGTAAGTAAAAACCACAAGAGGGTACAAAACATCAGGAAGACCAGAATTTCTTTAATAATGAAATAATTTATTTGTTAACGGTGGAACAGTACAGAAGTTTACATATACACAGCAAAGATTCTCTAAAACATGTAGTAGTTCTAAAAATGCATGTGCTAACTGTAGTAAAAAGCACCATTCTCTAGATCTTGACACAGGATTTACATTGGCTTCATATTTACACCAAGAAATAAACATCTGGAAACAATTCCGTACTCTCTCATCTGCTGCTCCCCTGTTTAGGCTGTGTTTACTAGGAAGATGGCCCCAACATTGATGGTTAACAGCAATATTCCCAGAGCACCAATTCCAGGGACAAGGGGTAAAAGGCAAGTTTGGTTCGCAGGTAAAAGCTAAAATGAAGAATGCCCCATCAACTTACCACCCTCCCCAGAATAAGAAATCAAAATAAAAAATTTGGATAAACCTTAGAATCGGGTGCCTCACTAATTCTCATTTTATGATTTTGAGAGAAGACAAAGATACTCAATTTCTTTAGCCAGTCAAGAGCTGACTCTAGAAGTGCCAGACAGTTATTTCTTCTTTCAGAAGAATGTAAGAAAAGCATCCATGGAACAAATATTGAGGAAATCATGATAAATCGCATATCGCACACACACCCCTCCCCATCCCCAGATCGCTTTGAAAACAAAACAACCCATAGTCACAGAGATCTAAATGAGAAAAACCACCCCGTCTGCAAGGATCTTTGGGTCATCTTCTCCCAGAAAGGATTTGAAAACTCAGTAGCCAGCTACCTAAGCATGCCGCATCCAAGAGTTAGACACAGGAAAACAACAACAACAACGCCAAAAAACAAAACCCAGATTGACCTGCAGGAAATCGCCTTGTGGCAGTTGACTTCCTGGGGTTCGACACACAGCAGGTAGAGGAGGAAGGCAAAGCAGCTTGGGAAACAAGCAGAGAAGGAAGAGAAGACAGATTCAGGAATAGATTATAAAGCACAATGAAAGTGGTATTCTTGCTGATACAGTATGGTATAAAAACCTAAATGTGTATGTATATACTTTTCAAAAATAAGTTTTCTCTTTAAAGGATGGGGCAGAGGCAAGAAGAAAAAAAGCCCATAACGCCCATTTGCAACCCCCCAAGACCTCGCTAGACAGTTATTTTGAGCACCACCATCCTACCTAGTTGACACTTTTTTTTTTTTTCACCCCACAGCCTAGGATCTGCTCTTGGCCACTTTGGGGACGGATCAGAGAGGCCCACAGGAAACCCAGGTAAGGATCCTTTGTTTCTTTTGAAAATAAGCAGAGGTTAAAGGACCACGCTTTCCTTAGAAAGAAACCTGCTCCAGGGGCTGAATGCCAGGTCAGGGCCCTACCACAGTGCTCAATTTTGAATTGACCCTGAAATTGAGTCTGGGGTAAACTGGGAAAGGAATTTAGATCCTGCTCAAAATAGTGATTCAAAGGGCATCACAAACTAGCATTAGGTCTGTGACTAGACACAGGAGTCAGCGGTCACTAGCAGCACCTTGAAGAATTCAAGATCTTTGCTCAGCAGCAGAAAACCCACACAATCCCCTGGGTGCTTTGCCATTTTAAGCCAACAGGCGGAGAAAGCTAGGCTTTCTGGGCTGTTCACAGAAGCACACAGACAGTTTTCTCACTGCACAAAACTGGACTACATACTCTTCTTATCCCATCTGCATTGCAATGGTATCGGTGAAGAGTATAGATTTCTCTTGTCTTTTAAAACCAATTTTACATAAAAAATATGCATGTTCCTATATTTACACACATCTATAGTTACGTACAATTGTCAAAGTCTTAAAGGCTGGGGTTTCTATCTTTGCCCATCCCCTCCCCCCCAACAACCCTCATAGAAAGGTTTTTCATTTTTCTTTAAAAAACCCTGAACAACCAAAAAGACTTTATAGCTCTGAACAGTCGCGCTGGTGGATCAGTGAATGAGAGGACAGGTTGGCAAATCAGGGCTGCTGATAGCCGCGTGGGGAAGGGGAGTAGCTGCCTCGGGCTGAGTTTGCTGGTCCTGAAGATTACAGTTTTGGTTAGAGAGAGGCCTGGCTGGCATGCCGATTCGGTCCACCTCAAGCTTTTGCAAAGTAAGGTCTAACCCTGGTGTCAGTTAATCACAAGTGCATTAAAAATATATCCATTTCCACATTATATATGCAGTCAAATTGAAAAGGACCAGACAAACAGTGCAAAGGTCAAATAATTACTGTTTTATATTGGGACAGTACATTTCAGATTTCAACCAAAAGACAAAAATGCAGTTTAACTTAAACACAGAAAATAACGGCATCTCTCAGATGCCTTATTTCTAAATCGAACAAATACACAAATTCTGTTCCCTTCCCTCCCCCAAAGCAAGCCCACCAGCTTTGCCCAAAGTCTTGAGTTTTCGATGCCATTTGGCATCCAGCATCTTGGCCTTGTGACGGGCTTCAATGTAGCAATTAAAACGCTTGAGAGGTCTAGCGAATGCCATTCGAAAGGGACCTCAAAGTGCAGATACATCTTTTCAAACGTTATAGGCTGAGCTGGCTCTTTGAACACTATCACTCTGCTTAAATTCAGGAAGCAGGCTTTAAAAATGCAAAAGGCATACAAGTTGTATTTCAGTGCAAATCTTCAGCTGGTCATTGGAAAAGATTCCAAAAAAAAAAAAAAAAAATCCTCTGTGTCACCTGCCCCCCCCCCCCCCCCCCCCGCAAAGCTGAAACTCAGGAAAAAAAAAAAAAAACAGAACAAAACAAAAACAGAAGTACAGATGACTTTGGAATCATTTAAAGAATCGACTATTTCCAATTAAAAATTTTAATACATTAGAATCATTAAAATGAAAGAACGAAAGTAATCTTGCTTTGTTTAAACCACTCTAATGAATGAGCTTCCGTGTGGAGCACGTTTGAACTCTGAGTCGTGTAGAAGGTGGAGGTGCTGGAGGCGAGGTGAGGCGAGGCTGGGGGGCCAGAGACCGCAGGCGGTGGGGGCTCGGGGCGGCCACCCGCCCGCTGCTGCTTCAGCCGTGGAGCCCTTAGGTTGCAGTGCGTCTGTGGATTTTAGGAATGTTCTTGTCACTTTGTGACACACACTCTGTTTCAGCGTCACAGGTTTTACAAATGGTTCAAATTCAATGAAAAAGATTTGCCAGAGGCTGAAAACCTCGACCTCAAAAATATGAATGCAAAAATATTAAGGGGAATGAACCAATTTTGTAGATACCTACATACAAAGTTTCTAGAACATCTATAAAAGCACAAAGTCATAAGAATTTGTTTTCCATTACATTAGTTTATATAAAATGAATAAATAGTATTTATAGATTTAATGTGTCTTATGTACATATACATGTGCTCTGTTTTAGCTTAAATAAAAATGCTACAAAGTGGGAGACCACTTGAGGGAGAAATCATAACCAAAAAGAAAGATCAGCCTTTTAAACTAGCAACCCCAGAAGCCTCCATAAAGAAGTTTCTGGGTGTATCCAAAAATAAGGAGAGGAATTCTAATAACACTGTACCATCCCCTCCTGTTCACCTGCAACACAGGGTAGAAATGTGGACTTTTCCTTTCACTGATGGACACTAGCTCAGCTAGCGCCAAAGCTCAGTTATTGCTGAAAGTTAAATAGGAAAATAGATTAGAGTTGGACCCAATGTCACTTATCTGGGGGTGAAAAAAAGGCATAATCACTTTGTGTTAAGTGGGAAATGGAGATCTCGTTTATCTCTGAGGTAGGAAAAAAAATGTTCCAGAGACAAGTAGCATAACAAACTTTGAGGGAAAAACGTGCCTTGGGATAGCAGTACGCAGCGCGGTCCCAAGAACACCGCACACAAAGAGATTGTACCGTCTTGTTTGTGACAACAAACGCTGCTGGAGCTTGCATGAGCTGTGCGACCCCAAAGACGTGCTCTAGCACGGTGTCCACTTCCAGGCGAGAACTACTGCTCCCATCCACACGCAGCTGGCAGGGGCGCAGGGTGAGCAAGGGGGGGTGGGTGAAGGGTGTGTTTTCTGGAGGTGTTCCTGACTCCTCACTGGGGTGAGGTCCACGGTGAAGTGCTCTTAAATGCCGCTTTCAAAGCTTACTGTGGAGTTCTGAGATCAGGATCTCAACTTTAAAAGTTTGTTTCCTTCCATTTCCTAAGCACAAGACACATTCGGACATTCCTGCTAGGTGAGTAACATAGCCAGAAAACTTTAAGACAGGTATGCTAGACTACCCGGGGACAGTAAATAAGGTGGGGGAGAGTGCTGGGTGGTGAAAGTTGCTTATTCGGTCTGAGAATTCTTGGGTGCTTCAGAGTGATTGGAATGTACAGTCTGGCAGACGGATTTTTATGGAGAGAAAGAGAAACTAGTGGATGCAATCAGAAACCCACCATCCTAAGCACTTCCTGGAAAACGTTTACAGAGCTGGTTCTGGTACAGGTGGTACACGGAGGCTGACGTGCAAGGGGACTGTGGGTTGGGTCTGATACGCTACCTAATCCGCTCGGCCGGCAGAGCCCTCCGGGAGGCAGCCGCGGCGACCCTGCGCTCTCAGAGGCCCAGACACGTCTTGTGATTGTCCTGGAGCTTTATTCTCTTCATGCTGGAGCTGGAGTAGCCCTCGTCACTGCCCAGGCTCTGCATGCTGCCCCGCTCGTCCGAGTCGCTCACGCTGCTGCTGCTCCAGTCCAAGTCACCCGTGAGATAGTCTGTGCTTTCAACGTCCACGTCGATCTCTTCTGTGGGGAGGACAAGAGACATGGGTGGAGGCGTGCCACGGGATGCTCGGGCCCAACCGCCAAGCCAGACCCGCCAGGCCCTGTGCTGGAGCCCCAGCCAGAGTGCGAGGAGGTAAGAGGGACTCGTCACTGGGGGTCCAGTTGGACATCGCGACAGCTCAAGTGGGCCAGGTCTCTGGACACACACACACACACACACACACACACACATGGCAGGTGCTCACCCCTGTCGGAGTCCGAGCGCTCCGAGGAGACCGTGGAGCCAATGCTGTCCATCCGTATCCTCTCGATGCCCAGCTTCTCCAGCTGCCGCTTCAGGTGCCGCTGCTCTCGCTGAAGCTGGTCTATTTGGTGAATGGCTTTTCTGTCACAATCTTCAAGTTTCTGCAAGTCAAAGGGGGAGCTGTTGGAGCCCGCAGGCCAACTTCCAAATGGGCAAGGACTCTGCATCTTGCCTTTGAGCCCCCTGACAGGCCGGCTCTCCTCAGAAGCCCTTTGGTATCTCTCGTCTGGCTTCTCCCAGGGCAGGATGGGGGCCTCCTGCCTTTGGCTATGCTCCGCGGCACTGACCTCGCTGTGGCTACCTGCACGGTCACAGGTAGGGATCTGGGGGCTGAGCTCGGCCCCTCTAATGCCGGGGAAGAGCTAGCAGCCCCCCATGTCTGTGGGGAACACCCTGAGCACTGCTCTCTGAACTACAGCCCGCCACAGGCCAGGAGCTGTGACACAGCCGTGCAGAAGGAGGGTTCGTCAGCTCTGTGTTCTAATGATATCAACACCTGAGTTATTCCAGATCTCAATTAACTTCTGTTCAGTAGCAGGAAACAGTCTTTGCAAGTCCTGATTCCAAACTGTCCAACATAAGAGCTTAAATGCATTTCCAAAGACCACTTGTTTTTATGAATCTGTTTAACTGTGGTTATGTTGCTCTAGACAGAGGTTCTTTTTCCCTCCAGAATTGTCATGAAGGCAGGCCACTAACCATAATTAAGGAGACATTTGTCCAACAGTGACTAAAGGGTTATTGCTAAACGGTGAGTTCCGGCTGTGGCTTGCGACAGTCTACCACTTTACTCTCTCACCTTTTGCTCTTCAAGCTACGTGCTACACGCGGACTGTTTCAGACCCTCTGGGAGGTGCTAGGGATACAAGGTGAGCATAAAGACCTCGTCCCCTCCTCCGACAATGGAGACAACCAAACAGTCACACAAACCATGGTCAGATGACAACTGTGATAAGTGCTAAGAGAGAGAAAGATATCCAATAATAGCTCAACTGTTGCAGGAAGGACGTAAGCAGGTCAAGAAAGGCTTTCCTGAGCTAGTGATACCTGTGTTGAGATCTAAAGGATGACAAGAAGTTAACTAGGTGAAGAAGGGAGGAGAAAACATACCAACCAGAGGGAACAGCACGTACAAAGGCCCTGTGGTTAGAGAGCATGACAAGTGCAAGGGGCTGAAAGGGCACAGGGCCCAAGATGCCGCTGTACAGGCAGGTGAGGGCCAGGTCATGCAGCCTGGGGCAGGCCTGCTGACAGACTGCCCTGGGCCACTGAAGAATTTTAAACGGGGTGACATGCTGACTTGGGCTTTGGAAGGATTACTCTTGGGAAGCACATAGCTTAGCTCAGAGGCAGCTAGAGGAATACAGGGAGACCTCTGAGGAGTTCACGGCAGTAGATGGTAGGGTGAAATGGGAGTTAGCCTGTGAAATATTTAGGTCTTGGAGAGGACTCATATGGCTAACAGAGCAAGGGATAGCAAGGCTGACCCTGAGTTTTTGGCTTAATCAAACGGACAATTAGAGGACCCTTTAACTGCTGCTACACAAGGGTGAGAAATACTGAGTTGGGTTCTGGACATGTTTGGTTTGGGATGCCTGAGATCATCAAAGAGGCAGGCTGGAGGATGATACACGTTTGCTACCCCTCATCAGCAGACAAGTCCTTAATGGACAGGTAAAGCTAAAAATGAATCCCAAGGATCTTCTTACCTTTATGTGCAATTTGGCTTTTGTCAACAAACTCAACGTAGTGTGTCGGTTCGACTCGGGCCCAAGCGGAACCAGCCCCTTCAACTTCTCCAGGCACAAGCGAAGATGGGCCCGCCTACAAAAACAAGGTCACGGTAGCATTGAGAATTTCACAGTGGGCCAGAAGGTGCTCTGGAAGAACAAGTTCTAAAAGAGTAGGACGTTGCCCAGGCCCAGGCCAACACCACCAATGACCTTTGGTCAAACAAACATCTTTGGACATTGGACAACTCTGGTGAAAGCCACAGAGAAGCCAAAACTGGGGTTTTCTCATCTCTTTATAATACAGGTGTGTTAGGGAAGGGACTAAGATCTACTCTTATTAGGCATATTTGTCAGATTATTTCCAAGTTTCTGGGTTTGGATGTGACCTGACAGCACATGCCAGGGTTTGAATCCTTTCAACCCATACTTCCTCTTTTCCCATTCATGGGCCACTAGAACTCGAGCACTGCTGTATGTAGCATTAACACACACGAATGGCCTGTGTGGTTACTCATTATAGCTTGCTTTAGAATAGCGAAGATAAAATCCACTTAAGTCACTAACATGGAGACCTGGTTAAAAAAATTATCGTGTAGCTATCCGGCAGAATACTATGCAGCTATGAAAAGAACCAGAATGTGCTCTACTTACTACCAGGAAAGAACTCTCAGATACATTGTGAAATGAAGAAAAGCAAGATACCATACCATGCATACAACATGCCATCTCTGGACAAAACAGAGGAAAAGTAATTATGTTTTTTCCTATAGACATAAAATCTTGAACAATAAGTAAGAAACTAATCTAACAGCAAGGAGAGAGAAGTCAGGGAAGAGGTGGGGATAAGGTAATATTTACTGAATGACTTGTAACTTTTGGCTTTTCAACTCTGTAAACTGTTCAAAAGTACATTAAAGAAAATGAGGGGCGCCTGGGTGGCTCAGTGGGTTGAGCCTCTGCCTTCAGCTCGGGTCATGATCTCAGTCCTGGAATCAAGCCCCGCATCGGGCTCTCTGCTCAGTGAGGAGCCTACTTCCCCCTCTCTCTCTGCCAGCCTCTCTGCCTACTTGTGATCTCTGTCAAATAAATAAATCTTTTTAAAAAAATAAGCACATTGTAAGCATTGCTACACTACACAGCCATGCAGAACAGCTAGAGATAACCACATGTGGGCCCTGGAGGGGTCCCAGAGGCACAGTGGGATAGAGCGGGAAGGGAGAAGGCCCAGAGGCGGCGGAAGCCACAGAAAGGACCTTTAGTCACCGACCAACCAGAATCCCTAAAGTTTTGGAAATTAACACTTCATTTCTTTGTGCTTTATTTGGGAACCTAGCAGATCCCATGAAAAACACCTAGGATTCAGAGTTTTTGCCTCAGCCTACCACATCCTAAAAGCCTTCACAGGCCATTCCAACCCATCGTGATTCCTCCATTTTCTGAGTACTTACTGGTTTATACTAGTCAAGGGGACATTCACTGTTCTGCTGGAATCATTTGGTATTTGCTACTTAACCACTCATTCATCGCAAACTCCTCAGAAGGTTGGACTGCTGCTTAATCACTGCTGAGTTACTATGGTGCCTACCCCTCCCACTTCCTTAATAAATGTCTGCTGAGTGGGTTACGTCACTATTCAACTAGACCATAAGCTTCTGGAGGACACAGTCCATCTCTCCTCCACCTCTGCTCCTTCAACAGTGCTCCGGCTCCTGGGGTTTTAGATACATGCCCACAGCCCACACACAACCACCCAGAGCGGAGTTCCTGGGAGCCTGGGAGGCTACCAGCTGAACTGGGAGACAACCTTAAAGCTTAATTTGCTCCCCTTGCCACTTTTGACCATATTAGTGAAAGTAAAAACGGCTTCAGAAAGCTCCAAGAGGTCCATATGTATGATAACAACCAAGGAAGTTCCTTTACACCCTTCATACCAAGATTTCGGGATGTTCCTCCCAAGGCAGACCTAACAAATGGTGCATTAGACATCCTGATGAGCCCGTGTCTCATCTGCTTCCAAGCCTCCTTCTTTGTCTAGCTCTCAGAGGAGCTGTCCCAGACTCTCCGAGGGCCCTTGAAGCCTGGACAGATTTGAAGAGCACAGCATTTGCTGTTGAGCTAGGAAGATTTAATGGCACAAAAATGCCTTACTCTTTGATAAGACTTCCACTTGCCCTGAAACCCTGTCCGTGCGGAATGGCCACAAGCAAAGGGTCCCATTACAGGTTTGCTCCACCTACCACTGCAGGAGGGAAAAAGCAAAGCAGAACCTGTGTGTAAAATGGACCTGTTCACCTTGGATGATAACATTCAAGAAGAGTCATGAAAACAGATCATATAAGAAACACCATGAGAAGGTAAAGTCAATTCTACAGTTATCCAAATTATTTCTCCCAAAGTTTACAAACAAATTGTCAAGTTAGGAAAAAAAGTTCAAAAATTAGATGTAGACATTTTTCAGTTTAACTTGTTACCTGCAAAGACAGCATGATTCAGAACAGAGTCCTATTAGTCATTTTATGATGTGGGTTTATCTGCAAATATGAGTATGTAAATTTTTTAGGAAGTTTGTCTACTGATAAAAATATAATAAAGTCATCTTTCCATGCATCGTCATTTCTAGTTCTATAGGGAGTCTAGCCCTGAAAAGTATAATTCTCACTACCCAAATGTGGGTTTTTCCAAAGAACACTTCAAGTTGTGAAACTAGAAATAAGCCATTTGACTAATTCAAGCTAAGGATAATACGTGTACATTGAGTGGTTTTTTTTTTGGCCTGGTTCTATGAAAATAAGACCAGAGCTTTTCCCATAATTTTGTCGAGATCCAACTCCAACTTCTGTCCTTGGTAGTGCCTGCCTTGGCCTCCTCAAGTGCCCAATGGCTGCCCTGCCCACCTGCCTGCAGACATCCCCAGGCTGGCACCTGGGCTAACCACAGGGGAGGGATGAGGTCTACGGAGTGGGCTCAATTCTGTCATGTAATAGCGAAATTTGACTCCCGAACCAGATAAACAAGCCACGAGACCCCTCTGTCAAAGCTGCCCTTGAGGCTCCTCAACCCTGAGACACACACGGGCATGCTGCACCCGGAATCTGGAACCCCTCAGCCGACCTTGAGAGCACCCAGGAAGCACGAGATCTAGAGCAAGTAACACAAGCACCTGCCTCAGCTCTTCCTCCCCAGTCCGGACGACTCCCCTGGCCAGGGCTGTGGTCCTCAAGGAGGGGGATCAGTGTCCCGTTTTGAACCAGGTCTAACTCCCCCTTGGGGAACCAGCAGAGGTTCTGCCACACGTACTTAACAGGAAGCTACTCCATACCCCAGTCTGCTCCCCACTGAGACCTACTCCTGTCCCATCTTCTTCAGCCAGTCCTCTTCCGGGTGCCAAGAGCCGCCTCCCAGCTCCCCGCCCTCCAGGAGAAGAGGGTTGTGCCGAGTCCTGGCTCCCTCCTGCTCCCAGCTGCCTCTTCTGTTTGCGCCGATCCAACTGCTTTGTTCCTAGGTCATAAACTTTGACAAACTTCATGTGCTGACTCTTCAGAAATACTGCTTTAATTATTCTGAAGGGACAGATACACCTTTGGTCTACAGTGGCATAAAGAGACCAATCTTTGATCTGAGCTATAATCAGTAATGCTCAGAATCCAGTGTGCCCTGTGACTAGGGATAACTAAACTAGATACAAACTACAGTTTTTCTTCAGTTAAGATTTTGAAAAGGATCTCAAATTCTATTTTTGTTTTTAGCTCTTTTAATAGTCACCATACAACCAAATGACAGCGTAGTATGTAAGAGCAAAGGTTTGGGACCTTGGGTTTGCCACTGACTTCCTGGGTGACCTTGAGCCAAACCCTTCACTCCACATGGCACCAGCTTCCTCAGCAGCAGACAGGAACACCATGCCTGACGGCACCGGTATATTAACTGGGACAAGGTATGGAAGTCCCTGGCCAGAGTCTGACAGGAGTGCTCGCTATGTGGTAGCAGTTATTCTTTCAATTCTAGCTTCTTCTGTAGACAAATAATTACAGGGAACAAACAGATTTGGATAGCACTATAATATTCCTCTGAAAATAGAAAGGGGACTCAAAGTGTCTCACCAGGTAGATAGAGGCTATCTGGTAAAAATCCAAGTCTTCCTTAAAGAAAACAATTGTAACCTATTTTCTATGGCAATACAGATCTTGCTTATGCTAAAGATACTATTTTTACATTAAAAAAAAAAATCAAGGACAGTGAAGGAGACCATCAACAAAACCAACCTACTGAATGGGAGGAGATATTTGCAAATGCCATATCCAATAAAGGGCTAGTACCCAAAATATATAAAGAGCTGATACAACACCACCCAAAAAATATAATCCAATTAAAAATGGGGAGAAGACACGAATGGACATTTCTCCAAAGAAGACCTACAGATGGCCAAAAGACACATGGAAAGGCGCTTGACCTCACTCATCACCACCTCATATCTCAGAATGGCTAAAATAAAAAACACAACAAGTGGGGGCGAAGACGTGGAGAAAAAGGAACCCTCTTACACTGCTGGTGGGAATGCAAACTGGTGCAGCCACTGTGGAAAAGTGTGGAGGTTCCTCAAAAAGATAAAAATAGAGCTACCCTATGATCCAGCAATCGCACTACTGGAGTAAAACAACTAAACACTAATCAAAACAACTTATAAACAGCAGCATTCTCTCCAACAGCCCAAGTATGGCAGCAGCTCAAGTGTCTATGGACAGATAAATGGATAAGGAAGATGCAGTATAAATATACACATGACACAGTATTATTCTACCCTAAGAATGAAATCTTCCTTTGCAATGGCGTGGATGGAGCTAGAGAGTATAATGCTAAGTGAAATAAGTCAGAGAAAGACAAATACTGTATGATTTCACTCACATGTGGAGTTTAAACAAAACAAATGAGCAAAGGCAAAAAAGAAAAAAGAGGCAAACCAAGAACCAGTCTCTCAACTAGAGAGAACCAACCTACAGTTACCAGAGGGGAGGCGGGTGGGGGATGGGGGAAATCGGCAAGGGGCATTAAGGAGGGCACTTGGGACGGATACTGGGCGATGTGTGGAAATGCTGAATCAGTCATATTGTACACCTGAAACTAATTATTACACTATGTTAACTATACTGGAATTTAAAAAATTCAAAAACTCAGCAAGGATCTTATAAAGCTAATGCATGCGAAAGAAAAAACTTCTTGGCCACATGTCATGTAGAGTGTTGGGTAGAAGGGAGCCCAAGGCTGGGGCAGGGGCCCCTGAAGAGCACCTGACCCTCCCTGCTCCTGCTGCCCTTCAACAGCCCAAAGAAAATACAGCTGCAAATACTGACCTTGGAAAGCCAAGCACATCTCTGGGTGTGCTGTCTATAGCCAAAGCACCTATAATCTCTCTCAAACAACAGCAAGAAGAAAGGAGAGCATATTTAAGAATGAACTTAAAACAGCTTTGGAAGGAAACTATAAAACTTTGCTGAGATACATAAGAAAATCTGAGTAAATGGAAAAAAGTGGCACCCTCCTAGATATGAAACTCAAAAGCAAAGATGCCAATGTTGCCCAAGTCTGTCCATAAATTAAACCTAGTTCCAGGAAAAAAAAAAATCCTAAGTGTTCTTCTTAATGCTGGGACTCATGTAGAGTTTAGACTCTACAGGAGTCTAAATTCCATCTAGAAGAACACACGTACAAGGGATTGCCAGATTTTTGAAAAAGAAGAATGAGGAGGAATGTGCTATACCAGATACTAAATTGTATTATAAAGCTTTAATAATTAAAAAATACAGGAATGGGCAGACAAATTAAGTGAACAGAATAAAAAATTCCCAGAAACAGACTGAAGATATAGGTATGAATTTAACATATAACAGAGGTAACACTGCAAATCCTTGGGAAAGGAATGAATTATTGAGAAAACAGAAATAGGGAGACAGACATCAAAATAAATTCCAAATATATTAAAGATTTAAATATAAAATATTTATATTTCATATTTAGCACACTGCTGTCCGTTTGATAGCACACTGTTGTCCATTTTCCCAAATCTTGTCAGCCATGAATTATGGAAAACTAAATACCCAAGTGAAAGGAAGTCATTAATGAGGCGGCTCTGGGCTGCTTGAGGCACTGCCACATACCAGAGCTTGGGCACTGACAGAAGGCACCTGGGCCAGCCAGCACGCTCTTAAGACAGTTCTGAATACGGGGTGCCTGGGTGGCTCAGTCGGTTAAGCGTCTGCCTTTGGCTCAGGTCATGATTCCAGGGTCCTGGGATCGAGCCCCACATCGGGCTCCCTGCTCAGTGGAGAGCCTGCTTCTCCCTCTCCCTCTGCCTGCTGCTCTGCCTACTTGTGCTCTGTCAAATAAATAAATAAAATCTAAAAAAAAAAAAAAATAGAAAGCTCTAAATGCTTCTCTCTTTATTTCTGCTCCCAGACTTAAGCTCTCTCTAGTCTATCCATGTCTCTCTCCCTCTCAGGCCAGCAGATTTGTCAACTGGGGAATAAACTGGGAAAAGAGTAAGATCAGAAGTAGATTATGCCATCTGATAGTGCTCCTGAATTTGCTAGGTTACCCAAAAAGTTCTTCCGGACTTGAACGTGGTCAGGAGTGGGAATGGTATCCAACGGGGCATATGTGCAACTAAATGCTTTCCTTTCATAGTCAAGTATAGGACAGGAGACAAAGAATTAGAAGGTGACAACAGAGTGTACAGGATGGCAGCCAGTGAAGGGGGTAGATAAGTTCACAGGTAGAAATCTGGAAACATGCACTTGACTCTTTCATTCATTTACTCCAACTACATTTCCCAAGGAGGATTACTGTGTACTGCTACTTTCAGGTGCTTGGATACAATGCTCAGTTAGATCAAGTCCCTGCCTTGGTGCTTCTTAAAATTTAGTTGGACAACAAAAGTAAACAAATTATTGAAGAATTATTGATCTGAACTACCTTCAGGCTATGCCAAATAGCAGCTCTCACTGAAAGTTCTAGAACAGGCTCCCCTTTGCCCTCTATAAAGCCTATTCTTTCTTTTCCCTCACCCATATCTTGACTTACAAGGTGTCAAGCTTCCACAGAACATCAGAACCTGTTTTTTAAGATCTTATTTATTAATTTGACAGAGATCACAAGTAGGCAGAAAGGCAGGCAGAGAGAGAGGAAGGGAAGCAGGCTCCCTGCTGAGAAGAGAGCCCGATGTGGGATTCGATCCCAGGACCCTGAGATCATGACCTGAGCCGAAGGCAGCGGCTTAACCCACTGAGCCACCCAGGCACCCCAGAACCTGGTTTTTTCCCTTTCCAAATAGATCACATTCATTTCTTCATTCATTCACACAAAGACTTCCTACATAGCCGACTGTTCTTTCATTACCAAATAATGGGAAAGATCAAGACTTTCATTTCATGTTAACCCACTGGAGCCCAGAAATAACAATGTATCTGCAGTTGCTGATCTGAGAGTAGAATCTGGTATCTTAGGCAATCCATGTCCCTTCTCTTTGGGAAAAGCCCTACCTAACAAAGATACACGGTACCTCACTGAGTACTACTTTTCATTAAAACTGGGCTTCATATTCCTCACCAAAGGGAAAAAAGCAAACAATAAACAATAGCTGATTTAACTGTAAAGTTTCACCATCTTATTTCCTAGCTTTGTATGGGCACAGATTTAGCCAATTAAATAGCTTCATAAATTCTACAGGATAGATGGAGGTTTAATAAAAATTTCAGATATGCTACGTATGAGCTGTATCGTGAGAAAAAAAGGTTTAGTATAGAATAAGAAGAAACAGATCATCTCATGGGGTCAAAAATTACTCCCTAAAAGTGATTACAGGTCACAAGAGATCCCTCCTCCAGATTTGGGGTTAAGAACAGAGCCTTACCTGCTCAAACAAAAGGTCCAGGTGAAGACTACAAGTCATGCTTTGAGGGGAAAAAAAAGGACTTTCCTCCTTTCCCGAAAATGTTCCCTTTATAAATAATTGCCAGATGCATCATTATTACCAACTTAATTAGAACCTAGGAAGGTTTGAAGATTTTTGATAATTGTGATAAGGAATCTTTATAAAAGATACAGAGATAGTTCTATATGCTAGCAGTATGGGAACAGGTCACTTGATGAACAAGGCATAAATAGCAATTCATGGTGGCTACATTTTGAAGTTATAAGATCACTTCTTCACTAAAAGTATGAAATACATAGTATATTCATTAATATGTCCTTTCTTGAGACCAATTTTAAAAATGGACACAATATATATCATGGCTAGTACCTGCTAGCTTTCTCACCCTTTGACTATTAATGCTTATGACAAAAAGTCAGGCAGTGCCCCCAGTGCTCCAGCGGGGACTGGAAATTAGTTGAATAAGCAGCATAGGTTTTTCTCCAAGTTTTTCCAAGGGCAGATGCCATCTATCCAAGAGGTATAGTCCAAGAAAGACAGATTCTAGAGGTACAAATCTGGGTGTTCTTCCATACCATCAATGTAGGCCAGATTTGCACACCAATAACTACATCCCTTCTTTGTAATAACCAGGCCATGCCCTTAGCCCCATGTGGCAACAAAGTAATGCAGATTTGTTACAACACCCTAGAGTGAAATCTGAATGTGGTCAAGAAAGTTCAGAAACAGTAGGAGTGGCGCAATGCCTACCACAACTTGGGCCCAATGCAAATGTTACACCCCTACCCTTTTCCGATAGGAGGAACTTGGCCATTTGGAAAGTGGAAATAATGATAGAGACCTGCAATCAATTAGAATATCCTGCCAGAAGAGACCTGATTGCAGGGGTTTCTCATACCAGACCAGAGGCCACTGAAATACTGTTAGACCAAATGAAAATAATAGCTTAGATCAGGCTGCTGAGTCCTCCCCACAGAGTGCACACAAAAATCTTTTGTCATGGGGTCAGAAGACTCTAGCAGAGGTAATCTCTCTAGACCAGCTAGCTGCCTAATTCCAGCAAGGCCTGCATATGTACCATTCCAGAAAAACGAGTGCCTATTATTAAAGATTCCAGAGCCTTCTTTTGAAAAAAAGTCCAACCTAGCACCTAACTCCTGACCCACTAACTATAGCTTATATGCAGTCAGTGTCCATTTGCTAAAGTGCTACTGAAAGGCATTGAGACCAGAGGAATTCCCAGAAAACAGACGAATTATTATCAACAAAGCCATATAACAAGAAGATTCAAAATTTTCCTATATTCCAACAAGAGTTAATTAGTAATTATAATGGGAATGCAATAGTGATTTAAAAATTGGGGTGCCTGGGTGGCTCAGTGAGTTAAAGCCTCTGCCTTTGGCTCAGGTCATGATCCCAGAGTCCTGGGATGGAGCCCAGCATAGGGTTCTCTGCTCAGCAGGAAGCCTGCTTCCTCCTCTCTCTCTCTGCCTGCCTCTCTGCCTACTTGTGATCTCTGTCAAATAAATAAATAAAATCTTAAAAATTCATATATATATATATATATATATATATATATATATATATATATATATGTTGGAATACCTCTTAAAAGAAATATACAAGATGTACAGGGAAACACTGTAAAACTTCAGAGAGAAAATGGATCTGAATAAATGAAGTCACATACCAAATCCTGGATGGAAAGAGCTAATACGTGAACATGAACTTTTATTTATTTATTTTTTAAAAAAGATTTTTATTTATTTATTTGACAGACAGAGATCACAAGCAGGCAGAGAGGCAGGCAGAGAGAGAAGAGGAAGCAGGCTTCCTGCTGAGCAGAGAGCCCAACGTGGGGCTCAATCCCAGGACCCTGAGATCATGACCTGAGCCGAAGGCAGAGGCTTTAACCCACTGAGCCACCCAGGCACCCCATGAACGTGAACTTTTAAAAGGTTCATTTATACTAAAATTATTAGATTTTGATTTTGAAAGTCCCAAAAGGATTTGGATGTTGGGGAGATGGACTGACCATACAATTCACAGGGAAAAATAAACTAGTGAAAATAGCTAACAACATGGTAAAATAAAAAAAAAGAAAGAAAAGGAGAAGGGAGTAGGGATTTGCTTTACCAGATCTCGAAGTGCATGGTAAAACCTCAATGACTGAAACAATATTCACTGGCAGAGGAAGAGCAGAGCAGATGATCAGTGGAACAGAAGAACCAGTCTAGAAACGGACTCAGCCACAAATAAGGATTTAGTATACAATAGAGGCAGCAAGTTCAGACAGTGAGAGAAAATGGATTCTGTTAAAGGAAATGATAAACTGGACAATAATATGATACTCAAAGGGGCAATCTCATTCATATATATCCTTCACATATAAAATCTTTTCAAAGGGGAAAAAGAATGCCCGAGTAGAAAATTGGGCAAAGTTTATTAACAGGCAGCATAAATACAAAGAGGTAAGAAAATGATTTGACTGTGCTAGTGATGTAAGAAATGCAAATTGAAACAAGTTGTCTGTTTTTACTTTATACGTATCAACTTCATAAAGGTCTTAAATTATAATATCACCTTGTGAAGGTATAAGGAAAATACAGCAGATAATCTGCCCGGTGGGCAATCTAGCAGTCACATCGAAAACCGTAACAATGTGTATATCATTATTTCCACAACTATAAATTTACCTTAAGGATGTAATTATGGTGGACAGAGGTTTACCTACGACATAGTTTAAGGAAGTACTGTGTGTATTAGCCAAATACAGGAAAGAACCTACAGCAGGAGACTGGTTATATGAGTTACCACCCATCTGTAGGAGGGAACACAGGCATTTACTAAAAGTAATGTTAGAGAAGGAGACTGGAAAATATTCATAATGTAGCTTGAAAAGAAGATAGATATTATTTGCTGTGGTATCCCATGTTGATTTAAAAAAAAAAAAGGCATGCACAAAACCTAGATGGGTACAGAACTTAGTAGGAATATTAGCAGCTGTTACTATTGCAAGACCTAGGGCAGGTGATTTTTATATTTTTTCTGCTTTCTGGAACTTCCCAATTTTCTACCCTAAACTAAATACATACTTTTAACAATTTTACTTATTCATGAGAGAGAGAGAGAGAGAGAGAGAGGCAGAGGCCGAGGGTGAAGCAGGCTCCCCACAGGGAGCCAGACGTGGGGCTCGATCCCAGGACCTGGGATCATGACCTGAGCTGAAGGCAGATGCTTAACCATCTGAGCCACCCAGGCTCCCCCTAAACTATATTTTTAAGTTATTTTCCAAAAGCAACTGTGGCGATACACTTCAAAGTTCCACTGCTGTCTTCTGGCAGCTAGAATTATGGATGATTTAAATTGTTCTTAGAAAGACTTTCTATAGTTCTCAAAATTTTCGGTAAGATTATTATTATTATTTTTTAAAGATTACATTTATTTGAGAGAGAGAAAGAGAGAGAGCAAATGCGAGAAAGATCACAGAGGGAGAGAGAGAAGCAGACTTGCCCCTGAGTGGAGAGCCTTAGGTGGGACTCGATCTCAGGACCCCAGGATCATGACCTGAGCTGAAGGCAGATGCTTAACCGATGAGCCTCCCAGGTGTCCCTGTAAGATTAGTTTTAAAAAGAAAAACCATGGGCGCCTGCCTCAGCAGGGAGCCTGCTTCCCCTCTCTCTCTCTGCCTGCCTCTCTACTTGTGACCTCTTTCTCTGTTAAATAAATTTTTAAAAAAAATCTTTAAAAAGAAAAACCATACACTCAAAAGTGTTTCCTGAGGAGGCTGGATCCACAAGGCCTAGCCACAGTTCCAGGAAGCACAGGGGGAGTGACAGCCACTCCCATCTAAACTGATAAACTGAACCCTCCACCCCAGGAGCGTGGGCTTCATCGGACTCTATTCCCAGCACCTAGGACCCAGCATCTTCAGCCCTCCAGAATGCCTCATCTAGAGAACGGAAAATACAGGCCTTCTAGAATGGTGGAGGTGGGGTATTTTCCTACCTACACCAAGGATAGTGAAGTGGTAATGTTGAGTATATTGTCCTCATAGTGGAGTCCTGACGAAGACCAAGTCCAAGTACTCAGAATCTCTAAAGTGCCACAAAAAAGGATTCTGTTTAAAAATCTAACCCAAGCAGGGGCGCCTGGGTGGCTCAGTGGGTTAAGCCGCTGCCTTCGGCTCAGGTCATGATCTCGGAGTCCTGGGATCGAGCCCCGCATCGGGCTCTCTGCTCGGCAGGGAGCCTGCTTCCTCCTCTCTCTCTGCCTGCTTGTGATCTCTCTATCAAATAAATAAATAAAATCTTTAAAAAAAAAAAAAATCTAACCCAAGCATAATCAACTCTGCAGTATCAAAGAGGAAAACAAATTCCCATTGTTGAAAGCTCTTTTCCTAAGGTTTTTCTTTCTTTCTTTTTTAAGAGTCATGTCAATCTTTTTATATGATGTTTTAAAGTAAAAAATGGTTAAAGTGCACACGCACTTGGCAAAGCAGGATTCTCTTATGGGCACCAACTACTAAAACCAGGACGACCACAGCGGATGCTCAGCTGACTTCAAAACAGAAGATTCTTAAGCATCTACACTCATACGGGGAGAAAAGCGGAGCAACTTTAAGTTCCTCTCCTGGACTGCAGCAACCAATGTTTGGTTAAATTAAGAAATTTGAGTCTTTACTTCCTTCTTTTCTGTTCACATGCTCTGGACTAGAGAAAGAATTATCAAGACCTTAAAAGACCGAATTCAAAAAAAAAAAAAAAAAAAAAGGACAGTAAGGAAACTAGATAACTCTTCAGTGAGCAAAAGTGGACTAGTCACACAGAAGCTGTGTGAATTAGAAGCAGCTTGCTCAGTGGGGGCTCCAAATCTAGTTTTCTAGATTCTTTGCCTCCACAGCCTCTCATGTATACCTCAATCTGAGCACATAGTGTGTTCACTGAAATGGTCTCTCCGTCTTTCCCATTAGACAGACTACATTTCTCACGGATGGGGACCATGCTGATCTAATACCCCCAGTGTGAACTCATTTAATACCTAGTACTGAGCACAAGTTCTAGAGACACTGTAGGCAAAAAATAAACATGGCTGAATGGCTAAAAAGTAAAAATAACATTGTGTGGCATTCTTGCATAGGTAAAAAGCATAAAGTAGTGGTAAGTGCAAGAGCCCTTACCCAAAGGGGTAAAATTTTCATAACAAAATGACTGTCTAATGGAATAATAAAAAAGTAAATGCCTAAGTAAAGTGGGGGAGGAGAACTAGAAGACTTTTCAGCAGAAAGAGTCCCAGTTTACTCAGTTCACCCCCAAGGCAGAAAGCTGAGAATCCAAAGATGAGAAAGAGAGGCCACATCTGACTACCTTTCCACCTTAAAAGATATTTTTGAGTTCCCAATTCAAGAGCCGGAAATCCCTAAAGCAAAAAGGAAGCTCTGACTTCAAACACAGTCCCAATCACAGAATAATTAAAAGGGAAGAAGAGGGATGGGAGCACGTGTGCAGTGAGGCACACACAGAATTCCTTAGCGGAGTCACGCTACGGGTTCACCCTGTTCCAACATTCTCCTTCCCAGTAAGTCGGGTCTGCCCTTTCCCGGCGGAACGGGTCATTCAGATCCTGACTTTCAGAGGCAGGCTCCCTCTTCAAAGAAGGTTTGCATGAAATAACCATATGTATTTGCAGAACCATCACTACCCATCATCATCTCGCTCACGCAGAGCACCGAGAAAGCCACTCAGCCTGAACGGGTAGCCTGTATTTCAAATTGATGGGCGCTCGGAGACCAGAATGAAGCCTGTTCAATGGTTCTCAGCCCTGGCAGCACATGAGAATCACCTGGGAGCTTTTAAAAAAAATACTAGAGCAGAGTCTCAACCCAGACCAATTAAAGCAGAATTGCTAGGGGTGAGGTCTGAGCATTGGTTTCTTTCTTTCCTTTTTAAAGCCCCGCAAGGAATGACTATTATTCTCCCCCCCTCCACCCCAGCATAGTAAAAGTGGTTATTTCTTTTTTTAAGTCTTTATTAGAGATAAAAGATTTTTTTTTAAATACTCCATGGAGAGGGATAGTTTTGATTATCTAAGATTGACAAAATGATAATGATGGTTGAAGCTGGGTAATGGATACACAGAACTCGATTACATTATTTGTTCTCATATATTTGAAGATTTCTAGAAGTTCTTTTATAAAATTGGCAGAAATAAAATCTGTTCCTTCTCCCCACGTGTATAAATGTAATTTAATACAAAAATATTTTAAGAAAACATTAAAATAAAAACTTCGCAAGCAACAAAGTACAACCAGAGTCAAGATCCACTAGGCTACATCGTTGAAGGAGGGGCAAACCAAATTTAAAAAATAAAGATTCAAACAAACAGCAAGAGGCAATCCAGGTGAGAGAGATCAACTCAGGCTCAGCCAGATGGATCCCAGGGAGGGTGGCAGGCCTCCACTAGTGAATCACCATCTCCAATTTGTGCTATGCATATATTTGCCTGAATTTTGAGAATCTTTATTCACAAGTAAACTGTAAATACACACACATATGTATGTATATTTATATATATCTGGGTGTGTACACGATTTAAGACAGAACTACCGATTATATTCAGCAGCATGTCATTTTTTTAAAAACACTATTTGTGGAAACATGGCTCATGACCTAAAACGCTTTGGCCTGTGAAACAGTCACCCAGGAAGGCGCTCCTTAGGAGAAGCAGGTGGCAGGAGTGAGGGGTGGGGGTGTGGTTTCTGGAACCTGCAAGCCCTTCGTCTGCCTAAGTGATTTAGGGGCAGCGCTGCTCAGAGGACCGACTGGAGGAAAAGTCTTACATCAGGTGTTGCTTGTGGGAAGAGCCAAGAAAAAACAGCCAAGTCTCCAAAATCAGAGGACATATCAAAAAGACCCCCATCCCACCCCCAAATCCCCAACTCACCTATTCTTCTCCATTTCATTGTGAGTTGATCTGAAAGAAGAAACAGTAAGAAAAGAGTGAGATTCTTCTGGTCTTAAAGGACTGCTTCAACACCAATACAGTTATTTTAACTTCTCTCCAGAGTTGGTAGGAGAGAAAACAGAAAGGGAAGGAAAACTCAGTGGGCTCTGCTACACAAATCAGTTCCTTTGATGAGTTAGATAAACGTAAATATGTAAAATAGAGTTCAAGGACAAGTGGCCAACTTAAGAGGCATGCAATCCCTGGTGGAAATGTAATCCATTTTAAGAAAGGAAATAAAAGGGGTCTATTTATACAAAGAGAAAAACAGCTGCGCCATGTGATGCGAATTCAGGTTCTAGACAGTGAAGAAGCTTTCTTCAGGCTGAGGGCAAAAGAGTGGTGATGTCACCCCCCCTGAATCCTGCAGTTTTTCTAGGTGAGTAGATACACCAAATTTTTATGCTAAATTGCTTAACAATAGGATACAATTTTAAGTGGATAAAAATTATCCCTCATCCCTCAATCTTTCTACTCCCTGACGTAATTATCTGATCATGTCCACCCTCCTGAAAAACGCTACTGGTGAACAGCTCCCAGAGGATTTCGGGAAGGGGCTTCTAAAACTGAGCTCCACATAAAGGCGATACGGATTGGTTTAAAGCCACAGTGAGGGTGAAATGTGAAGTCTAGCTTTGCCACTGACTGGTACTGTAGAAGAAACAAAATCCTTTACCATTTTGTCCTTGATTAACCTCTCTGTAAAATGGGAGTAAAAATTAGTGTCAATTATCTACTCAACACACGTAGATCAATGAGGTAGCAACTGTAAAAGTGATCAGAGAGCCTTGGACGAAAGCTGTGTTCGATGTGAAATCCTGTTATTAAAGTGTTTATAGCTGACCCTGAATATAAGGCCTGGTCTAAGAATTTATAGACAGGTTTCCACAGAAGTCACAGGAAGCCAGTCAATATGGCCACTATAGTGTCCTCCTCACACAACTCCTCCCTAATTATAAACTTGAGGAACCTCCCAGCATTATAAAGGAGCTGAATCTTGACTTTTTTTCAAGGAAATTCTCTGGAATCTAACCAGGAGACAGCGCCCTGGCTCAGGCCAGAACCTTCTGGGCCTACAGAGAAATTCTCATGGTAATCACAGAGAAACAGGACCTCTGTGAATGCTCCACCACTCATTTATACCCGGGGGGGGGGGCAATCACACCCAAGTTCATTCACACCAGAAAAGGCTGGTGGGGTGTGTGTAGGGGTTTGTAGTCTCGGAATGAGAAATTTCCAATCCAGCAATAAAACTTCTCTTCCACAAGGCTCCTGGGACACCAATTTTTATTAATGAGGAAAACTGAGAAAACAATGACAGTATTTTAAGTTTTAGAGTATTTGTTTTCTAGGTAAAGGACCTCAAAATTGGTTACTGTAAAAGCTTTACATTGATTCGCTTGGTTTTCCTTCAGCCTTCTTCAGTTACATTTTTCTGAAGATTTACTTCCTGCAATGGCTGGCAGGATATCACAGTTAACAAGTTGGGCCCGCACTACAAACCTTTGGCTTTAAAGCACGTGGCATTTTAGTTTTAACAGGGAATAACAAGTTCAAAGTCTGACAGATTTTTTAAAATGCATGAAAGTATATGACAGCAGTTGGTCAGGATTTCCCTATCTAATTGTAGGCAAGGACCATCCCAGGAAGGTGGTGGAGAGAAGGCTGGGTATTTGAAAGCGTATCATCTCTGATTACAGAGAATAGCACGCAGGGCACTCTTACCAAAAATTTCTGGATTCTTTGAAGCTACATACAGGAAAAATTCTGAATCCCCAAGATAAACTTTTTAACAAATTCTGTAGGGAGGACAACTCCTTCTAGACTTTGAACAGTTTTGGAAACTACAGATCTTATCTGATTACTTTAAGAGTCTTGAACACAGGGACCTAGGTGCCTCAGTCGGTTGAGTGTCTGCCTTTGGCTCAGGTCATGATCCTGGAGTCACAGGATGGAGTCCCACATCGGGCTCCCTGCTCAGTGGGGAGTCTGCTGCTCCCTCTGAACCTACCCCCCCTCCATGCGCTCTCTCTCTCAAATAAATAAATAAAATCTTAAAAGTACTGAACACATTATCATTTTTACAAGGGGACTTACATGTAATGTCACCATTTAAAATATATTCTTACAAGGGGCACCTGGGTGGCTGAGTCAGTTAACATCTGACTCTTGATCTCAGTTCAGGTCTTGGTCTCAGGGTCATGAGTTCAAGCCCCACACTGAGCTCCACTCTGGGCGTGGAGCCTACTTAAAAAAGAATATATGTGTATATATATGCCCACAAAAAGATAACTAAGCCAAACTACAGAGTGTATGAGAATGGGGAAAGTTCTTGGGTTCAAAGAGAGTCTCCATGTCAGCTCAGCTATATACCCCTGTTGCAAAGAAGAGCTAGGAGGCAGGTCCTGAACTTCTCCTTTCATGAGTGCCAAAGCCTGCTCTACAGTTTAACAAAATAGACCTTTAAAAACAACTCTGGATTTCAGTTCTAAATAACTACTAACTCATTTCAAAAATCAGTAGGAAAGAAAAAAAGATTTCACTCCCTGTATTCCAGTAGTTCTCTGGATGATTCTGAAGCGATCAATATTCAAATTTCATTTTTGTTTTTTTTAAACAAGCAACTAGAGAAACTGGATAAAATCTGCATTTTTAGTTCCCAAGAAGTTGGATATGTGGCTAAATCTTATTTTTTTATTGTCCAAGTAAAAGTAGTCCCCTGACTCTACAACCGAAGAGCACAGCACTTCAACCTGAATTAACAAGAATAAACTATTATCTGGTGGTTATGTAAACCAGCAGTAATCTCGCCATCGCCCTTACCTCAGTGCAAAATCCTGACCATACATGGCCTTGGAGAGAAGTCTAATTCAAATCAAAGGGGTCAAACTGCATTCTCTGGGGCGATGTCTCACTGCTCAGGTAAGGGTCATTCCTTACCTGATCACATTTAAACAAAACCACCTACTCTTGCTTCATGTTTGCTTGGTGCCGTCTCCAGGTTTAATTAAGGTCTCTCTCAGAGATCCTTGCACCACTGACGATATGACACTAACTCTTTAATGGTCAAGAACATGGGAAATTGTGATAGCCGTTCTGTAACCATGGAAAGCAAACCAAACCCATTAACAGAAGACAGCTTTTCCAAAACTCAGTAGTTATAGCTATTTTTTCCATAATAGCACTGGATAGTAAAGAGAAAGAGTCTGTTTCTTGGCTTGCAGTTCTCAACTATCATTATTTTTCTTTCCTAATCACCTTTGAGGACCAGCCTGCTTCTCTTTCAATATCCCTTTCTCTTCCTCTCCCCACCACTGAACCTCTTCCAACTTTCCTGTGAAACTTAGGGAAAAATTAAGTGCTAAAGATTAAGCCTTGACCAGCAGAGTGGACAATTCCTTCCAAATCATGAGTGGACAAGAATAAAAGTAACAAACGCAGTAGCCTTTTCAGGAAAAATAAACAAAAAGTCTTCAAAGTTCTTCCAAACAAAATTCAAAGAATACTGTAACAAAATGCAACACAGCTAAATCGTTTTATACCACTGCATAATGCAAGTCAATATTAACATTCTTCTTATAGGCCCTTAATACCCACACACACATCTATTAGCTATCACCTTCAGGTAATGTGAAACATGGGAGGGAAAGGAAAAGCCACGAGGTTGTTAATTACCAGGTTCATCCCTCAGGTGCCTTCTTATTCAAGAGCTCAGCACATGTGTGCGGCTCACATCCTGTGGTTCTACCAACACTAAGTACAATGGGTTGAATCAAGGACAGAAGCAGCAGCAAGAGCAAGTGAGTTTTAGGTTTAAGTGGGACCTTCTGGCTTTTAGTGGTCTGTATTATGCCACAGAGGCTAACCAAATACAGTTACTTGCAGCCAGGAATAAGGATTCTAAGTCAGTGATGAAAATGTGAATGACTATTGGAATGAAAGGTATAAGTAAATAGACCGAACAGATTTCCTAGCTAACTTATATTTTAAGGGCAAAGAAGGGAAAAGGGGGAAAGTAACATTAATAGAGTACATCATAGGTAGCAGGAACTATACTCAGGGTTTTAATGTGATTTCTCTGACCATTAACCACATACTTCCCAGTGAAATTCACAGATTTTAAGAACCAGAAGGCTAACATAAAAGGGTTGTGGCATATTAATATTTTAATATTAATCCTCCATCACCAAAAAGGCAGGTCTTAACCTCCATCATTCCTCTTTGCCATTATAAACAGATTTAACAGTTTATGAGACAAACCACTGCATTTCATTTACATGTCAAATATGAAATCTTACCACCTAAATTGGATACTTCAGCATGTTTATAAAATCTTCACGATGAAAAGTAAAAGAAATGGATAATGTCCAGCATTTTCAATTATAAAAAAACCTGCCTTTAATCTGAAATTTCTGAAGGCAACATATTGTCATTGTTCCTAATCTCACTGGAAGTTTCCATAGATTTTTGTTCCAAAAGGGAAAAGCAAAATAAGGTTAAAAAGTTCATAAAGAAATATAAAACACGTCCACTTCTCTCTTCTGTCCCCTCAACTCAAACAGAAGGGCTCCTTCTTCCAATGGCTTAAGACCATGTGTGCCTGACTGAATCATGATTGCTACTTAATGTATTTACTGGGTTAGAATCACAACAGGCAACTTCCATTCTGCAGTTTATATCATCTGCAGTATAATCTAAAAGAGAAAGAGAAATATTTACCAAATTACCTGCTACTGCTGTTATTCTTCTTGGATTTGTTCCTCCGTTTTAAGGCATCTCTGTCCTTGTTATTGTATGGTAACATGGAGGCATAACCATGTTCAGCTTCTAGAAAACCGAAGGATCCAGTTAATGAATGAGCCTAGAACATTCAATACTCTCTCCCCTCTACAGTATTTCCTTTTTAAATTTTATTTTTCATTAAAAGAATATTGTGTTGAAACAAACGATGCAAGGTGGAATTCTTAGAACAATGATTTTTTTTTTTTTTAATTGTGTGAATACCCTCAGTTCGGAGCAGGTGTAAGAAGCATTCCAGCTGCTCATTGTTGAGAAAGACACAGCAAGTAGCTGAGCTCACGGAGCTTGGGTTCCCCACTGGCAACGTCCAGCAGGTTGGCGTGCTTTAAGTGGGACCAGCCTCGGGCGAAGGTGCGGGGCAAACACCCGGAACCCAGAGGACGGGGAAGGGGGCGCGCAGGGGAATCGCTGCTCCTCCGGCTGGGAGACGAGGCGCCGGGCCCACTTGGGGGCCGGTCCGGACGAGCCCCGGTGGGGTAAACCAAGGGTCTGGCCGAGAGGACTCCAGGCACCCCATTTGCTTTGCGGTGGGGGTCAGTGCTCGGGACTCCGGAGGCAGCGGCCCCTTTCCCCCCTCATTCATTGCCTTTGGGGCAGCAGCGGCCTCCCTTCCGACCGCGCGTGGGGAGAGCTGGAGGGGTTGGGAGCGCTCGCGGTCGCGGTCTCTGCGCCTCCAACCACCCCCAGAGCGGCTGGGCGCCCTTACCCCGCGGCCAGGCCCCTCAGAGCCCCCGGCCCCGGCTCGGGACGGACCCCTCCCGTCCCCGTGCACCTCTCTCCCGCCGCTCCAGGTAGTCAGCCGCCTCCAGCAGCATCTGGATGTTCATCCGAACCGCCGCCGCCATTCTGCACCGGGGGCCGGAGCCACGGGACCAACCCCCACTGCCCACGGGCTCGCCGCCGGACACCCGCGCCCTGCTGTGGACCCCGCAGAGCAGGGTTGAGAGAGCCTCTCTGGCGACCACGCTCGCCGGAAGCGGGGAAGGGGGTCCGGTGAGCTGGGCACCGCCGACACCGTGACAGAACCCGAAGAAGAGCAGCAGCCGCCACCGCCGCGGAGTGTTTATCTCCGACTCACCATCCCCCCGCCCCCAGGCCCTTCTCTTGACAGGCCCGCTTCGGCTGCGTTCCTCATTGGGCACCCTAAAGAATGCCCCGCCCCTGGCCTTGTCCGATTGGGGAAAAGCATTACGGCCCCGCCCCCTAGAGTCCGCTCCTCTCTCTGGTTGGTCACGCTTGACAAGGCCCGGGCTCCACCCCCCCTTTCCAATTGGTGACAGGATTCGCAACTCCGCCTCGTGCTCCTTCCCTGTTTTCCATTGGTTCTATACCGACAACCCCCTTTTGCTTTGTTAGTATTGGCCCAGAGCTACAGAGAGCGAGCCACTTTGCCTATCTCCCATTGGTGGAGCCGGCTGAAACCTCCCAGCTACGATGACGTCACCTTCCTCCGGACCCAGCGAACCCTGAGTGGCTGGTGATCAGCGGCGCCGCTACTCCTCCCCTGATCTGCCATTGGCTGGGAGGGCTGACCTGGGCGCCGGCGCTGATTCACCGGCCGCCGCGGAGCAGGGGCCCATCCCGGCCCCGCCTCGGACCTGTTGCCCGGACCTGTCCCCGGGGAAAAGTTCCGAGAGCCTGCCGGTTATCCCTCGAGTGGAAGGCTGGCACCGCGCGTCGCCTGGGCTTTGTCCTGCTCGGATTCCTGGCTGGAGCCCTTGGTCCGGCGGCCACAGTCCCAGAGGTTCCAGGCTTCCCAGCTCCCTGGCGGCTGTGGGTCCCGCCGCGTATCCCACTGAAGGCGAGAGCAGCGCCGGCAACCTGGTGGGCCCGGGGCTTCCGCCGGCGCCACCTGGCTGTGGGGCTTGGAAAAAGCTTGCCTTGCGTTGAATGCTCGCCGCCCAGCGCTTTTTTTCCTTAGAAAGCGGCGGAATCGGGCAGCAGTTCACAGCCCTGCCCGTTCTCTGTTGGCACTCCGACCCCTACCCCAAGTGCAGGCATAATCACTCCCTCAAAAACTTACTGCATCTACAGAATCCCCGGCGTTGGATCCCGAGATTTTTTGACCCAAATCTCGTTCAGGGTCTTTCCTTCCCTTTTAATTCTAGATGAAAACATTAAAAAACAAAACAACAACAACAACAACAACAACAACAAAACTTCCTCTGTTCAAGTCTATAAATGGTGTGTGTGGGGTGGTACCAGTAGAAATATATAGAACTAAAAATTTAAGGATTATTCCCTAAACCTATCAAGATTTATAACCCAAGTTACATTGTTAATACACTGGCATCTCCATTTTAAAAAGGAGGAATAAATGTCTTCGTAAGCTTGAACATATTTCATAAAGCTTTAAAAAAAAGCTTACTGTTGGCAATACATGAAAATAATAGCTTGCTATATGTCACCTGCATTATCACTAATCCTCATTATGACCCCATTAGATAGGTTAATAATTACATTTTGAAGACGAGGAAACTGAGACCCAGAGAAGCTAAATGACTTCCGTTGTCATCCATTTAGCCAGAGATGGAGACTGAGCCTAGATTAGATCTGTTTCGCCTAGAGCCCATGCTACCAATGCCTTACACAAGAGTTAAGAAAGAGATTTCCTAAGTCACAAACACTGACACTCAAACACTGGGGAGAGAGGAAGAAAAACATGTAATCATGGGAATTTTTTTTAAACGTGTCCTTTTTCATGGTTGACAAATCCATTAAAATTAAAGTCAACAGAATTAACAAGTAGAATAAATGTAGTAAAGCATGCCTGACCTATAGGAAACATTTTCTGCTTTTAATGGTTAATTGAATCTAAAAGCTTATTTTTTATGACTGCTAATACACTGAAGATAAATGTATTAAAGAAAGCACAAAGAGAAATGAGAATGGGGATATAACATTTTTAACAAGTATTTTTTTTTTTTTTTCAAGATTTCATTTATTTGAGAGGGTGTGAGAGAGAATACTTGAGCGGTGGGAAGAGGGTGGGGAGAGGGTCAGGGAGAAGCACATCCCCGCTGAGCAAGGAGCCAGATGTGGGACTTGATCCCAGGACCCTAAGTCATGACCTAAGCCAAAGGCAGATGCTTAACCAACTGAGCCACCCAGGTGCCCCATTTAATAAGCATTTTAAAATTGCAAGTTATTTGTAATACAAATTTGAAAGTCATAATGAAATGAGTACAATCCTACTAAAGTACTAAAACTGATAATAGTAAAAACACTTCATTATCTTAAATTTGGATTTTATATACTTATATATTTTCTGTGACTTTATCATGAATATTCAGCATATTTCTTTATTCTTTGTCTCTTATCCTCAACTTTTTTTTAGCCCAGTCTTCTTTCAGTACCATGATCCTTCCCTTTGAATCAATGTGATTGAAAACCACTACATAAAAAGGGAAGAAAAGGTTGTCAGAAATAGAAAATTAATACTTTAAATATCAATGGGTTTATCTTTTTTTTTTTTTTGAAGATTTTATTCTTAAGTAATATCTGCACCCAACATGGGACTTGAATTTACAACCTTGAGATCAAGAGTTGCATGCTCTTCCAACTGAGCCAGCCAGGTGCCCACTAACAGGTTTATTTTAAACCATGGACAAAATACTAAGTCATATAACAATCACAGAATTAGATGAAAGATGGACTTTTTTTATCCCGTGGTAGTGGTGGTGGAAGAAATGATCAATTAGCCAGTACCACCGCCTAGGAATTAGTATCATGAATTTTCAAGGGTATTTGGTGCCATCTACTGGAGATCAAGTAGTACAAAACAAAGATTTTGTTTTGTTTTTCTAGAAATTATTTTACACAAACGTACACAATGTCTACTTAAGATAATCTAAAAGTACAGGTTTTGTAGAAAGAAGTAAAAATCCTAAAACAAAGTATAAGTGGTGACCCCGGCACCTCGTCCCTCAAACGCATTATAAAAGCACTGATCTGGGGCGCCTGGGTGGTTCAGTGGGTTAAAGCCTCCGCCTTCAGCTCAGGTCATGATCCCAGGGTCCTGGGATCGAGCCCCGCATCGGGCTCTCTGCTCGGCGGGGAGCCTGCTTCCACCTCTCTCTCTCTGCCTGCCTCTCTGCCTACTTGTGATCTCTGTCTGTCAAATAAATAAATAAAATCTTTAAAATAAATAAGTAAATAAAAGCACTGATCACTAGACACAAACCCAAAAATAAAAAATGGGAATTCCAGAATGTTTGAACCTAAACTTTGTGACCAGGACTTTAAATAAAAAGTTATGCACAAATATGGGCTGTTGAACACTAGCTCGAGATATCAAGTTTATCAAGATAAACTAACAGACTTGGGAAAGAGAAAGAAAATGCTGAAAATGGGGAAGCATAAACACAGAAGGTATTATACTTGTTAGATAATCTTAACTGTTTCTTTTAAAAGGCTAAGACCCAGCCTCCTTCCCTTGAGCGGCTTCTGTTCCAGGACCGCATAGAATACTATGTAAACGCTAATGCTGAATGGCAGGTTCATTAAATGTTACGGTAATTGTAATAGAGATGCCTCTTCAGTGAATCCTTCAGAGTGGCAGGAAGATTACTGTGGTATAAAATCCTTAAATATCTAAAAAGTTCCAAACTTTTGGGAGTTTGGGAGAGGGAATTAAAAAAACCCTACTTGTAACTAAGCTTGAGACCTAACCACTATGACATTAAAATAAATTTTGTTTTTTATGTTTCTGAGGAACTGATTTTATTCTTTGAAGTATAAAAATGAATGAAATTTGCTACGTCCATAATATTAATCCCCTGCTTTGTGGCTACTTTGGATGCTCTGATATCGTATTATCAGATGATCTAATATCATGATACAAGCTTTAAAAACCTTACTGCTTTCCAAAAATTAGTTACTCCATGAATATTTGTGACTTTAAAAACAGAGCAATAGCTTAACAAACTGGTAGTACATTTCACAAAACACTGTGGTAGCAGTTGGAAAAAGCAGAGGTATATATATTGGCATGGAAAGATCTCCAAGGCAGTGTTGAGTAAATAGGCTGTAAAATGTTCCTATAGCATATTATTTATGGGAAAAAAAAAAAAAAAAGAACCCAAACTATGTACTTTCCTCCTTTGCAACTTTGTTATATATACAGTCAAAGGTCTGGAAGGATACACTGCAGAGGGGCAACAGGACCAGGACTGTTCAAAAGGGGTTTAGCTTTGTCTTAAAGTTTTAAAATTTTTACAGGAAAAAAATGTGTCCACTTATTACTTGGGTAACTAAAGGTTAACATAAAGATCAAAGGAAGTGGTTAAATGAAAAAAAGGTTACTGAACTATTCTCATGGATTAAGCAGATATTTTTGGGTGCTTTACTCTGTGCCAAGCACTATGTGGTGCTGGGGCTACAGCAGCAAACAAGACAGAAGCCCTGATTCTCAGAGCTGGATGTCTGGTGTAAGAACCAGACTGTAATAAATGAATACAGCACGTCAAGCAGTGATAACTGCTACTAGAAAAAGGAAACTTTGCAGAACATATGAAGAAACTGGAAGCTTCACATATGCTGGTGGGAATGTAAAATAGTGCAGCTGCTTTTGGAAACAGTTTGACAGTGCCTCAAAAAGTCAAACATTAAAAAAAAAAAAAGTCAAACATTAATATATGAGCCAACAATTCCACTCCTAGTTATACACCCAAAAGAACTGAAAATATGTTCATACAAAAACCTGTGTACAAATGTTCATAGCATCACTACTTATAAAAGCCAGAAAGTGAAGTACAAATGCCCAATTGATGAATTGTAAAAATGTGGTAGATTCACAGAATATGAATTGACTTAAAAAAGGAATGAAGTAATGACACATGCTACAATGGGAACAAACCTTGAAAACATGTTAAGTGAAAGAAACCAGATATAAAAGGCCAAATACTGTATGATTCAATTTATATGAAATGTACAGAAGAGGCACATCTTTAAGATTTTATTTACTTGAGAGAGAGTGAGAGAGAGCATGAGAGGGGAGAGGGTCAGAGGGAGAAGGAGACTACTTGCTGAGCAGGGAGCCAGATGCGGGACTTGACCCTGGGACTCCAGGATCATGACCCAAGGCAAAGGCAGTTGCCCAACCAACTGAGCCACCCGGGTGCCCATTTTTGGGTGCCAGAGGCCCATTTTTAGAGACAAAACATACATTAGTGGTTTCAGGGGTGGTGGGAATGAGGGTGGCAGAGAGGGATGAAGAGTGACTGTTGATTGGGTATGGGATCTCTTTGGGGTGAAGAAAATATTTTGTAATTGGACAGTGGTGATACATAACTGAATATACTAGGGACGCCTGGGTGGCTCAAGTCATGGTCCCCTATGTTGGGCTCCCTGCTCAGTGGCTCAGTGGGGACCCTGCTTCTCCTCTCCCTCAGTCCCTCCTGCTTGTGCTCTTTCTCAAGTAAATAAAATCTTAAAAAAAAAAAAAAACACACACACACAAAAAAACCCCCAAACCCTGAATATACTAAAACCCACTGAAATGGTACCACTGTAAAAGGGTGAATTTTTTGGTTTGTGAATTTCTCAATTTTTTTAAATGTTAAAATAAGTAGAACAGGGTAAAGGGATAGAGAGGGAAGCAGGGTTGCTGTTTTGGATAGGATGGTCAGGAATGACCTTATTTTGGGCAGAGACATAAAGCCACCCCTGCAAATCAGGGTGGAAGTCGGGAAGCAGAAAGGAACATTCCAGGAGGAAGAGCAAATGGAAAGACTGAGTTACATTCACACATGTTCTCAAGGAACAGCAAGGTCAGGAGCTTGGTTAAAGGCAGCAGCAAGGAGGTGAGACTGTGGGAAGCCAGGGTTCAGACTGTATAGGGTTGTACACTGCAGTAAGGACTGGACCTTATTTTTTAAGAAGATTTATCTACTTATTTTAGTGAGAGACAGAGAGCAAGAGCAAGTGAGAGTGAGTGCATGGGCGTGGGGGGTGGGGTAGGCATGACGGAGAGGAGAGAATCCCAAGCAGACTCTGCAGCATGGAACCTGACACTGGGCTTGGTCTCATGACACTGAGATCATGAATTGAGTTGAAATCATGACCTGATGCACATTTTAAAAGGTTTGCCTCTGCTGCTTCAAGAGAGGCTATTGCAGTAATCCAAGCAAGAGAGATAACTTATGTTAGTCTAGGTGGTAGGTGGTCAGATTCAATGTCTATCAAATCACCATGATGTATACTTTAAATATCTTAAAGTTTTGTATGTCAATTATACCTCAGTAAATCTGGGGGGAAAAAAGCAACAGTTGGATGCAAAATATATTGAGGTTAGAGCCAAAAAGTTTGCTAATGAATGTGGGGTATGAGAAAGAGAGGAGGTCAAGGATGACCCTACAGATTTTGGTCTGAGCAAAGGAGTGAAAGGATGGGCCATTTACTGAGATGTGGAAGCCTCAGAAAAGGCTGGGCAGGGAAATGAGAACTGAGTTAACCTTAACTTTGAGGTGCCTAATAATCTAGGCACATAACTGCACAACTGCACAAGCCTACAATTCAATAAAATGGCTAGGCTGGAAGTATAAGCTGGAAGCCACACTGGAGACTCAGTAAGGAAGACAATGGAGTGTCCAGGAATTAAACCCCAACACACTCCAACATTTAGATACTTAGAAAGAGAAAATATGGTACAATTTATGTCTGAGAAGCAGCAGCTTGCTAGAGGAAGACAAAGATGCTCCGTATTTGTTCTTACAGAATCAGATGATCTGATGGATAAAACTTCCTTTAAACCAGGACTTCTGGGGTGTCTGGGTGGCTCAGTTTCTTCAGCACCCAACTCTTGATTTCTGCTCAGGTCATGATCCCAGGGTCGTGGGACTGAGCCCTACCTCGGGCTCCACGCTCAGCACAGTCTGTTTGTCCCTCTCCCTCTGCTCCTCCCTGCTGCTTATGCTCTATCTCTTAAAATAAGTTTAAAAAATCTTAAAAACAAAAAAAAAACCCAAATGAATAAACAAAAACAGGACTTCCTTTAGGATCACAGGTGTCTTATCGCTGGCTTTTCAGATGTCTTCCTCTTCCATTTCTTGGTGTTAGCTCATGGAGAGCAAACCTATTAACCTACAAGGTATTCTCGTTATTTTTTTACCAAGCATGCTGCTTTGGGGATCTTGAGTCAAATCTCTATTAACACCACACGAAGATGACAATCCAAAAATTTGTAATGTGGTCTTGGGTATATTATTTTATCCCAGAAGTTTTAGCTTCCTTATTAAAACCACAGCTGGATCTGCCTTCCTTAAGTGTGCACAAATGTGGTCAGAAATAGTCTTTATTGTGGATAATTTAGAGACAAACAGCTCAGGTGGCAAAACTCCAAGCAATAGCAAAATAAGTCAATTGGAGAAAGACAACTATCATATGAGGAAGTGGAGATGCAACATGGGGGGCTAAGGGGATAGGAGAAGAATAAATGAAACAAGATGGGATTGGGAGGGTATGTGCTATGGTGAGTGCTGTGAAGTGTGTAAACCTGGCGATTCACAGACCTGTACCCCTGGGGATAAAAATATATTTTTTATAAAAAATAAAAAATTAAAAAAACAAAAAAACTCCAAGCAAAATAATCTAACCACCTGGGAGCAGGGACATTCGTGCAATGGGTATTACAAACTGTGCAACTGATGTAGCGTAAATCCCAGTATTTCCTGCTTTTATGGTTTGAAGAGCCTCAGCTTTCTCATCTGGGAAATGGAGATAATAGTACCTGCTCTATCTCTTACGGATTAAATAAACCAAGGTGCTCTGTGCACTGTATTATGCAGTGCAGTCACACTACTATTATTTTCTTTGCAGGAAATGAATTTGCCAGGAAAATTTTTAAAGAACTACAACAGGTGGTCAAATTTTAGATGTAATAATGATTTATAATCCAGCTAAAAATGCTTGTAAAATCATTTACATACAAGGATGGTGATTATAGAATCCTTTTTTTAAAGTTTTTTTAAAGTAATCTCTATACCTAATGTGGGGCTCTAACTCGTAACCCTGAGTCACATGCTCCACTGAATGAGCCAGCCAAGTGCCCCCAAATTTTTAAAAATAGTGAAAGACTTAAAAAAAAAAAAATATGCGTGCCCATAAATAAGGACTATTGCAGTCCGTCCTATAATGAGCCGTGACTGCTGCCCTTAATAAATAGAGGCAGTGTTAAATGCACTGGTAAGAAACAATCCTGGGGCGCCTGGGTGGATCAGGTGGTTAAGTGCCAGACTCTTGATCTCAGTTCAGGTCTTGATCTCAGGGCTGTGAGTTCAAGCCTGCATTAGGCTCTATGCTAGACATGAAGCCTACTTAAATAAAAGATAAAAGAAATAATTTTAGGATGTACTAGTAAATAAAAAAAGGACAGGTGCAGAATAGTGTGTAGAGTCTGCTTATATCTGAATAACAAAGATATGTACACACATACGTTTGTGCATATATGGAATATCTCTAAAAGGATGCACAATTAGCTCTTCCCTATATACCCTTTGTTCTGTCTGAATTGTGTTCCATGTGTTTGTATTACTTACTCAAAAATAAAGTAAAATAAAATTTAACCACAGAACCTCAAATATCAGCAAGGTATGAAACAGAATGGGTAGTGGTTGTCATCTTTGGTATAAAAAGGGTTTCCCTCAACTAAGAAAAAGAAAAGCTTGCCAAAAGAAGCAGCTCCAAAGGGTGCCTGGGTGGCTCAGTGGGTTAAGCCGCTGCCTTCGGCTGAGGTCATGACCTCATGGTCCTGGGATCAAGTCCCGTACTGGGCTTTCTGCTCAGCAGGGAGCCTGCTTCCCTCTCTCTCTGGGCCTGCCTCTCTGCCTACTTGTGATCTCTGTCAAATAAATTAAAAAAAAAGTCTTTAAGAAAAAAAAAAAAAAAAAAGAAGAAGTGGCTCTAAGACTTGGAATAAGCATTTCACACAAATGTATATATATATATGACCAACACATTTTTTAAATGTTCATCCTCCTTAGCAACTGAACAAATTAAAACCAAATATTAGTTTACCAGATTGGAAATTTAAAAAAGTATTACACCTAGGGACGCCTGGGTGGCTCAGTGGGTTAAGCCTCTGCCTTTGACTCGGGTCATGATCTCGGAGTCCTGGGATCGAGTCCCACATCGGGCTCTGCTCTGCGGAGAGCCTGCTTCCTCCTCTCTCTCTCTGCCTGCCTCTCTGACTACTTGTGATCTCTCTGTCAAATAAATAAATAAATTCTTTAAAAAAAAAAAAAAAAAGTATTACACCTGACACTGGTGCCCACATATGAAAATCAGAATGCTTATACTTTACTGGTGAGAGATGGTTGTTACCTTTCTAGCCATACATATATCAAAAGCCTTAAGACATGCACACACACCCCTTTATCTCACCCAGCAATGCCACATCTAAGAATGGAACCTGAGGAAATAATGCAGTAAGTACAAAAAGATGTATGTAACAGGAATACTACTCACAGTTTTAATTAAAACAGCAAGTCATGGGAGGGAAGCCAATGTTTGTTCATAAAAGATTAGTTAATAAATTATGGTACAACCAAGTAGCTAAATTTAACTAAAAGTTAAGTTTCTAAATAACACGTAAGTATTAAAAACTGTTCACAGTACATGGGAGAAAAAAGATTAGCAAAAGAAAACAGCATATAAATTCTGATATAACGGGTAGGGACAATAAATATATACCATAGGAGGCTAGAAAGACATATACCAAAATATTGTTTCTGGGGATAGATATAGGTGATTTTTGGCTCTTCTTTTTGCTTTTTGGTTTCTCCCAAGTTTTTATATAATAAGCATATATAGTTTTTAAAATGGGAAAAACAATAAATGGAGGAAATAATTGGGGCAAAAAAAAAACCCAGTTATTGGTAAGTTACTAATGAAATCTAAATCTACATAGGGGGAAAAAACTGTGTAGGGGGAAAATTTTATACAGCAATACAAATATTTATCAAATACAAAAGGGTAGAAATATTGCTTTATTTGACAAACTTACATCCAAATTACTTTTATGTGTTTAAAAAAGTCCTAACGTGCACCCAAGAAGAAAACATATACAGATTCCACAATAATAAGAACAAAAAAATGGGGCTGATTGCCCCAAATGATATTTCCTAAAAGAAAAAAATGTAGTATTTAACTTTCTTTTTTGTGAGTCAGGGTATGTGAACTGCATACATCATAAATAAAAATTTTCTTACTTTACAAGGAGGAAGGACTGTGATCCTGTTTTTTATGCATATTACATATGAAATACAAAATCCACTCTTCTGAACAAGGTAAAGGAAAAAAACCATTCTTTATCATTTCAGTTTTCATGCAATGAAATCCAAAGGTCTGTTGAATCCGCCTTTTCGATTCATGTACTGCCTATGATGAGAAGAGAAAACTCATTGTGTATTAAAAAAAAATTCTGGACTCCTCTTATAAAAAAATAATAATATAAATCATCTTTAAATTGGCAAAGTCTAGGGCAAAAGTATTCATGGTTATTTAATGCACATTAAGGATATTATATCATTTTCAAAATAACCTAAAGCCTTTCAGATTTCTTTAAAATCCAAATAGAAGGATGGAAATATACTTCCAAAATTATTTGGAAAGGTTCTACAGACTTAAAAAAAAAAAAAAAAAGGGTTGAAAATCCCTACTTACAGGTAATAATAAGGAAATAGAGAAGAGCTCTAAAATAGGTACCCATCATGTAAATATGATTGCATATTGTACTAGTTCTCCTCATTTAGACTGTCTTTGAAAATAATTTTGCAAAGGGCCATTAATGATGATTCCAGTCCTCACCTTAACTCACAGCATTCTCAGATCACATTATACATATTCTAAGCTAATTGGAATACTAATCTTTTATCATTGGTAAAGGCTGAGAGAAAGGCATTTAAAGATGTCATTATGAATTCAGTGAAACTTCAGGTATGGATTGTTTATTTCTGTGGTATTGATAAAATATGCCTTAAAATACTTAATATACTCAACAGAAAAATATATTTGTAGCTGAAATCCTTACACAATCATTCTAGGTTAATAATTCAGGAGGGATCGAATTTAAATCTGTAAATGTAATAAAATTAAAGCCTAAAGACTTGAGAATATGCTGTTTTGAAAAAAGAACAATGTTGAGTTTAAAAAAATTTAAGCCAACAGCCTTCTCTGTAATAGTTATTAGTTCACATGTAAATTGGAAATTATTCTAACACACCAGAATATAAGCAAAGAAGATCAAAACAAGGAACTATACGAAACTGCTACATTTCCTACAAACACAGCTATCTCATGAATACTTTCCCAAGCACCTAATTTTTATCATTAGTTCAAACATAGTCATGGGAGCTAAGCATACCTGTACTTCCTCTTCTGAGACACATTTATGGCATAGGCATTTACAGAACCATCCACCTTTTTCCCCTAGAGAAAAGCAATAAACAAATATAAAAAATGGGAAGGATATATTAAATGCCTCAAAGAGCTGGGTCCTCTAAACATACTCAAATGGCAAAATTCATTTAAGAATGGTGAAGCCCAATGAGAGAATTTTCAGATACTGATGATATTCCATGAACTCCCATGTATTAAAACTCTGTTCCCATTTTTACAGTCACACATAATCTAACATATTCAAATATCCAAGCCAGCAAACATTCATGGTATATATATTTATATGCAAGGCATGCAGAGAAATAGGTTCTTAATCTTTTTTGGTCCAAGAATTCTTTGAAACCAAATACCACTTACGGATATTTTCTCTAGGAAAATTTAACTTATGACCTAAGCTCACAGCTCAAATCACAGCTGGAACAGTCACCATTCATTCAGATCTCCTTTCTTGCACAGGCCTTAAAATTTCGATTTTTCAATCAAGAATCAGAATACAGGGGTGCCTAGGTGGCTCAGTCGATTGACTATACATACAACTCTTGGTTTTGGCTCAGGTCGTGATCTCAGGGTCATGAGATAGCCACACTCAGCTGGGGGGTCTACTTGGGATTCTCTCCCTCGCCCTGTGCCCCTCTCCCTACCTCCCCTCTCTAAAATAAATGAATGAATGAATGAATGAATGAATGAATCTTTTAAAAACCCAGAATGCAGAATAACAGGTGTTAATGTTAAGTGTCACTTTTATCTTAGCCCTTCTTATGTGGCATCTACCTTCTTTTTCACTAACTCCTTTATGGGTCTTTTGATCTGGCCAAGTTAACTCACCATTTGCTGTTTCTCATGTCTAAACTGCCTTCTCAACCCTCATCCAAGAACCCCAACCATCTAGTTCTTATCCACCATTCAAGGGCCAATTCCAGTGGTTCAGCTGGCAGAAAGCACCCACTACGCTTCCCCAGACTGCTAACTGTGCTTCCCTCATAATACCTTCCATTTTCTACCTTGCATTTTCATGATGTATATACATGATGTTATTTTCTCTGAGACTGAAAGCTTCCTGATGGAGGGATATGGATATCAGTTACCTTTGCATTCTCACACCCTAGGCCACTGAACTTGCAGGCGCTCAGAAAATGACTGTTAAATATATGAACACCAGCGATCAATGCCATCTCTTTCATACACATGTGACCTCCAATTCCCTCCCTCCCTCCCCCACCATTACTCATGGGAGTATACCCTATCTGCATAGCACACTTACTAGGTATCTCTGTTAGGATAAAAAAAGGATTCTTTTCCTTCCACTGCCCTAAAGGTATGCACAGGTCAGGTATATATTTGAGGTGGAGCTAAAGTAAATGCATTTGGGGGCACCTGGCTGGCTCAGTTGATCAAGTGTCTGACTCTTGATTTCGGCTCAGGTCACGATCTGGGGGTTGTGGGGTTGAGCCCTGTGTCGAGCTTCACACTCAGTGGAGGTTCTGCTGGAGATTCTCTCTCTCCCTTTGCCTCTTTCCTGCTTGCACGCTCTCCAAAACTTAGAATAAATAAATCTTAAAAAAATAATAAATACATGTATTTGGTTTTACTTTTCTATTCCTGTTTTCACTACATTGTTGGGAGGGTGCGGAGAGTACAATACTGGGTAAATTACTTGAGGTGTATAATTTTACCCTCCCAAAAATAGAAAGCAGGCATGATTTCGAAAGACTGGCTTAGAAAAAAGTAATGATTCTAACTATTTTATTAAGTTCAATTCCTAAAGGATTACTGGTTTTTGAAAACTATTTGAAGAGTTGTATATTATTAGCCTGTTTTGATTTACATGCTAAAATAGAAAATTACCCATTAACAAACATAACCGAACTCTGAAACATTCTAGAATGTGAAAATTTAAGGGAAAATAAGTGACCACACTGGTACATGAAAAAGTAGCATAGACCTATGATGAAATATCACAAGATACACATTACTGAAAGGCAAATGAACAGAGAAGCTTTACAACTGATGGCCATGAAACTAACTGCATATAAACTAGATTAACATCCTTGTAGATGTCCTTAAGAAAACAAATGACATCATTTGTTCTCATGGTACACCTTTTTTTTACGGGATGTATGAATTCTCACCTATTTTTTTCTTTTATTAAAGATTTTTTATTTATTTATTTGACAGACAGAGATAGGCAGAGAGAGGAAGGGAAGCAGGCTCCCTGCTGAGCAGAGCACCTGATGTGGGGCTCGATCCCAGGACCCTGGGATCATGACCTGAGCCGAAGGTAGAGGCTTTAACCCACTGAGCCACCCAGGCGCCACTATTTTTTTCTTTTATGAATAAACACCTTCAGCACAGACTACAGTTGAAAGTATGGCTCCAGGATCATGATCCCAGGGTCCTGGGATTGAGGCCCATATGGGGCTCCCTGCTCAGCTGAGAGCCTGCTTCTCCCTCTGCTTCTCCCCACTGCTCATGCTCTTTCTCTCTCAAATAAATAAATAAAATCTTTTAAAAAAAAAGTATGGTTCCATTTTTACATCTGATTCTCAGAATTTCGAACTTAACATCAAACAACAGAAACCCTCTGCTCCAGCCCCAGCCCCCCAAAAATAATTCTGATAGATTCCCCTCCCTATTCTTCTAACAACAGCAAAATTACAGTTGCTTTACTTTGGAGATATTTTTGTTCACTCAGTGTACACATTAATAAAGCATTTCACTTATAAAATACTCTTTGGCAAAACAAATACGGATTTGGTGTACTCAAGGAAAAAAACCAGATACATAAACTGCATTAAATTCAAAAATGGGGAATAACCATTTGTGAGAACAAGAGCTCCTAATTTTCTTACCTCAGAACAGTCATGCCTCAGTATTCCTCTTGGGTTATATATACACTGTCATTTTAAAAACATGTGAGCTCTAGGGGCACTTGGGTGACTCATTAGGTTAAGCCTCTGCCTTTGGCTCAGGTCATGGTCCCAGGGTTCTGGGATCAAGCCCCACATCAGGCTCTCTGCTCGGCAGGGAGCCTGCTTCCCCTTCTCTCTGACTACCTCTCTGCCTACTTGCGATTTCTGTCAAATAAATAAAATCTTAAAAATTAAAATTAAAATTAAAAAAAATGTGAGCTCTATACAATCACAACCATTAGGAAGAAACTTTTACAGATTCTGAGATTATCCCAATCCATTCACAAGATTTGGATTATTTTTGACATTTTTTCTTAAGAACCTATTTCCATTTACAAAACTAAATGGACTTAAAATTCTAGAGAATGTTTTTAAACTATATTCTCAAAGAAAATATATATTCCTTCCACATATACTCTCTATTTTTACTAGCTCCTTCTCTCTCCTCTCCTCTTTCCACATCCTCTATCTCCCCTCCCCCCCATTTCTCTTTCTTTCCCATCTCCCTATCTCTTTCTACTCTTTACCCCACCCCCCCAAACCTATAATCCCTTCTCATCATCTTTTTCAAAAACTGCCTTTTCCTCCCCCAGTTCCTTATTCTCTTCAGTATTATGATCAAGGCTAGGAAACTCACTTTCCAATTCTCCCCTCTTCTGAGCTTTGAGATATATATACAGCTACCCAATGTCATCTTTCTCTGCAGCTGAATTTCATTCTTGTTTAACAGCATTTCTCTGTCCTAGAACCCTTTCTTGGTTAACCCCATTTCCTAGTGTTTCAGCCTATCACTTTGGAGTCCTCAAAGACTACTCACTCCCACCACCACCACCAACTCTGGCTCCTGAGTAGACTCAATATTCTGGCCTCAGTTCAGGCCTTCATCATCTTTCATTTGCATGACCCAGCAGTTCTCCTTGCCTCCAACCTAACCTGTCTCCTATCTGTCCTCCATGTTGTCCTGGCTCATCTATCTATCTTTCTATCTCTCTATGTTTCTTTCTTTTCTTCCTTTTTTCCTTTCTTTTCTTTCCTTTCTTCCTTTCTTTTTTTTTTAAGATTTTATTTATTTATTTGACAGAGAGAGATCACAAGTAGGCAGAGAGGCAGGCAGAGGGAGAGGGAGAAGCAGACTCCCTGCCGAGCAGAGAGCCCGATGTGGGGCTCGATCCCAGGACCCTGAGATCGTGACCTGAGCTGAAAGCAGAGGCTTAACCCACTGAGCCACCCAGGCGCCCCCTAGCTCATCTTTCTAAATGCACGTATCATTGCTTCTTCTCCTCAGCACCTAAAGAATCAACTCTAAGTTCCTTAGCATGGGTAAGAGTATCAAAAGCTTCCAAAATTTGCTCCCTATCCCACTTTCTAACCTCACTTCTAGCCCATCAGCACCTCTTACTAGTCACTGAATTTGAAATTCCCACAACACACTATGCTCCTTCATACCTACATACATTCTCATGAGCTCTTCCCTCTATTCAAATGATCTTCCTCCTCTTCATCTGATCACCCTGAAGATAAAATTAAACATCAGGCAAACACTCCCCAAATTCTAATGGCAGCTTTGGGCTTCTTTCTCTGTGCTCTCAATGCTCTTCACACAGATACTTCATGTCTTCTAAAGGAAAAAACTTGTGTGAATGGAAGAAATTATGAGCAACAGTAAAATAATATGGAAATTTGTGGCAGTATGAATGGATTAATTCAAATCAGAATGTTTAACTGGCTACATGTTTTACTTACTTTTGTGGAGTCAAAAGAGGCAAATCCCATTAATTTCATCATTTCTATTTCTTCCTCTGTTTTGCCCTCTAAGTCCTCCTCTGCAAAAAAATAACACAAAAATAAAATTTTTTTTAACTCCTATCACTTTATATATAGGCATCCCACCTTCCCAAAGTTTGTGGTATACCACTTTGCTTTTAGAAAAGACCTACATTAGGGGCACCTGGGTGGCTTAGTCAGTTTTAGTCAGTTAAGCATCCAGTTCGTGGTTCTGGCTCAGGTCATGATCTTGCAGTTGTAGGATCGAGCACCATGTCGGGCTCTGCGTTCAGTGTGAGTCTGCTTCAGATTCTTTCTCCCTTTCCCCTCCCTGCTTGTGCTTGCTCGCACACACACACTCTCTAAAATAAATACTTTAAAAGAAAAAAAAAAGACCTATGTTAGTACTTTTTTTGCTAACCAAAAGAAATGTGAAGAGGATTTTTTTTTTTAAGAAAAAAGAAATTACTGTACTAATGTAGGTCTTTTTTTTTTCTTTAAAGATTTTATTTATTGATTTGACAGAGAGAGACACAGCAAGACAGGGAACGCAAGCAGGGGGAGTGAGAAAGAGAGAAGCAGGGAGCCAGATGCAGGGCTCGATCCCAGGACCCTGGGATCATGACCTGAGCCGAAAGCAGCCGCTTAACAACTGAGCCACCCAGGCGCCCCATAATGTAGGTCTTCTGTAAAAGCAAAGTGGTGTACCACAAACTTTCAGAAAGCATGACTCTTTGCTTTATGCCATTTCGGCTTAGGAAAGGTTTCATAGGAAGGCTCAACTTTTGTACCCAGGGGCAGGGGCCAACGACATGGGACATGACCTGTATAAAGAGGGTGGTGGCAACAGATTAACAATTATTTCAAGGTGCCTGGGTGGCTCAGTTGGTTAAGCGTCTGCCTTCAGCTCAGGTCATGGTCTCAGGGTCCTGGCAGGGTTCCCTGCTAGGCGGGGAGTCCGCTTCTGCCTCTCCCCTGTCTCTCTTCTCTGCTCATATTCTTGCTTGCCCTCTCTCTCTCTCTCTCTCTCTCTCTGAAATTACATAATATCTTTAAAAAAAATAGTTATTCCATCTCAGCAACAGAGAACACACAAACAATTAGCTAAAGACTTGGAAATTGGAAAAAATTCCTCCTCAGTTTGGACAAAATGTAACTTAAGATGCACGGAGGAAATATGCTCTCCATCCTCCATCAGAAGAGAATGCTTAAAAAAGGCATGCTTGGGGTGCCTGGGTGGCTCAGTGGGTTAAGGCCTCTGCCTTCGGCTCAGGTCATGGTGCCAGGGTCCTGGGATAGAGCCCTGCACTGGGCTCTCTGCTCAGTAGGGAGCCTGCTTCCTCCTCTCTCTCCCTCTGCCTACTTGTGATCTCTGTCTGTCAAATAAATGAATAAAATCTTTCAAAAAAAAAAAAAAAAACAAAACGGACATGCTTGGAGCCTTTGGGCAGGACCACTTTTAATGTCAGATACAACACTACTTTTAAAGGTACTTCCAAAATAGAATCTTCTCATTTTTAACTGTCCTTCTTATATCAAGAGCACCACAGAAAACCAGCAACTCACTAAGGTACAATAATAACAAAATCTCAATACCATATGCAATGAACACTATAAAAAAACTAATACTTAAATGTCCCTAAATAACACTTTTATAATTTTATCATGACTAAAGTTATATGAACACAGCTGTGTTTTTCCTACAGTTATTTATCTAATAACATTACCAGTAATCTGGCGTTCTTTGCTCTTTGTTTCTTTTGTTTCTTTCTTCTCCTCATCTCTTCTTTCTTTCAGTCGAGAAGGGGAAGGAGATGTGGATCTATGTCGTCTTGGGGACCTAATATTCAATAAGTAAAGACAGCAGAAGCAGAGATATAACTGATGACTTGTGTTGACCGGCAAACATGTACATGAGCTCCAAAAAGGTTAAGGCTGAACAAAAGCCAGGTTCCAGAGAACGAGGAGTCCATTCCCCATAGCAGAACAAGGAAGAAGGTTCTGCCTAGGCCCTCACTGTTAACAAAAAGCCAAAAATGTAATTTATTGCTTTAATCATCAGTCTCAGTACAGCTAGGGCTGAAAAAATTTTCTGTAAGGCAGAAAAATAAGTTTCTAACAATTACAAATACACAAAAAAGTTGACTTAAACAGCAATTGATACTTAAGAATCAAGAGTCCATTTCTAAGGTTCTTTCAAGATGTCACATTCTTGTTTATATATTTGAGTAAACCCTCATCACCGAAAAGTTAGTAAAAACAAAACAGGGACACCTGGCTGGTTCAGTCCATGGAATATGCAACTCCTGATCTCAGGACTGCGAGTTGGAGCCCACAGTGGGTATAGAGATTACTTATAAAAATGAAACCTTAAACAAACAAACCAAAAAACCCCAAAATACAAAACCTTTACTTCCTACTCCTGCAAAGCACCACGCTAGTGTTTTTCATGTATTATTTCTCATTGCCTCCTCAAGGCAACTCTATGGCATAGTGTGTGATTAACCCCGTCTTACCAATGTAAATGTTCAGTTTAAAATAAGGTGGGCTTAAGTTCCCCTCATTTCATGAAACTGTAAATTCCCGGTAAGTGATAAAAACAAATCCAAGGGCAGCGACTAGTTTCTTTGGGGCCGGTACAACTTCTGGGTTTTTTCTGCACTCACCTGGAGCGTCTTCTGTGTGGGGATCGAGAGCGGCTCCTTCGCCGATCTCTCTCCCGGGACCGGGACCTTTCTCGGCGCCTGCGTTCTCGCTCACGGGACGTGGACCGGGACCGCCTGCGCTCTAATACAAACACACAAAATCTTTTTGCAGAGGCAAAACATTACTTCAAATTTCTAGAGCTGCACCGTCCGATGGAAACATAATGCCAGCCATTTCTAGGAGTCATATTAAAAAAATTAAAAGACACAGGTAGCATTAATTTTAATATTGTTATTTGACCCAATATATCCCAACTATTATCATTTCGCCATGTACGCGATATAAAAATTACTGAGATGACTTTTTTTTTTTTTTTGGTGTTTAATAGGAAATCTGGAGTGTATTCTACACTTAAACAGCAGTTCCTAATTCGTACTGAGCACATTTTAAGTGCTCCATAGCCGTATGTGGATCGTGGCCTCATTCAACTTTAGAGTCTTGACTAGTTGAAAGTGATGAAAACCAACCAGAGGAAGAACAGAGGGTCTAAGTGAGATCTCCTGATCGAAGTCCTGTTCTTTACTTCCCACTGCCTTATTTATGGGGGTGGGTGCCAGAAGATATCACGAGATGCGCTCCCTGGACGCAAAATTCTACATATCGCTTTTCCTATTACATAAACTGGGAAGGAAACGAACAATGAGCATTCAAGAACTAGCCATTACCACATGCTGAGTGTTATGGAATGTGACATTAATTCTCACGTCAGTTTTTAAAGATAGGTAGTACTACCCCAATGTCTAATTACGGTAATTCGGCCTCAGAAGGGCCGGATGACTTGCACAAAGCCACCCAGAAATTAAGTGAGGGAACCGTGGTCTGATTCTAAATCCTTCAGTCACAAGTATAAAAAGTTATTGTATGAGTCTGACAGAGAGTCCGCCAAACTCTTAACTCAGAGAAGGGAAAACTGCCTTCACACCGGAGGGCTGAAAAGTACAGGGCTCAAGTCTTCGTACTCCCCCACCCCCACACAACCCCACTCTTCTCCACCTCAGGAGAAAAAGGCCCCTTTCTCCGCTGCGCTCGTACTTGGGGTGAGAAAAGGGAGGGGGGCCACGCCTCCGACCAAGCCCCAGACCAGCCAAATTCCTTCTGGACTCACCCCTCCGTGGGGAGCGGCTGCGACTGCGACCCATTCGCAATCTTCCTTCGCCTCACCCTGCCCCGGAAGCGACTGCGCAACAACTTCCGGGAAGATCGGGTACTGAGCTTTCACCGCCGACTGGAAAACATAGACACGACTCTGGAGGGTTCCGGTTGTAAAGAAGGGAGGCTGCGCTGAGCCCGCCTAGAATCGTGCAGCCTACCAGGCTGCCACGACTTTTGAGCGTGGACGTTAACACCTGAGACTCTCTAACAAGCTCCATACAAGCTACATAGCCCAGTTTTTGAGTCCTGCTGGCAGATGCTGCTTGCCACCAGAAACTAAAGCCAGATACCAGAAGCCATAGACTCCAAACAAGACCCCATGACACAGTTTTCCACCGGTTTGGTTCAGTTCAGCCGCCGTGCTAACCCTCCACACATAGCCTCCGGCTCAGTGACATCTAATTGTATTAACAGAGAACACAGCTATCAGTGCCATGATAGATCTGACTGCACCCATTTAAAGGGAAGAAAAGAATTGGCGCACTCATTCTGAGACGTCTCCTCTCCACACCCCCCAACCCCCAAAGCCCCAAGGTCCACTTGCTTACCAGCCCCTTAATTACCTTAATCCCATAAAACGCTGACCATGAGACCTAATAAATAGGAAAAATGTGCCTATAGAGCATGAGCTCTCCTTCTCTGTTCTCTAGCTACTGAATAAATAACCTGCTTGCCCTCAAATACTGTTTGGTTATTTGGCAAACGGTATTGAGTAGGAAAAACAAAGAACAAAACCTTCCATTTTGGTAACAAGATTCTGGTGAGAACAGAGTTATCATCTCTGCTCCTCTAGCCCCGCTTTCCCAGGGGCTTCCCATCTTTGCATCCATGATGGGCTTTAAAAATGTGCTACTGAAGGACATTTGGGTGGCTCCGTCGGTTAACCGTCGGTCTTTGAGTCAGGTCATGATCCCAGGGTCAAGGGATCAAATCCGACATTGGGCTTGTTGCTCAGCAGGGAACCTGCTTCAGCCTCTGCCTGCTGTTCTCCTTGCTTGTGCTCATTTTCTTGTTCTCTCTCTGACAAAATCTTAAATATCTTAATATCTACTTGATATTATATAAAGGCCTGGTAAAAGCTGTATATCCTCCACCCTGATACAGTTCTCATTTTCCCATTTTTCTTCCTAATTCTTGCCCACACGCATAAAATATTTTATACCAAACCAATTCTAGACATACCATACACAAAGTTTATGTCCATACAGGGAAGCGCTAGGGTGGGTCAGGAGTCAGAAGGAGCAAGGGGAAAACATGGGTGAGAGCCTTTATTGTGGTTTTATGCACACAGGAATAGCAGAAGCAGGGTAAGCCTAAGAGGTTTTGTTTGGGGGGGGGTAGAGGAAGAGGGGGAGAGAGAATCTCAAGCATGTTCCGTGCCCAACACCCAGCTGAACCTGACGCTGGGCTGCATCTCATGACACTGAGATTATGACCTGAGCCAAAATCGAGTTGGAAGCTTAATTGACTGAGCCACCCATGTACCCCGAGGTAAGAGATTTAAGATTGGCTAGAAAAATTTCAGTGAGCTTTGGGACATAGGGGCTATCCCAAGTTGTTTGGTACCTGGTCCTGGGGTCATTAGAGCAGAGCAGTATTGCCTTGGCTTGTGAAACTTTGATAAAGAAGGTGGTTGCACACCTATGTACCAGAGGATTAATCAGTGAAAAAGACACAAGTCTGCTCTTGAGTAATTTGCAATCCAGCGAGGGATACACACACCTAAATAGTGTGCAAGTGCATCTATAGGTAAAGAATTAGATACTGTAGGACAGGTCCCTAACAGTTTCGAGGGGGAGGATTGGCAAGAAGTCTCTAAGAGGAAATAATGTCCAAACAAGACCTTAAGAAGGAGTAGAAATTAGCCAGGAGAATGGGGTGACATTTGTGGGGAGAGATGGAAGAGATTGTCCAGGTAGAGACCGAATTGTAGAGACAAGAAGCAAGGGAAAGGAAATGTAAAGGCTGGAGTAGGTTTGTAAACTGGGGTTGTGATGAAGAGTTATTGTGAGACAAAGGCACCAAGGAGTCTTTGAGGGATTTTAAGGATGGGAGGGAATCAGATTTGAGTTTATTCAGAGAACTACTGATGTGGATACTTGACTAGAGGGGAGATATAATAGGAGGCTGGTAAAATAATCTAGATTGGAAATTACTGGCATGTACTAAAATGGTATCCGTAGGTAAGGTGGAAAGTGGCTGCACTTGAGAAATAGTTGCTAAAATGGGAAAAACTTGATGATTTTGGATACAGATGATGGGAGAATTAAAGATTCAAGAATGACATCCAGGTTTCTGGCTTGTTAAAACTGAATAGCTAGATGGTAGCATCACTTGCTAAGATTAAGACATACATGAAAAATTCAGGAGAAAGATGATGTCCAGATCGGGACATGCTAATTTGAGGTGCCTCTGCGAACACTCAGGAGGAGATGCCAACTAGATGTGTATCTGAAACTCACTGGAGAGATCCAGGCTGGAACTACAGAAAAACAATCCGAGGGGCGCCTGGGTGGCTCAGTCGGTTAAGTGTCTGCCTTGAAGTCAGGTCATGATCCCAGGGTCCTGGGATTGAGCCCCATGCTGGGCTCCCTGCTCAGCGCAGAGTCTGCTTCTCCCTGTCTTGTGTTTTCTCTCAAATAAATAAAATCTTAAAAAAAAAAAAAAAAAGAAGAAGAAGGAAAGAAAATCATCAGAATACAGATGTTCATTTGAAGCCATTGGAGTACATGAAATCTCCTGGTGCAGGTTCAGGACAAAAAAGGGCCTGGAGACAGCCAGAGGAGACTCAGATGAGTCACCAAAAGGACGCTAAGGAGTGGGCAGAGAAACAGAATGAACCAGGTGTGAAGTCAGAGAAGTTTAAGAGAAGGCTGCTTTTTAAGGAGGAGAAAGTAGTAAATTTTAAGTGTACGTTAAAAAGAATGAAAAAAAAAAAACCCTCATCTAACCTATAGAATTTAGCAACAAAGTCTTTGTTACAGACTCAAGTTTTAGTGGAGTTGAGTTGTGCATGGGTTTTGAAGTGGAGACAGAATTTGGAGAACCCCTAATGAGTAGTTTAACTGACGCAGGGCAAAATATGGCAGTGGGTGGAGGTAAATGTTGGAAGGTTTTTCAAAGATGTTGAGAAACTTAACCACATTTAAATACTGGTATGAATGAGTCAGCATAGAGAAAAAAAGTAAAGATACAGAAGAGAAAGGCGGAAAACCAAAGGAGTAAGTTCCCTAAAGGAGATCAAACCTTATCTGAGGGCGCCTGGGTGGCTCAGTGGGTTAAGCCTCTACCTTCGGCTCAGGTCATGATCTCAGAGTCCTGGGATTGAGTCCCGCATTGGGCTCTCTGCTCAGTGGAGAGCCTGCTTCCCCCTCTCTGCTTCTCTGCCTACTTGTGATTTCTCTGTGTGTCAAATAGATGAACAAAATCTTTAAAAAAAAGAAACAAAAAACCAAAACCTTATCTGGGAAAAGAAATGGTGTGTTTCCAAAAGTCTCCTTCCCCTTTAAATTGTGGGTCAGAAATGGGTTCTGCTAGGGCTTCCTTACTTACTGATCAAACTGCCTTCTCTCAGGATGTAGGTTATCCAGCACTGTGTATCTTTCAGCACTGTACCTGGAAGAAAATCCTTTATATTTCTGATAAACAGTTTGAGGTACCCTCATTCCATTTTAATGGAATTCAAATGGGGTAGGATCAACACTTGTGACCACACTTGCTTTTAAGTTCCCTCCCCAACCAGACAGTAGTTTTCCAATAAAGGCAAACTGTATTTAAAGTATGCGTATACCTTACATAAGAACCAACATTAATAATCTGTGATTGTTCGCAAATGTAATATTCTCTAGCCTTGGTTAAATTTTGTTTTACTTTGCTAGTCCTATTTTTAAAAAATCACCAGCTTTTACAAAAGTATTGTACTTTATCATTACATGTGGGTGCATGCCGCTGAGTCAATAATCTTCCCCCTAAATTAGATGCAGTCAGACCTCTACTTAACAGTGATTGATGATGTTTGAGGCTTTTTGCTTTTATACCCCTGCATCTGGACCCTGGAAAAAAATGTCAAACTCTCTGGCTGAGGAGGAATTGTACCAGGTCTTTTGTTTTTTTAGGTTCACATTGCTTGAAATTATGAACCAACATTATCATTTCAAGTATTTGATCTACCACTGGCACCCCGGCTCTAATAGCTATTATTAACATGGGTTCATCTTTAAGGGAATATAACTTTTGACATAGTTTCAACATTAACAGTTCAATATTCTGGACCAACTATTCAACAGAACTTTCTGCAACAACAGAAATATTCTATATCTATCCCATCTGATACTGTAGCTACTAGGTACATGTGGTTACTAAGCACAATGTACCTAGTATGACTGAGGAAGTAAATTTTAACTTTTATTTAATCTTTATTAACTTAAATAGCCACGAGGGCTCCTGGGTGGCTCAGTCAGTCAAGCATCTGACTCTTAATCTCAGCTCAGGTCTTGATCTCAGGATCTTGAGTTCAAGCCCTTAAAAACGGGATGAGTGCTGCATGTTCTATGTAAGTGATGAATCACTACGTTCTGCTCCTGAAGCCAGTACTATACTCATAGTATACTATACTACTATGTTAGCTAACTTGAATTTAAATAAATTTTAAAAAATAACCACAGTGATCCTTGGTAACCTCACTTTTGCACTTGATACTGAAAATTATTAATATATACTGGTAATCCCGTTGAAAGACTTAAAATGTGATAAAATGTGAGCCACTGAGCAGTTACTAAAACTAGTGACTACTACTGTTCATTTAATTTTGACTGTACCTTGCTAAGTTTCAAGGGAAATCCATTAAAAAAAAGATATGTTCATATTCCTCTTTGATAATTTAGCATAAGGCTCTTGAATGTTTTCTCTTAAGGGCCGCTATTTTACTTTGAGTAAACTGATGCTAAAAACCAATTTACTGATAATAATTATCAATGGGTAAATATCGTTTTCTAGCCTTAGTAACTTAAAAAAAAAGATTTGGCAATGGCTATGAGGCAAAAGGCAGTCAAACACAAAAGCTTTCATATAATGGTTTATATGATACTTCAGCTGATACTATTAATACTTTATGGAAAATATTCCCATTGAAAAGAATGAAAAGTTCCTGCTAAGGAAATAAAAACAAAAGCAAATTTCTACTATTAGCAGCTGACAAATTATCAATTTCTCAGATGAGAACACAACCTACTTGTGATTGAAGAAGTAGCTCTTATTTGTGGACGACGTAAGCAATTTGGGTAGGAAAGAACCAAAGAACAGGAACCACATATAATTCAAATTTGGATAATTTATATAATGAAATGAAATAGTTAATTTTACTCACTAATACACTCAAACTTTCTCTTTACTTCCAGTATTTCTAAAAATTCAATTAACCACATAATTCAATTTAAGGTTCTTTGTATTTTTTAGCAAGGAACCTCTGATGCTTGAATAAGACAGAAAAAAAGCATCTCATGAAAGATATGTTGTAGCCAAATATAAAAATAAGAAAAGCAGCCTCTTGATATAGCTAAATTATTGTATTTAAAACATTTAAACTAAGGGGCACCTGGGTGGCTCAGTTGTTAAGCGTCTGTCTTCTGCTCAGGTCATGATCCCAGGGTTCAGGGATCAAGCCCTGCACTGGGCTCCCTGCTCAGCAAGAAGCCTGCTTCCCCCTCTCCCACTCCCCCTGCTTGTGTTCCCTCTCTTGCTGTGTCTCTGTCAAATAAATAAATAAAATCTTTTTAAAAAATAAAATAATAAAATAAAACATTTAAGCTATAGTTTGGGGGTGGAAGAGGGGGAGGCATTTAAAAGTTTCCTTTAAGTCAAAGAGGATTAATTTTGAAAGAAGAAAAGTAATTTATGAACCTATGGACACATTACTGAGGAAGAAAAACTATCAAATTCTAGAAGTTAAATTAATTGGGAAAAAAAATCTAACTAGAAAGAAAAAAACTCTGTTTTCAACAGAAGGTTTTTTTTTTTTTTTTTGGTCCATTTTATATAAGAGCTTATTTATTCTTTTTCCAAATGGGTATTTATTATTTGTACAGACACATAAAAATGATTCCCAATTTTTAAAACATACTACAAATGTACATTAACCACAAAAAGCATTTACTCTCACTGGAAAGAAGAGGAGCATGGCTATTTGCAAAATAGCAGTGAACACAAGAAGGAAACATATAAATCATGACAAATGTACATCCCATTTTTGACAAAAATAAGTTCTATTTTTACATTAATGCTTTACTGTAAGCTTCTATATGAGATCCTCTGACCTTATTTACATATACTCTGAAATTTCTATTAGCATGTATAACTCAAAGGCACTCAATTCAGAGGTTATAAGGTCCTGAGCTTAAGTGGGAAATAGGATTCCCAACCAAAATTTGAACATAAATAATTCTGAAGATTAGAGAATATGAAAATGTTTAAAGTGTAGTATTTGGTACATAAATAATCCATGACCTAAGAATAAAGTACAGAATGTCAAAGAAATGACCATGTAAGGCAAAGAAATATCCTCAGGTTCCAACTGATTTTCTCCCCCATTCAAGTTCATTTGAAAGTCTAAAGCTGATTTTGTTAAAAATCCTAAAAAACCTAAATTAAAAGCAAAATAAAATAGCATGAAAATGCTTACATTAAATAAAAAATTCCCCAGCTTCATCTCCAAAACCACAAAAAAGTATTTAATGATTAAAAACAAGTACAGCTTGGAGGGATATCAGAATATGAGGAGGAATCATAAAGAGCATTTGAAAAAAATTAAAGGACAGCTCTGAATGCACCAACTGAAAAAGCATTTATAATTCACCATTCAATTGTTCCTTTAGCGTTCTTTTAGCCAAATAAAAATAAATTTACAGATAGATAACTGACATTCACTAACATTAGGCAGGATCAAGGTTTAAACTAAAAATTAACCCTATATTAGGCTGCAATGTGAAATTTACCTACAGCGATTTTCTACTGATGCTTAAAAATTAAAAGCATGAGTCAACATCTTTGTAACAAATGGTTCGACAGATATTTTCTTGGTTTTAAAATGTTTTTTTCATGTATGCATAGAAATGTAATGAGCATAAGAATAGTCTTCTGTATTATCTGTACAGTTCATAAGGCCTTTGTCATTGTTAGTCACCTTAGATATGAATATCAGTAGGGCCATTAAATTAAAGCTGGCCGAAAAAGTTTTCAAAGTGCTACTGTTTCCAACTGATGAGATCCTCAGTTTTCTGCATTTTCTGGATGACGATTATTTTCGGTTCTTTTTTCTGGCGATATATACAGGAAGTTACAGCAGATGTATAAAGGGAAGATCAGAAGTCTGCTGTCCAAGTTCATCACTACTTGTTCCTATAAAACAAATGTATAGCTTTAATGACAAGACAAACAGAAAACAGAAAGCCAAACTGTTGAATTGAGTAAACAAAACTGTTGAATTGAGCTCAAACAAAGTCTCAAAGTCATTGTTCTAATCTTGAAAATCCCATCAACTAGCTGTGACACTGGGCAAGTCAGTGACTTGTCAACTGCAGCTTCCTTACTGTAAAATAAATAAAACTACCCACCTCACATGATTATAGTGAGAATTAAATGAGACAATGCACATAGAGGACTCAGCAAAGCTGGCCAACTATGAAATACTCAGTAATGGAAATTATTTTCACTATTGAAAAATTTCTATCAAGTACCTACATATTTTATGAACAGATATTGTCAAGAAATAAATGGCAATTTGGCTTCATTTCCTGATGGCCTTTAGGTAGAGCAAATAAACGGAAAGAAGGTGGGAAGCCATTATTAGCACCAACAAGCATGGTTCCCATGTTCCCACTCTTGTCTGAGATTTTCCACTGTCTCTAATGCAAACATATGATTTGTCTCTTGGAATGTAAAACACATTATCCTGTAAAAATTTCAGGCTCAGTTACATCAGTGCACAAGAGAATGCCCTGAAATCTCACAGAGACAGGATTTGATCCTATACCTGAGAGCCACAAATATAACCATCTCTCGTTCTACAGATCTCCATTTGGAACCCTATATGAACAGCATTTGGTGAAAAGAGTCTTTAGAGTAAAAGGAGCAGCACTGGAACTTCTACTTTTTGAGTCCTTAGATACATTTTCTGCAGTAATTTACATTAGTTTTGCCTTATTTTATGTATTTTGAAGAACACACTATTAAATATTAAACACTGTTTTTTATTTTTTACTACAGAAGATGCTCCTGCAATGGAGAGAGATTAACACTGGAACATGTGAATGACTGATGTAGGTTTAATTGGACATGGCTTCTGTATTGGGGGAAAAGCAAGAAAAGCTGGATAAAGAAGATAGGGAACATACACAAATGTGCGTGCTATATCTCCATATACAAGATAAACTGGATAAAGAAGGTAAGGAACACACGTGCGCATGCACGCGCGCACACACGCACACACACACACGATATCTCCATATACCCCCAAACAGGGAAAGTGGTGTTTTAAAAAAAAATGTTAGTGAATGAAAAGGGTGACATGATGGGTCAAGTGAGGCAATCACCTGGGCTGATGGTATTAACAGGGTTAGCAGAGAGGAATGATGTCAAACATAGTTGGTCTTTAGAAGCTTGAGTCATCCTGGTCTTTATTTTTTAATTTTTTTTAAAGATTTTATTTATTTGACAGACAGAGATCACAAGTAGGCAGAGAGGCAGGTAGAGAGAGAGAGAGGAGGAAGCAGGCTCCCTGCTGAGCAGAGAGCCCGATGTGGGGCTCGATCCCAGGACCCTGGGATCATGACCTGAGCTGAAGGCAGCGGCTTTAACCCATTGAGCCACCCAGGCGCCCCCATCCTGGTCTTTAGAACCTTGAGTCAGCCTGGCCTAGACAAAGTCTGTAGCTACAACCCAGGTGAAGGCACACTTACAAAATTTGTTGAGGACATTTGTTTTGTCAATTTGTGTATTTGATGATAAAAACCAAGATTCAGTGTTACAACAAAACAAAAACTCCAAGGAAGATTCTAGTATTTCAATATAGTTAGGGCTGGGGGTAGGGGTAGGTCTAAGTGCCAACTTTTGGATAAGAGGGGAGCCATGTGGACATTACTTGAGAGCTGGAAGGACAAACTGATTTCTGAGTATTAGGTTGTACTAATTCCCAATCCCTATCCCCAAAACTAGACAGATTTAATCTTGGTTTTACTAAACCTTTAATTCCACGTGAGAGCTCAATTTACATCTATGTTTGCACTGAAGCGCCTTAAGTTCCATTTTCTTTCTTCCACGACAGAGTGGAAGCTGAGAAGCCCATAGACAACAGCGTCAGACAGAATGGCAGCATCTTCCTAGGTTTCCATTTCTACTTCCAGACTAATTACTTCTCCATCTGCACAAATCCCTGCTTCTCTGAGGCTCAGCACCTATTCTGTACTAGAGCTCTATTACCGCTCCACATGCTTCATCTAGGTCTGAATTCCAGGATCTATACATCTAACTCTCTACTGTAAGTCTTCACTTAGCTATAAAGCAGCTCCAATTCAAATCATCAGCTACTGGCTACTACCTCTTCTTTACGGGTCATCTCTACTTTCACTCTTGCAATTTGACTTTGACTCCCCATCCCAACTCTTGAATGTCTCACCAGGTTACTTTTTTTGCCCATCCCTCAAGTACCAGTGTCCCCTGTGTTTCTGACCTGTTAGACGCCCTACATATTCCCTGGAAGCTATCTCATCCAGTGATTATTTCTTCCCCAGGCAATGTCTGTAAACCCCAGAAGCATTTATCCCCCACCCAACACACTTTTACCTCAATGCCCTCAAATTAAATATGGCTCAAACTGAATTCATCATCTATTCACCCGTACTTGGTCATGTTCATTTTCCTTCCTATAATTCAAATCAAAGGAAAAACTACTATAAATCAAGACAGTAGGAACATTTAAAATATATATATTTTTTATTTATTTATTTGTCAGAGAGAGAGAGCACAAACGGGGGAGCAGCAGAGGGAGAAGACACCCAGTTGAGCAGAGCCCGATGTGGGCAATCCCAGGACCTTGGGATCACGACCCAAGCCGAAGGCAAATCCTTAACCAACCAAGCACCCAGGCGTCCCTAGGAACTATCTTTAACTGCTCTCTTACCTTCACACAATTAGGCACCAAATTCTATCAACTGCACTACTTTATTTCTAGAACCCATCAACATTTCTTCAGCCCCATTGCTACCTTCCTTAAATTAAGGTTTTCATCCTTTATCTGGATTATAGCAATAGCTTCAAAATCACCTTTCACCTATTACTATGTCTCTAATCCTTCACACATATTGCTGAAATCCTTCATCTAATGCAAATCTAGTCTGCATAGTTCTGTAAGACAGACAGCCATAAAATATACAAAAATCAGGGGCGCCTGGGTGGCACAGAACCTAGCACCCAGCAGGGACTCCAATGTTTCTGAATGAACAACTCAAGAAACACTTGAAATACAACTATTATCTTGGCCTGGTGTTTCCAAGTCTCTGGCTTCTTTGAGCCATGACAGAACTTTTTATGAAGTTCCAGGTAGAAAGTAAAGACAGCCATTGCTCATGCAGCTCCAGAGGATGCCAGGGGGACCAACAGAGTTCTACTGAAGGCAGATTTGAACTTTTCTTATTATATATATCTACCTTCTCAAATATTATCTACCATGTGAGAGAGTCTGCTCTGTTGCTAGAATTGCAACAAGTGGAGGATCCTCTGTCAGAATGTGATTAAAGGAGCTCTCATACAGGTTATGTGAGGTTAGAACTATCACTTCAAGGTTCCTTGCAGTGCTAAATTCTGATATTCTGTCAGAGGTTCTTTGGTCTAAAGAAAACAGCTAATTTCTAATACTTTATGTGAACTATGGGCTCTGAATGCCTTACTAAAACAGTATGTCCCTTGGAATGGTGATTACTTTTAACAGAAGTAAACTTCCTTAATATTTTTTAAAGATTATTTATTTAGGGGCGCCTGGGTGGCTCAGTGGGGTAAAGCCTCTGCCTTCGGCTCAGGTCATGATCCCAGGGTCCTGGGATCGAGCCCCGCATCAGGCTCTCTGCTCAGTGGGGAACCTGCTTCCTCCTCTCTCTCTGCCTGCCTCTCTGCCTACTTGTGATCTCTCTCTGTCAAATAAATAAAATCTTAAAAAAAAAAAAAAAGATTATTTATTTACTTGGGGGGGGGCGGGGAAACGTGAGAGAGCACGCGCTCATGTGAGCAAGATGCAGCATGTGTTCCAGCGAGCATGAGCAGCGCGGGGAGAGGCAGAAGGAGAAGCAGACAGCCCACTGATCAGGGAGCCCACACGGGGCTTGATCCCAGGACTGAGCTGAAGGTGTTTAACCAACTAAGCCACCCAGGTGCCCTTAAACTTCATTAATATTTTAACAGCTCTCATATTACTTTTCAAAAATGGTTTACTCTCTCATCATGACATTTTGGAACTTCAGCAGGCATGTGATGTATGAAGATAACAAATTAAATAAACAGCTTTAGAGAGTGTTTTGGGAACATCACAGATGCTTGCTACTTGAGAAATCTGTTGTGCTAGAGGACAATGTTCTCTTAATATTCAGGAGCTATTGCAGACATACTGGATTATCTTCAAAGTGTTTGCTATTAATCTATAAATAAATGCACTTATGAACACAATGGATAAAGCAATTAAGATTCCTAACTTTTTAAAGAAGTTATTCAGGATAAACAATTATTTACCAATTATCAGCTTTTCCCTGCCCCTCAAATCATATTTTGTTTTTTCTTTTTTTGTTTTAGCTCTACTTCTAATAAAATGGGGGTAAATTATGCATATGTGAACATGGTATTTCCATCTCTACCTTCAAAAAACTTTTCAATCAATCTTGGGGCACCTGGGTGGCTCGGTGGGTTAAGCCTCTGCCTTCGGCTCAGGTCACGGTCTCAGGGTCCTGGGATAGAACCCCGCATCTGGCTCTCTGCTCAGCAGGGAGCCTGCTTCCCCCACTCCACCGCCATCTCTGCCTGCCTCTCTGCCTACTTGTGATCTCTCTCTCTGTCGAATAAATAAACAAATAATCTTAAAAAAACAAAAAACTTTTTTTTTTTTAAGATTTTTTAATTTATTTATTTGACAGAGAGAGATCACAAGTAGGCAGAGAGGCAGGCAGAGAGAGAGGGAGAAGCAGGCTTCCTGCAGAGCAGAGAGCCTGACGCGGGGCTCCATCCCAGGACCATGAGATCATGACCTGGGCCGAAGGCAGAGGCTTAACCCACCGAGCCACCCAGGCGCCCCAACAAAAAACTTTTCAATCTTTAAATCAAATGTTAATTCTACTTAAGAATTTTCAAAAGAGGATTCACAGGACAAATCTTATAACCATACAATAGAAAAGTAATCAAACATACCTGATCTTTTTCAAGTGTAAGTATTTGATAGCCAGTTGTTCTACTACATATTAATTTTCCACTACTATCAAAAGAAGCCAAACGTAATCTAGGATTAAAAAAAATACAAATTAAAAAACAGACATATGTTTTTTTTTTTAAGATTTGATTTTTAAGTAATTTCTACACCCAACCTGGGGCTCAAACCCACAACCCCAAGATCAAGAATCTCATGCTCCTAAACATATGATTTTTGAACCACAGATTAATTTAAACAAGACCTCCCTCACTTTAATATTTACTTTTCTCTTCCAAATTCTTTAATTCGATAAAAGATTTTAGAAGTCTTTTCCAATTCTAAACTGATCCCCTTAGAGATTTGTAAGGTGTGCTATTATACATATTTGGGATATAAATCAATTCATCTGTGTCTTTTTTATTATGGTAGAATATACATAAAATTTACCCTTTTAACCATCTCTAAGTGTATAATTCTCAGCATTAAATACATTCACACTGTTCTAAAATCATCACTGCCATCCATCTCCAGAACTATTTTTATCTTCCCATCTGAAAGTCTGTACCCAGCAAACACAAACTCCCCATTACCCCTACCTTGGTCTGGGACAACCACCATTCTACTTTCTCTATGAACTTGTCTATCTGAGGTACTACACGAGTGGAATGATGTAGCATCTATTCTTTTGTGACTGGCTTATTTCACTTAACATAATGTCATCAAGGCTCATGTTGGTGCATGTATAAGAATTTCCTTCGATTTCAAGGCTGAATAAAATTCCACTGTAGGTACAGACAGTATCTACATGGACATCCTTGATGGACAATTGGGTTGCTTTCACTTTCTGGCCATTAAATAAGGCTGCTGTGAAAATGAACGTACTAATAATATCTTTGCCAGTCCCTCCGTACAATTCTTTTATCTATCTATCTATTTATTTAAAGATTTTATTATCTATTTGAGTGAGCAAGAGAGAACACAGGGGGAGGCGCAAAGGCAGATGGAGAAGCAGACTCCCCGCTGAGTGGGGGCCTGACATGGGGCTTGATTCTGGGACTCTAGGATCATGACCTGAGCTGAAGGTAGACACTTAACTGACTAAGCCACCCAGGCACCCCCCTTCTTACAATTCTTTTGGGTAATACCCAGAGGAGGAATTGCTGGATCATATGGTAATTCTATGTTTAATTTTTTGAGGAAATGCCATTTCATTTTCCACAGAAGATACACCATTTTACATTCCCACTAGCAACAAACAAAGGTCCAATTTCTCGACATCCTCATCAACACTTTTTGTTTTTTTTAAAGATTTTATTTTTATTTATTTGTCAGAGAGAGAGAGAGAGAGAGTGCACACAGGCAGGCAGAATGGCAGGCAGAGGCAGAGGGAGAAGCAGGCACGCTGCCAGGCAAGGAGCCCGATGCGGGACTCGATCCCAGGACACCAGAATCATGACCTGAGCTGAAGGCAGCTGCTTAACTGACTGAGCCACCCAGGCGTCCCTGTTTTGTTTTTGATAATAACCATTCTAATGGGTTTGGAGTGGCACCTCATTGTGACTTTGATCTGCGTTTCTCTAATGATTAGTGATGTTGAGTATCTGTTCAAGAACCATCCTTTCATGCTTGAAAAGAGGTGTATTGGCCATCTGCAGATCTTCTTTGGAGAAATGTTTAAATCCCCTGCCTATGTTTGAATGAGGCTGTTTGCTTTTTTGTTGTGGAGTTTTAGAGGAGTTCTCTAGATATTCAGGATATTAGCTCCTTATCAGATACATGGTTAGCGAATCATTTCTCCCATTCTCTCCACTGCCTCATTTTTACTCTTGTTGATAGTGTTCTTTGATACACAAGAGTTTTAAATTTTGATGAAATCCAATTCATTTTTTTTCTTTTGTTGCCTATGCTTTGGTGTCATACTGAAGAAATCATTGCCAAATCCAACGTCAAGTTTTCCCCCAGGGTGGCTCAGTCATTAAGCATCTGCCTTCGGTTCACATCATGATCCCTGGGTTGTGGGATCGAGCCCCGCATTGGGCTCCCTGCTTGCAGGAAGCCTGCTTCTCCCTCTCCCACTTCCCCTGCTTATGTTCCCTCTCTCACGGTCTCTGTCTCTCTGTGTCAAAGCAATAAATAAAATCTTAAAATAAAAAAAGTTTTCCCCCTATGTTTTCTTCCAAGAGTTGTTTTATAGTCTCAGCTCTTATGTTTAGGTCTTCGATCTATTTTGAGTTAATTTTTGCACATGGTGTAAGGTAAGTATAAATAAATACCGGACTTTAAAAAACCTGCTCATAAAGCTATTTTCCAACTTGTCAGCATCCTCTCCAGGAAGATAGCCAGCTCAACCACCAGGCGAAGTTGGACATATGAAATCCCACAGAAAGTGAAGGACAATCCCAGACATGTTTTCCTGGAAAAATATCTTGCTGTCTTTCCATTCTAGACCTTTAATTTGCAAGAACAGCAGCAAGGCAACAGCTTCAAGCCCATTATCCATCTGATATCATTTATATTCAGCCCATTCTTTCCGACACACTAGACCCAGACTTTTTGATTTTGATCATTACTAACATTTCACAGGAGGAGAACATTACTATTTTCCTGCACTTTCATATATACCATATCTTACCAAAACTCTACTGCTGCTGGCGTAAATTATCAGGTTTTATTTTACTTCTTGTATTTTTTTCTGGAGTGAGGAGGATTGGGGCAGGGAAATTTCATTCTACCTAAATGCTATGCTCCTTCGAGGCTGTAAACTGACAGATCCACTACACGGCTGATTCAGCGTATTGCGTTTGAAAATGATGTATCGATTGGTGTAAGTTACAAGCAGGTCAAAGCCGAAGTTAAAACCTGTCCACCGCCAGCAGTACTAAGAAATACAAAAGAGAAAGATTTACTTCAGTTTATCATACTAGCGAGTCATAGATAAAAAGTTCAAAATGTCTTTTCTTTAACTCACTCCAAATATTTCTCTCTCATGCTTACCTTTCCCTTAGGGCTTACCACACAGAATATATCTGTGAATATATATAAAGGTTTACCACATGGGTACAGTATATTTCAGAGCCAGAGAAGCAACCTTTATGATTGACATTCTTTAAGGTACTTTCCTATTATCACCTCTTTGTGATCTGTTTTGTTATGTCTCCACACAATTCTATCGTAAGTAATAAGGCTTTTCACTGCAACTCTAAGGAGGTATAACTTAGGGGGCTAGGAGTCTATAAGGAGGTAGGAAGATCCCACTAAAACCCACCTTGCTTTAAAAATACTCTAAATTCCTTAAATAACTAACTGACACATACACATGGGTACTTTATTTTTTAAAGTTTATTTAGTAATCCCTATATCCAATGTGGGGCTCATGACCCTGAGTTCAAGAGTTGCATGCTCTTCTGAGTCTGCGAGGCACCTAACAACTGAATTATTTTAAATACCAATATGGGGTCCACACGTTTGTTTCATCTATCACCCAATAGTTAATGGAATATTAAGCAAGCTGGTATAGTATAGTAAAGGAAAGTTAGAGCTTCAAGTGTTTGGTCGACATTCTGAATTAGAACATATGTGCCAAGTACTGCTCTAGGCATAGAACAACAGCAAGTTTCTGCCCTGGTAGAATGTGTATTTTAATATGTGTATATGTTTGTGTGGAAGGAATAGATGGAATGGAATGGAATGGAACAAAACAGAATAAAATGTCCGGAGAGAGTGACAGGATAGGGAAGGAGGGCCTAGCTAGGAAGCCTGCTGGTTCAGACAGGTGGTCAGGGAAAGCCTCTCCATGGAGATACTAGGTGAGCCGGGCGCTGAGTCAACTAAGGGGCAGACCAGTAACTATCTGGGAAAAGGGTGACTTAGGCAAAGAGAACAATAAGAAGGGCTATGTGACTAGGGCAGTCACGTGGGTGGACAGAAGATGGGGATGAGTTCAGAGAGTCACTCAGGGGTCAGAAAATGTTAAGGCCTAGAAGTCCAAAGTAAGGAAGAGCATGCATTTCTTCTAAGTGCAGGAAGAGGATGATGGAAAGTTTTAGGGAGGGAAGTAACATGATCTAACTTGCATTTTAAAAAGATGACTTTGGCTGCTATATGGAACACATGTAGGAGAGCAAAAGTGAAAACAGGGAGAGCATTATGAGGCTATTATCATAGCCTAGGCAAGAGATAATGCTGGCTTGGACTTGGATGGTAGTAGCAGACAAGCTAAGAATAGATTTCACAAGTAGAGCCCGGAAGAATTTTTTATGAACACCAGTTGTGGTATTTAAGAAAGAAATATCCGAAGTTTGGAGCTTATTCAATGATTAACAGAGGGGCCATTTATGGGTTAGAGAATTACTTGGAAAGGAGAAAGTTTGGGGATGAAAATCAGAGTTCAGCTTGGGACTGTTTTATTCAGGATGCCACTAGGATTCTAAGAAAGATGTTGAGTGAATAGCTACATATGTGAATCTGGAGTTAGAAGTCATCAGTGTGAAGTCATGGGAACTAGATATCACTTTGGAGTGAGCTTCCACAGGGAAGAAGTCCAAGAACTGAGCTTCTAGTCATACCAACATTTGCTGAGAAAGAGAAGGATCCAGGCAAAGACTTAGAAGCCACTGAATTGGGAGGAAAACCAGCAGGATATGCTGTCCTGGAAGTCAAATGGAGAAAATCTCTAATAAAGAGTGAGTGCAGACGTATCACGTCGCCAAGAACTTTTGGAAGACTAAAAGCTAACTACCTGACCTGGCAATGTGGAAATCACTGTGACAACAGCATGGCAGTTTCACTGGAGTTTACTGTGATACATGAATTGGAGTGAATTCAAGAGAGCATCAGAAAACAGGAAGTATAGACAAATATGGGTAACTTTTGAATTGAATTTTTTTTGCTTAAAAGAGATGCACAGAAATGGGAGTGGTAGCGAGAGAAGAATGTGGAGTCGGGGTGTGGTTCCAGATGGGTGGTGGTACGGTATGGTATATGCTCAATGAGAATGACCCAGTAGAAGAGAAAAACTGATGATGCAGGACGGAGAGGTGAAAACTGTAGGAGCAAAGTTTCTGAACAGGTGAGAAGGGATGGAGTTCTTTATGAGGGGAGGGGATGGACGAGGACAGTAGCAGATGGTTCATCCACTCTAGTAAGAGGAAAAGCACGACACACAGCTATAGCTGCAGGTAGATGGCAGAACTGCTGGGGAGGAGGATACGTAGATTCTCTTCGTATTGCTTTCATCTTCTGAGTGATGAAAGAAACTAGGTCATAGATAAGAATGAGGGTGGTGGCACTGTCCCTTTTAAAGAAGGTCTGAGAGGTACTCAAAGACTGGCAGATGAATTCACTAGGGAAATACAGGAGGATCCCCATGCAGCACCTGTTTGAAGTTTACAGTTACAAACATTCAAGTAACACCTGGTGGGGAGGAACACTGTTTTTCTTTAGTCATAGACATCTGTTTGGAAGCAGGCGTGGAGTGCATATCAAGTCGGGATTTAATAAGAATTGGAGTTTAGCTAGCTGAGCTTGATGAGAGTAAAAAGAGAAGTTAAGAGTATTAGCCAGGGACCAATTTTAAGATGGAACATAAAATGTAAGTCAAATAAAGAAAGAAGTAGCAAGGTGGTGAGAGGATAATGGGAAAAAGGTAATAAGAACAATGTATTGTGCACCCCACTGGAGTTTAAAAATTGCTGGGAGTCCAGGTTCTAGAAAGAGAGTGCTAGAAGGAAAAAGAATTAGAGTCTGAAAATGATATGCTTGAAATGGCGATTCTGAAGGGGATGTATTATTTAGTAAAGCAAAAACTGAGGATCTGTGTCCAGGAAATGGGTACTGGAGGTAGGGTAGAGCATAAGATCACTGTGGGGAGGAAGGTCAGGGAACAGAGATGCTGAAATCACCAAGACTGGTGACAAGAACAGTGATAAATAGAGATAGCCCTGTAAATGATGGCTACAATAAAGGTCGTGACTGGTGTAGCAGAAGCATGTGCTTCAAAGGAGCTGTGGCTCAATGAAGGGTGAGGGAGGAACAAGTTGTGGAAGCAGAAACAAGGAAGACTAAGAAATAAAGACACTTACGTATTCCCCTTTCATATGCTGCTAACATTTATCACAATTATGAATGCAATCATAATTAACTTCTAAAAACAAAGAAGTTACAATAAGGGAAAATTTAGGAGAAAAATAATGAATGGTTGTCTAAATTAGGCTGAATTATCATTATTTTTTAAAGGGGGAGGGGCAGAAGGAGAAGAGAGAACCTTAACAGTTTCCACGCCCACTGCATGAGTCTGATGAGGGGCTTGATCTCACAATCCTGAGATCATGACCTAAGCTGAAATCAAGAGTCGGATATTTAACTGACTGAGCCACTCAGGCACCCCAGGCTGAATTATTTTTTAAGATGAAAACTACAATTAGAGTGGGATTTTAAAAAATGTAGTTCATGTCCCATTAAAATCAATTTAATGAGTCACAATAAACTTTTTTAAAAAATTAAATACAAAAATAGGACCTTTGGACACAGCAACAGTTAAGTACTATTTCACAGTACTTTTGTTTCACTTATATACATTTGTATATGATGATAATGAAAAACAGAAGTCTAAATGTGGGTAGCAAAGGGTTTGAATGTCTTTGATTTAAGGTAACTGTAAAATAGAAAGAATCACTTTTAACTATGTAATAGCTCCCATATAATTTCTTACTTATCTTAATTTCTGGATTGCTAAGGGATCTTCTTCTTTCTCTTAGTGGGACACAAAAAGTTCAACAGCCTCATGCAACACAACTGAGCACCTAACTTCCTGTCCAGGAGATCAAGCTACAGAAACTACCAGAAAAGCTCTTCTAAGGAATGATTGTTACTGAAAGTGTATTTTGCACTAATAGTATTACAATTTGCATGAGAATGTTAAGAGTCATAACCCATACTTACTTCCCCATCTTTGGCAAGCTTTCTACCACACCTCATGCTATTTCCCTCTAGTTCTTCTTTATTGATTTCTTGAGGCCTAGAAATACACATAAAATGTGAATCTCATAGAAAATAGGCAATAGTTTAAAAATAATTGTTTAGTTTAAAAGAACAGAAAAACTTGCTAATAGATTTAAAAATACCTTTTTGTGTTATAGATACAGTAAGAATACATGGATTAAATCTAGCCTATTGTCTTTGCTTAAAAATAATTAATGTTTCATTTATTGCCCTGACTTCTAGAATACTTTTTTTTTTTTTTAATTTTATTTATTTATTTGTCGGACAGAGATCACAAGTAGGCAGAGAGACAGGCAGAGATAGAGGAAGGGAAGCAGGCTCCCGGCCAAGCAGAAAGCCTGATGTGGGGCTTGATCCCAGGACCCTGGAATCATGACCTGAGCCGAAGGCAGAGGCTTTAACCCACTGAGCCACGCAGGCACCCCTAGAATACTTTTTATTAGGGCTTGGCCAAACCAGAGGAAGAGGGGAAAAATGTCTATGAGAAACTGTGATCAAGGAAATAAAACACTCAAAATTCTAACCACTAAGTAAAGTAAGTTAAAATCTATTATTTAAGGTGACAGTTTCATCTACCATTGGACATTACTGTTTCATATCCAAGCCATCTTTTACGTAGTATAACCATGCAAACTCAAGATTTAATAGAAACAGCTGTAGAACTGGTTCCCTACTTTAAAAATCTTAACCAATCTAGAAAAACACTTTTGTTTCAAGTTATGATAACAAAAAATGCATTATTATTAGCTTGGAATTCCAAATGATAAAAGTAATACAATATATTCATCATATACAACATTTATTAAGTGCCTAGATACTGGGGACATCATCATCACCAAACTAAAATACTGAAATACAATATATAAAAAATACATAAATGTATATAAAACTAATAAAACATGTCCTTGATACCAAGAGTTTAGTCTAGTAGAGAACTAGACATATAAGTAATAGTTAAAATAATATGGAGAGTGTTGTGATGTTAGGAGCACAAAGAAGGCAGATTTACTGCCTGGTTTTAGAGGGGGCTCATCACAGAGGAGGCATTACTTGTGCCTGAAAAGGAGTGTGTTGGGGTAGAGGTCAGGGGTGGGATTCTATGCAGGTGAAGGGCATTCCAGGTAGAAGGTATAGTAGATAAGAAGAATCTGTAGCATAAAAAAATACCAAATGTATGAAGAATTTAGTACGGCTAGAGCCTAAGATGAGCATGTGATGGGATGAAGTGAAAGACATTTGGGATGGACTGTGGATGGGCCCCCCATGCTATTCTAATAAGAGTTTCAACTTTTCCTGTAGATGGTAGAGAGTTTCCAGGCATTAGTTCTGTTACTTTCACATTTTTTATTATGAAAAATTTCAAACCTAAAAGTGGATAAAACAGTATAATAGGCTTAATGTTCTAACCATCTAGCTTCATTAATCTTGTTTCAGTTTTGTTCCAAGACCATTTCTCCCCATATCCCTCCTGACTGTTTTGAGGCTAATTCTCCAGACATATCCTTTAATCTGTAAATAGTTCAGTATGAATTTCTTAAGGATGAGGAATTTTTAAAAATGCTTATATCACACACAAAGAATAACAACTGTCCCTATCATCAGATCCCCAGACACAATTAAACAGGGAAGTGACACAATTCTATTTCTGCTTCAGAAAGATAACCTGTCGGCAGTGTGGAAGAGCAAGGAAGAGGAGAACCCTGGAGGTAGACTTCACTACATTATAACCTAACATCCCAGAAACACACTTTCTCACTTTAGTAGCCCTGCAGCAACGAGGAGGGGCTCAGTATCTATGAAACAGAGCACTTTGTCGCAGTGCTATAATCCTACATACACTTCTGAGGGGAGGAAACCCACTCAGTCCAGCTCAGTTTCTTAGGTCAGATTCTATGTTCAGTTCATAGATACAGATGAGGGAAATGTTGAAAAATAAGAACACCTAACATCTAAAAACTGAATACACAAAAGAATGAGGATGATTTTGAAAATACTTCATATATTACAAAAGGCTTCAAATCTGAATTTCATTAAATAATTAACTTTCTTTTTGTTGTTGTTTTATTATTTCTATTTCAACAATCCTACTATATTTATGTAGGATAAGAGTGCTGTGAATATATTTGGAAAAAGATTGAAAATAAATTATCAATAAAGCAGAAACCAAGAATCCTGGAAAATAACCTCATAATCATTACCATGAGTTTGTATAACACTTTCATACAGTCACTGTTTGGATATAAACATAACAGGTCATATATTTTAGCAGGTCTTTTGGTGTATAAAAATGGGTTAAAAGAGATTGGGGCAAAAATGTCAACCTTAAGGCCTCTTCCACATACACTCTCGGATTTTCTGTCTGCTCACACGGTCTATACCAAGGAGCCAGTATATAGATCAAATAATGAGTATGGAAGCACGTCTGTGACCTGCAAGGCACATCAAAAGAACAGATAATCTGCTTTCCCTTCAGATGAAAAAAGCACAGAAATATTTTTTCAGGGGGGCATCTATAACTGGATTATGTCAACTCATTTCAGACTCAAAGGTCTTCAAAACACTTATTAGCTAATTAGTAAGAATTAGAATTTTATAATACTACCACAAATAAAAGTAGCTTTACCTACATAGAAATATGAAAATCAGGCTTGGCGGAACCATTATTCCAAGTTATATTTCCGTATGTTGAAAGAAAATCATATACAACAAACAGTTTATGAATTACTCAATTTTTACAAATACAGCAAATGACTATTCAAACAGTCCATTAATTGACCAGAAAGATTATTAGTAATATTGATCATGTTACAGAAATATAATAAAAATTGATTAATGATCTTTTTTCTACTTTAACATCTCTCAATTTTTCAATATAATAAATGCATTTAAAAATTCACAGCAGAAAACCCTGTTTGGGGTCTGTTTGCTTTTTACCAACAGTGCTATGATTTAACATACTTACCCCACCTCACTGTCTTGTTCTGCCCGGAGCATAGCAAGCCACTGCTGTTTGTACACTGAAGACAGCCATTCTAAAATAGAAAAATAAGCATAAAAGAATAATAATAAATATTGAAGAACATAAAGCATTTAAAAATCTTAAGAACCGATAAAATTGTTACCTTTTTTTAAAAAAAAGATTTTATTTACTTATTGGACAGACAGAGATCACAAGTAGGCAGAGAGGCAGGCAGAGAGGAGGTGGCGGGGGAAGCTGGCTTCCCGCTGAGCAGAGAGCCCGATGTGGGACTCGATCCCAGGACCCTGAGATCATGACCTGAGCCCAAAGGCAGAGACTTAACCCACTGAGCCACCCAGGAGCCCCGACCATTTCTAAACTCAAGTTTAAAATAGCAATAAATAAAGCTGGTAGTTTATATTTTATAAAAATGCTTTAACAATATGGGCTTAATGATTTTAGTGTGGTAAAGGCTATTTTGCTTTCCTTTAGAATAGACCCTACTTAGATTACATGCATTTATTATTTTCTAAAAGATTTTATTTATTTATTTATTTGACCAGGGTGGGGTGGGGTAGAGAGTGAACAACCAGGGACAGCAACAGAGGGAGAAGGAGAAGCAGGCTCCTCACTGAGCAGGGAGCCCAATGTGGGGCTGGATCCCGGGACCTTAGGATCATGACTTGGTCGAAGGCAGATGCTTAACCTACTCAGCCACCCAAGGAGCCCCAGATTACATGCATTCAAATTAGGACTTAAATCTTTAGTTAAAAGTAGATTCTTGCATTTAATAGTTTCCTTTTCATAGATCATATTTTTTGTAAGAAATATACCTAAAGTAATATTTTCAGTTTTTATGTAACTTTTATAGAAAACTGAATAAATTGTTTTATTAAATTATCTAAAAATAATAACTAGTGGGAGATAAATTATCAGATATATCATGCATACTCAAAATATAATTTTGGGGGGTGCCTGCATGGCACAGTTGGTTTAAGCATCCAACTCTTGGTTCCAGCTCAGGCTGTAATCTCAGGGTTGTGAGACAGAGCTCTACCTTGGCACTCTGTGTGAAGTCTGCCTGAGATTCTCTCTCCCCCTCCCTCTGCCCCTCCTGCCTGTTAGCTCACTCTCTCTCTAAAATAAATAAATCTTTAAAAAATAATTTTGGCATATTAGATTTAGGTAACATATTAAAAAGAGATTTTAATTCAGTCTAAATGGAATAAAAGTTATAATTTTTTTCCTTTAATAAAGCAAACCATTTTTTGCACAAGTCTATGTAAAACTAAAATTTTAGTTAAAGAAATTTATTAATAATATAGGTAGACTTGGCTTAGTACCATATTTATTTTCTTCTTTTATTTATTCCCAACCAAATGTTGTATAAGTATACTTCAAATACTTCAACACTTATTTTTTTTAAGATTTTATTTATTTATTTGACAGAGAGCGATCACAAGTAGGCAGAGAGGCAGGCAGAGAGAGAGAGAGACGGAAGCAGCCTCCCTGCTGAGCAGAGAGCCCCATGCGGGGCTCCATCCCAGGACCCTGAGATCATGACCTGAGCCGAAGGCAGAGGTTTAACCTACTGAGCCACCCAGGCGCCCCTCAACACTCATTTTTAAAAGTCTGGTCTAGAGGTAAAAATCCAGAAAAAATAATAGAAGGGAAAGTCAAGTTGGGTCCAAAACAATCCTAGTGAAGCATCTCAGAAAATGAATCAGACTTATTTTGCATATTAATAAACTGCATATGGCTCATTCAAAAAATAAAGTAAAAGTCTGGTCTAAAATAGTGTACTAGTTAATCAGATTAAAGAACATCCATAATAATATATAAACTTGGTACATAGTATACTTTTGTTTTTATTTCAATGTATACATATTAATAAAGAGGACTAGAAGAATTCATCAAGATAGTCATTCTAGATGATGGGATTAGTTTCTCTTTGCTCATATTTAAAACAAAACAAAACTGTATCACAAAAACTAGAATCATTTAAATAGCCTGGGTCGTGCTTAAAGGGAAAATACTCAATATAGAATGTGAACACAGAAAATTACCCAAGTAGTATGATTTCACTTTGGTACAAAAATGTGTAATCTTTTTGGGATTAAAGGTAATTTCTATTCTCTTTTTACTCTTTTCTATGACATGTATTACTATTATAATCAGAAAGATAATACTTAAAGTCATAATTAAATCATGTTCTCTTACCTGAAGGTACTAGAGAATCTTGTTCAATAATTCTTGCAGAGGCCAAATCACTGATGATATACTGTAACCTTAAATGTCTGAATACTGACACAAATGGTTTTCCTTGTTCAGTTTCAAGGAAGGTCATACCTTCAAAATCTATAAAAAACAGTTTAAATTCAATAGGCATTGTTTTCAAATCTATTTTATTCCTAAATGTTTTTATGGGCAGGGAGATATACACACACACACACACACACACACACACACACACACACACGCATGCACATGCACATACACACAGATATACACACATGTATGTCGATTAGAACACAAATAAACTAGTTTTCAAAGATGATATAAACCAGTGGTATATGGATAAAAACTTAAGAGATTTAGGAAAAAGCCCCAGGAAATTAATTTTGGTCCCAAGTGGCCTCTGGGCTAGGAATTCAGGTGTACACCTAGTTCTGGGGTTTGTAGCTTCCAGTGCCGCAGGGTTTGGGAAAGGATGGTTTGAGAACAGTAGTTAGGGTTACAGTATCTCTCTAGAAACCCTCTTCCCAGGGACTGAACACTCCAGTGGAACTCCAAGGCTCAAATGCCAAACGTAAGGGTCTTCATAAGATACACAGGACATGGATTTGTCTCTTGGGGTTCATCTAATTTTTGTTTTAGCTACACGTGATAAACACTACTAGTTAATACATTAATTCTCTTAAAATACAAAATAAGATACAAAGACACTATAGCCATTGATTTGCAACATATGTATTGAAATAGTTCAATACTAACTAAAATCGAATGATATATTGTCTAGTGGTATGCTGGAGATGGCTTGCACTGGCTTATAGAAGCTGATGGTGTGCATTTCATCTCTCAACTAGGCATTCAGTGTCAACGATGTCATACTGGTAGCTTGGAACTGGCCACACTGTGAGAATTTGTATCATGGAAATTTTAAAACGCTGCAAATCAGGGATTATTTTTTTCAGAGACAAGTATATTAAGACATACATACGTAATGCAATAACATTTTTTTAAGGGAATAATAAACACAAAATTCAAGATAGTGGTTGGGAAAGTCAGAGAGACACAACAGGAGAGAAGCACAGGAGTAGACTGAAGTTACAAATGTTCTAGTCCTTGAAGATTAGTTGTGGGGGTTCAATATATTACTAAAAATAATCAATAAAGGTGGCCATGCATGGGCTAAAAATGACTGTGAACTAAGAAAATCATGAACTAAGGATTATGATTTACCCACTTCTTTGCACCTAAAGTTTTTTCCCTATTACCTGTTTTAGCAAAGTAAAAAATAAATACATTGTATGTTCCACCTCTATCCCAGTAAGAATTTAATGGCAGTAGATTTTTTTTTTTTTAAAGATTTTATTTATTTATTTGACAGAGATCACAAGTAGGCAGAGAAGCAGGCAGAGAGAGAGGAGGAAGCAGGCTCCCTGCTGAGCAGAGAGCCCAATGCGGGGCTCGATCCCAGGACCCTGGGATCATGACCTGAGCCGAAGGCAGGCTTTAACCCACTGAGCCACCCAGGCACCCCAATGGCAGTAGATCTTTATGAATTTATTCAGATCAGTCTTCTCTGAGAATCTGACAAAAATTATGGAAGTTCTCACCTTGCAAAACAGATGCAACACAAGCATATATATAAAGTTCTGCATACACTTTTGGGGGTTAGTGACATACCGAAGCCTGTAGATGGGACCCCCTTTGTTAAGAACTGTTGCCTGATAGACAGGGTTAATGTGTTACAGAAAATTCAGTGTGGTCAAACAAAAGACAAATGTAATCACCAGGACTTGTTGGTGATAAAATAGGAAAGGTGATACTTTGGGGAGTCAAACTATAGTGTTATTCAAGGAATAATAATTCAGTTAATACAAGCAAGGCATTTTTCTTATCCAGCTTTACTTTTCTCAATTAAAATTAGGGGCTGAATTAGATAACTGCTTAAAGTCTTCACCAGATCTAAAATTCTCTAGGTCTACAAATAAGTTAGGATCTGATTTTAATAAATTTCAATTAAAAAGACCCTCAAGGGGCGCCTGGGTGGCTCAGTGGGTTAAGCCGCTGCCTTCGGCTCAGGTCATGATCTCAGAATCCTGGGATCGAGCCCCGCATCGGGCTCTCTGCTCGGCAGGGAGCCTGCTTCCTCCTCTCTCTCTGCCTGCCTCTCTGTCTGCTTGTGATCTCTCTGTCAAATAAATAAATAAAATCTTAAAAAAAAATGTTTAAAAAAAAAAAAATAAAAAAAATAAAAAGACCCTCAAAACAAGTGCTTAATAAAAATTTCAGGCATACCTTTTCTCCTCTTAGAAAACCAGACATCTGTTTCGGTCAAAAGTTGTTTTAAAGATCCATTCCATGAAGGCACAAGTTGAAGGAACATCCACTAGGTTAAAAAAGCAAATTTAAGAAAAAATTATAAGATTTCATCATGTTACAATTTTACATTTATATTGCTTCCACCTTAAAACGTAATATCTAAAAAACGTAATTTCTAGTACATGAAACTGAAAGAAGTAGAACTGTTATATGAATGCTTACAAGCTTTAAATTCATCATAGCTCTGGGGCACCTGGGTGGCTCAGTCGGTTAAGCATCCGACTCTGGACTTCAGCTCAGGTCATGATCTTAGGGTTGAGACTGAGCCCTACATTGGGCTCCACACTGTATTGAGCCTGCTTAAGATTCTCTCTCTTCCTCGCTCCTTCTCCCTCGCTCTCCCTTTGCCCCTCTCTCCCTTTCATCATGGTCCAAAGGTCCGTAGTCCTTTAATCGTGGTCCAATGATAAAAACTACAACAGTGTGTGATAAAGAATAAATGAATTCCTGAAGTATTTAAGGCCTCAAACGCAATATAGTTACACAATTAAAATGCTAAAGGTTTGGGGCGCCTGGGTGGCTCAGTGGGTTAAGCCGCTGCCTTCGGCTCGGGTCATGATCTCGGAGTCCTGGGATCGAGCCCCGCATCGGGCTCTCTGCTCAGCAGGGAGTCTGCTTCCTCCTCTCTCTCTGCCTGCCTCTCTGCCTGCTTGTGATCTCTCTATCAAATAAATAAATAAAATCTTTAAAAAAAAAAAAATTAAAAAAAAAATGCTAAAGGTTTAATATATATTACATTAGTGATTTTACACTCATTTATCCTACTCATCTATTAACTCAATTTTGCTAAGTATCATTAAGGTTATAAAATAATCCTAATTACTAATATTAATTTAATAGATAATTTGATAATAATTTATTTAAAAAGGGGAAAAGGAGTTTCTTATTGTTTTATTACTGTTGAGATAGTATACAGACCAGTTAGGGGTATGGGTTTTTAAATCCTTCCCCTGCCAATTACAGCTGGGCAAATTACTTAATTCTTCTGGGCCTTAATTTCTTCATTTATAAAATGAACATGATACCTCATAGGACATTAAAAGAATTATTATGTGTAACTTAACTTTGATCGTGCCTGGCAGACAGTAAGCACTTATCACTACTGGCATAAGAGCAATTACAACAATAGGAAACAATGAATACTACCACTGGCTCAGAGACAGAAATGGCCTGTCTACCCCTCCTTCACTGATTACATAACTCAGTTACTAAACTTCCCTGTGGCGGCGGCGGGGACAGGCCGGGGGGATGTGAAGAACACAACCTTTTTTTCTTTTTAAAGATTTTATTTATTTGACAGACAGAGATGACAAGTAGGCAGTGAGGCAGGTGGGGTGGGGTGGGGTGGGGGTCGGGGGGAAGCAGGCTCCCTGCTGAGCAGAGAGCCCTATGTGGGGTTTGATCCCAGGACTCTGAAATCATGACCTGAGTCAAGGACAGAGGCTTAACCCACTGAGCCACCCAGGTGCCCCAAAACACAACATTAATAAAATGTCATCTCAACCACAAAATAAGCAATTGCAATGATGTAACTTAGAAGGTGTCTCATTCTCAGATTTTTTTTTAAAGATTGATTGATTGATTGATTGATTGATTGATTTGACAGAGAGCCATCACAAGTAGGCAGAGAGGCAGGCAGAGAGAGGAGGAAGCAGGCTCCCTGCGAGGGGCTCGATCCCAAGGCCCTGGGATCATGACCTGAGCTGAAGGCAGAGGTTTTAACCCACTGAGCCACTGAGGTGTCCCTCATTCTCAGATTTTGAAGCTGTGTTAAATGGAGACTCTGTTGCTGGTGACAAAAGGCTAAAAGCAAAATTATTCAGTGGGAAAAGCAATGAACTAGGACTCACAAACCTGGGTTCTACCTCAAGTCTGCCACTTAGTAACTGTAAGAGTTCTAAGTCCCATCATCTACAGAACAAGAAAGATAGCTGATTTGTCACTTCAGAGTTGTGAAAATAAAATCACTTTAAAGATGTTAAAACCTTTCAGACAATTATCATATGATCTCTCTGATATGAGGAATTTGAGATGCAGGGCAGGGCGTTGTGGGGGGTAGGGAAGGAAAAAATGAAACAAGATGGGATCGGGAGGGAGACAAACCATAAGAGACTCTTAATCTCACAAAACAAACTGAGGGTTGCTGGGGGGTTGGGGATAGGGATAGGGTGGTTGGGTTATGGACATGGGGAGGGTATGTGCTATGGTGAGTGCTGTGAAATGTGTAAGCCTGATGATTCACAGACCTGTAACCCCTGGGGCAAACAATATATTATATGTTAATAAAAATAATTTTTAAAAAATGAAAAAAAAAAGGATGATGCTAAAACCTTTCAAAAGTATGAAATGAAACATATGCCTGAAGTGCAAATAAGGTCTTTAAAGAATTTTACCATTTTCTAGAAAAAGTGAAAATTTCATCATGAAGTGATTAATTCAACTTTGAAAACATTTCTGAAAACCATATAAAATATTTAACATTTCTGATTATGTAAATAACATAACAGCATGCTTGTTGTTGAAAAACATGTGGGAAAAAAACAGAAACATGGGGATGCCTGGGTGGCTCAGTGGGTTGGGGCCTCTGCCTCCGGCTCGGGTCATGATCCCAGGGACTTGGGATCGAGCCCTGCATCGGGCTCTCTGCTCAGCAGGGAGCCTGCTTCCTCCTCTCTCTCTCTGCCTGCCTTTCTGCCTACTTGTGATCTGTCAAATAAATAAATAAAATCTTTAAAAAAAAAAAACAAAAAACCAGAAACATACTGCTAGGATAGAAAGTATGTAAAACCAAGCAAAGGAAATAGGATGTAAGCTCTCATGGCCCACAGCTTGACGTCAACTGCAGACCCAACAGTAAGAGAGGTACCTTGCATTCCCAACAGGAAGAAGCCAACTCTACTATTCTAGTAGGAGAAAGGAAGAATTTCTTCTTGGCCAGCAACAAGCTCAGTCAATAAGAAGATACAGACAACACGCCACTCTAGCTTTCCTCCAAGGGATTTTGCTTCATTCAAAGCAGCCCCTCCCAACTTCCTCTTTTTCTTGATAAAGTAATGTCCCTCTCCCTTGAGGTCTGGACTTGCTTATGGTTTGTTATAGCTTACATGTCCCAAAGTCCAACTGCTCTACTATTCCCAAATAAATCCATTTTGCTGGTAAAATAACTGGCTATTGTACCTTAAAGGTTGACAAGTATGAAGAATGAAATTAAAATCACTCATGATAGCAAACAAAGTTTTTTTTTAACATTTTGGCATATTTCCTTTAACATTTCTTACATTTACACCACTCCTTTATCGCCGGACACCAGCTGTTTCCAGTTTTTCACTATTATAAGTTATGCTGAGGTGATGCCCTTACATATTATTATGTTAATACCTTTTTAAGAGCTGTGTACACATCCATCTCCACTTGCATCACAAATAAGTTAGATGAACCAATGAGCTGTTTCATGACATTTATACTAGAAAAGAAAAATAGAGGTATAGTGAGTTTATTCTCATGCACAGGCTAAAACATCCCGGTGGAACTAAAAAATTTAAGTCTTTCTTATGAAAAGAAAATGACATCAGTCTTTTTGCCCAACACAAAGAATCTTAGACAGAAATAACCTATCTGAGCACAAGGATATTTTAATTCAGAGAGCATACTCTGAAAGGTCTTTGAACAGACAGGAAAACAAAGAACTTTGATCTGCTGATTAATCAAGTTAAAACAAGGTCTCAATGAGATAACTTTTGGTATGCCCTGATAGAGTGGCAGTGTTCCTATTTCACCTTTCCTGCCCACTCATTGCTTAAAAAAAAAAAAAAAAGACATTTGTCAAAATTCACTGAAACATCTGTATGTTCAAAGTAACCTTTAACATTGAGGGTTAAGAGAATTGCTTAGTCTTAAAGCATGTTTTCATCACTATTAAAGAGCACTACCAAGAAATATGTATTAGTTTAAATTTGGAGTAGAACATATATCACCAGCTGTTTTTCCCCCTTCCTTTAAGCCGTAAAAACCAGAAGAATCTCTAGGTTTTTAAGATGGCCACTACAATTTATCTTCTTTCTGAAAGACCTCAATGAGAAATTAAAAAAAGGAAAAAGATTAAACTGTTTCTAGTGATTTTCTTTTCTTTCTTTTCTTAAGATTTATTTGACAGAGAGAGAGATGGAGAGAACAACCTGGGAGAGCGACAGGCAGAGGGAGAGGGAGAAGCAGCCTCCCCACTGAGCAAGGAGCCAGATGTGGGGCTTGATCCCAGGACTCTGGGACCATGACCTGAGCTGAAAGCAGAAACTTAACCAACTGAACCACCCAGGCGCCCTGATGATTTTCAAACCAACATAATGCAGAGCTTTGTTTATACCTTGCCATTATTAGGTAATGATTTTTTTTTGACAGAAAAATACTTCTCAAACTTTTCTACCCGTTACCTCTTAAGGGCAGAGGAAAGGAAAGGACCCAGGAATCCAGAAGATGGGCCTTAGCCATAAAAATAACATTTCTATGATTTCTTGTATTTCATCTTTAAAGCTCAAAGAAACTTGAATTCTCTCTATTCCATATTGTATTTAAACATAAAAATGTTTATCTTTTCCCCCACCACTTCTCTACCCATCCTTGCAAGAAAAAAGGAAAAAAAAAAAAACCCCAAAAAACAAACAAAAAAACCCCACAAAAAAACCCCAACAAATCAGTGAAGTTGACATCACAGGAATCATCTCTTCGAGAGCAGAAACCATGACATAATCACCTCTGCATCCTTCACAGCACCTAACAAAGTACCTTCGTATACACTGGACATTCAAGAAGTGTTTGTTGAAGGAAGGCAGGAAGGAATTATCAGTCGATGTTATTCAAAAGGCCAACCTGATTGTGAATTTGACTTCATCAGGCCTAGCAAAAAGTTTAAAACAACTTCCTTAAACTTAATTTTGCAGGGGTGCCTGACTGGCTCAGTTGGAGCATGCAACTCTTGATCTCAGGGTTGCGAGCTCAAGCCCCACGTTGGGTCTGATTACTTAAAATAAAATCTTTAAAACTTAAATTTTGAAATGGTAAAGAAGGTTTTTAAATAAACTTTTAGATTCTCAGGGCGCCTGGGTGGCTCAGTCATTAAGCGGCTGCCTTCGTATCAGGTCATGATCCCAGCGTCCTGAGATTGAGCCCTGAGTCGGGCTCCCTGCTCTGCAGGAAGCCTGCTTGTCCCTCTCCCACTCCCCCTGCTTGTGTTCCCTCTCTGGCTGTCTCTCTCACTGTCAAATAAATAAAGTCTTTAAAAAACAAAAGAAAACACAAAAAAACACAAACTTTAAGATTCTCTCAGAGCATAGCAAAGGTAAAGTAACACTTGACATTTTTCTATAGTTTTATAGTAACAGTGAATTATTCAATTAAAATTAGTTAAAATAGTAGACATAATACACATTATTTATGACAAAGAAATTTGTGAGGCATTTCTTCAGTTCATAGGTGTCAAGATACCTTTCATTAAATTATTTCATAAGTAATATATTTTTGTATAAGCACTTTTCATAAGTAATATATTTTTGTATAAAGCAAATGCATACTTTAACAAATAACCATTATTTTAGGGTGATTAATTACAATGTTATTTAAAATTAAAATACCTGAGTTCCTTAAAAAGTTCAACATTCTGGTGAGTCATCAAATTGTTCAGAAGCCATTCAAGGCACCTGAAATTAAAACATGGCATTATTTATTACATGATACATAAAAAAAAAATCCTGTATTTATGGCTTTTGTAGTAGGACTTAAAGTTAAAATAAAAACAATTAGTCTTGCCAGAACATGCTCAAATTTTTAAATTTAACAACCGAAAATTTAGTATTATTTTTGTCAGTTATTAAGGAAATATTCCCTTTATATTAATAAGAGCATTTCTAATTAAGAAAACCTCATTACAAGTTGGTGTTACATCATTTATGAAGGGGCCTTCACACTTCTATTACCTTCTTTCTAATTTGAAAATGGGTACTATAAAACTCAAGAGTTAAAAACATTGCCAGTAGGTGTACTGATAACAATGTCTATGATGCCTATTACTTAAAAAATATTAATAGAAAATGCAAAGAGTGACCAGAGTTTTTATAAGCCACATATAAACATGTATAACACACCCATGGTCACTTACAAAGACAACACTTTCAAGGAATTTACTAATTCATCCAAATGTAAAAAAGAACTTTTTATAACAAAATTCTAGTCCCCTATTTTTTTTTTCTTTCTTTCTTACAGCTATACATTCTCTTAAGAAACCAAAGCAGCCAAATTCCCACAAGTGGGATGGGAGGAAAAATAAAAAAGGTAACTCACTTTTTCTTTACAGAATCTAATCCATAGGTCCCTGCTGATGTGTAATAGCCACATACAGTTTTCACATTAATTGTTTCCTTCATTGTCTCACCACACTGCTGTATTAAACCATCCTGTAAATATAAATAAGCACTGGAAAGGCCCATTTCACGTGGGAAAAATTAGCTCTGAATATGTGCTTTTACATATTAAAAAGTAAAAAAAAAAAGGAAGAGAAGGAAAGAAAAGAAAGAAAACTCATTAAGTGCAGCAAGCCTAAATTTTTAAGTCCAATAAAAAAACTGAAAAAAAAAAAAAAAAAAAAAAAAAAGTCCAGCAAGTATTCAACTAAATACTTGGAATTGAAAAACAGAATGGAGGGGGTAAAAGCAGTAAGGCAGTAAAGTAGAGATGAATATTGCTATTCTCTTTCTTTTTTATTCTTCCCCTCTCTGGGAACTTTGCAAATTTAAGCAGCATTATGTCTGGTTTGCCTGTACTTTTAAAATTACGACCTTTTAACACACTCAGGTGACCATGTGGTAGAGCTAGGCAAGTAAACAGTATGAATCATCAGAAAGTGTTTATTAAAGTATAAAACACTTATCAGCTTCTAAGAGATGCACCTAAAACAAATACATTACTATTAACACTGAAATATTAATCTGAAATGTTTATATGTAAGATTTCAAATGAACTAATTTTAGTCACTATATGGAAAGAATGTCACTTTTTACCTAAACTTCTGAAATATATTCATCATGGAGGCATATTATTAAGTTAGTGAGTTAAGTCATAAAGATGATGCAGAAAATGGGTTTACGACAAAACCAAAAGGACTAAAGTTAGAAAATAAAGTATACTTGTTGAAAATAAGTATTGAAAGGATGACAAATTTAAAAAATTAAATGATCCCAGCTAGGTATATTGAGCAAGCTATTTACTAATACTTCAAATAAGTATACAAATGTCACAGAAAAGGAAACTTAATGAACTTTTTCTAAAGATCAAAATAAAATACTGGCCTTCCTTTAGGATTTTAAACTTACCTGAAAGTTATTTGAGATGACCCCCCTCTCAACCTCCTCCGCTTTCCTCTTAACACCTTGTCACCAAGTCCAGTGGATCATCCTTGATTAATCTTCCTGTGATCCCGTTTTTCCTCCCCATGCTTATTGCTGCTGCCCTACTTTAGACGCTCACTTGGACTACTGCAGTAAGATTTTGTCTCTAATGTACTCATCTTTTCTTCAATACATCCTTCACATTATTTCTGAAGCATTCTTTCTAAAACTTCTGAAGTAAACTTTCTAAAACTTTTTGATTTGATCTAAAACTTTTGATTGTTCCCCTTTTCCAAAAGGGGAACATGGGTGGCTCAGTTGGTTGGGTGTCCAACTCTTGGTTTCAGTTCAGGTCATGGTTTCATGGGTCATGGGATCAAGCCCCATGTGGGGTCCTGTGCTCAGAAGGGAGTCCGCCTGAGGATTATCTCCCTCTGTCCCATCCCCCACTTGCGTGCAAGCTCTCTCAAAAGAAAAAAAATCTTCCAAAAGTACCTACATATAAAGTCTAAAGTATAGAGGGATTTTCACAGTCTGGCCTCTGCAGCCCTTTCTGCAACCCTTCTTTTATTGTGCTGGACCTTCTTATATGTGCTTCTTATCTCTGTGCTAGAGCCATGTTCCACTCAGATTCTCTGATCCTCCACTGTTTCACATCTCTGAGTATTAATTTGCTCTGTAGAAAATGCTTCCTTCCCCTTTTTGCAAGATAAATACATTTTCAGTTTTCAAAACTCAACCTCCTTCTTTGCACCACCAGGCTAAACTAACCACTCCCTCTGTTCATCTGCTAAATCCTACAGGATGTTTATTATCATATCTATAATACTGGGCAGTTCTCACTTTATCTCTGGGTCTATTTATCAACCCCCCTCCCCCATTCCACGCACACATTATATTGTGAGTTTCCTGAAGGTGGGGACTATGTCTTAATTTACCTTTAAATTCCTATGCCTAGTTTGACATCTTGCTCAATACACTTCTGTTGAAAGAACAAATCTGTCATTCTACCAATGGATTATATATATTTATGTGGTTTACCACAATTATTTCATAATTAAGAAAAAGTTGACAAAGTGGGCACTCAATGTTTTTCAAACCCATGACCTAAATGAATTTGTAATCATAAGTGATCTGCTTAATAACAGTCAAGATAAATCACTAATGAATAGAGATCTGTAAATGGACTTAGACAAGTAAACTCTTACATTATAGCAATTCTAAGGTATCTACACTGAAATAGCTTGCACTCATCTTACACAGACGGGATGACCCCCTCCGTTATAATAAATCGGTTTTCACTGAGCATTTTACTTTATTAGTAGTCTTTTTTTGGGTTAAACATTTTAAGTGACTTATCACAAATGACATATTTACACATTTCATTTTTATTTTTAAAAATCCTAAAAAGCTAAGCTTTTTGTTTTTAGAATAGATACTTTGAAACAAAGATCCAACAGTGATCCTTTCTTTGAAGAATGTGCGTACTCACCAACTGCAACATACAAGCTGCGGCCAAAATGGCAATAACTCGACTGGGCTTTATTAAGACGTCATCTCTATACAGCGACCCAAAGGCAACCTGCAGTGCTGAAAGCCAAAGTAGACCCAGGGAATGAAATAACAGTGACATCTATAAAAGTATTACAAAAATAACAATAATGACCATCTTTATACTTGGAAGACATACATCAAAATGTAGGATGCACATAAAAGGTTAAGAGAAGTATCACTATTTAAAATGCTAGTAATGGTAACTAATTAATGGTGCTAATTTAGTAACAATGGTACAAACTGCCATTTATTCTACCTAACAGAGCTGAATTCTTCTACATCTAATCTTGATATTAGTTGCTGGTCACAATCAAGATACCCTTGGAAAAAGTTTTATAAAGATACCCTGAGTAGACCAATCATTAAGCAACACAGACCCCATGATGATCTTAACCCTAATGCTTTCAGTGCTTCCTTCCTGGGGAGTGGGGAGTACCACCTGGTCCACTCCATGCCACACTCTCCCTGAGCCACCACAGCTATCTAGGCCTGTCCTTCCTTCTCTCCACTGCCACTCTTGCATGTGTTTGATAAATATCCTTAACTTTTCTCTTTGCCTATGTTGTGACTACTGGGTACTTACACTTGGGCAATCAAAGAGGGGAGCAGAGAACGAGAAGTGGAACAGGAATTAGGAGGATGATAGGTCCATTGAGGCTCACTAAACTGCTGAGGCCTAAAATAAGTCCCTAAATCCTCTGGGCCTCTCAGCTTCCTCATCTAAGAACTCAGAGCTCTTAAACACCGATTACATGATTCATACCCTTTTGTTCCCAGAGAAAGTCTTCGTACATGGGAAATAATCAATAAACACTATATACCAGCTTTTCTTTTCTTTTTTTTTTTTTTAACCAGCTTTTCTATGTGATTTTTAAAAACAATCGTACTCTTCCTTCCTTCACCCTACATCCTCCATATCCCAGGCAGATATAATTATAAACAGTAAACAGTAAACAGTAAACAGATTGATAAGGCCTACAAGTAGATTAGGGACAGATAGAACAAAATTGGTAAAAACTATGGAGCTGAGCAAACCAATACAAAGCTGACACTCTGGGGTATTAAATGAAGCTTTCTTCTAGCCTATAAGGTTGGAAGAAAATATTTATTTTCTACCAAAAGCATAAAAAGGTTATGTTATAATTTTTAAATAATAGTAATTATGGTGATGGTTACCTTCTATATCAATATTCTGGTCCGGAATCTCCAGTTCAATAATATTCATGCTGGATTCTTTCCAAGAACCACTGAACATACTAGAAAAGTAGCCAGACTTAAAAAACAAAACAAAACACCCAATTATCCAGTACTTTCTGTGTCTTCCAAATTATTTTCCCATTTCTAATTCCAAGTAATTCTTCTATCAAAATGAATCCATATTATTTTAGGAGAAAAAGAATAGCTAAATATGTCTATAGGATAATGAAATTAAGTACAATTTAGGTATGACAAAATACTTTGTTTAGTATCAATTTAATGAAAATTAAACCAAATTCTCATATTACTATCTGAACTGAATTCCTATATTATTTTTGAACTTTACATTAGTTTTTTACTTAGTTAAAACAATTTCTAAGTCTATTACAGGTATATGTTTTCCTTCTCAATGGCATTCTAAATTTAAGCTTGGAAAATACAGCATGTATTTAAGACTCCCATAAACCTATGACAACACACAAGGTAAATAAAAGATCATGCACTGAGAAGAAGTGAAGACTAAGAACCTTCCTACTGTTAAATCCTTACTGTTGGTGGCTATAAATGGGATGATCCCCAGAAATCAGGATAAATCTAAAGTTTAGTTTTATCTAATCAGAAAATTCCAATGGACCTAAATTCTTGGAAAGGTACCAGAATGGATGAAGCCTTTAGTTACCTTCTAGATAGCACCTCTCATAATTTGAATTACTTTGGAATACATCAAAGAGTAACTAATTTTACTGAATACTTAGTATGTATAAGGCACTGTGAATATAGCAGTAAACAAAACAGACATTGTTTCTGTCCTTAGGGGCTTACTATATTTCAGCATGTGGTTTATACTATAATCAATATAGTTGCTCTTGAGAGGGAAAGCCTTCACAGAGGCATTCTCATCCTTAAATCCACAAAACTGCTTTCAGTGATTAAAAGAAAGTTATGGACCCTATCCTCAAGTTGAGACCAATATTCTGATATATTCCCTGAGCTATATATTTCAAGCAAAAGTAAACTCGTTCAAAAGAATTAAATAAAAACCGCTATGATTAAATTGTTATAGAAAAAGTCCTTTTAAAGTATTTCTACTGAAAATCTTATACTATACTGTCTTACCAGTAATTACTGTCAAACGGTGAAGAAGATAGAAAATATAAACTCTATAGGATAAAAACTGAATTGTTCACTGTTCTATTCCCAGTGCCTAGAACAATGATTTGAAGAAAGGATAGATTTGATGAAAGAATAAATGAGTAAAATATTTGAGCCATTAGAGCAACATTTTCTTTCATTCTCAGAGTTCTGAATCTTTAAATTGGGGTGACAAATGATAATATTTTCAGCACACAAACCAAATAGGTATATCAGCTAAATGAATTACTCTGTATTTGCTAGGTCTTTAATTTAACTGCATTTTCCAGAAGGAAAGAAGAGTAAGTGTCAAGAACTTTCTATTCATTTTCAACCATATCTACAAAATAACATTTTGACTAAGTTCATCCAGTTTAAATAATTACATTAAAAAAAAATTCTTGGGGCGCCTGGGTGGCTCGGTGGGTTAAGCCGCTGCCTTCGGCTCAGGTCATGATCTCAGAGTCCTGGGATCGAGCCCGCATCGGGCTCTCTGCTCAGCAGGGAGCCTGCTTCCTCCTCTCTCTCTGCCTGCCTCTCTGCCTGCTTGTGATCTCTCTCTGTCAAATAAATAAATAAAATCTTTAAAAAAAAAAAAATTCTTAAAAAAAAAGGGGGGGGGTGCGCCTGGGTGGCTCAGTGGGTTAAAGCCTCTGCTTTCAGCTCAGGTCATGGTCAGGTCATGGTCCCAGGGTCCTGGGATGGAGCCCCGCATAGCATTAGGCTCTCTGCTCAGCAGGGAGCCTGCTTCCCCCTCCCTCTCTGCCTGCCTCTCTGCCTACTTGTGATCTCTGTCCCTTTGTCAAATAAATAAAGAAAATCTTAAAAAAAAAAAAAATCAGCAATCTTATCTTTAGACATTTTTCCCCTAACTTTTTCCCCTTTTGTCAACAAAAGGCACCAAAATAAGAACCTTACTGTAGTAATGACCAAAAGATATTTGCTGGTCTGGTATGACAAGGAAAATTCAAAATCTGTTTTCTAGACTACACTAACTGTGTGCTGTATTTCTGATAAAACAAGACTTTAGAATCAGATGATAGGACTTAAACAACTACTGTCCATACAAAGAGACTGCTATGAAATGTAATTAGAAAGAACATGACTTGAAAGAGTTTGAGCTATTTTTAAGTAACTACCTTGTTTACTCAAACAGAAAAGTAAAATACTTACTTGACATAAATATATTTTGTGTAAGTTCCACTCTTCTCCTAGAGCACAAATCTTAATGTCACTATTTTCACCATTCAAAAATAATGTCTGATAAATGTACTTGGACGTACTCTTTAATTTTTTCCTGTTAAAAGAAAAGCAAATTTTATATATGTGTAAAACTGAATGTTTTACTGATTTTGCATAAAACTCAAAATATTCCTTTTGTTCAATTTCTATGAAATAGAGCCAACTTATCCACTGCGTAAAAGGATAGAAGCATGTATTATTCAAATTTGCATTAGTACCTAAGAAACTAATAACAGTAGTTATCTAATAGGGTACTCTATTCCTAAGAGGGTTAATAGTGGCTAGATGGGACAACATGTACATGTGACTTTTCACTGTGCACCATTTTTGCAATTCATGATTGTTGAACTAAGTGAATTACATGTAGATCAGCACAGTGATTTTTGCTTACTTCCTCGTTTAGAGAACAGTACTATGGAGGATCTCAATACAACTGCAATGATACTTCTATGCAACTAGAAAACGGAGAACAAGAGTAAAAATTTTACATACCCAAGTAATTTTTAGAATAATTTAGATTTAATCTTATTTTGGTACCAAACCATTTTAAACTAGTTAAACAACACTTTTTCCCCATTAGACCAATGATTTTCAGCCTTACATCAAAGGTTTTCAAAACTATGCTCAATGGAGAAGTGTCTTCAGGGCCACCAGAGAGAGCTGGGGAACAAACCCTGGGCATCCTCACCTAACTTCAACTAGAACAGCATCACAACTTAGGGATTTCTGCGTTAAGATTTCATTTAAAAGACGAATTATATATTTTTTTAAGTCTGATAATCATTGTTCAAGATGGTCCAATGAATAAGAAAAGCTCTAGGCAGAGGCCGATGAATATCTTTTTATATTCCTGGCCAAATCTGACAAGTTTTCTCGGTAGTTAAAAAATTTTAATCTTTAAGAAAATGAACTGTTTCAGATGATGTTTTGAACCAATGTGTTTGACAAGTCTTCCCAACAGACAGTAAAAAGAGCACATGCTTTGGTGGTGGAGAGACTTGGGTTTGAGTCCCAGCTCCACCATAGCTCAGTTACCCCAGATATAAAGAGGATATTAGTAGTAACCACCTTACTGGGTTACTGTGAGAAATAAATGGGGCAATATAGTTTCCAGTTCCCGATGGCACCATCCCCAAATTACATAAAAGATTAAAAGTACAGAAAGGATTAAGCCCACAACAGCAGAAAGTAAGGGTGGGCTTATCACCTGATGAGAGAATTCAATGGATCTGGAGGTTGGAAAATAAAATGGCATAGAAAAGAGCAGCAGAAGCCACAGCCCGGAATGCATCATGAAGGTCTAGGATGGAGGCTGAAGCCCATCTGCCCTTCAGAAGCCTGTGTGGGTTGAGGGGAGGGGTCTCAGGAGAAGCAAAAGGGTAAAAGTGAGGCTGAAAATGGGGAAACGTGTTCCTTTAATGGCTTCTTCCACAGTGTATGAACAAAGAATACAGACAACCAGAGTACAGATAACTCAGGCATAAAGATTCCAAGGCTCTTCTAAGAAGGAGAGGACAAATCTCTCAGGAAAAGCCAAGATTTTAGTGTAGGTGTTGGCACCCGACAAAGCAATCCTCATTCTGGTGTTTGAGAAATCTGTAGCCTGGGAGCTCTTAACACATTCACCCTGAATCATGGTCCCCAAACTATGTGTCGAAGTACCTGGAGCACCAAACCAAACTCAGGGATGCGTGTAGAATATTTTATATTCGAGGGCAGCAACGCATCTTTCAGATACCATGCTATCTACTACATCTTTCAGATACCATGCTATCTACTACTATTAAGCAGTAGTTTGAACCTAACTATGAGATACTTCTTTAGGACCAGAGGAACCATGGAAAAAATTGCCGAGCCACTAAGGGTGCTATGAACAAAAAGTTTGGGAATCTCTGCTCTAAACAAACTCACTCACCCCATCACCCAATTTAGTAGTCAGTCTTCCTACTTAAAGGGAAGGCTTAGTAGAAATAGGTTTACTCAATTAAAACACACACACACACACACACACACACACACACACGTTTTTCATTCTTAAATATAAAAGACAAGCAAGGATGACACAACATGAAGAGAATTAGGAGCACTAAGGACTATTAAAAAGAGAGAAACTGGCCCCAGAGGAAATATATTAATTCAGGGAAGAGAGAACTTAAAACACTCTAAAATTAGCGTAGCTAAATATCTGAGATTACTACATTTATAAAACAAGAGGACACTATGATAAAGGAAACAAGGGAAAAAAGAACTCTTAGAGACTAAAAACATGGTTACTGAAATTACAAAGCCAAAACAGAGGCTGACTGAGAAAGTTAAGGAAATTTCCCAGAATATAAAACAAAACAAAACAAAAACTAAAAAGGAAAAAAAAAAAAAAAGAAAAGAGAAAGAGGTAGACTCCAAGAAACCCAGAATCTGGTTAAGAGGAGTCCAAGAAAGAGAAAACAAAGATAACAGGAAAAAGGAAATCATGGAAGAGATTAATGGAAGAAAATTTCTCCAAACTAGTCTCCAGATTGTAAGGATCAACCAAGTATTGAGGCATTAAAAAACCCACACTTAAGCACATTCTAGTTAAATTCCAAAATACCAAAGAAAAAAATTCCAAAATTTCCAGAGAAAATAAGGTCACCTACAAAGAAAAAAGAATTAGACCAGAATCCAATTTCTCATCCACACTGTAGGCTAGAAGACAATGAAGTAATATCATCAATGGTATGAAGTTATATATGAAGTTATTTTAGATATCTACACTCAAAGGATGAATAAGGTGAAAGTCTAAATTTACATTTAGATAAGCCCGAACTACCTCCTTTTGCATCTTTCTGAGGAAGATACATGAGGATGCAGTTCTCTAAAATGGCTGAGAAAGAAAAAGACACAAGCTACAGAAAACAGTAGATCCAATCCTAGAGATGTGGTAAAATTAAGTCCCAGGATAAGCTCAGACCTGGAGAGCAATGGATCCAGAATGGAACAGGAAGATGAAGGGACTCGAGAGCAGGGGTCTTGGGTTTGGAGGAGAACACCATGAAACTATGTTTGGAAAGATAGGAAAACCTGAATATATTATGAAGGAATATTACTCTTTTGTCAATGGTGAGAAGGGGGGAGGCAGCTAGAAACTAGGAAAATGAAAAAGCAAAGCAAAAAAGGGAATTATTGCAGTAAGATACAAATGAAAACAGGGCCTGAATTTGAGCACTTGATGGAACGTAGAAAAAAAATGGCACTTAAATGTGAGGTTAGAAAATGTCTCCAATAGAAAAACAAGGAGTTGTGACACTGCACCCAAGAAGTATCATTTATAATCCTATCACATTATTTGACTTTGAGGTGAACAGTATTTACATAATTCTAACAACAAATACTGTTTACTGGTTTCAAAATTTAAAGACAGTCTAGGCACAGCAAACACACAAGATCTGGGTACAGAACAGCTGAGTTTTAATAGTTATTTAACGTAAAAGCAAAAAATACAGTTGTCAAAAGGTGTGAATGAAGTGGAAGGTTGGCTTGGAGGACAGTTTCTCATCGTGTATTTGACTGAGATGGCAGAGTGCATGAGACAACCTCAGGGAGCGTAACTGGTGCCAACACACATATTTCTAGGTCTTAATATTTTCTTACACTCCTCATCCATGCCAGGCTGAATAGCCAGGCCTCTTCCACTGATAAAACATACTAAATTCTCCATGTATTTTCTAATAAGCGTTTGCTTTAAAGACTTTCCATTCTAGCCCACTCGTGTAGTTCAGGGGTTGGCAAAGCTTTTCTATAAAGGTCTGGACAGTAAATATTTTTGGCTCTGTGGGCCAGATAGGCTCCAGGCAAGTTTGTTGGCATCCCAACAGGCAGCTCCCTGCTTGCCCGCCTTGGCCTACCACATCACAGCAAACTTTTCTACCATCTAGTGGGCTACAGGCACACCATCTCCAATATCTGAATCTCAGGTGGGGAAAGATGGCTATATTCCAAATTTGTTTCTTTCTTGGGTATTCTGTTTCAGTCTGAGAAGTTGTGATTGCACCTTTAAATCCTCTATTCCTGTATATTTTTAGAGATCTCTTTACCGCAGTAGTTTACCTTCAGTAGTTAATTCCCCATTACTTGCATATAATGGTTATATTAAAATTTCCCTGTTCAAATTACAGTATAATTTCTCTTTTGAATGGACCCTGACATAGATTTCAATAATGACATTAAATATAAGTGGTCTAAAAAATAATTAAATGGCAGAGATTATCCTAATGGATTAAAAAAAAAGACCCAATTACATGCTCTCTCCAAGATATCTATTATAAAGATACATGTAAAAAAGGAAAATGGAAAAGATGTACCTTTTAAACTCTTATCAAAAGAAAGTAATAATGGAAATTTACTAGGGACAAAGAGAGACATTTTGTAATGATAAAGGGTGCCAAATTATCAAGGAGACGTAATATTTACTGAGTGCTTCAACACCAGGCACCGTGCATTATACACAATCTAGTATTCGTCAAACCCTAAAAGCCAAGTATTATCAACTCCATTTTACTTATGAGGAATTAAAGCTATTAAGCACAGAATCCAGACTAGAACTCAGAATCTGAGCTCCTTATATTAGACTGACTCTCCAAAAAGGTGGTGGGGACGAAGGGCGGGGGGGGGGGGGGGGGGGTGAAGGTGGTGTTCATTTTTGTAAATAAATACAAGCATTCATATATAAAACTTATGAAAGATTGTTTAGATATCAAACTATTAACAGACATAATCCATAATACTTTTATTTTACAATAGATAAGTTACACTTGTGTAGCAAAGTTTTAAAAATCTTTCTAAAATTTCATTTAATAAATTACATTTATGTGACCCCACTGATTATCTAAAAAAAAAAAAAAAAGGCAACCAGATTGCTTTATGTGAAAACATTCTACGCATAAGCTACATTCTGATTTTCTAATTCACAAGTAAACACCCTGTTTTTCAACTCTGAAAAAAGGTTAAGCAAGTTGCAGCACTGACACACATCCACGGTCAACGTTCAAGTACTAGAGACTCTGAAAGACTTTGTTCCTGGTAAAGAACACATGTACAGTATTGATAAACTTCGCCTTACAGTTAAAGAGAACTCCTCGTGTATGTGATCACTTCCCTTTACACTGGTGGACGACGGGGGGGGGGGGGGGGCTTAAGGTAACCGGATGCAAAACAACTCATTCTCCTGCCACCCACTCAAAAGACAAAGGCCAGCCAGCCGTTCCAGTCTAAGGTTTAATGAGGCTTGGCGTTTACCAGTCTCATCCTGGGGCTGTAATGCCACTCGGGCAGCGTCTGTGGTTTATAATCCAGAACGCCAGGCGTCTCCTAAGGCGCTCCCCATCCGCCGCGCATCGGGCTGGCTCCCACGCTTCCCGGTCAAGGGCGCATCTGGTCCTCACCCTCCGGCCAGCACCGCAGCCCGAAATGCAGCCGGCGCCGGGCTTGTCCGCAGGCGCGGCCCTGGAACCGCCCAACAGGTGCGGACGCGTCCCTCCACGTACCTGCGCGGGGTGTTGAGGAGCCGCTGCTGCTCGTCCCCTTCCTCCTCATCCTCGTCTGTCTCAGAGTCGGGGTGACAGTAGCAGAAGGCCCCGCTGCTCCGCTTGCGCTTGCGGCTGCCCGGGCAGTAACAGAAGCCGTGGCCGGCCGCATCGCTGCCAGCCTCCGGCCTGCGAGTCGAGCCCCCCGCCCCAGAACCCGGCTCCTGCTGGGCTCGGGCTCGCCCCGGGTGGCGCAGCACTCGGCTGCTCAGCGAGCCCATGGACCACGGCTCCCCGGGACTTCAGGGAGCGCACCTCAGGGAGCCCAACAGAGACCGTCTCCCGCCATGCCCCGGCCGTCGCTGGCCTCCACCCAGCCCGGGTGCCTATACCGCCACCTTCTCACGCGCAGCCCCAACCGTTGCAGCGGACGCTACCGCCTCCATCCTCCGCCCCGCCCGCCGCGCCCATGCGCGCGGCGCGCCGGGACCGCAGGACCTCGCCCCCTCGCTTTCGCAACAAAGCGCGGACGGGAAGGCGCGTGCGCGCGGCGAGCCTCCGGAAGGGGCGGGGAAAGGCGAGCGAGCGTGGTGGGTGGGGCTGCGCCGAAAAGTACCCGGCGCGCTGGAACCGGTAATCGCGTAGCGCTTGCTGTAGTGCTGTCAGCTTGGGTTTCACACTACGGGGAACTTTGGGGCCAACCTAGATGTTAGCCTTATTCCACACACCCCATTGTATTGGCCCAACCGGGAGCCCCTTCCCCCCTCATTGATTCACTCTGCAAAGGTTCCTTGAGTTCCGAATACCTAATCTAGAAGGCTCTGTGCTAGGCAAGGGACAAAAAGGACGGTGCTGTTTGGACTCTTCCTTAGAAGAGCTCACCACTCGCTGGGATCACGCCTTGCAGAGATTTGGCACGGCTTACTCAGGGAGGAGGCCCTGTAATGTGGAGTTTGCTAGGCTGTTGTGTTTCTTAAACATCAGCCTTCTGCTGCCCTAGACGGGTTATGGCAAGTGTTCCCTGCACTGCTTACCTTCTCTCCTAGGGGCAGTGGAACGTCTGGATAGGTCTGGTACTCGGAGCCGCAGGGCTTACAGTGCCTTCGGGAGGCCCGAGCAAAATTTACAGCTGTCTGCTTGGAGTGTACAGCAGTTGCTATGGACTCTGGACAGCCAGCTTTCACTCCCTGACTCCCTTCTGCTACTTTTTAAATAAAGTATTTGCAATGAATTACTCAGAGTAACACGGTAAACACCTTTGGACCCACAAGTATGATGGAATTTAAAATTGTTTTCATTCCTTTAAATAGAATAGAGAACGAGATCCTCCTCCATCTCAGTCTGTCTCTCCTCCGCTGTAACCACTCCCTAAGAATAGTGTGAATCATTTTTCCCATGCAATGTTCTTATACCGGTAAGTAAATACGTTCCTTAGAACATTTAGGCATGTAATTAAATGGAATCATACTGTACCTATCATTCTGCACCTTTCTCCTTTCTCAAAATTATACTTTCAAGACTTATCCAGTTGACAAATCTCCAGTTAATCTTCACTGTTCGTTGTGTCACTAACCCACAATTTGTTTACCGTGAGGGAGTTAGGTTGCTTCTACTTTAATGTTCTTATAGAGTAGCAATTAACACCATGTGCAAAGATTCACCAAGTAAATTCCTAGAAGTGGATTCCCTAGGAACATTACAACTTTATTAGCTATTGCCAAATTGTTCTCTGAAATGATTCTGCCAATTTATACTCCCATCAGCAGTATGTGTAGTTGGGGTCCCAGTGGAGGGGTGTCTGACTCATTCCTAAGAAATTTGAAAGGTAGAGGTTGGCTGACGCAAGTTGGTGGGGGGTGGGGAGGAGAGGGACAGAGAATGTCCGCAGCAAGGGGATCAGTGCTTGTGCCCAGAATTTGTCAGCATAAAGGATGTGCAAGTGTTTCCCATGGAAGAAGTGTGGGCCACCAGAAGATAGCCAGCCTGGGATCATCTTGGATTCTGTCCTAGAGAACTGGGTGGAAGGACACACTGACTTCAGCAAAGAACACTTGTGGGTGTTGCGTTCTTAGGGGCTTGAAAAGGAGAATACATTTGCCTTGCTAAAGGAGAAGAGGAGTAGTTCCCTGGTGATGAGGTTGATAAAGGAACCCAGAAGAATACCCCTAAAAATCAGCGTTAAATACTTGCCTTTGTTAAACAGTGTTGATCCTCTACAACAGTCAGGTAAGACCTTCCCGGCTCCCGTTTACAACACTGCTCCCTCCTGCTACAACACTGGCTAAGTTTGGGCTGGGTGTGGAAGGAAACTAAGGTAGAGAAAGAAGAGAAGTCCACCTTATTCTTTATTCTTATTCTTTATTCCTGCTGGCAATAGGCCAGAGCTAAACAAGGGAAGAAGCCTCGACTAAATCAAGTTTGAAATTTTGACTAGACATATTTAATTGCTAAAATGACCTTAAGGGACTGCACAATAGGACTTTTTAAAACCTAAGAGTGGCCAGAAAAGTCCCAGCTCTATCCTCTGACTCAATTTCCATCTAAAGCCAGGAGGTAGGCCCATGAATAAATGAACAATGGGAGAGAAAAAGTTGCCTCATAATTATATTCCAGAGTTATGCTTGTTTCTGACAATAAACAAACATTTCTCCAAGGTGGCCTTATCCTGCTTCCAGTCAACAAATGCAATTTGTATGAAAATTTTGGCTAAGTTATATATATAATTTAAAGATAAAACTACCAAAAATTTGTAATGCTTCCAAAGAAAAAGTTGGAGATCCCATACTTTTCTAGGTAGGTTTCAAAGCAGAAGTACTGTTTCCTATAATTAATCGGAATGACTAAGCAGTCATACAAGTAGTCTTCACCAGTAACTCAAGCATTTATAATGGGCAGTAGAAACAAATTGAAAAAAATCTTTATATTTCATCCATCAAAATACAATAGATACTATAGAATGAACAAAGAAGACAATTATTCTTACTAAATACATATGTTCTATTTAGTAGAACAAGGAGCATCACTCATTTCTGGAGAAAAAATTAATACATTATTTTATACCATTAAGTAGTGTTTGGTATATGTGAACATTAGTTTTATAGCAGTAAGTGTACATAACACTAAATATATTGTTTTTTCTTATGTTGTAGCTTCTAATAGAAACTAAGTGACACAAGTTTTTTAAAGATAGTGGAAAAGTCAGTTAGAGAAAGAATATACCTCATTTTAAAGATAACATGTTTTATTAAAATTATTTTTCCATGTTGTATACAAACTGAACTTTGGAATAAAATCAAGTACAACTTCAGAATAATTCTAGAGTTGAAAGGCACAATGCAAATGTAAATTAGTACAAATCAACAAAATTGAAAAATACTTTAAAAATCATTTTTAGCACAAAAAATCCCTTTAAGTGAAAGTAAATTCAGAACATTACACCCATCACCAAAATAATACCTAGTTGGACAATTAATTTTTTTCCATTCATCTTCCAGTTTGATTAAGATATTAACCATGATATTGTGGAATGTTCAGCATTTATATTTGCTAACCACATATATATGATCTGTATAACCACACTAAGAATTTAATTTGTTCAGACAAGTGGCTGATTTTGTTATACTTCAACCTGGAGAGAGTAAATAATCTTAATATAAGATGTGAGGAAGGAAGTCTCCCACCCAACTTTTGTAGAGATCAACTAACAGTGCAGACAAAATCTAAACAAAGGAGAGTATTAGATGTCTTCAAAGTATGACCATGTAAAATAGCAAATTGGATGGATAGTCTTATGAACTAGATGCTCACAATTTCAAATCAAGAAATTACTAGTAGAAATTACTAGCCTTAGTAACTAAAGGCTAAATTTAGCTAATTAAAGGCTAAAACTAGTCAAGAAATTACTGGCCTTTCAAATACAAAGTATTTGAAAATACTTTGATTTTAAGACAGTCTTTCAGTCTTCTGCTTTAACAGTTTTTCACCAAAACCATGACATAAATTTAATACATTCCAATTTCTGAGAAATACAGATGAGAAAGATATCTGTTAAAAAACCATGGAATACATTTTTGTTTTTAATTTTAAATCTCCTTTTAGGTTTTATAAGCTTTGAAATGCAAGTACAGCTTTAAAGCATCATAATGAGTAATTATAGATGAATAGTAATATAGTCAGTCTATATCCTAGGAAGCATCCGTAGGCGTTTTAATTGGAAATAAGCATTCTGAGATAATGTTAATAGCAGTGTGGAAAAATGAACTTAAAAGAAGAAATCCAAAGTGCTGGGAATCCTCCTATCCTTGGATTTTATTTTAATCATCTCCTCCACAGAGAATGAGCAGTACCTTCCTGTAGTCTCCAGATGTGTCTCCCTGGGGGCAAGCAAAGCAAAGGTACAGTCAGATAAACGGGTTTCAACAGGGAATACACAGCTCAGAGTCATCTGTGTTGACTTTCTCAATCTTGTCTGGCTTTTTCTCAGAGAGGTGTTTTTTTAAAAACAACATCTGGGGACGCCTGGGTGGCTCAGTTGGTTGGACGACTGCCGTCGGCTCAGGTCATGATCCTGGAGACCCAGGATCGAGTCCCGCATCGGGCTCCCGGCTCCGCGGGGAGTCTGCTTCTCTCTCTGACCTTCTCCTTGCTCATGCTCTCTCTCACTGTCTCTCTCTCAAATAAATACATAAAATCTTAAAAAAAAATAAAAAATAAATATTAAAAAAAAAACACAACATCTGTGGGGCATCTGGGTGGCTCAGTGGGTCGAACCTCTGCCTTTGGCTCAGGTCATGATCTCAGGATCCTGGGATCCAGCCCTGAATCAGGCTCTCTGCTTAGCAGGGAGCCTGCCTCCCCTTCTCTCTCTGCCTACTTGTGATCTCTGTCAAATAAATAAATAAAATCTTCAAAAAAAATTTTTTTAATTCTTTGATTGCAAAAATAATACATGTTCAATGTAAAGAATAAAGACCTAAAAGAAGGGGCGCCTGGGTGGCTCAGCTGGTTAAGCATATGTCTTCAGCTCAGGTCATGATCCCAGGGTCCTGGGATTGAGCCCTACACTGGGCTCCCTGCTCAGCGAGGAACCCACTTCTCCCTCTCCCTTTGCCTGTTGCTCTCCCTACTTGTGCTTGCTCTCTGTCAACTAAATAAATAAATTTAAAAAAAATTTTTTTTTAATTTTAAAAAGACGCAAAAGAAGAACATAAAAATTCGAATTCCACCGTCCAGAGATTACTATTCTTAACAATTTGGTGTGTGCATATCCTTCGGGACTTTTTCCATGTATATAGGTTCCTGTGTGACAGCCCTATAGTGTTCTATATTCTGCTTTTTTTTACACAATTCAGACTATTTCCCTATTTTAATTTATTAAATATTCTTCTACAACATTATTCTTTAATGGTTAAAAGGAATTCCATCATATACAGATAAAATAATTTATTTGGGGGGCGCCTGGGTGGCTCAGTGGGTTAAAGTCTCTGCCTTTAGCTCGGGTCATGATCTCAGGCTCCTGGGATCGAGCCCCGCATCGGGCTTTCTGCTCAGCGGGGAGCCTGCTTCCCTTCCTCTCTCTCTCTGCCTACTTGTGATCTCTGTCAAAAAAATAAAATCTTTAAAAAATAATAATTTATTTGGTCACCCTCCCCCATTGTTAGGTATTTGTTGTTTCCAGTTTTTCACTACTATAAATACTGCGGCAATGAGCAATCATAGTTAAATTTTTGTGCACTTCTTGATGATCTAGTCAAGATAAATTTTCATAAAATGGATATTACCACATTAATGGTCATGTATTCTCTTAAGCCTTTCAATATGTGTTGGAAAATAGCCTTCCAGAAAGGTGTCATAATTTGTTCATATAATTTTTTATGCTCTAATTGATAGATCAATTCATGTTTGTGCTTCATGGGCACTAGAAAAGAGGGAATCTCGAGGTGGCTGGTTGGGTGAGATAATTAAGGGTCTCTCAGTTTCCGCTCAGCTCATGATCTCACAGTTGTGAAACTGAGCCCAACCCTGGGCTCTGTGCGCAGCGGGAGTCAGCTTGAGATTCTCTCTTTCTCCCTCTCCCTCTTGCACTCTCTCTCTGAAATAAGTAAATATATCTGAAGAAGAAGGAGGAGGGGAGGGAGGGGGCAGGGGGACAGGGGGAGGAGGGAGGAAGAGGAGGAGAAGGAAGGAAGATGGGGTATCTGGGCGGCTCTGTCAGTTAAGCTTGTGTGCTCTCTCCCTCCCTCTCAAATAAAATCTTTAAAAATAAATAAATACATAAAAGAGGGAATCTCTGTCTATAGGATTCAAAATTTGATATATAAATCTATTGAAATAAATCTTAATATATCCTTCTTTATGCTTTGCCTCGTCAATCTGCCAAAGAATAAGGATGTGTTAAACATTATCTGGCATACTATTGCCATCAATATCTTCTTTTGGAGCTTCAAATTTCTTATTTATAGATTTGAATGCAATACTTGTTTGACACCTAAAGCTTCATGACAATTTAATTGTTGCTGTGAACAGTTGCCCATCTTAATATAAAGTGATCCATTTTTTCCCTATTTAATGCTTTTTCTCCTTAAATTCTTCTTTTTCCTCATAGTATAATCCCTGCTTTCTTTTCTATATTGTCAAATAACAGCTGCCTTTACTTTAAGCTGGTTACTTGTCACTGTGGTTTAGTTGTTCCTGATAAACAGCACAGACTAGGATTTTACATTTTTATATAATCTGAGGGCTTATTTATAACTCACATTTTTGTCTTACTTCTGTCATTTTCTCTCTTTTTTTAAGGTTGTATTTATTTATTTGTTGGAGAGAGAGAGAGAGAGAGGGCGCACAAGTGGGGGGAGTAGCAGGCAGAGGGAGAGGCGGAAGCAGGCTCCCTGATGAGCAAAGAGCCTAACTCGGGATGGGATCCCAGGCCCCTGTGATCATGATCTGAACCCAAGGCAGATACTTAACCCACTGAGCCACCCAGGCATCCCTGTCATTTTTTCTATTATTGATGTATTTTGTATATCTGTTCTAGTCCTTCTGACAGCTGTTATTAAATGGGCAATGTATTCTTTTTTTTTTTAAGATTTTATTTACTTACCTGATAGAATCACAGCAAGAGAGAGAACACAAGTGGGGGGAGTGGGAGAGGGAGAGCGGGCTTCCTGCTGAGCAGGGAGCCCAACCCAGGACCATGACATGAACTGAAGGCAGATGCTCAATGACTGAGCCCCCCAGGCACTCCCAATGTATTCTTTATTTTTATTTTTTTCCAGTGTTGTGTGTGTACACGTATATATACATATAATGTAAATATATTTATAGTGATGTTGTCCGAGCCAGTCAGTATTTTTGTACCCCATTATTTTAGTGCCTGTATAGTATTATCTTGTATAAATTTTCGATAATTGAGTCATCCCCTATTAGTTAACAAATATAATAATACATAATAAATTATGTACCATAAGTATATGCCATATAATTTATACAAATATTTGTATATTTGTATAAATTATATGGGGCATCTGGGTGGCTCAGTGGGTTGAGCCTCTGCCGTCAGCTCAGGTCATGATCTCAGGGTCCTGGGATTGAGCCCTACTTTCAGGCTCTCTGCTCAATGGGGAGCCTGTTTCCCCCCGTCTCTCTGCCTGCCTCTCTGCCTACTTGTGATATCTCTCTCTCTGTCAAATAAATAAACAAAATATTAAAAATATATATATATATAAACACAAGGTAATATAAATATAAATAAAACTATGATAAAATATAATATTTGTTGATTTTTTTTCACATTTTGTGAAATGATTTTATTCAGATTTGTTCATGTCTTTTTTATTATGTTAAAATATATGGATCACAAATTTTGCCATTTTAACCACTTAAAGTGTGTAATTCAGTAACACTAATTACATCACATTGTTGTATAACCATCATCACTGTCTATTTCCAAAATCTTTTCATTTCCCCAATTCTGTAACCACTAACCAATAACCCTCCATTTCCTATCTCCCCCACCCCTGGCAACCTCTAATCTACTTTCTGTCTCTGTGAATTTACCTATTCTAAATATTTCATGTAAGTACACAGAATCATACAGTATTTGTCCTCTTCTGTCTGGTTTATTCCACTTAGCATGTTCTGAAGGTACATCCATGTATCAGAAACTTCATTCCTTTTTATGAATGTATATACCTCATTTTGTTTATCCATCTGCTGCTGGATACTTAGGTTGTTGCTGTCTTCTGCTATTATGAATAATGTTTACATTGGTGTATAAGTATCTGTTAGAGTCCCTGTTTTCATTTCTTTTGAGTATATAGGAGGGAGCAGAATTCCTGGGTCATTTGGTAATTCTATGTTTAACTGTATTTTTTTTTAAATATTTTATTCATTTATTTGACAGACAGAGATCACAAGCAGCAGAGAGGCAGGCAGAGAGAGAGGAGGAAGCAGGCTCCCTGCCAAGCAGAGAGCCCGATGTGGGGCTCGATCCCAGGACACTGGGATCATGACCTGAGCCGAAGGCAGAGGCTTTAACCCACTGAGCCACCCAGGCGCCCCTTAACTGTATTTTTTATGTTTAACTCTTTGAGGAAGTGCCAGACTGTTTTTCACAGTGTCTGAACCATTTTACATCCACCCCAGCAATGCACAAAGGTTATAGTTTCTCCATATCCTCTCCAACACTTGTTATTTTCTGTTCTTGTTTTTTAAAATTATAGTCATCCTAGTAGGTATTTCATTGTGGTATCTCATTGTGGTTTTGATTTGCATTTCCCTAATGATTAATGATGTCAGGCATCTTTTCATGTGCTTATTGGCCATTTATCTTCCTTGGAGAAATGTCTATTCAATTCCTTTGTCATTTTTTTTTAAAGATTTTATTTACTTATTTGACAGAGATTACAAGTAGGCAGAGAGACAGGCAGAGAGAGAGAAGGAAGCGGGCTCCCCACTGAGCCGAGAGCCCAATGTGGGGCTCGATATGGGGCTCGATCTGGGGTTCAATCCCGGGACTCTGAGATCATGACCCGAGCCGAAGGCAGAGGCTTTAACCCACTGAGCCACCCAGGCACCCTCCTTTGTGGGTGCCTCCTTTTAAATTGGGTTGTTTGTTTTTTCGTTGAGTAGTAGGAACACTTTATATATTCTGGATAGTAAACCCTTACTAAATATTGCAAATATTTTCTCCTGGCCTCTGGATTCGTGTACTTTTATTCTGTTATTCTGTTTACTCTACTTTTATTCTGTTATTTTCTCTAAAGAAATTCCTAAACATGTAATAGCTAAGTAAGAGGTATAGTTTTTTTTGTTTTTGTTTTTGTTTTGTTTTGTTTTTAACATTTACTGCCAGGGCATCTTGGAGGCTCTGTCATTTAAGGGTCTGACTCTTGATTTTGGTTCAGGTCATGATCTTGGGGTCCTGAGATTAAATGCTGCATCAGGATCTGAGTTCAGCAGGGAGTCTGCTTCTCTCTCGCTCCTTTTACCACCCCCTGCCCCGACTCATGCACCCATGCTTTCTCTCTCAAATAAATAAATAAATCTTTAAAAGAAAAACAATAAACATTTATTGCCAACTTGCTTCCCAGAAAGGTTAGACCACCTTATAGTCCCTCCATAAGACACGGTGAATTTTCCTCAAGCCCTTCTCAATGCTGGCTATGATCTCTTTAAACTTTGTTAAGGTATGAAGTGAAAGATGGTGATTTGTTTTCACTTGAAATTCATTCTACATTATTGGTATTAAACATTCTATACGTTTATTGTCCATTAGTGTTTCATCTTTCGTGAAGTAAGTGCCTGTTTTCTTTTTGGATTTTTCTCCCTTTTGTGATTTGTAGCAGCTCTTCATAAGGGATATTAATTCTATATTATATAGTATAAATATTATTTTCCCTTAACTTCCCTATGGTCATCCTTGAATCTTAAAAGTATTTTACCTACAGCTAGCTATATTTCAGCTCTGCAAACTAAGGTTACCTCATAGTCAGTCCAGAAATAGAAACAAGTTCCTAAATGCCTGTATACGTAGTAACAAACTCAGCAGCTCAGAGCACCTCGTAATTATACTCTGCAGACTATGTGTGGGATTCAGAATATTTAATTCACGGATCAAATCCTGATTTGAAGTTTACTGTGCAGGCAACACCAGCTTCTAGGGAAGTGTGTCTTGGTTTCATATTCCTAAGGCCCTTCTGGCTTCCTCAGGAAGCAAAATCCCAGTAATGAGGGGTTTTGAGGGATGTGAGTCATTTCTCATCACCCCTGGGCCAGGTCCTGACTCCTGGAAGTCTGCTGCCACTAGGTAAAGAAAGGCAGCAATCCAGGGCAACATGCTTTCCCATATTTTCCACAGACCTCAGCTGGCCCGGGAGAGGGTTCTGGATGACCGATTTCATTGCGTCCCTTTCACCGTAAGCAGGTAGACAGGGAAAATGCATTGTTGGAAGTATTCATTAAAATATACTCTGTCTGGGGTCAACGTGAAATAATTACTATATTTAGAAGGCAAACATTTCCAGCTTCTAGCCTGGCCAGGATTTAAACATCTGTGTGAAAGGGGAGAAACTGGAAATACCTGAATCGCAGTACCATCTTTAAAGGGGAGGCTATCTGCTAGGGAGCGGCTAAGAAGTGTCTGAATGCCCGGGCTGGAACCCCATTCTTTCCTCAGAGCCTTCCCCTGGACCAAGGCCGGGCTCCCATGACCCACCTTGATGAAGGAGTACAGAGACTTTCCATAGAGCCTCTTGAAGTTTTCCCGGATGTCCATCATATCAATCTCCGCTCGGGAAACCATAACTCTGATCAGGGTGTCGTCATCAGTGCCCAAGCCCTAAGGAAGAAACAAGATCCATGCTGGTTTCCAGACGGTGTTCTTTGTTAGCTTAACAAGGCAAATCTCTGCGTGGCTCTCCTGGTGATGTCCTACCACAACCTTAGAAAGCATGTGGAACGCTGCTCCTCACCAGTGTTCAAGGCTTTCCAACATTCTGTGTTCTGACCAGAGGAGACCCCTCCCTGCCACTAGCGACAAAGTCCGCATTCCCAGCCAGCTGCCTCGCCTGCCGCCATCCCTCCCCCTGAATGTCCTCCTTCCCTCCCCAGCCTCACCACCCTTCCTCCCATATGGAAGCCCCTCATGTAAAACTTCCTTAAAAGTCCTGCTCACAGATACCAACTTCTTAATGTAGTCTTTTCCCCTCAACAAATATGGGAAAAAATACTCTTCTTTCTGTGTTCCTATACATTTGGGTCCTCAACTACCATCTTACCTTCTATTTTGTTCTTATCGGTGTTCTGCCCATATCTGCCTTCCCCTTCCTACCTTTTGATCTCTCCTGCACCTCCCATGGTTCCCAGCAAGGGTGTCCGCACAGAGGATAAGGCACGGTTAGGAGCCTCGACTCTGAAGCTAGACTGCCAGTGTGTGTATCCCTGCTCTGTTGCGTCCTCACTGAGGACCCTGGGCAAACTGCGCACCTCCCTATGTCTCAGTTTTCTCATCTGTAAAATGGGGGTTAATAATAGTACTTGCCTCACACAACTGTGATAGGCATAAAATTAATCCATGTGTATACAGCACTAGGAATAGTGATCACGTTATAAGTACTCAATAAATATTACCTAGTATTTCTACTAACAGGCACTCAGTGAAGTATTTGATGAACTGAGTATCTCAGGCTGATTTTGGTTAATTTGTGTAGGAAACATAAGTAAACATGAAAGTAGACACAAGACATGTTGAAGTCATTCAGATGCTAAAAATGAGGCCATTTACCTTCATAGATTTATAAAGCCTTTCAGCAAAATATGCAGATTTGTTCCTCATGCACTTTACTGTTGAGATTAAAAAAGGAAATAACAAAATTACAAATAAAATCTATGAGAAAAAAATGACAGTTGTTCCTTCTGTTTCTACAAGGTATGAAATAATATCTCCCCATTGCTTTGTCGGAAAAATTTTAGCCAAACAATGTCTGATGAACACAGGCCATGGAAAAGTAATTAATAAAGTAATTAATTGGAGAAATACTAAAGGAAATTAAAGCAAAAGGCAGCATACAGTTTAAAAATGATTACTATTTTGAAACTCTTATTAGTTCTAACCATTCATAGACTTGCAAAATGCAGTTACTATAGGGTTATCTTTCCAGTATACTGAGATATAAAGGCACAGAGGATATAAAATATAGAAAACTATGTAACAGAGTAACAATGAGATCATATGTAATACTTCTTGTTTAAAATTCCGGATCTTATTATTATGAGTGATTTAAACTTTTTTTTTTTAATCCCTGAAACCAAAAAACTGTATCTCCATGACAACAAACTGGTAAGAAGGAAAGTCTCTAAATGTTTGTTTCTCTGCTCCCCACCCCACGACCAGCTTACCTATGGCCAGAAGAGCATCTTCAAAACTACCAGATGTTTCAGACTTAATACTCTGCTCAATATCCTTCTGAGATATCCTTTTGTATTCATCAAACACTACGAACAGTAATAGAGTGGAATTACAAATAATAAAAAAAAGAATACAGGGAACTAAAATTTATGGAGAGAATAAGCATCTTTCTAGAGCTCGCTCTTTATTCTTTGGCATACATCAGGAGGAAATTAATTATCAATGTCAGTGAGAACTGGGAGGCATATGGCAAGTGGAATGGGTGCTAGGATAGGACGAAGGAATATTGTGCCTCTTGGAGGGTTTCAAACATTTCCCTTGTTTGCGACCTTGCTTTCTCACACATATAATAGTGATAATGTCTGGAGAGATTTGCTTTCTTTTCTCATTGTTCCCTTAAATAGGCAGAACATGTCTTTCTGTAATTTTGGCCTTGGCAATCACCTGTATGTTCATCTTCCTTTTGGCTCATCAAAACTAGAGCAATTCAACCCTTTCAATTGTGAGTCATATTTGGTAACAAACAGTTGCATCTTTTTTTTTTTAAACAGTTGCATCTTTTAATAGACTGTAACATAATTTTTTTTTTACTTTTTGCCAAGTATTTTTGAATGTGATAAACCGAATTTCCTCTCACTGCCTCCTTCTGGAGACTTCTTAGAGTGGGTTATTTGTTTTATCTTCTTAACATTAATTCTTTGGGGTGCTGTCCCAGGCCCCATCAGGGTGATTCTCACAGGGCTGTCAATCCAGGGACACCCTGCCTCTCAACACGGACCATAAGCTCTACCAAGTGAGTGGAAAGTTCACTGGACCAGAACCAGTCTCACCCTCCTGGGGATGGTCAAAAGCAGTGAGTCATCTTCCACCCTAGACAATGTAAGAATCACCTGGGAAACCTGAGAAACTTCCTGGATGTCACTTTCAGGGAATCAAAGTCAGCCAGTCTGAAGTAAGGGTTCAAGAATCAGCATTTTCAATGAAGACCAGACTTTGGAAACTCTGCCTTACAAATAAAATATGTGACTCCCTTCCACTGAGATCCCCAGATCTGCCTTGATTTCTGTACTTCCTGGAAATGTTCGAGTCTCCCACCAGTATTTTCCATTTTCCCTCTTGTCCCATTCTGTATTATTTCTTCTTCTTACTGAAGTTTGAGTCTGCGTCTACTGCTTAGAATCGAAAGATCTAATTGATACATTTCTAAGCCTCAGTTTTCTTCTCTGTGAAATGGTGTAGATACTGGCTGCTCCAATGGGATGTTGCGACAAACAATGCTTATAATATGCTTAGCACTGGGGGTGCCTAGATGGCTCAGTTCATTAAGTGTCTGCCTTTGGCTCAGGTCATGATCCCAGGGTCTTGGGATTGAGCCCCACATTCGGGCTCCCTGCTCAGTGAGGAGCCTGCTTCTCCCTCTGCCTGCTGCTCCCCCTTGCTTGTGCTTGTTCTCTCTCCCTGTCAAATAAAAAAGAAAAATCTTTAATATGCTTAGCACTGTACTAGAAGATAACCAATAAAACCCTAGTTATTTGAATCCTCACTATTATTGTTGGTTGCTAAGAAAATTATGAAGTTTTCTTTATCCAAACAGTACTTAGATTTTCTTCCAGCGGTTTACAAGCAGATATTTTACAATGTCCCGACAACTGACTTGTGCCTAGAAGTGAAAATGGATAGGTATTTGCATTTTTTGAGGACCTGTAGTTCTTGGAAAATACCACCAGGGGGAGATTTATGTAATTAGTCATCTGGCAAGGAAGGGAAGGCAAAGAAATAGGGAGCTGAGTCAGAAGTTGGTGCATTTGATGGTAGCTCATGACATTTATTAACAGGTGTAATCACCTATTTTTAGTCACTGTGGAATATCTGAAGTAGATGCAACTTCCAAATGTGCTGTAATTTTCAATTACTTTATGTTTTCAATTTACCAAACTCATTCTTCCCAAATTTCCCATGGGTTTGGTAAATTGTGTGTGATTATAAGGCATGGTGGGTTTATAAAATTATGATGCAACACAAAGACCTAAAGAGCTTACATACAAGATGAAATATCTTATTAAAACCTAATTGCTGTTTACAAGAAGAAAATAAAGCTGACGACAAATGTGCTACAATTTTTCCCCCATAGAAGTTAAAAGAACATTACAAAGACTAAGCATTATCAGAAGCAAATTAGGAACATTACACATAGGAAATAAAATTTGAAATTATCCACTATTTATTTTATGCAACATACTCCCTAAAGAAATCACTTCTATTAGCTTTCAACTTGGATATTAACTAGGAATAAATGTCAACCAACAATTTTATTTTATTGCTCACTGATGTACTGAAGATTTTTTTGTATGTAATTAAAATTAAATGGGGCTGCTTTAGAAAAAGGACTGACCATGAAGGTTGGTTTCCTACAAATAGAAATGCCAAACTTCTTTTTTTTTTTAATATTTTTATTTATTTGACAGATCACAAGTAGGCAGGGAGGCAGGCAGAGAGAGAAGGAGGGGAAGCAGGCTCCCTGCTGAGCAGAGAGCCCTATGCAGGACCGTGGGATCATGACCTGAGCCAAAGGCAGAGGCTTTAACCCACTGAGCCACCCAGGCGCCCCAGAAATGCCAAACTTCTAAGAATGTATTGTGTATCTGATAATTTTTCGTAATTAATCTTTTAGCAGGCATATGGGGGGTTCAGTGGGTTAAGGGTCTGCCTTCAGCTCAGGTCATGATCAAGTCCTGGGAATCCCTGCTCAGTGGGGAGTCTGCTTCTCCCTCTGCCTCTTTCCTCTGCCTTTCCCCCTGCTCCTCCCCCTCACTTGTCTTCTCTCTCCAATAAATAAATGGAATATTTAAAAAAAGAAAAAAGAAATTGGCCTTCATGTACATTGTTTCACTCATACATTTCCAAGGTAAAACATCTAAGACAATTCAGTACAATCTGTTCTTTGTACAAATAAAGGGGGGAAATTCTCAATTAATTATGGACAATACGGTTTTCATCATCTTTCAGTTTCTTTGAAGATGAGGCAAGCGCCTTACCATGCAACAGATGATTTCGGTTCCGGGAACAGAGAACAGTTAGAAATTTCACCTCATCTGTCCCCCATTTCTTCTCTCCAGCCTCATACAGGTCCTGAAGCCAAACAAAAAAAACCATCACAGAGAAGGTGCCAGGAAACATGCAAATATTTCCGGAAAATCAAAGAGCTGAGCTGGCTTTGTTTTATTTTGTTGGTGATGGGTGTGGAAGTGCTGTTTGTGGTTAGTAGCAATGACTCAAGATTTTTCCTTAGGTATAAAAGTAATGGGACCGTGGGGTGCCTGGATGGCCCAGCTGGTTAAGCATCTGATTCCGGATTTCAGCTCAGGTCATGATTTCAGGATCTTGAAACTGAGCCTGGCCTCAGCTCTGTGCTGGGCATGGAGCATGCTTAAGATTCTCTCTTTCCCTCTGACCCTTCCAGCCCCCCACCCCTGAAAAGAGACTAATGGGAGAGTCAGAGCAAGCACCAGCAGCTCCCAATACAGGGCTAAATGGTTCTATCTTTATCCTTTTTTTTTTCTTTTTCATTTATTTTTTTTTCTTTTTAAAGATTTTAAATAGTCTCTGCACCCAATGTGGGCTTGAACTCACAACCCTGAGATCAAGAGTCACATGCTCCACCGACTGGGCCAGCCAGGTGCCCCACATTGTTCTACCTTAAGAGCTAAAAGAAATGCCCTAGACTAGGCATTCTTTATAGCAGCCACCAACCAAATGTGGCTATTTATATTTTAACTAACTAAAATTAAATTAAATTAAAAATTCAACTCCTCAGTCAGACTAGCTATATTTCAAGTGCTCAGTGACCACATGTGGCTAGTCTGACCCAGGTGTTGAGTTTTACATTTTATTTATTTAATTAAAAATAGCTAGTGGTTACCCATACTAGACAATGCCACCGTAAACACTTTCAGCTTCACGGAAAGTTCTACAGGACAACACTGCTCGAGAATAATCTGTGATTTGCTCAAGGCTATGGGAGTTCTCACTGTAGAACCAGGACCCATTATTAATTGCTTATGGTCCTTTTTTTCTGTAACTGTTTATATTCCAAACGGGAAGGAGTATAAGAAATTCTGGTTGCTTTAACTCTGTTATTGACAAATCGAAATTATTATTCATATCACTTCACTACTATTTCAAAACAAAACAAAACAAAACGGCAAGTGTTGGCGAGGATGTAGAGAAACTGGAACACTGTGCAGTTGATGAGAATGGAGAATGATGAGCTACTACCGGAAACAGTAGGGCTGTTCCTGAAAAAGTTAAAAATAGAACTACCATAGGATCTAATGACACTACTTCTGAGTATACAGCCAAAAGAACGGAGACCAGACCGTACAGAGTTACCTGTGCACGTGTTCAGAGCAGCAGTATTCACAAGGGCCAAAAGGTAGAGGCACCCCAAACTGTCCACTAAGGCATGAATGGAGAAGCAAAATGTGGGTGAATACGTGCCGCAGAATTCTGTGCAGCCTGACAAAGGATGGGAATTCTGCCACATGCTGCACCATGGGCGAACCTTGAGGACAGTATGCTAAGCGAAGTCAGTCAGTTACATAACACGAATACTGTGATTAACCTGTTATGAGGCATCTAGAGAGGTCAAACTTCTAGAAACAGGAAGCCGAACTGTGGTTGTCAGTGGCTGGGGGGAGGGGAGAAACAAGGAGTTGTTTAATGGGTATAGAGTTTCAGTTCTGCAAGGTGAGAAAGTTTTGGAGACAGGCCGCACAAGAATGTGCACAGAGTTAACACTAGCGACCTGTACACTTAAAAGTGGTGAAGACAGGGCGCCTGGGTGGCTCAGTGGGTTAAGCCGCTGCCTTCGGCTCAGGTCATGATCTCAGGGTCCTGGGATCGAGTCCCGCATCGGGCTCTCTGCTCATCAGGGAGCCTGCTCCCCCCACCCTCTCTGCCTGCCTCTCTGTCTACTTGTGATCTCTGTCTGTCAAATAAATAAATAAAATTAAAAAAAAAAAAAGTGGTGAAGACAGCAAATATTATGTTACGTGCACGCTGTTAAAACGAATGTCTTTAAGGCCCTACTGTTTATCTATAATCTAGAGCTGGCTTGTTAAATTTCTCAAAATGCCCTTATTTGACACATTTTATCACTCCCTGTGGGCTCACCTCCATCTATCTTCTCATTCTTCGCTTCTTTGCCTCATTTCCTCCCTGCTTTAGAGTCTGTTCACAGAACCATGGAATTTTAAAGCTCGGAGGGCACAAAGGCTTCATGTAAGCTGTCAAGTAATAAACTGTAAAATTCAGATTTCCATCGAAGACCATTTCTCGTGAGCCCCTCTGGCCCTAGTTATCTCGTCTCATTCTTCATTTGGCTCCATGCTCATCTGTTGTTTTCTCACTTTTTATTTTTTAGCTGTTGTTTAATTGAAATCTGTTTTTCTTTCAATCTGAAATCTGTCTCTTCCTTACAATGTGGCCCTGTCTGCCTCCCTTCCTGCTTCTGTGTATTCATGGGCCACATGGTGTTTGGGCTGAGGCATTTGTGGCTTTTCATTCTTAAAAGACGAGCAGCCTATCTGGATGTGGTTTTTCCCGCCACAACAAGGTGAGTGGAGTCTTCCTGGAGTTCCTCACATTCTATTTGGATGGATTTCAAGCAGGAGCTCCAGTACCTCTTCCACAAGGGCAGCCCAGACACAGGAGTTCCTTGAGGAATGTCTTCCTGTTTGCATGAAGCCACTGTGCCTGCTTCCCCAGCTCGGGGGTTCTGGGGGTGGGGAGGGGGTCAGCCTCTTTTCTGGGGCAGAAATGTCCTTCTGGAGTCATTGGCCCAGGTTCACTGCCCATCTGGCATTTTAATAGCCCTCCTCCATAGTCTCCAATGTTGCTGCAGATTTTCCCTACTTTTTTTTTTTTTTTATATATATTTGCTGGTTTGTTTGTTTTTTCAGAAGAAGGGAATCAAAATGTGCCACCTAGCCAAAGCACTCAAGGGCATTTTTAATGTAGTTTTAATATATCACAGGTTTCTTTCTAAAGTGGGAATTCAGAGGGCTCCTGATTAGGTCCTTTGGTGCAAGTTTCATCCCAAAGACAGATACAACTGGATTTGTTGGATAACAGACTCTATTTTTTAAGATTTCTACCTTCAATACATAACCATTACCTAATTCCAACTGCCCTGGTCATTCTTCCCATCTTAAACTCCTTTACTGTCCTCCGTCAGAATCAAGCTGTAACCCCCAGTGTTTGCAAACACTCCCCTTGCTGCTGAGACAAGTCACAGAGCAAAGGCTGACAAGGTTTTCCTCCTGTTTTATCCTAGAAGAGCTGAAATCTCAGCAGCAGTTGTTCTTAAATCCCTCACCTCTTGGTAAGACTTGAAAGGATCCAGAAAAACCTTCTCTGAGCTCTGCTCCCTCTGTCCAACTTCCCCAGCCCAAACTTATTTGGAAGCCCCTTTTCATCCTGATCACTCCCAAGGGGAATTGTGCTCCTTGGAGAACCCCCAAAACATTTGTTCACGGAATTGCATGGTTTTAAAAAATCAGACAGACCTGGATTCCAAGAGCCCAATTCTACCAGCTATGTGATCTGGGACAAGTTATTATGCCTTTGCGTTGGTTTCTTTTTTTGTTTTAATTTTTAATCTTTATTAACATATAATGTATTATTAGCCCCAGGGGTACAGGTCTGTGAATCGCCAGGTTTACACACTTCACAGCACTCACCATAGCACACACCCTCCCCAACGTCCATAACCCAACCACCCTCCCCACCCCCCCAACCCTCAGTTTATTTTGTGAGATTAAGAGTCTCTTATGGTTTGTCTCCCTCCCGATCCCATCTTGTTTCATTTTTTCCTTCCCTACCCCTGAAACCCCCACGTTACCTCTGAAATTCTTCATATCAGGATCATATGATAATTGTTTTTCTCTGACTGACTTATTTCGTTCAGCATAATACCCTCTAGTTCCCTCCATGTCGTCGCAAAAGGCAAGATTTCATTTGTTTTGATGGCTGCATAGTATTCCATTGTATATATATACCACCTCTTCTTTATCCATTCATCTGTTGATGGACATCTAGGTTCTTTCCATAGTTTGGCTATTGTGGACATTGTTGCTATAAACATTCGGGTGCACGTGCCCCTTCGGATCACTACATTTGTATCTTTAGGGTAAATACCCAGTAGTGCGATTGCTGGGTCATAGGGTAGCTCTACTTTCAACTTTTTGAGGAATCTCCATGCTGTTTTCCAGAGTGGTTGCACCAACTTGCATTCCCACCAACAGTGTAGGAGGGTTCCCCTTTCTCTGCATCCTTTCCAACATCTGTCATTTCCTGACTTGTTAATTTTAGCCATTCTGACTGGTGGGAGGTGGTATCTCATTGTGGTTTTGATTTGTATTTCCCTGAATTTGCATTGGTTTCTTAATCTCTAAAGCATAAGAAGTAATAGTATCTACTTCTCAGATGTGTTATAAGGAAAAAGCATGAGGTAGTTAATGCAATGCCTGGCACCTAGGAGACCCACCAGAAAATGATGGGGGGTATTCACCTGGGCTATGAAGTCGCCCTCCAACATATCCAAAAATGCTGTTCTTGAGGTAGCTGAAATTCACATAAGCATCCGGGAGTTCCAGTACCTCCTCCTTCCTCAAAGCTTCTGGATTAAAGGCAATTTCCTATTTCGCCAGTGTGAAATGGGTCTCTCTGTGTCCTGAGAACTCTTATGACATTTTTACCCCTCTCCCTTCTGGTGACAGCAACAGGTTCTTTCCCACAGAAGCCGTAGGGTTCATACCTCACATACCGAATGGGACCAACCCTTCCCTATGGTTGTATATTGGTTAAGAGTACAGGGTCTAGATCCAAATTGCCCAGGTTCATATCCTAGTTCTGCCAAGTGAACTAAGGAAGGAACTGGACTTCTGTAAGCCTCAATTCCCTCATCCATAAAAAGGGGACAGCAGTACTTGGGTCGCAGGGTTATTGCAAGGATTCATACTTTATGTCAATAGCTCTCAACAGCGTTTGGTACCTGGCAAGGCCCTGTTTTTTATTAGCTATTGTAATTAGTGTTATCTGGCCACAGTATATCGGGGGCTGGTACCAGGACAGCCATCAGTGGGCTGACACCAGGGAAACATCTGCCTCTTGGGATTTGCCCAATAGGGTACACACTGTGCCAAGCTGTTTTATACAGGTTCTATCAAATGTTCCCTCTGGGAAAGTAAAAATGCAAGGTAAATAAAGCACAGGCAGGTCCCTTCACCTCCAACTGATTCAGAAGACACTCCATGGTTCTCTGGGGTGGCCATACCATGGTCCCAATGTCAAGAACCCAGGGATATTATATAATGATGCCCTGCATCACCCCTAGCCCCAGATATATTTCTGCAAGAAATTTCTGCTATTAAAGGTCATCTGGGGGACCTGGGTGGGTCAATCAATTAGGGGTCTGCCTTTGGCTCAGGTCATGATCCTGGTATCCTGAGATAAAGCCCTGCATCAGGCTACTTGCTCTGTGGGGAGTCTGTTTCTCCCTCCCTGTCTCCCTCTGCTGCTCTCCCTGCTCATGCTCTCTCTCACTCAAATAAATGAAATCTTAAAAAAAAAAAAAAAGGTAAAAAATAAATAAATAAATAAATAAAAAGGTCATCTGTGGGAATTTCTTCCCCCCCCCCCAAGAACATATCTCAGCTTGGCCAATATACACTGAAATATAAGAGGGGGTCCACCAAATAAGGCCTTACCGGCAAAAGAAAAGAGAGAAACTGCAGTTCTACTGACCTGAGCATCCTGTCTCATGACAGCATCATCCAGGTAATTTCCTTCGTCCCTGCCACCCTGAGAAAAACAAAGAGAATGAGACAGTATCCATGAAGATTGGGTGGGTGGGGGGGAAGGAGATTGGGTTCCAGAATGTCTGGAACCCAACGACATGGTAAGTAGACAGAATGCCAACAGGGGTCCCACTTCCAGCCTAGGGAAGGATAACAGATGTCCTCTGAATGAGCCTCCGTTGTTCCTATGGCTCTAATCTATGCACAGATAGCATTACCAACCAGAGAGCCAGTGGTTCCTGCATGCTGTGTGGGTGTCTCTGCCAGCAGAAGGGGAAGGACAACCCACCTGCTGACTGCCCCCTCTCCTGCTGTCTCTTCCCGTTTCCTTCCCTGCGCCACGTCCTACCATTCATATGTCTTCCTGGCTGACCAAAGCCTTCCTAACTGACGCATCTCCACTGATCAGTTCTGCCAAATGGGCTGGGAACAGAAGAGAATCAGAACAGAAGAGAAGCCCGCGGTGGGGCTTAAGGAGCAGGTGAAAATGCCCAATCCCTCACCGACACCGGGTTCCGGGGAGGGCAGGGTGACGGCTTGGAGGAATGCTAACCAGCCACAAAACAGGCGACTTTCCTCCGGTTTGTGAGCCTGTTTTTATTTGTCCGGCTGTCTCAACATTCTATGGTCTAGGCGTGGCTTGGCAGAATGCTAAATCTGGCAGGCAAAGAAAAAATGGGTAGGAAATAAGAAAAGCAGGCTGGCATTTTAGAATATCAGAAACAGGGGACAGGTGGGGTTAGAGATGATTCCCAGGGTCCTACTTTGTTGGAAGAAGAGCAACAGTAGGAACAGAAACAGGCAGGTCAGGAAGGTGAGCCGGTTTGGGGCGGAGGGAGGGAAAGGAGTTCAGGTTTAGGTTAGGAGGCCCGATTTAAGGAAGCACCTTAAAAAGCAGCGATAAATGAGAGCCTTACACTCAGGAAGGAGGTTGGGATAAAGACAAAATTGGGAAGTCATGTGAAATATCTCATGTACGCATCTGCTATTTGCTGGTGCCCCTGCTCCCACACTAGCCCAGTCCTGCTTTATTTCTCATCTGGAATAGTGAAATAACTTCCTACCAGACCTCCCAGCTTCTAGTTCAACTGACCTTACACATCACAATTTATGTTACTCTTCCGAAAATGCAATTCATTCCCGTGTTCCCAAACCTTCAGCGGCTCTCTACTGCTCTCCCAACGAGGGATCCCAGTTCATCCTTCCACCTGGCTCCTAGAATTACTGCCAATTGCTCAGTCATTTGTTCCCTGAACACACCACACACCCTGTGTTTCCTGCCTCCTTGCCTTTCTCTGGCTGTTTTTGCCTGTGATGCCCCCACCTATACCCTAGCAAGCCCCCAGGTCCTCTGCGATCAGGCACCTCTGTCACGAAGGTTCTTCTGTTTCTGCAACCAGACTCTGTCCTTGAACCTTCCTTTAACTCTATTCCTCTCCATGTGTACTCTTCCTGACTTTATTACAGCAACCCGTGTACCTGATATATTCCTTTATGACAATATGAACTCGTAAAGCCTAGAAGCTGTCTCAACGCACTGAGTAGTAAGGATATCTGGCACGTATTAGGTACTGGGATATATACATTCAAATAACTGGGCATGCATGACTACCCAGAGTCTCTAAAAGAAAGACGAAAACAAACGACAGGCCCGACAACACCACCTGGGGAATGTTCACATTTGGGAGGACGAAAGGATGGGAAAGTCTGGAAAAGGGGATACAGAGTGAGCTCTCCAGCAGAATTGAGCCCCTGTCAGAAGCAGCTCACAAAGGGAGCCACTCACAGCGGACAGAGACACCAGCACCCTCTGGAACATGAAGGAAGTATCAGAGCGAATGTCATCTTCAAGGCTCCGCCCGTATTCTGGAAAGAGAACAAAATGAGCTGCAAGAGAACAGAGTCCCGCCCAGCCCTGTGTCCTGCTCCAGGGCCGTCTGCCCCCCCCATCCCACCCCCTCCCTCGCAGGATTAGCCAGCTTGCTGAAGCAGCTCCTCACGACGGTTTTCACCGGGCACATACTTCTGCCAAAACTGAACTCTGATAAAAAGGTAAGTTTAGGTTGTCATTATGGAGGAAGCAAAGCTGTTCCTGTTCCTTAACATGGGAGGTCAAGGAAGGCTACGGCTGTAACCCTCCCTCCTCTAGGTTCCTACTGTCCAGGGCTCTGTCCTCACTGTGGTTCCCAGTGACACAGAGAAGGGGGACGGCTGAAAGGAAAACGGAGCAGAGTTTCTGAAACCATGTCTGGGGACTGGCAGGGGACCGTCAGGCCCAAATTTCCAGCACATGCCTTCTCTGCCTGGGCGCTCCTTCGAAAGAGAGTTTCCCCAGAGATCCTCTAACTCTTCACAACCCCTCAGGGTTAGAAAACCTACATTCAGCAGACGTGGGGATCTGAGTGCTTGAGCCAAGCTCCCAAGGTCTAGCATCTCCTGCTCGGAAATCTTACCAAGAAACTCTTACTGTTTTGTTTTCTTTCTACCAGAGTAGTGCATATTCGCTGAGGGAAACTTAGGGAAAAGCAAATAAATAAAATAAAGGAGGAAAAAAAAAATACAAAACTCCATCATAATGAATTTCATGAAATTTACTAATATCCTTCCATAGACATTTTGGGGACTACCTATCATTCCACTGGTGGGTACACCATAGTTTGCTTAGCCAATCTGCCGGTGCTGGACATTTTTAGCTATATGAACAAGATCAAATAACAACTGTAGGCTAAACCTTTGTGCATTTTTAAAATCGCCTTCTTAGGGCAAAAAGGCATATTTTAACGGCTCTTCATAAAGCACTACCCTCTGGAGATTTTTAAGAGGGCAGGAGATGTCTATCTTACTGAGATGGCTGGAGGGCATACAGTCCCGTCTGGAGGGAAGAAGTTGGGCTAGACAGCCCCTCCAGGCCATTCCCTGGAATGCTAAGATTCAGCGGTCCCACCACTTTTGCACAAACACATTTGATTCTCTGCTTGGTAATAAGAAGCAACTTTCCAACTTCCCAGGTCATAAAACGCTACACTGGGTGGCTTCCGTGGAGTGGCATCTTCACCAGAAAAGTCTGGAGAAGCCAACAGACTCTCATCTCCCTAGACAGGGATATGCCTGGAACTGTGGCTCCCTCATGGTCAGCGTCACTGTACGAGGAGAGTTTAGTCAGTAGGTAGCGACCTGCTGCTAGTTTACTTCTCAAATCACAGTGAAGCCTCAAGGGGGGCCACTAAGGACGCTACATACGAAGCTGGTAGGTCTGGTTTATGCGTCGGATCTCCTCGGGTGTCCGGGAGGCCAAGATCTCAATCAGGCAGCCCTCATCTGTGCCGGCTCCCTGCACACGAAACCCAGAGGAGAGGCAGTTAGTTAGGAGCCAGTTCACAGCGCTGGATCCCAGACATGGAGGCCTATATACCCAAGAATTGGCAGAGAATAAAGACAACCCACCAGGTTCTAGCAATAGGATTTGCTCATTTTAATTGTCCTGCCCAAATTCCAAAGTGTTTACCATAGTTGTTTCTAGTAATAACAAATATTTATCGGCTGTTTCTACTGATGGTTATTGTGCCAGATTATGGACAGTGTCTGCCCTCTGGGGGTTAATCTCTCCTTGACTTCTGTACTTTTTCCCCCTGAAGGGCAGAATCTTCTGGCAAAGATTGTTAACCTCTTTGCTTTCCTGGAACCTTCCACGAGGCTGTTTATACGGACGTGGTTAGGGAGGGTAACTGTATTGGAATTTTGTAGCTGGCCATTCAAAACTGACAGACCCCAGACTAGGGCACAGTGGGCCCAGCACCGAGGGAGGCCAAGAACCTTTTCTGACAGTTTGGAGCCTCCAGCAGACCCAGAGGCTCCACTGCATTGGCCATAAAGTGTCATACCGCAGAAGCAGCTAACACGACAAAGTTCCTAGAGCTGCATGACAGACAGAACTATCACCACTCCCTAGGGAGCCCCAGGAAAGAGCAAATGATCTACTGCGTCACTTTGTCGAAAAGAGCTCTTAAGTGACAACTGCCGTAAGGTAATGTCACATTTTCTCATTGTCCTCAACGAGGGGAAATCTCTCTCCTGTGCCTCACCCTCCCCACTCTCACAAGGCTTTTGTCACTTTCTTGGGGAAGCTGGTCAGCGGCTGCAGGACACGAGGGCCACACACCTTCATGGCCCTTCGCAGTTCCTGCACGTCGTATAGCACGGTGGGCATCATCATTCCCACGATCACCCGCTCAAAGTTGCCACTCAGTTCTGACTTCAGGTCGTCTATCAGGTCCTGCAAAGCAAGCAGGGGATTCTGTGTAACCGCCACACTAACTTAAATCAGCCACTCTCAAAGCGTGGGCCCGGGATGCCTGGGGTCTCCAGACCCCTCCGGGGGGCCTGTAAGAGCAGAGCTCGCTTCATAATAACAGGAAGCCAGTATCTGCCTTTTCGCGGTCATTCTCTCACAGTTGTACAGTGGAGTTTTGCAACGGCTACTGGACACATCTACATTTCCACAATTATGTTAAAAGGCTTTTTAAATGCCCTCTTTCCAACTCTGTATTTGTACAAGAACGGATTTTCTTCCTATACTTCAACCAGAACCGCGCAACACTGCAAACAATGCAGAAACAGAGAATCTGACGGTCCTCCATTAAGCTAGGCATTTAAGAACTTTGCAAAATGTGGAACAATGCCAATTTTCTTGCTAAATGTTTTTGTCTTGGAATATACAGCTATTTTTCATAAAAGTGTTACTTATATTAACATGTAATATGTTTATTGTTTTTTAAATAAGTTAACTTATGTATTTTTAGATGCCTCAGTTTTAATTTCTAATATGGCAAATCTCAATAGATATAATCCACAAAAACAAAAAAGTCCTCAGTACGTCAAGAGTGTAAAAGGGGGAAGCACCTGGGTGGCTCAGTGGGTTAAGCCTCTGCCTTCAGCTCAGGTCAGGATCTCAGGGTCCTGGGATGGAGCCCTACATCCGGCTCTCTGCTCAGCAGGGAGCTTGCTTCCCCTCCCTCTCTGCCTGCCTCTCTGCCTACTTGTGATCTCTCCCTCTCTGTCAAATAAATAAATAAAACATTAAAACAAAAAAGAGTGTAAAAGGGTCGAGATCAAAAAGTTTGTAGACACTGACTTAAATGTATTCACTCAGCCATGTACTTTGAATACATTTCCAAGTCAATAATCACCTATGACATTTTTAATGGCTGCTAAAATTTCTTTATGTAGATGCAATATAAATTCTTTCATCGGTCCCGTTTCTCTTTTTGTACCGTTATGTATACATGCATTTAGCTGTATCTTTGTGATCATCCATGATTATTTCTTAAAACTCAACTCCTAAAAAGAAATGTAATTCTTTGGACAAAGGACGAAATTCTAAAAATGTTTATTCACATCCTCTCCTAGAACAGATCAGAAAGTTTAAGAACCCACTTAAGTTCAACCAAAATAAAGAAGCTGAGATACGGTTCAAGTCAGATCTCTGATTCTCACACACCTGACTGCACAGCCCCTGTATTTCAATCTCTCGTGCATATTTTTATGTCAAATCCACACACATTCTAGGAAGGAACAAACAAATTAGAGCTCAATCCTTTAACGCGGGGCATCTTAACAAGCTGCCACCAGATCAGCTTCCTTCTGAGGCTGACTATTCCAGGTCACACATCACGTATGTGTTCACACCAATTTGTGCTCATTAAACGTCTTTGGGTCAGAGAAGCGTTTCAAATGCCCATAAGACTGTCTGAGCTATGAAGAATCCCATTCCCCACTGGGGTCCCAGCCCAAGCTGGCATGCAGGTGCCCAAGGGGATCGCTGAGCCAGCTCTGTCCCAGCTCGCACTTCAGTGCCAGCCTTCGAGCAGCAGAGGCAGTCGGACCAAGGTTTCCTGAGGATAGAAACCCTTACCAATTTATCAGAGTGACTGTACTCCAGGACCTAAAACACTCATCGATGATATTCTCTCAATGAAAAGATTCTTGCTAATCACACAGCTAGGTTTTCAGTGAGGAGGAAAGGTTGGGTGGGACGGCTCTGGTCAGTGGGTTTTGACAACGAGAGTTTGAAAGAGGGTCCCTGAGGGGTGCATGATTCAGACCACATGGGGTAAGCGACCACCCTCTGAATGCGTAAGCTAAGGAATTATATACATGTTCCCAAGCACACTGGCCCCACTCTAGGATTTCAGAGGGTGTCTGTCCCTCAACCAAGGATCATCAAAGGGATGAGTATTTGTGACAAATGGGTTTATGTGGAGGAGTTGGAATAGACTCTAAATCCTAGGAGAGCCTGTTTAGAACAAACTAGATATAAATACTGCCTAAAAGGCAGCCTGACCAGGATCGGGGAGGGAGCATGGGAAGCTCAGGCCAGCGGGTGCTCACAAGAGTGGAGGCCGAGTCCACAGAGCAACCAAGTCCCAGCAAGGAGCTGGGTGGGACGACACCAAGATCGCCACCAAGTGGACGGAACAGGCTGGAAAAAAAAATTTTTTTTTTTTTTTCAAAAACATCTTTCAACAAGGCAAGGATGTGCTTTTGAAAACCCAGGGCCACTTCAGGAATCTAGCTGGGGAAGAGACTGCTCCCTGTTCCCTGACAGGTTCTTCGTCAGCCCCTAGAGCCAGAGAGGCTCCGTCCTACCCTGCCAATGGTGCTCTTGTAGGCCGTCCTGATTTCCTGGCGCTGGGCTGTGTTGCGGTAGGCAAGGACACTGATGATGGCATCTTCGTCGGTGCCTGGAGGAGAGCGGGGACAGTGAGTGAGGTGATGAGAGAGGAGTGAGAAAACAGGTTCCCCCAACGACACTAGTGTTACCCAAACCCATGCAGAGACCTTTTTAAGAAAAGAGGTCCTGGGATGCCTCGGTGGCTCAGTTGGTTAAGCGTCTACCTTCCGCTCAGCTCAGGTCCCTCCTCTGCCACTCTTACTCTCTCTCTTTCTCTCAAATAGACAAATAAAATCTTTTCTAAAAGTGTGGGGGTGCCTGGGTGGCTCAGTGGGTTAAAGCTTGCACCTTCGGCTCAGGTCATGATCCCAGGGCCCTGGGATCAAGTCCCACATTGGGCTCTCTTTCCTGACCTCAAGCAGTTCCCTTTTGATAACTGCTGACAAATTCCCACTGGGCAACAGCCTACCAGAACTTTACAAGAATTTCACATTTTAAACATCCTAAATTTTGTTTGCCTGTTGTTTCTTGCGGCAACTTTTACCAGGAGGGCTTTACTCTGATTTTTTCAAAATTGGTCCCTTGTCATGGTTAACAGCTGGAGGTTTGTGTATGTTTGGGGAGTTTTCTGCTTCCTTACTGTTTAACCTGTAGGGGGAATTGTGAGGTGACTACAGAAGAGATTCTATTGGGATATTTCAGGAGAAATGAAAAAAATCTAGATTTACCATAGTTATTCTTTTTAAGATTAGAAAGCCAGAAAAGTGTGAGATGTAGGGAGGAAGCTACAGAACTTTGTTTACATATCTTAGGGACCTACTTTCTGCTCTCCTAAAGAAAAAGAGAAAAAAGAAAATAAAAAGAAAGAGGCATCTATATGCAACCTTCCTGTTCTCCTTCAGAACTCTGTGGGGGGGAGGGGGATCCAACTCTGGCTTACACTTACCAGTTTCTATAAAAGCTACCATCTTTCTTTCAGTCAGTAGGTCAGGTTTGAGCCCTCAAAATAGCTTTTTTTTTTTTTTTTTAACCTCTCATCCTCCACATTCAACTTTCCTGCCAAGGCATATAAAGTCTAATTCTAAAAATCTTTTTTGCATTGGTCCCCTCTTCGATTCCTACCACTTCTACTATAATCCAGAATTTTAGGGGCTTAGACACATGTAACATCTGTTAACTCATATTCTTATCTCCTAATTGGTCTTTCCAAAGTCTTGCCAGATTCATTTTCCTAAAAAGAAAAACTCTCAGAGGGTCCCTCCCCTGCTCAGGAATACCCAGTGCCCCCTACCCCATACCGTCTGCTGGATTCACTACAAGTAGGGCAGTCTAGCATTTGAGACTTTCTACAATATCCCATTCACTGTTGTAAATATCCACAGGAAACGGTATCAGGCAGCCAAATTCACAGACCTAGCTCTTCAATTACTGTACCTGATCCAACTGTACTGCACTCCTTTCTCCTGACCTCTTTCATTCCCAGTCTACTGGTTTATATGTCCCTCTAACCACCCCACAGAGTGCCATGATTGTGGCACTGTTTCCTGGCCAATGCCTTTGGGCCATCGCCCCATGCCTATGACTCTACAGGTGGCCTTCTCGGTGACAACCCCAGGACCTCCCTTTGGTACCAGTCAACTCCTGCTTTCCCAATATCTCCTGCTGCAAGGCACCTTTCCATGTATTTACTCTGACTCCCCTAAGCCTCAGCTAAACTGGAAAGTGAGACAATGCTCACACTCATCCCATGCCTTTGCTCACACTGTTCTAGTCACCTGAGACACATTCTCTCTTATCTCTACTGAAACAGCTTACCTTGCAAAAGCCCATCTCAAATTCTACATCCACAGAGAAGTTTTGCCTGATGCCCCAAATTAAATGGGATCTCCTCTCTGAACCTAATGGGATCTCATTTGTGCCCCTCCTATCACTGTCATATTCTGATAGCTATTACCACACTATCACAGTTATTTCTGTGTACGCCTTACCCATCTAGCATCCATGAACTCGTAGGACTAGGTTTTATAATCATTGTCTCCTCCAACTGTCTGCCTTATATTAGTCCCCACACAGCAGAAGCTGACAAGAAACGGTTTTCAAATGTCTCCTGACCTTTGAGACTTCTGAATGCCATGTGGTCCACATTCTGAATTTCAGTATTCTTGCTATATACCAAAGAAGTAGGAGAACATGACAAAGAGTGGGCCAAGCACACTTTCCATCTTATTTATGAAAAAGGGAAAAATGAGGAGGAAGACTATTGATTCAGAACAATGTTCCATTCAGAGGTGGGCAGGAAGACAGCATGGGGACTTAAACTCTAGCTCTAGAGTCACAGTGTCTGGGTTTGGCCCCCTGGAATCGCCTAGAATCCTGACTCTAACACCTACTAGCTCTGCGACGTTAGGAAAGTTAGCTAACCTCCCCGAATTTCAACTTCACAGCAGCAAAACAAGCTGCTGTTCTTGTTCTTGTCGTATTTGCTGCTAGTAACTTTGGGCCTAAGTAAAATGAGCTCTTTGGGGGGAGAAAAACAGAAATATGGCTTCATGATCCAGTGTTTTTAACCAAATTACAAGGAGATTATAAACAGCAGCTATGAACCAAGGACACTTCTCTGGCCAAATGTCCACCCAGGCAAGAATGGTCAGAGCACACCCGTGTGTGACTATGCCCACTAGAGGCCTTTGCCTGCCGAGTGTGACTCAGGGCTCAGTTCCACTTACTCTGTGACTTGACTTCACATCCACGAAATGGGCTGAAATTATCAAGAGCAACTGTTGCTTTCACTACACTGCTGGGCTATTGTGTACACAGCCATTTAAATAATATTTGTGAAAGTGCTTTGTACCACACACACACACAGCACTACCTGGAAAACAGATACATTTCTGGAGTTTTACATATAGATTGGTAATGTTCTCATGCAAAACAGATTAAAATGGGGGAAAATCCAGAATGAGTGAATTAAATGTTAATTCTATAAGAAAAATGAGTAAGGAATGCCCTCCCATTTAATCTGTCTTAAAAGCCAACTTGTTCCCACTGTCTTGTCTCAGTTGTCTACTCATTTTTTGCCGGTGGACATAGCACCCTGTGTGACTCTGTAGAAACGGCATGTTCCCCTCCAGTGGGACACTTACCAAGCCCCTTCATGGCCTTCCTCAGGGTCTGGGCATCTTCAGTGGCATTGAATGCCGAAGCAGCTTTGACGGTGCCTCCTTTGGCTGCCTGAGCACACAGAGAAAGATGTGACCGAGCGCCATCACCTCTTTCAACACCTACCATGGGCCAGACACTATTCTAACAGCTGGGGATATGGAGCATGAGAGAGGAGACTCTCGCTCCCATGGAGCTGATGCTCTAGTTCAGGAGCAGGCAGACCTAAACAGGCCAACAAATGAAGACACACTTGGGTGTCCAGTGGTGGGAAGTGCTAAGGAGCAGACAGAGAGGTCCCAGAGGGGCTGCTCTGAGCAGTGACATTTACGCTGAGATCTGAATGACATGAAGCAGCTGGCCATGAGAAGATAGGAGGTTGTGGGGTTCGGTGGTGGTGGTGGTAGTGGTGTCACAGGCAGAGGAAACAGCCAAGGCAAGGGCCTGAGGCTGGACCTAGCTTGTATTCCAGGAGCAGGACAGAGGCCAGAGTGGCCCAAGTGGGTGTGGGAAAGGAGGACAGTGATAAGCTAAGTTCTACTACCACCTGTGCCATAATCTTGTTCCCTGCCACCACCCCTCCCCCGAGAAAGGAACTAATCAAACCTGAATCCAATCAAGCCCCTAGAGCCGAATACCAATGTACAGAAAATAGAAGAGAGAGGGAAATGTCAACCTACAGCCATAGGGTTGTAATTAGCAAAATCCAGACTGTGAGAAGCACTATTGATAAATGATCTAGGTTCATTAAGAAATCAACTGCAAAGAGAATAAGAGAGAGATGGGGGGGGTAATAGCTTAGAAGAGATTTAAAAAGGCATATCAATAATCATAATTTGGATCCTAAACCAACACTAGAAAAATAAGTTATGAGACAACTGGAAATCTGAACACTGACTTGATATTTTATGACATTAAGGAACCAGCATTAACATTTTTAGGTATGATAATGGTACTGTGCTTATCTTTTATTTTTAAGAGTTTTAATCTTATATAGATTGAAATGGTTTACAGATGAGAAGATAAGGTGTCTGGAATTTGCTACAAAATAACGTAAGTTGTGGGAATTAAGTGGAGATAAAGAAGAAACAAGGCTGACCATGAGTTAATAATTATTGCTAAGCATACAGGGATTCTTTTTAATACTCAGTCTACTTTCTGACATATTTACACTTTTCCATAATAAAAGTTTCAAAAATGAAAAAGGAAAAAAGAAAATCAGAGAGGTGGGCTGGGGCCAGAACAAGGCAGCCCTCACTGGGGTAAGGAGTTTATAGTCTGTCCTAAGTGCAATCGGAAGCCACTGGCAGTTTAAGGAAGGGGATGAGGGGGTGTGATCTGATTTACATGTCAAAAAGATCTCTCGGGGGCGCCCGGGTGGTTCAGTGGGTTAAGCCTCTGCCTCTGGCTCAGGTCATGATCTCAGGGTCCTGGGAAGGAGCCCCATATCAGGCTCTTTGCTCAGCAGGTTCCTTCTTCCCTCCTCTCTGTCTCTGCCTCTTTGCCTACTTGTGATCTCTCTGTCAAATAAATAGGTAAAATCTTAAAAAAAAAAAAAAAAAAAAATCTCTCAGGCTGCTGAAGGGAGAGGCAGAGACCAGTTGAGAATCTGGGGCAAGCCCCATGGATATGATATTAGACGAGGGTGACGTGAAATGGAAAGAAACAGGCAGACACAGCATATGTTTTGGAGCAAAGGCAACGGAACTTGCTGACGGACAGACATTAGAGATAAGGAAAGAAAGAATCAAGTGTAACTCTGGATCTCTCCTCTGAGCAGCCAAGTGCAGAGTGATGTTATTTACCTAGATAGGGAAATCTAGAGAATTACCAGTTTTGGCATCAGGGCCACAGGGGCAGTGGGGAGTGGGATTTAGAAGTTCTATTTTCAAAATGTTAAGTTTGGGATGTCCATTAAACACTCAAGTGGAGTTGTCAAAAGGATAGCTGATTATAAAATATAAGTAGAAATCAAGTCAAGGCACAACACCATGTGGCTGGTATTGGATGAAATGACCTAGGGAGAAAGTGGTTTAAACAGGGGTCGTAGGACAAGCCTTGGCCTCTCTAGTAGTAGAGGTAAAGCAGAAGAGAGTCTAGAAAGGATGATCAAGAAAGATCAGTCCTTGGGGTGCCTAGGTGGCTCAGCTGGTTAAGTGTCTGCCTTCGGCTCAGGCCATGATCCCAGGATCCTGGGATCAAATCCCAAGTTAGGCTCCCTGCTCAGTGGGGAGACTGCTTTCCCTCTCTCACTTCCCCTCCCCTTGCTTGTGTTCTCTCTCTCTCAAATAAAGTCTTTAAGGAAGGAAGGAAGAAAGGAAGGAAGGAGGAAAGATTGGTCCTTAAAGTAAAAGGAAAAACAGGATAGCATGTTGTCCAGGGGCTAAGGAAGGAGGGAGGGGTCAGTGCCTGCCAAAGGTAGTAGAAGAGGAGGACACAGAAGGGATGGTCAGATTTGGCAACGAGGTTTCTGGTGACCCTGACAAGAACTTTTACAGTGGAATGGAGGAAACTGAAACCTGACTGAGTAGGCAGAGGGGAAAATGGAAGTCATGAGGAGGAGAGAGCCACCCTAGACAACAGAGACGATGACTGGCATCACTAGAAAGGATCAAATGTCTTAAAGTAAGAGGTACTCTGATGTGTACAAGGGATTAAAAGTTAGTGAATGTGAGGTGAAAGATCTGTACTCTGAGAACTATAAAACACTGATAAAAGAAACTGAAGATGACACAAACAAATGGAGAGGTATTCCATGTTCATGGATTGGGAAAACAAATATTGTTAAAATGTCCACACTACCCAAATTTTAAAAATTTACCCAGATTTAATGCAATCGCTATCAAAATACCAACATTTTTCACAGAACTAGAAAAAATAACGGTAGAATTTGTATGGAACCACAATAGATCCCGAATAGCCAAAGCAATCTTGGAAAAAACAATAAAACTGGAGGTATCACCATCAGATTTCAAGATATACTATAAGCTGTAGTAATCAAAACAATATGGTACTGGTACAAAAATAAACACATAGACCAATGGAACAGAATAGAGAGCCCAGAAATAAACGCATGATTTTACAGTTAATTGATCTTCAAGAAAGGATGCATGAATATGCGATGGGAAAAAGTCTCTTCAACAAATGGTGTTGGGAAAACTATCCAGCTACAATCAAAAGAATGAAACTGAGCCACTTTCTCACACCATACACAAAAATAAACTCAAAATGGACTAAAGACCTAAATGTGAGACCTGAAGCCATAAAATTACTAGAATGAAAACATAATCTCTTTGACATCGGAGGTAGAATCATTTTTCTAGATAGGTCTTGAAAGGGAAGGGAAACAAAAGCAAAATTAAACTCCTGGGACTATACCAAAATGAAAAGCTTTTGCACAGTGAAGGAAACCACCAACAAAACAAAGACACAACCCACTGAATGGGAGAAGATATTTCCAAATGATATATCTGATAAGGGGTTAAGGTCCAGAATACATACATAATCTACTGCAGAGAGAAAAATGGAGTCTCTCATGTCAAGCAATGACACAAGCAGTTAAGGTACTGCAGCTACAAAGTATCAGCAGGCCCAATGTCAGCTGACTCTCCAGAACTGATAAGCAGCAGAACCAGAGGAAGTCTGCAGAGCCCCAAAACTGATTAAATCCCTTTAAAAAGGGAAGGATTTTGGCAACTGTCAGATTCTTCAGACATGACCCCATTATGTCTGACCACTTAAAAAAGGCAACCGCTGCCCAAGGCTCTCCCGGCGGACCTCCAAACAGAACCGAGATCTTTCCCCGCTGGAACAGTGAAGCGCCAGGTGCTGACCTGGACCAGACCAAGGCCTTAGCTCAACCGTGCGCCCATAGACAGACTTCATGTCTGGTTGCTTAACTTCCTATACTCTTCTGTTAACTTGTCTGTTGTGTGGCTTGTCTTCTGTCCTGCTTTGTGTGCTGGGGAAGAAGCCGAGTTTAACCACACATGAATTGTCATTGAGTTTGGAATCCTCAACCTGCTCTACCATTGTGATTTAACTTTGATTTATGATTGAATAAAGCTGACACTGTGCAAAGACACAACTTGTGTGTGTGCCTTCATCGCATGCTCATGACATTTATACAACTCGACATAAAAAAAAAACAAATATTCTAATTAAAAATGGGCAGAAGACGTGAACACACATTTTTCTAAGAAGCCATCTGTATGGATGGACACAAGAAGATGTTCAACATCATTCATCATTAGGCAAAGGCAAATCGAAACCACAGTACGATATCACCTCACACCTGTCAGAATGGCTAAAATCAAGAACACAAGAAACAACAAGTGTTGACGAGGATGTGGAGAAAAAGGAACCCTCACTGCTGCTGGTAGGAAAGCAAACTGATGCAGCTGCTGTGGAGGACAGTATGGAGGTTCTTCAAAAAAGTAAAAATAGGGGGCGCCTGCGTGGCTCCGTGGGTTAAAGCCTCTGCCTTCAGCTCAGGTCATGATCCCAGGGTCCTGGGATCGAGCCCCACCTTGGGCTCTCTGCTCAGCAGGGAGCCTGCTTCCTCCTCTCTGCCTGCTTCTCTGCCTACTTGTGATCTCTGTCTGTCAAATAAATAAAATCTTAAAAAAAAAAAGTAAAAATAGAACTACCATATGATTCAGTAATTCCACAACTGAGTATTCCAAAGAAAGTAAAAACACTAACTCAAAAGGATACATGCACCCCTATATTTACTGTAGCATTATTCACAATAGCCAAAATATGGAATCAACCAAAGTGTCCATCCATGTAGATTAACAGATAAAGAGGATGTGGTAGATATAATATGGAATATTACTCAGCCATAAAAAAAGAATTAGGGGCACCTGGGTGGCTCAGTTGTTAAGTATCTGCCTTCAGCTCAGGTCATGACCCCAGGGTCCTGGGATCAAGTCCCACAGGCGGCTCCCTGCTCAGCAGGAGTCTGCTTTTTCCTATTCCTCTGCTTCTCTCCCCTGCTCATGCTCAATCTCTCTCTCTCTCTGAAATAAATAAGCTTTAAAAATAAATAAAACTTAAAATAAAAAAGAATGAAATCTGGCTATTTGCAGCAACATAGATGGATCTAGAGAGTATTATGCTATATGGAATAAGTCAGTCAGAGAAATACAAATACCATATGTCACTCATATGTGGAATTTAAGAAATAAAACAAATGAACAAAGAAAAAGAAGTCAGGGACTCCTAGGTGGCTCAGTTGGTTAAGCCGCTGCCTTCGGCTTAGGTTATGATCTCAGGGTCCTGGGATCAAGTCCCTCATTGGGCTCCCTGCTAAGTGTCAAGTCTGCTTCTCCCTCTCCCTCTGTGATCTCTCCTGCTTTTGCTCTCTCTCAAACAAATAAAATCTTAATAAGTAAATAAATAAATAATAGGGGTGTCTGGGTGGCTCAGTCAGTTAGGCAGCCTGCTCAGGTCATGATCTCAGGGTCCTGGGATTGAACCCCATGTCGGGCTCCAGGTCTACTTAAGAATTCTCTATCCCTCTCCCTTTGCCCCTATCCTGCCACTCTCTCCCAAATAAATAAAAAAATAAACCTTTAAAAATAAATAAACAGGGGTGCCTGGGTGGCTCAGTGGGTTAAAGCCTCTGCCTTTGGCTCAGGCATGATCTCAGGGTCCTGGGATCAAGCCCCACATAGGGCTCTCTGCTCAGTGGGAAAACCTGCTTCTTCCTCTCTCTCTGCCTGCCTCTCTGCCTATCTGTGATCTCTGTCTGTCAAATAAATAAATAAAATCTTAAAAAATAAATAAGTAAACAAACATAAATAAGTAGATGGGGAAATTCAGTGACAGGGTATAAAACACAGAATACTAAGGTAAAGCTGGGGGGTGGGAAGGAAACCAAAATGTAGACCTTAAGGGCCTGTAGAGTTTTTAGCGGGAAGCCACAGGTTTCTCTGCCTAGAAGCCGAATCAAGAGGGAATTGTAAACAGTACTGAGATTCACTGTAAGAGGAAAAGAGAACAGTTTCCCAAGAAATGCCCTGCTTTTCTTTGTACTGAGTTTACAGAGAGAGAATCTGCATTACTAGAGCTCTTCTGGGCTCCCTGATTTAGCCGTAGAGGATAGAATCAAAATAGATTTGGGTTTGTTTTTTTTTTAAGATTTTATTTATTCATTTGAGAGACACAGAGTGAGTGACAGAGAGAGAACAAGCTGGAGGAGATGCACAGGGAGAGGGAGAAGCAGGCTCCCTGCCGAGCAGAGAGCCCGACTCGGGACTCCATCCCAGGACCCTGGGATCATGACCCAAGCCAAAGACAGATGCCCAACCAACTGAGCCACCCAGGCGCCTCACTAGGTTTCATTTTAAATATACCTTCCCCTCTGTATCTGACACTAAGCATTATTCTAGCCCTCCGCCACCCATGTTTTGATATTCTGAATTCTATTTTCTTGTCTTTTCTTAAAAAAGATTTTATTTATTTATCAGAGAGAGAGAGAGAGTACAAGCAGGCAGAGGCAGAGAGAGAAGCAGGCTCCCTGCCAAGCAAGGAGCCAATGCAGGACTCGATCCCAGGACCCTGGAATCATGACCCAAGCCGAAGGCATCAGCTTAACCAACTGAGCTACCCAGGCGTCCCTGTTTTCTTGTCTTTAAAAATGACCTAATTAGTCACTAGAACTGTTCTACCTCGTCTCCTTTCCCTCAGTTAATTTGTCAGGTGCCTGCCATTGTGGTGTGCATTTGATTGGCTGAGGTTGCACATGGGGAAGGATTTAAGTGACTTCTTGGCATCAGGAGGTCAATGGGGTTCAGATTAAGCTGGATACCCTCCTCTGTTCATAGCTAGTGCTATGTGCTTTCACAATGCCAGGGCTCATGAGCTGAGGATAAGATAAATTTAGGCCTCAGGTCACACAGTAGGTCTGTTCCTTCTGACTTTTCTGATAATGTCCTTTTTGGCAATGGCACTAAGATGTTACAGTGATGGAGGAAACAGAACAGGGAGATGATATGAATTGTTGCAATGTGAGAAGGGTTTTACATCTTATGTAAGCCTTGGCTGAAATGTACCCATAGACTTGTGCCCACGATCCAGTAAAATCTAATATTCATGGACAGAGTTCCATCTCCTCTACATGACTCTATAAAGGGAATAAAGGGAATTCTAATATTGAGGGAAATTTCATCTGTGTGTCTTTGTGAAGGAGACACAGCAGGCTACAGTGCAAGGTAGTAAAGCTTAGTAGGGGGAATATGGATATTGGGAATGGGATAGACCCAGTTTGAATCTTGGCTTCAACACTTTCTAGCTGGGTTGTCAATAGCGGGCGTTTCATTTTTCTCACCTGTACATAAGAATAATGATATCAACTCACAGACTTGGAATAACAAAGCAGATTAATATAACAAAGCATTTAGCACAGAATCCAGCAAATAGTAAACTCCAACACAAAAATTCAAACTCAGTAGCTATCATCATCATCATAATTATTAACTAGAACTTCAACAAGATCTCCACAATAAATATAAGAGTGAAGATTCTTGTACTACTTCTGATAATATCTCCTAATGTAAGCCTATGGGGTAATGCCAAAGCAAAATCCAGAACAGAGCATTTGTATAGGTGGCAAAAGCAAAGTAGAATAGATCGAAGGCTCTCTGAGGATTTAATTTCATGCAAGAATATAATATGGACCAACTAGACGATCAGAGGATTTTTATGCCCTTAGGGAAGCTCTCTAGGAAGAGACTTCCCTCACTGTGGCCCACATCAAGACCATCCAAAGGCCTCAGGCACAGAGAGTATGGGCCTTGTCAGATGCAAGCCCAGGCCTTCACCTCCTAGATACGGCCAGCATCTAGCACTTAGTCATGACCTTCTATGCACTTGACAGAGAAAAGTATAAATCCATGACATTACCTTCCTTGGGTACTGTCACAGGTTGAACTGTAACCCCCCAAGAGATATGCTGAAGTCCTAGCCCCCAGGACTTCAGAATGTATCCTTTTTTTGGAAATAGAGTCATTGAAGATGTAATTAATCACATTAAGATGAGGTCATCCTAATAAGACAACACGTGCAGACACAGACACACAGGGAGAACGCAACATGATGCTGAAGGTAGAGACTGCAGTTAAGCCTAAGACTGCCAGCAAACCCCCAGAAGCCAGGAAGAGGCAAGGAAGGAACCACCTACAGGTTGCGGAGGGATCCTGACCCTGCCAACACCTTGATTTTGGGTTTCTGGCCCCAAGAAGAGTGAGACAACAAATTTCTATTATTTTAAGCCACCCAGTTTGTGGGACTTTGTTACGGCAGCCCTAGGACATTAATACAGCTTCTTTCATTCTTTTCTTCTACTACGCATCAGTCGTAATAAGCAAACTGGTGACCTACTGTCAAAATTCCCACATGGCCTAACTCACACTATGAGACAGCTTTCTGAGGGAAATGTTTCACAGGGTTTTTTTGGAGCTTTACTGCAAAATTTTGGTCAATGCCCAGACACTGCATTCAACTTTAACACTAACTGCATTGCTGAGGGATGCTATTATGGGATTAAAATTAATATCTAACAAGACGAATCGATGGAGAGATATACAAAGATGTTTCAGCTTATCAGTTACATTCTCAGTGATTCTTTCTTCCAGGAAAAAGATAAGCTCAAGAACCTTGTTCCTGGTAGCGCTGTGGTAACCGTATTGATCAAATTCCAGGGTGTAATGTACTATTATCTGTTCTGGGAAGGCGGGGGATTGTGTCCCAGGAAGGTTTCTTGTGGCATCAGGCAAAGGGAACAGGGAGGATGTAGGAAATAACAAAAATGAATGGCTAGACAAAGGCGTTAGATCACTTGTGATGAAATACTATTCCGTTATTAGAATAATCAGGGAGATAATAAATGTCAAAAGTTGGAATATGATACAATGGAATGCTGTAGGTTCACAACACCCTTGGGAGCTTTCCTGGCATCATGTGAAGCCGATCCCAGTAGGCGGAGGGCACGGGGAGATTGAAGACAGACAGGCTGCCCCATGTCAGTAGGTGGCAATTATAACAGTGGCAAAGGGAACTCACATACAAGGCTTGTCTTGAGCAGCAGCGAGACAAACTGATCACTGGACTCAACCTCAAAATCTTAAAAGTATATAAAGACGCCCTAAATGGGCTCAGGCATGTACACCATGCTGCTCTTCAACCCCACATCACCATCTCAAGGTGAGGGACCAGACTCTGGAGCAGGAAAGGTAAGCGGAACTCATGTTCCAAAGACAGGGGTGGGGGTGAGAAGCCTCCGACTGCCCAGGTCCAGGTAACTGGTCAATCAGTGGTCACATCTTTTTTGATGACATTCCCCAACAAATACTAATCAGCAATAAAAAAAGCATGAAGAAACAAACTGCTGAAACTCACAGCAACATGGACAGATTGCCAAAAATATGTGGCAATGCTCAGTGAAAAAAGCCAGACACACAAGAGTACATACTCTATGGTCCCATTGATAGGATGTTCTAGAACAAGCAAACTAATCTATGGTAATGACGATCAGAACAGTGGTTGTATTTCTGGGGTGGAGTGGGGAGCAGGGAGAGGACTGACCTGGAAGAGGCATAAAGGAACTTCCTGGAGTGAGGAAATGCTCTATCTTGAAAGAGGGACATGTGAAAGGTCACATGGCCCATAGGTTTGTCAAAACTCATCTACCAGTAACCTTAAGAGTGGTGCATTTCACTATATATATATTAAACATCTACTTTTAAAAATACTGTAAGTACTTGAATACAATAGCTTTTAAAACTTTTTTTTGGAGATTTTATTTATTTGAGAGAGAGAGGATGGGAGAGGGTAGGGTCAGAGGGAGAAGCAGACTACCCGCCGAGCAGGGAGCCCGACGCGGAACTCAATCCAGGGACTCCAGGATCATGACCTGAGCCAAGGCAGCTGCTTAACCAGCTAAGCCACCCAGGAACCCAAAACATGTTTTCATTTTAGAAATGTATCATATGGTCATTGTAGAGATCTGGAAAATTTGAAAAAAAAAGAAGAAAATTAAAACACCCAGAACTCCATCATCTAGAATAAATGATTTTAATATGGCACAAAATATAATATAAACATGTTAGCAAAGCCAAGATTAGAGTGAATATATAACTGTTTTTTACGCTTTTATTACTGCTATTTAAAAATCATTATACATGTGAGTAGGGTCTAAAATAAAATGATGGAAAGCAATTGCGAATTACAATATTGTGACTATATGTTTATGTTTTTCTTCCCCTTTAAAAATGTCCTTTATCTGTCCAATAAGTAACAGTGTTGATGGAAAAACAGGTACTAGGAGGAAAGATGAGAGCCACTGAGGTAATTTTCCTTGAATGGAGAGCATAGCAAAGGGTCACCAGGTTATAGGTTTCACTTGTGAGAGGCCTCTGAGCTTATTGCAGACAGGAAGACCGTCCCAATGATTTTGAGTCCCCAGAGCCAAGCACTACATCTGACACAAAGCTGGGACATTGTAAACATTTCTGAATAAATGTTCTCCGTGTCTAGGGAGAATCAAGAAGAAATGAATATTAAAGTAAAGCATGGAGATTTAGAGCAGATATGAGTAAGGTTTTGACTGTCAAGGATGATAAAGAAAATTCTAGAGGTCTAATGTAAGACAATGTTAAGAGTATATTACTATTTGTTCAAGAGAGTTTATACCTCCATCTTCCTAGAGGAGGCCATTTACAGCTGGAAGGATCTCCAGTTCCTTTCCAGGTATAAGATTGTATTTCTATTATTCCTTCCAAGAAGACCAGGGATCAGAATCACCTGACAGTTCAGATATGTTATTTGGGTGGGAGAAGGGGAGCAGATGGCCAGCCTCAGGTACAGCCTGTTTGTAGCTAAGAGGCTCAGCTTCCACCTCAACACTGAACTTCATGGAACTTCTAAAGGTATCCAATTCCTTGCCTGTCCCAAAGATGAGATAATTAAGCTCTCAGGAGTCCAGTCACAGCCAAAAACAGGAGGCAGATGACAAGCCCATATGGCCAGCAAACACCCTTCTTGATGAGCCTCCAATGATGTTATACCAAAATGTGGATGGCACTTATTTCCCAATGGTAGGACCTGCGGGACTTCTGAATATTAGAAGGACTCCAAGGAGTCTCTTGTTGCATTAATTTTCAGGGTCAGGTTACTCACCATCCCTGAAAGAAATGAAAATGGCTTGGGGAAAAAAAACACACAAAAAAACAATACAATTGCCTTTTCATTTTCTCCTCTCTCCCCTCTATTAAGCAAACAACCCTCTGTAAGGTCAACAGTCCTGAATACACATCCTGTACCTGTGCGTGGCTGACACCAGGTAGGGCGAGGCACTCTCCAACTTACCATGGCCGGGACTCTCTATCAAGATTAGAGTTCAGTCACGGGATCAGAAGTTCCTCTGTAATAAAAGCAGAGGGGAAATTACTGTGATGAGAGATGCGTCATTAAAATCATTAATCAGGATAACTTGTAGTCTGGAGAAGTTAAATAATTAGGAAATGACACCCACTGTCCTGGAAAGGCCAGCTATTGATTGGCTAAAGATACAAAGGCTGGGTTAATAATTAAAGAGAAACTGGTCAAGCAAGCCAAGTTTATTACTCCAACAGAATACTTTCCCACTTGCTCTTCTGTTTGGAGATACACATCGTGGAAATAGTTCCTATTGTTTGCTAGGATGCAGTACATTGCTTGTAGTCAAGGCAAACCTGGATTCTGAACAGTAAGCTCTAGTGGAACAGAAGTGCCTTCTTGGAGAGAAAAGATAATGCAACCCTGTTATGGAAAAGGAAGGCTACCCAGCCCGTGCTCTGCGTGTGTGTGCACGTGCATGTTTGTGTGTGCCCGTGCGTGTGTGTGCGTGCCTGTGTGTGCGGGTGGCCAGTAGCCAGCCAGCATGAGACTTGTCACTTGCAGACGACCCATTCTCACTGCCACCATCTCGGGATGCACAAGTGCTTCTTCCCTCAAAGTGCAGCCTTACACACTCAGCTTTGTCCTCCGTTCTCTTCAGCAAGGATGCTCAATCATCGCACATGTACTCAGTCATTCAGAATGCAAGGAAGCCTTGACTCTGGGCCAGGACTCTTGGCCTCATGACTGACAGGCAGGCCTCCGAGGGACAGGCCATCTGACTTCCTGTTTCCATATTGGAGTCCTACGGAAAAGGCTGTTTTCCTAAGCATTTCGTTAGCTCCTTGATACTCAAAAGAGTCATCCTGGAACCAGAAGCATGGGCATCCCCTGGGAGCAGTCTCAGGCCCCCCACCCCAGACCTACTGCCAGAGTTTGCATTTTAACAAGAATCCCCCCAAATTTGTCTGTACAGTCGTTTGAAAATCACTGGCCGAGGCCACCCTACCAAGCAGCACTTTTTAATTATACCTAAGAATTACGAAATCCTCTCCACTTTTTACCAATTGAGTCAGTCTGCTCACATTCATTCCATCTCCCAGCTGTCCTGAGGCTCAGCTCCGTTCTTCCTCGTCTCCCATCACCCACTGCAGACTTGCCTTATAACCACATAGGGGGTCAATCCCTTCCTGAGGGAAATGCCAACTTGTTCTGGGGCACAGCCTGAGCAAGGGTGGGGAATGAGCAGAGGCCTCGGGGACAATGAGGAGACGAGGCTGCCAGGGCAGAGGGCTCATTTCAGGGAAGGCTCAGAGATAAGGTTGGAAAAGCAGGTAGGGAACTTATAGGCAAGGCCTTGTATGCCCAGCTAAGGAGTGTGACTTGATACTGTAGATAAAGAGAAAATACTAGGGGGGCGCCTGGGTGGCTCAGTGGGTTAAAGCCTCTGCCTTCGGCTCAGGTCATGATCCCAGGGTCCTGGGATCGAGCCCCGCATCAGGCTCTCTACTCAGCCGGGAGCCTGCTTCCTCCTCTCTCTCTGCCTGCTTCTCTGCCTACTCGTGATCTCTGTCTGTCAAATAAATAAATAAAATCTTTAATAAATAAATAAATAAAACCTTTAAAAAAAAAGGAAAAAGAAAATACTAGGAAGGTTTTGTTTTTTGCAGAGAAATGATAGAACAAAAGACACGCTCCCTTCCACAGGGCACTATTGCACAGAACAGACAGGAGTGAGAAACAGGGGGTCAGGAAGGCTTGAGAAAGCATTAAGGGACAGGCAGAGACAGAGACCTAGGTGGGGCGTGGCCCATGGAATAGGATATACATAGGAAATATCTGGAAGGAATTCTTTGCTAGATTTAGTGGCTCATGGACTGTAGAGATTTATTCACTCAATCACCCAATATTCCTAAGGTACCTCTATATTCCAGGCACTGTTCGAGTCGACAGAGATAATAGAGTGAATAAGACAGAGAACAGGACTCCAAGGAACTTACAGTTCACTAGGAAAGGCAGACAAAAATAAATCAATAAATAAGATGATTTCAGGATGAGTAAGGTGAAAATATGAAAGGACAATGCTATGGAACAGGAATCAGCAAACTACAACTCATGGCCAAATCCTTTTTTTTTTTTGTATGGCCTACAAGTTAAGAATGCTTTTTACATTTTCAGTGATTGGCAAAAAGTCGAAAGAACATTATTTCATGAACACAAACATTACATAAAATTCAAATTTCAGTGTTCATAAATAAACACTCCTTGGATCTTGATTATACCCACTTGTTTACATATTATCTATCGCTGTTTTTGTGCTACAACAGCAGAACTGAGTGGTTGGGACAGACTACATGACACAGAGCTGAAAATACTTAATATCTGGCCCTTCACAGAAGAAATTTGTTGAATCCTGGGTGGAAGATGAGGGGATCGGGTCACTGGGACGGAGCTAGCCTGGACAGGGTAGCAAGGAGAAGACATCTGAGCTAAGACCTGAATGAGAAGAGGATAGCTATTCAGTGCTGGAGGAGAACTACTGAAGGCAGAAGGAACAGTTAAAGCAAAGGCCCTGAGGCAGTGATGAATTTATTGTGTTTGAGGAATGAACAACCACATCATGAACAAGGGCCAAAGTGGTATGAGATGGGGTTGGAGTAGGGTCAAGACTATCCGTGGAAGCAGGAAGGGGTATGTTTCATTTGCTCAGAATGTGCTAGGGGAAGCCAAGAGCAGGGCTCTTTGAGACTTAGCCACGACTTTGTTTTGAAGCCCTGTTTCACATCATATAAATGATCAAAATGTGCCAATATCTCTCATTAAGAATAATTTATATGTGAGTTAGACTGAGTTTCTGCCAATTGGTGGACCACCTAGCAGACCCACCTTTAAGGAGCAAGGGCCCTCCCTTTGTTTCTATACAGTTTTGGAATACGGAAATCCTTCCTTATCTGTGGTTTTCATCAATTGCAATCCAGAAGCAGGCGATTCTCCTTCTGAAATCAGGTCAGTGGTAGCCTAACACAACCTCACAACACCTCCATCATTCACCTAACTTCATCTCATCACACAGACATTTCATCATGCCACATCATCACAAGAAGAAGGGTAACTACAGGGGTGCCCCGGTGGCTCAGTCGGTTAAGCATCTGCCTTCAGCTCAGGTTATGATCCCAGGGTCCTGGGACTGAGTCCCACATCAGGCTCCTTGCTCAGTGGGGACCCTGCTTCTTCCTCTCCCTCTGCCTCTACCCCTGTTTGTGCTCTCTCTCACTTGCTCTCTCTTGAGTAAATAAATAAAATCTTTTAAAAAAAGGGGGGTGGGGGTAACTACAGTACAGTAAGGTATTTTGAGAGAGAGGGATGCCTGGGTGGCTCAGCTGTTAAGTGTCTGCCTTTAGCTCAGGTCATGATCTCAGGGTCCTGGGATCGAGCCCCGCATCGGGCTCCCTGCTCAGCGGGAAGCCTGCTTCTCCCTCTCCCACTCCCCATGCTTGTGTTCCCTCTCTCTGTCAAAAAATAAATAAAATCTTGGGTAAAAAAAGATATTTTGAGAGAGAGATCACATTCATGTAACTTTTATTATATCATTAGAATTATTATATTATTAGTTCTTGTTGTTAATCTCTTACTGTGCCTAATTTATAAATTAAACTTTATCATAGGGTATGTATGTGTAGGAAAAAACAGTATAAATAGGGTTCCATTCTACCTGCAGTTTCAGGCATCTGTTGGGGGCTCCTGGAACCTATACCCCACAGATAAGGGGGAAGTGCTATAGATGACAACAACAAGTAAGGAGGCAGGGAAGGGTAACATCTCCCCCAAAAGCCAGCCTTTAATATAAATTCTTCCAATCCTCCTGACCACATCAAGAAGTGGAAAAAAACGCTTGAGCAAAATCTTCTGGAAATACTGAGAGTCATTATTCAAAGAGCTAGAAATAATTTACTAAAGGGAAAAAAATGTATCATACTTGAACACAGGGTACTTTTAGCCAGACAATCTATTTTGAAACTTGGACAGCACTCAGCTGAAGTCCGTTTATATAGAGACAGCTGTTGTATATTTGTTATTTACTAGCACGAAACAAGTTTCTCAGTAGATTATAGAAATGAAGGCAGGAAACAGTACCCCTCGATTCTTTCATCAGATACCAGCTAATACATGTAAAATTAACCCAAGCTCATGCTTACTGGCCCAGTGTCTGGTGCCTAGTAAGGAGCAAGGATGGGTGGAGAGTGGAAAGGAGGGGAAGGAATCACGTGGACCGCCCCCTGGAACAGAACTGTCACAGGAAGGCACTGGTGGTTCAGTGGTAGAATTCTCACCCCCCAGAATTGCCACAGAATTGCCTCCTCCCAGAATTGCCTCTTCCTAACTGCCCCAAATGAGCGGCTCCCAAAGAATGCCACGCCCTTCTTCTGGAAGCTCAAACTCGAAAGTCCTCCCACGTTCTCCTCCAGCCTGAAGAACCAAGGACTCTTTATAGGAACCCTTTTCTGTCTCAGCTTCCTGGATCCATTCATTCTTCTTCTCTGAAGGCCAGCCTACAAGCCCATAAACTGAACAATATCACCAGGTTCATAATGACTCAGACTTTGTGTTAGGGTTTCCAAAGCTTCTTGGCTGCTCACAGGTGGGGCAAACTAATTAGCAACTGTGCCCCAGTTTTAGGAAAAAGGGAAACCCACTCAGGTTTGGGCATGGCTCAGATGACCTTAAAAGCATCGGGGGCTCTTCAAGACGGGAAGATGAAGACTGAAGGGCCCATATGGTTCTGCAGTCTGTGGGGGGTGATGGGGGACGGCAGCTTCTTTATATATCTGAGCTCTACAAGCAGGGCTCATACTAGGGTTCCTGAAAATGTTAAGCCATTGTTTTAGAGCGACTGGAAGAAAGCTGGGAACGCAACATAAGGGATGGACTCCAAGAGCAGTTCTTCAGGGCATGCTAAGTTATTAAATAAGTTCAACTTATTTCACTTAACATTACAAAAATCTGCAGAAGTAATTTATGATGGAGTCAGAAAGAAAAAAATTAGATACATCGAGAACAGATCCGTATCGTTTTCTGCTTGAGTGTACAAGAGGGTCATTTTTACACCATTCCACAAACTGCCCTATTGTAACACTGCTAGAAATGCCCTCATGCAGGAAGTTCCTTATGTCCTTATGGCAGACACAAGGAACAAGGAAATCCTATTTCGTGTGATATTTCAGGAGGCCAGATATGGAGTGCGGTGGATTTCTCCCCACTAGGCCAGAATTTGGAAAGCAGGCAAATTAGATCATTTCCTGCGCTTTAGACTAGTAAAATCAGCCAATAACCATCAAAACAAAGATAGGCAAATTCAATTTCAATGAGAAAGAATGGCTCCTGACCTAAGGCCACTTTGCTGAAACTATTAGCATATTGAAAGAAAGATGGTGTCCGAGCTCCACACAAAATTCTCAGAGATGCTTACTTTGAAATATTCATCAAAGCCCAGTCCTACCGAAAGGGTGGCTTGGCCCTAGAGACAATGGTCCAGGATCAGATACTTCCCACAGCTGTGTTATCTATCTAATACCCTTTTGTTCTGATTCTGTGATTGCCAAGCAACACTTGGACCGGAGTTTGGCTTCCCACATGGACCTATCTTCAAAGTCTGGAGCACAAGGATTTTTGTCTCAGTAACAATTACATTTCTTTCTTTTCTTTAAGATTTTATTTGTTTATTTGAGACAGAGAGCACAAGTGGAGATGGGGAGAGGCAGAAAGAGAGAGAGAAGCAAGTTCCCTGCCAAGCAGGGAGCCCCATGTGGGACTTGATCCCAGGACCCTGGGATCACGACCACAACCGAAGGCAGATGCTTGACTGACTGAGACACCCAGGCATCCCATATATTTCTCAATGTAATAAAGATATTATCAGCATGTGAGTGTTTGCATTTGAGGACATGTGTGCGGTGAGCCTGTAGATGTGAACCCATCCTTGAGAGCTGAACCCCTTCTTAGTGTGATGAATGCAATTTCTCTGGTCCTGCTGGATGTGGCACCATGTTGAATTCACCCCAAGTACTGGATGCCCCCCTTGAGACTCCACCATAACTTGGCCACCTCCATCCAGAATCATGACACTGACCCAGGTCCAGGAGGGGCAACCAGAATGTTCATTAGGAAGGGATCTGCAGTCCTTGTGGCACATTCTTACTGAATCCCTCTCTTCCCTGGAAGATCACATGTGAGTGAGTCACTCACCATTTTACTTTGGTACATGGTTTCATTTTACATCCCACGGGATGACAAATTTAAACTAGCCTGTGGATTTGAGGAGGGTGTGCCGGACCCCGCTTGAGCACTGATGGCTTTCAAAACTGTCTATGAAATAGGAAAATAAATGCAACCCTTTTTTCCTTGGAGCTTCAAAAAGTAAAGGAAGTTTTGTTGCCATGATGGGGTTTGCGTCTGGAGAAGTAAGCATTTTCAAACATTTAATCAAAGGCAAAGTATGTCAGCCAAAGGAAGGCAGACAAATTTGGAAACCTGATTGCTAAGAATCTTAGGGAAGAATGTATTCCAGCACGGCACCTGACAAACAACTGATTAACAGTGTTTTGTCCAGATTTTAGCCACTTATTCACAGCATGGTGGGGGACAATCATAATAATTTCAATCCACAAATAATTTTAAAACACCCATTTTACATACAAATTAAACCATCCCCACTCCTCTGTCATTGCCACATCATGCCAAAGTTTTTTTTCTCTATTCAAAGGATTCCTTTGTCCAAAAGGCAGGGGGAAGGAGGGAAGGTACATTTATTAAGTACTCCTCTACATTATCTTAATTAATCTACCCAATAACGTTTGGAGTCACAACTACTACTTCCACTTTGCAAACCAGTGGGATGATATAATAATGGAAGCTGACTATGGTGAATTCTCTGAGATAAGATTAGAAAAATTAGAAGACAGCTGAGGTGGTCTAAATGCTTGCTGAGCGAGGGACTGGGTCCTGTACTCTCAGTTCAACGCCTGCTTTGTTAGACATCTCTGTACTTCACATGATACCTCGGTTTCCTAGGCACAAGCTTCAAGTAGGGCACACTCAAAGCATATTGTGATAAGCTTTTTTTTTTTTTTTAAGATTTTTTATTTATTTATTTGACAGACAGAGATCACAAGTAGGCAGAGAGGCAGGCAGAGAGAGAGGAAGGGAAGCAGGCTCCCTGCTGAGCAGAGAGCCCGATGCGGGACTCTATCCCAGGACCCTGAGATCACGACCTGAGCCCAAGGCAGCGGCTTAACCCACTGAGCCACCCAGGCGCCCTGTGATAAGCTTTTAAATGTGTAGCTACCCTCCCTGGTTTCTCTGGGCACTGTACGCAGGTGCACAGAAGAGTGCTTTGGGTTTCCTAAGTGATGCCCTTCCTTGTTATCTGAGCAACTCCCAGTACCACACGTGGACTGGAGGTGGCATTCTCACTGGCTGGCCTTTTGTTGGTAGCAGCGTTTTGTTTTGTTTAACTCTTCTGCCTGTTAACCGCAAACAAACCGTCGGGATTCCCCTCCTCTCAGGACAGTGACCATGGAAACAAGAAGCTAATGTAATGGGCATGCTGGTTATTGTTCACAATCATGGGACTGACAGGACAGTTTCACTGACATTTCATGCACATTTGTTCATTTACTCATTCAACATGATCGGAATGCCCGCCCCATGCCAGGTACCATTTTATTTATTTATACCTTAATTTCCACTTATCTACCCTTGATCCAGAGAATATCCGCTATGCTCTATCTGTTCAAGAGTAGTCTATCATTGGGGCGCCTGAGTGGCTCAGTTGTTAAGTATCTGCCTTTGGCTCAGGTCATGATCACAGGGTCCTGGGTTTGAGCCCCACATCGGGCTCCCTGCTCAGCAGGAAGCCTGCTTCTCCCTCTCCCACTCCCCCTGCTTCTGTTCCCTCTCTCACTCTCTCTCTCTGTCAAATAAATAAATAAATAAATAAATAAAAATATCTTAAAAAAGAAAGAGTAGTGTATCATTTAAAAAAGAACTCTTGGGGATGCCTGAGTGGCTCTCTTGGTTAAGTGTCTACCTTCAGCTGAGGTCATAATCTCATGGTCCTGGAATCGAGTCCTGCATCAGGCTCCCTGCTCAGTGGGGAGCCTGCTCCTCCCTCTGCCTGCCACTCCCCCTGCTTGTGTTCTCTCTCTCTCTGACAAATAAACAAAATCTTTTTAAAAAAGGAAAGAAAAGAAAAAGAAAAAGAAATCTTGGAGGCTGCTAGAGATAAGTCTGTTGAACTTGCTTCTCATTGCAAGGACCCTCTACCAAACCTTCCCGAATGGTCACCTCCAGCCTTTAGTCATCCTCCTCTGGTCGTGGGGCTCATCCTCCATGGGGTAGGTTCTGCCACTGCTGGGTAGCTCAGCATCAGGAAAGCTAGCCTTGCATTCCTTGCTCTGTACACTGAAGCTAGAGAGACTTAATTTGTGGGTAAAGATTTGTTAACCACTTATTGTACTGAGCACCTGGGTGCTTTCATCCATATGGTATCATTTGCCCTTCCACTGCCCAGTGAATAAGGTCTGATAACGTAAGTTTAGAAAAGTTAAGCATAGTACCCAAGGTGACCCCAGTAGGAGGTGGCAGGAGCAGTTTTTTTACATGTATGTCTGACTCTAGAGACCTTTATATTATACCAGGGCAAATGCATGCATGTGTCCATGTGTATACAGGCAGGTGGCAACACTAGGAGCTCTTAGAGTAAAAATGGAATAAATACTGTAAACTGTCATATTTTTGCTGAGCTAGATCATTCTTGTTCTTTGAATCTTTAATGAGCTGGGTGCAAAACAAAATCAAACAAAACAAAACCACGACAAAAATGTTCCTCTCCCAGACTTATCGGGCAGAAACTGGCTATACTTCGGCAGACAGCTCCCAACCCAAAGTGTTGAATACAATACTACTGGCTGTCTGATTTCCTTTTTCTTTTTTAAAAGATTCATTTATGAGAGAGAGAGAGAGAGAGAGAGAGGGCACAAGCCGGTGAGGGGGGGTAGTGGGTAGAAGGAGAGAATTTTTCAAGTAGACTCCCCGTCATCAGGGAGCACCCTCCAGGTGGGGGCCCATCGGGACCAATCCCACCACCCATGAGATCACAACCTGAGCCGAAACCAAGAGCTGGGTGCCCAACCAACTAAGCCACCCAGGCACCCCATGGAGAGAAAGCCCATTTCCAACCCACTTGCCCCTGCTCTAGTTCGGCCATCCTGCCTTTCCGGTGCAAGAATAATGCAACCCAGCTCTGTGATAACGTTTTCTGAAGCAGACACATGGTCAGAGTAGTGCCGTCCCCAGGGAGAGACACAAGGATCCCATCCAGGCACATTCTGTGCCCATCTTCCCCACCCACTCCCGTATCAAGATCCAGCATCCTGTGCTGAGTATGATGGGGGTAGGACATGGGGGTCATGGCTGATCCAACCATAATACAAAAGTGCCCAAAAGTGCAGCCTGCTTCAGACACTGACTGATGCTCCTGGGGCAGTCTGAATCTAATATCAAAGGAGGTTAGAAATAATTCCCCCCTTTTGGTTATATGTATCTTAATGCCAGCAATATTAAGACTATCCAGTGTAGGGGCACCTGGGTGGCTCAGTGGGTTAAGCCTCTGCCTTCAGCTCAGGTCATGATCTTGGGGTCCTGGGATAGAGCCCCACATCAGGATCTCTGCTCAGCAGGGAGCCTGCCTCCCCCGCTCTCTCAGCCTGCCTCTCTGCCTACTTGTGATCTCTCTCTGTCAAATAAATTTTTAAAAATCTTAAACGAAACAAAACTATCCAGTGTATACCGATAGGGGGAGAAAGAAGGAATGCCAAAAATAGCTCGTCTGCTTATGCTATGAATCAAGAACATTACGGGCTTTCATTCAAAGGGCTTGGCACAGCTGTGACATGTTTTCTCAAGCCCTAGATAGCCGTTGCTTATGTTCTGTGCTATGGCAGTGACCGTCTAGACTTAAAAGTATTCTTTTGATCTTCCAGAGTTGTTTTTCCCCAATTTCAGATCAAAACATCCAGCAAAGCACAGGTGAGACAGCAATTCCAAGGTTCAGGTGTAAGTGCCCCCAGGAAAGCAGGAGTGGAAATGTGGGGGGTGGGGACACTTGTCTCCAGAAGGAGCTCATTTCTGCCAGTGTAGGACTGTCAGGGTAGAGAGGATTTCAGGGAATGCCCAGCCCACCCCTTCATGTTGCAGATGGAATGCCCGTGTATAAGGAAGTGGTGGGTCTGCCCTCTGGGTCACGTGCATGGTAATAATGTGTTGGGTTCCCTTGTCTGACCTGATGCAGATGCCGGCATCGTGGGCAGCACAGGCTCCCACTGGGATTCTCGTGGGAGAATCCACACCATTTTTCTGATGAGAATCATGAACAGGAAGGTCCAAGCCTGACTGTGGTGCAGCCAACCTCATGGTCTAGTGGCCATTTCACACGATGGCGGGAATTCCTCCCTTAAAGACCATGTCATCCTTCCTCCATAACCACATGGCCAGAAACTGGAGCCCATCCACTTGGGTTTAAAACTCTCTGACACACACTTTTAGCCGTATGACTGGGGACAAGTTATTCTTTCTCTGTACTTCAGTCTCCTCATTGGTAACATGGAATTAATAACAACAGCTACTTTTGGGATCGTTGCAAAGATTAAACCAGTTATTGCATCATATGAAGTACTTAGAAGAGGGCACACATTATGTACTCAACAAATGCTCACTATTCTTTTTATTACTATTCTCTCCAGGCAACCTTTGTCTGCCACATCTACATATTCTAGCATTACCTGTTCAATGAGCTGTTCAAGGCGTGGGTTACCAACTCTACTTGTACTAAAAACATCTGTGGGGTACAGAGTTCAGGCTTTCACATCTACCAACATGTCAAACTGGATTTCCCATATAGTTCTTTTGGCCACCAAGCCTGTGTGGGTCTGTACTCTGACAAGATCATTGTCCTCACACTACTAGGTATTTACCCCAAAGATACAGATGCAGTGATCCAAAGGGGAACTTGCATCCCAATGTTTATAGCCACAATGTCCACAACAGCCAAACTATGGAGAGAGCCCAGATGTCCATCAACAGATGGATGGATAAAGAAGATGTGATATGTATCTCCAATGGAACATGACTCAGCCATCAAAAAGAATGAAATCTGATCATGTGCAACAATGTGGAGGGAACTAGAGGGTATGACACTAAGCAAAATAAGTCAATCAGTGAAAGACAATTATCACATGATCTCGCTCATATGTGGAATTTAAGAAACAAAACAGAGGATCGTAGGGAAGAGAGGAAAAAATAAAAGACAAAATCAGAGAGGGTGACAAAGAAGAGACTCTTAATCATAGGAAACAAACTGAGGGTTGCTGGAGGGGCAGTGGTTGGAGCAATGGGGTAACTGGCTGATGGCCATTAAGGAGGGCACGTGATAAAATGAGCACTGGGTGTTACATAAGAATGATGAGTCACTGAACTCTACCTCTGAAACTAATAATACACTATATGTTAGTTAATTGAATTTTTTTAAAGATTTGTTTATTTATTTGACAGAGAGAGAGAGACAGCAAGAGGAGGAACACAAGCTGGGGAGTGGGAGAGGGAGAAGCAGGCTTCCTGCTGAGCAGGGAGCCTGATGCGGGGCTAGATCCCAGGACCCTGGGATCATGACCTGAGCCGAAGGCAGACGGTTAAGGACTGAGCCACCCAGGTGCCCCATAGTTAACTGAATTTAAATTAGTTAATTAAAAAAAGATCATTGTCCTCACAGCTGCCTGAATGCTAAGACAGCACCTTCCCAGGTGCTCACAGGATTTCCAACCTGGGCCCCCACTTTCCAGGGTTTGGAGGTGGTGATGAGGCAGAGAGGATACTAACTATAGAGGAGCGTGAGAGAAGAACTTTGGGTGGTGACAGAAATGTTCCGCATCTTGATTCTCGATTGGGGTAGTAGTACTGGCTTACGTGCATTCGTCAAAAACTTATTCTACTCGCCTCACACCCATTAGGATGGCTCCTATACACACACACACAGAAAATAAAAGGTGTCAGGAAAGATGTGGAGAAAGTGGAACACTTGAGTACTGCTGGTAGGAATGTAAAACGGTACAGCCACTATGAAAATCAGTACAGCAGTTCCTCAAAAAAAATTAAAAATTGAATAATTACTATACGATCCAGCAATTCCACTTCTGGGTATATATATATTCTAGGATACATATATATTCTTTCAAAAGAACTGAAAGCCAGGACTTGGGGAGATACTTGTACACCCACACTCACAACAGTATTAGTCCCAAGAGCCAAAAGGTGGAACCATGTACAACCCATGTGTCGATAGACAGATGGATAGATAAACAGGATCTGGTACATACACACACGAAATGGAATATCATTCAGCCTTAGAGAGTAGGGAATGTTGACATGTGCTACAATGTGGATGAACCTTAAGGACACTGTGCTAAGTGAAAAAAGTCACAAATACTGTACAATTCCACTCAGAGAAGTCAAATTCAGGACACAGGAAGTGGAATGGCAGTGCCAGGGCATGGGAGAGGGGAGGAATAAGAAATTCTAGTTTAGTAGGTACAGAGCTTCAGTTTTACAGAATGGAGAGAGTTCTGGGATTAGATGGTGGTGATGGTTGCACAACACTGTCAATGTGCTTGAGGCCACTCAAATATCACTAAAAAATGGTTAAGATGGTAAATTTTATCCTAGGTGTATTTCAGCACGAAGTTTTAAAATAGTTTTTTTTTTTAAACATGAACTCCTTAAAAAAAAACAACAACTCACCAAACTAACCACGTAAGATCTGTGCATTTTATTGTATGTAAATTATACCTCAATAAAATAATACACATCTATATAGCTTAATAGGTCAAGGACTCAGCTTTGTAGGTTGATAGTGGCGTCTTAGGGGAAGCACATTATTATCCTCACTGAGCAATATCTACTTTCTTTTTTTTGCCTTTATTTACTTATTTATTTTAATTTTTTATTTTTTATTTTTAAATTCTTTTTAAAGATTTTTTTTAAGGATTTTATTTATTTATTTGACAGACAGATCACAAGTAAGCAGAGAGGCAGGCACAGAGAGAGGAAGGAAGCAGGCTCCCTGCTGAACAGAGAGCCCGATGCAGGGCTCGATCCCAGGACCCTGGGATCATGACCTGAGTCAAAGGCAGAGGCTTTAACCCACTGAGCCACCCAGGCACCCCCAATTTTTTATTTTTTATTAACATATAATGTATTATTAGCCCCAGGAGTACAGGTCTGTGGATTGCCAGGTTTACACACTTCACAGCACTCACCATAGCACATACCCTCCCCAATGTCCATAACTCAACCACCCTCTCCCTACCCCCCTTCCCTCAGCAACCCTCAGTTTGTTTTGTGAGAGTAAGAGTCTCGAGCAGTATCTACTTTTAAGGCAAAACCAAACTCAGTGAATCCAAAATTCCATATAGCTTTTGCACAGCATCATGGGTAAAATCACTTCTCCTCAGGTCTAACAATGATTTAAAGAGAAAATCTGTCTCTTGTGGTTAGGCTTTGCCACAGGTTACATCATGTTTACTGACCCATTTTTGGAGTTATTTTAGAATCAGAGCCCCTCAAGGAAATGTGAAAGGTCATTTTATTCCACGTTCCTTCTTCAGAAGTAAGTAAACTATTCCAGACACATGAGAATCTAATGCAGAAACTCCAACTAACTGATAACAAGGTACTGCACTGATCTCCAATTCTAGTTTGTTCCAGCACCATGTTTTCACATGCCCGCCTACACTTAGGTCCCCTCAGCCTCTCCTTATGAATCACAAACTACAGGCTGCCATGTCCCAAGACCCAGATTCCGAGGTCTTGACATCTTCTCTTGTGTCTGCAAGCCCGAGTCTCAGGGATAAGGCAAGAGGAGTACCTCACTGGAAAAAAGAACCCTGACTCTAGCATCTAGTTTTTCTCTTCTACACCCTCCCAGAGAAAGTAAAATGTACTCCATCTTTCTTTACAAAATCCTTGTGATGCAGGAAGGGAACAGACAACCTGGATCTGAGTGAGAAACTCCAAGCGAGTTGGTGAGAAACCAAACATGCGGCCGGGCCCCCTGGTGTCCAGCTAGTTTTATTTACTTACTTGTAGGTAGAAAAACAGGTATTATGCAGCCACGCCTTTCCTTATCAACATCACCACTTCTTCTTTTTCTTTTATTTTGTAAGGTTTATTTATTTACTTGAGAGACAGAAAAAGAGAGAGCGAGCCTATGTGCAAATATGCACATGCGGGGATGGGGTGGGGAAGGGGCAGAGACTGAGAGAATGTCAAGCAGACTCCCAGCTGAGCATGGAGCCCAACACAGCCCCATCCCAGGCCCCTGAGATCAGGACCTGACCGGAAATCAAGAGCCAGCTGCTTAACTGACTAAGCCACTCAGGCGCCCCTCAACACCACCACTTCTGTTTGCCCAGGAAAGAAGAAAACAAACTTTCTTTCCAGATGAACAGGCAAAGCAGCTGAGTTTTCCTTCCTAGATTTACATGGGCTCAACCTTGGAGATCTGGAAGTGAGAAGAAAATAAACACTGCTCTCTGAAATGTCACATTTTCTCCTGCCACCTCCCATGCCCGGCAAATATGCAAGTTCTAGCTGTGTGGGCATCTCCTACTCCCCCTGGAGCAGCCACTCTCTCAGAGGGCCAAGGGCGGGATCTAGTTCCAAATCTTGCCAGCACTCAAGTTGACTCTGGCAGAACACAAAAACAGAACCGTTAAAATTCTACCACAGTGGATTTCTAGTTCACACAGGGAACTTGCTGTTTCTGATGCAGCCTCTCTCAATTTTTCATGAAAAACCTGATGTAGGCATGGGGAGGCACAAGAAGGAGCTCATGACAAAACCGAAGACTAGTACTGACATGAGATTTTATCAGCAGCTGAGAGGAACTGAAACTACTTTAAGACAGATGGAGAGTGAAAGTGTGTGTGCGCACGCGGGCAGGACAGTGCGGAGATGGGTGATACCTCCCTATCAGCTCTGTCTGTTAAGGGGATCCACCCAGAAAACCTCATCCCAGTCCACCCATATGAGTTGAGGAGCTGTGAGGTGGATCCATTACTGGCCCTACTCACCCCCAAACCAGCAGAAAGGTGTTGGGAGGGACACTGTGGTGGCAGAAAGGATGCAGGAAAAGGTGACCAATGAGAAGAACCTTGGCAGAAATGCATGCTGGGAAGTATATTTTAGGTCTTTACATTTTATATATTATATATAAACTATAACTATATATTATTATTATATTAATCAATGTTGATATATTTATTAATATTAATATTACTTAAAATTAATATTATAATTGACATTATATATTAATACTATATATTACTATAATTAATATTATATAATTCTATAAAATTATAATGTGTTTATAATTTAGAATTATAATAAATACATATTACATCTATATAGTTCAGAGAACCAGCACTGGGAGCAGGAAAAGATGCCACCTCAGAGAAGCAGAGAGGAACAAAGAGAAAATGAGCCAGAACTGGGAATTGGACCAGGCACCATACCAACAACTTTGGAACCTGATGCCAACACAAAAAGGTGCCCTGGGTGGGGGCCTCCTGTCTTTTGAAAGTCACAGCTTCTGTACCTGCCCTATACAATGCCGTAGCCACGAGGCCACGTGTGGTTACCGAGCAACTGAAATTTAGCCAGTGCTGCTGAGAAACTGAATTTTAAATTTTGTTTGATTTTAATCAAATTTAAATTTTAAAATTGATGCAGTATAAACCATCTTTCCATAGCACACAACTTTTTTTTTTTAAAGATTTTATTTATTTATTTGACAGACAGAGATCACAAGTAGGCAGAGAGGCAGACAGAGAGAGAGGAGGAAGCAGGCTCCCTGCTGAGCAGAGAGCTCGATGCGGGTGCGGGGCTCGATCCCAGGACCCTGGGATCATGACCTGAGCCGAAGGCAGAGGCTTTAACCCACTGAGCCACCCAGGCGCCCCCATAGCACACAACTTTTATGTTTTGGTCAGGCTGTCTTTCACTTTAACCCCCCGCACAGAGTACACACATCAGGCATGATACATCTTTTCTAGGGTTACACACCTAATCTCGCCACCCATCTAGTTGGTGTTAACAGATATGCTCACTCTATTTTTCTTTGCACTGATGTAATTTTTTTCATGTGCTTATTTCAATGTTTTATAGACAGCACCAGTTACAGTACTATTTATGTAAATTATAATTTATAATTAAATTTAAATTCTTCTAGGAGCACCTGGGTGGCTCAGTCAGTTGGGCATCTGCCTTCGGCTCAGGTCATGATCCCAGGGTCCTGGACTGAACCCTGTAGCAGGCTCCCTGCTCCATGGGGAGTCTGAATCTCCCTCTCCCTCTGCCTGCCGCTCTCCTTGCTTGTGCTCTCTCTCTGTGAAATAAATAAATAAAATCTTATAAAAAGATTTAAATTATTCTTAAGTATGGGAGTGTGTGCTCTTTGGCACCTCTCCGGCCAGCAGCCTACCCGACACCCTCTCCTGTGTCCCCAGGTCTGCCCCTTCTCTTCCTTTTCCTCAACCTCAGGTGGAACAGCTGCCAAGGTACAGAGTTTTGTGAAAGCCCTTATGGAGAAGACCATCATTCTCAAAGCTGAAACCTCAACTACGATAGAAAATGTAAAGGCCAAGGTCCAGGATAAGGAAGGGATTCCTCCTGATCACCAGAGACTGATCTTCGAGGGCAAGTAACTGGAATGTACTCTGTCTGCTACAACATCCTTTTTTTTTTTTTTAAGATTTTATTTATTTATTTGACAGAGAGACAGAGAGAGCTGAAGGACAAGTAGGGGTTAGAGGGCGAGGGAGAAGCAGGCTCCCCACTGAGCAGGGAGCCCCATGTGGGGCTCGAGAAGAATAAGCATAAGAGGAAGAAGGTTAAGCTGGCTGTCTTGTAAGGTGGAGAAGAATGGCAAAATCATTGTGCTCCTCAGGAGCGCCCTTTGGATGAATATAGCACTGAAGTGTTTATGGCTAGCTACTTTAACAGACGTTATTGTGGCAAATGTCTGACCTATTGCTTCAACAAACCTGAAGACAAGTAACTGTATGTGGGTTAATAAAAGACATGAACTAATGACGACAAAAACAAAGTACCGACACATTTTAAAATTTAAAACCAAGGCATGTGAGGGAGGTGGAATTGAGTGGAGAGGCAGGAGCATGATGAGCTGTGCAGTAAAGAAAAAAGGAGACTGAACTGGCAGAAAGAGAGACAGAGAAAGAGAGCATAAGCAGGGAGTGCAGCAGGCAGCAGGAGAGGGAGAAGTGGGCTCCCTGCACGGGGAGGGAGGTGGGGGTTGATCCCAGAACCCTGGGATCATGACGTGAGCTGAACGCAAACACTTAACCCACTGGGCCACCTAGGCTCCCCAACAAAAGCAGTTTTAAAAGTGTTACGCTTCTCAGGAAATAATGTCCAATGGAATAAAGACAGTCTCTTCAACAAATGGTGTTGGGAAAATCGGACAGCCACATGCAGAAAAATGAAACTGGACCATTTCCTTATACCACAAATGAAAATAGACTCAAAATAGATGAAGGACCTCAATGTGAGACAGGAATCCATCACAATCCTTGAGGAGAACACAGGCAGCAACCTCTTCAACCTCAGCTGCAGCAACTTCTTCCTAGGAACATCGCCAAAGGCAAGGGAAGCAAGGGCAAAAATGAACTATTGGGACTTCATCAAGATCAAAAGCTTTTGCACAGCAAAGGAAACAGTTAACAAAACCAAAAGACAACTGACAGAATGGGAGAAGGTATTTGCAAACGACACATCAGATAAAGGGCTAGTGTCCAAAATCTATAAAGAATTTATCAAACTCAACACCCAAAGAACAAATAATCCAATCAAGAAATGGGCAGAGGACATGAACAGACATTTCTGCAAAGAAGACATCCAGATGGCCAACAGACACATGAAAAAGTGCTCCACATCACTCGGCATCAGGGAAATACAAATAAAAACCATAATGAGATACCACCTCACACCAGCCAGAATGGCTAAAATTAACAAGTCAGGAAATGACAGATGCTGGCAAGGATGGAGAGAAAGGGGAACCCTCCTACACTGTTGGTGGGAATGCAAGCTGGGCCACTCTGGAAAACAGCGTGGAGGTTCCTCAAAAAGTTGAAAATAGAGCTACCCTACAACCCAGCAATCACACTACTGGGTATTTACCCTAAAGATACAAATGTAGTAATCCGAAGGGACACGGGCACCCAAATATTTATAGCAGCAATGTCCACAATAGTCAAACTATGGAAAGAACCTAGATGTCCATCAACAGATGAATGGATAAAGAAGATGTGATTGGGGTGCCTGCATGGCTCAGTGGGTTAAGCCTCTGCCTTCGGCTCAGGTCATAATGTCAGGGTACTGGGATCGAGCCCCGCATCGGGCTCTCTGCTCGGTGGGGAGCCTGCTTCCTCCCCTCTCTCTCTGCCTGTCTCTCTGCCTACTTGTGATCCCTGTCTGTCAAATAAATAAGTAAAATCTTTAAAAAAAAAAAAAAAGATGTGATACACACACACACACACACTCTCACACATACAATGGAATACTATGCAGCCATCAAAAGAAATGAAATCTTGCCATTTGCAACAATGTGGATGGAACTACAGGGTATTATGCTTAGTGAAATAAGTCAATCAGAGAAGACAATTATCTCCCTGATATGAGGAAGTGGAGATGCAACGTGGGGGGTTTGGGGGGTAGGAAAAGAATAAGTGAAACAAGATGGGATCGGGAGGGAGACAAACCATAAGAGACTCTTAATCTCACAAAACAAACTGAGGGCTGCCGGGGGGAGAGGGGTAGGAAGAGGGTGGTTGGATTATGGACATTGGGGAGGGTATGTGCTATGGGGAGTGCTGTGAAGTGTGTAAACCTGGCGATGCACAGACCTGTACCCCTGGGGCTAATAACACATTATATGTTAATAAAAAAAAAAGTGTTACTCTTTTAGTTTCAAAGTCAAATCATGGATTCTAAAAGAGATGAGCCATTTTTTCCAATGTGGATGCAAATATTAAAAGGAAAATTATTTTTTGGCATTCCATTCAGATACTGGAAAACTTCTAAATATGTTTAAAATGATTTGGGTATATGAATCTACATGAAAATTAAATTATATGAAATCTAAATACAGACCAAATATTTCTGATGGAAATTTAGCATTCAGATTCAGATGTTCTGTCAGTATATAATATTCACACCAGACTGTTAGGACTTAGTATGAAAAGAAGACTGTAAAACATCCCAATATTTTTTTCTATTGACTAGACGTTGAAATGATAATACTTTAGATCTACTGGGCAAAATGTAAAATAATCTATATTATTAAATCTCATTTCACCTGTCTCTTTTAACTTTTTAAAATGTGACTACTAGGGGTGCCTGGGTGGCTCAGTGGGTTGAGCCCCTACCTTTAGCTCAGGTCATGATTCTCAGGGTCCTGGGATCGAGTCCCACATCGGGCTCTCTGCTTGGCAGGGAGTCTGCTTCCCTCTCTCTCTCTCTCTGCCTACTTGTGATCTCTGTCAAATAAATAAATAAAATCTTTAAAAAAATAAAAAATAAAAAAATAAAAATAAAATGTGACTACTAGATAATTCAGACTTACGTTTGTGCCTTGCTCTGTCCTTCTACTGAATACCACTGCTCTAGACACACTTGGCCTTGTTTAATAATAATGATTACAGCTACTGCTGAATGTTTATTGTACTATGTGTCAGATACTGTTCTAAACACTTCACGTGAATGACCAGATGATTACTTTTAAATACCACAAAAAAAAAAAAAAAACAAAACTTGCTCATCTTCTTAGTGCTTTCATTTCCCCATGTGTTAAAAAAATAGAAAGAAAAACACAAAATGTGGCCTAGGACAAAATGCTATAGAGAAGAAGAGAAAAGGAATTAGGCCTCAGAATATTTAAAGGGATGGCCTATTCCTGGAAATAATCCACGTAATTGTTCAAAAGAAAGTTCAGGGAACTAAGGGGCACCCTCACTATTTGGCAAAATAACATTATCTAAATTGGCAGGAGGGGCCCCTGGGTGGCTCACTCAGTTAAGGGTCTGCCTTAGGCTCAGGTCATGATCTCAGGATCCTGGGATGGAGCCCTGGGTCAAGCTCCCTACTCAGTGGGGAGTCTGCTTGTCCTTCTCCCTCTGCCCCTCCCCACACTGGTGCTCCCTCTTTCCTAAATAGATAAATAAATAAAATCTTTAAGTAATTAATTAATAGGAAGGGGGAAATGGCTAGTGTAATAACATCAAGAAATCCTTTGAGACTAAAGAGTTTGGCTTAAATATTTTGTACTCAGCGTATCAGGCCCAGGTTAATTTTCTATGATCAATCCTTTCCCTCCCTCTATTTAATCAAGAGGCAAGACATTTTAGATTTGTAAAACATACATATGTATTTAAGAGGACTCACCAACTCATATCTAAATATCTTTCTTTTCACTGTTGTTTGGTTTCAACTAAATTGTTTTTGTGGGGTTTTTTGTTTTCATAAAAAATAGAATCCTCCAGCCAGGAATCCTTTTAAAAGAAATGGAGACTATCTGCAGAGATCATAAAAAATTTAGTATTACCACCTTAGGAAATATCACAGGAAGGATAAAACAGAAATCACTGGCTAGCTTTTTAAAAATAACCTTTCTTATTTTTGAATAGTAAAGATAATAAACGTACATGACAGAAAATTTATCTGGTTTATTTATTATAATTTTATTTCTGTTTTAGCAACAGAATATAGCAACAGAAAGTTTAAATCTGGTAAATTTAAATTAAATGAGAATTTAATATAACATATAGTAAAATTTATCATTTGGTTTATTGATTATACTTTTGTTTCTGTTTTAGCAACCTCAGGATTTTATAGTGGGTAACAATATAAGGCAGTTAGTGGTACTTTTACCTGTCACTGTTAACCTCTCCTGCCCTCCAGCTGTTATTAAATTGCCTGGGTGAGCTGAGAAACTTGTTTCATAAACCCACCAGAATACAGATAGAAGTAAAATTTTCCATTGCAATGCTGAAAATTATGGACCTTTCCACTGACAATAAATGGAAAAGACTAACTTTCAGAGAACTGTAGAGATTGTGAGGCCTTAAGCAATCCCCTATTTCCCTTTCCTTTTATTTTGTAAATTATTTAATCAACTTTAAGCACTGAGAAGGACATTTTAAAACAATGTAAACTTACAATCTACTATTATTTCTATTTGTGCCAATATTTTAATTGTAATCACAGTATGTATAGGATATCGTGTTCTACTCTTTCCTCTTAATTTTCATACTTTACACAATCACCATATGGGTCACTGTACTAAAATTATACTCTTCCATTATATTGATATCTTGTAATTTATTCAATGTCCCTACTATTGGTTGTTCAGGTTTTAAAACCATAGCTACAATCTTTATATTTAGCTTTCCAAGACATTTTATTCTTCTTTTTGACGTATTTCTTGTGATATCTGATACTTACGAATATTTCCAGTTGTCCTCCAAATTTACAAGGACATCCAAACCCCAGCTAGCCATAAGCTTGCTTGATTTCTTTATAACGTAATATCTGAGTACAATACTAAATCTTATTATTGATTTAACTTGCTTTTTTAAATCAGTAGTAGGAACACTGACTCCCTTTTTTCAACTCCCATTCTTCTCTGTGTATTATCTGTTTCTATTTTAGATAATTTTTCACCTATTTTTAGCATCTTGGTGCTTTACTAAAATTTACAGAAATTATTCCTATGTTATAAAATTTAATATTTTATGTCTAAAATGTATTATTAAGTATTTTGCGAATTTGATACTATCCTTTTAACTTAATAAAGCCAAAATTTGGAAGAAAAAGTTTCAATCATATCTGGCCATCTTTTCCTTTGTATTCCTCCCTCTTACTACTTAAATAGTTGGAAAGTCTCTTTTTTGGTGAAATATTGGTAACTGTTGAGCTGGGTGATGAATAAACACAGAAGTCCATTTTACTATTCTCCCACTTGGGTGTATGTTGGGAAAGGTCTGTAATAAAAACTTTTTTTTTTTTAATTTATTTATTTATTTATTTATTTGACAGAGGAAGAGAGATCACAAGCAGGCAGAGAGGTAGGCAGAGAGAGAGAGGGGAGGAAGCAGGCTCCCCCCTAAGCAGAGAGCCCAACGTGGAGCTTGATCTTAGGGCCCTGGGATCATGACCTGAGCCAAAGGCAGATAACCCGCTGAGCCACCCAGGTCCCCTAACAATCACTTCTAATAGGCTGATAGAAGGACGCTCCAGCACACTACTGGGAGACAGAACAGTAAAGAAAGCAAGATTTTTTTCAAATTGTGATAAAATAAACATAACAAAGTTTACCATTTTAACCAGTTTTAAGTGTATAATTCAGTGGTATTTTTTTTTAAAGATTTATTTATTTATTGAAGAGAGAGAGCATGAGCAGGAGGGGTGGAGACAGAGGGAGAAAAGCACACTCCCTGTTAAGCAGGGAGCCCAACGTGGGGCTTGATCCCATGACCCCAAGACCCCGAGACCATGACCAGATCCGAAACGAAGAGTTGGACATTCAACTCACTAAGCTACCCAGGTGCCCCAATTCAGTGGTATTAATTACATTCACCATGTCATGCAACCATCCCCACTATCCATTTCCAGAACTCTTCTATCATCCCAAACAGAAACTCTATACCCATTCAATAATAACTCCCCATTTCTCCCTTACTTCAGCCCCTGCTAACCATCACTCTACTTCTTGTCTCTGAATTTGGCTAGTAGGTATGTCATATGTGGAACCGTATCAGATTTCAACTTGTGTGTCTCGGTAATTTTACAAACATGCCTGGCCCGGAGGGAGGGTGTGTGGGTGTCACTCCACCCTCTCAGTTCCAAGGAATAAGCCGTCCATAGATTCACCAAAGCACAGAAAACACAGGGAATCCAGTCTCCTCCTCTAGGAGGCCCCAGGACAGCTATAATAGGGAGCTCAAGAGCCTGGAAAGAGTAGAATATGCCAAGTCCACAATTACGTTTATCTTTTCAATAAATAACAGACCAGTATTTCAACCTAAAAGAAGTTCATCACAGTTCAGCGTTTATAAAAGTGTGGTTTCCAGACCAATGTCATCAGAAACTGGGAACTTGTTAAAAGTGCACATTCTTGGGCCCAACACCACACCTACAAAACTCTGAGGGTAGGGTCCAGCAATTTGGTTTGTAAGAAGCCCACCAGGTGATTTTTGTTGTGTGTTTTTTTTTTTAAGATTTTATTTATTTATTTGACAGACAGAGATCACAAGTAGGCAGAGAGGCAGGCAGAGAGGCAGGGGGAAGTGGGCACCCTGCTGAGCAGAGAGCCCAATGTGGGGCTCAATCCCAGGACCCTGAGACCATGACCTGAGGAGGTCAGAGGCTTAACCCACCAAGCCACCTAGGCAGGTGATTCTGATGCATTCTCAAATTTGAGAACTACTGCTCTACAGTAATGATTCTAGATTCTAACTACTGATGCTCAAAAAGGTCCTCAAAACGCTCCATGGTCATTCCTAAGTGTAAATTCCCATTCCTGATCATACATCAAGTAAGTATAAGGGAATGGGGGTAAAAAACAGGAAAAATTATATTAATGGGAAGAGTCACAATTAACACTTTTTAAAAATATTTGTATAAATATGAGTCAGGAAGAGTGTTTGTCAAAGATTATTTAAATAGAGTTCTTGAAACCATTCACTGCAAAAGTGCATTTCTCCTGGCAAACCTGAACTGTTATTTTATGATATCTGTGAGATTCTGAATTCAATTCTCTTCCCACATGCTAGCAGAGGCTGTAATGGAGATCATTCCATGCTGGACAGAGGAGGCTGGGAATCCAGAACATAAGCCAAATTCCAGTCTCTGCTCTGCCCTCCAGATTTAACTCCACCTAGCAGAGCTACTCTATGCTGACATATAAGTGACATAATAGTGACTATTGTGCAGGATTTCTGAGAAGATCACTAATAATGTCAACCCCCATCATACCTTCCTTCCTCATTAAGAGAACTTTCACTGAGTTTTCGTGGTTTGGAAAACCAGGAACATAGTACTCATCCCAGGAAGAAATAATGATTGGTCCAAGGCAACCCTATTCCAACAAATGGTTTTCAAGTGGCCAATTGACCCATTTCAGGCCAAGGAGAAATAAGAACAAGCCTACCAAGAGGCTCCAGAGAAAGACTTCTTCCAGATTAAAAAGACAGAGATTAGCCTTCCTTCTTTCTTCTGGACTTGGATGATATCAGGACACCGTGTCTGGAGCTATGCTTCAAAAGGATCCTAATTGTAATATAGACTGTAAGACACCTAACATGATACCTAGGAAAAGTTCTCAAATTTTAGTGTGCAGCAAAAGCACCTGAGGAGTGTTTAGACATACAGATTTTAGGGATGCTGTACTCAAGAACATGAATCAGTAAATCTTGGATAGGGCCCAAAGACCTTACTGAACCCATTTTTTTTTTATAAATTTTTTTAAAGATTTTATTTATTTATTTGACGGAGAGATCACAAGTAGGCAGAGAGGCTGGCAGAGAGAGAGGGGAGGAAGCAGGCTCCCTGTGGAGCAGAGAGCCCGATGCGGGGCTCGATCCCAGGACCCTGGGATCATGACCCGAGCTGAAGGCAGAGGCTTTAACCTACTGAGCCACCCAGGTGCCCCTGAACCCATTTTCAATAAGCACCCCAGGTGATCCCCCTCACATCCTGTTCCGGGCCCTAGTTCTCACACAGGTGGTCCCTGGATGAGACCCCAGTTCCAAAACTGCAGCTCACCAGGTGTACAGACCTACTCATAGTCCTTCCTTAAATATTGATTTTGCCTCATCAGGTACCAGGCATTGTGACAGAAACAAAGATGGAGGAAACAGTATCTTGCTATCAAGGAGCTTTGTAAGCTAGTAAGACAAACAGCCGATCCAAAGACAAAGCAGCAGGTACTAACTATTGTCAAGAGTTGCAAGGTAGGAGATGGGAGACTGAACCCGTCCCCACCCTGCCCCACCCCTAGTCAAATGTTCTCATTTGACTTAGGCTTCCAATGACAGATTTCAAGAGTGAAAGGTTTTGCTGGCAGAGAGAGAACAGTAAAAATGAAGCTTCAGCTATGATTTGGAAAACACTTCATTTGGAGTGGGGCTGGAGACTTAAACCCGGAAGAGACTGGTAAGAAACAAAATTCTGGAAAGGTGATTTTCACAAATGGGTCATTTTGTGACAGGTTGAGCTTGGACACTGGACTCAATTTTCTAGGCCATGGGAAATCATACATTCATTCAGCACACACAGTGACACACACCCTCTGTGCTAGGCCAGGGGATGGGTGCTGTGTAGTTCCTGCCCTCAGAGGAGCTCAGAGATGACGGGGTGGCCCAGGCTGGATATCAGACACAGTAAGGCGTGAACATTCCTGTGACGGGAGAATCACAGGGAAAGAGGAGTATCCATACTGGAGAGGCCCCTCACTCAGATTAAGTCAAATGGGGAAGAAGACTGTGTCCATGCCGAACCTTGAACAGTTGGCCATGTGTAGGACAGGGAAATAGGGAGTCTTGTTTCTCTAAGGCTCAGTCTCTGCCTTGATTTCCTTCCTGGTACCCAGCACTTCCATTTTATTAAAACAGAACATGCATTAGAGAAATGTGCTAAGCAGCAGAACAGATGCAAAGGAAAATGAGGATCTACCATAGGGGACAGTAGTTCTGACTGTGGACCCTCCAGGACCTGTCCCCCAAGACTGATTGGTCCTGTCCCCCACAGGCCTACAGAATGACCTTAATTTCTGAGGGCCCTCCCACTCTCCCATCTGGAACCAGCCCTGCTCTCATCAACAGGCCATACTTCCAGTGAGTAACAGCCTGCCTTTGTCATCCCTGTGCCTGTACATAAATCTCCCCTCTCCCACCCCCAGGAAGCCTTCTCTGACCACCCATGATGGAGTTAGGCGCACCTCCTCTATTGTTCTGTGGTCTGTGCAAAGTGTACCAAATCATTTATCATACAGTCCTATGAGTTTTGAATTATTGGTCTGCTTGTTTACCTCCCTAAGGAGAGGGTCTGTGTTTTACCTTCGAATCTCTAGGGCCTGTCACATTATATGATAGATGGGTGGCCCTGTATTCGTTGGGCAGGAGCTGCTGACATCCTGCCTCGCACCTGAAGCCCCTTCCCCAAAGGGCTGGGCTGTCTCCCCTGCCTTTAAATGCTGCCCCAAGTCTTGCTACCACCTGGCTGGGCGGCCGGGATCAAGAGCAGCACATTGTCTTGGTTTGTATCTGCTACATTCCTCACTCACTTACCGCATGGGACCCCCTGGATATTTAGAATGACCCAGGAGGCATCAAGTTCATCTCAGACAAGTGGTACGGACACAGGTTTCTACCTCTCCCCCCCGAAAGAGTCCAGCCCCACAGCCAGCTTAAACTCCCAGCCCTGCCTTTTCAGGCTGATTCCCCATTCTTTTTTTTCTTTTTTAAGATTTTACTTATTTCTTTATTTGACGAGAGAAACATCAAGAGAGGGAACACAAGAAGGGGGAGTGGAAGACGGAGAAGCAGACTTCCCGCTGAGCAGGGAGCCCGACACAGGGCTCAATCCCAGGACCCTGGGATCATGACCTAAGCCAAGGCAGATGCTTAACTGACTGAGCCACCCAGGGGCCCCCCGATTCCCCGTTCTTACTGCACTATGTAGGACAACAGGGTGGTAGAGCACAGGAAGTTGAACCAGACTGCCAAATTCAAATCCTGACTCTACCATTTGCATGCAGCATGTGACCTCCAGCAAATTACTGAACCCATTTGTGCCTCAGTTTCCTCACTTACTCAATGGGGATGATAATGGGAGCACCCACGTATTATGGATGAAAATTTAGTAAATAACATGCCAGTTGTTTGGCACGGGGCCAGGCTCCTAGGAAACACCAGCAAACATCAGCTATTCATATCTGTGACATGGACCCTCCAACAGGAAGAAGCAGGGGCCTCACAGACTAAGACATAGTCTAGCTCTGAAGCCAAGGCCAGGCCCCTCAGTACCCAAGATCTGATAGCACCGCTGGGACTTTGACCAAGGGCCCTGCCCTAGCAAGTCTATCTAGTCTACAGGCTGGGACTTATCCCATCTACTCCTGTCTCTGTTTCTGCAGCTAAAAAACATATGGAACTGATCAGAGCAAGTAAATTCAGGGCTTTCTCCACCAGGCAGTTCAAAGCACCTTACATTCTTTTTGGAACTAGCTGGAGTGTAGCCAAATGAAAAATCAGCCCAACTGAAATGTATGAGAAACAAGCGATTGCTATTATAGCTCACTGGAGACCGAAGCATCATTGCAAAGCATCATTGCGTATTGGCTCTTTGCATGCAAATAAGAAAATATAGGGGCACCTGGATGGCTCAGTGGGTTAAAGCCTCTGCCTTCAGCTCGGGTCATGATCCCGGGGTCCTGGGATCGAGCCCCATATCGGGCTCTCTGCTCGGCAGGCTCCCCCCTCTTTTTCTGCCTGCCTCTCTGCCTACTTGTGATTTGTCAAATAAAATCTTTTAAAAAAAATTAAAAAAAAAGAAAATATATGATCATGTATTAATTTTGAGGTTGGAAAATTTGATAATATATATTTATTTTCCATTTCTACTTCATTCTCCCTCTTCAAATGGGTAGGTGATATCTGTAACTCTATGTTTTAAAAATTGATAACATGTGAATATGATGTAAAAAATTCAAATAATACAAAATGGTATAAAGTGATAAATCTGGATGAACTTTGCCCCCCCCACCTTGTTTTGGCAACCACTGTGATAATTTTCCTATGCACACTATCCGAAATATTTAATGCATTAACAAGCATATTGACGATAGTCTCCATCATTCTTACAAAAAAAGTAGCATACTACGCAATCCTATATTTTACTTTTTTAAAAAAAGATTTTATTTATTTGACAGACAGAAATCACAAGTAGGCAGAGAAGCAGGTAGAGAGAGGGGGGAAACAGGCTCCCTGCTGGGCAGAGAGCCCGATGCGGGGCTCGGTCCCAGGACCCTGAGATCATGACCTGAGCCTAAGACAGAGGCTTAATCCACTGAGCCACCCAAGAGCCCCTATATTTTACTTTTTTTTGAAAAAGTGTTTTTTAGAAAGATTCTCTGATATCATCCAAATCTGTTCCTGTCAACCTGCATCATTTTTTAACAGCTGCACAATACTGCACTGAATGGATGTTCCATAATTTAACCATCCCTTGGTGATAGATATTTAGTTCATTTCCAATCTGTTGCTATAAACAATGCTGCAATGTATATCTATCCTTGTACACAGGCCTCTACACACATATCCAAGTATATCTTTATGATAAATTCAGAATTCAAATTGCTAGAACAAAGGCAAATCCATTCTAAAATTTTGACAAGCTGCCAAACTTCAGGGCAATTCCATCTACGTACCTGCTAGGTACCATGATTGGGTTTGGACAGGTGTCCATCCCCTTGAAATTATACGAACAAAGTCAAATATGTGTTTCTTTTTCTCAAGAGACAATCCATAGCTTTACTGAGATTCTCAAAGGGGTATGTAACTAACAAGGATGAGAAGTACTGAGTCAAACGGATTCTTGTATAGCATCCAAAATAATCGACAGCAGAAGTTGAAGCAAGGTAGGACCCAGAAAAGACCTTCCTAAATGCTCCCTGGAGAGATGCGAGAGGGAGGATGCCAGGAACTGACTATACCAGGGGGGCTGTATCTAGTAAGGACTTCCTACAGGGAAGAGGACTCAAGTACACATAAATCAGCAGAATTTGTTCCCACTCACAAACCAGCCCTTCCATGTTAGTTTCTGGTAATAATCTAATGTCACCTCTGATAGGGGGGCAGTACAGGACAGATAAGAGCCTTAACCCAGAGAAATTAATCCACAAGTCAGGAAGGTCTTTCTACTGGACCCGACAAAAGGCCACTCTTGGGACCTGTAGCTCTGTTATAAGTAGGGCCATTCATACTGTAGGCCTTAAAGGATTAATGATGGGGGGAGGTTTGATGAAGGTGTTTTCTAGAGCAAATTATAGTCTGGCCTATAGCTGCAATTTATCCCTCCAGCTGATTGCGGTTCATTCTACTAAGAACATTCCCTCGGGTTCTTTGTCTAGCAATCTGGACCAAGAAGCAATATAGCAATTTACTGACCTCAAACACCTTGAACCTTTAAAAACAATTCTTCAAAGGTGATGGTTTAGGTTCCTGTAGCAAAAGCTCTTAGTCCAGTGCAGACACAACTGAACACTAACAAGCTACTCCCAATAAAACAAGCAACAGGCCTTACAAATCCTAAATTCCTAGGTACATTATTCTTAATATAGTAATCCATCTCAGGTTCAATTAAGTTTTAAAAAATAAACAAAGCCTCTTTGGTTTAAACCCTCTATTTGGTCTAGGGGTATCAAACATTGTAAAACTATGGGGGGAATTTCATGTGATAGGGCATAATAAAAAGCTGTCCTTGAGAATGGGAACAATGTCAGCTTTTACCACATTATCTACAGCATAACGACAGGCCCAAGTTCCTTGAAGTCCCATGTTTTCATTAATACTTTACTCAATTTATCAAGGATGCATATATTCATGTAAGTCTTTCTTTTAAAGCTTAGTTTCTCAAAGCAAGGTCCAAGAAACATCTGAATCACAATCATCCAGGGAATCTATTAAATATGCATTTTCCTGGGCCCAATTCTGTCACATTGGATGAGAATCAGGGGTGAGTGGCATTAAGAATATCCATGTTGTCGAGCTTCCTGAGGAATTCTGATGTACCCTGAAGTGACGAAGCTATGACTTTAGAGGTCATCTTAGTTTAACCTTCCACCCTTAACAGCCCCATCCAAAAGGGGCTACAAGGTCCCCGCCTAAACACCTCTTGCTGAGAAAGCTCTCCATCTCCAAGTCCACCCAGCCTAGGGGTTTCAAAAGCCACACTCTTACGTCCAGCAGAATGCACCATCCAACCCAGCTCTGTCCAACACCACAAGGAGTAAGGTTATTCTCTGGTCCACATGCTAAGTCCCTCAAGAATTGAGGGCCATAAACTTGTGTCCCCTCACCCACCTCATCTGTAAAACAAGGTTAGGAACCCTACCGCAAGTTGAAATAACAATTAAATGAGGAACTAAGGATGACTGTTATTCAAAGTTCCTCCAGGTAGGACATGGTGGCACCCACTGCCTCCATAGTAGCCCAAATTTTAATGAAAGCAAACCCTCAAGGGCTAGGTTTGGGCCAAATCACAGCCCCCAAATATTTTAAGTTTCTTGTTTTATAATAAAACGTATAAATTCTGAATTCTACTCCAAAATATATCTGGTTGTTTTTAATCTCAAAGATCGGGGTAAGAGTGACCCCACCCCCACCCCAGACCCTTGGTTTATTCTGAAGCTTCAGTTATTCCCTGGTAGTGCCTGGCACTCATTATTGAAGAAGACTGGGCAGAAGATCAGGGTGGGGAAAACAAATAAGTGGATAGACATAAAGAAATGGGCCAGGGCGCCTGGGTGGCTCAGTGGGTTAAGCCGCTGCCTTCGGCTCAGGTCATGATCTCAGGATCCCGGGATTGAGTCCCGCATCGGGCTCTCTGCTCAGCAGGGAGCCTGCTTCCCTCTCTCTCTCTCTCTCTCTCACTCTGCCTGCCTCTCTGTCTACTTGTGATCTCTCTCTGTCAAATAAATAAATAAAATCTTAAAAAAAAAAAAAAAAGAAAGAAAGAAATGGGCCAAAGGCCGTAAGTCTGAGGGTAACCAGGGAGCTCATTCTTCAGATGCAGAGAACTGGTGTGATTTGACTTGACTGTACATGTTACTCTCTAACTTGCTTTCAGAGAAAAATGATCCCTAGCCAAATATTAAAATATTTAGGAGGGAAATTCACATTTGCCCTTGATCTAACAGTCATGTACGTGTGTGTGTGTGTTTCCCCCAAAACAACAGAAATCTGGCCTGAGCTGAATCTAAGGGATCTGGCCTTGACCAGATAGGGCTGGGCTCTGGGAAGGAAGCCCGTTTTGGGTGGCTGTGATTACCCATCTCATTCGGGCTTCCCTCTCTCATGCTTCCCCTTCCACCTGTGTCTTCTGAGAATTCCCTGGTAAGGAAAGGGCTAAGGTTTGGCAGTCAGAAGTGTTACCTGCAATGTAAGGAGGAGGTGGGATTGGTAATTTGGAGGGGGTGACCCTACCCATTCTTTCCACTGTCAGCTGGAGAAAGCAGAGGCCCATGTGTCATGGGAGGTGTGGGTTACTCAGTCCTGCTCACAAACGCGCATCACCCCAGAGAGCACTTACAGGGGGCCAGATTGTTGAAAAGCAAAAGCCTCTTTGGCCCCATAGTCTCCTGCTAGTCAAAGCCAAGACAAAACAGTGAGACGGCCCCTGGCAGACTCAAGTCATAGATGTCATAAGAATAACATATTCCCGGGGCGCCTGGGTGGCTCAGGTCATGATCTTCGGGTCTTGGGATCAAGCCCTGCATCGCTCTCTGCTCGGCAGGGAGCCTGCTTCCCCCTCTATCTCTGACTGCCTCTCTGCCTACTTGTGATCTCTCTGTGTCAAATAAATAAATAAAATCCTTAAAAAAAAAAAAAAAAGAGTAACAGATTTCCATACGCCAGCCAGACATTCTACTGAGGGCATTAGATACATGAGGAGAGAAAGGGTAAGAAACTAGGAAAACTGAGTAAGTGTCTTAAAAGGAGAAAAGAAAGAAGTAAAAAGAAAACTTAGGTATTAGACTGAGCCAGCTGCAAGGAGTACTAACTCTGTCCTTTCTTGTTAATGCCTGAAGCCACCACAGTTCCTGGCACATGAACTCAATAAATAACCGCTGTGGTCTCCGACCCGTCTCCATTCTGAACTGTATAAACTGCTCCTTCTGGACGGTGCCGGGGGATACCCGCCGGGGCTGCCGGCGCCCGCTCCACCCTTTGGCCGCCCAAGCCCCGCCCGCAGGCCGGCGGCGGGCACCCCTCCTGGGCGCGGCACAGGGCTGTCCCCCCGAGAGTGCTGCGACCCCTTCCCGGAGCCCAGGACCCCCGGCCCGGGTCCCCCTTACCGCTCGAGCCGAGATGGGGCCCCGCTCGTCCCCCGCGGCGGGTCAGATCACACCCTAGAAGGGCCGGGCAGCGGGTCTTATCCCGGGCGGACCCGCCCCACTTCGGGGTGGAGACTGAGTCCGAGTTCCTGGTTGTCCCTCTGCACACGGGACCGGAAAATCCTCCGGGTCGGGTGGGGTGGGGGCGAAGCGCACCTGGAGCTTGGGCCCGGGACCGCCGCGCCTGGCACCCAGCTGGAGACCAGCCTTGCCCCTGAGCCTGGGGCTGCGTCCCCGGCACGCCGTCCAGGCTCTGCGGTCTCGTCGCCCTCCCGGATAGCACCGCCTGCCCCGCCCCGTCCAGCCCCGCGCCTCCCTCCGCGGACTCCGAGCACTTGGACTTTCCGGGTCTGGGGCTCCCAGGCGCCCTAGCACTCTCGGAGGTGCGAGTATCCGCCATGCGGCCGCGGGGGCCGGAGTCCCGCCGCGAATCACAGCTTCCTCCCGGGGAAACTGCATTTTCTCTCGCTCCGTCTGGGCCAGAGCAGTGGGGAGTGAAATCACCAAGGCACATTGTTTCTCTCTTGCACATTAAAACAAATACCCACCAAAAGGCCCCAGCAGCTCCCCATCTCCCTTGAGGAAATGGAGTTCCCTTTCCTTTGGAAGGAGACCTTCGGGAATAGGAGTGCAGAGCAGCTTTTTCTCTCCTCCCCAGTAAATGACCAGGGTTTGGAACTGGTGGGTAGCCCCTAGGTTCGGCCCGGGAGCGGCGCTCAGGCGGTGTAGACCAGTTGTATGCGTTCGTTTCTGCCTCCCCGAGTGACGCTGGCCTCTTGAAGGCACCTACTAAGTCTAGGTCGTCCTGGCACACGTGCCTAGTATCGGTTTCAGCACATAGTAGGTGTTTGGTGCTTGCAGAATGAATCCTTTGAGCCTACCCGCAAATTCGGATATTATTTAACAGAGGGTGGGTAGCTTGGGGGAGTGTGTTTGCTATCCAATAGAGCAAAATCCAAGTGGCTACTGCACCCTTAAAGCCAGAGAGGTAACTTTAAATCGGGAGGATTTAGTAAAAGGAGGAGGTTTGACCTGGTCTTTTAAGAACATGGATTTTAAAATCAGAGTGGTTTAGATTCTAGACCTCGTTCTGCCCCTTTTCTCTGCTTTGATAACTTAAAGTTTCTAGCTTCAGTTTATGAACTAATCTAGAGGAAACAAAATAGGGATGAAAAAGAATGAAACAGGATCATTCATTTCCTCAGAGTAATTAGAGACACTATGGCATTCCTTAAAAAGTAACAATTAGGGGTGCCTGGGTGGCTCAGTTGGTTGGGCGTCTGCCTTTGGCTCAGGTCATGATCTCAGGATCCTGGGATCAGCCCCGCATGGGGCTCTCTGCTCAGCAGGAAGCCTGCTTCCCCCTCTCTCTCTGCCTGCCTCTCTGCCTACTTGTGATCTCTCTCTGTGTCAAATAAATAAATAAAATCCTTAAAAAAATAAATAGTAACAATTAGGCTACTCTAAAAATAAATAAAAGGTTTGAGAATGGAGCTGACGCTCTCTGCCAAGATCACCTTTGCCAGGCAGGTACACCTAGCTCACAACCGCCCTTTTCTCCTATAAATGCCCTCACACAGGGTTGAGGAGCCACAGTCCAAAGCTAACTTTCTGGGTACAAAAGGTCAGAAGTAAATTTGTGATACCCTTCCTATTCTAGAGCTCCTGTAGGCTTGGACTGGAGCTAAATTTCTATAGAAACCACATCCATGCTCTGCTGCTCCTTTGCACTCTCCTGCTGGTGTCAAGTACAGGGTTTCCCGAGAATGAGCCCATAAAGTTAAGCACTTACACAAGAATCTCTATCTCGGTCTCTGCTTCTAGGGAGACTGATCTAAGACAGAGTATTAAAAAAATTAATATCATTGTTGAAATTAAAAACTCAAAGGAGACTTTTTTTTTAATTGTATTTATGTTTTTAAATTTCTTTTCAGTGTTCCAGAATTCATTGTTTATGCACCACACCCAGTGTCCTCCATAATACCCACCACCAGGCTCACCCAACCTCCCACTCCCCTCCCCTCCAAAACCCTCAGATTATTTTTCAGAGTCCCATCTCTCATGGTTCGTCTTCCCCTCAAATTTTCCCCAACTCACATCTCAAAGGAGACTTTAAAGATAGCACAATGAACACATGCTTTTGCCTCCCCTCTCTCTTGAAATTCAAACAAAACAAGAGCAGATTTTTTTTTTTTTAATCTCACAAGAACAATGTAACAAGAGAAGAAAAAGAATGAGATTTTGGAAGGTGGAAAGCAGATAGACCTAGATCATGGACCTAGCAGACCTGAGAAAAGGGGACTCCTGAGCCCAGAATAGATCAAGCCAGGTCAAGCAGGTCAAGAAGTGACATAGTATGGCAGAACTTCTCAGACTATGTAGGTCTTGCTACATCAGGGCGCTTCTGAAAGTGGTTATAGACTTAAGAATAGAAACAGCGGATTTTGTCTAAGTCTCTAGAATCCCCAAGACCACACTGCGGCCACCACCCCTCTCCCACTTTGGTAAAAGATTGAAACCATAATCTCTGGAGGGCATAAGGCAGAGGGTCTCCTGAATGGGGCATACCGGGTGTAGTCAAGTTGTTCTGGTTATTTAAGTCTCCCTCCCAAAGTACCCCAAAACTTGGGGACTCTAAACAACCACCATTTTATGGTATCTCATGATCTCGTGTGTTGGGCAATTCTCTGTTCCACATGACATCAACAAAGGTCACCTAGCAGTATTCAGCTGACAGGGAGGTCAGTCTGGAGGCTTCACTCACATGTTTGGTATCATGGCAAGGGGAGCTGGGAGGCTAGCCTTGGCTGGCACTGGCCACCAGAGCATCTGACTAAGCATGCTCTCTCCACATGGCAGTTCCGGGGTCATATTTCCTACATGGAGACTCAGGCTCCCAGAAAGGATGCTCCAAGAGACCCAGGAAGTAGTAGGCTTCTTACCACCTAGGTTCAGAAGCCCCTGAATGTTATTTCCATTACATCCTATAGGTCATGCAAATCAATAAGGCTAGCCCAGACTCAAGGGAAGGGGAATTGGACTCCATCCCTGAATGGGGGGACTAACAAAAATTTTGCAGTGTTAAATAACAAAAACTCAGCCAAGTACATTTTAAAGATCTCCTTGGCTTTATTAATTGCTTCATGAATCAGGCAGCACCATATCTAGCAATGAGACGGGAACTCCAAAGGGCTACAGAAAGGGAAAGATTGTTAAAGTTAGGGAGAGAGTGGCAAAAAGGAAATTATTAGCAAAGAATCCATTGTTTTAGAGAAGGTTGCCCTCCTAAGGGGAACAGATGAGGTCTATCAGTAAATTTCCTAGTGTTAATCAGGAAATTTCATGACTGGTTAAAGGTTACGTTCCTGGGGGTGGGGGTCCGGTAGAACTGCAGTCAGGTTAGGTATTAAGTCTTGGTTTAATGACTTGGGGGCTCATCCTAAGTGATGTGATTTTGGGCCTGTGGTTTTCTATTTAAACAGCGGCCACCCTTAGCAAGGGGAATTGCACTGAAATTGAATATCTATATGAAACTTAATATGAGAAATATTGAGCTGGTCAGTGTTCTTCCTTATGTGGTTTATCCACTACTGGCAGCCGGAATGTGGAGTTTGGAATATTCTTCCTTGGGGAGAGTAAAGACCTACAAAGACCATCAGGTACTCCATGAAACTAGAGCAACCCTTTAGTGAACTTATCCTAGTGAAGTCCTACCCACCTGCACATAGTGTCCAGGTCACATTTAAGATCTCACTTTTAGGGGTGCTAGATAAAATCGAGGACACCTAGTTAAATGGAATTCCAGGTAAATAATAATTCTTTAGTAAAGTATAGAATACTTACATGCCATAGGTATGTCCTAAATATTGCATAGGATACACTGATCCAAAACATTGTTTATCTAAAATTCAAATTTAACTATATATCCTGTTTCATTTTGTTTTGCTAAATCTGACACTCTTCAATAAGAATAGATAGCTGAAAGTCATCGGAATTTAAGAGAAGGATCTGACATAAATCAGAACAGGAAAAAAGAAACTTCAAAGAAACAGAGTATGTAGAGAGAGGAAAACTTCTAAAAATCTATTATCAATTTCCCTTGAGAAATAAAAAGAACTAGAATAAAAACAGAATAGAGGGGGCGCCTGGGTGGCTCAGTGGGTTAAAGCCTCTGCCTTCGGCTCAGGTCATGATCCCAGTGTCCTGGGATTGAGCCCCACATCGGGCTCTCTGCTCCACGGGGAGCCTGCTTCCTCCTCTCTCTCTCTGCCTGCCTCTCTCTGCCTACTTGTGATCTCTGTCAAATGAATAAATAAAATCTTAAAAAAAAAAAAAACACAGAATAGAGTCTCTAAAAAAATGAACACTCACAGCACCAAACTGAGTTCTTGTAAATTAAAAACATGATAGCAAGGGGGCACCTGGGTGGCTCCGTTGGCTAAGTGTCTGCCTTCGGCTCAGGTCATGATCCCCAGGGTTCTGGGATGGAGCCCTGCATCAGACTCCCTGCTCAGTTGAAAGCCTGCTTCTCCCTCTCCCACTCCCCCTGCTTGTGTTCTCTCTCTCTTACTCTCTCTGATAAGTAGTAAAATCTTAAAAAAATATATATAGCAAAAATGAAAAACTCAGTACAGTGGTAAGAGGACAATATTAAGGAACTATCCTAGGATTTATAGACAAAAGGCAAAAAGGAGAGAAAGATAAGAATATTTGAAAACCAGTCCAAGACATCTGGGAAATAGAGAAGAAATCAATTAAATAATCCAATTATATATTTTTAGAACTACAGGATATTGCTACCTGAAACCGGCTTTGCCTCTTGGTGAGTGTCGAGACAAAAGACACAACCAATCCATAATCTAGGAAAAGAAAGTGTTTTACTTGTAACATGTAAAAGAGAACATCGGGTGGATATTTCCCACCATAGTGTCTCCTGAACAGTGGGAGATGTTATAAGTTAAGCGCTCACACATATTCATGCAAGGGTTTGTGCAATGAGGAATTAGGCAGGGATTTGGGGTAAAGGTCATTTTAAGGGAATAGAGTCCAACATCTGAAGCTAATGATATACTATAAGTTGGCCAAGTGAATTTCAATTAAAAAAAAAAAGATAAGAGAGTCCAGGTCAAAGTCACAAGAGCTGGCAAGGGTCAGCGTCATCAATTCTCTGGCTCCAGTTGGTCTGGTATCTAAGCACTCGAAGAAGTTTAATATCCAGGGGTGCCTGGGTGGCTCAGTCATTAAGCAGCTGCCTTCAGCTCAGGTCACGATCCCAGAGTCCTGGGATCGAGTCCCACATCAGTGGGGAAGCTATGTCTCCCTCTTCCACTTTCCCTTCTTGTGTTCCCTCTCTCACTGTGTCTCTCTGTCAAATAAATAAATAAAATCTTAAAAAAAAAAAAAAAAAGGAAGTTTAAGATCCTGCAAAGAAGAACTACAACAGGCCAGTCTTCATTTTTGAATTAGCCCTGTGAGTTTTACCACTGATTTATTGTCCCTGATATGATTATGTTATCTACTGGCCTAAGAGTGACTGATCTTACTTTTTTTTTTTAAGATTTTAAAAATATTTTTATTTATTTGACAGAGATCACAAGTAGGCAGAGAGGCAGGCAGAAAGAGAGGAAGGGAAGCAGGCTCCCTGCTGAGCAGAGAGCCCAATGCAGGGCTCGATCCCAGGACCCTGGGACATGACCTGAGCTGAAGGCAGAGGCTTTAACCCACTTGAGACACCCAGGCACCCCTTGATCTTACATTCTTTCACAAGGTAGTGGGGGCCTGAAATGACATTTCTTATGTCAAGAAACCTATGTCTGTCTTTTTTCTGAACACCCCTAATTCTTTCTGCTTATTGTTGTGCCCGAATTGTCACGTCTGAGAGACCAAGGAGCCAAGCACCGATGCAATCACGAGGGTTTATTTGACAAGCTTAAGCTTGGGCCCAAGTATACCCGACCAACAGAGTAGGGACTTGGACCCCGAGCTTCATTAAGGCAGGGGTATTTATGGGTTCCTGTTACTAAAGCAGGGTAGGGGGGTCTCTGGAACCAAAGCAGGGTGGGGCTTCCTAAAGTAGGGTGGGGCTTCCTGGAACTAAAGTAGGGTGGGGCTCCTTAGAACTAAAGTATAGTAGGGGAAAGTTCAGCTCTTGGGCACAGGGGTCTGAGATGGCTGTACTTATGCTAAGGCTAAACCTGAGGTGGGATGGCCTTGATTTTTCTCGGCCTCCACACTTACAAGTTAAGTTTCCACACTGAAAGTGCACATTGAACCCAGCACAATGGACAAAAACAGAATCACATCAGGGTATATCATGATAACATTTCAGAAGACCAGGGAGACAGAGAAGATCTGACAAGCATCCAGAGGGAAAAATGAGGTTGCGTAACTGGAGGGGAGGGGTAGAATTTCTTCTACCTTTCAAGGTCCTTCAAGCTGGACTAAGAATCAAATCGACATGAGACAGATTAACACAAGAAAGTCAAATTTAATAGCATACATACAGGAAATCCACACAGATATGAGAATTCCAAAGATAGGGAGGCTATGAGTCTAAGGATACAAAGGGGAGAAAGACCATTAGCAGGAAGGTGAGAGGAGATATTTGGAAAACAAAAGTTGCCCTATTATGTAGATAAGTTTCTCAGGTAAAGAGGAAATCTGTTAATAGCTTTCTTCCTAGTACGGGCAGGCAGCTGGGGGAGAGGTAAAGAGCTTTTCTCCTATCAGCTGGGTTTTGATTGCTTTTAACTCCAAATAACGTTTGTGCCAAGCAGCCATCTTGGAGAAACCTGCCACTGACCCTTACAATACAAAGGATCAAGAACCAGAATGGCGGGGCACCTGGGTGGCTCAGGGGGCTAAAGCCTCTGCCTTCGGCTCCGGTCGTGATCCCGGAGTTCTGGGATTGAGTCCCACATTGGGCTCTCTGCTTGGTAGGGAGCCTGCTTCCTCCTCTCTCTGCCTCTCTGTCTACTTGTGATCTCTGTCTGTCAAATAAACAAATAAAATCTAAAAAAACAAAAAAAAAAGAACCAGAATGGCATCATATTTCTCCACAGCAACACATCAAACTGAGAAACTATGGAATAATGCCTTTACAATTCTGAGAGACAATTATTTCCAGCATAGATTCTCATAGCCACTCAAGCTATTGGTCAAGCATAGGGGTAAATAAAGTTATTTTTAGCCATGCAAGATTTCAAAAAGTTGATCTTCTGTCTATCTTTTCTTGGGAAGCTTTCAGATGGTATGTTCCATTGAAACAAGTAGGTAAACCAATATTTTTTTTTAAAGTTATTGAATAGTACAGTAGACAATCGAAACTGAATGGCAGGGTAGATTGTTCAGTGGACACTATCGTTATTGATCTCTAATTCTCTAACTGTAGAGTATAGCTAACATCTATATGAGCACTTACTATGTGCTGGTCACTATTTCAGGTACTTTAGATATACAGTTTTAGTCAATAAATCCTCACAACAGCTCTATCGGTTAGATACTCACAGAGAGTAGGTGTCAATAAGTGTTACTATTGATGGTATACAGTCATTTATTAATTCAACAAAATTGTGTCAAACTTCCTGTGACAGAGTGTCTTGGCCCAAGAAAAGTGACATGTTGTGTGGCTCTCAAGGCTGAGTCTTTATTTTTTTTTAAGGACTTTATTTATTTATTTGACAGACAGAGATCACAAGTAGACCGGGGGGCGGGGGGGAGAGAAGCAGGCTCTCCGCTGAGCAGAGAGCCCAATGCAGGACTCAATCCCAGGACCCTGGGATCATGACCCGAGCCAAAGGCAGGGGCTTAACCCACTGAGCCACCCAGGCACCCCTCTCAAGGCTGACACAGCTTCCGTCTAGTTCTCTTGCTCAGAAAAAATGCCTGTGGAGCCTCAAGTGGCTGTGTGAAGCAAGCAGATCTGCGCTGAGGACACCATGCTGCACAGAGCACATGGACAGAGCCCAGGAGGCTAAAGAGAGAGGCAGAGAAGCCCCTGCTATTCCCACCCTGGCAGTTTGAACTTCCCAAGTCCCAGGGCCTGCCGGACATGTGGATGGAAAAGGCTTTGAGAGGACTCCCTCATCTCTGTCTCATGGAAGCCAGCTGAGAGACCCTGCATGAGAACCACCTGGCTGAGCCCAGTCGCTCACCAGAATCAGGAGAGATGACAATAGTCAATGATTGCTGGGGTTATTTTATAGAGCAATAGATAACCAGAACTCTTCCAGAGAAGAGTGAGGGGTTAGCCCAGTCTTCTGACTCTCCTTTCCCAATGCTTCTTGAAGTGGACTAAGGCAAAAGGGAGAATTTTTACTCTGAATGGCAAGCGCCTCTTGGATATGGATATGGAGTCTGGCTGTTTGCCAGGAAGGAGGCAAGGACAAAGGCCAAATAACCTTTGGCCCCTTGGGACAGTGGCTTTGTAAAACACTGGGAAGAAATCTTGCAGGGGTGACATTCCTTGCCAGCTGGCTCACTCTGCATTCTTTTCAGGCTGCCAGAAGGTAACCATGCTTCAGCTTAAGATATGGAAGAGGATTATAACAGCATCCAAATAGACAGGCAGGGAGCCAAGAAGAATTAGCTCATACTGTTTGGGAACAAATGGAAAGCGTACATAAAACTTTAAACATTCAAGGATGAGTAAGCATAAAAAAGTATATAGAACTATGAAAAACTATGAAAAAAATCCTGGAACATAGGAACAAAAACATAACATCTAAAAGGCAAAAAAACTTAAAAAATATTTTTTGCAATATGAAGCAAAAATAATTTTTTTAAGGATTTTATGTATTTATTTGATAGAGGGGAAGAGGGAGAGAGAGAGAGAGAGTGCGTGAGTGCATGTGAGCGGGGAGGGGGAGGGTAGAGGTAGAGGTAGAGAATCCTAGGCAGATTCCCTGCTGAGCTTGGAGCCCGCCTCCCTGAGGGCTTGACTTACACATGACCCTGAGATCATGACCTGAGCTGAAATCAAGAGTTGGACATCCAACTGACTGAGCCACCCGGGTGCCTGGCAGAAATAAATTTTAAACAGTGTCTGCTATGACTTTGACAGATAAACTAAAAAACATATCAGTAATCCAAACAATATTTTAATGACATAGAATTAATAGTTATGAACTAAACTGGACTCCATATTCTACAGAGAAAGCACCTTCTTTTCTTTTCTTTTTTTTTTTTTTTTAAGGTTTTATTTATTTATTTGACAGACAGAGATCACAAGCAGGCAGAGAGGCAGGCAGAGAGAGAGGAGGAAGCAGGCTACCCGCAGAGCAGAGAGCCTAATGTGGGGCTTGATTCCAGGACTCTGAGATCATGACCCGAGCCGAAGGCAGAGAGGTTTTAATCCACTGAGCCACACAGGCGCCCCAAGCACCTTCTTTTCAATTGCCTACTGAATATTTACAAAAATTAACGGAATATTTATTTGCATGAAAATCCTCATTAAATTCCAAAATAAAAATAGGGTTTGAATCTCAGCTCTACCATTTATTAGCTGGAGACTAAAAGAAAGTCACTGATCGTTTCTATGACTCAGTTTTCTCATCCATTAGTGGGAATAACGATAGTACCTACCTCATAGGTGTAATAAGGATTAATTGACTTAATATATGTAAATTTTGAAGTTCTTGGTCCATTGTAAGCTCTATATTAGTACTGGCTATTTTTCTGATAACAGCTATATAAAGTTAAAATTCAATAATAAAACTTTAAAAAAAGATTTTATTTATGTATTTGAAAGAGAGCAAGTGAGAAACAGAGAATGAGTGGAGGGGGATGGGCACAGGGAGAGGGAGAATCAGATTCCCTGCTGAGCAGGGAGCCCACCATGGGGCTCAACCTGGGACCCTGGGATCATGACCTGAGCTGAAGACAGATGCTTAACTGACTGAGCCACCCAGGTACCCTTCAGTAATAAAACTTTTAACCAATCACTCCTTTCCTCAATCAATAGTATTTGCTACCATCTAATATGTGTGTGTGTGTATGAATGCCATATTTGGGGGCTCTAAAGGAAGCTAACTTTGACACCATCCTTCAAGATATTTCTCTGTTGTCTCCTAGAATCCACTGGTATCAAGGAAAAATCTGATGTTAAACTGATTCTTGTTCCTTTGTAGGTAATCTAGTTTTTCTCACTAGAAAAATTTGAGATGTTTTCCCCCCTTTTTATACATTTAGGAGTAGGAACTGTTTCTCTAGTTCTGGTTGGCATTCTTAGGTCTGTTCATTCCAACGACTTGACTCTTCTGAATCAGAGTGCTCTTCTTTTAGATTATCTCTCTCCCATTATCTCCATTCTTTTGGTCTGGAATTTTTGTTTGATGCTGTAGGAACTTTTGACCTTATCTTCCATGTCACTTAACTTCTCTTTTACTGGTTGTTTTTGTTTCTTTTTGGTTTTGTTTTTGCTTTAGTCCTTTACCTCTGAGTTTGAGAGACTCTTTAGGATTAATCTTACATGTTCATTCATTCCATTTTCAGTTATGTCCATTTTATTCAGCCCATCTACAACATTTTTAAAAATATAGCTTTTTTTTTAATCAAAGTTGCAAATGCACAGAGTTATATTTATTTTAATCAAAGTTGCAAATACATAGGATTTTGAGAGGTAAAGAGTTCTACAAGGCTTGTTGCAACAAGAATGGCAGTACCCCATCTCCTCTTCTCCGTCTTTCTGCCAGGCAACTAGTGCTGCTTTAGGCACAAACTCATTGGGGCATCATAGAATCCAGTGATTCCTGAAGTTATATAATAGGGCATCCCAATCACAAGTCACAGCAGTGTATTTGGCTTATTAAAAAAAAAAAATCTATGAAAGCTTTGTAAGAGGGACTTTCATGTAGAAAACCTGTGTTTTCTAATTTGAAAAGATACATGCACCCCATGTGCATTGCAGCACTATTTACAATGGCCAAGAGATGAAATCTATAGATTCAGTCAGTAGAGAGACAACAAGCCCCAATGGATTTAGGCAGCATTACTACCCACAGCATAGCAGGCAGCATGGGCTCCATCTTGCCTCCAAATCCCATGGGGCATCCAACTGGAGGTGCATACCAGGCATACTGTGGATCTGTGTCAGAGCTGAGGAACAGTGAACCTAGGAAACCCCTAATTTTATAAGGAGACTTCTAACAAACCTGCCTATCCCCCCAGAGAGAGATATTATCTTTTATTACACTAAACGTAAGCAAACAATCTCCAGGGAAGGAAGGCCAAGGTCTCTAGCTTTATTACCCTGGGATAGCTCCAGGGAGAGATATCTCTAACTCTCTATGGGGAACCTCTGGTTTATGCTGTCTCTTATGCAAAGATCCTTGAACAAGATGGTCTATGTCTTTTGCTCAGAAAACCCAAAACCCATGGAGAATTATCTCCCAACAATTATAACACCTTTTTTATAAAATTCTGAAAATGCCAAGCTTTATTCACACCCTAGGTGGAAAGAATAACTTTTAATGTGATAAAAATGTCACTGTAGATCATGATGTACATGACATATGAAAACCGCTGAACAATGTTTAAAAAATAATGACTATATTAAGTAACTTTTGTTTTTGAAATTCTTAACTCTATACTGAAGTTTCTTGGGAGTGGCATTACTGACATTTCAGCTGTATAATTTTTCACTGTGGGAGACTGACCTGGGCATTATAGGATATTTAACAGCATCCCTGGCTTTCACCCAAGATATGTCACCAGTGCTACCCCAAGTGTGACAAACAAAAATGTCTCCAGACACTGCCAAAGTTGTCCTGGAAGCAAAGTCACCTCCCACTGAGAACCACTGTTCTATGCTATTCTCTTGTCGTGTAGTTCCATAGTTTAAAAATTGTTAAACATCCAATATTTAGGAATAAATCAGTGAAAGCTATGCAAGACCACTATACTGAAAACAATAAAACATTATGAAGAGAAATAAAGATCTAATTAAATGGAGGGAAGTACTATGTTCATAATTTGAAGATTCAATATTGTAAATATGTAATGCTTCCAACATGATCTATATCTATAGATTCAACACCAAATCACCCTATCAGAGGTTTATGGGGTATATGTGGAAATGGACAAAGGGATTTTAAAATTTAAGCTAAAATGCAAAAGGCCAAAAATAGCCAAGTCTATCTTGAAAAAGGATCAAAGCCAGAAATATAAAGATATCAAGAATTGATAATATAGCTCTTAAGTTAGTATGGTAGTCACAAAAAGATAGACAAATGAACCAACATAACAAAAGAGGGCAGAAAGAGACCTTCATATAGTAACCTGATTTATAACAAAGGATGGATTTTCCATATATGGTGCTAGGTCAATTTGATATGATATAAGAAAATAATAAATCTTGACACTTACCTAAAAGAGAATCAATTGCAGATGGATTGTATATCCACACATGAAAGGAAAAACAATAAAGCTTTTAGAAAAAGATGTAAGTGAATAGTATACATTAAAAACATTGTAGAGCAAAAGAAACAGAGTATGTACTTACTGCATTACTAGATATTTACTAACTACGAAGGGAAAAATAGTAACTTTAAAGTGAGGACACCTGCCAGACACCAGCATAACCCAGAGATCAAAGTTAACATCACCACTGATAAGATATATTGACATCATGTTCCTCCTGCTCCATGCGCTGAGAATACATCGCTCCTTCAAAGAAGCATAAACCTGAATTTAATCCTGAATTGAACCTAAACATTAGACAAATGCAAACTGAGAGCATTTTACAAAATAACTGGTCAATACTCTCCTAAAGTGGTAAGGTCATTAAAGACAGAGACTAAAGAACAATTCCAGATTAACGGAGACCAAGACAACATGGCAACTAAAGGCCATGTGTAATTCTGGATTGAATCCTGGTCTGGAAAATGATGTTAGAGAGACAACTGATGACACTTTAATAAGGCCTGTCGATGAGTAATGTTAATTTCTTGATTTTGATAAGTGGACTATAGTCAAGCAAGAGATAGAAATAGAACGTTAGATGAAGGGAATATGGGGTTTTTTTGGTACTATTTTTGCAAAAGTCTGAAGTCGTTTCATAATGGAAAGCTAAAAAGAAAGACACTTAAAAATTTATGTTAACAATTTTACGGAAAATTGGCAAAAGATTTGAACGGGCACTTTGTAAAAGAAAATATCCAAGTAACCAATAGATAGCATGAAAAAAGTGCTCGACTTTAGTCATCAAGAAGAGCACATTAAAGCCCTGGGGAGATATCTCTGTGCACACCAGAATATGTAAAATGAAAAAGACTGGTTATATCAAGTGTTGTCAAAATGGAGGCACTACCATTCTCACGCCTTGTCGGTAGGAGTATAATTAGTACAACCATACTGGGAAACACTATGGCACCATCAGCTCAAGCTGAACAAATGTAGATCCCAGCAATATGTAAGTAATGTGCATTGAGAGACATTTTTAGAGAATTTTCATAGCAGGCTTCTTTGTAATAGCCAATAACTGGAAACAATTTACACGTCCATCAGTATGGAATATCGGAGAAATAAACAGTGGAATGGAAACACAAGGGAACACTGCACAGTAAGAGAAAGAACAAATTACAGCTCAACAATATGCATGTCTTTCTCAAATAAAGCACTGAGTGGTAGAAGCCAGGCATAAAACAGCACCTAATAAATACATGATTCTACTGGAAAGTTGAAAAGCTGATAAAATTAATCTATGCACTTATACAAATTTTATTTATTCATTTGAGAGAAAGAATGAGTGAGCAAGTGAGAAAGCACGAGTGGCAGAGAAAGAAGAAGCAGACTCTCCACTGAGCAGGGAGCCTGAAGTGGGGCTCAATCCTAGGGCCCCGGGATCGTGACCTGAACTGAAGGCAGACACGTAATGGACTGAGCCACCTGCGCGCCCCTCATCTATGATCTCAGAAGTCAAGGTATCGCTTACCTCTGGAGTGACTAGAAGGCCTTCTAGGGTTCTGGTAGTCAGTTACTTGATCTGGGTGCTGATTACACGGGTGTGTTTATTTTAATGCAAATTCATTGAGCTGTGCACTTTTCTGCATGTGCATTATGCTTCTATAAGAAGTCAACAATAAAGAAATCTTTTAGTGGAAGTCACTGCATTTCTCTAGCAGAGTAATAAAGGCAAGCCTCGTGCTGGCTGACAAATGAATTCGTCTCCTGGACTGAAGAATGCTTTGATTGGTTCTTCAGGAAAAAGTATTTTCAAAACAAAGTGATGGTCTCACTTAATCGTTTTCTCAGTGACAGTCTAACAATGGCAAAGGATAAGAACTTCATGAGAACCAAATCGTGAAGCAATGACTAAACATATTTTTGAGAACTTTGTGCATTTTCATATTTGGAAGAAAATCATGTTACTAAAATGCTGGGTAAAAGGGACTATACTTAAAATGTCATTTCATTTTTTTAAATGTCATTTCTTTCTTAAAAATAAATGGTTGCTTGATTTTACCAGGAAAACACAAAAGCACAAGGCTGTAATTATGAGTTGTATTTAGTCTCTGGGAGTGCGTGTTATCGTCCAGGTCACACAGACTCTCTGCTCAACCCACTGTTTGTACTCCTCCAGGTCTTGAGCCTTCTTCAGGTCATTGGCATTGACTTGAAGGCAGACAAGAGAACTTTCCACTGTGATGGAAAGGTTCTGTGTCCTAATTGGGGTGGTGGTTACACTGGTGTGTGCATTTATTACAACCCACTGAACTTTACACTAAAAAATTGCACCTTCAAGTGTAATATAAATTATGCCCCAACTAAAAAGAATAATGTTAAAAATTATTAATGGCTATTGGTTGCCTGGAGTTAGAATTTATTTAACAAGTACCCCATTATGTTTTTTTAAAGATTTTATTTATTTATATGAGAGAGAGAGAAAGCATGGGCGGGGGAGCGATAGAGGAAGAGGCAGAGAGGCAAGCAGACCCCCACTGAGCTCAGAGCCCAACTTGCTCACAGTGGGTAGATCGCAGATCCCAGGACCCTGAAATCATGACCTGAGCCAAAGTCAACACTTAACCAACTGTGCCACCCAGGCTCCCCCCGCCTCTGATTATGTTATTAATAAGGCCTTCTAGCATTTTCCAGAAGTACTAGTTCTCAGGGAGCTGAGCTCTCTGTAGCTTGAACAGTGTCTCCTGAATTTAAACATCTGACGGTTAAAACAATCAGATGAACAAGAGAAGAACTAGCTCTTAATGAGTGCTGTAAAACTGTTATTCAATTTAATGAAATTGCATGATGGGATGAGAACATATTTCCAAATCACATATCAAGAAAGCTAGAATTAAACTGAAGTTCTTTCTGCACAGGCAGCTGTGCATTCGGCTTCCTGCTACCCCAGTTTAAGTCCTCGGGAAAGTCGGCTTCCAGTATCTGGGGGAGCCTGCCATCTAGTGGCAGGACAGGCGGCATAGTCATAGAGCCAAAAGCAGCATGGGGTGAGCGAGCTTAGCTTCGCCTTTTTACAAAACTCTGAAGGTCTCCTCGCAGAAGAAAATTCTCCATCTGTGGACTGCCAGTGACGGGTTAGTCATCCACCAAAGGTCTTGAAAAGATCTTCGGAAAAGATGCTTAGAAGCTGAAGAGCATTGAGGGAGCTCTTTTGGAAGGACAGATGGGAGACTCTCAGGCATTGACTCTTCTTCTCTCCACCGGGCCTCATTAGTGATGACAGCCAAGGACAACAGGGCTGCAATTTGCCCATACTCACTGACACATCTATGCCAAATTAAAAAAAAAAAAAAGCTGCTTTCATATGGGTGGACAAAGCCCCAGAGTGTATGGCTTGGTAAGTGGAAAATAGGCTGTATTTCAGTCCTCCTCCCTACCTCTGCCAGGAGCTCTTGTGCAGTGGGCAACATGCACAACCACACACTGCAGCCCCGATGCAGCAACAGTACTTTCTCCTGGCACCTCAAATGCCCAAAGCAAACACCAGTACCTAAAAACTGGGGCAGGAGATAGGCACATCCCACCATCATATGTATCCTTAAGATACTTGGGACTTGAATTTCAGTTTTTTTTTCAAAAGTCACTGTCAATTTTAGCTTTCTATTCAGGCCTAGGTGTTGAAGGCCTCACTTCAGATGAAACACAGAAAAGATTAGGAGCCTCTGAGGAGAATAGCATCACATTGCTTTGTCATGAAAGATTATAGCACGGAATTGCATAGATCCAAAAGTGATGGATAAAGGGCTTAGGAAATGTAGCACTTTAAATGTGACACTTTTAGGAAAAGTTACACTTTAAAATCCATGGACAGGTCAAAGACACATTGTAGAATATGGCAGGGAGACATTTATTATTTAGCAAACTTCTATTAAACACCCTGGTTTGAGATACTGGGCTAGGAAGGGAATACAGTGGTGACCAGACAGTCTGTCTGCCCAGCAGACATAAACACACACACACACACACACACACACACACACACCGCAGCTGGGTTCCATGCCCTGGAACACCTCTATTCTCCTTTCCTGAGTTGGTGGTCATCTTTCTGTAGCCTTCTCCTACTTCACCTTGCAATTAGGACTTTCTTCATACTGCATCTCTTTTTAGCATTTATCACAGTAGAATTATTTCTATTTTATTTGCTTATGTTTATTATTTTATCAGCTTCCCCTCCCTCTGAACCAGGTTTTGGTTTCTTGACTTTATTGGTTGTTTTCTATTTCATTCATTCTTACTTTTATTTTTATTATTTCTTTTCTTACACTCTCTTGAAGTTTACCCTGTTGTTGTTCTGATGTCTTCAGTTGAACTGTGACTTATTTTTTCATTTATTCATTCATTCCTTGTTATTGTACTAAAATATATATAACACAAACTTGCCATTTTAACTACTTTAAGTGTGCAATTCAGTGACATTAAATATGCAAAGTTGTACCACCATCATTACTATTTCCAAAATTTTTTTACCACCCCAAGTGGAAACTCTGTGCCCATTAAGCAATAAGTCTTCAGTCCCACACTCACCTCCATTCCCTGGTAACTTCTCACCTCCTTTCTATCTCTATGCCTATTCTAGATGCTTCATACGAGTAAAAATCATACACTGTTTGTTCTTTTGTGTCTTACTTAGCATGTTTTCAAGGTTTACCTATGTATCAGAACTTCATTCTTTTTCACAACCGAATAAGATTCCTTTGTATGTACCGACAACATTTTGATCATCCATTCATCTATTGATGAATACTTGAGTTGTTTCTACCTTTTGCTTATTGTGCAGAATGCTGCTCTGAACATTGTCATAGAAGCACATATTTGAATCTTTGTTTTTAACTCTTTTGGGTATATACATATGATTACCTCTTTACATCACTGGTAGTTCTAATAGACTATAGATCTGATTGTATTATTTCCATTTTCCAGAGGAGGACAGCAAAGGTGAGCAGATCAGTGTCAAAGTCACTAAGCATTCAAATCCAGATCTTTTGCCTTCTAGCTCAACTCTGTTTTCATCCTATCTTATTATTTTGGACAAATCACTGGTGAAAATGATCCACTCTTACTGAAAATTGATTACAGGAATGTAATAAAGGTTTTCTGTAAAAGAGCACGGGAAGTTGAGGTATCTTAATTTGTCTTCATTCACTAGTAAAATAGTTCCTGTACTTGGAATTTGAACGATCCAGACTGACCATTGAACCTTGTAGATGTGATCGTGTTATTGCTCTGTCTAAAACCTTTCAAGGGCTTCATACTGCTCCAAGGTTTAAAAAAAAAAAAAAAATCCTTACCAAGTTTACCCACCCCAGAGAGTCTGGCTCTTAACTTCTCAGCTCCAGTCCTGATAGGCCCTAGACAGTTAAATGAGTGAACTTGTGGGGAGTGAAATGACACAGCATTGACTCTGAGCTGCAGTTGTGGAAAGTTGCGGAAAGACAGAGTGGCGGGCACTGCGGGGGCGTGGTTGCATGCCATCTAAAGTGGGCAGCCACGCCTTGGTTTGTTGCCCTGGGGGCATGCAGACCCAGTGTGTCCAGATCTTCAAACTTTTTTTTTAAGATTTTATTTATTTATTTGACAGATAGATACCAGAAGTGGACAGAGAGGCAGGCAGGGAGAGAGAGAGGGGTAAGCAGGCTCCTGCGAGCAGAGAGCCTGATGCGGGGCTCGATTCCAGGGCCCTGAGATCATGACCTGAGCCAAAGGCAGAGGCTTTAACCCACTGAGCCACCCAGGTGCCCCATCTTCAAACTTTTTAGAGAAGCAGAAATTTGGATATTTTGAGTGAATTTTACATATTTTAAAAATAGATTTCACTTTCTTAAAAGATTGATTTATTTATCCTAGAGAGAGTGCACCTGCAAGCAGGGGGGAGACGCAGAGGGAGAGACAGAATCTCAAGTAGACTCCCTGCTGAGCATGGAGCCTGAGGTAGGGCTCCATTGCCCAAACCTGAGAGCATGACCTGAGACGAAATTGAGTCTGACACTTAACAGACGTGGTGCCCAACAGACAACTTTTTAGAGCAGTTTTAGGTTCACAGCAAAATTGAGAGGAAAGCATAGAGATTTCTCATTTCCTTCCTGTCCTCACTCATGCACAGCCTCCCTACTATCACCATTCCTGAACCAGAGTGGTGAATTTGTCCCAGCTGATGAACCTGCACGGACACAGAAATATCACCCAGAGTCCATAGTTTACATTCGGGTCCTTCTGGGGGTTGTACATTCTAAGGCTTTGGAAAAATGGGTAATGACATATATCCACTATTGTTGCATCATGCAGAATAGTTTCAGTGCCTTAAAATCCTCTGCACAAGTGATTTAAATTCAAAAACCAGTTGGGCCAAACTGAGTGTGAATCTGAGAAAATGGGCCAGGCTGGCCACAGCCCACAGGGCACAGGGCCCTTAGCTCTCTCTTCCTGCATGTTTCTCCTGCCTTGGTCCATGGCCCTCTATTCTCCAGCCCTGCTGGACATCTTCTGGTAGCTCTACTGCCGTGGTTTTGGGCACTGGCTGCACAAGAGAATGACTGGGAAGCTGAAAGGAAAAAAAATGGTATCTCAGTCCCATTTCTTGATATTTATCTTTCAGGCTCCCTAGGGGATTCTCGTGTACAGTACAGCAGGATTGACAACATGTCATTGATTGCCAAGTGGACTTCCTGCCTCCAGCTTCACCGTCCTCTGGTTAATTTTTCACACTGCAGCAAGAAGAGTCTTTTTAAAGCACAAATCTCAGCAAGTTACTTCTCTGCTCAAAACCCTCCCACGGCTGCTCCTTGACATCAGGATAAATGACTTTGCATGATCGGGAGGTCCTTCAGGACCTGACCCCTGCTGAGCCTCCTGGCCTCATCTCTTCCCATCACCTATGCTCCTCCCCGCCAGGAATGCACTTTATTTCAGTCAGGCTGAACCTCTGAAGTTCCATGATGTACTCTTTCACCCATGAGCCTTTGAACATGTGCAATGGGAGAAGTCTATGTGAGAATGGTCACCGGGCACTGTTGGGGTGAGGGAGGGGGAGAGGATCAGAAGTGGTGTAGGGAGGAGGCCAACACTAATGCCATCCTCAAAAAGATGGAAAGCTTCTTGAAGGCTGAGATTGTAATTGGTGTTGCTATTTTCCATCTCTCCAATCCTCTAAGGCCAAGCCTTGAGTATATGAAGCAAATTCTGAAATGAAGTGAATATAATTGAATTACCTTTTCAAAAAGTATTCTCTGGGCTGGTTGGTTATTTGGGGAGGAGGCTCATTCTTAGTCTGAACGAGAATCCAAGTACAACAGTAGCCATAATAACTCATTTATTCATTCAGTGATACTAATATCTATTGGTCATTTATTGCCAATTGGTTAAGACTGGAAAATCCATCAATGATTAGAAAACTGTATACATGTGTGGGGGAAAGGGAAGCTAGCTCAGACTTGGGATATCAGAAAACTTTACTAAAGGGATAATGTCTAATTTGAGTCCTGAGAGACAAGCAGAAGCCACTCAGCCCTCTTGTTCTCTCTCTCTCTCTCTCTCTCTCTCTCTCTCTGTGTGTGTGTGTGTGTTGGATAGGCCTGCTAAAAAAGAGGGAATTTCAGGCAAAGAGGGCAGCAGATCTAAAGCTTTATAGTTAAATGAAGGTTTGGCAGGTTCTCGAAAGTGAAAGTAATAATTCTACAAATGCGAGCCTGAATGATTCTAGGACCCCTTTCCAGGGCTCTCACGTTCTGGCTTAGCATCTCAAGTACTGGTTTAACATAGCTGAAATAGTATCTAATTGAGAAAGTTAAATATAGTTTAGTTTCTGGCTGGTGAATTCCATCCCCCAAGAGTCTCTTAAGAGACTGTAGGAAAGAGAAGAAGGAAGTGTGCAATGGCAACAGTCAGAGGATGGGGGTGACGTTTATACTGCAATTTGCCTCCCAACAATCGCCTTTCTTGGGAACTCTAACCATCAGGGAGGACCTGTGGCCCACAGTTCACACTTGTATTCAGCAAATGTAGAGTCCTTGTTTCTGTTACATAGATGAGAAGCAAGGTTCTTCTGGGGTCACACAGCAGAAGCCTGACATTTGGGGAATGTGACTGATGAGCTCTGTCCTCCCACAGAGGAGCCCTATGGTGAGAAAGGACTCCAGAAGCCAAATAACCAAGGGACTTTCCAAATCAAACATCTTCAATGAAATGCAGAACCTGCTGAGCCATGCCTGACCTAGCTAGCTAGAGACGTAGCCCTGTGGTTCCCATGAGAGCTTATCCCCAGCCAGATTTTCTACCATTAACACAGCTCCTTTTAATTGCAGTTTTCTTCCTGGATGACTCCTACTAAAACATCCTAGACAGAAGGGATCACATAGATGATGTAAGTTTCTCAGATTGCCTGTCACCTGGTAGAAAGCCAAGCCCCAAGGGCGTGTGCTGTAGGTTTGTAGGCAGATTCAGAGTTTATGTATCACCTAAGATGAGGAGGTTGAATGAGGTACCAAGTCCAGGGCTATATCAGGACCTCGGCTTTGGAAGGAGGGGCTCATAGGGAAGAAGATATTCCAAAGAAGAGAAAAGCCTGGTTGGGGGGGTTCTTTAAAGGCACCTAACCTACTTTACAATTTTCTCTAGGACTGACCAATACCTCAGAGTCATGATAAAACCTATTTTCTTGGTCCCTCCTCTTTTCTCCTCTTATCACTCTGCAGAAAAAAAAAAACAAACTATTAATTGCAATAGATCCTTTATATAATCAATGAATAGTGTATAGTTCTTTGAGAATTCCTTAGTTCTCTAAGACCATTAGTAATTATGAAGGTTGAGCAGAAGGCCGGGCTCACTCCCTAGTGAAACCAGTAGATACTAGCTGGGAAAAGACTTGACAGACTTTAGCATCTTCACAGGCTCCTTCTTGTTTAGATCTCCTATAGACATGAAATGGATATTATTTTCTGTTTTCAAAATTACCAGCATTCATTGCCTTTCGGTGTTACCCTTGCATGGTAGAGATCAGGAACTGTAAGTACAAATGCCTGGACCTACTCGGGTCTGGATGTCACACCTTACTTTATTAAAACCTAGTGAATAAAATAAAATAAATAAAACAGTGTAAAATACAAATAGCTGACAACAGAAGTTAGTGCTTATATCCACCAAAATATACGCACACTTTTATTTGTGAAGCCAAAAACTAGAGAAGAGTAATATCCCTCAGAAGTAAATTGTGAGGGGGCCTAGGTGGCTCAGTTGGTTAAGCGTCTGACTCTTGATTTTGGCTCAGGTCTTGATTTCAGAGTGGTGGATTGAGTCCATGTTGGGCTCTGTGCTCAGCACAGAGTGTGCTTGTCCCTCTCCCTCTGTGCCTTCCCCACTCTCTCTCACTCTCCAATGAATAAATAAATACAACCTTTTTTTAAAAAGTAAATTGTGAAAGAATCTCACAATAAGGAGGAAGAGGGAATGACTGGTACAGTACAGCAGCACAGATGAGTCTCACAGACATAATGTTGAATGAAAGACATCAGACACACATATATCTAGGCCCATATATGAAGTTCAGAAACAGGCAAAAGTAATCTGTGATGATAGAGTCAGGATGTTGTGCTTGGTGGGTCTGGCTATCCAGTGCTTACACTTGCTGGGATCTGCTGAGGGGCACAAAGAAGCTTCTGGAGTGTTGGAAATATTCTCTATCAAGGTAATGGTTACCCAAGTGTATACATGTGTAAAAATGCACCTTACTGTGCACATAAGAGGTGCCCCTTCTACAGTCTACAAGTTATATCTAAAAAACAAAAACAAATCTGTGTAAGAAGCCTCTGCCTCACCTCTGATCTTACAGGATTCAGAACAGGTATGGAGATAAACCAAAAAATGTAGTGAGATAATCCTTGAGAGAAGAATAGATAGACACCATGGGTGGAAAATGTGTTACTGCTAATTTATGGGTAGAAAGGGTAGTCTTGGCGTTTTATGAGAGCACAAATCAGGCCCAGCAGCCATTGGCAATACATTGAACTTCACCCTGATTTTTCTTTCATCAATAAATTGCTTAGACTGTCTGAATGGTTAATTTTTTATTTTAAACTTTCTTAAAGAATGACATGTATACAGTAAAAAGAATATATCATACATTTGACAAATACATATATAAGGGAATAGATTATCATCAAATGAACACACCCAAATAACCATCTACCATCCAAGCCAAGAAAGAAAATATTACCTTTATCCCAAAGCTTTCCTGTGTCCATTTCCTTGGTTTTGTTGTTGTTAGGGTGGTGGTGGTTCTTTTAACAGTTCATTGTTTTTTAAGTAAACTTATACTGTTGGGCAGCCATCATCATCATAATCCACTTGTAGAACACTTCTAGCAACCTCAAAAGTTCCCTCTTGTCCCTATGATTGGTTCCTACTCTTGCCATCAACTTCAGGCAACCACTGATTTGCTTTCTGTCTCTATGGTTCTGCCTTTTGTAGAAATTTCATATAAATGGAATCATGCAATACATTGTCTTCTTTCCTTAGCATATATTTTTGAAGTTCATGCATTTGTTGCATGGAACAGTAATTTCTTCCTTTTTATTGCTAAGATCTATCTTATTGTATAGATAAACCACACTGTTTATTCATCCGTTGATGGACAGTTGGGTTGTTTTCCAATTTGAGGCTATTATGAACAATACTGCTGTGAATGTCTGTGACCAGTGTTTCTTTGGGCACGTATTTTCATTTCTCTTGGATACATACATGGAAGTGGAATTGCTAGGTTTTATTTATATTTAACTTAAGAAACTGCCAAACTTTTCCCAAGTAACTCTCATTTTATATTCTCCAGGAATGTCTGAGGGTTCCAATTGCTCTAAACTCTCACCAGTACTTATTTTCAGTCTTTTTGCTCATAGGCATTCTAGTGAGTCTGTGGTTCTCTGTCTTGTTAACTTTCATTTCCTTAGTGATTAATGATGTTGAAGATTTCTGTGTATGCTTGTTAGCCATTTGGATATAGCCTCTGATGAAATGTCTACTCAAGTCTTTTGACTTTTTATTGGATTATTTGTCTTATTATGTTGTAGGAGTTATTTGTGTGTTCTGGATACTAGTCCTTTATCAGATATACGATTTGCAAATATTTGCTCCAAATCTACCTTGTATTTGCATTTTTAATGATGTCTTTTGAAGTGCAAAAATCTTAACTTTTTATTTATTTATTTTTAGAGATTTTATTTATTTAGAGAGACAGAGAAAGAGAGAGCAAGAGTGGGGAGAGGGGCGGAAGAAGAAAGAGAGAATCTTAAGCAGACTCCGTGCTGAGTGTGGAGCATGACTCAGGGCTTGATTCCACAACCCTAGGATAACAACTTGAGCTGAAATGCGAGTCAGATGCTCAACTGACTGAGTCACCAAGGTGCCCCCCAAATTTAACCTTTTTAAATTGATATATAATTCACATGCCATAAAAATCTCCTTTGTAAAGTATACAATTAAATGGGGTTTTGGGGTTTTCTTTTTCTTTTTAGGGAGGTGGGGGGAGGGGCAGAGGGTAAGGGAGAGAGAAAATCTTAGCCGGGCTTCACTCAGGGCTTGGTCTCATGACCCTGAGATCATGATCTAAGCCAAAATCAAGAGGCAGACACTTAACCGAATGAGCCAGCCAGGCACCCCTAATGGTTTTTAGTATAGCCACAAGGTCATGTAGCCACTGCCACTATCTAATTCCAGAACATTTTTATCATCCCTAAAAAAGAAACCCCTTACCCATTAGCAGTCATCCCCCATTCCTTCCTTTTCCCACTGGTTGAACCACTTATTTATGTTCTTCCCCATGGATTTGCTTATTCTAGGCATTTCATATAAATTTGGTATTATGATATGTGGCCTTATGTTTCTGGCTTTTTTGGTTTAGCATATTGTTTTCAAGGATCACCCATTTCGTAGTATGGATAACTACTTCGTTCCTTTTTTTTTTTTTTTTAAATTTTCTTATACTTCATTCCTTTTTACGGCTGAGTAATAAATACTCCATTATATAGATATGTCACATTTTATTTATCCATTCCTCAGATTATGAACATTGGGATTGTTTCCACTTTGTGGCTGATGTGAAAGCTCCTGTGAAGATTTACGTGCAAGTATTTGTATGGACAGATGTTTTCAGTTCTTTTGGGTATAGACCTAGGAGTGGAATTGCTAGGCCACGTTGTAACTCTCTGTTTAACTTTTTGAGGAACTGCCAAATTGTTTTCCACAGCAGCTGCAACATTTCATAGTCCTAACAGCAGGGTGCAAAAGTTCCATTTTCTCCACATCCTAGCCAACATTTGTCATTTTCCACTTCTTTTATTCTAGTGGTATGTGTGTATGTGGAGTGGTATCTCAAATGGTTTTGATTTGAATTTTCCTAAAAAGTAACAATGTTGAGTTTATTGGTCATTTGTCTAATCTCTTGTGAGGAAATGTTTGTTCAAGTCCTTTGCCTGTTTAAAAATTAGGTTGTCTTTTTACTAGGATTGAAAATATTTTCTGAGGTAGTAGATACACTGGTATATACAGTTATTAAAAATCACAACTGTACATCTAAAAAAATAGCACCTTAAAGTGTAATGTAAATTATGCCATCAAACCAAGGGCCCTAAAAAAGGAAATAAGTTGTACTGTATAGTCAGAATTTTATGTTGCACTTCCATTTAAAGAGTGTTCTAGGGAGAAAAGCCGATTGGCTTGGGTAACAGGCCTGGTATATGTGGAAAGCTACATGGCTTCAAGGTCCTTGAAGAAAAACTAAGTTTTAGTCAGATGCATGGAATAAAAGAGAAAACAGATGTAACAGAAGGTGCAGGGCCTGGCAATTCCAGGAAAATAGAAGGACCAGGCATCAGGTATGTTTTGCTTCAACTCAAAGTAAGATCTCTTGACTCAGAAAATGATTTTGGCTGATGTTCTGTAAACTGAGGCCTTTGTTGCCCTCAGTTATAATGCAGGGAAAATGATCAAAAGCCACTGCCTGTGTCAGTGAACCGGGCCTGCCAGAGTGGATGCCAGGATGGGCTTTGTGAATGTGGGATGAAAGGTGCTTGGGTAAGAACAAAGGAGCGCTGGTGGGCGTCTCCCAAGCACCAGCTTTGGAGTTGTCATGGTTAGCTTCAAGGGCATGGACTGGCAAAGAAGGCAACTTCACAAGACGGATGGAACTTTGTAAAAAAAAAATTGATTTACTGATTGATTTATCTGTGAGAGAGAGAAAGAGAAAGAGAGCAAAAGCAGGGTATACCAGCCAGCCAGCCAAATTATAGTGGCCCCCTACTCTGAGGCTTCTACCTTATGGAGCTGCTTTATTGTCTATCAAGCACTTACCTTGTTTCTTTTTTATTTTTTAATAAAAAAAATTTTTTTATAAACATATAATGTATTATTAGCCCCAGGGGTACAGGTCTGTGAATCGCCAGGTTTACACACTTCACAGCACTCACCATAGCACATACCCTTCCCACTATCTATAACCCCACCATCCTCTCCCACCCCCCCACCCCCCAGCACCCTTACGACCCAGCAATCGCACTACTGGGTATTTACCTTAAAGATACAAATGTAGTGATCCGAAGGGGCACGTGCACCCGAATGTTTATAGCAGCAATGTCCACAATAGCCAAACTATGGAAAGAACCTAGATGTCCATCAACAGATGAATGGACAAAGAAGAGGTGTTATATATATACAATGGAATACTACGCAGCCATCAAAAGAAATTAAATCTTGCCGTTTGCAACGACGTGGATGGAACTAGAGGGTATTATGCTTAGCAAAATAAGTCAATCGGAGAAAGACAACTATCATATGATCTCCCTGATATGAGGAAGTGGAGATGCAACGTGGGGGGTTTGGTGGGTAGGAAAAGAATAAATGAAACAAGATGGGATCGGGAGGGAGACAAACCTTAAGAGACTCTTAATGTCACCTTGTTTCTTTGTTTACTTGTTTATTATCTGTTTTGTCTTTGCCAGAGTGTAATCCTGGGGGAGCAGAGATTTGACTGTATTATTCTCGGCACAGTGCCTGGCCAGTAGTAGGCAGGCAGTAAATGGTTGAATTAATGACTCAAAAATTTTTTCTTAAATTTCCACTCAGGGGAGCCTGGGTGGTTTGGCCGTGGGATAGAGCCTGCAGCTGGCTCCCCGCTCAGGGAGGAGTTTCCTTGTCCCTCTGCCCCTCCCCCTGCTCATATTCCTTTCCTCCTTTCCTCCTTCCCTCCCTCTGTCAAATAAATAAATAAATAAATAAATAAATAAAATCCTAAAAAAAAAAAACTCCACTCAGGCACCCCTTTTAATTTACCGACTAGAACAATTCCACTTAAATGTCTCACAGACACTTCAACCTTGAAATGACCAAATATTATTCTTGTCCCTGTCCTCCCCTCCAGCCAATGCTAAGCCAAGAACTTGGAAACCATTTTCCACCAGGATCTCTCACCTGGATTCAACAGCAATTGCACTACTGCTGTTGAAACTGCCTCCTGCTGTGTTCTTCTAGATTCATCTCTTGAGTTACTCGCTGAAACCCAAGTTTGATCACGTCACATCACTGCTTCAAACTCTTGGGCAGCTCCTCACTGACTTCATGTAAAGGCCAAATTATCTTAGCAGGGCACTCAGGCCTTTGCTAATGTGGCTCTTGCCCACTTCTCTAGCAGTCCCACATGTCTTAGCTCTAGCCTACTGAGCTGCTTGTAATTCCGAGCATAGCTGCTATTACACTCCTCAGCCTCTCTTACTCTTCTGCTCTTGTCTTTCTGGCACATCCCCTTCTTTCCTGTGTCACTTCATCTATGAAAAAAATTTTTGACCGGTATTATATTTCTCAGGACTCTTGATTTTGAGGAACAGAAACCCAACACAAACTAGCTTCAGTTAAAAGGGGATGCATTAACTCATATAAGGAAGGACTGGATGGAGGCAGCCTCAGGAATGGCTGGATCCAGACACTTAAATGATTCTGTTATATCTCTTTCTGTCTCTGTCTACACACACACACACACACACACACAGGAATTTTGGCTTCTTATTATGAGTTGATTTCATTCTTGTGAAGGGAAAAATGTGGTCAGGGGAGTTCCAGACTTACATATACTTTGTTTGCCCCAGGGGAGAATGAAGTCTTCTTCCCCTGGTTCAGCTTAAAACAATTATGGGAGAATCTAAGATTACCTTGGCTGTAGACAAGTACCCAGCCATTGACCTGTGGATGGAGGGAAAAAGTTATAAATGGCCAGCACTTGGACTGTTCTTAACCTGGGTGTGTGGGGGGGATGTGTACTCCTTTTGTTGGCCAACACTTCTTCAATAAAAGAGAGTACTGTTATCAGGAAAAGAGAGTAGACCACTGATGTCTACTACAACCACCTTCTCATCCCTCCCTCCCACTCCTTTCATGTTCCTGTTGTCCTCTGTGCAGAGGCAGAGGGACAGATAGGGGACAAAACAGATTTCTGAGTCAGACATAGGTTCAATGATTGGCTTTATAATGACTATGTGACCTTGAGAAAGTTTTAATTCTTGTTGTGCCTTTATTTTCTCATCTATACAATATTTTAGGATAGCTGTGAGAATTAAAGACAACACAGGTCAAGTATCTGGGCCACAGATGGTACCAATATTAATAATACTCATAACATTCAATTGTCTGTCTTTGCCTAGCTCCTCCTTCTAGACCATGAATTACTTTAGGCATGGCCTTGTTTTAGGCACAGTAAAACTCAGTTACAATAGCTGGGCTCAGATACTGGTGTATCCACTTGCTAGGGTTGCTCTAACAAGCACCACAGACTACATGGCTTGAACAACAGAAATTTATGCTTTATTGTTCCGGAGGCTAACAGTCTGAGATCAAGACGTCGACAGGGTGGGTTTCATCTGAAGATTTTCTCTTTGGCTCATAGATGGCTGCCTGAGTCATTTAGGGGGATGCCTGGGTGACTCAGTCGGTTAAGCGGCTGTCTTCAGCTTGGGTCATGATTCCGGGGTGCTGGGATCGAATCCCATATAGGGTTCCTTGCTTGGTGGGGAGCCTGCTTCTCCCTCTGCCTGCCACTCTCCGTTTGTGTTCTCTCTCTCTCTCTGACAAATAAATAAATAAATAAATAAATAAATAAATAAATAAAATCTTTTAAGAAAGGAAGTCATTTAGTTCTGTTTTTCTCAATCTTGGCTTTATAATAATAGTTCACTGCATATTTTTAAAAGATTTCATTTATTTATTTGACACGGGGGGGGTTCATTGCATTTACATGGTCTTTTTTTGTTTTTTTTTTGACTCTCCAAAGCACCTTCATATCTATTACTTGATTTTACTGTGTTATCCCAGGGGGCCCTGAATTAGATTTCAGGAACAGATTAGGAGGGATCCAAAGACGCAAGGTTAACCAAAAAGGGCCACCAGGGGGCGCTGCGAACAAGCCCTGGGAAATCCAAGGGCTCTAGCTCCGAGCCTAGACCTGGAGCAGGCCCAACATCCTACCAACTGACTCAGGCACCTCTGTACGTGAATGAATGCTGGGCTGTTGGTTGGGTCCAGGCTGAACCATGGTTGCCCTCCCAGGGCATCTCATCACAAATTATGTCCCAGTTCTGGGATCTGGCCCCGTGTAAACCCTCTCCCATGCATATGAACTAAGTGGACAGCGCAGAAGTTCAGTGGGAGCCCAGCCAGCATTTCAACCCTGCTTGAGTCCCAGGAGATAAAATATTAATATCCAACAAAGCCTGTGCCTACAGGGGTGGCAGTGGGCCCAGCAGTGGACACAGTATGGACAGCAGGCTGGCTCTGGAGAAGGCTCAAGTGTTGGGAGAGGTCTCAGTCACATGCCTCTACTTCAGCCCCAGCATCCAGTCTTCTTAGGCTTCCTCCTGCTTTGTTGGTCAAGAGATGGTCAAGTATAGTCTACCAACTCATTTATATCTGAAGTCCTGTGGCGAGTGCCTTTGGTTCTCACAGCATCCTCCCTTCCCCCTGGAAGCAGAATGTTCCCAGTCTATGGGATTTGAGGGGGGCTGCCAATCACAATGTTCTCACGTATCCAGCCTGACCTCAGCCCAGGTCGGAAACATGCTCAGAATCTAGGCCCAGATGTTTAAAAAAAAAACTTGGAGAGATGTCACCCACCAGGCACTGCTGTCACTGGGACCTCATTTGGGACAAAGATGAGGATTGAAGACCACCTATACTCCATTCTTTAGTGGAAGACAGAGCAGTGGAAAATGAAAGTTCTCTGAAGCGGGGTCTTGTTCATTCGATATTAAAATATTCCTTTCTTTTTTTTTTAAAGATTTTATTTATTTATTTGACAGACAGAGATCACAAGTAGGCAGAGGCAGGCAGAGAGAAAGAGAAGGGGAAGCAAGTCTCCCCGCTGAGCAGAGAGCCCGATGCGGGGCTCGATCCCAGGACCCTGGGATCATGACCTGAGCTGAAGGCAGAGGCTCTAACCCACTGAGCCACCCAGGCGCCCCCAAATATTCCTTTCTTTTAGTCAAGGCAAGCAGCCAGGCCCTTGTATTCCTTTGTCAGATGAAGTTTGGGTTGTAGGGTAGAAAGCAAAAGCCACTGAAGCTCTTTCTTTTAATTTGTTTGGTGTGTGTGTGTGTGTGTGTGTGAGAGAGAGAGAGAGAAAAGGCTAAACTCCTCTAAGTCCTAAACTCCTTAAAGAGCTAGTTGCCTCAGGAGGAGAGGGGATACCGGTGATGCCTACAGGGAAGGAGTGGAAACAATGGAGGATAAGCTACAAGTCCTACAAGTCGGGGCTCCCTCCACTCCTGTCCTAAAGCTGGTTGCTAAACATTTACCCGCATACCACTGCCTGTAAGAGTGACCTTTTCATAACATTCAATTGTCTGTCTTTGCTTACATATACTTCAGGTAAATGGCTGCTTCCTTGGGGAGAATGAGCCTAGGGGCAGGAGAGAGTACAAGCAGGGCTTCCCTCCTAAAAAGCAGACTGGGAAGTTCTTCATGGAAACAAATGAAATGGAAATAGGGGGTGTCCTACTCTCCTTCCTTTCCTTTTTTTTTTTTTTCCTTTTTACCTCATATATACTGGAAATATTAGAAAAGAATAGGTGGCCACAGAGTATGGTGACTAAGAACAAGGCTTTAAAGTCAGACAGAATTTGGGTTCCCAGCCCAGCCTGCACACTAACTGTGCGGTGTTGTATGAAGTGGAGTAAAGTTGGAATGAGAAGTATCCTGATCTGTTTTCGGGACAGAAGCCAGGCCACTCGGTTCTTTACTTCTCTCAGAGAATCCTGATGGGCCTCTGAGTCCTGCCCTCACTTTCTCTGAGCTACTGTATTGCATGGTGGTAGTGGTCTACAGAAATATGGATAGATCTATGTGATAACCTGAAAATTCGTGCAGAACTCAGGCCTCAACAGCCCAAGCAGCTCTCCTGTCTGCCTCTTCCAGACACATCTAAAAACAAAATGCCTGGGGTGCCTGGGTAGTTCAGTCAGTTAAGCATCTGACTTTTGATTTCAATCCAGGTCATGATCTCAGGGTCATGAGATGGAACTCTGCGTCATGCTCTGTGCTAGGCATGGAACCTGCTTCAGATTCTCTCTCTCCACCCCTTCTGCCCCTCCCCAACCTCTCTCTCTCTCTCTCAAAAAAAAAAAAAAAAAAAAAAAAAGACCTTTAGAAAATGCCAGACTGGAGATTCTGCTCCACAACATCTGTCTTTTGGTTTTCTTTGTGAGGGAGTTGGTAGATCCCTTGGCTTTTCTGAATTTCAACTTCTGCATTCATAGGATGGAAATAAAAATACAGCTTCATTGCCTTTTATGGATACAGATGAAAAGGTCCAGAACGTTTTAACCATTGCAAATTTGTTACATTTTTCTAGTTTCCCAGTTGGATTCAATTAGGATCATGACGGTGTTGTTGCCTCCCCCAGCCTAAAAGAAAAAAGCCACTATTAACTTTCAATTATTTACCACAAATCCAAAGGAAAAGTCTTTGGCCCGGGTCCCAATGGACCTTTAAAGCTATTTTTTTACTCAGAATTTAAAAAGCTGGTAAGCTGGTTTAAATAACCCGGTACATTTTTTGTATTGCTCTTCTCCATAGACTGTTCTCATTTGGTTGTATTGTTGGGGTGTGTGTATATGTGCATGTGTACACATGTGTGTATGCGTATATAGGAATGCATGTGTGTGGTCTGTTTAGAGGGAGACAGACTTTGGAAGCACAGAATGGTAACACCTGGTGTGTAGCAATCCCCCCCGGCCCCCCCCACACACCTCAGGAAAAGGAAAGACCAACAGAATAAAGAATAAAGAAATGAAAATAAATTGAGATAAAAATAGGCAACACAAAAAAGCCCACATACAAAAATCAAGTCTTTCCTTTTCTCAATTTCATGTTCTCTTTTTTTCTTTTTTACTGAATTCAGATTTTTTTCCTTCTCACTTCTATAGGTCTTTTTCCTTTCTGTGCCCTTATTAACTCAACCTCATTAACACTTCCAAAACCAGAAGTCATTATCCTGACACCATCCACTGCTCTTAAGTTCTACTTCTCTCTGAATTGCCCCAACTGTTCTCAGGTTCCACTTTAGGTCAGCTGCCCAATTAAAAAAAAAAAAAAAAGCAACTCAGAATCATTCCATATTTTTAAAATCTGCTTTATCGAGATATAATTTACATACGACAAAACCTCACCCATTATAAGTGTATGGTTTACTGCATTTTAAACAAATGTATGCAGTCATGTAACCACCACTATTATCAAGATACAAAATAGTTTCATCGCTCCAGAAAGTTTTCTTTCTATCACCAGAGTTTTACCTTTCCTAGAATGTCATGTAAATGGAATTAAATGGTAGGTAGTTTTTTGTGTCTGGCTTCTTAGCCTATTGCTTTTGAGGCTTGTCTATATTGTTGCATGTATTGGTCATTCATTTTTGTTGCTGAGAGATATTGCACTGTACAGAAACATCACAATTGTTTGTTTATGCATTCACCTGTTGATGGATATTTGCACTGTTTTCACTTTGAACTTATTATGAATTAAGTGAATATTCACATATGGGTCTTTGTGTGGACATTTATTTCACTCCCCTTGGGAAGTTCCATTTCTAGGAAAAGAATTGTTGGGTTGGATGATAAGTGTAGTTTAACCTTGTAAAACATGAATAAATGGTTTTCCAAAGAGGGTGCATCATTTTCATTCCCACCAGAAATGTATGAAACTTCCAGTTGCTCCATATCATTGTCAATGCTTTGTACTGTTTTTAAAATTTTAGCCATTTTTGTGGATGTGTAGTGTTACTTCATTGTCCTTTTAATTTATATTTCCCAGATGAATAATGTTGTTGGACGTACTTTCAGAATGTGCTTATTTGCCTTACGCATAACTTCTTTGGTGAACTGTCCACATTTGTTGCCCATTTAAACATTGGGTTGTTTGTTTTCCTATTATTGATTTTGTATGAGTTCTTTACATTTTCTGGATATAAGTCCTTTATCAGATACATATTTTGCCTATTGAAATAACCTGAAATTCAGAGTCATGAATAAGGTTCTCCTATCAATGTTATTTACAATTCTGATGAAATTGAAAACAAGTTACAATCTAATAAAAGGGAAACTGCCCACTTCTTTATAATTCAAAGGAATATTTTGCAGTCACTTAATATTAAAAATTTAAAGATGTGGAAACCTGCTTTTGATATATTTTTAAGTAGAAAGTAAAATTTTGTATAATATCAGCCATGCATTAAAAAAGCCTGGAAATATATGCTGAATAATAAGAATGATAATATTTAAGAGGTAAGATTACAGCTGGGTTTTAAATTTTCTACACTTTTCTATATTTTTTCCTTTTCTTTTTATTATTTTTATTTATTTATTTATTTATTTTAAAGATTTTATTTATTTATTTGACAGAGACCACAGGTAGGCAGAGAGGCAGGCAGAGAGAGGAAGGGAAGCAGGCTCCCTGCTCAGCCCCGAGAGCCTGATGTGGGGCTCAATCCCAGGACCCTGAGATCATGACCCGAACTGAAGGCAGAGGCTTTAACCCACTGAGCCACCCAGGTGCCCCTCCCTTTTTTTTTTTTTTTTTTTAAGATTTGTATTTATTTATTTATCAGAGAGAGAGAGAACACAAATAGGGGGAATGGCAGGCAGAGAGAAAAGCAGTCTCCTTGCTCAGCAGGGAGCCTGATACAGGACTCAATTCCAGGACCCTGGGATCATAACCTGAGCCAAAGGCAGACGCTTAACCAACAGAGCAATCCACACGTCTACTTTTTCTACATTTTCAAGATTTACAGAGTAGGCCTATCTTAGTTAAAAAAGGAAAAGCATGTCATAAAAAAGTACATGGTTAAAGCAGTGGTTAATGCTTCCTTTACAAGTTCACCTGAACTGTGGCATGATTTGTGATACCATTAGCCACCGAGTGAGTTTGTTAATTCCTTAACAGACCACCCAAAAGCTTTGGACTATAATTCCAGCTCTGTCCTTGAACTCCGGGCAGTTTTCTTTCTGTCTAAAATGGGATTCAGAACTGTGAAGTACTTAGCAAGGTTGCCATATCGCTTTCTGAGGAACTTCTCCCCCAAGTATGTGCTCTAAGATACACAAAAGCTCCGGAGCTTGTGTTCAATGACTTGGGAAGACCTTGAGAAGTCAGACATGACTTTAATACTTAGAAGAGAGAATATCTGTGTTTCAGTCAATAGAGAATGAGACCAAAGACACACGGACTCAGAGAGCTGGAGGGAAAGCAGTGTGAGGAAAGAGAAAATGCTTGGGTTGAAGAAGATACTGGAGCTAAGAAGAGGACAAACAGGAGGGAAAGAGGAGAGGGGGGAAAAAAGGGAGAATGGAAGCAAACAGGTCTCCGGACTGAGAAAGGTCAGACTTGGAATCAGAACTTTGTAGATACATTTTGCACCTGTGAAGTCTTAGACTACAAATAATTTGTAACCTTATACTCATTATTTTTTCTAGTTCTGAAGTTATTTGTTATCTTATGAAGATTGGAAAGAAAGTACATTTACTCCTGGGTTTATCAAGAGGAAGGAAATCAGAGGTCCCTGTAAGGATTACTCTCAGAAGAAGGCAATTTCCTAAGGTAAAATATCTTGAGAAGGTCAGTGATTCAGCTGATAGCAGAGATATTTTTGAACGTGGTCAATTACTTTACCCAAGGCAGGCACAGTATATATGTTGGCTGGTGAGTCATCCGTGAAACCAAGAAATAGCATTCAAATGATTACTCAGAAGAGCCAGCAGAAGGTTGGTTTTTTTTTTTTTTTAATTTGTTATCCAACAAAATCTAACCAAGATTTTCATCTTTGAAGCTTGGTAAAATGGAAATGCAAAGGGCCAAGAATAACCCACACAATGGTGGAGAAGAACAAAGTGGGAGGACTTTCTCTATTGGATATTTACATGGACTATAAATAATTTTGGCACAAGGATGGACATATTGACCAGTGGAATAGAATATAAATCTGGAAAGAGATCCATGTGCATATAGATATTTTATTTATGACAAAAAGGCACTGCAAAAATAAAAATAAAAAGGCACCACAAAGCAGTCAAGAAAGGTAATTTTTTCAATACATGGTGCTGGGACAGTTGGATAATAATGAGGGGAAGCATGACCCTTACCTTATACCATACATAAAAATTCATTCTAGAGGTATCATAGACAAAAATGTAAAAGGCAAGGGGTGCCTGGGTGGCTCAATTAAGCATCTGCCTCAGGGTCCTGAGATCAAACCCCACATAGGGCTCTCTGCTCAGCCAGAAGGCTGCTTCTCCGTCTCCCTCCACTGGTTCCAGTGCTTGTACTCTCACTCTCTCTGTCAAATAAATAAATAAGTACAATATTTTTTAAAAATGTAAAAGGCAAAATAAACCTTCTGGAGGGTAATATAAAACAAAACCTTCATGACTTCAGATAGGAAAAGATCACTAAGTACTAGCCATAAAGAAAAAGATTGATAATATTTGAGTACATTAAAATTTAAAATCTCATTAAAAGGAAAGATCTTTTTTAAATTTATTATTATTATTATTATTATTTTTTAGAGAGAGAGTGCATTAGTGTGTGAGAGTGGTGGGTGTGGTTGGGGGGAGAGAGGGAGAGGGAGAGAGAATCCTAAGCAGGCTCCACACTCAATGCAGAGCCCTACATGGGGTTCAATATCACAACCCTGAGATCATGACCTGGGCCAAAATCGAGAGTCAGACATTCAACCAACTGTGCCACCCAGGAACTGTGGAAAGATTTTTAAAAATAGGACACAAAAGAACTAATCATAGAGAGAAAGATGGATAAATTTGACATTTATTTAACATTTAAATTTAATGTTGGTATTAAGAACTTCAATTCATTAAAAGAAATGGAATATGGAGAAGATATTTGCAACATCTATCACCTACCAATAGTTCAAGTATGGAATACATAAAGGAATTCTACAAACCATTAAGAAGATGACAGCCAACCCAAAAGAAAAGTAGGCAAAACATTGGAACAGATACTTTTTGGGGAAAAAATGGATATCCAGTGGATAATAGACATATGAAAAGATACTTAATCACTAATAATCAGGATAATGCAAATAAAAACCATAACCAGACACCATTATATACCCACCAGAATGGTTAAAATTAGAAGACCAATCCTACGAAGTGTTGGTGAGAATATGGACAAGAAATACACTCGTACACTGCTAGAGGAGTGTAGATTAGTAGGACACTTCAGAAAATTCTTGAAAGTATCTAATAAAATTGAAGTTATATATAACTTATGTAACTTATAAATACTATATCATTTATAGGAAATATACCCAACAAAAATACATGTACATATTGTCTACAAGAGATGTACAAGAATGATTATAGCAGCTCTATTTGTAATCCTCTCAAACTGGAAATGGCCTCAAAGTCCATCAACAGAAGAATGAATATAGAAGTATGGTATATTCATACAATAGAATGCTATTGAGCAAAGTAAAAGAAAAACAAGAGCTGCACATAATAACCTGTGTGAATCTTAAAAACATATTGTTGAATAAAAGAGGCCAGATCCACAGGAATATATATGGCATAATTCCATTTTATATAAAGTGAAATACAGGAACAAAATTACTATTTAGGGTTCCATGCTTAGGAGATAAAACTATAAAGAAAATAGTTATCACAGAAGTTAAGGTAATAATTATCTTTGAAAAGAAAAGTAGTGATTAGGAGCAATCACTTTGGGGACTTATGGAATGTTGGCAATTCTGTAACTCTTGACCTGGGTGTTACTTTGTGAAATGTCACCAAATTGTTTTGTAAACTTTACTGTTTGTGTATTAGATGGGCCCAAGAAGATATAGAAAAATCGAGTAAGCCAATAACCTTAGAAGATGATAGCCAAAGATCCACTTCCTAAGAGGAGCCAGATCCTGTGATTCTGTGCTTAGATTATATCAAACTTTCAAGGAACAAATATTTCCTATTTGCTATAACTGTTCCTGTGCTAGAAATAAAAAAAGCAGAACCAAATTTAAAAAGCAGAAGAAATTAAAAACACAAGTTAAGCTCACTTATAAAAAGATTCCAGCATTCTAATAAAGTTCAGTTGACCCTTGACCAACATGGGTTTGAGTTGCATGGGCCCACTTATACAGGAATTTTCAATAAATATACATACAGTACAGTAAATGTATTTTATTTTCCTTATGATTCTCTTAATCACATTTTCTTTTCTCTACCTTACTTTACTGAGGGAATACAATATATAATACATATAACATTCACAATGTGTTAATAGACTGTTTATGTTATTGGCAAGGTTTCCGGTTAACAGTAAGCTATATTAGTAATTAATTAAATTTTTTGGGAGTCAAAAATTATATGCAGATTTTCAACTGCACAGGGCTTGCCAACCTTTATTCCCTTGTTGTTCAAGGGTCAACAGTACTAGTAAGTCAAATCTTGCAATTCATTAACAGAATAATAACTATGCCCATGCAAGATTTATCCCAGGAATGAAAAGATGTTTCAACACAGGCATATCTAGAATGCAATCCACTGGAAAGGCAAAATAAAAGAGGAAGATGATATGCTCACTCACTCAGTAGAAGACACAGAAGTATACATTCATACCACACATAAAGGGGGTAGAATTCCCATCTGGGAGATATTATTCAGCCATGAAAAAGAATGATGTACTGATACATGGAATCTTGAAAACATTATGCTAAGTGAAAGAAACCATACACAAAGCCACAAATTGTATGATTCCATTTACAAAATTTCCAAAATAGGCAGATCCATGGAAACATAATTTTTCTGCAACAGCTATAACGAAAAACACACCTCAAGCAAGTGTCATGCTAGAAATGCAAGTATGGTTTATTATACGGGTTTGTTTTAATATGTCCCAATTTTTTTTTAAGATTTTGTTTATTTATTTGGCAGACAGAGATCACAAGTAGGCAGAGAGGCAGGCAGAGAGAGAGAGAGGTGGAAACAGGCTCCCTGCTGAGCAGAGCACCCGATGCGGGGCTTGATCCCAAGACCTCGGAATCATGACCTGAGCCAAAGGCAGAGGCTTTAACCCACTGAGCCACCCAGGTGCCCCAATATGTCCCGATATTAATAGATCAAAGGAGAAAAAAATACAATCATCTCAGGATGAAATGCCACTTAGCAAAATTGAACATTCTTTCCTGATTAAACAAACAAACTGAAATCAAAACAAAACCTAGAACATCTTAGTATCCTAGGAATAGCTAGATTTTTTTTTGCCATCATAAAAATCTGGCATCATACTTTAATTTCCATCAAAGTAAGGAAGAAGATATCATACCTTAATAAGGTTCTGAAAATCCTAACCAGTATAACTAAGTAAGGAAATAATTTAAGAGGTGAAGTACCTTTGTTTTTTTCTTTAATAAAGAAAGAGAGAGCAAGTGAGTGGGAGGGAGAGAGAGCATCTTAAGCAGGTTCCAGCTCAGTGTGGAGCCTGACGTGTGGCTCCATCTCATGACTCTGAGATCATGACCTGAGCTAAAACCAGGAGTCAGTTGCCTAACTGACTGAGCTACCCAGGAGCCCTGAGGAAAGTACAACTTAAGGTAAGAAAAATTTATTATTTTAAATGATAACAAAGAATAACCAGAGGGGCCCCTGGCTAGCTCAGTCAGTAGAGCATTTGACCCTTGATCTCAGGGTTGTGAGTTCAAACCCCACATTGGGCATGGGGTTTAGTTAAAAAGAAAAAAAAAAAGGAAAAAAAAAAAAGAATAACTAGAAACCTGAAGAGAATAGGCCAAGGAAATCCTAGAAAGTTTTGGGAAATTGCAAGAATGGGCACACTATTTTGCAGCTCTTCTCAGAGATGGAGTGTATTTCTCTACACTTTGAATCTGAGTTGGACCATTGACTTAGGATAATGGGACATTAGTAAACATGATGCAAGCAGAAACTTGCAAAATACTTATGCAATGGAACTTGCCCTCTTTTTAAACCATTTTTAGGAATTCAAAACCACTACTCTTTTTTAAAAATTTAAATTCAATTAGTGAACATATAGTACATCATTAATTTCAGATGCAGAATTTGGTAATTCACCAGTTGCATATAACACCCAATGCTCATCACATCACATGCCCTCCTTAATGCCCATCATCCAATTGCCCCATCCCCTACCCCTCCCCTCCCCCAACCCTCAGTTTGTTTCCTATAGTTAAGAATCTCTCATGGTTCATCTCCCTCTCTGATTTCTTTCCGTTCTGTTTTTCCTCCCTTCCCTATGATCCTCTGCACTGTTTCTTATATTCCACATATGAGTGAAACCATATGATAATTGTCTTTCCCCGATTCACTTATTTCACTCAGCATAATACCCTCCAGTTCCATATCAATGTAAAGGGTAAGTAATCATCCTTTCTGACGGCTGAGTAATATTCCACTGTGTGTGCATCTATCTATCTATCTATCTATCTATCTATACACCACATCTTCTTTATCCATTCTTCTGTCGATGGACATCTCAGTTCTTTCCATAGTTTGACTATCGTGGCCATCTCTACTATAAACATTGTAGTGTATGTGCCTCTTCAGATCATTACATTTTTATCTTTGGCAAAACCACTACTCTTGAATGGAGCCCACGTCAGCCTGCTGAATGGTGAGAGAATGTGGCTAAGTCACCCCACAGCCCCAGCTGACACAGAACCAACTACTAAATACATATGAGTGAGGCCATCCTGGACTAGCCATGCTAGCTAAGGTGTCAATTGACTAAAGAGATAACCTGAGCTGGCCTAGACCAGAAGACCAACCAGCTGGCCCACAGAGATGTGAGAAATGACACATGCTTGTTATTTGAAGCTACTAAATTTGGGGTGGTTTGTTATGCAATAAGAGCTAACTGGAACAGAAATTATACAAAGATTTATTAAAGTGGTCAGTTCCTTTTTGTACAATTAATATGCAAAATTGATACATTGTTAGCAAATACAATGGGAGAAAAGATCTCATTTGCAAGGGCAATACTACCACCAATTTACCTGAAGATCAACTTAACTAGAAATAGGCAGGACCTGAGTAAAGAAAATGTGATATCTCTATAATGGGGTATTAATTTTTGCTAAATTAATCTCTAAACTCAATGTGATCTCAATCAAAATATCAAAACAATTTTAGTTTTTATTTTTAAAAGATTTTATTTATTTATTTGACACACAGAGAGAGATCATAAGTAGGCAGAGAGGCAGGTGGAGAGAGAGGGGGAAGCAGGCTCCCTGCTGAGCAGAGAGCCCAATGTGGGGCTCAATCCCAGGACCCTGAGATCATGACCTGAGCTGAACACAGAGGCTTAAACCACCAAGCCACCCAGGCGCCCCAAAACGATTTTAAACTTAAAACAAAACAAAACAAAAAAACCACATTGGGTTTATCTGTAGAAATAAAAAAATCTGAACAGAAAGATATTGGGAAGAGGGTGCTTAGAGTAGATATTTAAATGCATTTTAAAGGTACAAGAATTAAAAAGTTGGGTTCTAGAAAAAAATTTAAACAGATCAATGGAATGAAATAGAAAATCCAGAAATAGACTGAAATACACATGAGATTTTAGTAGATGATAATGGTGACATTTCTAGTCCATGAGAGGAAAGATGGATTATCTTTAAAAAATAGTGTTGGGACTATTTGAGGAAAAAGTTTAGCTGTATAACCCCACTACTTTCATCAAAGTAAATTCCCAAAGTAAAGTAGTAAAATGTTAAAATGGAGCTATAAAGGTACTAGCAATAAAGGAGCCAGATACAAAAGGCCACATATTGTATGATTCTATCTATAGGAAATGTCCTAGGAATCCGTAGAGACAGAAAGTAGATTGCTGATTTGCCAGGGGTTGGGGAGACAGGGAAATGGGGAATGACTGCTTGATATATACGAGGTTTCTTTGGGGGGTAAAGAACAAGCTCTAAAATTAGTGACAATAGTTGCACAACTTTGGAAACACGAAAAACCACTGCATTGTACACGTTTAAACTGTAAACTTTCTAGTACGTCAATTATACTTCAATAAAACTCATATTTGGAGAAGAAGAACAGGAAAGAACCCAGAAGCTGGAGAGTCCAGAGGGGGACTCTGTCCCCAGGAGTTAGCTCAGACACTGGAACTGGGTCTGGAAGGGTGTTTTTGAGAAGTAGATGTTATAATTTGTAGGTGACAAAGGTAGAAAAGGGATTAACCTCTTCTGTCTCTATTCCATTACTCTGCCTTTTCCCAAGACCTTAGGACTCTGTATGCCCTGGATAATCATTTTAAACTTACTAAATGGTTTTTGAGTTTTAAAAAAATGTTAGAAGAAAATATAGATTGAGTTCATTTATAATTTTGTCATAAAGACATTACTTAGCATGACACAAAACCCAGAAGTCAAATGGAAAATGACTGATGCATTTGCACAGAAAATAGTTTTTATGTTAAAAAGCCACAGATACGTGATTATATATATATATATATATATAATTATATATAAATATATATATATAATTATATATATATATAATAGTTGCTTTTTAAAAGGTTTTATCTTTAGAGATACATACTGAAATACTTGTGATGAAATGAGATAATGTCTGGGATCTGCTTCAAAATAATTTGGAGGGTGAAGTTTGGTAATGAGTACATGGGATACTCTTCTCTTTGCTTTTTAATGTTTGATTTTTCCATAATAGAAAGTAAAAAATAAATAGCAAGAAAAAAATCTATATATAAATTTCAAAGATGAACTGAAAACAAATATTTGCAGCATAAGATATTAAAAGGACTAATTCCTTAATTTATAAAGAGTTCATAAAAATCACTAAGAAAAAGACAACCCAAATGAAAAATTAGGTGAAAATTTCAATAACAGGCAGAACAATGCAAAGGAAACAAAATAGTAAACTTGTGAAAAGATAAATCAAGTCAACCGCACTCATACATGCAAGGAAAGCAATAATAAGATGTCATTTTCCACCTAGAAAACTGAAGAGGTTTGATAAAAAGCACTATTGGTAAAGGAGGGAGACAGCTGGACTGTCCACTATGGTAGGAGTTTAGGTTGGTACTACCTATTAAAAAGATAATTTCATAATATATGTCAACATGTTAAAAATATAAACCATTGTGCATACAATGGAATATTATTCAGTCTTAGAAATGAAGGAAATTCTGACATATGAGACGACATGGATGAACCTTGGAGACATGATGCTAAGTGAAAGAAGCCAGACACAAAAGGACAAGTGCTGTATGATTCCACTTAGATGAGGTACCTAGAATAGTCAAAATCATAGAGATCGAAAGCAGAATGGTGATTGCTAGGGGCTGGAGGCACGGGGGTGTAGAGTTGCCGCTTTGTTTGTTGGTTGCTTTTACTGAAGTAGAATTGACACCCAATGTTATGCTCGTTTCAGGTGTACAACATAGTGATTCAGCCTCTCTCTCCCTTATGCTGCTCTCACAAGCGTAGCTCCCATCTGTCACCATGTAATACGATTATAAAACTTTGACTATGGGTGCCTGGGTGGCTCAGTGGCTTAAAGCCTCTGCCTTTGGCTCCAGTCATGATCCCAGGATCCTGGGATCGAGCCCCGCATCAGGCTCTCTGCTCAGCAGGAAGCCTGCTTTACCCCCTCTCTGCCTGCCTCTCTGCCTACTTGTGATCTGTCAAATAAGTAAATAAAATCTTAAAAAAAAAACAACAACTTTGACTATATTTCCTGTGGTGGGCTTTTGTCCTCATGACCTATTCATTTCGTATTGGAAGCCTGTATCTCCCATTCCCCATTCACCCACTTTGCCCCCTTCCCTCTGGCAACCATCTGTGTGTTCTCTGTATTTATGGGTGACAGTCACCTTTTGATGGTGTTTAAGAGCTTCCGCTTTGCAAGATGGAAAGAGTTTTGGAAACAGATGATGGTGATGTTTGCGGGAAAATACGAATGTACTTAATACCACTGAACTGAACTATATACACTTAGTCTTTAAGACAGTAAATTCTTTATTATGTCTATTTTATCATAAGTTTAAAAAATGGGGGGGGGAACACATAACCCTTGACTCAGCAGTTCCACTTGCAAACATTTACCTTATGTTAGAAAGTGAAAATACCCCAGGTATTTGGTTCCCGTTGTAACAACAAAAACTTCAAACAACCCGAATGTCCAACAATAGTTAAGTTGGCTAAATAAATGATGGTGAAATGATACAACATCCCTGCAGATTTTGAAAAGGTGAACTGAGTTCTGAAATAGGTTACTGAGCAATCAAGGCAACAGAGGTCCACAGAGTATGTATTGTATGGCCCACGTGGACACATTTTAAAAAATCCGTGCACTCTGTGCATCTTCACGATAATTTTTGTAGAACCATAAAATGTTTTGCTGCAGTTACAAATAAATTATTAATAACAGAGCGAGGAGTATTGATGGCTGTGAGTGAGACGTCACGTCAAACATTTTGGTAGTGCTTAAGATGTTTTCCCCCATTGGAATGTATTTGCTTTTAGTTTTTCTAAGTATAAAGGAAATGTAACATTTTGTACTCAGATCCTGAGCCTTGGCATATGGCTTACAAGATGTATTTCCATTTGAGTCTCTTCTCTAACCATCCTTATTGAAAAGGTCAAATTTCCAAGTCATAAAGTTAAATGTTACTTTGACTGTCTACACCTTTCTTCTGTTTTTCCTTCTCTCCTTCCATTCCTCCAATGTGCTCACTTCCCTGCCTAAATTCAACCACTGCCTCGCGTGTGGCTCTTAGATGCTGTGTCGAGACGTCTTTGGAACTGCTGCCTCAAACTTTTTGTAGCTCTCCTTGTACCTGGTACACACACAGCGGGTACTGAAAGTTCAATGCCTCTCTAAAAAATACGTTTTTCTTGGTCGTGATTGATGTTCTCGCTTTGAAAGCCTCTAAGCGGCAGTCCTAACCCTTTGTTCCCAGCACCTCGACCCTGCAACTTTTTTCCTCTCTCGTTTTTTTGTAGTGTCATGTTTGCCGCAACTGGTAAGCCTGGAGCTGTTTGTGTATGGGTGTCCTCTAACTTCTCACAGATGGTTTTCATCTTTGGTCCTTAGCTCCCTTCTCAGGGTGAGCAGAGTAAAGAGTTCTGGACCCTTGAGCCCACAGACCAAAGTTTAGACCCAACTTGGTCATCAATTTCCTGTGTAATTCTATAATGAAGGTGAACTTTGGATCCCCTGACCCTCCTCTAACGCTCCCCACCCTCCTTCTCACTACTAGTTCAAGTCTCAGCCAAGAACTTCACACCCTGGATAAACTCAATATGGCAGCAAGAGCACGAGTCGTAGAGTGACAAGGATTAGAGCTGATTGCACTATGACCGCCTATTCTCTTGACCTCCTTGGGCTTCAGGTCCTTCCATGTGCAGACCTTCCGCAACTTGTGGTGGGGTTACGTCCCAGTAAAACCCATCATAAACTGAAAATATCCTAAGTTTAAATACATTCAATACATGTAACCTACTCAACATCATAGCTTAGCCCAACTTAAACGTGTTCAGAGCCCTTCCAACCTCTCAGAACTCTCTCGGCCTACAGTTGGGCAAAATTATCCAACACAAAGCCTATTTTATAGTCAAATATTGAATATCTCGTGAAATTTATTGAATACTGTACTGAAAGTGAATCACAGGTTGGTTGTGTGGGTACAGAATGGTGGTAAGCATATGGGTTGTTGATCCTTGTGACTGTGTTGCTGACTGGGAGCTGTGTCTTGCTACTACTGCCCAGTGTCATGAGAGAGTACCCTACTGCCCATCATTAGCCCAGTAAAAGATCCAAATTCAAAATTCAGAAGGGTTTCTACAGACTGTGTACCACTTTTGCACCATGGTAAAATTGAAAAACAAAAAATCGTTTCTTGAGGGGAGCCTGGGTGCTCAGTAGGTTAAGCCTCTGCCTTCGGCTTGGGTCATGATCTCAGGGTCTTGGGGTTGAGTCTCACATCTGCCTCCCTGCTCAGCAGGAACTCTGCTTCTCCCTCTCCCTTTGCCCCTTCCCTCTACTAGTGCATTCTCTCTCTCAAATAAATGAATTAAATCTTTTAAAAAAGTCATTTGTGAACCATCCTAAGTCTGGGACCGTCTGTATTATGGGCAATAAACAGTCATACTTGCCCAATACCCAGTTGTGCCCCACCCAACTGGGTCGGAGCCTACAACTCAGTTTGTCCATAGCATCCATCCTCTCTGTAGGTAGCACCCCTGACTCCCAGGTCCTCTGGTACTCCTTCTCCTCTCCCACTAACTGCACCCCATGGCTTATTCCACTCAAGCCTGTCCTCTTAGCCAACCGAAGCTCTCTGCAGAGAAAGTAGGGAGAGACAGGTAGAAGGTAGCTGTGAAGGAGATGGATGGAGGAGATGAAGGGCAGCTCTTCAGCTCCAAAACCCTCAGTGTGACATGGCTTCCTAGGGGAACTGGTCTCATACCCCCTTGTGTTCACTGTTTCCCCAGTGGACATTTTGAATAATCGCAGAGGTAGGATTTCTGGTTAGCTGGAGATTAATCTTACAGGGCGAGGTGAGTCATGCTTTCATTCCATTGTTTGAGAGGCCAGTGGCTGCTCACAAGAGGACGCCAGCTCTCCGGGGATTGTTTCTCCGTAACTTCGTGGCTTCCATCCAGTCAACAAGGAGAGCATGCGGGTGTTGTTTTCACACTCTTGGTGTGCTGCTCTGTGCTGTTTGTTATAACACTTTCCACAACTTTCTTTCTCTCCCCCACCTCCAAAAATAGCAAATGACATTGCTTGCCCAGATTTTCCACCTGAGTTTGTTTTGCATTTTGAGAGAACTCAGCACGGTGCTGAGTGCTGCCTCAGCACCAACTAAATCCTGGTATTTAACCCCGGGACAAAGTCAAAGGTTCTACATTTCTGCTATGCAGCTGCAAGGCTGCCTTTATTCTTGGCATGAGAAAAAGGGATATTGTTTGTGATGTGAGAACTATATATGGGAATATCTTGGATGTGCGTGGATTTTTGCATTAAATATGTTCCTGAAATTTAATGTGTACATATTTATCTTGCAGCAAAGTTAAGCTTACCCAGTATGGCTGGTAAATAGGGTTGCTAGGGTAATTGAATATCTGGAGAGAAGGAAACCCAACTTCTATAGAACACAAGTGTAACCTGGTTTCTCCGGGCTCCATTAGCCATAGGATTCAAATGAGGGTCACAGGACTAGTGATAACTCTCAGGCAGGGTCAACTTAGTGGTTGGGCAACCTGTACAGTTGCATAGGCTCCGTACTGAGACAGGCCCTGCCCTTGTAACTCCCTGCTGTGGCTGTCATGTCATGAAATTCTTTTTTTCTTTTAATTTTTATTTTATTAGTTTCAGAGGTAGAATTTAGTGATTCATCAGTGCATATAACACCCAGTTCTCATGGCATCACATGCCCTCCTCAATGCCCATCACCACAGCCCTCCTTCCCCTCTAGCAACCCTCAGTGTGTTTCCTAGAGTTCAGTGTCTCTTACGGTTTGCTTCCCTCTCAATGTTCATCTTACTTCATTTTTCCTTTCCTTCCCCTATGTTCATCTGCTTTTTTTCTTGAATTTTACACATGAGTAAAATCATATAGTATTTGTCTTTCTCTGACCTATTTCGCTTAGCATCATATCCCCTAGTTCCATCCATGCCATTGCAAATGGCAAGATTTCATTCGTTTTGATGGCTGAGTAAAATTCCATTGTATATATAGAAATTCTTTCATGAAATTCTTTTTTTTTTAGGATTTTTTATTTATCTATTTCAGATAGATCACAAGTAGGCAGAGAGGCAGGCAGAGAGAGTGAGGAGGAAGCTTTAAACCACTGAGCCACCCAGGTGCCCCTCATAAAATTCTTAAAATAAAAACAAGGGGCCCACATTTTCTTTTTTTTTTTTTTCAAAGATTTTATTTATTTATTTGACAGACAGAGATCACAAGTAGGCAGAGAGGCAGGCAGAGAGAGAAAGAGGAGGAAGCTGGCTCCCCGCTGAGCAGAGAGCCCCATGCGGGGCTCGATCCCAGGATCCTGACTGAGATCATGACTGAGATCATGACTGAGATCATGACCTGAGCCAAAGGCAGAGGCTTCAACCCACTGAGCCACCCAGGCGCCCCAAGGGGCCCACATTTTCATTTTGCCCTGGGCCTTGCAAGTTAGGGAGCCAGTCCTGTTCCCTGGTTCTGCTTCCATCTACTTTTGCTCCCCGTTGCTACAACCCCTTGTTAAAACCAATCTGAATTCTCTCCAGCAGCAACCTGGGGTGTGGGTTTCACAAATTTGATGAAATCACCTGGTCACCTGCTTTGTGCCACTGAATATCTTTCCTCTCCTGCCCCCACAGATAGACACCATGGCTCTCCCATCTCCTTGCCATTGCCTCTTCTCCAAACCTTCCCTTCTCCTCCAGCTACCTTCTCCTCTATCCTATAGCTTTATCATCAGCCCTTAGAGTCTAGTTCCTATTTCCCTTTGAAGTCCTCACTAAGCATGGGTGAACACTTTTCCAAGAACATGTCCATTTACCAACTCTGTGCTTCTCAGAACACCACTTCTGGAGTATATTAATAAGCGCAACAACAAAGAGGGGGGGTTTCCTGGGCAAATGAATTTGTGAAACACTACAAATTAGATGCGGTTCTTGGAGATTTAACTAATCACTATTAAGTATGTTGAAAGTTTAGGGAAGAAACTACTTAATTTAACCCAGTGCTTCCCAAATTAAATTGGACATTCAACTTGCCCTGTCTCTCTCTCTTTCTCTCTCTCTCTCTCTGTCACACACACACACACACACACACACACACACACACACACACAATTAAGGCTGCAGACAGTGTTTCTGGGTGATGCTCACTCAGAATATACTATATTGATGTATACCAATTCTGAATATAATTTAACCTTTCTCTGAGGACTTATAAGGTCCTAGCATTTACCTTTTGATCTGTGGACAAAGAGAAATTAAGCATACTTTGAATCACATTTAAAATACATGGAAGACATTCGTCCTTAGACAACTAGGCGCATGGTGGAAGCTCAGCAGATACTTACTACATTACTGAATTTAAAGAAACTTTGCGTTTCAGCTTCTTAACACTTAGAGGGTTACTTGGTCCTAAGTTAGTCTCTAATATCACTTAATAAATAAGCAATGTTTTTTATGCCAGGCCCTTGGGCAGGCACTAAGGTGTAAAGAACAGGCTCCTCCTCCAAAAGAACTCATAGTAGAAAACAAGCAATAGACAAATAATTGTAATACAATACGATACTGTTATAAGAGATATATACTAAGTGTTATGGGAGTATAGAGAGGAAGTATCACTGAGTGGGGTGTTAAGGAATGAGCAGGAGTTCATTAGGATGAGAAGATATAGGGAAAGGGAATTCTAAGCTAACTGCACAGAAAGTATAAACGCTTAGAGGCCTAAAGCACTAAACTTTTGAGACATTTCTAGGTCTAAATTCCTTGACTTTATAAATGTTGTAGTAAATTGCATAATGCAAAATCATGTCCAAATTTGTATTTTTATTTATTTATTTTTAAAGATTTTATTTATTCATTTGTCAGAGAGAGAGAGAGAGAGCACAAGCAGGGGGAGTGGCAGGCAGAGGGAGAAGCTGACTCCCTCTTGGGCAAGGAGCCCAATGTGGGACTCGATCCCAGAACCCTGGGATCGTGACCTGAGAGAAAGGCAGATGCTTAACCAACTGAACCACCCAGATACCCACCCTCAAATTTAGATTTTTAAATTCAGGAGGTCGATATGTTAAATCTCCTCATACTGGTTCCATCTGAGATAATAATCTGGGCTCTCCTTAAGAAAAATAAGTTACTAGATAGTAACTAATCTCATTTCTCTTCAAGGTCTACATATGCCAGGGAGCCCAGCCACAGTGGCCAAGCAGCTCTGGCTCTGCTCTCTGTTCCCATTCTGCTAACTTCTGTCCTTCTAGTGTGAGATCTGGACAGCTCAGGAAGTTACTCCAGACTCTCCACCCCAGGCCTTTCCAGATTATATTCTACAGCTCTCTGGATTTCAGTGGCCTCTTCCAGGGGACGGTGGTTGGTTCTGATGAAATAAGTTATAGTAGTGTGCGTGCATGTGCACGTGCGTGTGTGTGTGTGTGCAAAATTATTGAGATTTCTCACATTTTAACTTTGAGCCTATACTTTTTATTCTGGTTCCCTTTTCTCTTCTGTCTGCAGAATAAACTCTCATCTTTATTCTGCAGTGGGTCATCTGTTTTTCAGTGCAAAGACTATTCTAGGAAATGGTGGTTCTCCTGGGCGGAGTATTGGCAAAATTTGTATTTCTGTCACCCACATAAGGCAAACAAACAAACAAACAAACAAACACCTCGCCATATTAAAAGGCAAGAAAAACTGCTGCCACATCCTCTATCCCCAGCAGCCCTATGTACATATGATTTACCATTATTACTGTTTATTTGTTACTTCAGGATGTTTGTGCCCAGCAAGGTCCCAGGATAATTTCAATTGTGAGTTGCTTTGTTTGTTTTATAAGCCATACTGAAGCATTGTCAACTCAAACATGGTGCTTAATAAAGCCACCAGTGACATCCTGGTATGTGCACCTGAAGTCAAGGCCTCATGTCACCCAGGAGAGGTGACTCATTAGGTGGGTAAAGCTTTTGCAGGAGTTATTTTTAAATGAACTTCTCAGCATGCATTGCCACCTCAAAGAGAGCAGGGTTTTAAGGGGATGGACCAAAAAAAAAAAAAAAAGGCTTAATTTAGATGCCTGAGAGAATTGTTTGAAAAATATAGGACATTTGCTCAAGCTATAGAGTGTCCCAGGGAAAAGGGTATTGGAACTGGACAAACAGGGCAGGACTTTTAAACAGGTGGGAGAGACAAACTGAGGGCAAATTTCAAAGGGTGCCCCAATTTTACCTCCACAGACTATGCTCCATGGTACAATGCCTTAAATTTTTATTTTGATTAAATGTGTCTAACATTCAAGTCACAAACCCTGTGCTCAATTCCCACAGTGGAGTACTACACAGCTATAAAAACAAATGAGGACTGTAAGAAGCAATCCTGGGAACATACAGTTAGTGAAAACAAAGCAAGGTAGAAAAAAGTATCTAGAGATGGCTCCTGTTTTATCTAAGAAGGGAGTATTCAATCTATGAAAGCATTTGCTTTTTTTTTTTTTTTCCAGTGAAAGAATAAACCATAAATCTTGGTTTAAAAAAAAAATCATCTAGGGGCACCTGGGTGGCTCAGTGGGTTAAAGCCTCTGCCTTCGGTTCGGCTCAGGTCATGATCGTGGGGTCCTGGGATCGAGCCCCACATCGGGCTCTTTGCTTAGCGGCAAGCCTGCTTCACCCTCTCTCTCTCTGCCTGTCTCTCTGCCTACTTGTGATCTCTGTCTGTCAAATAAATAAATAAAATCTTAAAAAAAAAAAGATCATCTATGTGGAAGAAGAGGAGCAAAGTGGAAAGGACTGGAGTAGAAGACACATGCCTCTGAACACAGCTGGGATTGTAGGTTTGTCTTTAGACTCTTGTAAATATTTTACATAATTTTATAATTTTCTTTAAAAAATTAAAAAGTAATTTCTAAAAACCAAAATGAAAATGAAACAAAGGAACTGAAATATATACTCCGCATCTGTGGAATAACCACATGGAAAGAATCTACTTTAGTGGCTTTTGATTTCCATTGTTATGTTAAGCCCTAAAAATGAAAATAACTATATAACAATATTAATTGGATTTCAGTAATCCTATTACTGCTAGCAGTATTGGAACAGTTAATCTAAGACAGTTGCATGTTTACTGTGAAATAAAGCACATAAGTATGCTGATGTCTTTCAGAAAGCATTTTGTAGTCCTCTTTGAAAGTGTCCAATGAACTTACTATATGTATTTTCTCTTGAAAAAGGAGGAGGAGAGGAAGGGGAGGAGAAGAAAATTATTTCCTAACTCTTTCTACTGAAATGGCCTGGAGATTATGATCAACTCAGTGGCCTGACAACCCTAGGGCCCAGAGTATTGTCTCTGAATCTCATTTCCCATTAAAAAGAACTGGAGGCCTTGGAAAAATGGCTGATTTTAGAGCTGAGGCAGAAAATATATGAAATAAGTCTAGAAAATAAGGAATCTTCTCATGCTGGAAATCAAGAAAAATACTAGGATTATTACAAGTCGATTATTAATAAGAATAGCAATGGATTGGGGCGACTGGGTGGCTCAGTAGGTTAAAGCCTCTGCCTTCGGCTTGGGTCATGATCTCAGGTTCCTGGGACTGAGCCCTGCATGGGGCTCTTTGCTCGGCGGGGAGCCTGCTTTCCCCTCCTCCACGCCTACCTCTCTGCCTACTTGTGATCTCTCTCTCTGTCAAATAAGTAAATAAAGTCTTAAAAAAAAAAAAAAGAGGGACGCCTGGGTGGCTCAGTTGGTTGGACGACTGCCTTCGGCTCAGGTCATGACCCCGGAGTCCCGGGATCGAGTCCCGCATCGGGCTCCCAGCTCCACGGGGAGTCTGCTTCTCTCTCTGACCTTCTCCTCGCTCATGCTCTCTCTCACTGTGTCTCTCTCAAATAAATAAATAAAATATTTAAAAAAAAAAAAAAGAATAGCAATGTTTTGGAATACATTAAAAAAAAATCCATGAGTTCACAATGATATGTAAAACAAAATCAAATACCAACTTCCAGGAAGATGGAAGGTGGGGGTGGGGGTGGGAGGGTGTTATAGATGAAGGGGATTAAAAGTACACTTATTGAGTGTTTGGATGGCTCAGTAGATTAAGCATCTGCCTTTGGCTCAGGTCATGAGTCAGGCTCCCCGCTCACTGAGGAAGCCTGCTTCTCCCTCTGCCTGCCACTCCCCCTGCTTGTGCTCTCTCTCTCTGTCAAATAAATAAATAAAATCTAAAAAAATAAGAGTACACCTATCCTAATGAGCACTAAGAAAAGTATGGAATTGTTGTATACCTGAGAGTAATGTAATACTGGATGTTAAGTATACTGGAATTAAAATTAAAAAAAATAAAGCAAGTCGGGAAATAACTACACCATGGACACATGAAAAAAAAATGAAATACCTCAGGGGCGCCTGGGTAGCTCAGTGGCTTAAGCCTCTCCCTTCGGCTCGGGTCATGATCCCAGAGTCCTGGGATCGAGCCCCGCATCGGGCTCTCTGCTCAAACCTCTCTACCTACTTGTGATCTCTGCCTGTCAAATAAATAAATAAATAAATAAAATCTTTAAAAAAAAAAGAAATACCTCACGGTCAACTTTGGCAGATGCCAGGAAACCAATTCATCATTTTGAAAATGAGCAAATAATACTCATCTTACATATCCTGTATAACCTGTATTTCAGGGTATAAATAGTTGAGGAAAAGATATTTCTTTTTATAGAAGTACTTCAGCTAATAAATGAAGGAATGATAGAATTGGAGTATCACCATTTGCAATGCCTAATGAATTAATGGACCTAGACCCCAGCCAGACATTGTTTCCTAATGAGAAATACACAATACCACCCATGAAGCATTTCTGCCCCTCCAAATCAAACATGGATCTAATCACAGGAAATATAGAGGACAGAGGAACATGTTAAACACATCATGATGATGTGGTCAGAAAAACCCAGACTGGAAAATTCTCAAGGACAGATGACTCAGCACCTTCAATGAATAAATTGAAAGGAAAAAAAAGAATGAAAGGAAAAACCTATGGATTGAAAGACACTTAAGAAACACATTAACTGGGGCACCTGGGTGGCTCAGTGAGTTAAAGTCTCTGCCTTTGGCTCAGGTCATGATCTCAGGGTTCCGGGATCAAGCCCCACATCCGGCTCTCTGCTCAGCGGGGAGCCTGCTTCCCCCTCTCTCTCTGCCTGCCTCTCTGCCTACTTGTGATCTCTGTCAAATAAATAAATAAAATCTTAGGAAAAAAAAAGAAAAAGAGAAAGAAACACATCAACCAATTGCAATGTGTGGACCTTAGTTAAATCCCCATTTGAGCAAATTCAAGTAAAAAAATTCATGTGACGATGTAGAAAATTTAAACACTGACTGGATTTTAGATGATATTAGGCAATCAGTAGTAATTTCTTAAGTGTGATAAAGGTATCATTGGGTGTATTTTCAGAGTCCTTATATTTTACAGAATATACTGAAGTAATCATGGAAGCTGTGAGGTGATGTCAGGGGTTTTTTTTCCCTCAACAATCCAGGGTGGGATGTGGGCGGAGATTATAAAGATCAGACACAAACTGATAATTGTAGAAGCACAGTGATGTAATTCATATTATTCTTTCTACTTTATAGTATTTGATTTTCCTTCGTAAAAAGGCTTTTTAAAGTGCACCATACAGGGTGCGTGGGTGGCTCAGTGGGTTAAAGCCTCTGCCTTCGGCTCAGGTCATGATCCCAGAGTCCTGGGATCGAGTCCCACATTGGGCTGCCTGCTCAGGGGAGAGACTGCTTCTTACTCTGCCTCTGCCTGCCACTCTCCCTGCTTGTGCTCTCTCTCTGTCTGCCAAATAAATAAATAAAATCTTTTAAAAAATAAAAATAAAGTACTCTGTACCACCCTTCTTTTTTTTTTTTTTTAAGATTTTATTTATTTATTTGACAGACAGAGATCACAAGTAGGCAGAGAGGCTGGCAGAGAGAGAGGGAGAGGCAGGCTCCCTGCTGAGCAGAGGGCCCGATTCGGGGCTCGATCCCAGGACTCTGGGATCATGACCTGAGCCCAAGGCAGAGGCTTTAACCCACTGAGCCACCCAGGCGCCCCCCCCCACCCTTCTTAAAAAAAAAAAAAGATTTTATTTATTTACTTACTTACTTACTTTATTTGTTTATTTGGAGTGGGGGAGGGACAGAGGAAAAAGGAGAGAGAATCTTCTAGCAGACTCTGGGCTGAGCGCAGAGCCCCACTCAGGGCTGGATTTCACGACTCTGAGATCATCCTAAAGTTTGTTTCCCACTTTCTGCAGGGTTACCCTCAATCCATTCCCTGTGACAGCTCTGAAAGTTTTTTCTTATATATTTCGTTCATTCATTCATTCATTCATTCACTCATTCATCTATTTATTTACTTATTCTTTGTTATATTGAGCAGAAATGTCTCCCTGGATCTTTCTTTTACCCATAAATTCTAGGCCCAGACCTTCCTCACACAACAGTCCCTCAGATACTTGAAAACAAGCATTCACCTGTTCCTCCCACCCTAACCCCATACATGGGGCCTTTGAGCTCCACCCCTAATTCTGTCCACTGTTCCAGACCCATGACTTTGGTCCCCTGCCATCCTGGCTGCTCTGCTCTGATTTTCAGAACAGTTTGACTTGTAAGTTATGTGTTCTGGAATGAAGTGATCTGGGTGTGGCCTGACAATGGCAGAGAACAACAGGGCTATCGCCTCCCTTGTTCCGGTTACGCATTTCTCACGGGCTGGAGCCTGGGTACACAAAGTTCCAAGAGCTGAGTGTTAAATTTTCAAGAATTCTTTGAGCCAATTGCTAAACACAGCCAATAATTAAAAGTTAAATTACATAAACTTAAAATTGCATATATTTTATTTAAAACAAAGGTAATACATTTAAGAAACAAAACAGTTGAACAGGGATGCCTGGGTGGCTCCTAAAGTGTCTGCCTTTGGCTCAGGTCTGGGATTGAGTCCCAAGATGGGCTCCCTGCTCAGTAGGGAGCCTGCTTCTTCCTCTGCCTGTTTCTCCCTCTGATTGTGCTCTCTTTGAGAAATAAATAAAGAAAATGTTTTAAAAAAACTAAAAAAAAAAAAAAAATCTACCCAGATGAACATAGGGGTAGGGAAGGAAAGATAAAAAAAGATAAAAACAGAGAAAGAGGCAAACCATAAGAGATTCTTAACTAAAGAGAACAAACTGAGGGTTGTTGGAGGGGATGGGGATGGGGGGATGGGCTAAATGGGTGATAGGCATTAAGGAGGGTGCTTGTATTAAATATTGTACCTATATCTGGGTATTATATGTAAGTGATGAATCACTAAATTCCATTTCTAAAACCAATACTGTGTTATATGTTAACTAACTTGCATTTAAATAAAAACTTTGAAAAACAAAAGGAAAAACCCACAAAGGTAATAAATACTTAAAACATATCACATCCTAATTATTTTATAACCTATTACTATTATGTCTTCTCTTGGGCTTATTTACAGTTACTGTATTTGTGTACCGAGAATGCTATATAAGGGTGTGCGGCTACGAATCTCTTCCAAACTGTGTTCAGTGACCTCATGTTGGTAGCTTGAAATTGGCCATGATGGAAGTCATAACAGGACAGAAACTGGCAAGTATCTAAATCAAGGTGCTTTTTCCCTCCCGAGCCAACTGTTTCACATTTACCACCACACCACTGGACACAGCCCAAAATCTTAGGGTTTTTTTTTTTGGCAACCACATTACATTTCTGACTCAGATGGGGCTAAAGGTCTTAGCTACTGCTAAAGCAAGTAGAAGCCATTCCTACTGCCATTATGAGTTCCTTAAGACCTTGTATTAATTGCTTTTAAATGCATCCTTGTAGATTCAAGTCACTGACTCTCATTCCGTCATCCAAATATTCACCATACCTCTAACTTCAGGTTACGTATAAATTTGATGAGCATACCTTCTGTGTATTTATTATGAAAGCATTTATGAGGGGCAGATGAAGGACACAGCCTTAGGACTCATCATTTATATACTTCCTTGTAGTTTGGTATCAATTCATTAGTTAGCATCTTATATATGTATTCAACTGGTTACTAATCCATTCAGTACGCTAGAGTCTGACAATTCATATTTCTCCCTCTTTTCCAAAAGAATATCATGAAAAAGTTCATTAAATATCTAACCAATGACAAGACAACTCTCTAGGTAAGGGCTTTCCCAGACCTACAGGGCTCATAACCTTGTCAAAGAAGGAAGTTGATAAACCAGTCTTGGTTTGTCCTTAGTGAATTCATTCTGGGTCTTAATCATTCCTGCTTCACTTCCTGCCTGAAACTGTTCTTCTAGTAACCCCTTCTAGAGTCTAGCCCAAGATTGCCCAAGGCAACTGTCTAAAATTTTTCTAGCTCTGGCTTCTCTTTCTGAAAATTAGAATATTCATTCCACTGTCTCTAGTCTTCTGATATCTCTCGTATTCTCCATGGTGCCCAAAATAATAAATAAACAATTGTTTGGTGATCCCATAATAACTTTTTTCTCAGGGCCCAAAGACATTATTCTTCAAGGTTGGGGGCTGGAACTTACTTGGAACAGCTCTGGACTTTTTCACATTCTATGACTCCATCTTGGGCTTCCGTCTTCCCTTTCTAAGGTTCATTCTATTTTTCTATTCCTCGTCACCTTACTTGTCACCTTACTCATTCCATGTGGAGAAGAAATGTTCTTGCCCTGAAAGTCAGAAACAAAAGAAAATGGAAGAACTCTGTTTTCTCTATATTTCCCCATTGACAGTGGGCCCCAAGCTGCAAGTTCTATTCTTTACTTGAAGTTATTCCTCAAACTTTGCTAAAAGGAATGGAAGACCCAAATGGCAATCATAACAGAAAATTATCATTTTGGAATAACTTGAGCTTTTTTGCAGCTTTAGTCTTTCTGATACTTACAGCAGTGTCCCAGGGATATCCCAGCACAGGTAATGGCAATTTGACAGTAGGATAGATACTTGGTAAGAGATTCATGACATTTCAGAAGTTGGGAAATCACATCCTTGTTTGAATTTGCAACAAGCTCCCCATCTCCTAAAGTGTAGCATTGTGTATATTAGTCTTGAAATTTTTAATTAATTGGTCTGGAGAATTTTTCATCTAAGTTTTTTTGACCAAAACCCCCCAAAACTGTAGATACCTCTGATATCACAAAATCACAATTAAGAGGACCTGCAAATAGGGAAGAATTCAGTATATTTAGGTACTTTTCTTCTTTAATTTTACTGAGCTGATCTTTAACATAAAACAACCTCTTAATATAATCAACTCTTGTTACACTGCATTCTTTTACACGGAACTTTCTAAGTTGCCCTTATGCACAGTTCCAAAAAATGTTAACAATGTTTATGAGTTTTAACCCAGAGGCCCTGAACTAAGAATGTGAAAGCTAGGTTTTCCACTTTGTTCTAACATTTATCAACTGTGCAATCATGTCCAAATCCCTTTGCCTTTCTTGTTCACATATAATTAATATTGTAAGTCCCTTTCAGATCAAAGAGAAATATCCAACTATCTTATCTCTGGGTTCTTGGCCACCACCATCTACTCTCGATACTTGACGTGAGGGTACAGGTTTTGTATGGAGGGATAGGGAAGAAGGATTTGAGTTGAGAGTCTTGGTAGGGAAGAATGGTGGTGGTGGAGTTGGGAGGGGAGAGGAAGACAGCCCATATCATTCCTCCTAGGTTTTTCACAAGAGGTAATTTCAAAACAAAAATAAGTCAACCTATCAAAACAAGATAATGACATGGGAGAAAGTAAAAGTTTTTGGCCTAATTCATCTCACAATCCTTCTTTCCTGCCCCCACAAAGCTATCTGAACTGAGATCTTGCTAGTGCACCTTCATTTCCAGTAAACATCGCTCACTTAGAACAAAAACGGGAAGCTCCCACATGTAGCCCCTGGAAACATTCCCAGATGCAGGAAGAGGTTAGTATGACATCACTCAGAGAGTTATGCAGTAGGAAGGTCTCGGATTAGAATAGCTCACGGAAGAGTTCTTTTCAGTCAGAACTTTTATCCAATATTTAGAAGTCCTAAGTTTCTTGGAAGTTGTATTTATTGATATGTGTATATACTTGACCCATGTGTAGAAATATATACACCTTTCTGGAAATTGCTCAAATGTTAAGGAAAATGTTACTTATTTGTCTACATATTTAAAGACCAGGAAAAAAATAGGCAAATATTATTGTCCCTCTGTATGTGAAAAAAGTTTTATTTGTGCTTTTAAAAAACAAATTGGTTGTTTTAGTAAAAATGATTCATGCTTATTGTGAAATATTGAAACAAATCAGAAAAGCACAAAGAAGATAATAAAAATTACCTGAAGATTCATAATCTAGAAATAAAAGCTGGCAAATTTTATACATACATATATGTATGTATATATATATATATTAAACTACATACATATATGTATGTAGTTTAATTTTACATGAGTGGCATGTTCTTTATTTCCTACATTATATTCTTCCTTCCTTCTCAGTAATGTCATTAACATCTTTATGTATCACTAAATACAGCTATATTGCATGACTTTTTAAGGACTCCTTAGTTTTCCACTGTATTTTGTTTGTTCCATATACTTAGTCAATTCCATATGGATGAAAATATAGGTTGTTGAGAAGGAACTTTTTTAAGCTTCAAAAGAACTGTTATGTAAAAAATACAAAGTTATGTAAAGTAACACATTTGCACAAGAATCTGGTTTGGTTGTTTCTACTGCAAAAGCTTGAAATAGTGTATGGAAACAGTGAGTGTCAGACCTATAAGATGTATCTTTGTTATTACTGAGCCATTAACAAAATTAAACATTTTAAAAAGCAAGTATGAATTACAAAGTAAAACTCAATAGTTTTGACAATATAGATATGTAAAATATCATAAAGGAAATTTAAAAAATAAGAAACAACCTGCAAAATAGCTATAGCAAATATGCTAAAGGATTAACATACTAATACATAAAGAGCTAATATAAACCAGTAAGGACGGTAACTCGCAATAAAAAAATAGGCAACTAATGATTTACAAATAACAATTAACATGGCTTAAAAGTAAATTATAGCTCAACATAAACCAAGTGTCTTAAAAATATTTATAATCTTTTCTTAGTAAGCCTACTTCTAGGACTCTCACCTAAATAACAACTTGATACGTAGACAAAATCTTTATACATAAAGAAGCAGATCATATTATTTATAATAAAAATTGTAAATGGCTTAAATGTCCAATAGTAAAAGAATGATTAAGCAAAGTATGATGCAGCCATAAGTTAGAATACTCTAAAGACATTTAAAACTGTATTTATAGGGTGCCTGGGTGGCTCAGTTGGTTGAGGGACTGCCTTCAGCTCAGGTCATGATCCTGGAGTCCTGAGATTGAGTCCCGCATTGGGCTCCCTGCTCAGTGGGGTGTCTGTTTCTCCCTCTGACTGTCTCCCCTCTTAAACTCTCTCTCTCTCTCATTCTCTCAAATAAATAAAATCTTAAAAAAAAAAAAAGAGGGTGAGCGGCACCTGTATGGCTCAGTGAGTTAAGCCGCTGTCTTCAGCTCAGGTTATGATCTCAAGGTCCTGGGAGCAAGTCCCACACTGGGTTCTCTGCTTGGCAGGAAGCCTGGTTCCCCCTCTCTCTCTGCCTGCCTCTCTGCCTACTTGTGATCTCTGTCTGTCAAATAAATAAATAAAATCTTTAAAGAAAAAAAAAAGAGGGCACAAAATTTTATGTATAGCATTTCAGCTGCATATACAAAATAGCTGGGGCGGGGGAAACACCAAAATATCAACAAGTACCTATTAGAGGTGGGAGTACAGGGGATTTAAAATTTTTATTCACTTTTCTTATTTTCTAAATTTTCTACAAGGATCATATATTTTCATATAGCCAGAAATATACTTCTCTAAAAAATATTGAAACTAATACATATTTAATTAATTTAAATATGAATTCAAACACAATAAAATATAACATTTAAAAATCTGAAACCATACAGTATTAAAAATATTAATCATTTTTTACTATTTAGGAAAAATTGCCTGGATTTTCACATCTCTGCTGTTCACTACGTGTGAGACTTTGCTACAGACTGAATGTTTGTGTCTACCCCAAAATTCATACACTGAAATCCTAACCTGCAATGTGATGGTATTTGGAGGTGGGGCCTTTGGGAGGTGATTGGGTCATGAGGGTAGAACCCTGGGGAATGTGATTAGTGCCTGGGTGGCTCAGTTGGTTGAGGGACTGCTATATATATATATATATATATATATATATGTGTATATATATATATACACACATATATATATATATATATCACTAAAGATTATCTATTTATTTATTTTTGAGAGAGAGAGAGAGGACACGAGCGGGGGGGCGGGGCAGAGAGAGAAGCCGACTCCACACTGAGCAGGGAGGCCAATGTAGGACTCGATCCCAGGACTCTGGGATCATGACCTGAACCAAAGGCAGATGCTTAATCCACTGAGCCACCCAGGTGCCTGGATTAGTACCTTATAGATGAGATCCCTCAGAGCTGCTGTTAGCATCTGCCATCTGAAGACACAATGAGAAATTCGTGACCCAGAAGAGAACCCTCGCTTAACCATGTTGGCACCCTGGTGTCTGACTTCCGGCCTCTGGGACTGTGAGATACAAATTTATATTGCTTACAAGGCACCTGGACTCTGGCATTTCGTTATGGCAGGCCTGAACAGACTACATTTTGAACAAGTGAACGAATTAGCGATTCTGGGCCTCCCACAATTTCGAAGTCTCCTTCTATTCTCATTAATCTACAAATCACATCTGTTAAGTTTAATTTTTAATTTAGAGGTGAAATTTCTTCATTCATTTCTGAACTACCATTCTGAAACTCAATGCATTTTCACATCAATGTATTATTTACATATTATCAGATTTTCAAAATGACGGTGTGGCAGCAGATGTTACTACTTGGTAATTAACTTTATTATTATTTTTTTTCAATTCTTTACTGCAGTAAAATATGCAAACATACAACTTACCATGTTAGCCATTTTAGAGTTCAGGGGCATTAACTGCATTCACATGGTTCTATGACCATCACCACCATCAACCTGCAGAACTTTTCCATCTTCCCAAACTGAAACTCCCATTAAACAAAACTCCCCATTTCCCCTCTCCTCCCAGCTCCTGGTAACCACCAATCTCCTTTCTACCGCCATGATGGACTATTCTAAGTACTTCAACTTTCTTCAGTTTTAAGCCCTAAATAAGTCTCTTCTCTCTCGGTTGAGAACACTGCTAGTTGCAAAAAGAGTCAACTGAAAAAAAAATTCCAGTGTTTTTAAAATGGAGGTAATATTTACATACAATAAAATGCATACAGATATGTACAAATATACACATTTTTATCTATCTTAGGTGAGTGTATATTGATAGGATATTGTCAGCATGTATAAAGTCATGAGACTCGTATGCCATTTTATTTTGAAGTCACATTACACACCTAAACGAAATAGACAAATCTATATGCTGTGATTCCACTAGGTAAAAGGAATTCCTTTGTATGGAGAAAGACTGGATAGGAAGACCATGGAAAATAAAAATAGCTTATTTTTAGAGTGGTATAATTTTTGAAATGTAATTTTAAAAATTATCAGTAGGGGTTCCTGGGTGTCTCAGTCAGTTAAGCATCTGCCTTCAGCTCAGGCGATGATCTGAGGGTCCTGGGATAGAGCCCCACATCAGGCTCTCTGCTCAGTAGGGAGCCTGCTTCTCCTTCTCCCTCTGCCTGCTGCTCCCCCTGTTCATGCGTTCTGTCAAATAAATAAATAAAATCTTTTTTTTTAAAGATTTTATTTATTTATTTGACAGATAGAGATCACAAGTAGGCAGAGAGGCAGGCAGAGAGAGAGGAGGAAGCAGGCTCCCTGCCGAGCAGAGAGCCCGATGCGGGGCTCGATCCGAGGACCCCGGGATCATGACCTGAGCCAAAGGCAGAGGCTTTAACCCACTGAGCCACCCAGGCGCCCCATAAATAAATAAAATCTTTAAAATTTAAAAAATAAAATAAAATAAAAAAATTAAAAACCATCAATAGTGCTTTCAAGTTGGAGAAAAATAGTTTTGATTGTAAGAGGACGGCAGAAAACAGATACTGAATTCACAGGTTAATAATTCAGAGGAGAAAGGGCTGATAGTATCTTATATCTTAATGTTTCTAAAAACTCAGCTCTTGGGAAAAGTTTTTCCAAGCCTAACCAGTTTGAATGCTGAGAGCATATGTATTTTTTTCCTTCCAAAAATAGACATAGAAATCACTGGGTGTATTTGTAGAAAGGCTGACCCATAAAATGTCCATTATACTTCTGCACATTAGGTACATTTTCCTTGGTTAGCTTGCCCAGGAACAAAAACAAGTGTCAATAGTTTGTTCTTATCAATTCATAATTCTCCATTTCTGTCACACTATGTTCCCATTGATTACACACAGGGATAAAAATAGAAAACTCTGAGATAGTGCTCTGCCAGTTACTCAGATGACTTTCTGAACAAGAAAGTTTTATATGGGTGTAAGAACTTGGCTGGAAATATTAAAAAGGCAGGAAAAGACAGCAGAATCTGCTTCTCATTGGCGTAGAGCCCAGACTGTCTTGCTTATCTGAAATTAAGCCCAAATCCTAAAAATTCTGAATACCTGCTGTCAGCCTCCTGCAAATAGGCCAGGTTTCCCGGAGAATGTTAGCTAGAGTGCTGGCAGAGGTAGGCAACTTGACAGATGCTAGTGAACACCACTTCTTCATGTAGCTATTTTCACGTCCTACCAGCAGCTCACAGAAGTGCTGACAATGGCTTGGGTCAACTCAACAAATACATCTTGGACACCTCCTTTATGCCAGGCGCACAGTGCAAAAAACATGGTGGAGAGCCAGTTTCCCTCCAGCCCTTAAGCCCCACCGGCTACCCTTAGGAAAATTGGGAGCAAGGAATATCAAGGTAGACCAGATGCAGTCCACCCTTATGTCTTAGTCTACAAGGAGGGGGAATCCCAGGAGGGCCCTCCCAGCTCAGTCATGTTTGGTGCTAGGCTGAGCAAAGGAGAGAGAAGAGCTTTTCTCCTTTGCCTTTTTGTCTTTGGAAGACATTTCTATTATGTATACCAATTGATTGCATAGAAAATATATAACACATTGAGTAACATATCTACTACAGCTTTATCAAATCTTTGCATGTTCCCTTGTTTTAGATTTTTAAAAAAGAGATAAAGAAATAACACAGTTGAAATACTATTAATTTCTTCCCAAATCCATTTCCTTCCTTTTATCCCTATGAATAACTATTATCCTGAAAGGGGTGCTATCATTCACAAGTATTTTAACTATTAACTACTTTTAGACTATTTTTATACATGTAGGTATTCATAAAAATATTTTTTGATTTTGCTGTTTTTGAAATATATATATTTATAAAAATGAAATTAAACTGTTATTTATTTCAAGGAGATTTTTTTTTCTTGCTCAGTAGTATGTTTTATATTCAACCATGTTCATCCATATAACTACAGTTCATGAATATTTCACTATTCATCTCCAATCTATAGACAACAGGTTGCTTCCAATTGTTTTTGTTATTACAAACGATACTTAAAGATCATTTTCCACATGTCTTATGGTAAGCATGTGCAAAAGTTTCTCTAGGACATATAATCATAAGAATGGAATCACTGAGTCATAATGTTTGTGCATCTTTAGCAGAAAATATCAAAATGTTTTTAAACTTGTCAGTCTCAAAAACAGTGAATGAGTGGTCTAGCTGCTCTACATCTTCGTCAACACTTGGTGGTTTCCGACGTCGTAATTTTGTGCCAATCTGATAGCTATGATAAAATATCTTCCTATGGTTTTGTGTTGCATGCCCCTGATTATGAAAGAGGTCAATCATCTTTTTGTGTCCTGATTGACAATTTATATTTTTAAATGTTTTGTCATGTCTTTTTGTGCATTTTCCTATTTGTGTTGTCTTTTTCTTATTGACTCATAAGAATTCTTTACATATTCTGGATCCTAAACCTCTGTTACTTGAGTTGAAACGATACATCTTGGACACTTGTTACTTGAGTTGAAACGATGTTGAGTATGTAGTTTGTCTTTTTACTCTATGGTGTCTTTTTATGAACAGAAGTTATTGATTTTAATGTAGTTAAAGTTACCAATTTTTTTCCTTAAAGTTTTTTTCTTTGTGTCTCATTTAAGGAATTTTTTCCCACACCAAAGTCTACTCATTTTTTTTCTAAATATTTTAAACATTTGTTCTTCGCATTTGAGTCCATTCTGAATTTAACTTTATGATTGGTGTAAGGTAAAGGTCCACGTTCATTTCTCCCCCATAGATAACCAAAATTTTCAGTACCATCTACTCTTCCCCTACAGATCTATCACACACCAGGCATCCATTTATCTGTAGGTCAGTTTCTGGTCTCTTGATTCTGCCAATGGTCTGATTGTCCATCCCTGTGGCCACACTACATTGTCTTAATTTCTACAGCTTTATCATTAGAGCAATGATGCTTCAGGCTTACTATGGTCCAGCTGCCATCTAGTTTTTCATTTGTCTCAGATTTGTCATTTTTTAAAAGACTACATATTATTATTAATAGTTGCATTACAATGCACTGGAATGAGTTTGTAAACCTCCACTTTGTGTTTTAGCTTCTGCCATCTCTAGCCTGTGAGACACAGAGGCAGCGATCAGAATTCTCGCTGTAACTCAGGGTTAAAATTGAAATATAAGCAGCAATAATCTGTATCTCTTTCTCCAACCCTTTCCAGAGTCAAGAGGCCTATTAATTCCCTTTCAAGAACAACATGCTGGGCACTTACTAAGCAAATAAGGCCAGGACAGTGAACTCTTTGTGATCTTGGATTAGATGTCGCTGCCCCCGATGATTATTTGGTATACCATACAGCAGTGCCAGGCCTGCTGGGCCACCAGTCAGTGGGAAGTGTGGGAAATTCGAGATGAACTTACGTGGACTACACACAGAGAATAGAAGCTGAACAGTGCTGTAGCAGAGTATACAGAAAGTAGACTGGACACTCTTGTCCTAGTGATTTTGCCACTCATTTTATGGTGATAATAAACAATTCTTTATGTTGTTTGGTAACTCTTTTGTTTTGTGCAATAAGCCCTTTGACAAAAATGAGCTTGAGGGAGAACAAAAAAAGTGCATATTTAGTAAAAATTTAAATATTTAATTTTAATTTCTTGAGAAAATTTATAATGAATATATACCTTTTACTGGAAAAGGAGGAAGAGCCCTGGAAGAATATACATCAAGAAAGACCATTTTGGGGGCACCTGGATGGCTCAGTTGGTTAAGCCACTGACTTCAGCTTGGGCCATGATCTCAAGGTCCTGGGATAGAGCCCTATATGAGGCTCCCTGCTCAGCAGAGAACCCGTTTCTCCTTCTCCCTCTGCCTGCTGCTCTGCCTACTTGTGCCCTCTCTATCTCCCTGTCAAAGAAATAAATAAAATCTTGGGAAAAAAGAAAGACCATTTCTCTAAGCAGGGAAAATGATCATATTTCTTATGCTCATTTTTCTTGGCTATCATTTCTTTGTTTCTCATACTTCCGCAGTAACATATAACAATAGAAGAAATTTTACTTCTAGATTACCTACTTCTAGAGGTAATTCTTTACTTCAAGACTAAATTCACAATATAAAATAAACTATGTTGAGTTTATTAAACAGATAAGCAAAAACTTGTAAACACGGGGTACCTGGGTGGCTCAGCAGGTTAAGCCTCTGCCTTGGGCTCAGGTCATGACTCAGGGTCCTGGGATCGAGTCCCACATCGGGCTCTCTGCTGAGTGGGGATCCTGCTTCCCCCTCTCTCTCTGCCTGCTTCTCTGCCTACTTGTGATCTCTGTCAAATAAATAAATAAAATTTTTTAAAAAATTAAAAAAAAAACCTTGTAAACACAACTCTGTATTATACCAATGGCCCCAGGTATGGGCTCCTTGTCTCCATATCCTTTGCCTTGTAACTTAGTAGGCCCCTCTCCCTCTGACTATAGGTTCAGCCATGTAAGTTACCCAGGCAGATGGAATGTTAACAGATGTGAACAAGCAGGGGCTTGAAAAGCACCTGTGCATTTCTGCTTGCTCTTTTTGTTCCCTGAGCTTGTTCACTTTTGAATCTCTGCCCCAGCCTGAGAACTTGCCCCAGCTTGTCCATTTGAGGGACGTAAGAGACAAGTGAAGAAATGCAGAGACCATCCTAGTCCAGAAAACAGCCAGCCAACCTCCAACATGTGGGAGAGCCCAGCCAAGGTCAGTACAAGATCAGATAATGACTCAGCTACCATAGACTTGTGAGTGGCGAGAGTAAGTCTTCAGGTGGTTTGTCATCAGATTATTGTGCCAATGGATAAGTGATATAAAAAGAAAAATGAATAAGCTGTGTAGAGAGGATAAAATCAAGAGACAAAAAGGATTTATATAAATTTTGCCACAGTATCCCCAGACATCATACTACAAAATATTCTATCCCCTTCTCTAAGGATAGGCTGGAGTACTTCCTAAATGAGACTAAATCTTAGTCTGTAACACTTTTATAGGACTTCTTTTTCCAGCAGCTTCACTGAAGTATTCCCATAGCACACAGTTCACCTATTTAAAATGTACAATTTGGTGGGTTTTAGTATATTTGCAGAGTTGAGCAACCATTACCACAATTCGCTTTAGAATATTTCATCACTCCAAAAAGAAATCCTGTTAGCAGGATTTCTTTCTTTCTTTTTTTTTAAAGGTTTTATTTATTTATTTGACAGACAGAGATCACAAGTAGGCAGAGAGGCAGGCAGAGAGAGAGGAAGGGAAGCAGGCTCCCTGCTGAGCAGATAGCCCGACGTGGGGCTCGATCCCAGGACCCTAGGATCATGACCTGAGCCGAAGGCAGAGGCTTAACCCATGGAGCCACCCAGGTGCCCTGTTAGCAGGATTTCTTAACAGAAATCTTTTTTAATAGAAATTTATTTCTTAATAGAAATCTAATTAGCATCCACTCCCCACTTCCTCCCAACCATCTTCTCCAGTTACTGCAGCCCTAGGAAACTTCTAATCTACCTTCTGCCTCTCCAGATTTCCTTCTTCTTGATATTTCACATAAATTGAATCAATATGTGGTCCTTTGTGACCAGCTTCACTTAATTAGCATAATGCCTTGGTTCATCCATGTTGTGGTGTATGTCAATACTGCATTCCTTTTTATGGCTGAGTAATATTCCATTGTGTGGATTATACTCTTGTTTTACTTATTCATTCATCAGATGACGGATATTGAGTTGTTTCCACATTTTGGATAATATAATATACTAATATATTCTAATTTATATAATATATACTCTAATACTATATATAGCATACATTATATAGTTATATATTGTTAGGTACTATAATATATACTATGGTATATATTATACATGTTATTATCATATATGTTGTATATAGTATAATACAGAATAATGCTTCTATGAACATTCATGTATTTTTGTGTACAGATGCATTTACTTTACTTTTATTTCTCTTGAGTATATAAGCAGGAGTGGAATTGCTGTTACATGGTAATGCTATGTTTAACCTTTTGAGTAACTGCCAGACTGTTTTTCACTGGCTGCACATTTTACATTCCTACCAGCAGTGGATGAGGGTTCTAATTCCTCCATGTCCTTATTTTTTTTTAAAGATTTTATTTATTTATTTGACAGAGAGAGAGAGAGAGAGAGAGAGAGCACAAGTAGGCAGAGAGGCAGGCAGAGGGAAAGGGAGAAGCAGGCTCTCCGCTGAGCAGAGAGCCTGATATGGGGCTCAATCACAGGACCCTGGGATCATGACGCGAGCTGAAGGCAGGCCCTCAACTGACTGAGCCACCCAGGCGCCCCTAATTCCTCCATGTCTTTGGCAACACTTGTTATTGTTTGTCTCATTTATTACAGCCAATCTAATAGGTGTGAAGTGGTATCACTTCGTGATTTTATTTGCATTTTTCTAATAACTAATGATGTTAACATCTTTTAAGTATTTATTAGTCATTTGTGTATCTTCTTTGAAGAAATAACAATTCAGATCTTATGCACATTTTATTTTTTTAAAGATTTATTTATTTATCTTAGAGAGAGAGACATACACGCATTGCGGGAAGAGGTACAGGGGGAGGGAGAGGGAGAGAGACTCTTAAGCAGGCTCCACTCTCAGTGCACAGTCTGATGTGGGACTCGATCCCACCATCCTGAGATCATGACCTGAGCCGAAATCAAGAATCGGACACTTAACCGACTAAGCCACCAAGGCGTCCCCATATGCACATTTTAAAATTAGGTTGTCCTTGGAACAGAATAGAGAACCCAGAAATGGGTCCTCAAATCTATGGTCAACTAATCTTTGACAAGGTAGGAAAGATTATCCAATGGAGAAAAGACAGTCTCTTCAACAAATGGTGTTGGGAAAATTGGACAGCCACATGCAGAAGAATGAAACTGGACCATTTCCTTACACCATACACAAAATTAGACTCAAGATGAATGAAAGACCTAAATGTGAGACAGGAATCCATCAAAATCCTAGAGGAGAACACAGGCAGCAACCTCTTCAACCTCAGCTGCAGCAACTTCCTGCTAGACACATCTCCAAAGGCAAGGGAAAGACAGGCAAAACTGAACTATTGGGACTTCATCAAGATAAAAAGCTTTTGCAAAGCAACGGAAAGAGTTGACAAAACCAAAAGACAACTGACAGAATGGGAGAAGATATTTGTAAATATCTTATTAGATGAAGGGCTAGTATCCAAAATCTATAAAGAATTTATAAACTCAGCACTCAAAGAACAAATAATCCAATAAAAAATGGGCAGAGGACATGAACAGACATTTCTCCAAAGAAGACATCCAAATGGCCAACAGATACATGAAAAAATGCTCAACATCACTGGGCATCCAGGAAATGCAAATCAAAACCACAATGAAATACCACCTCACACCAGTCAGAATGGCTACAAGTTAGGAAACTACAGATGTTGGTGAGGATGTGGAGAGAGGGGAACCCTCTTACATTGTTGGTGGGAATGTAAGCTGGTGCAGCCACTGTGGAAAACAGTAGCAGGTTCCTCAAAAAGTTAAAAATAAAGCTACCCTACAGCAATTGCACTACTAGAGATTTCCCCCAAAGATACAAGTGTAATGATCTGAAGGGACACCTGCACCCCAATGTTTATAGCAGCAATGTCCACAATAGCCAAACTATGGAAAGAACTCAGATGTCCATCAACAGATGAATGGATAAAGAAGATGTGGTATATATACACAATGAAATACTACGCAGCCATCAAAAGAAAAATGAAATCTTGCCATTTGCAATGACGTGGATGGAACTAGAGGGTATTATGCTAAGTGGGTTAAGTCCATCAGAGAAAGATAATTGTCATATGCTCTCACTCACATGTGGAATTTAAGAAACAAAACAGAGGATCATAGGGGAAGGGAGGGAAAAGAGAATGGAAAGAAATCATAGGGGGAAACAAACCATGAGAGAATCTTAACTAGAGGAAACTAACTGAGGGTTGCTAGGAGACAGAGGGGTGGATGGGGTAACTGGGTGATGGACATTAAGGAGGGCATGGGATGTAATGAGCACTGGGTGTTACAGAAGACTGATAAATCACCTCTACCTCTGAAACTAAATACACTATATGTTATATTAATTGAAATTAAATAAAAATAAATAAAAAATAAGGATGTTCCTTTTCTCCATGTCTCGACTTTTCATCTATATTTATTAATCTCTTTTTTTGCTGCCTTCTGTGTAAGAGTCTCAGATTTAGCTTCTAGTTAATTAGTACTTTCTCTTCAATTGTGTCTAAACTGCTGTTTAACCATTTGTTTTAACCTTCTAGGATTACATCTTCCATTTCTAAATTTTTCCTTTTTGTGTTTCCCCACATCCATCTGTTGTTTCTTCAGAAGGTCTTTCCCTTAATCTTAGGGTTTTGATCTCTCCTTTTAAGTCTAAATTAATTTTAAGCATATTCATGTTATATTCTCTTCTAGACTGTCAGTCTAATATTTCAAGATTCGAGGGCTCTAATCCTTTTGTTTAATGTCTCCTGACTAAGCTCATGGCTGATTTCTTTTTGAATTTTATGCTTTCTTATTATAAAACTTTTTTTTGCTTGGGTGACCTGAGGTGAAGGAGCATCCTTCCAGAATGGTTTTACATTTATTTGGTCCTATAAGTGCCTTGGGTTTTTTTTTTTACTGTCCTGGGATTAATCTGCTAATTTCTTAATTTAGGGATTTCTGACTACAAGGGTACTGTTAAGTCAAAGCCAAAACCAAGGTCCAGGTTTTCAATGTTTCAGTGGAAAACTGGTTTCTTACCCAATGAAGGCACAAAGAAATATATATTTTCTTGGCATCTCCCCATGCTGGAGAGATTTTCTTTTTTTTACTACCCTTTCACTAAGGGTGCTGCCCTCCGAGAGTTCTAGCTTCTCATAGAGATTTCTGTTCCAAGTTCCCATCTGGAGCAAGTCTAAGACCACATCCTTTATTCTTGAATATGCCTTAAAATCTCAGTCTCTAGCTTATGGCAACTTCTTCCACCCCTTCATACCCCCAGAAACTGCAATGGTAGCTGGAGATTTTTCCCTCAGATTTGAGCTCCTGCTTCCTTTCCATTATCTGCAGATTTGTCCTTTTTTGCAAGTTCAGCTGTATATTTAAAGACTTTTCCTTATATCTCATCCAGCAATTCTAAGTATTTGTAATGGGAGACGCTCCACATTTCCAGAAACACTGCCACCTATTACTTTCTAAATTTTTTGAAAAATGTCTTGGGAGCACGTTAACTGTGTGGGAAAGTTGGGGGAGAATGCATACATTGTAAGCCAAGGGGGTCATCGGCATATAATTTTGGGGAATTAACTCAAGATGTTTCCATTTTCATATGAATTATATCCTGAAATTGACCTGTCTGTAATAAAGGTGTGTGTTGAACCTCTCCCACCATCCCTTTTGAAACTGCACTCACTCACTTTACAGAAAGGAAAGCATACCTGTCACCATTTACTTCCTTGTGCAAAACCCTCCAGACAGCCAGACAAAAGGACAATAGGAAATACTGGTTTCTAGGAAGCATCTTTTAATTACTAATCAAGTCACTAAAACCATTCTTTAATGCTCTGTATCTTATACTTAATTCTCTTATGGGTGAAGCAAGTTTAGAAATGTAATATTTTGTTCCTGTTGGGATGTGCCTAATTTAGTGTGGGTCTGGGGGAATAATGCCAATTTTTAAAAATGACTTTGCCTCTTCTATCCACACCCCACCATTGTCAAAGGAAGCATCGCATTTTAGGAGGAGTCCCATGAGGGAAGAACAAAGAAAGTGTTGGTGAAAAATATTGAAGGCTATAAGAAACTTTTTAGACATAAGCAATTCTTTTAGGTTACTCTTTTTTTTTTTTTTTAAGATTTTATTTATTTATTTGTCAGGAACAGAGGGAGAGAAGTGAGCACAGGCAGACAGAGGCAGAGGGAGAAGCAGGTTCCCTGCCGAGCAAGGAGCCCGACGTAGGACTCGATCCCAGGACACTGGGATCATGACCCGAGCCGAAGGCAGCTGCTCAACCAACTGAGCCACCCAGGCGTCCCTTAGGTTACTCTTAATAATCATCCTTAGGACACATCATTAGCTGGAAAGAAAGGCATCTTCACACTGAACAAGCAGGACAAGCTTGTGACATTGACTCTTTCAAATGTAAGTTGAGTGTTTTCTGGTACTACTACTATATGACTTTTGATGAAAAAGCTTACTTAATTTTTAAAAAATTCAGTGTGATTCCATAAAATTAAAATCCATTTTATAAATAATACAGTGAAATATTTATTTCATCCAATTAAATGCTTAATATTTTCTATTTTCCTATTAAAAACAGAAAATTAAAGAAATGCTAGTTGCCAGGTCAATGAGTTTTTAGTTTGTACCTTTCTCTTTTCTTAAACACACAAGGAAAGTTTGAACATATCGAAAGAGCTAACAGGGCTATTTCTGATTTTTATACATGATTCTTATTCTAAAAGGCCAAAGCATGTATTTCATACATTCCACAACTTTAATAAAAAAAATGCAGTACCTTTTATCAAAATCCTTGCTTAATAAATAACTTATTTATAACTTTAGCAAATATTTTAGTTCATTATTTCAAAATAGTTAACAAAGAAATAGCATATTCTTTTCATCTTGTTTCATAACATAAAACGTAAAAGCCAGTTAGAGTAGATCTATATTATTACTACTATTATTATTATTATTATTTTAGATAGGGAGAGAATGAGGGTAGGGGTAGAAAGAGAAGGAGAGAGAGAGAATCTCAAACAGGCTACACACATAGCACAGTGCCCTATGCTGTGCTCATTCTCATAATCTGAGATTATGACCTGAGCCTAAATCAAGAGTTGGATGCTTAACTGACTGAGCCACCCAGACACCCCAGATCTACCTATCTATCTATATATATATTTTAAGATTTTATTTATTTATTTGACGGACAGAGATCACAAGTAGGCAGAGAGGCAGGCAGAGAGAGAGGAAGGGAAGCAGGCTCCCCGCTGAACAGAGAGCCCGATGTGGGGCTCGATCCCAGGACCATGGGATCATGACCTGAGCTGAAGGCAGAGACCTTAACCCACTGAGCCACCCAGGCGCCCCAGTTCTATATTATTTTAATCGTGATTGCTTTTAGTAATGTTGTTGGATACTATCTGTAATTTACTTCTCAATGTTTTATAATCTTTCTTGAAACATTTAACCACATATTTGTATTGAAAACAAAGTTGGGGAAAAAAGAAACTAGACTTTTCTCACAAAGTAAGTTTGATTTACCTGGTGGTTTGACAGAGAGGACTGACTTTATTAAATAAATCAGATTATGTGCCAGTTCCATAAGTTAATCTATCTCCACAGTTTTGACAAAAATATATTTAAATTACCTTATAAAAAGAGCGTTTTATTAAGAAATATTATATTGGTAAGGGTGCTTTGAAATTATTATTACTTCTATTTTCTTAACCCTTTTTGAGAATATTGGGTTAAACGAGATAGCTTTAAAGGAAAGAACAGCGGTCCTGTGCTAAATCTTGGTAAGACCTTTTATATATATTTCCCAGAAGTAGAGGAAGAAGATGGCTCCAGTACTGGGATAACACATTTCTGCAAGTGGTAGTTTTCAATTTTCTGCTTTTGATCGAATATAAGAGGATTAATTAAGTTAAAGTTGATATATTGTTAAAAGTAATTTTTGAGTAGATCGTTCTAATTTTTTTTTTTTTTTTGCATGTATCTCAGGAGCGCAAAGGATAAGTGATAGGACTAAAGGAAAACTCCTTCAGGTCCCACCCATTTATGTTTGAAGAAAGTTTTCCCAGTACTTGCATCTATAGAAATAAAAAACAGGTAAATTTTAAAAAGCCCATTCACCTTGTGAAGAAATGCCTTCCCAATATACTTTTGCTTTTTCTCAATTTATCAAAATTTGTATCATGTTTGTTGTTTCAATCAACTGTAGAAAGCTAGTAATTGTCCTGATAAACAACAAGTCAACCAGAAGGAATTTTTTAAACACTTAACAGGAAATTAAAACTTAAGGTTATTTTGTTGTAGAGAAATACAATGATACACTCAATGAAAAAATTTCAAGCACATAATTCTATTGCTTCAAGATAAAATTCCGGGGGCGCCTGGGTGGCTCAGTAGGTTAAGCCTCTGCCTTCTGCTCGGGTCGTGATCTCAGGGTCCTGGGATGGAGCCCCGCATTGGGCTCTCTGCTCAGCGGGGAGCCTGCTTCCCCTTCTCTCTCTGCCTGCCTCCCTGCCTACTTGTGATCTTTCTCTCTGTCAAATAAATAAATAAAATCTTAAAAAAAAAAAAGATAAAATTCTGTGGGGGAATTAGAAATATGTGTTCTAGAAGAAAAAGGGATAATGTGAAATTCCTAGCTGTAGAAGAATTTAAATATTTTTAAATAGATGCTAGTGAGTACTTTCATTCCATCGAATGTGTGGTATTTAGTCTCCACTGCACACATTGGAAAGAGTGAGGAGCAGTTTTATTTTTATTTTTTAAAAGATTTTGTTTATTTGAGAGAGAGAGAGAGAGAGCACGAGCATGGAGTACAGGTAGTGGGAGAGGGAAAAGTAGACACCCTCCACTCCCCTCCCACCTCCCCCCCACTCCCCACCCCCAGAGCAGGGAGTCTGACATGGGGCTCAATCCTAGGACCCTGGGATCACGACCTGAGCTGAAGGCAGTGATTTAACCACCCAGGCACCCTTGAACAGTTTTATTTTTAAATGACAGTATATTTAAGATGCCATAAATGATATCCTTTGTAATTATTTAAACTTATGATGAAAATTTTTATATGTCAACTTTAAAATGTATGAAGGAGGGGCGCCTGGGTGGCTCAGTGGGTTAAAGCCTCTGCCTTCAGCTCAGGTCGTGATCTCAGGGTCCTGGGATCGAGCCCCGCATCGGGCTCCCTGCTTGGCAGGAAGTCTGCTTCTCCCTCTCTCTCTGCCTGCCTCTCTACCTACTTGTGATATCTCTCTCTGTCAAATTAAAAAAAAAAAAGATACTTTAAAAAATAAATAAATAAAATAAAATGTATGAAGGAGGGGTACCTGGCTGGCTCAGTCTGTTAGAGCATGTGACTCTTGATCTTGCGGGGGTGAGTTCAAGCCCCACATTGGGTATACAGATTACTTTTCAAAAAAACGAAAAAGATCAGCTTTAAAAAATGTATGAAGGAATACGGAGTAAAAAAAAATGAACTTAGTGATTATGTCAGTGAAAACATTTGAAGACCACCATAATAATTCCCAAGTAATGTATGGTATTTCCTGAAGGCCTAGCTGAAAGACTATAGATTTCAATGTACTGTAATCTCTGCCCTCTTATTAAATCAAGTCCACTGGCAAAAGAAACTCCTTGGAAAATATTTGCTGAGAGGCACTTGAATTGAGGTCAATGCAGCATTCAATAGTTTATTCAAAGGTCATAGCCATAAATGATATTTTAAGACTCCTCATTGAGGTATGGCTGAGGACTGGAGCCTGGCCCTCAAAGGTACCCTTTCGGGGAAAGACAGTCCCTGGTTTAAGTCTTGACTTAGGCCAAGTGGTCAAGACACAGTGTCTAATTATGTCAGCTTCTAGTAATGGTTTAGGAAGTGGTAGGCACAAGGGGTTCACGTGTAATTGCGGAGCTATCTTATCAGTATGTGGGGCCTAGGATTTGGGAATTAGGTTATATTACACTCAGGAAAAGAAAGGCTTAGGAGGTAATTTGATAGGTGAGTCCACAGGGCTCTATCTCTAGTAAATTCTAAGGATGAAGTAACCATGTTCCAGTTTGCCTGGAAGATATGGTTGATGTCTATTGTTCTGGCATAACTATTAATAGCACCCTGTGATATTGTGATTTATGATAAGAAATATATGTTTGGTCTTCCTTCCTGCTTCAGTCACAGAGCTCTTAAAACCCTTGTAATTTCTTTTTTTTTTTTTTAAAAGATTTTATTTATTTACTTGACAGACAGAGATCACAAGTAGGCAGAGAGGCAGAGAGAGAGAGGAGGAAGCAGGCTCCCCACTGAGCAGAGAGCCTGATGTGGGGCTCGATCCCAGGACCCTGAGATCATGACCTGAGCTGAAGGCCGAGGCTTAACCCACTGAGCCACTGAGCCACCCAGGCGCCCCAAACCCTTGTAATATCTTAAGTGATAAGAGTGATAGACATGTTGGCTGCCTGAGAGGCTTAGTCAGTTAAGTGTCCACAGGTCATTATCTCAGGGACCTGAGATTGAGCCCCCATGGGGGTCCACACTGAAAATGGATTTGCTTAAGATTCTCTCTCCCTCTCCCTCGATCCTTCTCTCTCCTCTGTCTGAAAAAAATAGAGAAATAAAAAGAGTGATAAAGATGTCTTTATTCATAATAAAACTTTTTTCAACCACACCTGAGTTTACGTCAGTAAAATGACTTTTGGAAAGTACCTAAGGATTGGGGCTGGTTGCTAGGGGAACCAACCATGTGACTGAAGGGTTAGGACTTTCAGTGTTCTCCTCCCCCTACCTCCTGGGATGGGTCAGGGCTAGAGGTGGAATAATTCAATGATTTAATCAACCATGCTTATATAATAAAACCTCCATAGAAACCCAAAAGGAAGGGGTTTGGAGAGTTTCTGTATTGGCAAACATGTGAAGATGCCATGAGAGTGGCTGGGAGAGAGCAGAAGCTCAGTGCCCCTTCCCAAGTACCTTGCCCTATATATCTCCTCCATCTGGCTGTTCCTCAGTTATATCCCTTGATAATAAACTGATTATCTCATAAGTAAAATGTTTCTCTGAGTTCTGTGAACCCATCTAGCATATTAATGGAACCTAAGGAGGGGGTCATTGTAACCTACAATTTATAACCAGTCAGTCAGAAGCCCAGGGGGCAACCTGGGCTTGTGATTAGCATCTAAAGGGGTAGGCAGTCTTGGAGGACTGAGCCCTTAGCCTTTGGGACCTGATGCTATCTCCAGGTAGGTAATACTAGAATTGAGGAAAATTGCAGGATACCCAGCTGGTGTCAGAGAATCAGTGGTGTGGGGAAATACTAGAATACTAGAATTAGGGGTGCAGAATCATTATCTCCTTTCATCTCCAAAGTGTTTCAATCGTACTGTAAATTATATGGAACGTATAATATTATAAATATTTGTTTTCGGTTTATGTCCTTATCTCATTGTGAACCCGTAAGGAAGAGTTGAAGGACTGACACTAATCTACAGACTGTACTTTGAGTATCACAATTCTAAGCAGTCCGAATAAGACTTCTAGGAATATATCCTTATTGTGCATATTTGATGAGTGTTTGTTCAGGCAAACAGTGGTAAAGTATTTAGACCCAAAGTCCTAGATTTAACACTCATGTGGATGAAGGGTAGCTTCCTTGTTGTCCCCTAAACATACACCACACACCTTCAAAATCCAACTAAGAGGAAATGGACTGATGGCAACTAAGAGGATATGGACTGATGACAAAAAGATCCCAAGGAGGAGGGTATGTGCTATAGTGAGTGCTGTGAAGTGTGTAAGTAAGCCTGATGATTCACAGACCTGTACCCCTGGGGCTAATAATACATTATAGTTAATAAAAAATTAAAAAAATTATTTTAAAAAAAGATCCCAAGAACACGTGCCTCACTAAAGATGGGCCAACGACATTCATATTGCTCTCTCTGACCATTTCAGGAGCCTCAGTTTACATTTTACATTACTTATAGCAAGTACATCTTAGTTCAATTCTTTAATGTGCCCATTTCAGTCAATACAACAAATTTCCAAAGTGAAAAGGCTGAGTCCCAACTTAAGAAAGCATCTGGCTAGATGACCACTAGCTTCACCCAACAACCCACTGAAATTCCTTAAGTGACTCAGAAAAATATTGAGACTCAAAGCAACAGTGCTTATCTGGGATAATTAAATAGAAAAAAAAAACCCTCAAATAGATTTATGAAAAGATTCTATAGCACGAAAAAGCAAAACAGCACTCACGATGTCAAAGAAGGCTACCTTTTGAACAAGATTTACCAAAAGCAATTTCTTTAAAAAGCATCTACTTTATATTTGCAATAAAAATTCAAAAAAGTGGACACACACACACAGAAGAGGTGATAGATGAGACACAAATGAAGATGAAAAGGGGGAACTGGGAGTCAGGTAGAGAAGAATCAAAAGAAGGTAGACAAGGCAAGGGGCATTTGTAAGGAAACTAAAATGCAGAATCTAAAGCTCCATTAGATACAATAAAAAGCTGAATGGTATGCAGGGCAAACTTTACAAAGTAGAGGAAATGAGAAAGGCATGACGATGATGAGAGAGGACCTCACCGACTCAAAGGACAGAGAATGAAGATCTGACATGTACATAGTTGTTCCAAAGAAAATATGAGCCTTAAAAAAGAAAGAAAGAAAGAAAATATGAGCTTTTAGGGGGATCAATCCACAAAGGCAAGAAAAAAAAACTACAGGGGAAAGCTGCACTAAACTTTTGGAAGAGGGAGAATAAAAGAGTAGTAAATATTTAGCAGACAACGGAAGGGTGCATCCAAAGGCAGCAGGGGAGAAAGCTGAAAATAAACCCCATGTACTACTGAGTCTCCAAAATGCTCAGGAGTTGGTTGCAAAAGATGCCTAACGAAGAATTGGTTGAAAATTTAAGAAGCAATCCAGATTTCCTCCCTGAGTCTGAGTGGCCAGGTGACTGCCCTCTCCAGCCCTGGCAAAAGACTCTCTGAACAGAGTAAAAAAGAGAGGATCTCTCCTCTGGGAAACCAAAATACAGCATCAATGCTGAGAGGATTAAGGAATTGCACACTGCATGCCAGCACCAGTTGGTCTCTCCCCTAACCAGGATCTCCAACACAGATGACTTGGTCTTCGCCTCCAGGCAATACATGAAAAGCATCTTTTCTGGAGAAATCTGACCAGCTAAGGTCTGAAGAATCGAACTTCAAGGGCACCTGGGTGGCTTAGTCAGTTAAGTGTCTGCCTTTGGCTCAGGTGAGGATCCTAAGGTCCTGGGATAGAGCCCCACATCGGGCTCCCTGCTCAGCGGGGAGTCTGTTTCTCCCTCCACCCTTACCCCGGTTTGTAATCTCTCTCCTTTTCTCTCTCTCTCAAGTAAATAAAATCTTAAAAAAAAAAAAAAGTAGAGTTAAAGAAAAAAAAAACAAAGTTCAGAGGTTTACCCTATAGCAGTGCTCACAGTCAACAAATCCTATTTAAGCACTCAGTTTCTTTTTTCTTTTCTTTTTTTTTTTAATTTTATTTTTTATAAACATATAATATATTTTTTTCCCCAGGGGTACAGGTCTGTGAATCGCCAGGTTTACACACTTCACAGCACTCCCCATAGCACATACCCTCCCCAATGTCCATAATAACCCCACCCCCCCAACCCCCCTCCCCCCAGAAACCCTCAGTTTGTTTTGTGAGATTAAGAGTCACTTATGGTTTATCTCCCTCCCAATCCCATCTTCTTCATTTACTCTTCTCCTACCCCCTTAACCCCCATGATGCATCTCCTCTCCCTCATATCAGGGAGATCATATGATAGTTGTCTTTCTCCGATTGACTTATTTCGCTAAGCATGATACCCTCTAGTTCCATCCACGTCGTCGCAAATGGCAAGATTTCATTTCTTTTGATGGCTGCATAGTATTCCATTGTGTATATATACCACATCTTCTTTATCCATTCGTCTGTTGATGGACATCTAGGTTCTTTCCATAGTTTGGCTATTGTAGACATTGCTGCTATAAACATTCAGGTGCATGTGCCCCTTCGGATCACTACGTTTGTATCTTTAGGGTAAATACCCAGCAGTGCAATTGCTGGGTCATAGGGTAGTTCTATTTTCAACATTTTGAGGAACCTCCATGCTGTTTTCCAGAGTGGTTGCACCAGCTTGCATTCCCACCAACAGTGTAGGAGGGTTCCCCTTTCTCCGCATCCTCGCCAGCATCTGTCATTTCCTGACTTGTTAATTTTAGCCATTCTGACTGGTGTGAGGTGGTATCTCATTGTGGTTTTGATTTGTATTTCCCTGATGCCGAGTGATGTGGAGCACTTTTTCATGTGTCTGTTGGCCATCTGGATGTCTTCTTTGCAGAAATGTCTGTTCATGTCTTCTGCCCATTTCTTGATTGGATTATTTGTTCTTTGGGTGTTGAGTTTGCTAAGTTCTTTATAGATTCTGGACACTAGCCCTTTATCTGATATGTTGTTTGCAAATACCTTCTCCCATTCTGTCAGTTGTCTTTTGGTTTTGTTAACTGTTTCCTTTGCTGTGCAAAAGCTTTTGATCTTGATAAAATCCCAATAGTTCATTTTTGCCCTTGTTTCCCTTGCCTTTGGCGATGTTCCTAGGAAGATGTTGCTGCGGCTGAGGTCGAAGAGGTTGCTGCCTGTGTTCTCCTCAAGGATTCTGATGGATTCCTTTCTCACATTGAGGTCCTTCATCCATTTTGAGTCTATTTTTGTGTGTGGTGTAAGGAAATGATCCAATTTCATTTTTCTGCATGTGGCTGTCCAATTTTCCCAACACCATTTATTGAAGAGGCTATCTTTTTTCCATTGGACATTCTTTCCTGCTTTGTCGAAGATTAGTTGACCATAGAGTTGAGGGTCTATTTCTGGGTTCTCTATTCTGTTCCATTGATCTATGTGTCTGTTTTTGTGCCAGTACCATGCTGTCTTGATGATGACAGCTTTGTAATAGAGCTTGAAGTCCGGAATTGTTAAGCACTCAGTTTCTAATCATCTATTCAAATCCCGAGCCTTAAATCTGAATACACAGCCAAGGATTGTCAGATGTTAAGGAAAGTCTTGATAGGAGACAAAGAGACCAAGTCAACCAAATAAATAGAAAAGGGCAGCTTGATGGAAAAAGAGACCATGTAAGGAAAACAAACAAAAAAAATCATTAATCCTGAAGGAGATATTATATTCATGAAATAAGAACAGAATCATATAAAAAGAAATGATTAAAGAATAAGTTCCTGAAATTAAAAATATGATAAATATTTCAAATATTCAGTAGAAGAATTGGAAGATAAAGGTGAGAAAATAGTCTACCCAGTAAACAAAAAACATTTTTTTTTTTTTTAAACAGAGAGGGAAACAGAGAAGAGAAAACAGAGAAGAGAAAATTCCCAAAGAAAAATTAGAAGAAAACAGATGGGTAAGAATCATCAGTGAGATAATTTAAGAAAAATTTCCAGACCTGCAGGATATGTATTTCTAGGCTAATACTGGGGACAAATAGAATATCCTATAAACAGTGAGAGAGAGAGAAAAAGAGAGAGAGAGAGAGAGAGAAAGATTCACATACAAAGAGTCCATTATCAGAATGACTTTATACTGCCTAAGAATAACTCTGAAAGCTAGAAGATAATAGAGCAATGCCTTAAAAATTCCACAAAAAATTATTTCTATCCTAGAATTGTATACTAACCAAATAATCAAGTATTAGAGTAGAATAAAAACATGTCAGACATGGTATTTTTCCAAAAATTTTCCTTCTGTACACTCTTCTAGAGAAGGTACTGAGGATAATTCTTATCAAACTAAGAGGGTTATTCTTATCAAAATAAGAAAGATGGGATACAGAAAACAGAGGTTCCAACATAGGAGGAGGGAAAGGGAACTCCCAAGATGATGGTGAAGGAAAATCACAGGACGTCAGCTGCATATCAGCTGGGCACGTAGGCCAGACTACAGAGGGCACCTAGGCCAAACTGTAGTCAGAAGACTCCTAGAAAGATTTATATAGAAAGATGGGACCGAGGGGCACCTGGGTGGCTCAGTCGGTTAAGTGTCTACTTTCAGCTCAGGTCATGATTTCAGGGTCCTGGGATCTAGACCCAAATTGGGCTCCCTGCCAAGTGGAGAGTCTTCTTCTCCCTTTCCTGCTCCACCAGCTTGTGCGCGCTCTCTCTCTCTGTGTCAAATAAATGAATAAAATCTAAAATAAATAAATAAATAAATAAAAGAAACTATTATGTAGACCCACCCTTGTAAGTTTTGAATTTTAAGGATAAAGAATCCTACAGTAAAATTTACTACAAAGGAACAAAAATAGGGAATGTTTTAGATTTTTCCTCAAAAATAAATATTAGAGGACACTGGGGAAATTTCTAAAGATTTGAAGGAAAAAAAATATATCCAGGAATTCTGTAGTTAACCAATGTATCTTCTCTTTAACTTGTAAAGGCGACAAAGACACATTCAAGCAGATATCTTTTAGAGACATATCATTCTATCTTTGAAGAAACAAACTGCTTGATGATATATTCCACCTGTTTGAGAGAAGACCCCCAAAATTCAAAGATCATTGTATAAAAGAACTCTCTAGAGGCATTGAAATAAGGCAAACAAAGAACTTAATCAGTATATTTTTATAATTTAAATGTGAAAAATTATTATTGAAAGACAAAAAAACAATTTCATAATAGTAACAGCTAACATATTTATAAAGTTATAGGATCTAGTCTAAATGCTGGTCTAAGCTCTTAAAAACAAAACAAGAAGACAAAAGAGTAAACAGGACATTAAATAAGCTTGGGACAAAGAGGGACTAAACATTGTAAAATGTAGTTAGAGTATTTATTTATTTATTGTAATTAGAATACTAAAGAATGAGTAGAGAAAAGTGAAAACTTCTGCGACATGTGAAATCTATATTGACTGAGCGAAAGTCTTAGCTTTAAATGGTTTTACTTTGAAATAAGAAAAAAACAAATCAACCAAATATCTGTCTGAATAATTAGAACTATAACAAAATAAAGCAAAGTGAAGCCAAAGGAAAAACAAAATATAAATAAAGGCAGAAAATAATGAATTAGAAAAATCTCCAGTTTTTTTTTTTTTTAAGACTTTATTTATTTATTTATTTGTCAGAGAGCTAGAGTACAGGCAGGCAGAGTGGCAGGCAGAGTCAGAGGGAGAAGCAGGCTCCCTGCGGAGCAAGGAGCCCAATGTGGGACTCGATCCCAGGATGCTGGGATCGTGACCTGAGCCGAAGGCAGCCGCTAACCGACTGAGCCACCCAGGCGTCCCTCTCCACAGTTTTTAAAAACCTAATAGCAGTTTCTTTGAAAATACAGACAACAGTTGGTCTGATCATATTAAATGGGAGAAAAAATAAATACACAAAATTAGAACGGGAAATGGATATAATAACGGAGAGAATATTTTTATACTCATGAGAGAATGAAAAATACAAATGAATGAAAATAAACCACTGGTTCCCCAGCACTATTTTATGTGCTGAGGATATTGTGGTTAATGAGATAAAACTTCTCTCCTCAAATTTTACATTTATTTGATTAATGTTTATATCCTAACCATCTTCTTGCCTACTCTACCCAAGCTAAACTGAAAAATTTATGATTTTTTTTGGAAAAATGTATGATTTTTTAAATCTTTAAGTCCCATGTCTATTTTTGCTTATTATTTTATCATTTGAAAAATTTTCAATGCCTCTTAGAGGTCCTTGCACATAGGACAGGCTGTAATGCAGTATATTCTTTATAAACTAAAACTATAACACAGACGTTCGTTGGTAATATACATGCACACTGAAAAAGATAGGAAGGATATCCTTCTAAATGTTGTGGGGTTTACTAGTGAATAATAAGATGAATTATTTTTATTTCCTTTTTTCTGCTTTTCTATATTTCCAAATTTTACAAACGATTATGTATTATCATAACTAGAAAAATAGTTTTAAAAATAAGTCATCAAAAAAAAAAAAAAAGCGCCCAGGGACGCTTGGGGGGCTCAGTAGGTTAAGCATCTGCCTTCGGCTCAGTTCATGATCCCAGGGGTCCTGGGATCGAGGCCCACATCCGGCTCCCTGCCCCCGGGGAAGCCTGCTTCTTCCTCTCCCTGCTTATGTTCCCTCTCTTGCGCTCTCTCTCTCTCTCTCTCTCTGTGTCAAATAAATAAATAAATAAAATCTTGGGAAAAAAAAAAGCCCAAAGATCAAATTGGGAAAAAGGGCTTTCCATTTATGTGATAATGGTTTTAATTAATGTTATTAGTACATAAAGAGTTGAACAGCCAACCTAAAGTAGTCACAGAAGTACTCTATCACATCACCCTAGTCTAATTATCCGTATTGTATTCATCACTACCTAACATTTTCCTTGACTTGTTTGCTTATTTATTGTATTGTCCTCACCCAGACCCCAGTGTAAACTCTCTTACAAGGAGAAACCTTGTTTATTCTGTTCCATATCTTCCCTGTGCCACTCTTCATCTGGTTTACCTCTTCATTCTTTGAAGAAGCAAGACCAAAAACCGCAGGCACCAAGGTCAAAGAAATCGTGTAACGCTAGCACAGTTTTGGCACGTGACAGGTATTTAACTAAATAACTAATGAATGGAGTAATGAACATGATGTTAAAGAAAAAAAATTTCATGACACTTGCCAAAGACAGGAAGATTTTATTTAAAAAGAACTACTGCAGTTGCAATGAGGGTTTTGTACTAGGGGAGAAGGATGGAGCTCAAGTCCAAATACAACCAGGATGGTAGGAGATTTATAGCCAACGGTGAGGGTCAGTGGAGAGAAAATTCCTGAGAGGAGAAACATCGAGCTAGGAGGATTCTTGTTAGATATACTCAGTAGGATTCTCACTGAAGGCAGGCCAAGGAGATAAGATATGGACAGTGGGGGGGATGAGAAATTTGATCAGATATCAAAAAGTGATCAGATATCAAGGGTGGGGGATTTTTGCTAAACTGACTCAGCAGGATTCTTGCTAAGATTAAGTGGGCCAAGCACAGAGCCCAAGGTGGAGATCTAGTCCGAAAGAGGACTCCGAGGAGCCTGGCTCAAGTTTGACTAAGGAGAGAGTCCCTGTCAATAAAAAGTACCCAAGCTCAGTTAAACAATGACAATTTAAAACAATGAGCGCCATCTCTACCTATCAAATGGGATGGATTTCTCTTTTAACTGTACAAATTCAGTGTTTTTGTTTGCTTGTTTGTTTTTTAGAAAGAGAGAGAACACACATGAGCAGGGAGGGGCAGAGGAAGAGAAACTTAAGCAGGCTCCACACTGAGCACACCGGAGCCATTCTTACAACCCTGAGATTGTGACCTGAGCTGAAATCAAGAGTTGGATGTTTAACTGGCTGAGCCACCCAGGTGCCCAGACTGAATGTCTGAAGACCAAAAGCTCCTTGAGAACAAAGAGTGTATCTATTTTGTTCATTGCAATAAAAATTTCTGGTGTGTAACCCATAGTAGATGTTTAATAAATATGTTAACTGAATCAAGAGTGGAGAGCAAATCAGTATAAATTTCCTGGAGGAAACATAATTAAATATATATATATATAAATAATATACATGTAAATGTAATGTAAATATACGTAATGCATATCTAAAGCAGTAGCATTTTAAAATGAAACAATAAAATATTCAGCAGTAAAGAACTGATTATTAAGTATCCATTAAAAATAATGTTTCTGGAGAATATATAATGAAGTGGGAAATTATTAAATGAAAAAAACATTAAAGAATGTACCAAATGTGCAATGGGATCTAATATAGTAAAAACAGAAAAACAAAACAAAAAACCCCTGTATTTATATCCTGAAAAAAATGCTAAAAGGAAATTGATCAAAATAGCAGAAATAAATGGAAAGATATTCCATGCTCATGGATTGGAAGAATTAATATTGGTGAAAATGTCTGTACTACCCAAAGCAATCTACAGACTCAGTGCAATCCCTAACAAACCACCAATGGCATATTTCACAAAAGCAGAACAAAAAAATCCCAGCATTTGTATGGAACCATAAAAGACCCCAAATAGCCAAAGCAATCTTGAGAAAGAAGCATAATGCTCCCTAATTTCAAACTATGTCACAAAGTTATCCTAATTAAAACAGTATGGTACTCAGCCAAAACAAATGTATCAATGGAACAGAACAGGAAGCCCAGAAATAAACCCCTGCATATATGGTCAATTAGTTTAAGACAAAGAAGCCAAGAACATGCAATGGGAAAAAAATAGTCTCTTTAATAATGATGTCGGGAAAACTGTACAGCCATGCGCATAAGAATAAAACTGGGCCACTATCTTGCATTGTACACAAAAATCACCTCAAAATGAATTAAAGACTTGAACCTGAAACCATAAAACTATATGAAAACATTGGTAGTAAGCTCCATGACATAAGTCTTGGAGATGATTTTTTTAAACCTGACACCAAAAGCAACAAAGAACAAAAATAAACACCGAACTGAAAAGCTTTTGCACAGCAAAGGAAACCATCAACAAGATGAAAAGGCAACCTACTGAATGGGTAAAATATATATATATATATATATATATTTTTTTTTTTTTTTTAAAGATTTTATTTATTTATTTGACAGACAGAGAACACAAGTAGGCAGAGAAGCAGGCAGAGAGAGAGAGAGAGAAGCAGGCTCTGCACTGAGCAGAGAGCCCGATGCGGGGCTCGATCCCAGGACCCTGGGATCATGACCCGAGCCGAAGGCAGAGGCCTTAACCACTGAGCCACCCAGGCGCCCCTATATATATTTTTTTAATTTGACAGATCACAAGTAGGCAGAGAGGCAGGCAGAGAGAGGAGAAGGAGCAGGCTCCCCGCTGAGCAGAGAGCCCGACGTGGGACTCGATCCCAGGACCCCGAGATCACGACCCGAGCCGGAGGCAGAGGCTTTAACCACTGAGCCACCCAGGCGCCCCGGTAAAATATTTCTAAATAACATATCTGATACTGGGCTAATATCCGAAACATAAAGAACTCATATAACTCAATAGCAAAAAAACCCTCAAACAATCCAGTTAAAAGATGGGCAGAAGATGTGAACATATACTTTTCCAAACAAACAAAAATATACAGATAACCAATAGGTACATAAAAGGATGCTTTATATTATTACTCATTAGGGAAATGCCAATCACAACCACGAGACATCACTATTAGAATGACTAGTATCAAAAAGACAAGAAATAAAAAATGTGGGTGAGGGTGTGGAGAAAAGGGAACTCTTGTGCCCTGCTGGTGGGAATGTAAATTGGCGTAGACACTATGGAAAACAGTATGCTGGTTCCTCAAAAAAAATTAAAAATAAAAATACCATATGATCCAGCAATTTAACCTCTGGGTATTTATCTAAAGGTGAGAAAGCCACTAACTCGAACAGATATCTGCATCCCCATGTTCGTTACAGCATTATTTACAATAGCCAAGATATGGAAACAAGCTAAGTATCGATCAGTGGATGACTGGGTGAAGGAATTGTGGTATATGTATATATATACAATGGAACTCAGTCATAGAAAAGAATGAGATCTTGCCTTTTGTAACAACATGGATGGATCTAGAAGGCATCACACTAAGTGCAGTACGTCAGACAAAGTCAAATACCATATGATCTCTCTTACATGTGTAATCTAAAAAATATATATATTAAGCTTCTAGTACAGAGAACAGATTGATGGGTGCCAGAGGCAGGCGGTGATGGGTGGGAGAAATGGGTAAAAAAAATTTTTTTACCTGTTTGTTTAAATAAACTGAATTTTTTAAAAAAGGACTGAGGGCACTTGGGTGGCTTACTTGGTTAGGCGTCTGCCTTCTGCTCAGGTCATGATCCCAGGGTCCTGGGATTGAGTTCCGCATGAGGTTCCCTGCTCTGCAGGGAGCCTGATTTTTCCTCTGCCTCTGCCTCTCTCTGTCTCTGTCTCTCATGAACAAATTTAAAAAAATCTTAAAAAAAAAAGGGCCGAGAGCATTTATTGCACATAGTAACGTGGAGAACTAGTAGAGATGGCAAGGAGAGACCATTGCTTTGCTGGAAAGAGGTGGAGAAAAATGGGGTATTTGCTGGAGGAGAATGAAAATTCAAGGTAAACTGATATTAAACAAATGACATAAAAATAAACTGTAGGAGATGGTGGAAATTGTGACCTAGAATGTCTCAGTTGCCTTTCATATTGTTAGAGAGGACTGAATATCCTGTACATTTTCTTTATTTACCCTTTGAGATTTACTGATCATCAAACTTTCAGGTGTAGAAACTTCTGTGTTGAAGGAATTCTTCTAAAAGAATATTTCTGTGGTTAATTAGACTACCAGAGTTAGGTCTAATTAGGACCCTGATAAGAAGCATTAAATATGTTTCAGTATTTTCATATTTTTTTTCATTAAATTACTAATTCATTTGTTCTAAATATTTATTGAGCACCCACTATGTGTGTGTGAGTCAGCTGCAAAGGACAAAAAGATGAGTGTGATGTAATCCTGAAGGCATGAACCGGTTAACCAACAATGACAGTACGAACTGATGTAGACTATAATGGAAGTAAATTCAAAAGTTCTGCAGTAATAGTAAGCAGCAAAACACAGCAGAAGGAGTAGCTGCAAGATTTACAGGGCAACTAAAAGGAGAACGGGGATTTAGACCTCCAAAAAGGTGTGGCACTGGGTAGGCTGAAAGGTCGTTGAAATCCTGAACTTCATGAAAATGGTCAATGCTAAAAAAAAAAAAAAAAAAGGTCAATAGCAGTTTTCTCTGAGTGATTTTTATTCTGAGTTGACTTTTATTCTTTATACTACATTCAATGATTATGTAATTACTTTTCTAACCAGAAAACAAAAACAATACATGTTCTTGTTAGAGAAGGAAAATGGTTGTTATAATTTCCCTTCTGCTAAACAGTGATTCTCAAACTTGAATATGAATCAGAATTACCTGGATGGTTGGTAAAAGGGGCTTGCAGGCCTGCCCCTACCTAAATACATTCTAGCTGTTTTTACTACAATTGTGCTTTTCTTATCATTTTAACTTTCCTCTGTTGTTTGAGACACTTAATTTTACAGGATATTTTAAATTCCTTGGAAGGATTATATTTTATTCATTTTTATCACTCAGCTGTCCTTTTAAGCACTAACTAAAGAATTGCTGCAAATGAAAACTGTATCCCTGTGTACCATTTTTAGTGCTGGAGAAAATACAACTATGATAAATATGTCAATATTCCTCAGAAGAGCAGAAGTATTTAAATTTTAAAAAGTTTTTTTAAAGCTGCTAAACCAAAAGTGAAGAAAAAAGTATATGTCTCTTCTCCTTAAGTGATGCTTTTGGTTAGTTCACTATTTAGTGATCAAATAGTTAATGATCTGAGTGTGGCCTGGTAATCTGTATTTCTAATAAATTCCATTGGACTAAAAACTGGCAGTACAGAATGGCCACATGGTGTAGTTGAAAATGACGAGGGTTTTGAGGTCAGTCAGGTTTTGATTCTGCCTCCTCCTTTTCCAGGCTCTGTGTAGCAATAGTTGACATACATTAACCCTGCTCGGTCTGTTTCTGGATTGACAAAATTAAGACTAATGTGTCCCTCAGAGGTGTATTGTGAAGACTGAATGATATGATTAAATATCCAACAAAGTGTGGGCCTTAGTTAAGGTAGTTAATTAATGTTGGTCCCCTTCCCTTTGATTTCCTCTAAGGATGCACCACACATTGCCATAACTGGGTTTATTGTGACATGAGTTCTCCACACCACAGGGCCATTTTCTCCTAACCTAACAAATCATGCACATCCCTCTGCTACTAACAAAATTTTCACGCTTTATCTATGAAATTGGGGAAAACAGTATAACAGTATTTACTTTAATATAATGGGTAAGAGTATCTACTTTGCAGAGATGCATACAGGTGGATTAAACAAGATATTATGTAAAGTGCTTAATACAGTAACTGGCATATGGAAAATATACATTAAATGTCAATTTCTTTTCCCCTTCTCTCTCTCTCTCTCTTTTTTTTTTTTTTTTTGGGGTGGGGGGAGATGAGCAGAGGGAGAAAGAGAATCTTAAGCAGGCTCCATGCCCAGCGCAGAGCCCCAACTCACAACTCATAACCTGAGCCCAAATCAAGAGTCAGCTGCTTTACATACTGAGCCATCCAGGTGCCCTCCCCTTCTCTTTGATTAGGTATTCATCCATAGTATCTCCTAGACTAAGTTCAAAAGCTTACCTAGTCCAGAATACTTAAAATCAATTTTTCTACCTTAATTAGATTGCTCTCTTCTATGTCACATTTAATTTGAAGTCAATAATTTGGCTTATTTAAGTACTGGTAAGGACACATACTATATATACTATTGGACTGAATGCTCAAAGAGATAAGTAGAAGACTGTTCGCTGACTTTGAGTACTTGAGGTGACAATATACATGAAAAGTTGAATAAGAACGAGATGAAGGGTGGGACAAATTACACAGAAAATAAGTGTGGTAGGAGTTTTGGGTTTATGGTGGCTGATCTGTGATTATTTTGCATTCAGGAACAAGAAAATTATTATATATTTTTAATTTTTATTAATTTGAGAGAGAGAGAATGAGAGAGAGAGCATGAAGAGGGTTGGAGGGAGAAGCAGATTCCTCGCCTAACAGGAGCCCAAAGCAGGACTCAATCCCGGGACTCCAGGATCATGACCTGAGCCAAAGGCAAGTCGCTTAACCAACTGAGCCACCCAGGCGCCCCAAGAAAATTATTAAGAGTTGTAAGAGAGCACTGGTTTTATGGCTGAGAAAATAGGTTCAGAAACCTAAGGGGCTTAGGGCAGAGCTATGGAGTAGCAGAGATTTCCGTCTCCTGGTCCCCTACTGCTTGCAGATATGTTTTTAACTGTTTTCTAGTATTTTAATCAGTTTGTATTTGTTCTTTGAGAGTAGGCAATTCAGTGTAGCTAGTTAAACACTGGACTTTAAAGCCAAAGAGTCTGGGTTTAAGCGCTGACTTTGCTAGTCACTATCTATGTGACTTTGAGCAACTCATTTACCTCTATGCTTCAGAGCCCTCATCTAAAAAATGAGTACAATTAATATTAGCTTATTTCATAGGGCTTTTATGAGGATCAAATAATTATTATATATAAAGGATTAAAAACTGGAGCTTTGTCATTATAATTGTTATTAATCTCTGAAAGAATGGAAAGCAAGAAATCCAGTGTTCTAATGTTTTTTCTTTCTTTTGCTTCTTTATAAAGAAACCTCCTCAAAGCATCACGTGGATGCTTGTTAGCTGCCTTAATCCTATCAGATAAAAACAAGTTTTTGTTCCTCAGAAGTGAGACTTGGGATTTGCATAAGCCTGGCCTAGTCTGGTAACAGAAATGTCTAGAGAAGTAAAACCTGAGATAGGAACAGATTCTGGGACCCAACAGAACCTCTTCAAAAAAATCAGTCAAGATCAATAGATGTAGATAAAGATGGAGGTCAATGAATCTAATTCCAAATGAACTTTCCCATCTATTTTCAGGTCTATTCCAAACTTCCTCAAGACAAAATCTAGCCTTTTAAGGAAAGTGCAGAGAACATGCCTCTGTGGGCTTTCTTTGAGGGAATGTTCTGGCAGGTGCTGCATTCCACCCTGGAGGTGGCTGCATGAATTCGTGAACTGAGGTGACAACATTGACTCCCTCTGGAAGAAAAAATGCTGTCTCTACATAGGAAGCTTAACTACAAAGGCACTACTTGAAAAAAGGAGGAGGGGGAGGGAAGGAGGAGGAGGAGGAGGATGGGGGAGGGGAAAGGGAGGAGGAGGAAAGGAGAAGGAAGAGAGGAGGACGGAAAAGAGGAAGGAGAAGCCGCAGTCACGGCTCAGTTCAACATTCAGATTAGAGAAGGCAAGAACCATTCCCCCCCCCCCCCCCCCGGAGTACCTCTCCGTCCTCTCCTCAAATGCCTATTGAAAAAGTTCTGGGATGAATAACAAGCCAAGAGTGCTGTCGCAGAATTAGGCAGAGCGGGTGGAGGTGAGAAATAACCTATATTCGGGTGGTTAGAAAAATCATGGATTTTTTGGGAAGCGGGGGCAGGGATTTGGAACTACTTTCAGCATCATCCATTAGGAAATCTAGGGAAGGAGAAGGGTACTAACCGGCCTTCCAAATCTTCTAAATTTGGCAGATGAAAATCACGTTGTCCACCTAGTGGACTTGGGCACTCAGGCGATATCTGTATAATAAGCATCAAGGAGGAAATCTTGAAGTGAAAAAGAAATAACAGAAGATCAGCCTTGGGTTCTTGTGTGAGGGAAGATTCTGTCAAGGTCAGGCCCACCCATAGCATCAGCAAAGGTGGAAGAATTTAGCGTCACTGTCGGCAGCCCAGCCCCGAAGTTTGGGATCAGAGCCAACGATTTGGATCTGCTGGTACCCTAGAATCTGCCCTGCACACACCCCTTAAGTTTCTCGGTTTCAGTCTGGCCTGTAAATTCTCAGACGAAACACTGTCTTGTTAAGCTTTCTCACAGCGCCTAGCTCAGAGCTGACCGCTGAGCAGCTCTCAATAACAACTGGAGCAAAAACAGCTTTTGAGGTTGCGGGCAGAAAGGCACAGATTTCACTTCGGGTTGGCGTTCGGGTGTGGCCTTGTACCAAATGCCAGTGAAATTCTCCCGATCACCCCTTGTCTTCCACTTTCTGCCCAGGTGACGTCGGTAAGCCCCGCAGGACAGGCTAGGGGTTAAGAGGTTAAGGCGCGTCCTTCAGGTGTCAGCCTCGATCCTTTTGGAAACAACAACCCCCAGAATCCCTTGTGCAGGGAGGTCAAGCCGCAAAAAAGATGGCCTCAAAAGGGTGGAACATGCACCAGTTTCCTAGTCCCTGGCAGTCTCTTTACCGGATGTGTTTAAATAACCGAATCCCCACAAAATGCACCACCCCACTAACCACCTTAGAGGCCGAGGAGGCCACCGCAGCCACCTCGCTCGCTCCTTCAGGGGCATCCTGGGAGTTGTAGTCCAGCCGCTGGGTTTCGCCGAACTACCTTTCCCATGGTGCCATGCGGGCCGGGCGATGAAAGTTCTTTTCCAAAACTCTTTCCACACTGAGACACCCCCCCCTCCCGGGTCCCCTTCTCTCCGACGACTCCTTTTCGTCTGTCGCGACTGAGCGGCAGCAACAGGAGGGCTTCGGCCCGTCGCCGCGCCGTCCCGAGAGGCACTTCCGGCGGCGGTTCACTTCCTGGTTGGGTGGATGGAGCCGGGCGGGAGCGCGCGCGGGGGAGGGGCGGCGGGTCAGTCTCCTCTGGGCGCTCCGGGGATCAGCTGGCGGGCGGGCGGGCGCCGAACGCGGCCCCGGCTCTCGCTGCAGCGCCGCCTCTTCTCCGCGTCGCAGGCCGACCCGGCGGCCGTGACAATGTTGCAGGGCTGGTAGCTGGGAGCCAGCCGCCGAGCCGTCTCAAGTGGGTGCCGCCGGGATGCTGCCTTTTGGGGCGGCGGGGAGACCCGGGAGGAGGGGGAGGCAGTGCCCGGCTCGGTCGGCGCTGGCCGAGGCGGCCGAATCCTTCCTTTTTCCGAGCCGCGGGCACAGGGGTCCGGGGCTCTGCCGGGTTTTCAGCTCCAGGGTTTTTCTTGCTAGGAAAATGCACGGAGCATTTCCCCGGGATGATGGCTTTCGCTCTCTCTAGGACTCAGCGGTTGAATTCGTAAGTGTGTTACTGATTCATCCTCTCTCTCTTCTGTCATCACAGGTTTAAACTTATACGAATCGCTCCCTTGAGGAGGAGGGGACCGCGGCGCGATTGACACGCATATTCCTATAGGCATCCTCCCTCACCCCCCACCCCCACGGCCGGATTCGGGTGGCTCCTCTCCGAGCTGAAATCCGAGAAGAAATCCTTGGATCTCTTGTTTTCTTTAAAAAAAAAAAAAATCCAGAAACCGTCGGTATTTTGCTTTACTGCTTCCTATTCGCAAGATGAAGAAGTTTTTCGACTCCCGGCGAGAGCAGGGCGGCTCTGGCCTGGGCTCCGGCTCCAGCGGAGGTGGGGGCAGCACCTCGGGCCTGGGCAGTGGCTACATCGGAAGGGTCTTTGGCATTGGGCGACAGCAGGTCACTGTGGACGAGGTGTTGGCGGAAGGTATGGTGGGACTCTTTCAGTGTGCCGTGAATTAAAATCTTATGCTGATGCAGCAAGACTGGTTTCTAGTTGTTCAGTGTATGAATGGGTTTTGACCAATTGACCCTCCCTTCCCCCTCCCCTTGCTCAGTGAATCATTGTCCTTGAGAAATTTAAAACTGAGATTTGGAAGTGACAGGGCTTGTGGGGTGGAAGAACGTTGCTGGAAATTGTTTACCTCGGTGGCCTTTTATTTTATTTCTTTAAAAATTGGCAAGCCAATTCTTGTCTGCCTCACTGAATTATAAGGATCAGATGAGAAAACGTATGTGTGAAAGTGTAAAGCTTCACATAAAATGTAGGGTGCTGGGCTTGTCATCTTTCTTAAACTTGAAATTGTGATGTGAGGGCTGAAGGGTGGAGGTGGAGTAGCTTTAAGGAGAGAGGGGTTTCTCCTTCTACCCAACTTTCCCACTCCCAGGAGCAGGCATTGGAGGAAGAGAGGATTTTCAGAGAATGGGAATATGTTTTTCTAAGAGCCAAGGCTCTTGGTGGATTTGACTAGTTTTGTTTCCTGACCTAACTATAATCAGGTCCCCAGGATGTAGCCAAGATAACAGAAATTACACGAGATGAATGTGGTTATTTTGAAACCAGTCTACTAGGCCCCTCTGCCTCCTGTTTTAGTTTTTATTTTTATTTTTTAGCCGAAAGAAGTACTTGAGAGTGGCATCTGATTTTTGTTTTTCCTCAATTGGAGAAGATATTCTTTAGATTTACTGTGTAAATTCTCTCCATGCGTGTTCATTTGTGTATCTATAGATATGTAAATATATATTTTTATCCCCCAGGCTTTCTGGAAATCTTTGCATGTATCTTTTGGTAACCTTAACCTCGACCTTCATAATTATGCCAGACTCATACTTTTCACAGCCCATTGCCTGCCTTGTGTGCTTTTATTTTTAATAAAAGCAGCAATTTCCTGGGGATGAAGCTATTCAAACTAATTGGATGGGGCCAACCTACTGTAGGTTGTGTTATTGCTGAGAGGGGATGGGGGAAGGGAGAGGCTTCTGTTAGGTCAACATGGTGGTTTTGGGGTGGACAGTTTATAAGCTGGAGAAGGAGCCTTTTTGCAAGCTCAGGCTGAGGCAAAGGTCCTAACCTGGTCCTGGGAGATGCCTGTCATGGTGATTATTGCAGGCATGTGGGTTGAGATGAAGAAGAAGCTGTGTTTGGCTCTCAGCTTGTGCAAGTACTGGGTTCAACTTGGGCCCATTTTTCTGGGGTTAGGGTGAAAGCCTTTACTTTAAAAACGCTTAACAAAAAAAAAGATCTGACAATTAATGTCCTTCTGAAATTCTTGCTCTTTTCCATTCTCAGCACTGCTCTAGCTGGACTTAATCCGGGGCCTGAGTCACTGTCTCTCTGGATCTTTCCTGTGGGCTTTGGTGCAGGATGGGAGATGATTCTGTGCCCGCTGCCAGATCTGCACCCTTGAGTCTGATCTGTGTCTTTCATCCCTGTGCCAAAGCCCTTAACTGCAGTGGGATGGAGAAATGGAGGAGTATGTGAGAGAGAAATTAGGAGGAATGAGGGGGCACAGAGCTCTTTCCTTCTCTTTGAATGGCTTCTGCTGACCTTACAGCTCAGGAGCATTTTGTTCAGCTGGAATATTGTCTCATTGTAGTTGGTGCTACCCTAAGCAGTGCCTGTTCTCAGAGTCTGAATGATGGGGGAGAGAAAGGCAAAGTTGGTCTTTGTTATCTCGGTTATCTTCCTCTTCCTTGGAATTCATCCCTGAGAACTGCACATCATGCATTATGATATTTTTATATGGAATTAAGGACTTGCAGCTCTGCATTCGTTTATTCATTCATCAAGCAGTCGTGGCATATTTATGATGCGCCAGGCACTGTGCTAGGCCCTGGGGATATGACATAAAACTAGATGCTATAGTTTACAGACTATGCTGAGAGATGGAAAACAGCCCGTTAGAATAGAGTGATATGTGCTGTCGTGGAGACAAGCTTAGGGTGCAGTGGCCCCCAGTTTTAGAGATCCAAGAATTGCTTTCTGCAAGAAGTGACTGACCGGGGAATGAGTAGGAGTTATGCAGGTGTGGAGATAGCATGGACCAAGACTCAGAGCAGCAGGAGAGAGTCTCCTGTAAAACTGGGTTTGGTGATACTGCTCTCTTTATATTCTTTGACTATAAGTGAGTTTGAATTTGTGGCTCTTAGAGGTATATAGCTATGTAGGAGCCTGTATACCAATTATTTATGTAGCATTTACTAAATAAAAAAGGTACTACTAAGTTCTGAGAGGCATAATAGGGAGATCTAAAGGGTGATGCCTGCCTTTAAGGAACTGCCAGTGCATTTGGTAAGACGAAGGCACATATTCACACGTACAGTATACCATGGTTACAAGCACTGGCTCTATCCAGTCAGGCAGATCGGGGTTCGAATTCTGCATCTGTCCTTTCCTAGCTGTGAAACCTTGGATAAGACATTTCAAATCTCTCCTGAATCTGTTTCCCTATGGCAGTGGTTCTTAAAGCGTGGAGTCCTGGATTAGGAGCATCAGCATCATAGGGAAGCTCGTTAGAGATGCAAATTAGGCCTCACCCTATAAACCACGAGGGTGGGGCTTGAACAGATTTCTGGAGAGATTCTGATGCAAGCTAAAGATCGAGAACCCCTCTCCTTTGGCGTGGTCACAAAGATCGAATGAGGCAATGAATGTGAATTATTTTTCAGGTGTTCAATGATTGGTAGCCATTATTTGCCAGCAACATTTTATCCTATGTATAGTTAAGGGGGAGTGGGGGGGAATCTGGAGGTTGGTTTGGCTATAGCAATCTGCAACAATCCTTTTCCCCGTGGTGGGTGGACAGAGTCAGATATTTTTCTGCAGAAGCCTCACTAGCTCCTTAAAGGGTCAACATGTCTTGGGTGACCATGTTCCTTCCTGCACCTTTTTCTCTTTGAGTCCCCAGGCATGGACCTAACCACCAGTCCCAGCCAGAGTTGTCCAAGGATGATGACAATTATGCATTGAGTTGCCAGGGCAATGACCAGACGGTTTGGGGAGGGTGGGTTTTAAACATAGACTCTTTAGCACCACATCCCACCTGTCATCCCTATTTCTCTACAGTGGGTATCAGTTTATGCTTTATAGTGAGGAGTGCAAGAACACCAAGGGAGAGGTGCTGGAGTAGGACAGGAGAATGCGTGGGCTGCCATCTCTCCATCAGTATCAGCCCTGCTCGCCTGCTTTCACTGACTGTTCACTGAGCACTGGGCTTGTTCGGAGGAAGTAAAGACTCTAGACCATGAGTTCAGGGAATATGGCTACCTCCAGGCTGGGTGTAGAGGTGGGTATCATCTCTAGCTTCCTCAGTGAGGATGCCACGACTACTTCCTAATCATGTCTGAGGTCATGGGCGTGTGATATCAAGGGAAGATTTGGTTAAGCTTCTGGAATGAGCTCAATGGGAAAATTGGAGCAATGCTCAGAGAAGGACTGAAGAGCTGTGCTTTTGTTATTTGTCCTTAGCTATATGAGGCCTTACGTCTAAGGTTTAAACAGTAAATGTTTGTTGAATACCTGCTGTGTCCAAGACCACTTTCCAGAACTGCATCAGTCCTATATAAGGTGGACCACGTGCCCCATCAGAGCAGTTTCCTTACTTCCACTGAGGAAATCTAGGTTTAGACTTAATGAGAACTACTGAGTGAGTTTCTGTACTAGTAAACTTAAAATTTTTTCTACCAACATCACAAGGTAGTGAGGTTTAAACACCTAAGACAAACATATGTATACATGTATGTATGTCTGTGTACACACACATATGTAGCATATGATTACTTTGTGTTGGTATTGATATGCACATGTGTTCATTTAGTGAATGTTCGTTAGGCTTTCTTTGTGGCAGGCACTGCATTAGATTCCAGAATTACTAAGATGAATAGGACATGGGCCTGGCTCTTAAGGAGCTCATAGACCAACAAATAACCCTAAGATCAGTGTCCAGCACTTGGCATGGCCCTTGGTGTATAGTAGATGATAAAAAGATGTCATGAGGTGATAAAGAGAAAGGGCCTGGGGGCCAGGGTTTATAGATGAAGTATGGTTTGAACAGGAATGGAAATTGCCCAGCAGATGGTCCAGATGAGGGTTACCCAAGGGCTACCCAAGGGTCACCCAAGGTGAAACAGTATGATGAGTTCAGAGATAGACTAGTGGTATCGTCTGGGTTAGTACCAATTTCCCTTCCAGAAAGAAACAGCAAGGAAAGAAGGACATGGAATGGTAGAAGGGAATTCTTTTACATTTGTTCCCTGGCTGTTGACTTGCTGCTCACTTTCATTGGTAGCCCTGGGTCTTTCGAGTAACTACTGATTAGCTCTCAGCTTCCCTTCTACTGTCTTGTGCCTCAGGCCTATGCTAATTGTGGGGCAAGGGTTGGGGGGGGTAGTGTTTGGGGGCAGGGGAGCCGTCTGGAAGTTTCAGTGAGAGGCAAGCAGCTTGAAGGAGAAGCAGGTGTGGGGGAATGGGATGACCAGTGTTACAGAAAGGAGTGGACGGGGGAGAGAGCGAGGATGTGTGACCAGACCAGAAGGTAGGTTGGAGAGAAAAAAAGAGGCAATAAGATTATGGAGAGCTTAAGTGACAGGCAGAGAGGTTGGTTCTGAGCACCTGAGGTCTTCTCTGACGCAAACACCAATTTGATCCCTCCCACCTCAGATGTCTTTGCCTGCTGGGAAGTCTGGTTTTTTAGTGGCAACTGCAGATTTTCAGGGGGTGGCTTGTGAATGGTGTCTTCTTCCTGGCTTCGGGCACGATGACGGTTTTAGCTTTGCTAAATATAGCCAAATCTAGAATTCAGAAATGAAATCCAGAATAAGCAATTGCATGGTCAAAGCCTTGCCTTTGGTCTTTCTAACAAAGTCATACTCATTCAATGCAAGATGATAAAGAGAAACAGTTTCACGTGGGTTTTGAGTGGGAGGGGATAAGGGGAGGCGTCCACTTGTACCTGAGTAGCTAAAGCTGCATGTAGAGTACACAGGAAAAGCTTGATAAACATTAATCCGGGATCCGTGAGCCATGACTGCCTCAGAGCAGTCATGGCAGTATTTGAAAGGTGACCCTCAGAGAGGGGCTCACACCACCAAGTACCTTCATTTTGTGCTCTTCAAAGGCTAAATGCTTTTCAAGCCTGCTTAAGAAATAACTGTGACATCTGCATCTGAAAGAGCCAAACAGTGGTAATAATAGAAATGGTATTGTCTATTGAAGTAGCATCTGGCACTGTGAAGTAGCAAAGAGTAGCCTTCATTCTGCTTTTCTGGAGCTTTTTTTTTTTTTTTTGGTATGGTGGAAGGAGCACTGCAGTCTAAACAGGGTGATCAGGGTTTGTTGGTCCATTCATTGCCGTATCTAGTAACCATTACTGAGCACTCACGATGTCCTGGACATCAGCCAGTGATAAATAAGACATTGCCTTGAGGAACTCCCAATGCCAGAACTTCAGATGCCCGAGCCAGTAGCTCTAAATGTGGGAGTGGAAGGTTATAAAAGGGGGAGGGCAACAGACCCGAGGCAGCAATTAATTCTGTGGGGTCAGGAGTAGTCAGGAAAGCTAAAGAAAGGTGTTATTTGAGGTAGATTGAAGGCAGAGAGAATACCATGGCCAAAGACAAAAAGCAGGAAAGTGCACTGCCTGCTGGGAGCTTTATGTTTCGAGATAACATAATCTACCAATGGTCCTGGGCTGTGCTGTCCCGTAAAGTAGCCACAGCCACATATGGCTGTTTAAATTTAAGTTACCGAAATTAAAATTCAACTTTAATTCTTCAGGCACACTAGCCACTTTTCATTTGCTTAATAGCCACACGTGGTTAGGACCTATAATTTTGGACAGCACAGATAGAAAATATTTCATCATCATAAAAAGTTCTATCAGTGTTGGTTTGGAGCAATGTTCACTAAACTTTTTGCATGGAATGGCACTATCTAAATGGCATTATTTAGAGAAATAATGGAAGATTGGCTCCTGCCCTCTTGTTGACATAATGTGAGCCATGCACATGAAACAAAGGCACCCTCCAAAAGGATGTGTGGTGTAGTCTCTCAATTCTGAAGGTGTTGAGGGGAAGGAGACCAGTGAGGTCTCCTTTTCTCAGTTAAACATTTAATCCCTTCATTGGATGTATGCCTTTTTGTTTACACATTATGTGCATGTCCTGCTATCATTAGCTAATATCTGAAGGTACAGTATATACTTAAAATGAAGTTTATCATTTATGATAAGAGATGCAAATGTGTATTTTAAGCTCTCTGGATAGGTTTTGGTGCATTTCTTGTCATATCTTGTTTCTATATCATAATGTGACTGATGAAAACTACACCGGGAAGGACGCCTGGGTGGCTCAGTCGGTTAAGCTTCTGCCTTCGGGTCAGGTGGGATGGAGCCCATCTGGCTCTCTGCTCAGCAGGGAGCCTGCTTCTCCCTTCCCTTCTGCCTGCTGCTGCCCTTGCTTGTGCATGTGCTCACTTGCGTGTGCTCTCTCTATCAAATAAGTAAATAAAATCTTAAAAAAAAAAGTACACCCAAATAGAAATGAGGTACTGCCATATTTTTGTTGTTCGTGTATGCTGTCTTTAAGGTATCTTTGCAGGAATCTTTTTAAGCCCCTTGTTTGCTTTGTGAGGGTTAATTCATTTCAAACAAATGTGATCAGCAAATCTACTTAACCAAGCACATGAACTGTAGTACATTTCATTCCACGTCAGCCTGCGCTACAGAGCTTCCATTCTTTGCTTATTCCATTAGATTCGTATGAGACCCGGGCTGACATAGAGACTGGATGGGAACACTAGTGTTGGGCCATCTAGTAAATATTAATAAAGAGAAAGTCTTATTTTTTAAGATGATAATATAAGTGGAGAGTCTCATCTACATATTTGCCTTCCCCAGTGGACTGTTTTGTGTACCTCTCTTTGGAGACTACTGGTCTAGACCAGTGGTTCTCAACCGGAGCAGTTACCTCCAGGTGACATTTAGTAATGTCTGGAGACATTTTTGATTGTTAGAGGGTGGGAGGTAATACTGGCATCTAGGGGGTATAGGCCAAGGATACTGCTAAGCATCCTACGGCGTACCCAATAGCCCTCCCTCCCCACCACAACAAAGACTTTCCCGGCCCAAAATGTCATTTGTGCCAAGGTGGCACAACGTGATGTGTTGACCGTTACTGGGGAAAGAGAGGAGTCAGGGATGGCTCAGAAGGGTCTCGTCTGACTTTAGGCGAATCACTTAGTTTTTAAATTCATTTTCTCAGAATCAGTGAGCCAACAATCTTTCTGTTTAACCTGTTGTGGTTAAAAATCCTCATGTCATTTTCTGTATAAAATGTCTCCTTCCAGAAGTGAACCAGTGAACTACAGGAGATAGAATGGTAAGTCTTTGTAGGCTCTGGCCGAGGGCATTGTCACTGTACTCTACTGCTGACTGAACATGGAGTATGAACTTGAAACAATTCTCCTTGTATTCTCATTGCTCCTATCTGAGCAACCCAAAAGTATTGTGGAAGCATTTTCTGACTTGAATTGCTTATAGGAAGGTTCAGTTGGGACGAGTTATTAAAAATCAGAATGTTGTGAGAGAAGATGTTGATAATCCTTTGCACAAAGAATTTTCGGGAAGAGTCTAACACTTGCAATTAGGGATATCGGGTTCAAGTTCTTTGACTACTATTTGCTGGTGTGGCTTTGGGAACTCATTTAACCAGTGTGAGCCACTGGTTCCTCATTTGTAGTAACTGTCCTTCCTGCCTCTGTAGGGATGTTATGACCATGAAACGAGAGGGTGTAGTTATGTGTAATGCAGAGCGCAGAAGAGATAGCTTGGCCTGCCAGCCAGGAGCCACAAGGATAACTGAGCATCTACGGTATTTTCAGCTCTGTGATGCTGTGGCATACAGAAAAATAATGGGAGATTGGCTCCTGCCCTCCTTGTTGACATAATGTGAGCAATGCACATGAAATAAAGGCACCCTCCAAAAGGGTATGTGGTGTAGTCTCTCAATTCTGGAGGTGTCGAGGAGAAGGAGACCAGTGAGGACTGAAATGGTTAGGAAACACTGAAGGTGGATTGTTCTTAATAGAGTTTTCTCTGGAACCCCTTCTTCAAGTAACCTTGTTTTTGGGAACATGTCTAGTTCTGCACGTTTGCATATGTTATATTCTTAGCAAAGTTGAAGTGAGTATTGCAACATTTTTGGTTTCTTTTGAGGAACAAAATTGCCTACATAAATAAATCATATGTTCTGTGCTTATACCCAAAGTAAAAAGCCTTTTGATTCCATGTGATTCCCTCAGCAGTCCGGGCTGCAGCATTTTATGCCTCCTTCCCCCGCTTCCAGTATCTTTGTATTGCTAGGCTGTTGTCTTTTTTTTTTTTTTTTTTTTAATTTGACAGATCACAAGTAGGCAGAGAGGCAGGCGGAGAGAGGAGAAGGAGGCAGGCTCCCCGCTGAGCAGAGAGCCCGATGTGGGACTCGATCCCAGGACCCTGAGATCATGACCTGAGCCGAAGGCAGAGGCTTTAACCACTGAGCCACCCAGGCACCCCTAGGCTGCTGTCTTTATTTTTAGTGTATTATGCATACTTTAAACAATCTCCGTTCTTCTTGTTGAGTTATGATCACTTGTTAGGGAAGAGGAGTCCTTCTGAGTGACGCTTTCACCTTGGCAGAGAGAGAATTCCTCAAGTCGGAACAAAGTTGAAAGAGTGAAAATCTGGAGTTTCACTCAGGACCTGCTGTGAGTGAATCAGCCCGAACTGGTCAGTTTTCTCCTTGGGCTATGACTTAACCTTGGCAGACAGTGGATGGCAGTGCCAGCAGAAGCTTTGTTATTCCTGATTTCTGAAGAGCTGAGAGATAATTGGATGAAAGAGTTTATGGCATCCCTATATTATTATCATAGAAGGCCAAGCATAGCATTGATGTTAGATTATCATTTGTAATTATAATGATCGTAAATAATGATGCCTTTCATCTAGGACTTGAATCCTGGAAAAAGCAATATGATGCCGTGTCGTTTTGTTGCTGCCTGTTTTTGAGGATGCTTACAGCTATTGTACTGAGACCTTTAGGGTGAGAGAGAGATTATTGTCCCTCTGGTACAGAGCATGACTTTGAGAACAAAATAGAGACTATTACCCTTCGGAACAAGAAAAAAAAGAGGACTCTGGCCTCATCTGTTGGGCTTCTCTTGGAGGATTGGGGGTTGAGCAACATTTACAGAGGTGGTAAGTCTCCTGCTGTTCCCCCAACTCATCATTTTCAATGGTCAGTGAATCTTGTTGGTTCAGGAAGTGCTGATTATCCTACTGGGTTGTTAGATTTGTTTAGTTTCCCCTTGCTTTGCTCTGTTCCTCAGACCTTTGTTCTACCGTTATTAGAAGACTGCGCATCTCAGTGGTGGGGATTTGGCAGTGCTGGGAGAAATAATTCCATCTGACCTTTCGGCTATGTATAATCTTGGTTTGAGCAGAAGGGGTAACTCAGCAGTGATTGAGGAAAACCTGCTATCTGTCCCCTGTGCCCCAGAAAAATGGAAGCACTATGATGTTCTCCTTAGAAGACTTCTGAGGTTAGTCCCATGTGCAGTGGTTTAAAAGTATGGGAATTGGAACTAGGTAGCCCTTGGCCTGAATCCTAGACCTGTGATGTTGGTCAATGAAGATCCTGGCTTCATTTATAAAATACGGATAATACTGTGGGTGGTTGTAAGGATTAGATGAAATTATGCAAAGTGCTTAGCATAATGCCTAGCATATAGTTAGCAGTCTGTAAATGGTAACTTAGTATGTGAGTGCATGGATTTTGTTTTTATCAGGCAATATTTGTTTTGCTGTGTGTATAACCTGGTGAAGTTAGTGTCTTGGAGAAATACATATATATACACACACATACATACACATATCTCTCAATCTCAAAAGTAGAAATGCAAGTTATAAGTATCTTAGCTAGGGGCACCTGGGTGGCTCAGTCTTTAAGCGTCTGCCTTTGGCTCAAGTCATGATCCCAGGGTTCTGGGATCGAGCCCCACATCGGGCTCCCTGCTCCGTGGGGAAGGAAGAAGCCTGCTTCTCCCTCTCCTACTCCCCCTGCTTGTGTTCCCTCTCTCGTTGTGTCTCTCTCTGGCAAATAAAATCTTAAAAAAAAAAAAAAGTATCGGGGCGCCTGGGAGGCTCCTTTAGCTCAGGTAATGACCTCAGAGTCGTGGGATCGAGCCCTGCATCGGGCTCTCTGCTCAGCAGGGAGCCTGCCTCCCTCTCTCTCTGCCCGTCTGCCTCTCTGCCTACTTGTGATCTCTCTCTCTGTGTCAAATAAATAAATAAAATCTTAAAAAAAAAGTATCTTAACTTTATAAAGGAACTCAAATTATTTAAATGAATGCTATACTCTGTAGATAGATAGATATAGATGAGGAATAAGGAGAAGAGAAGGAATCTCAAAGAAATACTGTGGTTTTGATTTTTTTTCCTTCTTGAAAGTCACCTGGGTGTCGGAAAATTTCCCCAACCTTTCATGTTATTATTAGTATGAAGGGCCTCTCTGCCCCTGAGGAACGCCTGATCCCAGCTGCCTATCCAGCTTCAAATTCTTGTGCTGTAACAGAAGTTATCTGCTTCGTTCAGGCCTGTGCCGTCCTCCTCTCCCTTGTACCATGGATTTAGTTCTTTCCAGTGCTTTACCACAGTGCTCCCTCTACCTGGGATCCACTCCCGTGCCCTGCCCACCTACCTGAATCCTACCTAACCTCTGTACTTCACAGTCTATCCTGTTGTCCTGTGGTTGCTTGTCATTCTTGCTGCCTTTGTTGGCGCTTTGGGTTCATAATCTCAAGGTTTTGTTTTCCTATTTATCTATTTCATTTGTAACTACTTTAAAGTGTTAGATAATTCTTAGGAAGCAGGATGTAAACCTTAGGTTTATTTTGTATCCAGTTCAGTTCAGTTTATTTTGTATTCTTACATTTGAACAATGCAACAGTACGTACTGGAGAATAAATTAACTGAAGAAATAATATAGTAAATCAATACTAATTCAGATTTACCGGGTAGGCACTACAGGTCAAACAAATGTGAGATATACAGACCTCCCTATTCCTATTCCAGTAGTATAATAGATCTGAAGTGCTGACCTTATTACAATAAGAGCTACCAAATCTTGTAGGTTTTTGGCAAAGTTGAAAAATAACAAAAACTCAAAGCAAAGTAGAGCACCTTCCAGAAAATCTTGGAAATCTCTTTATTGATTGTATTCAATTATGGATACCTAATTTGATCAATCTCAAAAGTAGAGATGCAAAGATAAGTATCTTAACTACATAAAGGAACTCAAACTATTTGTCTATATTGTGAAGATGGAGAAGGTTAGGTCAAGTATCAAAAACTCAGAAGTAACTAAAATTTGTCTTTAAGCGAGGCATGCATTAATTTTCTAGCCCGTGGTGGTTGTTGGCCTGCAGTAAATTAGGACAGTGATTTTCAACTTATATTTAGGGTAGTGAGCAGGGGAGCAAAGGACCTGGGAAAGGAATATATAATTTGAAAAAGCACAGACTAACCCCAGGTCTAGCTAGGAAAAGAGGTACCCAAAGAGAATGGGGAGTGGTGGTATACCCTCTTAAGAGGTATATTGTAGTCTTCACAGGTTGAGGGAAGGGAGGACATGAGACTTAAGTTTATCAGAGAGAATATGGTTTTGTTTTGTTTTTGAAACATTTATTTATTTATTTAGGGAGAGAAACAGCACAAGCAGGAAGGGCAAAGGGAGAGGGAGAGAGAGAATCTCAATCAGACACCACCCTGAGTTTGGAGCCTGATGCAGGGCTCAGCCCCAGACCCCAAGATCATGATCCGAGCTGAAACCAAGAGCTGGGTGTTTAACTGACTGTGCCACCCAGGTGCCTGAGAATCTTGTTTTTAAAATGTTCATAAATACAGCACAGCAGCTTGGTTATAAATTGAGTCTAGAGAGGTGGTACCTAAAATTGATCACTGTATGTAGCTCTTAGAACATACATAGGCACTTATTTCTCCCTGTTCTTGTTACTTTCAGAGAGAAGCAGTGAAAAGGGGGATCATCAGTAAATCTTGCCCAGTGGTTTGCCCTGTGAGTTCTGTGACCTTGTTGAAAGATCAGATCTTGGTGGCTCTCTGACCAATGATGAGAATTCACTTACAAAAAGTTAATTTGGGATAATGTAGACTTTCTCAGAAAATGAAGTATTCTTCTTTTAAAAACATAGTTTTAGATATTAATATGTTATGTTAATAATATAAAATGGGTCATTTAAGTGGCTTACACAGCAGTTTTGGAGTGATTTTAAGGGGATATGATAGAATAATGCCCAAGTCTATATATGCAAGTTCTGGTTCAAGGTTTAGCTCATATGAACAAATAACTATACAAGGTAAGTGAAATAGATTGTGTAGTCTCTCTCAGTGATCTGGGACACATGACTTAACCTTCTGTGTGTTTTTCCTTGTATAAATATGGAGATCACTAGGCAGCCTCAGAGATATCTTCTAACTGGAAGACATGATTTTTAAGTTCTGTAGTCTCTCTTGAGACTGTTTGAGAGGGACAGTGGCGTGGGTTGGTTAGGTTGAGGTGTTATATAGACTTGTGTAGCTGGGACTAAGACAACATTCCTGAGATGGGTTGTTAACTTTGGCTTATGTATGAGCTGCACTGGGAAGTGTCATTAGTGGAGGCAAAAGATTCCATTCCTTTTCTATTTACCCTCTTCCCTATCTCTCCTTTAAACTTGAAAAATTGATGTTGGTAATTAGATGTTGGAGGTGAGAGGAAGCTAGGTTGAAGCTTGGGCGTCTGGCTTAAGTGACTGGGTTGATAATGGTGTTAACAAAATGAAGAAAGAACAGTGTATGAGGGAAAGAGAATGACTTTAGTTTGGGATGTTTTAGCGTAAAGCACCAGTGAAAATCCAAGGGTGGGTATGGTTTAGGACACTGGAGGATAGGACTGGTCTGGATTTTAGAGAAAGGATTGGTGAGTGTTGTCCGGTAACCACATGATACTAATGAAAAGTGAAATGGAATGAGATCTCACAGGGAGACCATGTGGAAGAAGAGAGAAATGGGCTATGGGTAGGTAGAGGAAGAGAAGCACACCTGGAGTAAAATCCAAACTCCTCACTCTGACCTGCAAGCCCCTTTGAAGGCTTCTCTCTCTCTCCACCAAAATCCAAGCCTCTGTGCTCTTCAGCCACAGCGATTCCCCTTCATCTCTTTCGAGCACTGAACGTTGTTTCCTCTTTGGTGTCTTAGGCGTGGCTGGTTCTTTTGCCTGGAATGTCCTTTTTTTTTTTTTTTTTTTTTAAAGATAGAAAGGAAGAAATGAGGGATGCAAGGAAAAAAAAGAACAAAGGAAATGCAAAAGGAAGGAAGGAAATAAAGTGAGAGGGAAGGAAGGGGTAGGTACTTGGATAGAAAAATACATTAAAATCTATTTTTAAAGTTAATTAATTTTTTTATTGAAGTATAACGTAATTACAGTGTTATATTAGTTTCAGGTGTACAAAGCAGTGATTCAACAATTCTGTACATTACTAAGTGCTCATCACAGTAAGTGTAGTCACCACCTGTCACCTAGCATATTAATTGGCTCTATTTCCTATGCTGTACTTCTCATCTTTGTGATTTATTTATTTTATAACTGGAAGTTTGTACCTCTTGATCCCCTTTATCTATTTCACCCCCCACCCACTACCTGCCTGGCAACTACCAGCTTGCTCCTTGTATTTAAGAGTCTGTTTTTTTGTTCGTCTCTTTGTTCATTTGTTTTGTTTTTCAGATTCCCCTTATAAGTGAGATCAGGCGGTATTTGTCTTTCTCTGTCTGACTTATTTCACTTAGCATAATACCCTCTACGTCCATCCGTGTTGTTGCAAATGGCAAGATCTCATTTTTTCTGTGGTGGAATCATATTACATTTTTTATATATATACCACATCTTCTTTATCCATTTATCTGTTGATGGACATGAGGGTTGCTTCTGTATCTTAGCTGTTGTAAATAACGTTGCGACGAACAGGGGTGCATATATCTTTTTGAACTATTATTTTTGTTTTCTTTGAGTAAATACCTACTAGTGGAATTACCGGATCATAGGGTATTTCTTTTTTTAATTTTTTGAGGACCCTCCATTCTATTTTCCACAGTGGCTGCACCAATTTACATTCCTGCCAGCAGTGCACAAAGGTTTCTTTTTCTCCATATCCTCGCCAGCATTTGTTGTTATTTTTTTATTATTATTTTAGCCATTCTGACAGGTATAAGATAATATCTCATTGTGGTTTTGTTTTGATTTGCATTTTCCTGATGATTAGTGATGTTGAGGTTTTTTGTTTTTTTTTTAAGTACCTTTTCATGTGTTTCTTGGCCACCTGTGTGTTGTCTTTGGAAAAATGTTTATTCAGGTCCTCTGCTCATTCTTTTACTTGGATTTGGGGTCTTTTGGTGTTGAGTTATAGAAGATCTTTATATATTTTGGATATTAACTCCTTAGCAGTTACATCATCTGCAAATATCTTCTCTAATTTAGTAGGTTGTCTTTTCGTTTTGTACAAAACAACACAAAAGCTTTTTATTTTGGTGTAGTCCCAATAGTTTATTTTTGCTTGTGTTTCCCTTGCCTTAGGAGACTTATCTAGAAAAAATATTGCTGCAACTGTTGTCAAAGAAATTACTGCCCCTGTTTTCTTCTAGGAGTTTTATGGTTTCAGGTCTCATATTTAGGTCTTTAGTGCCTGCAGTGTTCTTCTTCCTGAGCTCTCCTTGGCTGACTTCTTGCCATTCAAACCTCACTTAAATCTTACCTCAGAGAGACCTTCTTTCACCAACCAATATAAGGAACTTACCATGTTTTATTTTGCCAGGTAGCCTGTATCAACTGATTTCTTGCTTGTTTTTTATCTCCCTCCCCAGGAATATCACCTTCATGAAAGCAGAGACCTTGACTGACTTATTCATTGTGTATCCCCAGTGCCCTGTGTAGTGTCTAGCACATCTGAGGGGCTCAGGGACAACCACTTGAAGGAATGAATGAGCAGATGAAGGAGGCAAAATGATTAGAGATACAGATGTAGAACCAGGAGATATTAAGTGATAGAAATGAATACTAAGTAGATTTAAAAGGAGGAAAGTGTAGATACTTTGGGGTGTTAGAAATCAGAAAGGTCATGATAAGAATGAAAGGGTGTTTCTTGGCTTTGGAAATATGGAGATTACTCATGAGCTTTGTTAGAGCAGTTTAAGTGGAGCAGTGGTGTGGAGTGGAGTCAGAAAGCGGTGATATGAGTGAATGGGAAGTCAGTTGGATGCTGAGTCACAGAGGAATTCATTATTTTTAATGATGGAAGAGCATCTTGAGTACGTTAAACAGGGAGGAAATAGCCAGTAGTAAGGAAGGGGTTGGGAATACAGTACAGAGGGAATTATTGATGGAATAGGACTGAGGAGTTGGTGACAGGTCATGGATAGAATCCTGAACTCAGGTGCAGGAGAGGACTTCGGACAAGAGAAAAGGCACTTCATTCACTGACCTGGAAGGACACAGGAGAAAGAATGGGTACAGAAGATAGAAGTTGGTAGGATTTGACAGGTTGAAGGAGTTCTTGCCTCATGGCTTTTGTTTTCTTTTTCCTCCTTTTTTTTTTTTTCTTTCTTTTTTTTCCCCACCCCTCTTGGCTTTTGTTTTCTATCGAATGCTGTGGGGTAGAAGTTGAATTGGGGTTTATAGAGAGTAAGGGGGATGGGGAGAAATTCCTTAAGTTTTTGAAGAAAAGGGCCAACAGGCTGAATAGAAGAGTGGCCTGGTCATTTGGAAAGCCCATGTGAGATGACTCATCATGGGAAGACAGGTGTTCCCAACCCCTGAGGGTTTATCAGCTTTGAAAGTGTACTAATTTGGATAGGACTCTTTCTAAGACAAATGATATATTTCCTGTCTTCTAGATTATATATCACAGAGTCAGCATGGTATAGGTAGAAAGTACAACTGCTCAGAACATGTCTGTTGACCACCATGCCCTATACTGTGGACAGCTTACTTCCCCACCCTGTCCATCCGGGTCCTTGTTTGTAAAACAAGGATGACATGATGGTGACATTACTTTCCAAGTCTGATACCTCACCATTCTTTTATTTCTCAAATGCATTGTTAGTAGGTCTGTTAGGATCTTTGCTTGCTTGATATGGGTAAGACCATTTGTTCCTGAATAAACTGCTCCTGGCTTACACTGCTTGTAGAATTTTATGTTTGTGCCTTATTGTGTTTTCTGGTTCCTTTCTTTGGAGACTGTCCCTCGTCACTTCTTGCTGCTATCCATGTGCCTTACTGAATTAGTGCCTCTCTAATTTGTCACTCTTAATCTGCAGTGGACCTGGAAACCAGATGACTAAGCCTATTAGAACCGCGTGCACCAGTGAAGAGGCTGTGAGTGAGAGTTGGAGGGTCCTGTCTGTGATAAACTACAGATGCTGCTGAGCATGGGCTTTGTCTCCCGTTGGCACAGAAATTAGTTTTTTATGCTTCATGTTCCAGAAAGGTTGAGTTCTGAAGAGATAAATGAGTTACCATTTGATAGTTCTTTTTAATTAAATGTGCTTAGAAGCATTTGTCTGAAAAGTTGAGTATCAATGCTGTAGGGACTTAACCTATTTCTGTTTTCCTTCTCACTTTCTATCCCTTCTCATCCTATCTCCCACCTACCCTCCTCAAACACACAAGGCCCTTCTTCACATTTTAAGTGTAAAGCAGTGTTCTAGACACTGTTATAATACTATCTCAGTCTTTCAATTACCATTTATTTGAAACCACAGAGAAGTGTCCAGGATTATAACTCACTGTTCAATGCTGTGTATGTTTGTATCTCAGTAAGGGCCCTGCTGCAGACTCTCTACTGGTATTTGGTGTTGGGGGCTGGAAGACTTGAAACAATGAAATGAATGCCAGCTCCATGTATGATGTGTAGTTGATATGGAAGAAAGCAATCATGATGTAAATTTAAATTTAAATGTAAAAATACATTTAAAATTTTTAAAATTTAAGTAATATCTGCACCCCTGAGGCTCGAACTCATGACTCTAAGATCAAGAGTCGCATCCTCTTCCAACTGAGCCAGGCAGACATCCCTCATAAAATATTTTTTTATACAGGTTACTCTGTGGAGATAGTAGAATAATTAGAAGAGAAAGTTAGACAAAGAGAAAATATGGGGGCACCCAGCTAGCTCAGTTGGTGGAGCCTGTGATTCTTGGTCTTTGGGTTGCAAGTTCGAGCCCCACATGGGGTGTAGAGATTAGTTAAAAAAAAAGTCTTTAATAAAAAAGAAAATATTATTGATAATCCTGTAGTTCACCATTGTTAATGTTTTGGTGTGCCTTCCAGACTTGTGTATTTTTATAAGAAAAAGGATATACTGCACATCATCCTCTGTAATCTGCTTTCTCGCTTAGCAATATACCCTAACTATCTTTTTGTGTTAAATGTCTGTATCATCAGTTTTAGTCCATTGTGTGGATGTGTCATGATTTATTTAGCCAGTCTCCTATTAGACATTTAGGTTATTTATAGCTATTATGAAACAACCACAACGAGTATTTTTCAAACCTTCGGGTACTTGTTCTATCACTTCCTGAGAATAAATTTCTGAAAGTGAAAAAGGTTGGATCAAACGATATGCATATTTTAACTTTTGATATGTATTATAAAATAGCCTCCAGAAAGATTAAACCAATACATACTTTCATAAGAAGTGTATCTTTTTTTTTTTTTTTTTTAAGGTTTATTTATTTATTTGACAGAGAGAGTGCACTGGGTATGAGAGTGCGGGCGGGGGGCGGGCAGAGGGGGAGGGACAGAGAGGATCTCAAGCAGACTCCCCGCTGAGCGAGGAGCCTGCCCCTGATCGCAGGACTGAGCCAAAATCAGGACTCAGATGCTTAACTAACTGAGCCATCCAGGTGTCCCAGAAGTGTAGTTGGACATATTCTCTTTGTTTCTTTCCGTCTGTATGTATGTCTTTTTATCTGTCCTTTATATTTCTTCTGTGGTGCTTTTTTTTTTTTTTTTTTAATGTTTCTTTGCCCATATTCCTGTTAGAGTGTTCATCTTCCTTAACAATTTGCAGAAGTTCTTCACATATTTAAAATGTTAACCCTTGGGGCGTCTGGGTGGCTCAGTGGGTTAAAGCCTCTGCCTTCAGCTCAGGTCATGATCCCAGGGTCCTGGGATCGAACCCCACATCGGGCTCTCTGCTCAGCAGGGAGTCTGCTTCCTCCTTTCTCTGACTGCCTCTCTGCCTACTTGTGATCTCTGTCAAATAAGTAAAATCTTTAAAAAAAAAATGTTAACCCTTTTACACATACATCTACACTGCAGCCTTTTCCCCCTGTTTTGTCATTTACTTTCTGTTAAAGTGGGGTTTTGGAGATATTTTTAATTCTTGTGCAATCAAATATGTCAGTCTTTTCCTTTATGATTTCTGTCCGAGGTTATGCTTGGAAAGGCCTGAGGAGAAATTTAGGGCCTAGATCACAGAGACCCCGTGAGTCTCATTTATCTTCTGAGCAATAGGGAAGCCAGTGAGAGTTTTAGGAGGGGATGCCATGATCAGATTTACAGAGATTTGGGGAGAATGCCCGGAAGGAGCTGAGTCTAGAGCCTCTGGGAGGTTGTTGCCACGATCCGGGTTAAAGGCAGGGAGGGTCTAAGTGGCAGAACGCTAACAGGAACAGAGAAGAATGCAGACAGATATTTAGGAGTTTCGTATAGTCAGGACTTGGTGCTTGATTGGATTTAGAGGTTGAAAGAGAGGTGCGGAACCAAGCGTGATTCCAGGCTTCTAGGTTGAGTGCCTGGGTACAGGAGAGAGAAGTGCCATTAGCTGAGCTGTATTATTCAGGAAGAGAGGGAGGGTGGAAAGAAGGAAGATACAGGTTTAATGAGGAAGATGATGGGTTTGATATGATCAGTTTGCACTGTATTTGGGTATGTTTGGGTTTTCTGCTGTTCTGTAACAAACTACCTACAACCCCAGGGGCTTAAAACAACAACAGTTATAATTTCTTATGATTCTGTACGTTGACGGGGACTCAGCTGAGCTTCTGCTGGGGCTTCTGCTCATCTAATTTAGGGTGTGTTAAAATTGTCTTTACTCCTACTACTCTATGATATACCTGAATTCAGAACATCCCAGCATGGACTCGGACATCCCCTCCCTCCCTCCCTCCCTCCCTCTTTCTTTCCTTCTTTCCTTTTCTTTCTTTCTTCCCTCTCTCTTTTTTTCTCTCTCTCTTTCTTTCTTTCTTTCTTTCTTTCTTTCGAGAGGGGCTGAGGGAGAGAGAATCCCAAGCAGACTCCATGCCCAGCGCCAAGCCTGATACAGGGCTTGATCCCACAACCCTGAGATCATGACCTGAGCTGAAATCAGGAGTTGGACACTCAATCGGCTGAGCTCCCCAGGCCCCCAGTACATCACATTTCTAACACCATGCTGTATCCTTTACAGGAATATGTTAGAGAAATATAAGAAACCCTATGGATTTTATATGTAGAGCTCTGGTGTTTTTCACACTCTGGGGTATGCACCATAGTGAGAACTGGGTGAAGGTGTGCCTTTTACAAATTCTGCTTGCTTATTTATTTCTGGTAAAGTGGGATAAGGGCTTTGGGGAACTTGGGCAAATCATTTTTAAGAAGGAATACCTAGGGAAGTTGAATATTATGAAATTTATTTGTTTGGAGTTGTCCATGTGGAGATTCTTGTACTCAGGTTTGAAAAGCCAAGAGTCAGAAGATCAATGGGCTGAGAATAGAATTGAGGTTTAGGAAGATTTAAATGACAGCTTGGTGAGGAAAGCCCTTTAAGGAGACAGAAAAAATATCCAGAGAGCTTTGAGGAGAATCAGTAGACTGCAGTGTCTTGCACACATGGAACCCCATAGACGTAAGAAATCGGAGTCTGGAAGAGGATTAGATGCCCCAGACTGGTCAGGTAGGATAAAGACTGGAGAATGTCTTCTGGTTTGGAGACTGGTATGGCATTGGCCTCCACAAAATCACTACTACTTCAGAAGAGTAGTGAATTGATGGTGGGGGCCCCAAAGGTTGCACTATTTCTTCAAAAATATGAATAAGAAAAGAAAAGGACAGATTGTGTGGTAGCTAGATCAGGAGATGTTTGAGTATGTGATTAGGCTAATAGGAAGGCAACAGGAGACAGAGGGGAGAGAGAGAAGTTAAAACAAAAGTAAGGGCGGTTGCCTATTCGAATGAGGTTCCAGAAGAGTCTGGAGGAGATGACAACTTCATCTTTTTAAATTTCAACTCGATCCTTTCAGTAACTCAGGTCAAAAACATTTCCTCCTGTGAGCCATTGGGTCCTTTCACATTCCCAGGCCCCAAACCTCTTATTTCTCATCTAGCATATCAGGAAACTCTGTTTGCCATTCACAGTATATCCCCAAACCCAACCACTTCTAACCTCCTCACCTGCTGTCTCCCTGGGTCAAGTGTCATGGGCCTGGATTACAGGAGCTGCTTCTTCATGGGGCTCTACTTCTCCCTGAGTGCCTCAGTCTAATCTCCTCAGTGTAGCCAGGATGATCCTTTAAAATGCACATCATTTCATGTGACTCCTCAGCTTAGAAACATGCTAGTGACTGCCCATCTCACTGAAAGTAAAACTACGAATCGTGAGGTGGCTCTAGAAAGGGCTTTTCTCTAGCCCACAGTCACCTCCCCTCTCCTGTTTTACTACTCTCCTCTTTGGTTATTGCACTGTCTACCCTGGCCTCCTCGTAGCTCTAGCTCGTAGCTGGTTAAAGGCAGGGTAAATTCATGCCCCTGCCTCTGGGTTTTTGAACTCATTGTTCCTTCTACCTATAGGAGTCTTCCTCTAGGTAGCCCCAAAGCTTGTTCTCCCTTACCTGTTTTGCTTAAATTCCACTTTCTCAGAGAGTACTTCTCTGACTATTCTATTAAAAATTATAACCTTCCATTTCCCCCAGCTCTCCTTATTCCTTTTCCCTGTCTATATGCTCTATAATTTACTTATTTATTTGTTGATTGTCTCCCTTCATTAGAATATAAGCTTCATGAGCTTTTTTGTTTTGTTCACAGGCTGTCACAGGATGGGCTTGGTAAAGATTTATTGATTAAATCAGTGAATGAATGAATGGAATTAAGGCTGGTCCTTGGAAAAGGAGGAGGACATTTCATTCTCAGAGTCAAGAGGGGGTAAATGAATCAGCATGGACGTAATTCAGTTTGTAGTGGAAGGGCTGGGGCTGTGTGGGGGAGATAGGAATTTGAATGTAGTCATGACAGATGTCCTCACTTTTCTGGAATAAGGAGGCAAGGCTGTCTGCTGAGGGTAGTGGTGAGTATGGGGCTGAGGTGACTTCTGAGGATTTAGGTTAGTCATTAAGAGGAATAGGAGTGGGAGCTATTCAAGGACAACTAAAAGACCCAGGCCAGGATGAAGACCATGAATTGATAGTGATATGGTTTTGTAAGATTGCGTGGTTTTTCTCTGGTAGAACTTGGAGATTGGGGTTAGGAGCCACGTAGGTAGATTTAGCATTGATTCTGGATTGGGTAGATGTGATGCAAAGTCAGAGGTGCAGAGGAATCAAAGGAGCAGTCTATGCTGTCAACCATGGGGCAAAAATCAGGAAAGAAGATGATCTAAAGAGTAGGTTGATTGACAGGAGAAAACGGAAAGAGAGCGGGAGGACAGATGAGTTTGAAGAACAGATCAGACCAGAGTGAAGGCATGAGAGACCGCAGGGGTTGGAAGGTGTGTCAGAAAGTGAACAATTGACATTTAAGACTTGTGTTGACAAGGACTAAGGTGTGGCCATGGATGTAGGTGTTTGAAAAGACCAAAGGTCTTTGTAGTGAAGAAATTTAGGGGCTAAAGTATAGGAGTAAATCATCCTTGTAGATTTTGAAACCATCCAGGATGGTGGCAAGAGTTATGGCACAGAGGAAGGCAGGATGCCAGAGTCTTCAGTGAATTTGGGAAAATGAGTGGGAGGTTGGAGGTAAAAGGCAAGGCAGGGTAGAAGCCATGGGAGCCAGGTGGCACGAGCTCAGAGGGGCAGGATTTTTTTTTTTAATATAAGAGTAGAATGTGGAAGCAGTAATGATCTGGAATTAATTTAAGAGAGCAGAGAATATTCTGACCTCCTGCCCTGAGGTTGGCGAGGTGTAGGAAAATCTGGCACAAGAGGGCTGGTGATGCAAGTAAGCCCTGTTGGCCGGGGGAGAAGCAGGCCAGAGCAATTTGAATGACATATCTTTTGGCAAGATTAGGGAGCTAAGTTGTTGTTTATGGCATTTATCTGACAGCTTTGTGTTTCCTCTTATTATTAGAAAGAATAAACTTTCCTTATATTTTATATTTTATATATTATATTTATATATTACATATTTTTATATTTTATATATTTTATATATTTATATATTATATATTGACTTGTATTTAAGTGTATATATGTAAATTTTAAAAAATTCTCCCTTGGGTCTTGGCTTTGAGAAGAAAAAGACCTGTCATAGTCACTGTAGAGGTATCCTCAGTATGTGGTTTTGAATTTACCTTTTGTATTTTTAGATCATTGGGACTTTCTGCTCACCTCTAACTTTCAGGCCCTGCTGAACAGGTTGGTTGCCTCTTGGTTCCCTTTTGTCACACTGGACTAATGATTAACTCTTATGGGAGCCTTTGCCTCAGAGGTTGCTGAGAGATGAAGGACTACTTCTCCCTGAGTCTTTATCCGTCTCTAGATAAAGGAAAAGGTCTTTGTCAGCAAAAATGCTCAATTTGTGAGTTAGACATGGTATATTGCATATGTCTGGTTGCTCAAGGACCAAAATAGCTGAGCAGTCTCGTTAAATGCCGCCTCCTCCACACCCCTGATTCTTCAAGCTCCTCACTCCACCTCCTGCACAAATCAAGGGTGCTCCTGGGAGCACCTGTTGACTTGTTTTACAACATGTGATTAGTTGTTCCCAGTATTTGTTCTTTCATACACTCAAGCTCTTGGCACATACCTCTTTACCTTTTGTGCCATCTTAAGCGTGTTCACTTATCTCTTTGTCATCTCAGCTGTTCTCCACCTACCCCTGACCCAGCATGGGCTCCTAAAGAGTGTGGTTAGGTTTCCACTCACCTTTCATATATGCTTAATAAGTAGATACTTAGTAGGTATTGAATGAGTGCATTAAACTTAGAATTCAAACAGCCTGACTCACATATTTTGCAAAGGAGAAAACTGTGCCCAGAGGACTAAATGACCTGTCCGGGGCTACATAGGTTCAGATGGAATTAGAATCCATTTCTCTTTTCAAGGTTTGGGGGTTTTCTGAAAGATTAATGTCAGAACAACTATGCCTCAATTGATTGTGTCCCCCAAAGGTAGACAGAATTGAAATTCTTGAAAATTTATTCCTATCTTCCAGGGATAGGGGCTTTCAACTTCTCATTTCACCTGTCAGCCTGTTTGGGGATGGGATGATGGGTGGGACTTTCATTGTTCTTTAATTAGATACTGAGATTGGGGGATGAGGGCCTAGACACAGGAAGGTTCTGTCCTACTTGTAGAACTGGTAGGTTTGCTTTTCCCCTGACCTGTACCTTCAGGATGCAACTCTGTCCCGTGGGTGCTCCTGGGGACCTGCAGCCTGGCACTGGGAACCTGTGACGGGTACTGGGTAATCTCTGGCCTGGCAGGCAGAAAGCAGCATATCTAGGGCACTTGGAGTGGTTTGGGGGAACTCAGGATTAGAAGAAAGGACATTATAATCAGGTGCCAGAAGTTCATAGATAGGTCATTTGTGGCTGGTAGGGTTGGCAGGAAACAGTGAGTCACACTGGCAGGTTGACAGGGATTGAAAAAGAACAAATTCTTAGTAATTGCCGGGAGAGCCCTTTTTCCATTTAGACCAGTGGTTCTTAATCGGGGGCTCTTTTGCCTGCCAAGGGACATTTGGCAATGTGTGGGGACATTTTAGGTTGTCACAACTTGGCGAGTGGTATGTATGTGCTACTGGCATCAAATGGGTAGAGGCCAGGGATGCTGCCGAGCTGATCCTGCGGTGTCTAGAGCGGCCCCTCGTGACAGGAAGTTATTCACTCAGCCCAAAGTCAACAGTGCTCGGATTAAGAAGCCTTGAGGACTAGTTAAGTCATTAAAACAAATGTTTTTATATGAATTATTCACTTTGAATTCTACGGTTAGATGGCAAAGTTGGATTTATTTCACCTTTTTATTTTTTAATTGAAGTGAAATCATATAGCACAGTCATTTAAAAGTGAAGAGTTCCTTTGCATTTCGTACATTCACAAGGTTGCACAACCACCTCCTCTGTCTAGTTCCAAAGTATTTTCACATCACCCTAAAAGGAAACTTGTTCCCATTAAGTAGTTATTCCCCATGTCCTCCTTCCCCCAGCCACTGGAAGCCACCAATTAGCTTTCTGTCTCTATGGATTTACCTCTTCTGGATACTTCATATAAATGGAATCAGGCAGTATGTGACTGTCTTTTGGGACTGGCTTCTTTCACTTAGCATAATAATTTTGAGGTTCATTCATGTTGTGGTATGTATCTGTACTCCAACCCTTTTTATGCCTGAATAATATTCCATTGCTATAATATTCCTCAAAATTATGAGATCTATCTCAGTTTGTTTATCCATTGATGGGTATTTGGGTTGTTTTCTACATTTGGCTATTGTGAATAATGTAGCTATGAAGATATGTGTACAGGCTTTTGTTTCAAAAACAAAATTCTTTTTCAGTTATTTTGGGTACATACCCAGGAGTGGAATTGCTGGGTCATATGGTAATTCTACATTTAGCTTTCTGAGGAACCTCCAGATTGTTTTCCACAGCAGCTGAATAATTTTGCATTCCTACCAATAAGGCACGAGGGTTCCAATTACTCCACAGGCTTGCCAACACTTGTTATTTTATTTTTTGATAATAGCCACTTTAGTAGGTGTGAAGTAGGATCTCATTGTGGTTTAAAAATTTTTTTTTATTGTGGTAAAATATACATAACATAAAATTTACCATTTTAATATTTTATCTTATTCGACCAATATATTTTGAGGCCCTACTCATGAGGCCAAACATTGCTTAAATTATGATGAGCAGAACAGCTATAGGCTCTAAGGAGGCAGACATTATTGAACTCCCACCACTAGGTTGTCAAATCCTGGCACTGATTGTAGCAAAACGTTTAGGAGCTGTAGTTACGACATCAGGCTTGACTGTCACAATTTTTTGGTGTCCACTGTGTGTGTAGTTCCTTTCATATAAGGACATAGTCATAGTGTGAAGGATACAGGGAAAGAAGTAAACGAAAAGAAATACAAGACCCAGCAGTGAGGAGGACTGGGGCTGTGGCGTTTGTCCCTGTCCTGTAGTCCACTGTAGCCCACTGGGAAAATCCTGTGTTTCAGATTCCTTTAGAAATTCCCCAGGCTGGTTCTTAAAACATCTTCCATTGTGGTCTGTCTTATTTTTTGAGCCATGTAGATGGGACAATCGTATTTGCTTTTGAATTGGTTTGAAAGCAAAACTGCATACCTCCCCTCTCACCCCAACCTGTGTCTCCTGTAAGGATCAGAGTCCAAGTGAGATGAGGTGGGCTGGGTGCCTGGCGGAACTGAACCTTTCTGGCGTGTGGAGCTTCTTTCTCTGGAAGTCCCTGGGACGTGGCTAAGCTGAGGTCCAAGTCCACATGCAAAGCACAGTACCAATGGACCTGAAATTTCCTTGGTAGCCTATGCTAGTAAAGAGTCCCCAGAAGAAAGACTTTTGATAGTGCCTATGAGAAAGGAGTACAGCAAAGTGTCTTTTTTTCTCCCATGCTTGGGGTCATAATTATTTTTTTTTAGGGCTGCTTTGACAAATGACCACACTAGAGAAGTTGCATCACTCCAGTCTCTGCCCCCGTTGTCACATGACCTTCTCTTCTCTTTGTGTCTCTCCTCTGACTATCTTGGTGTAAGCACGCTTGTCATTGGACTTAGAGCCTACCTGTGTAATCCAGGATGATTTCATTTTGAGACCCTTAATTACATTGCCAAGACCCTTTTTCCAAATAAGGTCACATTTATAGGTTTCTGGTGTTCGGACATGGATCACCATTCATCCCAATATAAGGTGAAGGAGACAAAGTTCTGGGGGTGCAGGAAAGCCTCTTTTTCCTGATCGGGAGAGAAGGAGACAAGATGGGCTGGCAAGGGGCATATTTCGCGGCAGTATTGTTGTTACCCTCCTTGGAAGTGCTCAGCTTGCAATGCCAGCTCTGCCAGAGGAAAGGACTGTGCAGCCTGATGGGGCCTCGCTTCACGGGATGTAGGTGTTTAGACCTTGCCTCACATCCACTCAGCCTGTCATCTCCTTGTGACCCTATGTCTGGCTTCCTTCCATGAGCCCGCCCTTTTTCCCTTTTTCTTTCCTTGCCAGGTGTTTTCTCTGGTATTTTGCTTTCCTTTGAAATGGTCTCCTCATCATGAATGGTAAGTGAAACAAAAGTACATGTGTTAGTGATTTTATTTTTATTTTATTTTTTAAGATTTTTATTTATTTGACAGACAGAAATCACAAGAAGGCAGAGAGGCAGAGAGAGAGGGGGGGATGCAGGCTCCCTACCGAGCAGAGAGCCCGATGCAGGCCTCGAACCCAGGACTCTGAGATCATGACCTGAGCCGAAGGCAGAGGCTTTAACCCGCTGAGCCACCCAGGCGCTCCTGTGTTAGTGATTTTAAAGCTTATTAAGTAACTCTTTGCTGCTTATCTTCCGAACTGACTCAGCAGGTGATGGTCCTAGAGCCTTGCAGTGACCTTCTTCCTTCCTAGGGTCTTGATCTTGGCCACGTGATTTAGGATGTGATTCTAGGAGCTATTGGGACTGCACAAGGCATGTGCCTTCAGATATTTACATCTCACTTTCCTTGACAAGAGTACTTTTCTTACCGGAGCCATTGGACTTGGGGAGAGGATGGGTCTCCTGAAACTTTGAATCACTCACTTCTGTTTGATTCTCCACCTCCCCACCCCCAACCCCCTGCCCCATCCTATGCCTTGGGCCGTCATATATGGTAAGATGCACATCTCCCCTAAGGACGATAACACTTCTTTTCCAAAAGTCCAAAGCCTAGTCAGCACTTCTCCAAATAACCCGTCAAGATTAAAAAAAACACTGGCAAATCTATAAAGCTGACATTGTAGGTAGAGTGGAGGACATAAGGGATCTGAAATCTTTGCCTAGCTTGAAGATCATCATTGCGCTGCTTTTTATAAACTGGATCATATCTTCTGCTGTAGGATGAAGGTTCCAGTTCTTAATTTTTCCAAGGAACGTCCTGTCTCCTGAGGCAACATTGGGACTTGGCTGAGTAAAAATTATGCAGGATATAGTTCAGTTGAATGGTGAAGGGGGCAAGGGTAGAATGGTGAAGGGGTTGGATGGTGAAGGGTTGAATGGTGAAGGGGGCAAGGGTAAAAGGATCTTAATCAGTAAAATAGCAAACAAAAATGAAAGCATCCTTCCCTAGGTAGTGATTCAGAAATATAGTTACAGTCCTTTTGTGGCCAAGGTCCTGGGAGTCAGCTGTGCCACCCTCATAATCTTAGTTATCTTAATAATAATTATAATTAATATTTATATATATATGACATATATATTTTATATAATATTTTAATTATAACATTAATAATAATGATGATGATAGGAGCTAACTTTTAGTGTTTCTGTGCTTTACTGGGATTATCTCAGCTGTATGGAGTAGGTACTGATTCACTGCTTCTCTGGGATTATCTCAGCCCTATGGAGTAGGTACTGATATTGCCTCATTTTATAGCTGAGAGAGGTTAAGCAACTTGCTTGAGGCCACAGAGTTATCTATGGGTAAAGGAACTGCTGACCCTAAGCCCAAGGCATTTTGTTTTTTTTCCCCCTTCAGTTGTAAAAATTACATACTGTAAAATCATTTTAACCATTTTTAGTGTGCAGTTCTGTGGCATTAAGTATATTCCCTTTGTGGTACAACTATCGCCACCATCGTCTCCACAACTGGACCTCTGTACACATTAAGTACTAACTTCTATTTGCCTCCATAGCTGCGGGCAGCCGCCATTCTGCTTTCTGTCTGTATATGTTTGACAGCTTTAGGTACCAGTTAGAAGTGGAATCATACAGCATTGGTCCTTTTGTGTTCGGCTTATTTCACTTAGCATAATGTTTTCAAGTTTCATCCATGTTGTAGCTTGTGTCAGAATTTCCTTGTATGTATGTTGTACATACTTACATTTTGTTTATCCATTCATCTGTTGGTGGACTCTTGGCTTGCTTCTCTTTTGACTGTTGTGAATAAGGCCACTGTGAGTATGGGTGTACAAGTATCTGTTCTAGTCCTTGCTTTTACTTTTTTGTGGTAAATACCCAGAAGTGGGTTGGTATTAAACACAATTCTGTGTTTAATTTTTTGAGGAATCATCGTCCTGCTTTTCAGTACGATGCACCATTTACATTCCCACCAATAATGCACAGCGTTCCAGTTTCTCCACATTGTTGCTAATACTTGTCATTCTGTGTGTGTGTGTGTGTGTGTGTGTGTGTGTGTGTGTGTGTGTGTGTGGTGTTTCTTAATGGCCATCCCACTGGGTGTGAAGTAGTAGGTCATTGTGTTTTGATTCTCAGTTTCCAAAAGATTAGTGATGTTGAGCATCTTCTCATGTGCCTTATTTACCCTTTGTAGATCTTCTTTGGAGAGATGTCTATTAAAGTCTCATCCATTTTTTAATAGGGTTTTTGTTTTTTTGTTGTGGAGTTGTAGGGGTACTTTATATATTCTGGATATTCACTGCTAATCAGATAAATGTATGTCCCATTCTGAGGGTTCCCTTTTCATTCTGCTGTTAGTGTCATTGGATAAAAAAATAAAATGAAATAAAAATAAAAACTTTAAATTTTGATGTAATCCCTTTTATCTTTCCTTTTGTGCGTTTGATGTCATATCCAGGATATCAATGCCCAATCCATTTTCATGAGGCTTTTCCTTCATGATTTCTTCTAAGAGTTTTATAGTTTGAGCTCTTATGTTTAGATCTTTGTTCCATTTTGAATTAATTTTTATGTATATTGTAAGGGTCTCCATTTTTTTTTTCTTTCTTTCTTTCTTTTTTTTCCCTTCTGATTCCAGTTTTCCCAACACCATTTGTTGAAATGTCTGTCATTTCCTCCTTGAATTGTCTTGACACCCTTGTCGAAAAATTATTTGACTATATATGTGAAAATTTATTTCTGGGCTTCCTAATCTATTTCATTGATCTCTATATCTGTCTTTATGCTAGTATCATACTCTCTTGATTACCGTACTTTTGTAGCAAGTTTGAAATCAGAAAGTGTGAGACCTCCAACTTTGTTCTTTTTGAAGGTTATTTTGGCTATTCAGAGTCTCTTGAGGTTTCTTAGGAATTTTAGGATGGATCTCTCTGTTTCACTGGGATTTTGATGAAGGTTGCCTTGTATCTATAGATTGCTTTGGTAATACTGACTTTCCCCTGTGAAAATCTGTTGGAGGATAGTATTAAGTCTTCCAATCCACATACATGGAATGTCTTTCCATTTATTTGTATCTTTCATTTTCTTCAGAATTGTTTTGTCATTTTCAGAATATAAGTCTTTAATCTCCTGGACTGTTTAGGTGTAGTTTATTCCTAAGGACTTTATCCTTTTTGAGGCTTTCATAAACAGGGTTGTTTTCTTACTATGCTTTTTGGATTGCTCATTACTAGTGTATAGAACTGCAGCTGATTTTTGCATGTTGGTTGTATCCTGCAACTTTAGTGAATTCGTTAGTTTTCACAATTTTTTGTTGAGCCTGGGCTTTTAACATGCTGTGCTTTTTCCCTGTTCTGCTTTTGAAATGAATCTCTACCTCATTTTTATCTTCTTTAACTTCTCCTCTGAGTTCTTGAGGAATTTAAGTTTTACTTTACTAATTTGACTTTCCGTAGTCCTCAATTTGATGTTCCTTTCCTCTATTATTATTTAAATTGTCATTCAGAGTTTTGGTTACCAGTCTCTCCTGGTGTAGAAATTCCTTTTTTTTTTTTTTTAAAGATTTTATTTATTTATTTGAGAAAGAATGAGTGAGAGAGAGCATGAGAGAGGAGAAGGTCAGAGGGAGAAGCAGACTCCCCAAGGAGCTGGGAGCCCGATGCAGGACTCGATCCTAGAAGTCTGGGATCATGACCTGAGCTGAAGGCAGTTGCTCAACCAACTGAGCCACCCAGGCGCCCTAGAAATTCCTTTTTAAGTAGCAGCTTGCTTGAGTATCATAGTTACACAGATTCCTTAAATCTTACTCCATACAGTTTTGCAACCATCCCCATAATCTCATGAGAGATGGATTCTTACAGAGATAACTTAGTGTCTGTCTGACTTCTTCATACCCAAGTGAAGAAACAAGGGGAAATTTTAGGCTGATTGAATTTATGTTGGGGCTGCCCATGCCAGGACCAGCTCTTCAGTGCCTCTCCCTTTGCCAGACTGGGTGGCCTGGGCAAGAGGTGGGTGGGCTACTGCTGGCCCAAGGCTCTGAGAAGAGTCCCTTTGGTGTGGGTCTTGACCAATGCTGTAGCAGCTCTGTGTGCCACACTTGCACTATTGTGTTTTCTGCTGCTGCTGCCCACATTTATTGCCAGAATACTTGTTTCTCCATAGAAGCTTGCTAGCCCTCATTTGGTCCTACTCCATCTTGAATATGTCTAGCAGAAATTCCTCAAAGTTCTGAGCAGGAGAGATAGCATTTTCCCTGGTTTCTAGCTTGGATACAGGTTTCTCTCTATTTTTGTAGGAAACTGGGGGCAGGAGACACCTGTCCTCCTGTTACCATCTTGCCCAGATGTTCTGTGAGATACAAGTTCTCTCAACTAATCCACCTGATGAGATTAACAGGCTTCCTCCATTCCTTCTGTAAAAATTCTCACAACAGACGCGTGGTCATGGACTAGTCTCTGCTATACCCACACCATTAATGATTTCACTCATTGGCCTAATTAAATCATAGAAGAGAGAGCTTCTCCTGTATTACTCTGATGATTCAGGGAAAAACAAATTTTTTTTTTTTAAAGTAGACTCCATGCCCTGCATGGAGCCCAATGCAGGCTTGAACTCAGGACCCTGAGATCAAGACCTGAGTTGAGCTGAGATTAGGAGTAGCCACCAAGGTACCCTGGGAAAAATCAGTATTTTAAAGAAGAATTACTGAAGTTAGAAATGGGTTGATTTTAGTATAACTCTAATCTAGAAGGCTTTGATAATGCATTCTCACCTTTTTTTTTTTTTTTAAGATTTTATTTATTTATTTGACAGAGATCACAAGTAGGCAGAGAGGCAGGCAGAGAGAGAGGAGGAAGCAGGCTCCCTGCTGAGCATAGAGCCCAATGCGGGGCTTGATTCCAGGACTCTGGGATCATGACCTGAGCTGAAGGCAGAGGCTTTAACCCACTGAGCCACCCAGGCGCCCCTCATTCTCACCTTTTGATGGCCATGTTCAGTGTGTTTTGCATCCCGGTAGCTGGGAGTAGTCAGCTCTCTGTTTGATAAATTATTTTACCTATGAGTGCTGTTTGGGTGCTGTGGGAGTAGGAAAGAGTAGCCAGATAACATGGGAAAGACATAAAGGTAGAAAACGATAAAGAGTTAAATAAAGTGTCATTAGTAATCAAGGCAAAGTCCTTCTGTGTCACGCAAGGCCCTGCATGATCACCCCTCCTTTACCCTCTCCCCCACTCCCTAATCCTCCACCTTTCTGAGCTCATTTCCTAGTACTTATGAGCCTTCTTGCTAGACCTTGAATATGTTCAATGTGCTTCTGCCTGCTTTTCCCTCTGTCTGGGACAGTCTTCCTCCCAAGTAGCCCTGTGGCATGCTCCCTCATCTCCTTCATGGTTTTGTTCAAATATCATTTCAGGGAGTCCTCCCTTGATCATTGATTTAAAATTGTCCACCTTCCCCTCAACGTACATGTCAACCTTCTTGTTTTGTGTTTCTCTAAAGCACTCCATACCACAATCTATAACCTACTTCTGAATTTATATATGTATTTTATTTCCTATCTCCCTGCACTTGAAAATAAAACTCTATGAGGACAGGTATTTTTGTCAGTTTTGTTGACTGCTGTGTCCCCAGTACCTTGAAAAGTATCTGACATGTAGTTGTCACTCAGTATGCATTTACTGAGTCATCAGTGATTGGTGGCTTCTGTGTCACTCAGCAGCATCAGGATCCATGGGTGATACAGTTCTATTCTAGGTCATTGTGTCTTTTTTTTTTTTTTTTGGAAAGATTTTATTTATTTATTTGACAGAGAGAGATCACAAGTAGACAGAGAGGCAAGTACAGAGAGAGGGGGAAGCAGGCTTCCTGCTGAGCAGAGAGCCCAATGCGGGGCTCTATCCCAGGACCCTGAGATCATTACCTGAGCTGAAGGCAGAGGCTTAACCCACTGAGCCACCCAGGCGCCCTCTAGGTCGTTGTGTCTTAAAATTGTTTTCAAGTGACCTGCAGATTTTCAAGATGCACTCATTTCAGAAGTTTCTGGTGTACATCCTCAGGGAGGCAAGCACTGGGGTAGCAGCTCATTCGCCCCCATAAGCATATTTATTTTTTCATCTCCAGCACTAAATGTAGCTAGTGACCAATAGCACAAAGGAAGGATTTGTGAAAGTCTTTTGAAACCAAACCACTGGGTCTTGTGAAGACAGAAATGAATAATACATACCCCTATGTTTGCTGGGTTGTGGTAAAGTGGGGAAGGCACAGACATACAACAGTTCTTTGCTCTGAGTGCTGTAACAGAGGGATCACAGAGAAGGGAAAAGTCAATTGCTTCGGGATGTTGGAGGTCAGGAAGAGCTTTTTATAAATATGACATTTGAGCTGAGCCTTTAGAGATGGTTTTTCTGAGTGGAAAAACCAGGGAGGGAATGTATAGGCCTAGGAACAACATAAGCAAAGATACAAAGGCAGGAAAGTATGAAGCATGTTCCTAGGGAATTCATTGTCTTCTCTTGCTAGAATAGTGAGTTCATGGAAGTGGAGGTAAGGAATGTGCTGGAACACTGTAAGGCCATGCCGAGATCTGCAAACTTTATCCTGTAGGCAGTAGGAAACTGGTAAGAATGTCAGTTATGGAGATAGAGAACATATTAATGGTTGCCAGGAATGAGGGTTGGTGCCGAAGGTGCGGTGGGGGGAAGGGAAGGAGGAGGATGAGTTGGCTGTAAAGAGGCAGCACAAGGATCGTTGTAGTGTTGGAACCATTCCATGTCTTGATTGAGGTGGTGGTTACATGAGCCTGTACACATGGTAAGTTTACATAGAGCCAAATCTACTCGTACATGTGTGTATATGGTAAAATCTGAGTAAGGTCTAAGGGTTGTATCAGCGTCAATCTCCTGGGTTTGATATTGTACTATAGTTATGTAAGGATGTTGCCATTGGGGGAAACTGGATGCAGGCTCCATAGGTCCTCTCTTTACTATTTTTCCAACTTCCCATGAATCTGTAATTATTTTGAAATAAAAAGTTAGAAAAAATGCATAAGAAGGAAAACTTGATGAAGGAGAAGCTGGAGCAGAGAGGCTAACTACAGTTTATTTATTTAATAATATTTTATTGTGAAGTGCTATGTCGAGATACTACGTAAGATGCGGGAGAAGCTTTACATGGCACCTGCCCTTGAGGAATTTGTTGAGGGGAGGAGCCAGACATGTTTTAAATCATGCTCATACTGCATGCTGGTTTCGTACTGGTAAAGATAGCTGCAGAGCACTAGGAGAACAAGGGAAAGACGCAAACTGCTGCTGGTGGGGAAGGCCTCGTAGTGACACCGGCAACTGAGTGGATCCAGGGAAGGGGGAGTTTGGGTAGCACACACTGGGCTCTGAGGTCTTTCACTGGGTGAAAGATACAGCTACAACTAGTGGTGTAGGAACTGAGAGTGGGGATGCAGCTTCATGACCATTTAGGAATAGTATTGATGCCAGTTGTGGGTGTACTCTTGTTTGGACAGAGAGGGAAGAGTCTCAGATGACTGAGTTTCAGTTTGAGTTTAACTGAATCCATGGTGGCTCTGTTAGCCAAGATTGAGAGTAGAGGAGGAGATAGGTTTGGGTTGAAATAGTTTAGGTTTGTGGTATCTGAAGAACCACACCTGAGAGCCTGCCATGCAGCTGGTGTGCAGTGCTTGGGAGAGGCAGACCCTAGAGGTGGAGACGTGGGAGATGTCCAGCTGCATCCACACTGGACCACTCTGTGTGTTTTCTAAGTCTGCTCCCGGCCTGGACCTTCCCTTTCTTTTCCCCCGTCTAGAGAAATCCCACTCCCATCAGTGTCTACTCCAGTAGAGAGGTGATGGCTGACGCTTTGCTAGTACGTAAATTTTGCCACAGCTACTGTAGAAGGGCATGACGGGAAGGTGAGTTAGCAACCTGCTTTTGGAGGTGGTGAGCCCTAGGGAAGGAGGTGGGTGGTGGCGGAGAGTGGAAGAACTGAGAAGGTAGAGAGGCCAGATGGAAGTTTGATTTCTCAGCCACAGCAGAGCCAACCAACCAGAATTAGACACAGTAGAAGAAAGAGGCTGTGATCTAAATTGTAGAAGTTCCTCACAGTGAAAGATCAGCCTTCAGTCCAGGCCTACTCAGAGCTCTTTCTCATAGGTAGAACTGCCTGACATTGAATGGTGCTTTGCCAGTTGGATTAATTTTTAATATCTGCTTCTCTGGTGCAGTGACCGGGCATTGAAGTGTATCAGTGGCAGCTTTTGTTTTTATGAAGTTAGTCAAAATAATACTGGGGAGTTAAGTTACTGTAACCTTGAGCTCTGGTTGTTCTGAAGGGATGAGGTCAGACTCTTTAAGTTCCCTGGTTCCAGAAGACTCTTCACCTTTTGCAGAGCAAGTTATTTGGAATTGGGAGTGGGCATGCTTCCTGCTGGGTGCTGGGCCCTTTATTATTGGGAAATGCCTTATTTTCCGGCCACAGATAGAGAATAGCATCAGTGAATTGGGTTTCCGCTTGCCTGCCCGCTTCCTCTTCTGTCCATTACTCAAATGATAACACGTGTTGTCTGTATTCTGAAAAACTACAGCCAGAGAATTGAAACACAAGTGTACTCTGAACAATACACTTTTTACCCTCTGTAGTCCCCAAAGCAGATGGTGATGAAGATGATTTTAGCTTGGGTTCGACTATACAAGAGCGCCTTATTTCTTTTAATTTTTCCATCTGTACTTTTAAATGTAAATGTTCTCTTTTTAAATGGGGAAAAAAAAAAAAAAACCAGCAACCCTTTTTCCCTCCCCCTGTCTTTCTACACAGAACACATTGGTAACTGAGGATGGCTAGGATCTGAGTGCTGAGGACCTATTTGTGTTGAGAGCTTCTCTGAAGTGACTTCCAGGTGGACTGCTACCATCTGGAGGGGTGGGGACTGGTCAGGCAGGAAGGGGGAGGACGGTGGAAAGGGAGACCTATGACCTAGGGCATTCTTTTTGGGCCATGTGCTTTTTGAGAGCCCCTGGTTCTAATAGGGTAATTGGTTAGGCACAAGATCTGCCTTTTATTCTCAGAATGGGGTTCTGTCTTTCTCTCCTCTTTCTTTTTCTTGCTCAGTGGCTTGCTATCTATCTACCTATAAATATGCTTCCATACACTGGAAGGACTTAATCCACATTATCATGGACTAGTCAGAAAACGTTTTGCTCTACTTACTTTTGCATTATTTGGAAAATTTTGCAATAATCATAATTACTTTTATGATCAGAAAAGTTACAGATATTCCCAGTGGAAAAATAAACACTTAAAAATCTGGAAAAGAGGGGCGCCTGGGTGGCTCAGTCATTAAGCCTCTGCCTTCGGCTCAGGTCATGATCCCAGGGTCCTGGGATCGAGCCCCGCATCGGGCTCCCTGCTTAGTGGGGAGCCTGCTTCTCCCTCTCCCACTCCCCCTGCTTGTGTTCCCTCTCTTGCTGTCTCTCTGTCAAATAAATAAATAAAATATTTTTTTAAAATCTTGAAAAGATGTTCAAATACTGAGAATTTCTCTTTATTGAATTTATAAGCCTTTTTCTTTTTTGACTCCTATAACTGAGTATTTTAATGGATTTCATGATACTCATTCATCCATCCATCCCTTTCTGAGAGAGCTTGATTTTTGGTCTATTATTTTAATATACTGCCAGATTCTATTTGCCACCCTTTTATTGAATATCTCTGCATCTTTATTTATAAGTGGGTAATCTGTGGTTTTCTTTTTCCTATATTTAATGCCAGAGTTTTGATAATATGGCTGTACTTTCAATATTATTGAAATAATAAATATCATCATTTATTTTGAGCTAGTTTATGCGAGGCACGGTGATTAGCACCCAGATCTGTGTAGCTCCAAAGGTCTGTGCTCATCCAGTTCATCATTGCTTCCCATGTCAAACAAGAAACGCCAGTCTTGGCACCTCTGTGACCAGAAAGCCCGGTCTGAAACATACCATATCTGTCTGTGTGTCTGTTTCCCTCCCTCCCTCCCTTTCGTCTCTCCTTCCTTCCCTCCTTCCTTCCTCCCTTATTCCCTCCCTCCCTCCGTTCCTTCCTTTTCTTCTTTCTTCCTCAGATTTTGAAACAATTCAGAATTATAGAAACAGTTTAAAAATAGTACAGAAATTCCCATGTACCCTTTACCCTTAGCAAAAGCTAAGGTTTTGCTGCATTTGCTTTTCATTCTACCTATATACACATTTTTTTCCAGTTACAGAATACAGTGTCCCTTTTCCCCTAAGTACTTCAATGTTTATTTTCTTTAAAAAAAAAAAAAGAGCACCATTATACAGTTGTCAGAATCAGAAGATTAACTGATATAATACTGTTACGTAATTATTCACATTTTACCCGTTGTCCCACCAATGTTCTTTATAGCAAAAGGAAAACAGTTCCCCCTAGTCCAGGAACTAATTCAGGATGAAACATTATATTTAGTTTTCCTATATCTTAAATCTTTTTTAATCTGGACCAGCTCCTTAATCTTGCTTTGTCTTTCATGACTGTGATTTTTTTAGAGTACAGACCAGTTCCTTTTTGTAAGATGGCCCTTAATTTGGTAAGTCTGATGTTTCCATGATTAGATATAGGTTAGATACAGATTATGTGTTTTTGGCTGGAATACCACAGTGTCATCGTGTCTCTCAGTGCATCCAGTCAAGAGACACGTGATGTCTGTTTGTCCTATCACTGGTGATCAGCTTTAATCACCTGGAAAAATGCTATGTGCCAGACTTCTCTACTGTGAAGTACTGTTTTTTTTACTGTATAATTAATAAGTATTTTGTAATATAATACCTTAAGACTATAAATATCCTGTTCCTCACCAAACTTTCACTCAGTAATTTTTAGCATGCAAAGTCTCTTTTGAGGCAACAAGCAAGGATGCTCAAAGCTAATACAGACTTGCTTCCCTTGGAGCTAAAGTCAGTATATTAGGCAGATTAGCCACATTTTTTTTTTTTTTAGCATAGTAGGCTTCTTTTATTTTACTTCTTATTATTTATCCCTTAGAAAAAGGTCCCTTTTTTTATTAACATATAATGTATTATTGGTTTCAGGGGTACAGGTCTGTGCATCATCAGTCTTACACAATTCACAGCACTCCCCATAGCACATACCCTCCCCAGTGTCCATCACCCAGCAACCCCATTGCTCCCACCCACCTCCCTTCCAGCCCTCAGTTTGTTTCCTGAGATTAAGAGTCTCTTAGGGTTTGTTTCCCTCTCTGGTTTCCTCTTGTTTAATTTTTCCCCTCCCTTCCCCTATGATCCTCTTTCTTGTTTCTCAAATTCCTCATATCAGAGATATCATATGATAATTGTCTTTCTCTGATTGACTTATTTCGCTCAGCATAACACCCTCTAGTTCCATCCACGTGTTGTTGCAAATGCCAAGCTTTTTTTTTTGATGGCTGCATAATATTCTCTGTGTGTGTGTGTGTGTGTGTGTGTGTGTGTGTGTGTGAGAGAGAGAGAGAGAGAGAGAGATCTTCTTTATCCATTCATCTGTTGATGGACATCTAGGCTCTTTCCATAGTTTCTCCATTGCGAACAGCCACATTTTTTTTTAAACCATTGCCTTTGGTCTTTGAATTTTGCCTTTATATATGTTAATTTAACTTTAGTCACACTCTTGAGAATAGTGATTGGCTGTAACCTATTACCTTTAGGCTCCTGATTTGGTTACCTAAGGCCCAAGATCCATCCAACTAGTTTATTTGGTCACAATTGCCCTTTGGGTCTTTGGCCTATGGCTGTATTCGGTTTTTGACCCCTTATCTTTGCTGCTCATTAAGATGCTGTCAGTTGGAGGCCAGAGTAAAATGCTTATGTGTTGAATCACTTGTGAACGAGCATTGTTTCTGACTACCGGACCTTTCTCATCAGATAACTGTCTTCTCAGCCCCAGTTACATATCCTGTGCTGTGCTAAGGCTGCCCTTGTGTGAGTCATAGGAGCCAGTTTTTAGTATGTTAGAGTCCAGCACATGATATGAAGCATAATAGGAAGAAATTTTTAAAATACCAGGTGCTGGGGCGCCTGGGTGGCTCAGTTGGTTGGGCGACTGCCTTTGGCTCGGGTCGTGGTCCTGGAGTCCTGGGATTGAGTCCCACATCGGACTTCCTGCTTGGTGGGGAGTCTGCTTCTCCCACTGACCTCTCCTTTCATGCTCTCTTTCTCTCTCTCAAATAAATAAATAAAATCATTAAAAAATATTTTAAAAATACCAGGTGCTATGTAATTAATTACCAGTTCTTACAGTTAGAAGCTATAGAAGTTAAGAGAGGTGAGTGAAGCAAAAAATAACCCAGGCAGACTTCTTGGGGAAAATGAGCCCCAAATGATAAAATTGGTAGGGAAGGATATTGTGAGAAAAAGGCACATTGTGTAAGAATGTGCAGCCTCCCCACCAAAGGATAGGAATCCATCCTTTCTAGTACATGTCTCAACCAGAAGCTGAGAAGTAGGATGGTGGGACTTCCCTTTGGTGGATTTCTCGCACCAGGAACATTGGGAAGGCACATGCTTGTTGTCTCTGTGCTGGTTTGCATTCGTAATAGCATTTGTAATAGCCACATCTCTGCTTCTGGTCTCCAGTTATGGTGCCTTCCAGCTTTGTAGTTGAACTAGAGGTTAGACTGCATGTTGAAACAAAGAAAGTTGGTATCTTTAGGTCAATATTGTTAACGAGGAAGCTGCCCTCCCTCCTTAAACATACACATTTACTCAGCAGGTTACCTAGCCCTTTTTTAGAGCACAGTGTCTTAGTATTTGTAGGTTTCTGACCTCACCAGGGTCCTTTTGGGTAAAGCTGGTGACTTCTGTTCGTGAGACATCAGCGAGGTAAGATATGATTAATTAGACATGGTATTCAGCATTCACATTCCTGATAGCCATGACCTTGAAAACACAGCTCTCTGCCATGGTGTCACCACTCAACCTCTGTCATGTTGTTAAATATAAAACAATGTATTTTAAATAATTTATTTTGAAACACACTCATATATAGGCATCTGAATAAATTCAAGGTTATCCCCTCAATAACCTGACTCCCCCTCAAGGTTTGACTTTTCTTGAGTGCCAAAGGGTGGTGTGGAGGTACAGCTTTTACCCTTTTACACATAGCCCACAGGATGTTCAAACTTGAACTAGCCCTTACATGAGCCCCCTAGATGTTCAGGAGCATATGTCTTATTTGTGAATGTCACTGGGCATGCATGCCGTGGTAGAGGACAGTTGAGTGGCTGGGCTAAAACAGATTCGACTTTAGAAATATACTACTGCTGGGGCGCCTGGGTGGCTCAGTGGGTTAAAGCCTCTGCCTTGGGCTCAGGTCGTGATCTCAGGGTCCTGGAATCGAGCCCCTCATTGGGCTCTCTGCTCAGCAGGGAGCCTGCTTCCTCCTCTCTCTCTGCCTGCCTCTCTGCCTACTTGTGATCTCTGTCTGTCAAATAAATAAATAAATAAATCTTAAAAAAAAAAGAAAAAAAAAAAGAAAGAAATATACCACTGCCTTCCTCCCCTTCCCAAAGAAAATATTTTAGGTGTCAGAAATCTCTCACAAAAGCCTCCTCTAATTTGTACCTTAGGAGAGACTCTGTGCCCTCCCTTGGTCTTTTTATTCTTTCTCTTTTTTTATTAATGAGCTCTTAAACTTTAGGTTTACTACTAAATTAAAAGCAGTAAATTAAAATAGAGAAAGCATCCTGGCAGGAGTGAGAAATGACAGGAGCCACTGAGTAAGAGACAAAAGCATAAAAGCTGACAGAAGAGTTAAAAGCATTACAGTCTGGGCTACTTAATGAGTGAGAGAAGTAGTATTACACATTCCAGTAGCTTCTGTGGGCAGTCCAGTGTTGAGTATAGAACAGGAAATTAATATTTGTAGTGATTTCACCAGTTAACGATAAAAGGTAGAATTATATCCAGTGTACAATTTGGAAACATCTCGATGTGAATAATAGCATATCTGGAAAACTTTTACCATAACTAATTCATATTGATTGTAAATATTCAGAGACATAAAAGAAAAAATATTAAAAACAGACCACATCTTATGATCCATATAGATTTAACTACTCAGCATATTAGTATAGCTCTCTAGGCTTTTTCTGTGTATAAATAGAAATACCTATAATAACATATATTTCTGTATTATATAGGAAATATATGTATATATTATATGATAGGTATGTATGCCACATTTGTGTGCGACAACTTGAGGCCTGCTTTTGGTCTCTTTTTTCTTTTAAAAATTGTGGTAAAAAACACATAATGTAAAATTTACCCTCTTAACTGTTTTTAAGTGTTACAGTTCAGTAATATTAACTGTATTAACATTGTGAAGCCTGCTTTTCTTTGCTCAACAATTTGTGTGAACATTTTCCCATATCTGAGTATAGATGTTCATTTTTGAAGAGGTGTGGATACGCCATAATCTAGTTAATTTCTCATTGTCAAGTATTTGACATTTTTGGTTATTTCCAGTTTTGATTATTAACACTGCATAAAGTACCTTTAAATATACATAACTCCACATTTCTTCTTTTTTCTTTTTTAGTAACATGTAGTAACTCCACATTTCATCAGGATAAAGTTCCAGGAGAATTGTTGGATTAATGGATGTGTGTTTTCTAAAGGCTTTCAGTGTATATTGTCAAAGTGCATTTCTGTCACTGTATTTAAGTGCCCTTTCATTATATTCCTGCCAATATTTGATGTTATAATTCTTCTAAATCAATGTTTATGTAATTCTATCTTTAATGCAAAAAAATGCTAACAAGGCAGTAAAAGCTATAGTCAGTTAGAAAAAAATGCATTTTAGGGAGTGTGATGCATGAGATGATTATGGTTTATAAACTAACAAATTGTTGGTTCTTTACAAGAAGAACTTAACATATTCAGTGCACAAGCATGGGAACTTTGGTTCTAAGACACCTGCTCAGGGAGTATACAAGATCTGAATCAGTCCTCATGAAGGAGAAGAAAAGTCTCATAGTTTGAAGAAGTGTTAAGTGAGTCTGATTCTCATAATCCAAATTGGTGGATCTCAGGTTTGGATGTATTGGTTTTTGTGTAACTTTTTTCTGGTAAAAAATTTTTCAGTTGTCTTTAACTTTTTTGATGTGTTTTGTTTGCCACATGTAAATTTCAAATTTTGTTTTAAAAAGATATTTATTTATTTATTTATTTATTTGAGAGAGAGAAAGCAGGAGCAGTGGGAGGGGCAGGGGAGAAGCAGACTCCTCGCTGAGCGGGGAGCCCCAGGTGGGGCTCCATCCCAGGACCCTGGGACAGGATCTGAACTGTAAGCAGATGCTTTACCCACTCAGCCACCCAGGCACCCTGTAAGTTCCAAATTTTAATGAGGGAAAAATCCATAAAATTTTGGCTGCTCCTTTCATACTATATTTGTAGAAAGCTTTCTCTACTTCAAGGTTATAGTAGCACTTTAACTTTCTTTTAGTACTGTTGTAGTTTCAGTTTTTACATTTAAATTGGAAATTGATGGGGCACTTGGGTGGCTCAGTGGGTTAAGCCTCTGTCTTGGGCTCAGGTCATGATCTCAGGGTCCTGGGATCGAGCCCCGAATCAGGCTCTCTGCTCAGCAGGGAGCCTGCTTCCCCTTCTCTCTCTGCCTGCCTCTCTGCCTACTTATGATCGCTCTCTGTCAAATAAATAAATAAAATCTTAAAACAAAAAAAGAAATTGAAAACATTTTTATTTAATAGCCTGAATTTTACCTCTAGAAGAGGGTGGGGATTTTTTGTTGACCACCCCCCCCCCCCCCCAAGTATAGTGTTTTTAAAAGTTGGGATTATCTTCTGATTTGCCCCAGTCCTCACAACTCCCAATTGTCTTATACCTCACGTATTTAGATTTGAACATTTTGTTTTACCTATATGATCCTTAAGGACATTTGAGTTTGTGACCCCTAATTAGTCAATCCAGAGTTTATTTTGGTATTTGAGTGTTAGGGGGAATTGACTTGAATTCTCCCTGCTTCTTCCTCCCCACCCCCCAACCCCAGTGACTAGTACCAACAGTTTTTATTGGATAATTACCATATATATTAAATTCTAACATGTTCTTGAAGTCTTTGCATTTTTCTGTTAGTTGTTAAAACAATCACATTTTATAATTTCATATCTAAATTATATGTTTTAAAATTTTTAATGCCTGGGAGGACCAGCTTCCCTCTATCCCCACCCGCCATCTGATAATTTCAGTATTCTAGTGTATCTTTTTTTCCCTAGATGAATTTTAGAATAATTTAGCTCCAAACAAAATTAACCTATAGAAATTTTAGTTTTAATTTTTATTCAGTTCAAAATACTTTCTATTTTCTTTTTTGATTTTGTGTTTGACCCATAGGTTATTTAGAACTGTTTTATTTAGTGTACAAATACGTGTGGCTTTCCCCATAGATCTTTCTGTTATTGATTTCTAATTTAGTTCCATTTAAGATCATGTTAGAGAACATACTTTGATTTAAATCCTTTTAAATTTATTGAGAATTGTTTTGTGGCCGTAGATTATGGCATGTCTTTGTCTTCTGTGGGCACTTGAAAAGAATGTATTTTGTTGTTAAGTGGAGTGTTCTATAAATGTCAATTAGGTCAAGTTGGTTGGTAGTGTTGTTCAAATCTTTTATATCATATTGATTTTCTGGTTATTATTGAGGGAAGAACATTAGAATCTTTGACTATTATTATAGATGTTATTACCGATTGTCCCTTTCTCCTTGCAGTTCTGTTAATTTTTGCTTCATGTATTTTGAAGTTCTGTTATTAGGTAGACATTTAAGAGTGTGTTCTGTTGATGACTTCTTTATGATTATGAAATGACCCTGTAATATGCTTTTCTCTGAAATCTACTTTGTCTGATATTAATATAGTCTCTCCAAATTTCTTTTGATTAGTGTTAGCATATCATTTTTTCCCATCCTTTAACTTACCTGTATCTTTATATTTAAAGTAGGTTTCTTATAGTCAGCATAAGTTGGATCTTTATTTTTTATCCAGTCTGACAATTTCTACATTTTAGTTGAGGTGTTTAGCATGTACTCATATATATATTTTTTTCCTCTCTGGTTACTTTTATACATTTTGTTTTGAGGTTCATCCATGAACTTAGTATCTGTATAAATGTAGTTCATACCTTCTTATTTCTGTGTAGTATTTCATTATATAGACACTCCACAGTTTATTTATCCTTTCACCTTTTTTTTAAGATTTATTTTTTTATTTGAGAATTTGACACGGAGAGGGAGAGAGAATCTCAAGCAGACTCCATGCTAAGTGCGGAACCCGACGCAGGACTTGATCTCAGGACCATGAGATCACAACCTGAGCTGAAACCAAGAATTGAGGGCTTAACCAACTATACCACCCAGGCACTCCTATCCATTTGCCTTTAAAAAATTTTATTTTATTTTTATTTATTTGTCAGAAAGAGAGAGAGGGAATAAGCAGGGAGCAGCAGGCAGAGGGAGAAGCAGGCTCCTGGCTGAGCAAGGTGTGGGATGTGGGACTCAATCCTAGGACCCTGGGATCATGACCTGAGCCAAGGGCAGACACTTAACCAGCTGAGTCACCCACGTGTCCCTCCATTTGCCTTTTGAAAGACAGTTGAATTTTTTCAATTTTGGTTGTTAATATTTTCATGCAAGTCTACATGTGGATGTTTGTTTCATTTTTCTAGGAGCAGGATTGCTGGTCCTTAGGGTATGTGTACATTTATCTTTGGAAAAATAGTCTTTTATAAAGTTGTATAGTTTTATATTATTGCTAGCAATGTATGAAAGTTTCTGTTCTTGGATTGTCAGTTTCTTAATTTTGGAAAGCAATAGGTTTTTCTTGTATGTTGGTTTTATAATTCGTTTTCTTACTTAACTTTTTTAGTTATTTTTTATGTAATTGAGTTTTCCGAGGAGACAGTTATATCATCTGTAAGTAATGGAAGTTTGATCTGAACATTTTCAGTATTTCTCTCTTTAGTTTTTCTTCTGGCTGAATTTCGTTGACTTAAACTTCCAAAATAGGTTTAATAAACCTATTGAGTGTTTCTGAGTTGTTAGTTAAATATCTGTAGGCTCATTATCAATTAAATACAAACTTCTGAATGTTAAACAAATTCTGTAAGTTTGTCCCCATGACAGTTTCAGAAGTTTATAAAACCCTTTAAAAGCATTTCAGTGCACCTGTTTATGTTGCACATTGTAGAAATTCTATGATGAATTTTTTTAAAGGTATTATATTTAGTTCTTGTAGTCACCACCTGCTTGGCACATTGTCAGCATTTACACGTTAACATGGTATGGCTTTGTGATTCTAGGATATACATGTGATGGGTCATTGCCTAGAGCAGGGTTTTGCAATCTTGACACTATTGACATTTAGGGCTGCATAGTTTTTTTGTTGTGGGGTCCTGTCCTGTGCATTGTAGGATGTTAGCAGTGTTCCTGGCCTCTACCGACTTGATGCCAGTAGGTCCTGCCACAAGCCCCACCCCCTTCCCACAGCCCCCCCAAACCAAAAATGTCTCCAGACATTACCAAGTGTCTCCTCTGGGGAGCAAAATGGCCCTCTCTTGAGAAACAGGCCTTGGTGTGACAGACCTTGCAGTGGGTTTAGGCACTATCTAACAAGAAACACTGAAGGACATGAGATATGGACCATTTCTTGAGAATTGTATTTTAGTCCAGAGATCAGAGAAACAGGAAATTTGGAAGAATAAATAGGCTTCCTTTTGTCCCAGTTTGTGGATTCCACAAATCACTCGGTTCTTCTGCCTCACTTCCCCATCTTCTCTTACTGACCCTGGTGTGGGATAGCAGAACCAGGAGAGTGTAACTGGGAGCTATTAATAAAATGTTAGGAAAGTTATCAGCAGATCCCTTGACGACATCTTGCCCCAACTTTCCTACTTAAGCCCCATTAGACCGTCTGTGGTCATTGTGGTTTGAAATAAATAGAACCAATTCTAACCCTCTTGGTTCCAGAATAAAATGATTTATAAGACATTTACACAGACTTCTTCCTCAAACGTGGTCTTATTTCTCCTGTCCTGGTTCACTGTGAGCTTGTAGGAATGATACTTCTGTACTCGGGTGGCACACAGCAGGATCTCTCATGTGGGATCAGAGTGGTGTTGTGGGCAATCAGTAGACCTTACTAGTTTTGATTGATTTCCAATTATTTTCATGCTCTAATTGAGCCAGGTAACATAAGTTGCTGAATTGCACTTCATTTTTTGCTTCACTGCTGTGACCTTCTGAATTGAGTTCTTTATGCCTTATGCCTTATGCCTTATGCCTTAAATCTACCTTATGCCTTAAATCTACCTGTTTCTCAAAGTCGTTGAGAGTAATAAAATTGCAGTGATATTTATAATGATAACCTCTTACGTATAAATATTTGAACTACAGTTTAAGTAAATGCTCTATAAAATCTGGGCATACAAAATGGATTGTCTTTTCCAATCTTTATCAGTCCTTCAGTATCCATCCTAAGTTTCATTTGTCTCAAAAAACTTTCCTTACTAGTTCCAGCTAACATGTGTCTTTCCATAGGCTTACATTTTTTGCTCATTGTTTCATGTTTTATCTCTCCAACAAAACTGTGAATTTTTTTTTCAGGAAGGTAGGAGTGGGGATTGGAAGGGACATCACATTTTTATGCAGTATTAAATCCTCTTTATGCTTTATCTCATTTGATCTTCCTACTAACTTTACGATTGTTAGAAAGAGTTTCGGAATAGATAGAATTACTCCCATTTACAACGGTGAAAATGGAGATTGAGAGAAGTTGAGACTTACCCAGGGTTATCCAGTTAATAGCTGGTTAAGCCCAGGAGAGTACCCCTTAGATACTCGGATTCCTAACTAGAGAAACTGTTTAAACCTAAAAACTGGTTTTGATTTGCCATTATGTTTGCAAGGGGCAGAATCTTAGTGTTGCCAGTTAAAGTATTGAGCCACCTAAGCCTGCTATATTAAGTAGGCTGTGTACACGGTTAGTTTGGACGGCTTATGCTGAATCACTCCTGCCCTAGCTCTGTCCTCCAGGAAGGACAGACACTGCGGAATAGCAGTCTGGGGGTGGGTATACAGACTGTGATCACACGCCAGCTTCTCCATAAAGCCTTCTTGGAAGGTGTGCTCTTTCCTGTTCTCAGACACATTTGCTGACCAAAGTCCACAACGTCCTCTGCTTTAATCCTTAGCGTTTCTGCTGCTACTGATAGAGCTTTGAGATAATGCCAGCTAAAACCGAGTGTTTCAGGGACAGGCTCCAGTATGCCCTGAAGTGACCAGGAAGTTAGTATGCCTCAACCAGCATGGAAACCACAGAGTATGGGTCTGCTGGTGTATGAGGATGGAGCTCACAGAACGGAGAATGAGGTTCCCAGCTTGTCTCCATGTCTGAACTCCGTTGTTGATTGTCCCATGCACTGAGCAGCCATACAGAGATTTTTGACTTACTCCCATGGCCGGGCAGAGCCAGTTTTTATAGGTTATTTTATCAGAACCAGTTGGACCATTTGGGGTTTTTTTTTTAAACATTAATCCCATTGCTTGTCTTTCTTCCGTGAGAGCAAATGGAAGCTACCGTGAAACCAGCCCGGAGCTGCTAGCTTCCTGTGCCAGGACCACCCAGTCCTGGGCTCCCTTTTCTGTGCTTGAATGTCTGAGGCAGGTCATGCCTAGACAGCGCTTCTTTCAAGGGCACTTAGCTTCTCAGACCCAACACTCCTTTACCTTCTTTGATGTGGAATACTGTATATCTCTTCTCTTCACATCCCCTAGGTTTCCTTTTCCTGCTGATTTTCTTTCTAGGTCTTGTTTCTGCACCTCAGTGCTTGACCATTAGGCAGCTTCAGAGTCCAACAATTGTATCATCTGCTGTGTCCAGTGTACAGTCAGCGAATTGTCTGGGCTCTCTTTGATTTACTCCTCACTTTGACAGGTCTCCACTTAGTGTTAACTAGTCTAAGAACTATTTAACTCCTGTCCATCCTGATACATCTGTGCCCCCTGACCTTGACCAAGGCATTCAGTGAAAACCCTGGTTTCTCATCTGTGTCCTGACCCTTAGCTCCAGATGACACTAGTGGTGGCTTTGCGATTAGGTTATGAGACTAACCACCCCCCCATGCATCGCATATGAATGTATTGGTTCATATATTCTCTCAAGACTGAGTCCACCTTTTTTAAAAGACATCTAAAAAGCAATGGAAACCAGAAGCTGCCTTTTTGGGTATCTGTTCTTTCATTTATTCTGTTGGAGATCCAGATTGAGCTCTTTATAAAATATTCTTCTACATAATGGACTGGTATAGCACTAACAACAGTAAACCTTGATCTACAGATCGGGTGTGCCATTTGATAAAAATAAATAATGTGGAAGAACTCAATAAAACTAGCCTGTTTAATGGAAGCATCATAAAAGCTTGTGTGGGGAAAAAAAAAAAGCCTACAGCTGTGGTAGCAAGCATAAAACAAGTATCAGAACTGAGGAGTCATAAAATTACACAGCTCAGCATCAAGGAAGGGTTTCACAGATGCTCGGATGTCACAGCCATCCAAGACTAGGCCTCATTTGGACCATTCAGGCAATAGGATTTCTGGATACTTAAATCATCTGAAGCCATCTCTTACTGACAATAAACCATTATAACGTATCGAGAGTCATTAGTTAAGAAGAAGATGGGTTTACTGTTCCCTCTTAATGTAAGGGATGGAGAAGCTGATGCTCACGACAATATTGAAATTGGAGCAAAGTCTGTATCAGCAGAGCTCCTGTAACCAGAGTTTTACTGAAGGCGGCAGGCCATGTCAGATACGCAGCTAATGGAAGGAAGGAGTGAGGAGAGGTGGGAGCGAACGTTTGTTGGCTGCTTCTGCGGTTACATATGTGCCAGGTGCTTCATGACGCTGTCTCCCTTATAATCTTGATTAACACCTCAGCGAAGTAGCTGGTCGTTCCTCATTTTACAGATAGGCTGAGGTGACATTACGGTGGAGTGCTTGTACTGGGCTTTGCCTCCAGCTCTAACTCCAAAGCACAGCTCCTTAGAATGAGGCAGGCTTGCTTGCAAAAATGGAAACTGCTGATTCTGGCAGAAAGACAGGCGACAGGAAGGACTCAGTCTCCATTCCCTCATTTCGTAAAGATGGCCGCATTTGAAAGCAGGGCCCATTAGTTTCCCAACACCAGCTATTCTGGATCACTTTTGTCTTTTAGGATCATGTCTGGAGATTTCAGAAACACACACACACACAAAACACCAAAAACCAAAAACAAACCCGCCACCCTGAGGATTCTGAATCTCCGTGGGTTCTGGATGTAAGGCTGGGACTTCTGAGGCGGTTGTAATGTGCTGTTGGGATTGACAAATGTTTACATAGAGAGAACGATGAGATGGGTGTGAGTCCTTCAGTGGCCCTGGAGATAATGTGTCCAACCTTCTTGTGAGTGGAAACTGAGGCCCAGAGAGCGCAGAAGCCAGATAGTTCTTCATTCAGGATAGCGCTTACCCAGCATTGCCTATTTGTTATTTTAGATGATTCCAAAAAATGCAAAGAAAGAAACACTTTCCCTGCCTTTGAAGAGTTTTTAGCAAAAGGCCACATGTAGTTTGTGAGTTCAGTACCACAATTGGAATCTAGGTTTCCTGACTTCATTGGTGTTATAAAGCCTTCTGAAAGTTGTCATTGCCAGGTCCTCTTTGAGATCCCTCCAAGCTGTGTAAGTTGCCCCCGAAGCCCATGGCTCCCTGTTCTAGAATCTCCTGCCTGCCTTTCTGCCTCATTACCAGCCTGATATTTTACCACCCGTTTTGCCGTAGGTTCACAGGCCCACAGCTTTTTAATTGACTGCTTTGTTCTTGGTTCATTTTTAGGTGTCTCACCTGGAAGACACCTGAAAGGCTACACAGTGATTATTTTAGGAATGTGATGCTTGGACAAAACCTGCCCTTTTGGTGGTCATGGAGATCTCTTTGCTCTGCTTTCTAATTAGTTCACTGTCATCCAACTCATCCTACAGTGTTCTTGTGGGCTGTGTATTTTTCAGAGTTTTTCCCAGACCTCTCAGGACAGTGAGCACAGCAAAGGGCAGGGAGTCATTCCTCCCAGTCACTGCAGAGGGAAGGAGGAAAGCAGTGCGTGCCCAGCACTGTGTGAGTCCCCTTTCTGTGCATTTTTTTGTTTAATGCTTCTCAGTAGCCTTGAGGGAGAAAGTTTTTGCACCTGCAAAATAAGATTGATAACTTAAGCCTTACAGAAGTTAAGTAACTTTGTCAGGGTTATGTAAACAAGTAAGTTTTGTTGCTGGAAATCCAGCCATAGAACCTTCCGACCTAAAGGCCATGCTCTTTTCCTTAGACCGCATGCCACATCATATGTAAAGCTTTTTGCTCTAGTCCAAACCTACTTTTTGGATAAGTGGCTCTCAGTTTGATTTCTGATATCCTCTGTAGGTTTTAGAAATCAAGGCTTTGATTTAACAGTCCAGGAGGGATCAAGTAATTGGGACAGGACTCCAGACAGGGTAGCATTAGTTATCAGAGTCTGGGATTGCAGTGAGGTAAGGCACTGAGTCCGTATGCCAACCCATCAGAACCAGGGGGCAACAAAGCCCCTCTCCCAGGCCAGTGTCAGAACTTGCTGTTAGCAGTGTGACCAAAGCATAAATGCTAAGCCGAAGTCCTTGGGAAGCTGGAAGTGGTCTGGGGGATGGGCTTCATCTCAGAAATATCTCCCATTATACCTTATGCCAACTGAAGATCACTAATTTCTCCTTTTAATGGAATAGTCTTTTCTTTTAATCTCATATTATAGCTTGAAATTTTTAAAATATTTTATTTATTTATTTGACACACAGAGAGAGACAGAGAGCAAGCACAAGCAGGGGTAACAGCAGGGGAGAAGCAGGCTCCCTACTGAGCAGGGAGCCCAACGTGGGGCTCCATCCCAGGACTCTGGGGTCATGACCCAAGCTGAAAGCAGCTGCTTAACCAACTGAGCCACCCAGTGCCCGTATTGCTTGAATTTTTATGTATCTGCCTTTTTTGGTATTCCTTATCTGGGTATACCTTTTTTTTAAAAAATAAGATTTATCTATTTTTATCTTATTATTCATTTATTTATTAAAAGATTTTATTTATTTATTTGCTAGGGACAGACACAGCAAGAGAGGGAACCCGAGCAGGGACAGTGGGAGAGGGAGAAGCGGGCTTCCCACTGAGCAGGGAGCCCAATTCGGGGCTCGATCCCAGGACCCTGGGATCATGACCTGAGCTGAAAGCAGATACTTAACAACTGAGCCACCCAAGCGCCCCAAGATTTATCTATTTTAGAGAGAGAGAGAGAGTGAGTGAGTAAGGTTGGAAAGGGGCAGAGGGAGAGACAGAATCTCCAGCAGATTCCATGTTCAGCTCAATCTCATGACCCGGAGATCATAACCAGAGTTGAAACCAAGAGTCAGAACACTTAACTGATTGTGCCACCCAGGTGCCTCTGCCTCTAGGTTTTCGAGTCTCCAAAATGATAATTCAGGCTTATTGTAATGAGGAAATGAGAATGTATATGTGAATGATTGTTGTAAACTGTAGGCTATCCATACAAGTATCAGGTATGAGACCCCAGTTTCCTTTAAACTAACAGATTGCGAAGAACAGCAGGGTTTTTTTTTTTTTTTTTAAGATTTTTATTTATTTATTTCAGACACAGAGAGAGAGAGAGCGCGCACAAGCACGAGCAGAGGGAAAGGGAGAAGCAGGCTCCTTGCTGATCAGGGAGCCTGATGCAGGGCTCCATCCCAGGACCCTGACATCATGGACTGAGCCTAGGGCAGCTGCTTTACCAACTGAGCCACCCAGGCACCCCAAGAACAGCAGTTTTGATTTTGTGTGAAGAGAGCAGTGATTTCTGGATTGCGGCTAACTCCAGGAGAAGCTAAACTAGTGCTGGGAAGCTGCATTGCGAGTAGGGTAGAAGGCTTCCGATTTCTTGGGGATGGAGAGGGGTGTAAATTAGGTCTCTGAGTGCCTAGAATTGGAGGTCTTGGGAGATCAAAGACTAAGCCTGATTTGATGCTGACCTGGGGTCTTACTGAGAGTAGTAGTTGCCGTGTGTGTCTGAACACCATCTTGTGCAGTCTTCAGCTTGGCAATGAGTTGTTGAGAGCCTGACATGACACCTAAATGTGATGGAGTATCCTGTAGAAGTTGAATCATGTGCTGTAACGTGTGTATATGAGTATTGTGATGGAACCAGTGCATCCGGGGATTGGTGTGAGTCTATGTGACAGGTTGGGAGACCAGTGCCATGACAAAGAGTTCTCCATACAAGTCTGGACTACTCAAAGCTGAAGCTAAAAGCAATATTTGACTCTTACCCTCCCACATTTCTCTTACCTAGTGTCTTTTCCTTTATCAAAATGTGGTATGACTGTGTTCTCAAGAGCGAATTATAATTAAAACAACCACAGTGTAAAGCTCATCAACCCAGGGTCTCTGAGTGAAGTAGAGAAGCTGGTTAGAGAAGAGGTATTATGTAATGACCTAATTATCAGGCCTGCCATCTGCTTAGGAGTCACGCCTGCCTGATTAGGATTCCGTGATTGTGTTTTTCAAGGAGGATGCTAGATTGTTCAGGGAGCTGTGTGTGCGTGCGTGCGTGCGTGTGTGTGTGGTAGGTCAACAACACTAGAAATACTAATGCCTTTCTTGAAGGAGGTTGGTAGGTTGTTGGGGGAGGGAGTAGAAGCAGCCTCCGAGGGCTCCTAAGCAGATGTTACCGCTTAGCATGAAGAACACTGATAGAAGGTTGATTATTCTGTAGAAGAGACTCCATGTATGGGAGGAGGGGCAGTCAGGCAAAGGCGACTGTCAGGATGTGGCCAGAGACCTCACATCTACCTGGAGAACCAACTGAGACATTTTTCTCCGTTTAGGAGAAAGCATGAAATATCCACTTTGTTTTTTCAGTGGGTGGTTTGTACTGGAGATGAAAACATTAAACTCGGGATCCTGGAAAAATAGGATGAGTCGATTTACAACTGAAATGCAAACCACTGTATCAGGGCACCTGAGGAGTTAGTGCCTCTGAAGGGACGCGGGTCCAAGAATCAGTGAAGAAATACAGGTAGCAGGAAGGTGGCAGGTGAAGGGAGTGTGTCTTTGGACTTGCAGTGGGTATTGTGCTCAGCTGGAAAGGAGGCTGTGAACTGTGTGCCATGAGGCTGAGACCCAGGATAGTGACACACTGCTTGTACTCTAGACATATAGGGAGTGACTTTCATGGAAAATATCAAACTTTTTTGTTTTGTTTTGGAATGTTTCTAAACATTCTTTAGGAGAATTTTTTTTTAAGATTTTATTTATTTATTTGACAGACAGAGATCACAAGTAGGCAGAGAGGCAGGCAGAGAGAAGGGGGGAAGCAGGCTCCCTGCTGAGCAGAGAGCCCGATATGGGGCTCGATCCCCGGACCCCAGGATCATGACCTGGGTGCCCCCCCCGCCAGGTCATGACGGCACAAGCTGGGGGAGTGGCAGGCAGAGGGAGAAGCAGGCTCACCCCTGAGCAAGGAGCCTGATGCACGACTAGATCAGGACCCTGGGATCCTGACCCGAGCCAAAGGCAAACACTTAACCCACTGAGCCACCCAACTGTCCCTTTAGGAGAATTCTTAACAGAAAATCTCTTTGCCTTCAGGTTTTAAAAATGTGCCTATATCAGGATAATCAGCAAGTGATTGCAGTGAGCATCCCAAAGGGAGCAATGTTTTGCCAATTCCTACCCGTACTCCCACCTGTCAGAGAGCTCTTTAAAATGTATGTTCTTCTACTGCCCAATTGATACCTTCGAGTATGAAAGCAATATTGTCTTTTAAAGAATAATAATTCGAGGTCCTGCGTCGAATTTAGGAGGTTATTTGATGTGATTCATATCCCTAAAGAATCAACAAAATATGGCATTTACCTTGCCCCAAATGTCAGACGTTTTTCTGTCCTTTTAATCCAGTGCCACAGTTTTATTTTACATATAGGAAATGGACGCCCAGAAAAGTGTGGTGATTTACTCAAGGTCATAGCTTGTCGTTTGTGGAACTTGGACCAGAACTAGGTCTCCTGACTCCTAGCCTGTTCTTTCTGTTGCTCCTTGGTATCTCTCACGTGGGAATTTATTTGAAATGTGGCCAGGAGTTGTGTGGCAGTGGCAGTCACACATGACTGCAGTGGGCATGTATTCAAGCACAGTCTATGAACAGAACCCTTTGGACATGATGTGGGCTCTCTCACTGGTGTCAACTGCAGCAAAGTCATCAGAGCAGCAGGGAAGACTTTGAAGGTGCTAGACATCAGCATTCTTTTTCCAGGAGTTTGCCAAAACTCTGGAGCAGAAAGCTTTATTTCTACACCTAAGCCTGACTCTTAATCTTCCCTTGACCACCACTTCTTGTTGAACCTTGTTTCTGTCTTTCTTTTTTTTTTTTTTTTCCAAAGATTTTATTTATTTGTCAGAGAGTACAAACAGGGGGCGTGGCAAACAGTGGGAGATGCAGGCTCCCTACTGAGCAAGGAGCCCCATGTGGGACTGGATCCCAGGAACCTGGGACTATGAGCTGAGCTGAAGGCAGACGCTTAACCAGCTGAGCCACCCAGGTGTCCCTGAACCCTGTTTCTGAAACAGCTTTGGGATAGCCTTTTTCTTTTGTTTGACTTTCCTAGCATTCAAACTTGAACTAGAGCAGTCATCTGGCAAAGAAGTTTCTCTGTAGGATCTTGAATAGCTATTTAAAATGTGGATTATGGTACATTTTGTGTTTGCCAGTGGCACATCTTTTCAGAATAGGAATTTGCAGTCATGAGCTTCCTTTCCTTAACAAAGACAGCTAACCTGGTCAGACTTCCTTACCATTTCTCTTACCCTTAAAACTGCCAGTCGGCTTCATTTAAGTTAGTCTCTCTCTCTCTCTCTCTCTCTCTCTCTCACACACACACACACACACACACACACACACACACACACACACATTATTAACATAGAGAGATACTCTGGTTATATTCTAAGTGTTCCTAGTATGCTGCTTTTTATTTTTATTTCAAAAAGATCTGAAATGCCTCTGATTCTGGGACAGTGGCTCCCCAAAATGGCACATGATCCATATTACCTGGGAGGCTTTAAAAAAAAAAAAAAAAAAAAAAATCTCAAGGCCCTACCCAGGCCTACGGGATCAGACTCTTTGTCAGCATACCAACTACTTTATCAGTGATATAACCTGTACTTTGTATATTGGATACTTAATAAGTGGCTTAAGAATTTATCTAGAGCCTCTTGGGAGGATGAAAGCTTTCAGGTGTTTTTAGAACACTTAGTGCACTATGTTCAGTGTGGCATTGTAAGGTGAATCTATTTTTTTCAGCAATGATATAAGCATGAATAGTGAAAGCATTCTCTAAATATGTTCTGAATTGGGCCATTTGTAAATGCACTGCAGAGTGTCAGGTGAGCTCTACTGAAGGTCAGAGAAATGTTTTAATTTAGGGCTTTAAAAAAGGAAACAATTTTAAAATGTATACTTATGATAAATAGATGAAAATTGACACGAATAAAACACTTTCTTTGCGTTAAAATAGGCACTCTCTTTGTTTTTAAACTCCACGTCTTTTAGGGACACCTGGGTGGCTCAGTCAGTTAAGTGTCTGGCTCTTGATTTCTGCTCAGGTCATGATTTCAGGGTCCTGGAATGGAGCCCTGGGTCAGGCTCAGTGCTCAGAGGGGAGTCTGCTTCAGGATTCTCTCCACCCTCTGCCCCACCCTCCTTAAATAAATAAATAAATCTTAACAACAACAACAACACTACATCTTTTAAAAACTTGATTATTAAAAAGCGCAATCTTAAAATATTAATTTGACTGTGATTTTGCACATAGACTGAATATAGAAATAATGCATATTCTACTTGAAAATTGTAGCATGTTAATGTTTACTGCCCTCACAGAGTTTATCTACTTCTATCTTCTACTTTTGCGAATGGGGAAGCTGAGACCCAATGGGTAAGAGTGAGTTAATCCAAAAGTATTAATCAAGACTTTCCCTAGGCATGTAACAGTTACCTACTCAAACCAGCTGCATATAAAAGGAAAATGATAAGACAGGGCGGAGTCTGTCATTGAACCTGGGAGAGGAAGTGCCGCTGACCCTCAGGAAGGGGCTGAGGTCAGGAACAAGAAGGCCTTCAGGAGTTTCTCTCTCTCTGTCTCTCTTGTATCTCTGTTTTTTTCTGCTTTTGTGTTGGTCTTTTCTTTTTACATGTGGACCTAACCTGTTCATTCGTGTGGCTCTGTATGGTTACTATATACCTCCCACTTTTATTTATAATTTAAGTTGCCTGCCCAGGCTTACACCAAATTCCACTTCTGTGGGAGGAAGAATCTGGCTGATCCAAGCTTGGGTCCGCTGGTTCCACGAGCTCTGACAAGGTGGAGGGGAAGGTATTATTTAGACATGACTGCACGAGAGGGAATATCCAGAAGAAGGCGAATCACTGAGTTGGGCAGATACCACACAGCTTTTCTGACAGTATAGTCATAAATTCTAGCACTCTAGGGGAAAATGAGGATGGCCTGAAATAAGGTAATGGCAGTGAGTGTGGGAAGAAATAAGCAGATTTGAGAGAGATGGAGAAAAATCAGTAAGCTCTGGTAATTTGTTGGATATTGGGGAATGGGAGTTGTTGAAGACAGAAAATTGGGTAGGGGTGGTCATATTCACAGTAACGGGGAACACAGGAGAGGAGTCTTAGGAGGTATGAAGGGGGGGCAGATGAGGCTTGATTTCAGTTTTAAAAATGTTGACTTGGGAGTGCCTGTGAAAATTACAGGTGGAAATGTCTGCCAGGTTAATTGAATAGGTCAAAAATGTCTGGGTCTGGACCTCTGGGGAGGGTTGTCAATATTATGAATGTAATTAAAGGATGCTTAATGGGTGAGCTTGCCCAGGGAGCATTTATAGAGCAAATAGAGATGACTCAGGACTGAACCCTGAAGAAACACTAGCAGCTAAGAAGCAGGACGAAGATGAGGGATTCTAAAGGAGATTAAGAAGTGGACAGAGATGTAGATGTAGATGTAGATTGTAGATGTAGGAGGAAGACTGAGCAGGTAATGGCCTTTCCTTTGGGAGCCCAGTGGAAAGAGTACCTGATTCAGGAGCATCACCAGTGAAAAGTGCCACGTGGCTGACATGTGACACAGCACCTGAAAAGCAACGTACTGGACTAAGCCCCGGCGAGGGCCGTGCAGAGGGCAGAGACCAGATTACAGGAGGCTTTTGAACGACCGGGAGATAGAATGTGCAGAGAGAGAGGAGTATTAGGCCATTAAAATGGTCTGGCTGGAAAAGAGAGGAAAGGGATGGTAGCTAGGTGGATTAAAAAAAGGGTGAAGAGATTGCTTCTCCTTTTTTTTTTTTTTTTAAGATCAGAGAGACGTCGAGCAGTTTAAATACTCATGGGAAAGAGGCAGTAGGGAGGAGCCATTGGAAATACAGGAGAGGAGGCACAGACAGTTTCTGGAGTGAAGTCCTTAAAAAGGGAGCGATGGGCTTCAGAGACAGGAAGATGAATGGAGGCAGGCTGGCTGATGGAGGGAACTTGGAAGAGGGAGGGGTGTGGAAGTCAAGGACACTAGCTGGGTTTAGGACTTTCTGGGACTCTAGAACTCCTGGTAGTTTGGGGAGGTGAAAAGGGAGGAGTTGAGGCCCCTTTCAGTGTTGAGATTTTTTTAAATGATGCTTTTGACCCTGTGAATAATTTTTTTTTTAAAGATTTTATTTATTTATTTGACAGCACAAGCAGGCAGAGCAGCAGGCAGAGAAAGTGGGAGAAGCAAGCTCCCTACTGAACAGGGAGCCCGATGCAGGACTGGATCCCAGGACCCCTGGGATCATGACCCGAGCTGAAGGCAGACACTTAACCAACTGAGTCATCCAGGTATCCCAGACCCTGCCAATAATTTTAGAAATGAAAGTGGGTGTCTGTGCTGCATAGATCAGTGGGAGATGGGGAGAAGGTGGTTCACCTGGGAATAGGATCTCCTTGCACTTGAATTCATCTGATCCAGGTAGTAGACGTGCTCAACATTGGAGTCTCTGGTTTCCTTAGGATTGAATCACTAATTGCAATGAAGAAGGTTCAGAGCAGTCAGCATCTCTTAATTTCAGCATTCAGAGATAAGTCTAGAGGCATCTTTCTGTTCAGAATTTCACTGAAAATCGTTCCCACAACCCCACATACCCTTACTAACATAGCCCTGTTGCGATGTGCATGTGGTCTGATTCTGTCTAATGCTAACTGCTTTTTACTTCATCCCAAATCCCAAACCCTTGACTTTGCCGTACTTAGTTATTGCTTGAAAGCTGAGAAGTAAGGCACCGTGTTCCCCTCTAGGGCCCTGGGCGGCGGGGAGGGAAGAAGTGCAAGGAGTTCCTCTCCCAACACAGGCCTTCCCCTCCAGCTGAGACCGCAATGCCCGGGGAGCCTGAATTCCCCAGGGTGCCTTAGTGAGGACGGAAGGTGAAAAAGATACTCAAGGCTAGTGAGCAGAAGTAGAATTTAAGAATAAGATGAGTATCTTCACCATCCGCATTCCCTCCCTGACCTAAAATGTAGTCCCCAAGCAAATGTGCTAATGGCTGCTCCATCTGGGTCTCTTATGCCTCCTGTCGGAACCAATGCAGTAGGGATAAGGAGGGGTCTCTTGCCAGTACCTGGCCTTCTTTGGTAGATCGTAGGGCCTCCCCCTGTTAGAATGAATACAGAAGGCAAGAGAAGAGGGGTTAGGGCCAAGAAGGAAGGAATGTAACTGAAGCTTTGCAGCTGAAATCCCTCCCACAGTCTGCTTCTGCAGCAGCCCGGGGAAGTGATCTCTCCATCGCTCTGGAAGGTAGGGGATGATTTGCTGAAAGCTGGCACACAGTTGCCACTTGGCACTCTTCCCTGTTGTCACTCAGCTCTCCTTGTGATGGGGCGGGGGCGGATTTACCTAGAATGGAGCCCCATTGGAGTGTTAGGGCACTGTTTCTCCCAGTTGGGGAGTAAATTCCACAGAGGAGCCTGGGTCCTCAGGACAGCACTATGGCCCCCCCTTTTTAAAAAAAGATTTTATTTATTGTCAGAGAGATAGAGAGCACAAGTAGGCAGAGCAGCAGGCAGAGGGAGAGGGAGAAGCAGGCTTTCAGCTGAGCAGGGAGCCCAATGCAGGGCTTGATCCCAGGACCCTGGGATCACGGCCCGAGCCAAAGGCAGATGCCTAACCAACTGAGCCACCCAGGCGCCTCCCCCTTTTTTTTCTTTAAGATTTTTTATTTATTTGACAGAGATAGCGAGAGAGGGAACATAAGCAGGAGGAGTAGGAGAGGGAGAAGCGGACTCCCTGATGAACAGGGAGCATGACGCAGGGCTCCATCCCAGGACCCTGGGATCATGACCTGAGCCAAAGGCAGACTCCCAATGACTGAGCCACCCAGGCGTCCCACAGTGGCCCACTCTTAAGTATATAGTACCAGAGGTCTGATAATGGAAAGTTTAGTGAATGCTTTGCTGTGTCCTGCTTTTCTTTATCGGTGAAATGAGACTTGAGTTTCTGAATGGACAATGAGAAAATCACAGTAGAATAAGCTGGGGGAGCCTTTGGAAGCCTGGTAGGTGGACTTTAGGAAATGAGTGTGCGAGGCACAGGTTCAGGGCATTGGGCATGTGCCTGGATTATTGGGAGATCTGCTGCTTGCAGAGTGAATCTGTGGCTCTCCATTGGCTAAATGGGTATAATAATACTTGCCTCGCAGGACTGTCATGAGGATGCAATTGGATGTTGCATGTGCAAGTGCTTGGCACAGAGCTGAATCTCAGTAGTGCTATTTTTGGATGTGTCCGAAACAGATGTGCTATCAAGTGGCTGGAAGATGTGAAAGTTTGATGGAGAATAGGCCCCGTGGCATTACATTGTGTGTCTCTTTCTTTCCCTTATATTCACATTGTATTCGTGTTCTTACTAGAGGAATGATTCAGACTGCAGTCCTGATTGATGGTGCTTCTGTGATCATTGACTTGATCTCTTGAGCTCTAGAGAGGCCATTTTTATCTAGATATATGTGCCTCTTCTTGTCACCATGAGGACCCAGACCTTTATAAACTTCTCATAAGCATGGTTAATTGAGCTGTCACTCCCTTGCTTCCTGGATGTTTACGTGTGTATCATGTGTCCATGCTGCCATTAAACTCAAGCGTAGTTGTTAACATGCACATTTTTAAAGTGGGATTCTATTAAGGACTGATGCTTCTTTTATGGTTGACCAGGGTGTCAGTCATAGTGTATTGTGTATTTTCTGAATAGAAAGGAGTTTTCTGTTTTGATCCCAGAAAATCGCTGGAGAGAAAGTCTGGGCTTAGAGCTGGGTTAGCGGAGCCTGGGAGAGTGCATGGGGCTCTCTCAAGGCCGTCTCCGCTCTTTCATTCGTGCTTAGTACTGCCATCAGACCAGGCAAGCACTGGTCAACCTCACTGCCCTGACCACCGTGGAGGGGCTCAGACATTTTCCAGGAAATTAGCCAGTCAGGATTATGTTAAGCATAAGCATTACCAACTTTTTTTGAAAGGTTTTATTTGGGGCCCCTGGGTGACTCAGTTGTTAAGCCTCTGCCTTCGGCTCAGGTTATGATCCCAGGGTCCTGGAATCGAGCCCTGCATTGGGCTCCCTGCTCCATGGGGAGCCTTCTTCTCCCACTCCCACTCCCCCTGCTTGTGTTCTCTCTCTCACTGTGTCTCTCTCTGACAAATTAAAAAAAAAAAAATCTTAAAAAAAAGGTTTTATTTATTTGAGTTGGGGGAAGGGCACAGTGCGAGGGAGAGGGACTCTCAAGCAGACTCCTTACTGAGCGGGGAGCTTGAACTCATGACCCTGAGATCATGACCTGAGTCTAAATGAAGAGTTGAATGCTCAACTAAACAAGCCACCCAGTCTCCCCAAGTATAAAAACAAATTAATGCAAAGTATCTATGGCAAACGAGATATCAGACTTTTAAATAAAGACAGGATCAGTAAGAGTGTTGTGCCCAGCCATGTTGGAGCCTGAGGCTAAAGGAAAATAAATACAGATCCTGTCTTAGTTGAAAAATTGAAATATGAAAAAAAATTAAAATATATTCATGAAATTTTTGCATTGATGCTCATTTACAAAATATGTTAATATTTTATTTACTTTGATGACTGAGTTTTTGGCACTCCCTTAAATTTTGTGTCCAGATACCTCATTCCCACACCCTCTTCCCAGTCCTTGTTTTACATCAAAAGCAGAGGAAATTTTCTCCACATGTTACTTAGTACCTTGGTTGGTGCTGGTGTGTTCCTGGTCCTTTTTGAAGACTTATCTTCTTAGCACAGCCCCCCAGGTTTGGAGGGTGGGTTTTTCTTTAAAGAAAAATAAATGTTTTTTAAAAACAACTAAAAGAGTTTTTTTTTTTTTAATTATAACTTAAGAAAGATAATATATGGTCATTATAAAAAATTTGGAGGGGTCCCTGGGTGGCTCAGTTGGTTAAGTGTGTGACTCTTATTTTCGGCCTAGGTCATGATTCTAGGATGGAGCCCTGCCTTGGGCGGCGCATTCAACAGGGAGTTTGCTTAAGGATTTTCTCTGTCCCTCTCCTTCTTCATCCCTCTCAAAAAATGAATACATAATTTTTTAAAAAAGATTTTTAAACAAGCAGGGGTAGCGACAGGCAGAGGGAAAAGCAGGCTCCCTGCTGTGCAAGGAGCCAGATGCAGGGCTCAAACCCAGGACACTGGAATCACCACCTGAGCCAAAGGCAGACGCTTAACTGATTGAGCCACCATGATGTCCCTGAATAAATAAATCTTTAAAAAAAACTTGGAAAATACAGAAAAGGATAAGGAAAAAGCAGTCATCTATAATCCCATCATGCATAGGCAATTTAGTCTTTGAAAGTTTTTGCACGTTTTAGTCATAGCATTTTGTTGTATTTTCTTCTAGTCTTTTCACTACACATGTGCTTTTTCACATAATTGTGCTCCTAACAAGGTTAGAGCTTTGTATCTTGTTTTTTTTTTTAAATTTGCTATATTGTGCACATTTTAGTATTTTAAAAAATGTTAAATATTTTAACAGCTATACATCCGTCTCCTCAACTTTATTTATAGCCTTAACCATAGTACTGGATACTTGGTTCCAATTGTCCTCTTCTCCTTCCAGATTGGGTGGAATCCTCTGTTCTTCAGATCTACTTCCCTTCCTTGTTTGGCATAAACCTCTTAGAACCCTCTGACATCTTGGTATTTCCCATTGCCTTGTCTAGGCTCTTGAGAATGAGCAGTTTTCTCAACAAGCTTCAGTTATTTTTTCCATAGGTTCTGCACTGACCCTATAGCTTCTTTCTTCAACCCTATTTTGAGCACTAGAAGCTTCTTATTATTGGAAAACCCACCTTTCTTCCTAACTTACATTTCTTTGTTCTGTTGGGGTTGGTACTCATTTATTATCAATCTAGTCATTGAACTTATACTCATTTGGTATCTGGGCTGGTTTTTTGTTTTCGTTTTTTTAAAGATTTTATGTATTTGTCAGAGAGAGAGAGAGAGAGAGAACAAAGCAGGGGGAGGGGCAGGCAGAGGGAGAAGCAGGCTCCCCTCAGAGCAGGGAGCCTGATGTGGCACTCCCTTCCAGGACTCTGAGATCATGACCTGAGCCAAAGGCAGATGCTTAACCAGCTGAGCCACCTGAGGTCTCCCTGGTATCTGGGTTGTTAATACTTGATCCCAGCTTCAGTGTAATTTGGTTTCTTTATGTCTGTTTGGTGCTTGAGTCAAGTCTGATCTCTGCTGTGTCCAGGAAGACTTGGGAGTGGGCCATTCCTGGAGCTTTACTGCGTCGCTGTAGTTGCCACAGAAAGCCAGAAACGGACTCCACAGTTCTGTGTCTCTTCCTGTTGCCCAACCTCCACTTCCTTTAGAGTTACTCACTGAGTTTCTGTGCCGTCCTACCCGCCCTCACATGTGTCTTGACCTCTCAGGTCTGCCCGGGAGTAGAGTGCAAGGGTAGTATGGACACCAGTGCCTGGGCAGGTTTCTCTCCAGTGTGGACAGCAGTTTCACGTAGAGCCGAGACTAGAGTGGGGGATTTACCTCAAGTGCAGAATTTAAGGGGCACCCTAAAATTCAGTAATCAACCTTAATAATGTTTTTATGCAATATTTAAAAAATAAAAATGAATACAAAAGCCACAATGAACAAAATATCAGAGCTTAAAATACAGAATCAGTTTGGGGAGCCTCAACTCTTGATTTCAGCTCAGGTCCTGATCTCAGGGTCATGAGAGGGAGCCCCATATCAGGTTCTGTGCTGGGCCTGAAGCCTGCTTAAAATTCTTTCTCCCTCTCTCTCTTCCTGCCCCCCACCCCTGCCTCCCACTTGTGGTCTCTAAAAAACTTCAAAACAAAACAGAATGAAACAGGATCAGTTTAACATTGCTGTGCCCAGCCATACTGCAGCCTGAGTCAAAAGGAAAACATCAGTAATACTGACTTTGTCTTTTTGTGCCCGTGGCAAGTGCCTCGCTCTGCTCTTCCTAGTCCCGACCCTGGTTGTACAGCAAACCAGAGGAAGTTTTCCCTGTCAGTGCAGGTGTATGCCTGATCCTTTTGGAGACTTAACAGCCTCTTTAGGTTTGCCCATGCCTGAGCTCTTTTTTCACTTGGTACGAAAGATTCCATCCACCCTGTCTGCTTCCTCTCACTGGGGAGCTAAGTCCTCCTCTTTATGATTGCTTTCTGATAATCCTGGGTAAAAACCATCTTCCAGGCTTTACCAGATAATGAGTGTTCTGGTGCTGAGGATTCCCCCACTCACTGACTCTGATCTGTGAGCCCAGCAAAGGTTATGATGCAGACCATGTTCCCCTGTTCAGATTCCTATGACTGTCCTTTCCCAAATAGATTTTGACCATTTTCTGCCATAGATCTTTGCGTATGATTGCAGATTCTATTTTAATGTAAAGCTAGTTTTTAACTGAAAAATTCTCACTCTTCAAGTGCAATTTTTAATACTCGGTTTTAACATTCTGTTCTGGACACTTTTTGTTAAAGGAACCTCTACTGGTTAAAATTATTGAAGCCTAGGGTGCCTGGGTGGCTCAGTGGGATAAAGCCTCTGCCTTCGGCTCAGGTTGTGATCTCAGGGTCCTGGGATCGAGGCCTGCTTCAAGGTCTCTGCTCATCAGGGAGCCTGCTTCCACCCCTCTCTCTCTGCCTGCCTCTCTGCCTACTTGTGATCTCTGTCAAATAAATGAATAGAATCTTTAAAAAAATTATTGAAGCCTAGATTGTATCAGAGCTCATGTAGTCTTTTTTTTTTTTTTTTAAGATTTTATTTATTTATTTATTTATTTGTCAGAGAGAGAGAGAGCACAAGCAGGCAGAGGCGGAGAGAGAAGTAGGCTTGCTGCTGAGCAAGGAGCCCGATGTGGGACTTGATCCCAGGACCCCGGGATCATGACCCAAGCTGAAGGCAGCAGCTTAACCAACTGAGCCACAGGCGTCCCAGAGCTCATGTATTCTATAATCATATTGGTACAAGGTTTCTTAGGGTCATCAGGGTCAAGGAACAGAACTTTAAATCAAATTAGATTAAGTAAAAAGGAATTTATTGGATAAATGTGGTAGAACCTTCCAGAACCCAGCAGTAGGAAGCAAAGCTGGATTTTGTGACTATTGGAAAATTTTCAGATGGCTCTTTTGTCTGTACCTCTCCCCTTGGAGCCACATAGTCTTGTACTGCAGCTTCTTCCAAGTGCCGGCTCATTTTCCTGCTTCTTTTTCTTTTTTAATTGAAGAAGAGCTGATGCACAATGTTACATTAGTTTCAGATGTATATAACATAGTGATTCAGCAAGTCTGTGTATTATGCTAGGCTGACCACACGTGTAGCTAACATCTGTCACCCTATAGCATCATTAACTATATTCCCTGTATTGTATCTTTTATTCCCACAACGTCTTCATTCCTTGACTGGAAGCCATTTTCTTGCTCAGGCTCTCAAGGGAGAATGTGCACCAGCTGCCCACTCCTGGTCCAGTTCAGTGTGGCTAAGAGATGGGGGTCACTTGATAACAACATATGTGATCATTATTTCAGCATGAGGTGAAAAGTTTGGTAAGCTAGACCACTGTGGTGTTTGCAGTGTATAATCATTAAGTCAAGTCTTTGTTTTCTGAAAGAGTATAGCCCTAGTGAGACAAAATGGTTTGCATGCAGGTGGGATATAATTAGGGTAAGAAAAGAACGTGGGGATGGGCATTCTGTGAGGTGAAAGTTCACAAAGGAGTTCTGGTTTGAGTACACTTGTATTTAGAGCCACAGCTTACTAATGAAACAGAAGAGAGGTATTCCAGATAGAGAATATAAGGAAAGAGAGTGGAGGCAACAGAGGATACTGTCCAGACAGCTCGGTTCAGTGTGGGCTGCTGATTATGATGGGCCTTGTAGACCACATTAAGATGGGGATTTAAAAAAATATATATTTTTTATTAATATATAATGTATTATTAGCCCCAGGGGTACAGGTCTGTGAATCGTCAGGCTTACACGCTTCACAGCACTCACCATAGCACATACCCTCCCCAGTGTCCGTAACGCAAACCACCCTCTCCCTAACCCCAACCCCCCAGCAACCCTCAGTTTGTTTTGTGAGACTAAGAGTCTCTTATGGTTTGTCTACCTCCTGATCCCATCTTGTTTCATTTTCTCCTTCCCTGCCCCCCACAACCCCCCGCCCTGCCTCTCAAATTCCTCATATCAGAGAGATCATATGATAATTGTAAGACGGGATTTTGATCTTACAGCTGGTTGAGAGCTAGCAGAGAATTATAAGCACAGAAACAACATTATTGGATTTGCTATTTAGGAGACCTCTGTTCATCATCTGTCTTGTACCAAGCACTGTGCTAGCCCTGAGGATTCCAAGAGGAATAAGAAGTTCCTGACATTTTAATCTTCTTTGGTGACCCATTTCTCAAGTGCCCCCCATCTCCTAGCCACACTGAATCTCTGTGATTTCAGTATTCAGAGTCCTTAAACTAGTGTTCAGTGAGGACATTCAAGTATCATAAAGTATAAATAGTACGCTTTATGTAAAAAAAAACACTTTGTAAAGTATCCCATAGTATGTCATAAAATATGAAAACATAACAAGCATTCTTGCTACCAAGGCAGAAAAGCACTCCCTCTTCACCTCAGCCTGCCTAGTGAAGAGATCAACATATCGCACATAATCACAACACATTGTGGGAAGTGTGACAGTGCAAGTAATGGCCAAATGTGTGGTAATAATGAAAGCATGGTGGTGATGGTTAGGAAAAGGGAGGACTTCACAGAAGGGGTGAACTTCTGTCGAGCAGAATATTGGGACAGGATATTCCAGGCGGAGGGAATAGCACAGGTGAACCTTCGTCACAGGGATAAAGCCGCAGAAAAGTTCAAGTTCTGAAAGCTTGGTGGGGGAGGAGGAGGGATCATTGGGAGCTAGAGCTGGAGGAGGCAGGGCTGTCTTTTAATTATATGTCATATGTTGTTGGTGGGGGTATAAAATGGTATAAGCCCTTTGGGAAAAGGTCTGGCAGTTTCTTATAAAATTAAATATATACCTGCTTGATGGCTCAGCACTTACACTCTTGGGTATTAGTTGTTGACCCAAAAAAAATATTTATTTTATGATACAAAAGACTTGTACAAGAATGCATATAGAGCTTCCTTTATAATAGCTCTAAACTGGAATTAACTCAATGTCTCTCTGTAAAAGAAAGGATAAACTGGTTAGCAATAAGAGTGATATACTAATACACTCAACAATATAGCTATTATGGTGAGTGAAAGATCCTTACATACAAAAAAGCCTATAGTGTTTGATTCCATTTATATGAAGTTCTAAAGCCCGCAAACCCAGCAATAGATGAAAAAGTCAGAACAGTGGTTGTCTCAAGGGGGGGATACAAGGGTGGGATTGTCTGGAAAGGGGTAGGAGGGAATTTTCTGAATGATGGAATGGTCTGATAATTTTGGTAGGGGTCTGGGTTGCATTGAGAGTATGTATTTATCAAAACTCATCCAATAATAAACTTAAGATTTGTACATTTCACTGTAAAGAGATTTTATTTCTGCCCTCCTTCCCTGCTCCCCAAAAGAACCATGAACTCTGGACACAAGTTAAAGAAATGCATGCTAAAGCCTCTAGGATGAAGTACACTGAGGTCTGTACCTTACTTGGAAATGGGTCAAAAATAAGATGAGTTTATATTTGCATAGATGATGATGTAAATGTGATTAAAACAATGTACCAGAATGTTAACATTGCAGACTCTAGGTGGTGGGTGTGTGGCTATTTGAAGTATGATCATCTCAACTTTACTGTGTGTTTGAAATTTTTCATAATAAAATGGAAGATATAAAGGTTCCTACATACTGCTGTGTAAGGAATTTGGGGAACCAATGAATGCTTTCTAGAGGAGTTACTAGAGGGGCACCTGGGTGGCTGAGCAGGTTAAGCCTCTGCCTTCGGCTCAGGTCATGATCTCAGGGTCCTGGGATTGAGACACATCGGGCTCTCTGCTCAGCGTCCCCCTTTCTCTCTGCCTGCCTCTCTGCCTACTTGTGATCTCTCTCTCTCTCTGTCAAATAAATGAATAAAATCTTAAAAAAAAAAAGGAGTTATTAGATATGAATCAGGGAAGAGGACTTATTGGGTATGAGTTGGGGATCTAATAGAGGAATTATTAGATAGAAATTCTAGAAGAGAAAGAGATTCAGGGCACAGAAACGGAGGACTGTATTTTAGTTCTCCTGGTAAGAAAAGAGGAGAGTGCGAAGGAGCACCAGGGATGGGGTAGAGAGAATGGATCCTGGAGAAGTTTAAGGGATAGAATTGTTAAGACTCAGTGAAATCAGCTTGGTGATGGCAGGACTTGGGAGGGGAAGAAAACTGTGAACTGGTGCGCAAGTCCAAGGGGGAGGGACCATACCTCGGGGATGGCGTATGGCAGTGATGGGTCGTACATCCAGAAATCCTGAACCTCAGACAAAAGGCCTTAGCGTAAAGTGAAGGTGGAATGCTCTAGAATTAACAGTTGGGAGCTGAGAGAATACCAGCCATCCTTTGCCTTTGCCAAAACCCCCGTTCTCCTTTGGAGAGTGTGGACCGGTAACACACATCTAGGCGTGGTGGAGACACACACCAGAGCTTGGATGTCTGCAGTCGGGGGCTGACAGAGCTGACCTCAGCCGCTCTGTCTGTTTGCACACCACTTATCAGAAGATTGCTGGCACCAGAGACTGAGACAGTTCAGGCCCAAGAGGCTCTCCACTTCTTCAGGGGAGGGATGCTGCAGGATGGAGCATGGGGTTGTTTGATTTCTTTTCCTTCTCCACCGAAGAGGGTTTTCATTTCCAGCTCAAGTGTTATTTTTAAAAGAAGGAGTGGTGCAGAGAGAAAGTGTCCCTGTGTGACAGCACAGAGATTTCTCTGCAGCTCTCCATGATGCTGCCCTGTGAGCACGCTGCCCACGTGACTGTCCAGTTGGCTCTCGTCTCCTGCAGCCCTCTGTAGAGCGAGGCTGAGTGCTCAGGGCTTTTTTCTCTGTAGGGTAGACCCCCTTATCCCCGGGGCCCTTTTCTCAAAATGTGTCCCTTGTATCCCAAACTAGAGTTTAATCTTCTGAAAGCCTGGGACTGTGTCGTGTTTTCTGTTGTTTGGGGTTTTTTTCTGGTGTGGGGGTGGGTATCCATTTTGGTGTTGGGCAGACACATCGTGTCACAAACACTGAGTACCTTTTATGCAGTAGGCATGGTGCTGGGTGGCAGAGTCAGTCATTGTCCCTGATCTTGTGCACTTTACAGGGTTCAGGGGAAGAAGGCATCAAACCAGGAATTACCTACCTAAGTATTTAATTACACTCCTGCTGTGTCCCAAAGGAAAAGTAGAGGGTCCTGTGTATAACAAGGGATTTAACTTAAATCAGAAGAAGGGAGTAGGGCCAGGGGCAATCAAGGAAGCCTCATCCAAGGAATAGCTTGAAACCCAAAGGATGCCTTGTAGGAGCTGGTCAGACCAAGGGTGCATAGGGCAAAAGGAGTAGCATGCACAGAAATCCTTAGGGAGGGTGGAGTATAAGCAACATTGAGGAAGAAAGAACGCAGCTGGGGTGTAGGAGTGAGACTGCCGAGAGGGCGCGTCCCATCATGTAGGGCCTTGCAGGCCGTCGCCAGCATTCGGAGCTTTATTCACAGAGGGGCAGCAAGCCACTGAGGGGCTCCACGCAGCTGAATGATCCTCACATTCCGTTTTTAAAAGATCATCACCCTGGCTGTAGTAGAGAGAATAGAAAATGGCTCTGTGTGACCCAGGAAAGCTGCTCAGTGGATTTAAGTGAACAAAGAACATGGCCCTACTGATGTGTCTTACCCTTTCTTTCTCCTTTGCTAAGCCTATGGGAATGAGACAGCAGTGGTGGGTTGGGGAGCTCGGGGAAGCCTCTCGTGCTTGGCCTAAGCTACTGGCGGACGCGGCCCTGGGTGCCCTGGCTCTGGTTCTGTTCGAGGACTTCTTCCCACGCCTCTGGGGTGTGTGAGCCAGCTCCATTTCTTAAACTCTAACCTTTTGTCCCAAGCAGCCAGGTGCCTTTCTGGAAATGTCTCTCTCTCTCTCTTTTTTTTTAAGAGACTTCTGCCAAACCCCTTCAGAGAAGCTCCCGAGCTGGGGCTGCTCTCCAGTTGTCCCAGTGCTGGAAAGGAAGAGCCCATTGCCATCTGCCCCACATTCAGCCTGGGCTGTGGACTTACTGGGTTGGGTTGGTGTTTCAGCACCACTGCCTGAGTTTGCCAGTCTCTGACTTTGTGCCCACGGTTCCTCTTGGGGGGAGGCGGGGGGAGAAAGTTGAATATTTCTAGTCTTCCCCCATCTGGGTGTTCTTTCTGCCCGATGAAGGGACTGCTTAAACATGTTCCCCAGAAGGAGCTCGCACATGGTGGATTTTTAATTTGAGGCAAATAAGGAGAAATTGAGGTTAAAAAAAAGAAAAGAAAACAACAAACTCCAAGTCCCCACTGAAATCAGTGTTGACAAATGATACAGATTGACCTTTTCTCCTATAAAATCTTTGTTGTGCTCCTTGCCATCTGTGATGGAGTTTTGAAAGTTTTCGTTCCTTCTGCAACTTTTGGCGAAGTCGTCCTCGATGTGAATATATAGTGGGTGTTTGTTGACCTCTCGGTTGTCACTGTCTGTGGGAGCTTGCAGACACTGCGGGCCGTGTACCCAAGCTCCCACCTGGTGGGCTGGAGAGGTCCCCTGGCCTGGCGCTGTGTCTTTTATTACCTCCCCTGGTAGCAGAGCTGTGCATGGTTTACTGCTAAAGGGAGGGGATGGGGGCAGGAAAAGAGTGGACCAAGGTGAGGGCCAGGAACTGGCACACCTGTATTCTAGTCCTGGCCCTGCTGCTAAGTGGCAGGACTAAGGCCACCTAAGCTCTTCTCAGTGCCTCAGTTTCCCAGCTGGCCAAATGGAGATTGTAATACATGCCCTGCTTACTTCACAAGGCTCTCAAAGATCAAAGCAGTGTTCTCTAGCTCAATCCCAACCTGAAAATAGATTTCCTTAACTGCAGAGGTTTGAAGAGATTTTTTTTTTTTTTAAGTTTGTTGCCTGAATTTAAAAATCAGGAGATTTGGGGGGCACCTGGGTGTCTTAGTTGGTTATGTGTACGACTCTCGAGCTCAGCCCAGATCTTGATCTCAGGGTTGTGTGTTCAAGCCCTGCCTTGGGCTCCATGCTGGGTGTGGAGCCTACTTAAAAAAAAAAAAATAATAATAATAATAATAAAAATAAAAACTAAAAACCAGGAGATTTCACAGAAAACTCCAGCTTCTCTTGGAAGTCAAAAAACTTGGCAACCCTCAGCTCACATTCCTTCGTGGTAGTGATGGGCTGGATTTGAGGAGTGGCTGCCTACAAGCATGGGGCATGCCCTTTCTGGTTGATGTGGTCCCCACCCCATAGACACAGCAAGTCTGTGTCACTGGTCCCTGTCTAGACATTTTGTGATAACTGGACTGTTTCCCTCCTTTGCATGATCTGTCTGCTCCCTATTGGCCTTTGGATCTTATGCCCTTGATTTCAAGAAGATATTCTGGATTTAGAATATACACTTACCATATGTCCCAGCAATTCCATTCCTAGTTATTTGCCCAAGAGAAATAAATACTTAATGTCTACAAAAAATGGACTTCTGGGACGCCTGGGTGGCTCAGTGGGTTGAAGCCTCTGCCTTCGGCTCAGGTCGTGATCTCAGGGTCCTGGGATCGAGTCCCACATCGGGCTCTTTGCTCAGCAGGGGGCCTGCTTCCTCCTCTCTCTCTGTCTGCCTCTCTGCCTGCTTGTGATCTGTCTGTCAAATAAATAAATAAAATCTTTAAAAAAAAAAAATGGACTTCTGTATGAACATTTTATTTATAACAGCCTGAAGTAGAAACAGTGGAACTATTCTTTAACAGATGAATGGTTAAACTATTGTGGAGAATGTCTATATAATGCAATATTAGTCTGCAATTTAAAAAATCCCAAACTACTGATACACATAACAATCAGAGTGAATCTCAGAAATATTATACAGAAGAAGCCAGACAGAATAGTACATACTGTTTGATTCCATTTATTCTGGAGCAAGCAAAACTAATCTACAGGACTGATCGCAGATCAGAAGTTACATGAGATAGTAGGCAGGGGGTGGTTGCCTACGCAGAGGCACAAGGAACTGTTCATAGTGATGGACTGATGGAGGTCATGGTGAAAGAGAGTATAAAGGTGTGAAAATTCATCAAACTCTGCACTTCGAAGGGTGCATTGTATTGTATGTAAAGTTGGTTTAAAGCATTTACAAAGACGAGGGATCTAGTTTGGGCTCTACCACTAACCAGCTTTGTGTATTTTTGTAAAAGGAGCTTAATCTCTCTATATTTCTTTCCTGTCAGGAAAATGAGGACTGTGGGTAATTCATCTGCCTCATTCAGTTATGGTGAAAATATAAATTGAAATGCTTTTGAAAAAGTATAAAGTCAAATACAGATGCTGGGTAGGGGCAAATTCCATAAATTCCTCTTTAGGGAAGAGAGGCAAGAACTGTGATAACCAGTGTGTGTGTGTGTGTGTGTGTGTGTGTGTGTGTGTGTGTGTGTGTGTGTATATATATATATATATATATATATATTCATTCCCCCCCTCCTTTGTGTACCACTGGCTGTGGGACTTTCTCCCCTGGCCATCAGTAAGATGAGGGGTTAGACTAGATCAGACAGAGGAAACTATGCTCAGAGACTTAGCCTTTCAGATGTGTTTCCTTTAGCTCTGTAGTGTCAGCCTGTCCAGTGTTAATTTAAAATGTGATTGTCACCAGTGTTTACATGTGGATATTTCACATACAGTTTTGAGTTCCCAGGTTATCTTTAGGAACTAGCAGACCTGGGTCCATATTCTTAGGGCACTGATTATCTGTAGTTATGTAGTGGCTGTTCTATATGTGAGCCATTGCTTTAGTTTCCCGTGGTCTTCCCCTGCCCCCACCACCTTCTGTAGACTTTTCTGTTCTCTGTAGTAATGATCAGAAGGAAGTTAATTAATTTTTGAGCGCCTGATGTATGTTAGGCGCTATAATACAGAGGGGAAACGAGGAGACAAAAATCTGTAATCTCATAGTGAGTGATAAGTACCCATCCACATCATTAAAAATTAGGAGGAGCTACCCTGTGACCAAGCAGTTGCATCAATAGGTATTTATCCAAAGGATACAAACATAGTGATTCAAAGGGGGCACCCGTACCCCAATGTTTATAGCAGCAATGTCCACAATAGTCAAACTATGGAAAGAGCCCAGATGTCTATCAACAGATGAATGGATAAAAAAGAGGTGAGATACACACACACACACACACACACACACACACACACTTACACACATACTCAGCCATCAAAAAGAATGAAATCTTACCATTTGCAATGACATGGGTGGGATAAGAGGGTATTATGCTAAGCAAAATAAGTCAGAGAAAGACAATTATCGTATGATTTCACTTATGTGTGAAATTTAAGAAACAGACGAACATAGGGAAAGGGAAGGAAAAATAAAATAAGATGAAAACAGGGAGGCAAACCATAAGAAACTCTTTAACCATAGGGAATAAGCTGAGGGTTGCTGGAGGGGAGTGGGTGGGGGATGGGGTAGCTGGATGATGGGCATTAAGGAGGGCACTTGGGATGAGCACTGGGTGTCATATGTAAGTGATGAATCCACTAAATTCTACCTGAAACTAATAATACTTTTTTAATAAAAAAAATTGGGGGTGGGGGAGCCTGGGTGGCTCAGTGGGTTAAAGCCTCTGCCTTCGGCTCAGGTCATGATCCTGGGGTTCTGGGATCTAGCCCCACATCAGGCTCTCTGCTTGGCAGGGAGCCTGCTTCCCTTCCTCTCTCTCTCTGCCTGCCTCTCTGCCTGTGATCTCTGTCTGTCAAATAAATAAATAAAAATCTTTAAAAAAAAATTTTTTAAGCCAAAATAAAAAAGAATGAGGGGGAGATATGCCCAAGAGTGTTATATATTTTAGGGAAAGTGGGAGAACACATGTTTCTTTGTGGGAATAAAAGAATGGTCCAACATATTTAAGGAGCTAAAGTGTGTCTGTGTCAACATTTGTCATGGCTGTTTCAGTTGATTACCTCACACCATGGAATGAATCCTTTGTCCCTTTGTGATTCCATAAATTCATGAATTTCCCCTCAAAGTGGATCCCAATGCAACCGTAGGGAATATCTTAGCGTTTCAGAAAAGAATGCAAGTAGGCCGAGGGGCTGGCACAGATTCCAGCGGGCAGATTGGCACAGGCTGTCTTGCACGTTAGCTTTTCTTACCTCTGTCCAAACTGTCCCCAGCTCAGCTTTAGGTTTTTCCATTTCATCAAGGTTTTGTGATGCAGCTCAATCTGAAATATGCATCTCTGCTGACAGTCGTATAGTTGCCTTCTTGTGTAACAGTCTGGGCTCTGTTTAGCCGTGGCCAAGAATCTTCGTCCCCTGATCTGTACTGGGGCCTCGGGCCTGTGCTTGAGCAGTACCTCGAGCAGTGTTGTGTCCCCTGTTCTTTTGAACCAAGTAATGTACATCTCTAGTTGGTCGACTGCACAGGGCTAGCAACCAGCATCTTTAAACTGACACATCCTAGCAGCCTTTGAATTTGATCAAGGAGCTCTGACTTAACATGCTTGTCACCTGCATATAAGCCCTTTTGTGGGCATAGAAGCTAAATCATGTGGTTCCATCTGTGTTAGGCACACAGGTTCATTGCTTTACCTTCAGATCTGTGATGGTCACAGGCTTGGGGAATCTTGGCTGGCTCATCTCAACCCTTTGTGCTTGCCTGGATCGTGACGTAGACATCTGTCACATTTCTTCAGTTTCAGCTGGAAAGGTCATCTTGCTGCCTGGCAAAGAAAACCACACTGCTCCCATCTGGTGGCAGTTGTCTCGGATTGCTGCGTCATCAGCCTGCTTCCGAAAGGACTGCCCTGTCCTCCGGTGGTTCCGTGCGTCACAGAACTGGAGAAATGGCCCTTCCCACCTCAGGTTCTGCAGCACTGTTTGGTGTCTCCTTAGTATCTAAAGGGGCTGTTACACAGACTTTCTCTGAGATGAATAAAGTGGAAAGAGCGTTGTTTGGACAGTTAGCAGAATGACAGCTTCTGCATAATTAGCCATGGGACTCCTAAGCCTCACTCAGTTTGTCTCTTCATAAAGCAAAATGCCAAGATTAATTCTCTCTAGGAGCACTGTTGATACAAAGTCTGTAGACCTGTGATTTAAAAAAAAAAAAATTGAAATACCTGGGGTGCCTGGGTGGCTGAGTCGGTTAGGCGTCAACTTTCAGCTCAGGTCATGATCCCAGGGTCCTGGGAGTGAACCCTGCATCAGGGCCCCCGCTTAGCGGGGGAGCCTACTTCTCCCTTTCCCTCTGCCCTGCTTGTGCTCTCTCTCACTCTATCTCAAATAAATAAATAAATAAATAAATATCTCTCTAAAAATTGAAATATCTATAAAATGACTACTTGGGCTGTTCACAAAATAATTTTGAATACATATAGACATTTAATAATTTATATTAGCATTTCTGATTCTGATTGGAAATAAGACACATCATGAATTTAATAGCTTTTTGGGGAAAAGAAGATCAACTACTGCATTCAATGTACATATTTATCGCAAGAAAAATTCTAATATCCTAAAAATTCGAATGTGAAAAAATATGCGTCTTAAAATGGAGATTGTGTCTATATGTCATAACACCCCTACTTGTCAGTACATGGTAGTGTTGTAAACAAATTTTTAAAGTGAATTTCTAGAATTAAAATTGACAATTGAGCAGTGTGAATGGACTGTAAAGTATTACAAGAAAATGGGAAATGTTACTGAGACACAAAGATTCAAGATGACTGTGGAAATTAAAGACGTCACGGCGAATCTCCATGTTCACCTGACTCTGAAGAAGGAGGCTATGATAGGAAATGTACAAACATGCCGTTTGGTAGACATTGTCAACATGCACACTTGGAACATTTGAGTTCACTAACGTTTTTGTAAACACAGAATTAATGTGTGTATCAGATGAAAATACGCAAGAGTGCTTTCCGATTAAAGCTCTCTTTGGTTATAAGTTGCAGAAACCTAGACAAGGAGACTTGGAAAAGAATGCACATTGTGAGGCTACACCAGGAAATGGCCCCGGGCATCAACAGACAGGTGCTCAGGTGCCGTTGGGCCTCAGAGGAGGTAGGGGGAGATTCAACAGGACTCCAGTCTTCTGCCTCACGATCTAGAGAGTCACTGCTTTTGCTCTCTATCAGTTTTGCATGTGGCTGCTAGCCTCAGCACTACACCCGAGCCTCCGCTCAACTTCCCACACTGGTGACTTCCCTCTGTGTCCCTCTCCATCCAATCAAGGATCACCTGTGTACAAAGAATAGCCTCGAAACTTTGTTGTTGTTGCTGCTGCTACCCAGGGTCAATACGTGGGATGGTTCAAGCTAAATTATGATGGTCTATGAGCAGACAGATGGACTAAGTGCCCAGTCTTACTAATGCTTATCCCAAAGCTTTCAGCTTTGACAGCTTTGCAGCACCGTATCTCTCTATAACCCCCATTAACAATGGCACTGAACACCTCCTGCAGTGTTTGGGGAATGAGATCGAAGGAGGGAGTTCTAAGAATCTGTGGAATGCTAAGGTGTAACCAATCCAGAGCATTTGAGGATTTCTGTTAGAGTTATATAAAAAAAAATTTTAATGAATTTTGGTCTTTAAGAGAAAGGTTTGATGTGGGTGTTAAAACATCTGCCCACTAATTGAGTTATACTTTCCTGGCGTCTGCTGTGTTGAGGAACACTTTGATACCTATATTTTGTGTCTTCTCAGTAGCCCATAAGGCAGGAAAAACAGGAGAAATCCTCAAGGTCACTTGTCGATCGAAGTTGGGGGAGGGGTGAGGAGGGTTGAGAAGGAAAAGAAAGCATCTTGAGTTTTACAACTGTTATACAATTATTAAAATAATTTCCAAGCCTCTCTGGTTAAGTGCTGAGTTAATTTTTTTTTTTTTTAAGTTCTTGGTTGAATCTAATCTCTTTGAGCCTCTGTTTTCTCTAGCTAGTCATTGTCCTTAAGGGAAAAATAATACCCAACCTCACAGGATTGTAGTAAGAATTCAATAAGAACTCAAAGTGCCTAGGACAGTGGTTGGAATATATTTCTTTTTTCTTCCATCTGTTTGTTCATCTGTTTATGGGTAGGTTTTTTGCAAGATAATTACTATTCTTCTCTTTTCCTGACATAGGTGTTCAGCAGTTTTTCTGACTCTTGCCATCCAATCTCATGGTAATATCCCTGAGACCCTTGAATCCAAGAGTGCCTTCTAGGCCAGGCCAGCTCTTAGGCCCAGCTGATGATGGCATTGGTACCATTAACAGTGACAGCACAAAGCTGCAGCCACTGTGGTTGTCTGACTGGCTTTTTGAACATGACTCAGCTTGTATGTGTGTTTCCCTCACAGGTGGATTTGCCATTGTGTTTCTGGTGAGGACAAGCAATGGAATGAAATGTGCCTTGAAACGCATGTTTGTCAACAATGAGCATGATCTCCAGGTGTGCAAGAGAGAAATCCAGATAATGGTAAGGCTGCCCCTGAGACTTGGGATTGCTTGTTGAAAATGTGCCCTCTCCTAAGAAGGGTGATGGGGGGTTTGGGGAGGCTTGTTCCTTCCCTGAGATGGCAGAGGAGCCTCAGCACAAGATGCGAGTGAAGAGGCTTGGCGGTAGAGCTTGCTTCTGCCAGTTTGGTCACCGTTAGCTGGAGGTTGAGGAGGAAGGAGGGTGCTGAGAGAATTGACCAACTTTTAAGGTCAGAGAAATGCTTGTGCATCGGGATAAGTTTATTTCATGACTTCATTCCCAGAACTAACTATGGAATTTAATCCAGAAACCCTAGCTCTCCATTGAGCCTCCTCTTCTAGACTTGTCTACTCCCAATCCTGGTTTTTATCCCTCTTGAGCTTCTCAGCATTCTGTGAATATACCTTTGTGTTTTATACGTGTAGTTCTGTCCTCCAGAGATGGTTTTTCCTTTTCTTGGACTAGAAACCTCTTACTCATACATACCCTATGATTTCTTTTATAAAAGTCCAAGAACGAGCAAAAGTGATCTGTGGAAACAGAAATCAGGAAGTGGTCATCTGAGTGTGGGAAATTGACTAGAAGAAGGTGTGTGGGAACTTTCTGGGCCATAGAAACATTCTATATCTTGTTTTGGGTAGTGGTTATACAGGGCTATACAAGTGTTAGAATTCAACTGAATACCTTAAGATCTGTGCCTTATTACTATATGTAAATTATACCTCACATCTTTTTTATTTTTTATTTATTATTATTATTTTTTTAAAAGATTTTATTTATTTATTTATTTGACAGATAGAGATCACAAGTAGGCAGAGAGGCAGGCAGAGAGAGAGGAGGAAGCAGGCTCCCCGCCGAGCAGAGAGCCCCATGTGGGGCTCGATCCCAGGACCCTGGGACCATGACCTGAGCAGAAGGCAGAGGCTTTAACCCACTGAGCCACCCAGGCGCCCCTATACCTCACATCTTAAAAACTTTGTTTTCACAATTCAGATTCATACTGTGTTTAAAGAAAGAGTCCCTGTCAGAGATATATGCTGAAATATTTGTGGATGAAATAACATGATGTCTTAAAGTTAATGAGTAGATTTAGAAGAGAAAGTTGGCAGAGGGTTACAATCGAAGAAGAGCGGTGGGTATGTGGGAGTTTGATAGTCTCTTACTTTCACTTCTATTTGATATTATACATTAAAAAACTTAAGTAGTCTTTTTTTTTTTTTTTTCTTTAAGAGAGAGATCAAGTGTGGGGGGAAGGGGCAGTGAGAAAGGGAGAAAGAGAATCTTAAGCAGGCTCCACACCCGACACAGACACAGGCTCAGTCTTACGATCCTGAGATCATGACCTGAGCTGAAATCAAGAGTCAGAGGCTTAACTGACTGAGCCACCCAGGGGCCCCCTTAGATAGTCTTTTATTCCTTTCTGTTTCCACAATACTTTTGTTTATGCCAATTATATTGCTTATCTTTTTATCTTATAAGTAATTCTGCCATCAGAAGGTAAGTTTTTTAAAAAATCAGGACTGGGGCGCCTGGGTGGCTCAGTGGGTTAAGCCTCTGCCTTCAGCTCAGGTCATGATCTCAGGGTCCTGGGATCAAGCCGCACATCGGGCTCTTTGCTCAGTGGGGAACCTGCTTCCCCCTTCTCTATCTGCTTGCCTCTCTGCCCACTTGTGATCTCTATCAAATAAATAAATAAAATCTTTAAAAAAAATAAAGAAGGTCCGTCTTTAAAAAAAAATTAAAAGTAAAATAAAAAATCAGGACCTTTATATTTCAGCAGCCTGCTTGGCATAAAGTAAATACAGTCGATCCTTGAACAATACAGGGGCTGGGGAGTTGACCTCTGAAGAATTGAAAATCCTCATATTACTTTCAGCACCCCCAAAACTTAACTAGAAGCAGCCCGCTGTTGACTGCGAGTCTTACCGGTAACATAAACAGTCAACGCACATTTCGTATGTTGTATGTATTATACATGGTGTTCTTGAAATAAAGGAAGCTAAAGGAAAGAAAATATTAAGAAAATCATCAGGAGGGGCACCTGGGTGGCTCAGTGGGTTAAGTGGCTGACTCTCGATCTCAGTTTAGGTCTTAATCTCAGTGTTGTGAGTTCAAGCCCCACTTGGAGCCTACTTTAAAAAAAAGAAAAAAAAATCATAAGGAAAATAACATTTACTGAACTGTACCATATTTAAGTGAAGTGATAATACACATCTACATTCATGCTGTTCAAACTCCTGTTGTTCAGGTGTCATCTGTACTTAATAGACTTTTTGGATGAAATGAATGTATGAATAATGGTAATATCTGATTCAAATATTCACCTAGAGATGATTACTTTATGCCCAAAAGGTCCAAAAAGAGGTCCAAAAAAATGAGTGAAGGTGGCATTGTAGGGATTCCACTAGACTTTGCTTCCCTGTTCTCCGCTGTGGAGTTGGCCCTTCGGGCGCTACTTAGAGTAACCAGCTGTACGGCAGTTGGGTGAACTGAAAAAGACCTCGGGATTTTAGAGAGCCTCGTACTACTTTAGATTCCAAAAAGCTGAAACCATTTAAGAAACCATTTGCTGAGAGAAATAAGTGTTGTCATCATCATTGCAAAACAATAACAAAAAACCCCAAGGCTCAAATACATGGGGGCCCCAGATCCGTCCTCAAAGCATCAGTGTGCCCCCACGCCCCTCCACAGAGGACAACCAGACTCACTGCATCTCCGGCCAGCAGCCACTGGGTTTTCTGGCTGCTTCTCTTTGCCCCTCCTCCCCTTGTCCCTGCCTTGCTGAGCTCTCTCACACACACTCCCTTTCCTGTATTTGCTTCTGCTGTTTCCTCTGCCTGGAATGCCCTTCTCATTCATTCTCTGGCATTATGAAAGTAATCCCATTCTTTAACTTTCTCCCACTCGTTCAGAAACATGTTTGAGGGCTGGCTCTGTGCCAGGCGGGTGTGGAACTAGGAGGACATAGGCCCCTTACGAGGTCACAAATTAACACACCCGATCGGGAACTCGGTTACATGAATTCAAGTTCTGGTCCAGCTGTGTATTAGCTGGGGAAGATTTGGTTCTGTTTTGAGTTTATATTTTTTCACAACTTAAATCACATAGGTAAACTAAGCTTTTTCCCCAAAACTTCAAGCACTTCCCTGAGGGGCCCTCCTCTGTCACTGTAACATCCCAGAGACAACCACTTTTGGTTGATTCATTTGATGTGTTTCAAAATAACATGCTGATATTGCTAGTTCCTGATTTTTTTTTCTCCATTTTAGGCAATATATAGTATGGAAAGCAAAAATTTAGCTCTCTTTCATTCCCTGCACATCCTTCTCCCCAGATACCTGCAATCATGCTCACTTCCCATTCTGCTGCAAGAAGTTTTGGCAATATGTTAGTCACAGTAGTATTAGTTTTTACATGTATGAAAACACTGATCTTGCAGAGTCTTCTGGTGACTAGATTACTATTCCTTTTCTGTATAACTCTGTTTTCACTGGAATTAATAATCTTTTTCAATTTTTTGGTCTGTCTTTCCTGTGTACTTTTCAGCAGTTTAACCCCAAACTCTCCCTAGGCTCTAGAAATCATTAAAAAAAAAGAATACTTTTAATTGCATTTATGTGTTCTGTCCATTTAATCTTGAAGAAATCTCAGTCGCTTAACTCAGTGAAATCTGGTTTGGTTGCTCTCTAGGCCCAATTTACAGTCTTATCTTGGAATTTCTTAGTCATTCCCTTTGCCTCACTTTTTTGTTAGATTTCCTGACTTGGGTTTTTTGCTTTACTTCCTCATTTTGGTGGAGCTTATCCTGTGGTAGCTTCCTTATTCATAGTAGGTAAATTCTTGAGACCTTAAAAGTCTGGAAGTGTCTTTATTTTATGCTCACACATATGAAACCTTGTGTATAAAATTCTGGCTCAGAAATCATTTCATTCAGGTATTTGAAAACATGGCTGTACCATGTATTTTAGCTTTCACTATTGTGCATAGGAAGTTCGAAGTCATTCTAATATCGGCTCTCTGTGACCCATTTTTTTCCCCCTAGAAATTTATGTTTCCCCTTTGTTTACAGTGTACTGAAATACCTTGATGATACACCTTGCTGTGTACATTTATTATTTATTAATAAATGGTGTCCCCATGTAATCAAGAGACTCCTATCCTTGCATTGTGAGGAATTTTGGCCTGTCTCATTTGGTGATTTCCTTTTCTGTCTTCCTTTTGTCTGAAGTTGCTGTTATTTTGGATGTTGGTTCTCCTGAGTTGATTTTCTAATATTTCGTGTTTTCTCCCTTTTCTTTTTCTTTCTTTTTTTACCCCCTCTCTACTTTCCGGCAGATTTCCTCAGCTTTACATTCCAAACACCCTGTTGAATTTTTTATTTATCAGGCTTTTTAATTCCTAAGACCTTTCGGTTTGTTTTTGTTTTGATTTGAACTTTGATGAAATCCAGTTGATCTATTTTTTCTTTTTGTGGAACATGTTTCTGGTGTCATTTCTTAGAACTCTGCCTGCCCCTTGATTCTGAAGATTTTGCCTTTTTTTCCTTAAAATTTTTATAGTTTTACGTTTTACATTTAAGTCTGTGGTCCATTTTGAGTAAATGTTATGTAAGGTGTGAGACTTTTATTGAGATTCATTTTTTGCTTATTTGTTCCAGCAACCTTTGTTGAAAACGCTGTCTTTCTTCCATTGAATATGTTTGTCAGAAATTAGTCAGGCATATTTGTGAGGGTCCATCTTCAGAACGTCCTCTTTCTTTTTTTTTCTTAAAGATTTTATTGATTTATTTGATAGAGACACAGCGAGAAAGGGAACACAAGCTGGGGCGTAGGGAGTGGGAGATGGAGAAGCGGGCTTACTGCTGAGCAGGGAGCTGGATGTGGGGCTCAAACCCAGGACTCTAGGATCATGACCTGAGCCAAAGGCAGATGGTTGATGACTGAGCCACACAGGTGCCCCAGCCCTCCTCTGTTCTGTTCCCATTAATCTATATGGCTTTACCTCTACCAAATACCACACAACCTTGATTACTGTAGTTTTGTAAAAAGTCTGATTCCTCCTCCTTTTTTCCCCCTAAAATTATTTTACTTATTCTCATTTTTTTTGTCTTTTCACATAAATTTTAGAATAATCCTTATCTACAGAATGTCTTGCAAGTATTTTGATAGGAATTCCGTTAAACTTATATATGAATTTGGGGAGAATTGACATATTTTCTGTTCAGTTTTCCAATAAATGAACATGGTTCATCTCTCCATTTATTTGTATCTTTGATTTTTTTTCATCGGCTCTAAGGAAGCTTTGTACATATTCTTAGATTTAGACATAAGTTTTTGGTTTTGTTTTGAATGGTTATAAATGGTATTGGATTTTTGATTTTGGTGTCCATGTATTTATTGCTAGTATGTAGAAAACCAGTTGATTTTTTACTCATTCATTCATTCATTTTAGAGAGTGCCGGTGTGAGTGGGGGGAGGGGCAGAGGGAGAGAGAATCTCAAGCATACTCTTGACTGAGCGCAGAGCCCAACACGGGGCTCAATCCCACAACCCCGAAAGCATGACCTAAGCTGAAATCAAGAGTTGGACGCTTAACTGACTGAGTCACTCAGGTGCCCCAAACAAATGATTTTTCTGTGTTTATTTTTTATCCTGTAGCCTTGCTAAATTTGTTCACTAGTTTTGGAATTTTTTAAAAAAGAATTTATTTATTTGGGAGAGAAAGAATGAGAGAGAGAGAGAGAGAGAGCATAACAGGGGGGAAGGTTAGAGGGAGAAGCAGACTCCCACTGAGCAGGGAGCCTGATGTGGGATTCAGTCCCGGGATTCCAGAATCATGACCTGAACGGAAGGCAGCCACTCAACCAACTGAGCCACCCAGGCATCCCTAGTTCTAGAATTTTTTTCTATATTCCTTAAGATTTTCTATATAGACTATTGTGTTACCTGCAAAAAGAGGCAGTTTTATTTCTTCCTTTCTGATCTGTATCCTTTTAATTTCCTTTTCTAGTCTTCTTGCATTGGCTAGAATTTGCAATACTATGTTGGGTAAGAATGGTGAGTGGACATCCTTGCCTTCCTTCCAATCTTAGGAGGAAAGAATACTTTCACTATTAACCATAAGTTTAACTGTGGTTTTTTTAAATGAATTTAAAAAATAAATTTGAGGAAGTTTCCCTCCGTTCCTATTTTTCTAAGAGTTTTTAATCATGAATGGGTGTGTTGAAGTTTGTCAGATATTTTTTCTCTGCATCGAGTGATATGCTCATGTGGTATTTCTTCTTTAGCTTTAACATGGTGGATTATATTGACTGATTTTCAAATATCGAACCAAACTTGCATCCCTGTAGTAATCCCCACTTGGTCATGGTTTATAATTATTTTTATTTATTTTTGAATTCTATTTGTTAATATTTTGGATTTTTACAGCTATAGGGAGGGTTAATGGTCTGTAGTTTTGGGAGTTTTATTAAGCTTTTTCTGGTTTTGGTATTAGGGTAGTTCTGGCTTTATAGTATGAGTTGGGAGATGGGAAGTGTTCCCTCCTCTCTGTTTTCTGGAAAAGATTTTGTAGAATTGTAGAATTGTTCTTCTCCAATTAAGCATTTGTTGGAATTCTCCAGTGAAACCATCTGGGCCTGGGAATTTCTCTTTTGGCAGTTATTAATTTATAAAATCAGTTTCCTTAATACTTATAAGGCTATTTAAATTATGCTTTATATTAGGTGTGTTGTAATAGTTTGTATTTTTGTGGAATTGGTCCGTTTCATTTAATTTAAGTCCAATTTATGCATGTAGAGTTCGCTGTTAGTGATATTCTTGTATTATCCCTTAATTGTTCCGGGTCTGTGATAAAAATCCTGATTCATTCCTGATATTGGTAATTTGTATCTTATTTCTTTTTTCTTTGTTGGTATTGCTAGAGGTTTGCTGCTTGATGTTTTCAAAGACCCATTGCTTTGTTTAATTGATTTTTCTCTATTTTTCCATTTTTTATTTCATTGATTTTTATTTTTATACTTATTTATTATTTCTTTCTTTCTGCTTGCTTGGGTTTATTTTGTTCTTTTTTTCCTAGATACTTGAGGTGAGAGTTGACACACTGACATATCATTATCACCAAGAGTTCATAGTTTATTTTAGGTTAATTTGGTATTACACATTGAGTTTGGTATTGTGTTATGGATTTTGACAAAAGTATAAAATGTATCTACCATTATAGTATATGGAATAGTTTCACTACCCCAGACATTGCCTGTGCTCTGCCTGTTGATCCCACCAAATTGCCCAACCCCTGATAACCACCGATTTTTATTTTATTGTCTCCATAGTTTTGCCTTTATTTAGAACATCGTATAGTTGCAGTCATTCTGTGTGTAGCCTTTTCAGATTGGCTTCTTTCACTTTATATGAATTTAAGTTTCTTCCATGTCTTTTCATGGCTTGATAGCTCATTTCTTTGTAGAGCAGAATAATAGTCCATTGTATGGATGTTTCACAGTTTATCCATTCGTCTATTGAAGAACGTCTTGGTTGCTTCCAAGTTTTAGCAACTATGAATAAAAGCCACTATAAACATCTGTGTGCAGGTTTTGTGTGGGTAAAAATGTTCAGCTCATTTGAATATATTGCATAGATTATCAACTAAGCAACTATTATTTCAACTTTGAAGCTTTTTTTTTGTTTTTAAGCCAGTACTTAAATTTTTATTTTAATTTTACTCTATGTTTTAAAAATAATTTTTCTATTGTGGTCAAAACCAACTAAAAGTTTACCATCTTAACCATTTTTAAGTACACAGTGTTTTTAACTGTTGGCACAGTGTATGTAGCTGTTTTATGTACCTCATGTAAGTGGAATCATACAGTATTTGTCCTTCTATGACTGGCTTATTTCACTTACTATACTATTCTCATGGTTCATCCATATTGTAGAAATGACAAGATTTCTTTCTTTTTTAAGGTCGAGTCCTTTTCCATTATAAATATATGCCACATTTTCTTTAGCCATTTATCCATCAGTGAACATTTAGGTTGCTTCTACCCGTTGGTTATTGTGAATAATGCGCAGTGAACACGGATGCGCAAATATGTCTTCAAGATCCTGCTTTTTTTTTTTAAGGTTTTTTTTATTTATTTGACATAGAGAGATCACAAGTAGACAGAGAGGCAGGCAGAGAGAGAGGAGGAAGCAGGCTTCCTGCTGAGCAGAGAGCCCAATGTGGGGCTCGATCCCAGGACCCTGGGATCATGACCTGAGCCGAAGGCAGAGGCTTTAACCCATTGAGCCACCCACGCGCCCCCAAGATCCTGCTTTTAATTCTTTCAGATATACACCAAGAAGTGGGATTTCTGGGTAATATGGTAATTCTGTGTTTAATTTTCTGTTTTCCACTGGTGGCCGTACCAATTTACATTGCTACCAACAGTGCACAAGGGTTCTAATACCTCCACATCCTTGCCGGCATTTGTTATTGTCTGTGTGTGTTTGTTGAATAATGGCATCCGAACAGGCATGAAGTGTTACTTTCTTGTGATTTTGATTTGCACTTTCCTGATGCTTAGTGATGTTGAGCCATCTTTTCCTGTATTTGTTAACCATTTCTTTGTATAGCTTTTAAATATTCTATTTAATGTTACATATATTGGTTATACAAGAATACGTTATATACATAGATATAGTGTGTATATGAAGGTGGAAGTCTGGGCTCCCCACTTGGCTTTTGCTCGCGTGTCTGCAGGGAGGCGCTGCAGTTTTTTTCTGTGATTTTTGGCTGGAATAGAGTAGTTAGTGTCTGTGAATTTCTGTCTTTCCAGGCTGCCTTTTCCTGGCTTTGGCTAGAGAGAGTGGCTTTTATTGGTGTTTTTAACTCACCAGTTGCTTCAGTTTCTAGTCTGGTATATATGGGACAAAAAGAAAACTCGGGCAGCTCACCATCATTTCATTCCTCGGGCTCTAAAGTTTCTAGCTAGGCTGTTTTCTGTCCACATATCAGATCCTTCTTATTATGCTTTTTAAAATCTATTCTAGTGTCCAGAGTATTTATATTTAGTTGTACTTAGAAGGGAAAATAAGCAAAAGCACCTTGACTCCATTTTCCCGGAAATGGAAGTCTTCTTCAGTTTGTGCTTTTTTTTTTTTTCCTTAAAGATTTTATTTATTTATTTGACAGACAAAGATCACAAGTAGGCATAGAGGCAGGCGGCGGCGGGTGGGGGGAGGCAGGCTCCCTGCCGAGCAGAGACCCCCCCGATGCTGGACTTGATCCCAGGACCCTGGAATCATGACCTGAGCCGAAGGCAGAGGCTTTAACCCACTGAGCCACCCAGGCGCCCCAAGTTTGTGTTTTTTAAAAAACAAACTCTTTACATCATTTAGTAAGACTTTAGAAGGAAGCAGCAATAAAAGGAAGTATTCAACTTACTTAAAAATTTTTTTCTTACCATTTTAATCAAAAGCCCTTTGGGATGTTTTTAACCTTCCTAGGCTCAGACTTCTGTCAGATAGAGGCCAGACCCTAACCCTACCTCTCTCAAACAGTGTCAGAATTGTGAAAGGAATTGGAGGAGGCAACATGCTTTATAACAGGCTAAGGCTTGTGTGTTAGTGGTTGGAGAAGCAGCGTCCTCTCTGCACTGACAGCAGAGTGAGGATGTGTGTGTTGCACGCACCCAAACTCAAGAATGGTTAGTGGTTTCAACAGAGACATTTTATTTTGACAAATGCCATGTACCATTTACCAGGGTATGGTAGGAGGCCTTTAATAACATTTGGGACATGTGCCCTAATGGAACCAAAGGGATTTGGGTTTCTGGCAGACAATTGGAAGCTGAGTTTTGGAGTTCAGATTCCTTTACCCAAAGGCAGGAAAAGATGAATTAGTTTCAGACTTAAAGGGGTAAGAACTGAAGCCCAAGATGTACCAAGTGCTGTTCTGTTTTCACGTCTCCTGGCCCAGATGGATTCCATCTGTGGTGAGCTTGATAGTGAGGACAGGGAGCTACCACCAGTGACATTTGAAGCCTTGCTTTCAACAGAAGAGCTTGAAGATTTGAGGCAAGAAAATGTTTCCATATTCCTAAATGAGAAGGAAGGAAGATTGTGCACAGTAGGGACATCAGGATTGATGGGGGACAAGAATCTGGAACAGATTATTTAAAAAGATGCTTTGAAGCTGTTTTTTGTGTAAGAAAAGATATGTGTGTTTGTACATAATGCATAATATATACTGTTTGGATTTGCCTGAACAAAACACTGAAAGGATGCGAGAGAAAGGGAGGAAGGGTGAATGGGAGAAAGGGAAAGAAAGAGGGAGGGTTCCTTATAGAGGATGAGTACTGGAGTAGAAAAAAATTTCCTTTTTTTTTTTTTTTCTTTTTGAATGTTAGTATAGTATTTATTTTAAGCAGGGATCCAAAGAACCTTCAGGTTGGGTAAGAGCAGGCCATGTCATATCAACATCATGGCCTTTTTGGGAGGGTTTCTGGATGGGAACCTCAGGGGAGTGCACTAGGTCAGTGTCTAAAAATTGTGTCATTTGGGTAAGGACACTCACCAGAGGTCTGTGAGCAAGTTGGAGAGTCTAGGCTGGATTCTAGGAGTAATAGCTACTGTGGTTTGGTTCCTGATCAGTGGTTTGATATTAATTTGGAGGAAGATTTTTTGAAAAAAGCCCTGCAGCTTACCATTAGTTTTATGTTATTTTACATTCAGCAAATAACTTGGTTAAAGGGAAGACACACTTATCAATTATGTACCTAATATAAAGTTGGAAAATATAACCACTACATTGGGTAATAGAATCAGGATCCAAAATGATCCTTATGAATTGAAGCAATGGACTGATTCTAATGAGATGAAATAACAAGGCAAGGTCATACACTTGAATTTTGATTTTAACAATTCTACAAGTATAGTTCTGGGAAGGCAGAGATTTAAAGCAGTGTAAAATGGAAAAAGACTAGTATTTTAGCGGTCAATTAACTCAGTATGAATGTGTAGTGTAATGCAGCTGCCAAAAGGATAAAAATGCCATTTTTAGCTACGCTAATAAAATGAATAGTAGGTGATGAGGCTGGTCTGCTGTGCATGAGTCAGACCACACCTGGAGTATTCCATTCATTTCCTGGGGCCATTCTTGTCAAAGGGATACAGACAAAGCGAAGCATTTAAGTGGTGATGCAACTAAAAAAAGTGTCTATGAACATAGGTATATTTAACCTAGAGAAGAAAAAATTTAGAGTGTAAATAATAATATTTCAATTGTTTAGAAAGTGAAAAAGAAGACTTGTTCTTTTTGCTCTGAAGGGAGCAAGAGCTGGAAGTTTCCAGTTGGATGTAGGGAAGAACTCATCAACAGTACAAGCTGGCTGCAGTCGGGCTGAGGGTCCAAAGAAGTGACATTATTGTAAGAAAACTGCTTCTCAAAAGGCTCTAGTAGGGATTACATTTTGAGCTGCCTGACTACTCTGGATGAGTGCTGCTCGGAGAACCTTGTTTTCCTTTTCTTTCTCCCTCTTGCGTGTTTATTTTTTCCCTAGCTTGCCATGCTACTTTTCTTTGTAAATTGAGATAAAAATTCACCCTTTTAAATATAATTCAGTGATTTTTAGTATATTCACAGGTCATTTACCCATAACCTTGTATCTAATTCCAGAACTTTTTTTTTTTTTTTCATCATCTCTGAAGGAGACCCATCCCTGTTAGCAGTCACTCCTCATGCTCACTTTGCCATAGTCTTTGGCAAGCATAGTCCACTTTCTGGTATATGTTTGGGACATTTCATATAAATAGAATAATCTAATATATGGACTGTTATGACTTCTTCCACTTAGCATAATGTTTATGGTTTAACCATGCTAAGCATGGATGAGTGCCTTCTTTATCCATGTGATAGCATGTGTGAGTACCTTTTCCCTTTTCACGGCTGCTTAATACTCCGTGTGTGTGTGTGTGTGTGTGTGTGTGTGTGTGTATCACATTTTGTTTATCCTGATGGACATTTCAGTTGTTTCTGGTTTTTGGCTGCTAAGGACATTTGTGTACAAGTTTTTGTGTGAACATGGTGTTTCATTTCCCTTGGGTATATACACAGGATGAAATTGTTGCATCAAGTGGTAACTCTGCTTTTGGAAAAAATGCCAAACTGTTTTCCACAGGATCTTCACTATTTTATATTCTTCCAGCAACGTATGAAGATTCCAGTCTCCACATCCTTGGCAACATTTTTTATTGTTTCTATTTTTTGATTATAGGCATCCTTGTGGTTTGGAGTGATACCTCATTGTGGTTTTTATTTACGTTTTCCAAGTGATTAATGGCATTGAGCATCTTTTCATGTGCTTATCAGCCAATTTTATATGCTCTTTGGAGAAATGTCCATTCACATCCTTTGCCAATTTTTACATTATGCTGTCTTTTTATTGTTGAATTTAAGGGTTCTTTATATAGCTTGGATACTGGATCCTTATCAGGTGTATGGTTTGCAAATATTTTTTCCCCATTCTTTGCATTGTCTTTTGTTTTCTTATTACTGTCTTTTGAAGTGCTAAATTTTTAAATTTTGATGAAGTGTAGTTTTTTTCCCTTTGATTGCTTGTGCTTCAGGTGGTGTATCTAAGAACTATTACCTAATTTAACACCGTGAAGATTTGTGTGCATATTTTCTTTGGGGAGTTTTTAGATCTTTGGTCTGGTTTGAATTAACTTTTGTGAATGGTATGAGGTAAGGATCTAATTTATTCTTTTGCATGTAGATAATCTAGTTGTCCTGAAAGGTCCCCCAATAATGGGCCCATGATTAAAGGAGCGAGACTGTTACAAAGCAAAGGTCAAGCAAAGCTTTATTTTGCGCCAAGCATCAAGAATCAAACCGACCTTTCAGGGCCATCTCTTGCAAAGAGGTGACTCCTCTCTGCCTTACAGACTAGCTTTTAAGGGCAAAGCCCATGTGGTTGGGCCTGGCCATGCACAGGTGGCCAATGAGATTGTAACACACAGAGAAAGCTGCACAGTCATGCTAGGTCACACATAAGTGACCAATTGAATTACAGTTTACCCTATAGTAGATATTTGAACTAGCCTATCACCTTGGTCAGAATTGGCGCCCAAAAGGCGCCCTAAGGGCGGGGCCCATACTCCTTGGTAGCTGGGGAGACAGTATGCGCCCCCACTGATTGGATACCTCCACCTGGCCTGACCTACCCTTGTATTTGGGCTTTGTTACCTGGGACTGGTTTCCGGGACTTGTTTTTAAGTAAGTTCCCTGGGCGGGGGGGGGGGGGGGGGGGCAGGGGGGGAGGTGGGTGGGGGGGGCAGGGTCAGTTAAACAACAAAGTCACTGTTCAACCAGATGGAATCGCTCTGGCTAAATAGGCCCTTACAGTCCCAGCATCATTTTTTAAAAAGACTTACTTTTCCCTCATTGTATCTTTTTTTGGGCACCATTTTCAAAAATCAGCTGGCTGTAAGCATATGGGTGCTATTCAGAGCATGTTGTTCCAGAATGTAAATCAAGGAATTGTATTCCTCATAGGTAAGATATCACTAGGAAAAGAAATAAGGCCTCTTAGTTACTAAATTGATTGATGTCCTGGAGCAAGCTTCTTCTCTCCTTCTGCACTGGTAACAGTTTACTAAGCAGCACATATCTGTGGGTCACATTTTGAGTGGCACTGTTCTAGATCTTTGCTACTTTAAGTGCCACTGAGGAGCAGGATTAGGGGCCCTTTCCTAGAGCTACTGGATTGGAATCTGCTTTTAAACAAGATCTCCAGGTGATTCATATGCCTGTTAAAGTTTGAGCAGCACTGTTCTAAAATCAGATTTTAGATGACTTTAAAGATCTATTTACTAACTCACTAACTATTCTCTTACTCACTAACTAGGATTAACTAGTGAGTAAGACTCAGGAACGGGAGAGTCAATGTGAGTGTGGGGACAAGAATCATATTTGGGACTTCTTATGTAAGCAGAAGTCCAGATACCTTGGCCTTCATAGAATACCAGGACTAGCCTAGATCTCAAAGTGCCTGCTTCCTCCTCGCTCTCTGCCTGCCTCTCTGCCTACCTATGATCTCTGTCAAATAAATAAATAAAATCTTAAAAAAAAGAAAAAGTGTTTCTTTTTATTACTGTACTGGACTTGATGTTTTACTGGGCCTGTGAATAACTCCTCGAAGAGAGTTATAAAGGAAATTTAGAGTGATTGAGGGAAAAAGGAGCAAAGAAAAGTAAGGCAAAAAGCATCCAGTAGGAGGGGGCGCCTAGGTGGCTCAGTGGATTAGGCCGCTACCTTCAGCTCAGATCAAGATCTCAGGGTCCTGGGATTGAGCCCTGCATTGGGCTCTCTGCTCAGCAGGGAGCCTGCTTCCCCCCTCCACCCCCCACCTGCCTCTCTGCCCACTTGTGATTTCTCTCTCTATCAAATAAATAAATAAAATCTTAAAAAAAAAAAAAAAAACTAACTTAAAAAAAAAGGCCATCCAGTAGGAGAAATAAACAAATTTCAGGCCTTAGAACTGGATTCCTTCACCTTTAAGTTAAAAAGAAGCTGAAATTTGCTTAAAAGCTCTGTGGAACCATGGTGTGATCCCAGAAGTAGGAATAGTGCTGAGTCATAAAAAGCAGAAAATGTTGAATATTTGAATGGAGGGTCAAAGCAGGTAAATTATCTCTTTGGAAACTTAATCTTTGCAAATATAAGCTCTATCAGTACTGGGAATTTGCAGATATCATGCTGACATTCCAAAGAAGGGTGACCTGAGCAAATATATAGGGAAATTAGTTATATACCATACTCATTTTTACTGTCTGGGGGTGAGTGGCATGTTACTGATATGCTCTTTAGAATGCTATCTTCTTTGTTTTCCTAAACTTAATATGAAGGTTTTTATAGATGTACTTACTTGGGGATTGAATCCTCTTGCTGTAGGAATTTTGAGCATAGGGATAGAATACTGTTTTGTGCTACAAGCATCATTAATTAGGGCCCCAGATAAACTTGAGATTTGTGATAACCTATAAGATCTGAGTTGAAGGCATGATTTTCAATTAGCAATAATCGCGCCTCGGATAAACCTCATTGACTACAATGCTGCCACTGCGCAAACTAAAGGCATGATTTTCAAATGGCAGTTTTCGCATGTATTTATGAAGAAAGTTTTTTAGCACCTCAAACAGTTAAATATATTAATAAGGCCACTACAAATCATTTAAAAATCTACTTAATAAAGCAGGTCTTCTAATAGCATGTTTATGTCAGTACTTTATTAGTCTTCTGTAATGGTAATCTAAATATAAAGTTTAAAAAGGACAATACACATTCCTTAGACTTACCACTGTTTAAATCATGTAATATAAACTGATCTGATCAATAATTTAACTGAACTTTTCCCACTCCCCTTAAAATCACGCTTTGACTTACACTCAAAAATACAGATTTTTATCTCCATGTACCCTAAATAAGAGTTGTAGCCAAGGGCATCAAGGCATCCTCCTTATTATATCCTGCCTTTTCCTGAGGAATTGAGCTCCCAAACCGTGTGAGTGCTGTCCCATACCTCTGTGTCCATTTCTGTTCTCCAAGTCTGGAACTGGGCTTTTAACCAAAGCCAGGGAATACTTGGGTCTCCTTTGGCCTATTGGTGCTACGAACAGGGCAGGGCACCCTCTATGTGAGTCAGTTTCCCTTTGCAGTAAGTTTTCCTCTTGGTCTTCTCTGCATTTCACAGCCGTTCAAATCGATCTTCTCTCTCCGTTGCAGACTAGTGAGATGTTACTCTAAAATCTGAGATGTTGCTGCATTATCAGGTCGTTAAAAGTGAGTGCCATGGGCTCCATCCGAAGAGGAAATCTTTTCTGCTTGGTCATCTCTCAGGAACTCTGCAGAAGACAAAATGAACGGGAATTTGGACTTGAACTGATCAGCAAACAGCTTGGCCACTGTTCTAGGATGCCATCTGCAGATGTTCATTATCCAGTTTGGGTCCTCTAATAGCTCTTGACCTCCTCTTGGCTCTACCAAATGCTTCCCCGCCCCCTGCGTCTTTATTATTCCTCTTGGGGTGAGGCAAATCAGAGGTGGCATTGCAGATTCTTTTTCAAACAGTTAAATGTAGACAAATTACTAATGTGGAAACATTAGTCTTTCATTCCTCCTGTGAACATTTGGAGAACATGATCTTCTGCTCTATTTTGGCTTCAGAACTCCTCTCCAGTTCTTCCTCCTTCCTCGACTGTGTAAATGAAATCAAGTTTTTGAAGACTTGATGATGAGAGTAAAAAGCAGGAGGAAGAATGGGGCTCTACAACATGAACCCTGAAATCACGTTCTGTTGTGCAGAACTCGAGAGAGAGACGGCTTTTTCTGCCTCATCATCTCCTTTGTCTGTCATCCAAAGTAGTTGCTCAAAGCCTTTTATTTCTCTCATCAAGCTGCTTTCTCATTCCCTTATACTGCAAACGTGGTCTTGCTCTCTACCAAAAACAGAACAATAGAACTGAACTCACTAAAGTTCCCCTTCTCCAGCTGTAAACCAATATGCATATCCATTTTCGATTCCTTCCTGCTCCTCTTTCTAAGACCTGTCCCTTTAATGGTGCCCTCAGTCCCCGCCCCCTCTTCCTGCAGGCATAGGTTCCTTCAGTTATCCTTTGTCCTCTCCTCTATGCTGAAGTTTCTGCTCCTGGCTCCTTACACTCTCCCATGCTCAGTTCTCTCTCATCCTGAGAATTCCTTCTGGCAATGCTGTTCCTCTCTGGAGCACAAAATGTTCCAGAAGACTCATCTATACTCGCCAGCTCTTACATGCTCAACTCTTTGCAAGTCCATTTCTCCCTCCCCCCATCCCATCCCTTCTCTGAAACTGTTCTTGTATCGGGCTCCAGTGACTTCCCACTGTCAGTTCCAGCCGTCCCATTTCTATTTTTGTCTACCTTTCTGAAGCAGCAGTCGTTCTCACTCCCTCACTCAGAGGAAAATTCTAATGAATTTTAACTTTGATGCTCAGGGTTCAGGTATATTCATGCGATACCATTATATTGGTATATAATTTTAGATTAAAAGAGACTTTATACGTCACTCTAAGCAACCAAATCTCCAGTTTTTGTAGTGGTAGTTACTGTTTTTATGGCCTGAACTGTCATGTTTGTCTGGTGACTCAACCACTTACATTTCCACTATCCTCCCACTTTTTTAAACCAAACAATTTATTAAAACTAGTTTTATGGGGTTTTTTTTAATCTTGAATTTGTGCAAAAATCCTTCTCCTCAGCTTGCTCACTTTTTCTTTCCCCGACTTACTTCTTAATGACATTGGATTTTAAACATCATCGTTACAAAGATTTGCCTCTAGGGATGCTGAAAGAATGATAGCAAGGTGTGAGGCAGCCTCTGGTGCCTGAATGGGTCCTGACACACAGGAGGTGCTCCGTCAACATTTGCTGGCTCAGTGAATTCCATAAGCAACCCGGAGAGAGCATATGCAGTTCCAACCAGAGAGCTAGAAACAGGACCCATCTTATATTCCATTTGGTGGACTTGAAAGGCTTAATTATGAGCAAAATGTTTAGGTTGGGATGCCACCATAGGCCATTCAAAATGTTGTAAAGCGGTTATTCTTTTCATACATTTCCTAAAGGGAGGAAAACAGTACAAACAATTTAAAAGTCATGTTGAATCCACTTGTCTACCTACAGCCAGGAAAAAAACCCCCACCAGTTTCTTTTTTCTGAATTAAAAATTCACATGTTTAAATAATTCATACTGTCTGGCTCGTACTCTTTGCAGTACTTCTGGAGATGGGCGTCTTTGCTCCTGACTTACAGGGAGCACTGATAGAACAAGCACATAGGCACCCTGTGTGCATCTGCTTCCAGAATCTCGTTCAGGAGCGTGTTGTGCTTTAGTAGGGCTATAGAACTGTTGACTGAAGAGCTGGCCATGAATCTCAGAGACCACTGGAAACCTGCTCTTAACCCTCCTCTGCAGTCTTACCTTTCACTGCTGTTAAGGTTATCTGTTTAAATTATCTGTGCTAATGGAACCGCGCGCTCCCTCTGTCCCTACTGGTGTCTGTATCTAATACTGTATTTCTCAACTCTTCTTTCTAGAGAGACCTGTCGGGGCACAAGAACATTGTCGGTTACATTGACTCCAGTATCAACAACGTGAGCAGCGGGGATGTGTGGGAAGTACTCATTCTGATGGACTTCTGTAGGGGTAAGTGTATAACCCAGACCTTGAGCTCCCATTGTCTGGCACTTTGATTGTCAAGGGCACGGGGGTCATTTCAGTGAATGTGCTCTGTGCCCTAATGTCTGTTGTTGTGGTTTTAAAGGTGTGCAGACTGTGAGACTGAAAGATACAGAGCCTGCTGTCACCTCTTGGTTATTCTTATGGCAAACGATTTGAAGTGGTTGATAATACAAAACTCCTCTTTTGTTAGCTTTAGGCAGGTTTGGTGCTTGTATGTGAATGAGAATGTATGAGGGTGAGGAGGAATATGTTATCTGTGATGCTTTAAAACAAGCAATGAAGGCACATAATAAAGTCCCAACTCCAGATGGACCGAAGAAAGGATTTAGCCTCCCCACTCCCTCCCTCATGTGTTCTCTTCTCCACCCACACCCCCGTCCTTGTGTTATGGGGGAAAATAATTCTTTTCGTCTAATGGAAATGACCTTTCCTCTCCTTTCTTGCAAGCTGTAATTGCCAGTAAGGCTATACTCAAACGATGCTGCTGTGAACAGTGGAGTTAAGTAGTTGAAAGCTTGGAGTTTCAAGCAGCCTTTATCTTGGGACGTACAGACTGTAGCATGACTTGATTCAGAGTTGACTGCCTTTCATACAACAAGTTTGGAGGTCTGGCTCTTGTGGCTTGAGCAACTGCCACTTACAAGCTTGGGTCACTGCCTCACTGTTTGGTGCCCTGTTTTATAATCATCCGTACTTCCACTGAATTTTCCTTGCCTTTAAAGATACTGTCCATAAATTAAATATGTGGTTAATCCCCAAAACGTAATGTTAACTGATAATTTCAGCCAATTCTCTAATAACCCTAAGCCAATTTTATAAGATACTACCAAATTTGAACTTGGCTGTTTGTTTCCTCCTGTCCATTCTTTTTTGGATGGTAAAATGTTTCGAGACAAGGCAGTGGGAGCATCCAGGGATCTGGATAATTTTGTAAGTGAGGTCATCAGTCTTCTGGTCCTGGAGATGAAATATTGGTGGAGTATTTCTTCATTTTCGGCAGCAAGTAGTGAGTGAGGCTAGAGAGACCAAGCCATTCCTAAACTACAGACCAGAAAGCTGTCTTCTTCCTGCTTCTGGGGTCTCTTGTGTAGTCTGATTCTTAAATACAGCAGGTTGAACCTGTGGCCTCATCCCATACAAACAGGGACAGAGTAACCAAGTGGCTAGAGCAGGACCAGACCATCAGGTCTACTGATCTTCAAGATGTCGCGAAGTCAGCTCACATCTGGAGTACTTTATAAAATAAATGGGTTTTGCTGCATCAGAGGAGGCCCTGGATTGTAAGAAGATGAATCTGGGTCTGGGAATCAAGACACTTGGGTTGCAGTCATGGCTCAGCCAGTGACCTTTGTCCAGGTCGCTCTTCTGTGGACAGCCTGTTCATTGTCTTGGGTGAGTGGTGAATCAGAATGTTGCTAACCTCCCGGCTTGCTCTATGCCCCCTCACAGGAGGCCAGGTGGTCAACCTGATGAACCAGCGCCTGCAAACAGGTTTTACAGAGAATGAAGTGCTCCAGATATTTTGTGACACCTGCGAAGCCGTTGCCCGCCTGCATCAGTGCAAGACTCCTATCATCCACCGTGACCTGAAGGTAACGGTCCCACTGTTTGCTTAAGTGCCTTTCTACAGGCTATTTCCCATAGGCCTGGGGAACGGGGAGACACTTGGGGGATGTGACAGAACATGCGTGGTAACCTCCTATTTCTTCCGTTCTGCTTGGTAAGAGAAGATACAAAGAAAAAAAAAAGAAAGTAGGGTACAGGTATGGCTTTTATTACCCAAGTAGCCTTTAGAAATCCTTTATAGTCATCAACTGACTAAATACATGTTGTTTTTGTTTTTCCTGATGGAGTCCCAAATTTACGGTCAGGGGCATGGAAAATGATAGACTAATTTCAATAGTTTGCAAACAGTGATGCTTGTTTTTTTTGTTTGTTTTTTTTAAAGATTATGTATTTATTTATTTATCAGAGAGAGAGAGAGAGAGAGAGTGAGCACAGGCAGACAGAGTGGCAGGCAGAGGCAGAGGGAGAAGCAGGCTCCTTGCTGAGCAAGGAGCCCGATGTAGGACTCGATCCCAGGACACTGGGATCATGACCTGAGCTGAAGGCAGCTGTTTAACCAACTGAGCCACCCAGGCGTCCTGATGCTTGGTTTTTAATGTCTGTTTCATATTTTGCAAAATCCAGTAAGTGATTATTTTAAAAATTTGTTCTGCTAATTACTACCTCCTTGTACGGGGCTTTTCTGATTATTGTCACTTGACAATGTTTGTCGAATGGACTTGGCACCTGGCTGGGATTCACCAGCGTGTATGGCACACCAACTGTGTGCCGTGTATACTACCAGACACTTCACACACACACACACGCTGTTGGAGGAAGATGTTCTTCTTTACGTTTATAGTTAGGGCAACTCAGGAGTAGATCAGTTATGTGACTTGACTGAGGTCATATAACCAGAAAGGAGCAGGTTCCGAAAGTGAATCCTGTTCTTCTGATTCTAAATTACAGTTTCTTTTCATTACACACCTGTGTTTTGAGAAACCTGCTTCATGGCTCGTAACTGGGATCAGCATCCCCTAGTGTGCTTGTTAAATGCAGGCTACCGGATTCCACACGGAACCCGTTGGGCCATAACTTGTGTGGCGGTGTCAGGGAAGCCTAGGAATTTAGAGCTTAATAATCACCCCTTGTGGGTTTTGTATATTCTCAAGTCTGAGGATCATAGCAGCCTACTAGCATTTCTGTGTCAAGGTTTTTAGTTTTGTTTTTTGTTTTTTAAAAAATTCAGATATAATTCATAACCATAAAATTCACCCTTTTAAAGTATACAATTTAGTGGCTTTTACTCTGTTTACAAGGCTGTACAACCATCACCATCATCTAATTCTAAAACATTTCATCTCCCCAAAGGAAACCCTGTATCCATCAGCAATCACTCTTCATTCCCACCTCTCACCCCGCACCCCTGGGCAACCGCTAATTTGCTTTGTTGCCCGGTCTGCGCGTGTCACATAAATGGCTCATACAGTAAGTGGCCTCTTACATCTGACTTCTTTCACCTAACCGTGGTGTCAGAGTTCATCTGTGTTGCAATATGCAACGGTACCTCATTCGTTTTCATGGCATGATCGTCATAGTGTGGCGAGACCACATCCCGTTCATCTAGTCCTCAGTGGATGGACATTTGAATTGTTTCTACTTCAGGTAGTATGAACATCTGTGTGCTAGTTTTAAGTGGGTGTATGTTTTCAGTTTTCTTGTGTGTACATCTAGGGGTGTAATTGTTGGGTCATTTAGTAACCGCAGTTAACTTTCAGAGGAATGGCCAAACTGTTTTCCAGAGTGGCTGTACTATTTCACATCCCAGCAGCAATACACGAGGGTTCCAGTTTCTCCACATCCTCACAGCTCTTCTCGTCATTTTTATTTCAGCCAGCCCCATCGGTGTAAAGTGGTACATGCATGTTGGCATTTCTGTACTAAAGCAGTTAGCTGACGGGAAGGTAGTACATACCTTCAGAAGCCTTAGCTGGCCTTCTCCAGTGACCTTCTGCAGTCAGCCCTGTTTCTGAGTAGAAAAAGGAGAATACGTTTCAGTAATTATTATGAACCTAGCATGGTACAAGTACATAATTCCGTGGAGGTGGTACAGGTAGAATGTGGTTCCTACCCCCAAGATGTTTGAAGTGTTGGTGAGAGGATGTAAATGAAATGTTTAGATTTGAAACAGAGACAGGTGACGTACAAAGGTTCTAAAACAAAGTGCGGAACAGTGGAGAATCGAGCTGCTTACTGTGTGGTCAGAGAGTGGCACTTCACAGGCTGGTGGGATATGCATGGTCGTGGAGAGGATGAAGGACATTTTAGGCAGAGAGCAGAGCCCGCGGGCTTCCTAGAGAAGGGGACAAAGAGGCTTAAGAGCATGCATGTCCCTCTCTAGGAACACCCCTGGCACAGTAGGCTGATGGGGCATAGAGGTAAGGGCAAGAGGAGGAGGCAGAGGCGACCCCTGAGCATCCTTGTAGAGAGTGCTGTTCCCATGTTCTTAAACAAAATCTTTTATTGGAACTGGATTAAATGAGGCCTCATTGGTGAGTCATGGCATACCTGTCGATAAAATCTCCCTAATTTACATACTCCCAGCATGGCAGTGCCCTGTGGTGCTCACAGTGCTGCTGCGAGTCAGTGACGGGAGCCAGAAGTATGGAGCTCAAGGTCTAGCCCGGGGACACGGGGTAGGACAGTGCTTGGGCTCAGGCAGCGGGAACCCCAGACTCTTTCTTCATTGCACCGAACAGTCTGTGACATATGTTAGCAGAGGCACGTGGCTAGAGGGGAATCAGAGGAGAGGCTGCTGTGTTCTGTTCCTCAGCTTGCCCCCGGCCCTGTGCCCCTCAGCCCTCCTTGGTGCTCCTGAGAGCTGGCTAATTCTGCTAATTACTCTCTCCTTGTACCAGGCCTTTCCAATTATATAGTCACATATACACAGCATATACACATATACCAATTATATAGTCACATACACACATATACACAGCATATACTGTGCTGACGACACAGTATTGGACTCTGTAGTTGTGTCTGAATCCGTAGTGGGGACCACCAGGTGGGCACCCGTAGCTCCAGAGACTTGCCATTTCTCCTCTACCTTGGAAATAGTTGAATGTAAATAGGGGCCCCCTGGGAGGAGGCCCCGGTTGTAATTGTTCCAGAAGAGTCCTGCCTGCTGTTGATTTTAGTCATTGACTCCTGGTTGTTTTGATGGAAGCTTTCCCAAATTCCATATATCCTCCACTCCATGCCATTTAGCCGCTTTCATTAGCAAGTGAGATTTTGTTGATTTCTGCTAAAATACAAGTCAGTAGGACATGAAAAAGAGCACAGGCCAGGCCAGCTGTGGATCCCCTTGTTGGGCTGCCCTGCGTGGGGGTTCATTATTCCCATCCAGAACTGAGGCGAGTCCTTCCCACCACACGTGCGGTCTCTCCTTCAGTGTCTGTGTAGGAAGTAAGTTGAAAGTGGTCCCCGTCCTTAAGCAGCTCACATTCTAAAAATAGCATGATAGAAGCTCTGTTCTTCATTGGAGGTCTTTCCTCAAATACATTATTTTAACATTTTCATCACTTCACTGTTTTGTTTTGTTTTAATCTTTCCCTCTCTGAGGAAATAAAGAGATCACTGCAGATCATGGGTTCATAGAGCTGGGAAGGTTACCTAAGCCAGCCTTCTCCTGTTACCAGTGAGGAAGCCTCTGCCCACAAAGGCTGTCACCTGCACAGCTAATTCTGTGATCAAACCAGAGCAAAGGCCACGGGTCTTTTACTCCCATCTTGGTTTTTATTTGGTTGGTTTTGCTCTGTTATACTGTGCTGTTTGTCTAGGCACTTAAGAAAGGGGAAGAAAGGGCTAAGGTTTAATAAGTGCATTCAGACTGAAAAAATCATGAATGTCTCCTCTTTTGTCAGAAAAGAGATTTTGATTTCATGAAGTACAGTAGGATGAAGATTCTTACCCATTTTTAGAATCATAAGTTTGAAACCCTACGTTTATCAAATTCTCCAGAATTTCTAGTGGTAATAAATTCTGTGACTGAAATGCCTGAATGCCTTATCTGCTTGGAATAATGTCAAAATGAAGGGTCAGTAGGAGGGGGCTTTCCAGACCTTCTAGCTAAAGCTGTGAGCAGAGTTTGGGAGTGATGACTTCAATAACCCTATTAAGCCAATAGGTTGGGAAGTAAAGTCAGTACTATTAAACTTGCAAAGAGCTGGAAGACCTTAGGATTGTGACCAGTGTCAGGCTAACATCTCAAGGGACTTGGCCAAAAACAAAGTCACTCTGCAAATTCTCTGGAGCTTCTAGAAGATGATGTATAAAGGTCCAGTTGGTTTTCTACCTTCCTAGTCTCACTGAATCCCTCTGGGCCCTACTTTAGTCCTGACCTTAGTCACTTCCCCCTGGACGATGGCACCTGCTCTCACTTTCCCCCTTCTCCCCTCTCACTGGCTAACCTCTCTCAAACACCTCTTTTCATCTGCTGCTGAGTGGCTCCCGAGGGGCCTTCCCTAGTCTGCTGTTTGTCAGCTGCTCTGGTGGTCTCTCCTGCTCCCTCCAAGATTGCCCGTCTGAGCTGCCCACATTCCATACCTGCATAATGCCCCTCAGTGCAGCGGGGAGGGTTAGCCTCAGTGGTCAGGCAGCCCGAGCCCACATCCTGCCCTACCAGCCTTGTGATGTGTAAGGCATGTTAGGTAACTGGACTCAGTTTTCTCATCTGTTAACCGGGACAATAAGGCTTTGTAAGAGTCCTCATGAAATTGTGTAGGTGAAAGTGCAGGGCGCATCATGTGGCTCATAGGGGGTGTTGTTAGTTGTGTTGTTACTTGTCTTGTTAGTTGTGTCATTCTTGTCTCTGTGCCTTTGCTTCTATTACGACTTTCAGCCACTTGAGTCCTTCACTAACCAGAAGCCCGGCTTTATCTGGTCTCCCCATGCCTAAGGTCACTATCCGGAGACCTTCCAGCCCCCGTGTCTTCGGTGTTCTTTGTAACTCCAGTGCCCAGCACAGTGCTGTCCCAGCCATGGTGGCATGTCTGTGCGCCTTAGGTGCCTCAAGCCTGCTGCCATCTCAGCGCCGTCCTGCGGACTGTCCTCCGGGAGCCACCTCCTCTCCCGGGTGGTCCACACCCTCTCCCTCCATTCAGGTGTCTCTGCTCACCTCTTCGAGGTGACCTTTCCGAATGTGCTGTTTGCAGTAGTGTCCCCCTTCACTTCACATGTGTTTAACCTGTGGGGGTTTTCCCCATAACATTTATCACCACCTGGCAATTACACGTACTTTCTTATTCTCTCCCGCTGGACTCTAAGCTCTGTGAGCAGGTGAACCTTGATTTGTTCACAGCCTTACCCCCAGAACCTCCTCGGCATATAGTAGGAGTTGGAATGTGTGTGTGTTTCTCTATTAAATGAGTGGTCATAACTTCTTAGGCTTATAGAGTGAGATTTACAGTTTGCTTTCAGGCACAGTCTCCTACTTGCTTCATAACAGCAGCGATAGAAATATTATTAGCTTGACTTTGCCGGTGAGAAACAAGTCTGACAAGGCTTAAAGGTTTGTCTGAGGTCAGACATCTGATTATTCCCTGAGGTCCTGTGACCTCCAAGTCTAGTGTGGTTGTCACATGCCAGGCTCTGTGTCCAGTGTGTTGTTGTTGGTGGTGGTGCTGGTGACGAAGGGCAGTGGCCAGCTTGACCTTGGAGGTTTTTGCAGGTTTCCCAAGTCACAGGGTCAGACTGAGAACGTGCAGAGGGTGCGGCAGCTGGTGTGGTGGCCGCTGCCAAGTGAGTTCACCTTTGCCACCTCATGACCCTCCCAGCAAGCTGGCAAAGCGGCCAGAGCGGACCTTTACCATTCTTACCTGCATTAGCATTTCTTTCTTTTTAAAAAAAAAATTTATTTATTTATTGAGAGAGAGAGAGAGAGAGTGAGAGAGAGCACAAGAGCAGGGTGAGGGTCAGAGGGAGGGGGAGAAGCAGACACCTCACAGAGCAGGGAGCCCGATGCGGGGCTCAATCCCCGGACGCTGGCATCATGACCTGAGCTGAAGGCAGACACTTAACAGCATGAGCCACCCAGGCATCCCTGCCTTAGCATTTCTCCGATATTGATAAGGCTTTTCCCTACGTTGATAGTTTTGGCTTTGTGTCCACTTTTGTGCACACCCTTCATTTTTAACTGTTTTTTCTGCAAACATAGGTTTGTGTGATGTTATCTTTATGGGAAGGAGGCAAGCTGAGGTGGGGACCAGGTTGATAGAGTGTAATGCTGAGTTCTGCCACTCAGAACCAGAGTTCTAACCAGAAACACAAACCTAGTTTTTAAAGGTGGTGGTTGGGGGGAAATAAAAACAGAACAAAAACTCCAGTGTGCCTCATCATCATTCTGTCTTTGCTTGGTTTTCCTCCTCCCTCTAACCCAGAGATTTTGGTCCCTGGAACTACCTTGTTTGTGTTTTGAAGTGAGTTAACTTCTTGGTCTCCTAGATTATACATTCTAGCGTTGGCAGTATAGACAGTAATTTTGAAAGGGCAGTGCATGTACAGTAGGAGATGCGTGTTTCGTGTGATGCGGGGAAGGAAGATTGCTACTAACAGATACTGAGTAAGGGATCGAGGGGTATGTGGCATGTGAAATCCTACCTGGGTATTGTAGTACACACATGGGCATAGTATAATTATAGACAGGGGTTGACAAACTTTCCTGCCAGGGACTGGATAGTAAATATTTTAGGCTTATCAGCCGTATTGTCTGTCACAACGGCTCGGCTCTCCAATGGAGCTCAAATGCAGCAACCATGGACTACGGGATAAGTAACAAATGGGCGTGGCTTAACTTGGTCTGAACGTCTTCCTTCAGCAACCCCTTTAGCAACCCCTCGTGGACAGTTAGGTTCTACAGATTTTATAGCCTGGCCGTGGAAGATTGTACTGAGGAGTTAGAACTCGAGCAAGGCCTCATAAAATGGCTACGATTTGACAAATGGAGCAGTTGAATAAAATAACAAAGCAGGCAATGCAGGGAATGCTTAAGAGACACTGAGCAAAGCAGCCTGGCTAGTAATTAGTCACCTGGTTCCTCATCGACCAGATTCCTATTATGGGGCATTTCTGAACGTAAGGGACTAAGGCAGCCCCGTCCTTAAGCATGTCTCCAGTACACTGGGCATACTCAACACCCAGCACAGTTGAAGGGTATTATGGCTGAGGACCCTGAATAACACTCCACTTCTAACTTGCTTCCTGCCCCTGCAGAAAAGTAATTAATTACCTTTCTCTAGAATTAAATTGCCTAAGTTTACTACCCAGCTTCATCACTGGGAGCCTCACCCTCTGCATCTGTAAAACAGGGATATTATTATATTATTAGGAGGATAATCTCATGTGAGGTGCTGAGCACAGTAATACTCATAATAGTAAAATCTCAGTAAGTGGTAGCCAATCTGTCTATAACCTTGGAATTAGATTGCAAGTGTTAGTATTGCTTTGTTGGAATTATTTTAGATTCTTAAAGTGAGTATATGTTCAGGATAACTTGAGTGTGTCACTTTGTGTAAATAAGTTAAACTGATGAGCTTTATAAAAAGCTATAGATGAAATATTTGCTTGCCTCAGCCTTGTCTCTGGGGACCAAGAGCATATCCATGAGAGCTGGTGGCCATAGTTCACCCTGCCTATGTGGCTAAAAATCCCTAGGTCAAGATTCTAGATTCAAGTGATTATAGGTTAATGGTACCCCAGGTGCAAAAGAGTATCTCTCAGGAAGAAAAAGAGATTTTAAACCTAGGCCTCCAAGGCTTCCCACAGATGAATTCCAAGGAACAGTGAGTTAACAGTAACCATAACAAAACCCCTGATAACAACACACGCCGGAGACTCAGTAGGAGTAATAAACAATAAACAAAAGAATCAGTTTACAGCAAAGGCTTTAGGTAGTAGATTTAGCTGATACAGAATATACAGTGAACATTTTTTTAATATATAATGTAATTTTCAGAAGAACTAAAGCAAGTATAGAAACAAGTATAGGAACAAGAGACTTTCACAATTGACCATTTTTTTTTTTTTTTTAAAGGAAGAGTCGTAGTAGTATGGCCCAGGCATTTGGTGGCTTTCTGTCTCGCTTCTGACAGACGGACACACACACAAACACGGTGTTAAGTGTGTTTCTATTTTTTAGCTTATTCCATTCAACCAGCATTTTCTATAGCAAGCACTATGTTAGGCCCTGGTAGAGAAGACTACAAACAGGATTAAGAGATGGTTCTTGTCTTGGGGCACCTGGGTGGCTCAGTGTGTTGAGCCTCTGCCTTTGGCTCAGGTCATGATCTCAGGGTCCTGGGATCGAGCCCCACATCAGGCTCTCTGCTCGGCAGGGAGCCTGCTTCCTCCTCTCTCTGCCTGTCTCTCTGCCAACTTGGGATCTCTGCCTGTCAAATAAATAAATAAATAAATAAATAAAATCTTTAAAAAAAAGAGAGAGAGATGGTGCTTGTCTTGAAGGAGCTTGTAGTCTACTCTTGCCTTTGTTTTCTAAAGGTGATCAGTCTTTGGAAGGCTGGGAACAAAAGACAATGGAGACTACAGACAGACTTGCTGGCCCAACAAGATGTTTTGGCTGCCATTTTACTGCCCACATGAGCCAGGTCTGTTCTCCAACACACCAGTCAGCTCAGTTCACCTATACGAACAGTTACTCACTACATCTTGAGTACAGAAGCGCCCACCATCTTGAAGTTATTCTTTCATTGGCATAGTCCTTTGATGCCAGAGATTTCTGGAGATTCTGGTATTTGTAAAGGACCCTTCTACTTGGAACTGCTAACTCACTGTCCAAATAATTCATCTATAAAAGATAATACTTTAATAGGAAAACTGCACATTTGCCCACAGGCCTTTAATCACTTTGAGAAGTATCTAAAATATAGCAAATATTTATTATTCCAGAAATCCTAATGTAGTGTGGTAAAGAAATTGATAATGCATGGATAAGGCCCAGTGAAATAATGACATCAGGAAGAACGAAGTGCTGAAGCACTGTGGGGGAGGAGTGACATTTGTCTCAGTGGGTCCTTGAGGAAGGCTTCAAACATGAGGTGCCATTTGAACTGGATTTGGAAAGATGAATGGGATATTGATAGTTGGGTAAGAAGGTGGGATCACAGAGAACATTCTAGCCTGAAAGAAGAACATGAGGAAAGATACACAGGCTTGAAAGTATTTGGACTAGGGGTGCCTGGGTGGCTCAGTGGGTTAAGCCTCTGCCTTCGGATCAGGTCATGATCCCAGGGTCCTGGGATTGAACCCCACATTGGGCTCTCTGTTCAGCAGGGAGCCTGCTTCCCCGCCCCCACTGCCTGCCTCTCTGTCTACTTGTGATTTCTGTCTGTCAAATAAATAAATAAAATCTTAAAAAAAAAAAAAGAAAAAAGTATTAGGACTATTTCTGCAGAGGTGAGAAATGGGGCTGGAAATCTAGGAACATGGGACTCTTGCTTCCGCATTGTGGAATTCCTCAGTTTGCCCCCTCTATTGTCATTTCACCCTGTTACTACGCTTTGCTTTTTTGTTCACTTGGGATGACCCCTCTCGAGATACTTGGAGGGGAATAACTTTCCTGTGTATATTAATAGGATTATCAGCTGTAAAATATTTATATGACTCTGAACCAGATTTTCATATGCATCACTAAATAATATTTTGGAATGGGTGGTTGGGAAATGTTTTTCAGGTTGAAAATATTCTCTTGCACGACCGAGGCCACTACGTCCTGTGTGACTTTGGAAGCGCCACCAACAAATTCCAGAATCCACAAACTGAGGGAGTCAATGCAGTAGAAGACGAGATTAAGAAGTAAGCTTTTCCTCCTTTCTTGGAGTTTTGTCCATGACCAGATCTGCACCTGTACTTTGAGCTTATGAAAAGGTCAGGGTGGGAAGACCATGGTGCTGGTCATGGTGCCCCTTGTCTCAGGGCATCATGTTGGCAGTTGGGGTGTTTGATTATAAGTGGAGAATGAGGAAGGGATCCATAAGCATTTATCAGTAGAGTAAAATGAAGGAATCATACAGTACTTTATCAGTGGCCCAGTGATCACTGTATATACATATTTTGACTTCTGTCACATAGTCCTTAAAAAGCTGCATGGTACACAAACTGTAGAAGGACTGTGATGTTTTCAAGTGGAATCACAACAGCTGGGACATTATCAGTCAGTTGGATATGCTTTCCACTGAAGCCTGCATTGCTGTGTACTCCTTCTTGCTCATAAGGAGCCCACCAGTCTGGTGGAGTTAATGGTAAGTAGGGCTATGAAGTCTCTACAGATACCGAATCACTGAGTTGGATGAGAAAAAGCATCTTTAGATTTCTGGCTCCAGTAAGAACCTGAACCATCTTCCCCTTCTTGTCCAGAGTATTAGGTTTTTCACAGGCAACAATACCCACTAATACCAATAATAAACCAGCAGTCTCGTCCACCTACCTCTGTCCTGATCCTCAGTCTCCTTTCCTGCTTCTTCCCCAGCAGCCAAGCTGGGGCAGGAAGACTTTGGTCCATGGTGCTGGTGGACAGCTGAACCATGGTGCCCTCTGGACTTTGGAGACTTGAGCAGCGTAGTCATGTGCTTGGTAACATCAAGACACTCGCTTTGAAGCTGAGCTTATACTGTCTTTACTTGAGCCGGAGATAAGAGGAGGACTGTTGCTTCATCCCTCTTCTAGCAGCAGAGACCAGCCACCTTCCGCCCTGTTCTGCCCTTCTCCAGTGTCTCAGCCTGTATGATATGTCTGAGTTGAGCCAAATCTAGGGGAATTGCTGTTTTTAAAAACAAATCAGAGAATACAGTGTAAATACACTATCAGACAACAAGGATTTGCAGGATATTTTATCATTGGAGGACCCAAGAAGAGTTGCTTTTAGTGTTTATTGACGTGCCTCAGTGTCTGGGTCTCCTCATGCTCTCAGATAGAAGGACTGCTTCTAGAGGGCCATGGGGATAGACCAAGGACAGCTTTTCATTTTATCTGCACTGGTATTTCATGCTCTCTTCTGCGGATTGCTCCCAGGGAACTAGACTTTTTAAATTTAATGTATATGTTTTTAAAAAGTTATTTCTGGGTGTGGTGCATAAACAATGAATGTTGGAACACTGAAGAGAAATAAAATAAAATGGAAAAAAATACTTAAAATGGAAAAAAAAAAGTTATTTCTGCTACCCCTGGTTTTTAATTATAGCATTGACATATTAACAAAAAACTAATCTCTTGATTGTAGATACACAACGCTGTCCTATCGAGCACCAGAAATGGTCAACCTCTACAGTGGCAAAATCATCACTACAAAGGCAGACATTTGGGTAGGTGTCAACTAACCTATCTGCACCTCAGATACCAGCAGTCTTGACCATAAACCCCCAAGTTTAATGCAGACAGTGCCATAGCGAGAGGGCCACTGTACCATGTCACTGTCTACCAAACCCTCAGGGTTATTCTTCACTCCAGGTGACCAGCCACTGCCTCGTGAAGGATGTCAAAGGAAATGACTTTAGAGTTCTGTGAAAATTATTCAGGTGACCTGCCCTTTATTTAGGTGGTTTTCATATATGCATTACTAATTCTTAAGAGCAAAATAGCTGAAATGCTTGTTCCTTATTGGAACACAGTTTGGTAATGATGATCAAAATAATGTACGTCGGCAGCTGAATAGTGGTGTTGAGTTCTAAATTCAAGTTTCTGATAGGTTAATAGTACAGAGTGTTTGTATCTGCTTGTAAATGTGGACAAGGCCAGTATCTCTCAGTAGACCCATCGGCAGTTATGGTAAATAAACCACTTGTAGAAATCTGCTTTATTTTTTTAGGCTCTCGGATGTTTGTTGTATAAATTATGCTACTTCACTTTGCCATTTGGAGAGAGTCAGGTGGCAATTTGTGATGGAAACTTCACAATTCCTGATAACTCTCGATATTCCCAAGACATGCACTGCCTAATTAGTAAGTATTTCAAATTTCTCATTTCATGTGTTTACCTCCAATCTCCAGGAATGAACTGGGGGACAGAGGGACTGGATCGCAGGAGTGATGGGTTGGATGCAAAGATAAGTCATCCGGTAATGGTTGGTCACTCAAAGATGACATAAAACAGTGTTAATTAGAGTCTTAGATCTTTTTACCAGAAATCTAAGCTCTTTTGCACTTGAGCAGAAATACCAACTGTGCTCAGAGCGGCACAGAACTGCTCTGTTCTCTTGCAGTCGGTATGAAAGAGTCCAGCTGACTCCTATCAAGTGATAAGAAATTCATCCTTGCAAAACTGGAAGCAACTCTAATTGAAATGATTGCCATGCGTTGGCTGGAGTGAATACATAATTAAGACTGTATAACTCTGTGGAACAAGATTTTTTTTTTCTCTCTTTAGGTTAATCACTGGATTTTGATAACAAGCATTTAAACTCGGTGCTTGGTTTAAAGTGATTTTTAGGCGCCCCACTCTTCTGCATCATCCTAGAGAGCATATGTGCCAGTTCATTAACCAGATGGTAGAACGAGTAATCTTTGCACAAGCCCTTGTACTTAAATGTGAAGCAGAGATAGTTTATCATCGTTTCACATTGGTCAGGGGATTTAGCATCTAAATTTTAACCATGATGGGTTATAAGTCCTGGGATGGTTTGGGTCCCCGTTTGGGTCCCGGGTGGGGTTGCATTGAAAAAAATAGAAGGAGATATGGGTAGAGCATCTGACAGTTGTTAAGGGCCTCCTCGTTCCTTATTTAATTCTTAAAATCTCATATAGTAAATGTAATTATCCCCATTATACAAACAAAGAAGCCAAAGCTGAGAAAGTATAGGTAACTTACCCAGGGTAACGTAGTTAGAGCTGTTAGACAACTACCCATTCCACTGGGCAACTTCATCAATCCTCTTCTTCTGTTTCTGAAACAAAAAGTGTGTTTTGGGGGGTGATTTAAAGAGACAGTGTGTGGCATTTAATGGTTGTTGGATGGTTTTCAGAGGTAAAGCAGGAGAGTAGTCCCTCCTTATCCGCGGATTTGCTTTCTGCGGTTTTAGCTACCCACCGCTGACCGCACTGGGAAGCAGACGATCCTACTTCTGATGTATAGTTGGGTCAGTAGTGGCCTAACCTTATGTCACCATGCCTGTGTCATTCCCTCACGACATCTCATCACACAGGCATTTATGCTTTCACGTCATCACAAGAAGGGTGAGTACAGTGTGATGAGATGTTTTGAGAGAGAGGGAGAGAGCACATTCCCCTAACTTTTATTGTAGCATATAGTTATAATTACTTTATTTTATTATTATTGTTAGTTGGTCTCATACTGTACCTAATTTGTAAGTTGAGCTTTATCATACGTATGTATGTACAGGAGAAAACAGTATCTCTCGGAGTCCGTACTATCTGCGGTTTCAGGCTCCTACTGGGGGTCTCGGAACTTGTCCCTCTCCCCTCCCCCACCCCAGATAAGGAGGGACTACTGTATATCTATTCTAGAACTGTAGCTACCTAAGTGAGATTGGAACGATATATAGGAAATAGCCAGATCTGGTGCTAGAATGGTAGGATTTGGGGGGACTACATTTCTTAACATTTGTACAGCCATTCATATTAGGAAAAATAACTCTTCATGAGTGTCTGTATCACATCTTTCCCAAACTCTGACCTATTTCTTTACAAACTGCTGGAAGTTTCCACAGTCACCCTAAAGTCACAGGTCTAAAATTAAATTTATTGTCCTTGCCCAATTACTCCCGATACATAATTCCCCTCTTTTTTCAGTTTCTATCAGTGGTGTCACCATTCAAGCTAGGATAATGGAAACTTTAGGTTTTCTTTGGACTTGACTGGCAAGAGAGTACAGTCAGGCGTTTTCTAAGCAGTGCTCATTCTTGGGAGTCTCTCCTATCGCCATCACATTCTCTATTCTCATCACTCACCACAGTATATACACACGGGGCCAGCGTGTGCGTGTAGGGGTGGGGTGGCCACTAGCCTCTCCACTCAGTCAGTCAGTCCAGCGCCGCCTCACCATGAGATCAGTCTTACACAGCGCCCCCCTTGCAGGTCCCCATAGTAAACTTCCTTGTTCGCCCGTGGTCCCACAGGAGGGCCCACATTCTTAGCATGGCATTTAAGACCCTTCATACTCTGGTTCCACCCCACCCACCCAGCCTTATTTCCCTGTGTTCTCTGACAAGGAAATTTCTCTCTGTCCCTCTGGCACCTGCATTTCCTCACAACAGGGCCTTCCCTTGCCTTTCACCCAAGTGCATTTTTGCCCAGACTATTCCTTCACCAAGAATATCTTTTTTCCCTCTCTCCCCTGACCGACTAAATTCTTTCCCGCCTTCAAGCCCAAATACTGCTTTTTCTTTCTTTCTTTCTTTTTTTTTTTTTTTTAAATCACTTTATTTGAGAGAGAGAGAGAAAGTACACGAGCTGGGGGGTAGGGTTGGGCAGAGGGAAACGAAGAGAGAATCTCAAGCGGAGCCCCGGCTGAGCCAGGAGCTGGACACGGGGCTCAGTCTCACAGCCCTAAAATCATGACCTGAGGCAAAATCAAGAGTTGAAGTCTCAACCAGCTTTGCCACCCAGGCGCCCCCAAACCCTGCTTCTTCTGCTAGGCCTTCACAAGACTGCAGCCTCTTCAGCCTTAGTGTTTCAGACCATTCATTTGGTTCCTTCAACAGTAAGGCCTTGCACTGTTGTTTGTATGTATGCTTGTATATGTTTGTGTGTCTTCACAAAGATGTTTTTCCTGGGGATTTTTCCAGCTTCAGAAAGGGCGGAAGCTTAAAGGATCTGCGAATAAACAAATGTTCTATAGAATATGTAAAAGTAGAGATATATTTATCATTTTGTAATTTCTTTTAGAATGGAAACCAGCTAATATCTCCAACAAAGGAGTAATAAGTCCGTTTTTTTAAATTTGAGTTTTGAGGGGTGTTTGGATGGCTCAGTTGGTGGACATGTGCCTCTTGATCCTCAGGGTCACGAGTTCTAGCTCCATGTTGGGGGTAGAGATTACTAAAAAAAAAGAAAGAAAGAAAGAAAAAAAGAAAGAAAGTGAAAAAAAAGTTTTGATTATAAATATCAAAGATAATCATTTGTTTAGCAAGATAAGGAAGCCAGAAGCTCATAACTTCGTAGGTACCAGAATATGAAGGTGGTAACTTTAATAATGAGAGCTTGCTTGAGTCTCTGTTGTCCAAGCCACAGAATGTGAACTTCAAGTATCTTTGTTTCAGTTCAGAAACTTTGTTACTTTCTTGTACATATTAAAAGTTTTAGGGAAGTTAGAACTTCGATTTCTGAGAGGGGAGGAAAAGAGCTAATTACACTGTTTGACTTTTAAGAGAAATAAAAATGAAAAAAAAATTGATAACAGAGAAATTATGTTTCCTAGCTAATGTAATAAGTATTAGGGTATTATTAAATATGTTCACATATGTTTGTCTTAGGGTATATGTTGGAACCAGACCCTGATAAAAGGCCGGATATTTACCAGGTGTCCTACTTCTCATTTAAACTACTCAAGAAAGAATGCCCAATTCCTAATGTACAGGTATGTGAAAGGTGCTTTTTAGGGGGAAATAAATATTATCAAATTGTCATTTAAAATTCCTGGATCGTAAACCAGCTTTTAATGAATATAGATGTCCCTTGTTTTATGTGGTAGGGGACATGCAAGCAAAGCTAACTATGAAAAATAGTTAACTATGAAAAAAATAGCTAACTATGAAAAGAAAATCTACTATAAAGAGAATCCAGTCTTCCCATAGAATTTGATGATTAAACTAAGGCAGTTACACCAAAAAAAAAAAAAAAAAAAAAAAAAAAATCCCTAGGGATTGAGTTGAGTACTTTGGGTGAAGATTGACCAACCTACTGTCCTGTTAATTTCCACATTTCACTATGAGCTATGTGCCTGTTGTGTTTCCTTAGCAGTGGTAAGGCAGGCTGTTTTCCTGAGGCGGGCCTCTGAATTTGCTCCCATATCTACTGGAACATAAGCCCCTTGACCCTTTTCTCCTTTCCTGCAGCAGAGCTTTCTTGATTCTGCTTCTATTCTCCACCATCTATAACTCACCCTCCTTTCCTGCTACCCTCCTCATACACATCAGGCCATAGGAGTGTTTTCTACATTTAGTAATCCTAAGCTCTGCACTCAACAGTTTTCAGAGTACAATGCTTACAAACCTCCTTTTTACAGTCTTAGCATATTTTTTCTGTGTGATCCAGCTCCCTTAAATATTTTACTAATGCATGTCATAATAGGTAAGTTCTAATCTGAAATTGTCTTCCCAGTTTTCCCAATCGTGAACTTTCCCAATCGTGAACATCAATCGTGATTTCACTGTTGGAGCTTAAAGGTACTAATAAATAACACTCCTCTTTGACTCCCACTTTTGGAATCAGATATGGGAATCATTCAGATGGAACTCAGAGTGTTGACTGTATTACTAATAAGATTGAATCAGAGGGGGCGCCTGGGTGGCTCAGTGGGTTTAGCCTCTGCCTTCGGCTCAGGTAATGACCCCAGGGTCCTGGGATTGAGCCCCGCATTAGGCGTTCTGCTCAGCAGGGAGCCTGCCTACCTTCTCTGCCTGCCTCTCTACCTACTTGTGATCTCTGTTGTGTCAAATAAATTAAAAAAAAAAAAAAAAAAAGATTGAATCAGAGAACGTAGCTTGACCAGTCAGGCTCCCCAACATTAGATCCACATGACGGAGCAGGGAGCGCCTGATTTTGTAGGGACAGCCTCTCAAAGGAGGAAGGGCACAGGTGAGCCAGGTGAGCTCACTTTGTTCTCCCAGTCCTATCAAATAAGTTACGCTTCACCCTTGGGAGAGGAATGCTTGGAGAGAGGAAGAGAAGCTAAGACAGATATCCTAGCAGAAATTCTCCCCACCTAGAAACATGAAGGAAATGGAAGGTCCCTCCTAAAAGCCTAACCATTCACTATGACTAGTATTCCATTTGTCAGCTTTCCAGATTAAAATGAGGAATCCTGTACAGAGCCTAACATTACTTTTTTTTTCTTTTGCTGCCCCACTTTCCCATTCATTAAGTTAAATAACCTGAAGTATAATTAGAAGCATTCAGATTGGTAACTGGTTTTTTAAAAGTCAGCTTCACGAGTCTCAAGCCATTTGGTACTCACTCAGCAGTGCTAAGCCGTTGTCTTGTGGTTGGGGACGGGAGTGCTCCCTCCAGAGTTGGACCCTGTATCAGGTGGCCGGTGCACAATCCAGGGAGTAGGAGTTCTGCTGGCCTTGTGGGTCAACGGGTGCCTCATGCACTGGGACAGTCCCAGTGCCGCAACCATTTCAAATGGTTCGTGGCTCTGGTTTTCTCCCAGCGTTCAAGACAGAAGACGGAATGAATCCCAGCTGGACATGCTGCTAGTCAGCACTGACTTCTGTAAGGTCTAGCTCATAGCTTAAATAGTGTGGGTTTACTATTTACTGATACAACTATCAGGTTACAGGCATCTCTTTCCCATTCCGTTCTCAACACCATCTCCAGGCTGTGTGGTAGGAAACGAAGGGTCCAGAAGGTTGGGAGCGTCGGAGGAGGAGCGCACCTGACTCAGGCTGCTCTGTCCTCTTCTCTGATATGGTGCCTCCCTGAAGGGGGCTGAGACTGGCGGGATCTACCCTTGGTTGACTTCACTTCCCTCTACTAGACATCGGGGCCTGGAAGCCATGCCGGAAAATCCCGGACACGTATTTCTGTTGGCCTAGTTATGCTGGTATTCATTTACAAAGAAATCTGCAATGTCCTTTTGTGGTTTCCTTTCAATTCTATAGAACTCTCCCATTCCTGCAAAGCTTCCTGAGCCAGTGAAAGCCAGTGAGGCAGCTGCAAAAAAGACCCAGCCAAAGGCCAGGTAAGAACCGCCCGAGTGTGCACAGGTCCCGTGCCAGTGGCCACAGTGGCAGGGGAAGGCGCCTGGTGATCGGTTTTCTCCCGTGGCCAGAGGCTGCGCAGAGCTGGAGAGGGAGCTCTGTCTCTTCCTGGGAGTGCAAGGAGGAATATAAGGAAATGCAACCATCTACATTTGAAAGAGAATCAAGAACTCCACAGCTCTTTCTTTTGCTTGGGGACAAGCACAGGAGCATTCAGAGAGGAAGCAACAGCTGACTTAAAATATTGCCAAAAAGAACATCCTAAACAGAGGTCCTGGCCTTCATGTAGCCTGGTTCTCCACTTAGTCCTTCACCCCCCTTTCCTCCTTACTTTCTGTGGCCCTGACCACCTCAAAAGAGTGCCGGTCAAGGCATGGAACAGCAAAAGAGCTTGTGGATCTTAGCTAATCACGTTTCGGGTAACATGGGGTCTTCCAAGAAGCAGGTACCAAGAGAGGACTGAAGAAGCTAGGATTTTATTTGACCAGGAGGGAAAACAGGGAGGCAGCCAGGGAAGGCCGGAAGAACCATCAGGAGATATAAGTCTGACTCAGAGAGAGGAAGGAAGGTAGGTAGAAGTGACCTAGAGACTACCAGACAGTTTAAGGAAGGTTCACCAAAGGTGTCAGGGAATCCTCAAGCCAAAGGCAGCCATCAGAGGAGCCCCTGTGTCCCAGGAACAGGCCTACTTTAATCCCCCTGTGTCTGGGGTCAAAGGCTTGGAGCAGCCCGTGGGAAGCATAGCCTCAGAGCGAGCATGGCAGTGGATTTCAGTAGCACAGCAGCTGGGGGCACATAGTTTTTGGACCCCTTTCAAGCCGCAGGTCTGCGGGGCACGGCCTCTTGGCCTCAGTGCTTCCAAATGGCAGATTCCAAGGGTAGTCGAAGAGATGTGTTTACCTCTTTTTTCTGCCATGTTCCTATGGCAAGGAAACGTGAGTCACAGACTATCAACACTGTACCCTAGATGGGAATATGTGAATTTTAATAGAACGGTAAAATAATTTTACACATTTTATGTTTTGTACATTTTAAATTTTATACATTTTAAAACATTCTTAAATGTTTATGGAATAAATGTAAACACTGATGTGGCTCCAAAAGTTAAGACTTATTTTTCACAAATTCAGCAAACAATATTAATAACTGTTATTTTCAATAATAATTTTCAATAATCAATAACAATGTTACTTTGTAGTCTGTTCCTTACTGAAGTTGGCCGTGCTCACCTCTGGAAATTGCTTTTGGGGCTGAGCTCATTAGCTGAGTATTCGGGTTTATGCCCATATTGCTCTAGACCCAAATATGGAAGGTACTGAGGCTAAGCAAGGATCCAGCCCCACAAAGGCCCACATTTATAACAATGACAATGACCGGTACTGCTCTGAGTGGTGCTGTGTTGTGTCAAACGAAGAAAAGCATACCTGTATCATAAGGCACATGTGAACATTAGTGACTGTGAAACTGTTAGTTTGTATGGATCCAGAATGCTCAAGAATACACAGGCCTTACAGCCCAGAGATTTGGGCCTAAGGTGTCCTATCTGTAACTTACATTGATTTCATTTGCATTACCATATTTGCTCCCCAGTCCCAAGAGGTTAAGTTTTTCTTTCTGACTCTGTTTTTAAATTAACCACTCTTCATTAAGGCATCGTGTATAGCAGATACCGTACAAGGCTCTTTGTATAAATAAGATGACTTTATTTTCCTTGAAGTAGATCTATGAACCGTTATTGTTTTCATTTTACAGATGAGGAAACAGATTCGGAATTATAAGTTGCCCAAGGTAATTGATCAATATGTGGTTAGTAAAAAAAAGCCCAGAATTCTAGCATCCATATTGGGTCCTTACTCTGTTCTGTGCATTGAATGATTTGCACACAAACACATAGATGGGACAACTTAGAGCCAGATCTCCTGCTTAAAGATATTTTTTCAGAGCATATTGAGGGCCATTCAGACTAACATTTTGAACACTCTGCAGTTTATAAAAATGGTTTCATAGTCGTTGATGCATTTGATATTCACATCTGCTTCATGATGTATTATTTTCTCCATCTCCTACAGAAGGGATCCAAAGCAAGAAGAGGTCAAATGGTATACCTATTATCACACAGTCAGGAAGCAGGCTCAAATATGTTTTCTCTGACTCCAAATCCCTTTATCTCTAAGATGTTACCCTTAAGACAAATCCATCCAGGGGCTCCTGGGTGGCTCAGTTGGTTGAGTGTTCAACTCTTGATTTCGGCTCAGGTCATGATCTCAGGGTCGTGGGATCGAGTCCTGTGTGGGGCTCCATACTCAGCACAGAGTCTGCTTGAGATTCTCTCTCTCTGCCCTTCCTCGCGCTCTCTTTCACTCTCTCTCTCTCTCAAATAAATAAATCTTTAAAAAAAAGAGAGAGAGAGAAATCCATCCAGTGTGGAGATCTTAATTAACATTTGGTTTCTACAGACGTCTGTTGGACTTTCTCACTGTTGGCTGTATTATTCTTATGCCTTTCTTCTCCAACATTTGTCCTGTTGTCTTTTCTACCTTCCTTTCCCAGGTTATAGCCTCCCCAAATATGATAGCTTTTATATTATAAGTTCTCTACCCCACACAAGAGCATCCCTCTATCAGGATTGCAAAGGAAAGCCTCAGGGTCCCCAGTGGACATCCCTTGGAGATATGTCATGGGGAAGGCACATGGAACCTGCTGCTTTGCTTCCTGTCTTACATTTCATGGAGACTGTACCAGACATATTTTGGGAATAGTCATGAAGCTCATTTGTTTTGGCCATAACTTCAGTTATACAACCCAGTGTGTATTTTCAAAAGACCACTACTCTGTTCTGAGTCAGATGGCAGCCAGCTGACTGAACTGCTCTAAATGAACAGAAGTTATCCCTGAATTTTTACATTATCACAAGGAATAAGACCACCCAGCAGTCCTCCCTGTGTTAATTTGAATTAGATTTGGCTGTGACATTCAGAATGACTGTGGCTCATATAAGATAGACTGGAGGTAAGTAGTCCGTGGTTGGTTTGGCAGTTCTGCCCCCCACCCAGGCTTCTTCAAGCTTATCACTCTACCTTCCCTACGATTGTAGCTATGACCTCACAGACCAAAACGGTAACTTCCTGTTCCAAGCAACAAATGAAGGAGTAGCCAAAGAAGAGAGACATATGGCATACCCTAGCTGTTTCTTAAGGCTTCTGGAAACTGCCATGTGACAATTTGCTTTCCCATGTAAGGCCAGAACTTAGACACATAGCCACACCTGATTATAAGAGAGGCTGGACAATGGGATTTTTACTCTGGGTGAAGTCTAGCTAAATTTTTAAATTGGAATATATTTTGTATATAACATTGTATAAATTTAAGGTGTCCAATCGTTAAAAGTTTAACTAAAAATAGTTAAAAATTAAAAATTAATAAATTTAAGGTGTACAGTAGTTAAAAGTTCTTCCCCTGGGAAGAAGAGATACATGTATATTGAGGAAATAGATCCCTGTCATAGTCCCCAAATCCTTTATCTTGAATTATTTACTCATTCCTTCTAGTTGCCTTATTGGAGTCACTCATTTACATGCTTTTTTTAATTATAGAGAGACCGTTTTGATAACTAGTTCTAACCAAGTTTGAGTTCCCTCTATATCTGAAAAACACCTGTTTCAAACCCCTTTCCATTATCCCCCAAAGTATATTCTGGGAAATCCTAGGAATTACTAGGTTGAAGGATTCCAAGTTCAGGTATAGGGCTCTCTTCAAAGTTCTCCATGCACATGGACCCATGAAAAGTTCTGCTGGAAAGAAATCTGCTCGATGTATTTTGATTAGTGTGTTAAGCTTCTTTCCCACCAGCCCTTGTTTCGTAACATCGAGTAATACATAACATCCTGTGGAATACCCTTTGACAAATGTCGATTAAGCCGATCTGGAAGGTTTGGATGAGTGTGGAGGGGAAAGCCAGTCCATCAAGTGCTCTGTCTGCTCCTCTCCCACTCTCCCCACGTTAATGTGAATCTGTGTCCCCCCCCCCCTTCCTTTTCTAGACTGACAGATCCCATTCCCACAACAGAGACTTCAATTGCACCCCGGCAGAGGCCTAAGGCTGGGCAGACTCAGCCAAACCCAGGGATCCTTCCTATCCAGCCAGCCCTGACGCCTCGAAAGAGGGCCACGGTTCAGCCCCCACCCCAGGCTGCAGGTCAGTAACTCGGTTTGAAATTTGGTACACCTCTTGGTTATCCCGGTCCGTAACGGAAGTCTCGGGAAGACTACTTTTGCTTCAGAAATGGAATCCAGAGGCACATGAGGAATAATGGTTTGCCTTGAGCACAGGGGGTGAGCGCACATTGAAATTATATGGCACGTGGCTGGCAAAAGGGGAGTCCTCTCACTGGATTCTGCGGGGGACCTCCAAGACCACTGAAGCGTGAAACCTCTATTTTTTCTAGTCTTGGCCCCGATTTTCTGGCTTGGTCCATTCATCCCATGCTTTCATGTTTATTTCATTTTCTTCTCTTGGCCTTGAAAGAAACAAGACTCTCTTCTGTTTTGACACAGAGGCGTTGTTTCTTTAATGCTCTGTCTACTTAGAGTATCTGTTTCCACTCCGTGTTTTGGTATTCTGGTTCTAATGAGATGATTTAGTTTAGAGGACTTAAATTATCCAGTAACGGACCTTAGTCATCACTTCCCCTACCAGGAAGCTGCTTTTGGTGAATTTGGTGGTCATCTACTCATAGGCAGGCATCTAGACTGGGTTTGTGTAACTTACGTGTAAAATATCAAAGAAGGCTTTTGTCCCGAAGCTTTTAAGTGAAAAGATTGTATTTGAATACAGTAGCATCAAAGGCCAGTTGAATATGGACTCGGGTGGTGACTAAAGGAGTAATTGACAGATGGTATGGTGAATAAGGGAAGGCTTTCTAAAGGAGGCAAGCACTGAACCTTGTCCCTGAACCTTGTTTTGAAAAACACTAAGCACGTAGTTCAGCACGAAGATGGAAAGACGGAGGCACATGGATCTTGGGATTATCTGTCTGCTTATCACCCCCCTCTCTATTTCTTTGGCAAGAGAAAGCAAAGCATTTTTGTCTGGAAGAGTTTGGAGCCCTTATATGGAGTTTATTCTCATTACAGGATCCAGCAATCAGCCTGGCCTTTTAGCCAGTGTTCCCCAACCAAAAACCCAGCCCCCACCCAGCCAGCCTCTACCACAGCCTCAGCCCAAGCAGCCGCAGGCTCCACCCACCCCACAGCAGGCACAGCCCACTCCAGCCCAGGCTCTGCCCACTCCAGCCCAGGCCACACCCCAGCACCAGCAGCAACTCTTCCTCAAGCAGCAGCCGCAGCAGCCCCAGCAGCAGCAGCAGCAGCCGCAGCAGCAACCGCAGCAGCCGCAGCAGCCACAGCAGCCGCCACAGCAGCAGCCACCACCCCAGCAGCAGCCGGCACCTCCCCAGCAGCCCGCGGGCACGTTTTACCAGCAGCAGCAGCAGCAGCAGCAGCAGCAGCAGCAAGCCCAGGCTCAACAGGTAAAGCGTTCAGTCTGACCCTTGCTTGACCCAACTGAGGTGGCGCTGTGGACAGGCCCAGGAGACGTAGGCATCTTTCTTGAGAAGCACCCGGAAGACAGGGAGCCACTAGACATCGCATCATTGCTTCTTCCAGAACGAAATACCAGAAAGCTGTGCAGAGCGGATGCATCATGGGGCCACTCACACCCCTTTCTTGGGCCATGGGGAATTCTTCAGCTGATGGAGGAGCCTCACCAAGGGAGCTGTTTTAAGGGGCTCCTTTTCTTTTCTCTCTAGCTCTCTGTCTTTTTTTTTTCCCCTAACACAATTGCACCATTACCATACTAAAAATAATAATTTCTTTTTCTTAAAAAATACCCAGTAATGTTTAACTTCCTGATGTCTCCTAATTTCACTTGGCTTGTTCGAATCAAGTTCCAAACAAGGCCCACATGTTATGTTTAGATGCAAATCTTTTTTCTCCCATTATCTTTTCATAGTTTTTCTACATTTTTTACTATGAGCATAATTCATTTTATAATGATTGACATATCTTTCAAGTCCCCTTTTATTCATAATGCCCTCTCCCTTTTTTTTCCCTTTGCCATTTAATTTTTTGAAGAAACTGGGTCAGTTGTCCTGTAGAATTTTCCACCTTCTGGATTTGGCTGATTGCGTCCCTGCGGCCATATAATATGTTCTTCCATCCCCTGTGTAAACTGGTGATTTTTTGAGGCTTGCTCAAAATTTGGTTCAGTTGGATAGTTCTTTGTTCTTCCAGTTGCATCTCTTCAGGAGGCGTATAGGGTCTGGTTGTCGCTCTCTTTTATCAATATTAAAATCAGTCCGTGAGTTTGGTATTGTCTGTCTGATCCATTCATTCAGTGTTCCAGATCAGTTTAGCAGCAACTGCTAATCATTTCCTCAGTCCATTCATTTATCAGGCATGGAAACATGGTGATATTCTAACATTCCCTCTTCACTTAGGGGCTGGAATTTTTCTGAGTAGACTTTTTCTCAACTATTTGCTGACCCTGACATACTGTTTATATAGAAAAGGCAAGAAAAAATGCTTGAGTTTTTGCCTGTGTTTACCAGTTTTCAGAGTGGGTTTGTTTCTAGTGTCATCTAAAGGTGAACAGAGGTTTTTGATTTGTTTTGTTTTAGTGTCATGAATTCAGGGATTTAAACATATTTATGTTTCTAGACATTGCCGTTTTAAATTTTTTTTTTTTAAGATTTTATTTATTTATTTGCCAGAGAGAGAGAGAGAGAGCACAGGCAGACAGAATGGCAGGCAGAGGCAGAGGGAGAAGCAGGCTCCCTGATGAGCAAGGAGCCTGATGTGGGACTCGATCCCAGGACTCTGGGATCATGACCTGAGCCGAAGGTAGCTGCTTAACCAACTGAGCCACCCAGGTGTCCCTAGACATTGCCGTTTTAAAAATTTTATTTTGATGCCTAAATTGACCCAGCTTTGGCCAGTAGAAGTCTCTTTAGGCCGGTTCCTGGGTCCTTTGGTGGTTTCCTTGCTGTTTATTGTAACAGGTCATTCCAGTCTCACTCTGCCCTTGACCTGGATACAGCCATCTCTCTGAAGGAGCTCCCTTTCCTTTTAAAAATGGTATTTAGAGACCACATTTTGATGCTAAGGATACTCCTTTGCTAATGGGTCAGTTATTGTTTTTAGGCCTTTGAGTGGATACTTGGGAAATATATTTTGTTTCTTTTGTTTTGTTAACAGAATATACACAATGAATGCAAATTCATATTCTTTTTTTTTTTTTTTTTGAAAAAAGAACCACAAACTAAACTGAATATTTAATATACTTTGTGAGAACAGAAGGAATGCAACAAGGATTAGAATTTTATAATATACATTAGATATTTTTGTAAAAGGTATTCCATTTTTCAAAGGCGTTTTCCCAATTTCCCCGTCTTTTCTATTTTCCTCAGAGCAATAAGCAGGAATTACTATCAGAAGTAGGCTGCTCCGTTCCACTGGACAGTAATTATATTTTCATGTTTGAAGTCCTCATCATGTCCCCAAACCCCCTCCTTTCACCATACAGTCTCACTGCACTGTTTCACAGTAACACTATACTTTGCTCAAATTCAAAGAGCCTGAACAAAAGGATTTCTGAGTACTGGTTTAGTAGCAGTGTCTACTGGCACAAACCTTCTATTTATTCATAACTGCGATAATAGAAATGGAAGCTACTTTAATGAAATAGGAACTCGGGAATGAGATCATTAAATATAACTAAATACTTTTAAAATATAAATATCATGTATTTCCTGATTAGTATCAGATGAGTATCTAAGCTATCTATTCCAAATTCTGGTCTCAGAGAGAAAAAGGTCAGAGACAATTGCAAGTAAGGTGCTTCATATTATCAGGTCCATTTTTAAAACAATGAGATCCTTTGGATCACTTTAGTCTTTCTTTTTATCAGAGATTTCCGTCGGACCTTTTGTTGGTAATCCATTTATGTCTGGCCCTTACAGTCTACCTTGCCTTTGTTTTTATCGTGGGATTCTCGAAGAGCTTTCTTAGGCCACATACGACTCACAAAGGGGGAAATCAGAGGGTATATGTAGGGCTCCAGGAATTTTTTGTAGATCCAGAGCAGAATCGGAATGACGATGCAAGGAATGCACACCATCCTCCCAGGCTGGAGCTCCTGAGCTGCGACACCGGGTCCGAGTGGACGCAAATTCATATTCTTAATTCAGAATTGTAATTATAGGATTTTTGCTTAACTCCTTGGATTTTATATTTGTATTTTTCTGATCTGAAGATCTTGATTCCTAGCAACATTAACATAATCACTTAATTGCTTTATAATTTCAAGATAATAGTGCCAACACAAGTACTGGAAACAGTTTGAGATTTCTCTCTCTCTCTCTTTTTAAAGATTCTATTTATTTATTTATTTATTTATTTGAGAGAGAGTGAAAGAGAGAGTGCTTGCGCAGGAGAGGAGAGAGGTTCAGAGGGAGAAGCAGACTCCCCGTTGAGCAGAGAGCCTGATGTTGGACTCGATCCTGGGACTCCGGGATCATGACCTGAGCTACAGGCAGAGACTTAACCAACTGAGCCACCCAGGTGCCCCAGTTTAAGATTTCTTTGTCCTTTTCATTCTTAAAATGTTTTGCTCATTATTTTCTGGAATCAGTTTGATACACAGGTTTATTTGTTTCATTTTGCTTTTGATTTGTAGTTATTGCCAAATTTTGGGTGAATTTTGTTGTATGAAAATATAAAACGTTTACAGTTTCAAAGTTACAGAATTCTGCTCTCTCCATCCCATAATATAGAGGGAGCCCTCATGCCTGTTTACAACTTGAGAGCATTCTATTTTAAGGATACATAGCATGGTTAATTCAATCAGTGTCCCCTGTTGATAAACATTTGGTCATTTCCAGCATTTTGCAGTTATAAATAGGCAGCTACTTGCTGACATCTGCTTCTTTGCTAACCCTTTAACTTTTGCCCCAGGAGGCAAACCTTATCCAATCCCCTAACTCTACAACTAAGTAACAGTGTTTGGGATGCTCAAAGCCAAGTTCTTGACTTTTGTTGATTAGTAGGCGCTTCTTTGGGGCGTGTGTGTGTGTCCCATAGCCCTTAGCAGTGTGGAATAGACAAATGGGTAAGAAGTATCCCTATCCATTGGCAGTTTATAAGAGAATATAACTTGAAAGAATCAGTTATAGACACAGGATAAAATACCAGTAAGTGTGCTAGAGGATACTGAACATTTTGAATGTTTAAAGATGGGACAGTTAGTAAGATAGAGCTATAGGGAAATAATTTTCAGCAGGGCTCGAACAGAGTCTTTATAGCTGGTTTAGCGTTTAGGTTATTTTCAGTGTCGTCCCTGCTTCATCCTGTTCATGGAGCAAAGCATTTTAATCTTGGCTGCTAACAAATCCCTTTACAAGCAGGATTACTTCTGGGATTGGGAGATCGTTCATTAGCTTCCCTTACACCCCAGCACGGGGAGTCACAAAATGCACAAAGGGACGCCCTTAGGCTTGCCAGAGAAACTCCCCAAAGCCAGGAGGTGGCCCAGCGCCCTCGATGCAGCCTGGCAGTGTCAGGTGCTGTGGGGTTAATTTTAATGCCCTGAGGTCCCCCTCCTAAATTGAGGCCAAGCTAAGAGACTTCTGCCTGCCCTTGCTTTTGGCTTCAGACTGGGCTCGGTTATTCCTGAGACATTGGTCTTTTGTGGTCTCAGTGGTTCTGAGACACTCTGTTCCCCTCGTCCTTTTTGCCACTTCTCCTGCTCAGTTTCAGGCAGTGCACACAGCCGCCCAGCAACCAGCCATCACCCAGTTCCCGGTGGTGTCGCAAGGAAGCTCTCAGCCGCAGCTGATGCAGAACTTCTACCAGCCCCAGCCCCAGCCGCAGCTGCCGCAGCAGCAGCAGCAGCTGGCCTTGAGCTTGCACCAACAACTGCTGCTGACTCAGCAGGCCGCCTTGCAGCAGAAGACCACGGCGGTGGTGGCGGCAGCAGGACAGCAGCCCCAGGCGCCCCCCGCTGCAGCCCCGCAGGCGCCCGCGGAGCGGGCGGTAACAGCCGGCCAGGGCTCTGAGTCCCCAAGCAGGAGAGAGCAGCGGGCGGGCCCACCAGAGGGCAGGGCCCCTGCGTTAGGGAGAGGCAGCTGCCCCAGGCTTGTGGTTAAAATACTTGATTTTTGTTCTGTTGTTATGCCTGAGGTCAGGAGGAGGTATTCTGTAGAAGGTAAGAGGTTTAACAAAAACGATTCTAGGCTCCTGATGAAGAGAAACATTCTTATTTATCACTCTAAAATTAGACTGGCAGAAAGAGCTGTTTGCTGTCTGTGTTGGTGCCCGCGTAGGTCAGTCAAGGACCCAGGTAGGATCAGAGTGAATCCCTTTCCCTTGAAGGGGGGGTTTGACCACTGTGGCCCCCCAGTCTCTGGAGGTTTGCGTGGCCTCCCCTGACGCCTGATAGGGCTTTACTTATTCTTGGTCTTCGGCAACATGACCTCATCTAAGTCTACCATGTAGCGGCCTTGAGGGGCCTCCTTGGTGGGACCATTTACCATGACCCAATCCTCTGGGCACCAGAGCACCTGAGTACTGCGGGAGCCATCTTGTTGGTTTAGAAGTTGGGCAGGTCCACTTCTAGATACTGGTTGACTACAGCGTCAGAACTCCTTCCTCCTCTCCTGATTGATCTTTACAGCTTCAGCAACCTCAGGCACGATGTGTTTTTCCTCTACCATGTGCTCTTAATTCTGTACTCACATATTTCTGAGTGATTGTGAAGAAAACATTCTAGTGATAGAAAAAGGCATCGTACATATCCAGCCAATAGAGTATCACAGCTACTCTCTCATTCCCAGGGAAGTCCAGCTACTAGACAAATGAAGGAAAAGTAAGAAACCGTCTTTCTGAGGATTGATTTCTAATAGAGTTTTGTCACCGATCTTAAACCGGAAAACCATGCTTTCAAAAGGAAGCATTGCTGTAAATAGATTGTCTTCTTTGAGCCTCAGCTTAGTTTGTGTCAGTTTACACCTTCGTTTCTGAAACAACTCAGTCTTCCTGCAGGCGTGTGGTAGACAGCCACTTTCTCTATTTTTAATACGAACTGAAGTTCTTCTTGTTAATGGAGTTTTTAAAAAAAATTATTGTAGGGGCACCTGGGTGGCTCAGACATTAGGCGTCTGCCTTTGGCTCAGGTCATAATTGCAGGGTTCTGGAATAGAGAGCCGTGCATCGGGCTCCCTGCTCAGCGGGAAGCCTGCTTCTCCCTCTCCTCATTTACTGGAGCTGGAAACTAGACCCAGGCTAGAAAGGGATTACCCAAGACACACAGACTGATAGCAGAGCTGAGGAAAGAACCAAAGAATCCTGATCTGTGTTTAAGGCTAATAATAACAAATGGTCATCCAGGGGGACGAAATGATCAACAGTAACTGACTACATTTCTTATGATGTTCCCCTTTGCTGTCCCTCTCTCGGGAATGAATTATAAACCTTCTCGATGTTCCTTGGCTAAAAACGTACCTTGAGCACTTCGCTCTGGGGTAGTTGGTTGAGGGGATAGAGAAAGAACAGGAGCAGAACTTGCTTCTGCCAGGAGTCAGAGAGCTTCCCAGATTTGACCCATCCTTTTCTCTGGTGACCCTTGTCAGGACTTACCTAGAGGAGCAAGTGAGTGAGTGTAAAGAATACTCTGGGGGCGCCTGGGTGGCTCAGTGGTTTAGACTCTGCCTTCGGCTCAGGTCATGATCCCAGGGTCCTGGGATCGAGCTCCGCATCGGGCTCTCTGCTCAGCGGGGAGCCTGCTTCCTCCTCTCTCTGCCTGCCTCTCTGCCTACTTGTGATCTCCATCTGTCAAATAAATAAATAAAATCTTAAAAAAAAAAAAAATACTCTGGGTGCGCCTGGGTGGCTCAGTCAGTTAAGCGTCTGCCTTCAGCTCAGGTCACGATCTCAGCGTCCTGGGATCGAGCCCCTCATCCAGCTTCCTGCTTCTCCCTCTCCCGCTTCCCCAGCTTGTATTCCCTCTTTTGCTGTCTGTCTGTCTGTCTCTCTCTCTCTCTGTCAAATAAATAAAATCTTTAAAAAAAAAGAGAGAATACTCTGCAGCCATCCTAAAGCAGTAATCTACAAAAGGAAAATGGTAATATGCCATAATGTTTATTATAGACTTATTAGTAACAGCCAAAAGAATCAAAGTAACCTAATTGTTTAAGAAGCCAGCTGTGCAGCCATTACAAATCATGGTTATAGCATCTGTACAACAATGTGAAACGGTCATGAGATAATATTGAAATTATGGGAAAAGTATGTACTTGGAAAGGGACTTAAATAGAAGATTCCCAAAAGATAAAAACAGTTGTATTTGGATAGTGGGATGGAAGTCTGGGTGGTTCCCTCCCCCCTTTTGTGTATATTGTTGCATTCCTGGATCTGAGTGTACTCCTTTTATAATTACATATTTTTGTTCTTTAAAACAATCTCTAGCAAGACAGACATCTGAGTCTACTTTGATTCTCTCTCCACTATGCTTTGTCTGTTTCCCCCTTCCCCTTCCTAATCCCATCTTTGGAGGAGACATAGATGGTGAAGAAGAAGCTCCTCTGAAATGAGGGAGTTGGAATCTGTGCTAAGGTCCCTTTGTCTCTCGTATTCTTAGATTTGGAATGGAAATAAAACTGTCTGCCTGATGGAGCTGTTGTGAGGAGTAGCTGAACGGATTGGAGTGGTTTTGTATTAGTAGATAGCTGTGATAGCGTAAGGTATCCTCCTGAAGTGTCTGCTCTTCACTATGCTGCCTACGGGGATAGGTAAGAAGAAGGGAAATGTTCTCCAAGTAGTCTGGACTCTTCAAAATAAAGGAACTCAGCAGTGAAGTATATCCTTCTCAAAGCAATGACTGTCTCAGACTCGAGGAAATTAGCTAATCTTGTTCTGTCCATAAAGCCATGGTGGTCTCTGTGGGTACTGGTTCTAGGTTGACTGTTGTAGGTACAGCCCTGGGCCACTGGAAGTTGTGGAGCCGGAGCTCTGGTCTTCCCAGAACAGACTGCTTCTCCCTCAGAGATGTGTCAGCTGCTTTTCCCTCTGACCTTAACCTGACTGATGTTAGAGGCTTCTTCTGTGTCATTCAGTTGGTGAGTGCTTGTGTACTCATACATGCATATAAACCTGCCTCAGTCTAATTCAGAGTCTGCGTCAATATGGGGACAAAATCTCAGGCTGTCAGCATCCTGACCCAAGTAGCTGGCCCCTCTGGTTTCCCTTCTCTCTCAGGATTACCTACGAAGGCACTGAATGTGAGGGCTGAGCTGCAGCATGGAGGGACATCTTAGTCTGAAACAAGGGACTGGAGGGAAGGGATAGTTCAATACCTGAGTCCTTTAATATTCTGAATCATTTTGTCTCTGGACTGACAGAGTTAAAGCATTAGGTGGCCTTCTTAGTGCTATTTTTTGTTCATCTTCTTGACGTAGCACTTTGTAGATTGTATCTGATGCTTGAGGTCTAACCACGTGGCCATAGGATGTTCCTATTTGTTTTTCTGTGGTGACAGTTTGTTCTGCCTTCTGAAGAGTCCTTGTGTTACTAGATCAATTGTCATCAAGGGCTTTTCCAATTTTTTCTTATTCTTACTATATTCTCTACCTTGTTCTTCCGTGCCATTTCCAAACTAAAGGTGGGAACAAATTAATCCCTCTGCTCCAATCCTGTACATTTTCTCAGGGGAGCCACAGAAAGAAAACCTTGTAGACCCACCTTAATAGTGAAATAAAGAGCCTTAATAACAAAACAAAACAAAAACATTACCATTTATGAATCACAGTGGAATTCTAACTTATTCCTAACCAGTAGTCTGAGCTCTGTCAGAGTCAGGGATCTCTTGGCAGAAATTATTCAGCTCAAATGTGTTTTAGCTGGAGCTGTGCCTTCATTGGCTTCTGACTGTGGTGGTAGATTGCTTAAAGCATGCTCTTTGGAGGCATTCTGAATGAGTTCCTGCGTGACCCCAGAAGCAGAAGGTGGTCCTGTAGGATACATTCTTGGTTTTGGGGATGAGGACTAGCTTCTGCAGCCTTATGCTCTGGGCTGTATTGTGTATGGCTGCTCTGTAGAGGATTGCTGATGAAGATGGAAATTTATGTCTAAGCATCAGATAAATACCATGCCGTCAGTCCCACAGCTAGAGCTCAGATTGTCCAAAACTGCTTTTTTTCTTTCTTGGTGCTCTTGGTAAATTCAGCCACTTGAGTCCCGTGTTAGCTGTCATGTGGCATTTTTTATTATGCTTGTCTGTTTGTTTTTCCTTTCCCTTCTTTTTGAAACACTTGCCATTTCTTTTTTTTTCCTAGCAGATTCAAGCCCCAGTAAGACAACAGCCAAAGGTGCAAACAACCCCACCTCCGACCGTCCAGGGGCAGAAACTCGGATCTCTCACTCCTCCCTCGTCCCCCAAAACCCAGCGTGCTGGGCACAGGCGGATTCTCAGTGACGTGACCCACAGTGCCGTCTTTGGGGTCCCTGCCAGCAAATCCACCCAGCTGCTCCAGGCAGCTGCAGCTGAAGCCAGCCTCAATAAGTCCAAGTATGTGGTGCTTCCCCTTTCTCTTTTTCACTTGTGTGGGCTAGGGCTGTTGTGGGCCACTGCTCTGTAATTCCCTGCATCTGTATGTAGAGGGGCACAGGTATATGTATGTAAAGGTATGTCTGTGTCTGTGTTCATTCAGAAACTGAATTTGCCTGTAGTACATAGACCATACTGATCTTCAGAAATAATTTCTTACTTGCTTTACTGTTTCCATTCTCTCATCCATTCCATGTTCCACAGAGTATTTTTTAAAATCTTAGTCTGACCAACCCTCTCCATGATAAAGATCTTTCCTTGGCTCCCCATTGCCAGTGGGATAATACTGAACTCATTGGTTAACAGACCGAAGACTGTTGTATCACATTGGCGGATGTGTCATTCTCTGTCTTTGTGGCCACATTGTTCATCCTGTGCCCTCTCCGTGAACTACCGCTCTCCTTGTCCACCTAGGAAATGCTTATTTATTCATCAAAATCGATGTCAGAGGTTCCCTTTTCTCTGACCCCTTGGGTGTCATATATAAATTATCTGAACCTTTTTGGAGATGTATCCCGTTATATTATCATTATTTATTTGTGTATCCAGCTGACCTGGCCTGCAGGTTCCGCCAAGACGAGGACCGTGTCTTAACCATTGTAAATCTAGTGATGGGCTCTGTGCCTGAAGTAAAGTGGATTGCAATGAGTGCTTGCTAGGTGAATGCACTTTTGGACTCTCAGCTTTCTTGGAACCATGGACTCTAAAGTAAAACTCTTGAAGTCGTTAGTTAAATGCAAATGGCATCAAGAGAGACTTTAGAAGAAAATTAGGCAATGATACCCAGAAACACAAGATATTGCTAACTGTCTTTATTTCTCCTTAACTTTGATGGTGATTGCTCACGGCAGCCCTTCATTCTCTGTGTGCTAGATCCTGACAGATGGGAGGCAGCCTGAAAAGCCTTCAGTCCCAGCCAGCCTGGGGGCAGTCATTGTGGCTGTTATGGCGGGGGCCACAGGAGGCGCAAGCCTCGGAACAGGTCGCTTTGGGATTCTGGATTGTGAAAGGACTGGCAGAGGAGACCAAAAATATAAGCAAGAGGTTAAAGAAGTAGTGGGAGACAGTGGATCATGAAGGAAAGGGAGACATTTATTTCACACGGTGATAAAATTTATCTGTGGAAACTGTCCAGTTGCCATGGAAAGCCCTTTCAGAAAACTATTGCAGAGAAGAATGGTTTGACTCAGAAAACAATTTGACCTCAAAACAAAGAGAAAGTAGATTAACCCTTTGTCAACTCTTTTCATTTCGTGGGGGTGGGAACCTACATAGGTCTGCAACCACCACTCCATCAGGCTCTCCTCGGACCTCCCAGCAAAACGTTTATAATGCTTCAGAAGGTTCTACGTGGAATCCCTTCGATGATGACAATTTCTCCAAACTCACAGCTGAGGAACTGCTAAACAAGGACTTTGCCAAGCTGGGGGAAGGTGAGCAATGGGTGCCCTTCTGTGATTCTTAAACCCTGACTTTAGAGGAGTATGTGTTTGAAAATGTAGGGTTAGGTCTTTCCTCCCCTCAAAGTCTTGATCTGAAGTTTAAGTGAAAACTGCTTTGAATGTTTACCAGAGTACTGACATCTTTTCATCCATAGGAACTCCTGGCCTGTTGTGGGTGGTGGTAAGGAGAGTGGGACACTTTTAGGAAAGATTTGGTGGCATAAACCAGGATGATACTGACAAGCATGGTCGTTCCTTGTGTGTTTATTGTCCCAGAAGGCTGTAACTGCTTATGCAGGAGAGAGTGTGCCCTCACATGAACTTAGAATCTTTGACTGTGGTCAGAGTTCTGTAGTACTGTTGATGGACTGTGAAGAGGTGATCAAATTGAAGGTACCATTTCTACTCTCAAAAACCCAGAGTCGAGGAGCACTGGTAGGTTAAGTGTCCAACTCTTGATCTCAGTTCAGGTCTTGATCTCAGGGTCATGAGTTCAAGCCCTACACTGGACGCCACACTGGGTATGGAGCCTTCTTAAAACAAAACAAAACAAACAAACAAAAACCCCCCACAGGCTGTTTTGGAAGGTGGGACTTGTATACACAGACACACATGCACACTTTGGAAAACAACAGCACGCCCTGGGAAAACTCTTCAAAAAGAATACCTAGGCATTAGACAAGAACACAGGGTAAAGGAATGATCAGAACTGAGTGAATGATATGAACTTCGACCATATCTTTTTTAACTTGACTCTTTTAACTTATGTTCACCTCTTTTAACTTTATTTCATAGATATCTTTTAAAAAATTATATTACTTATTGTTTTAAACAAAAGATAGGATATAGGATTTAACTCTGACAGACAACTATCTCACTGTCAAATTATTTCATTCAAATTATGTATGCCACTTATCGTTCTAGAATAAACAGAAATACCTTTGTGGGTATTGAAAACGCTAGTATTTTTGCACTTAAGACACTCCCAGGTTTTAAAGTTCTTATGTCTGTTTTTCCTAATTTCCGGTCTCTCTTCTGTCGTGTTAAACTGCTGCCACTGTGCCTATCCCTTGTCACATCTCCTGCTGTTTCCCCCGCGCCCCCTTCTCATGTGCTCTCCTCAACTATTTCCAACATGGAAAACAGATTGGCAAGCTCAGTAGTATTTTATAAAAACAAATAGATTCCAAGTAAGGACTAGAGGCATTCTGCCTGAGTAATGTCCTTGAGCTTTTGGGCGTTAGCTTTTTTGTTGCTTTTTTTATTCATTTATTTGAAAAAAAATTAATTGTGAAAAATTAATTGTGAAAAATATACAGGGATGCCTGGGTGGCTTAGTGGGTTAAGCATCTGTCTTGCGCTCAGGTCATGATCCCTGGGTCCCTGGGATCAAGCCCCATGTTGGGTTCCTACTGCGCTGGGAGCATGGTTCTCCCTCTCCCTCTGCCTACCCTCCCCCACTCATTCTCTCTCTCTCTCTCTCTCTCTCTCTCTCTCTCTTTCTCTCTCTCAGGTAAATAAATAAAATACTTTTAAAAATTATGATAAATAAACATAACATAAATACGAACTTTTGAACCATTGTCAAGTGAACAGTTCAGTAGTGTTAACTACACACACATCGTTGGGCACCCAGTCTCTGGAAGTCCTTCCATCTTGCAAAACCCGTGTGCTGTCTTTGATTCTTAAAACTTCTTTCCTTTTCTCAGCTGTTGTCTCAGTTACTGCAGTGATTAGACAAGGGCCTGTGAACGGCTGAGGTATTGCCTTGAGGCAGTAAAAGGAGTCCAGTCGAGAAGTCAGTTCAGAAGGTGCCCTCCACCTCCTGCCTGTGTGTGTGCATCATGGGGTTCTGCTGGAATGAACTCGGTGGTGTTTTGTCCCTCCAGGCAAACATTCTGAGAAGCTTGGAGGCTCCGCTGAGAGTTTGATCCCAGGCTTTCAACCGACTCAAGGTGATGCTTTTGCCACTCCCTCGTTTTCTGCTGGAACCGGTTAGTATAGCCAATACCTGAAACACTGAGCTCACAGTTGTTGCCTCCATAGTTTCCGTCCCACAGATAGCTGTGGCACACCAGTGAGCCCCAGATCTTGGTGCTAACGTATATTTTCTCTTATTCAGAAGATTTCCAACATAAAAGGTAGGGAAAAAGAAATACCTAGAATCATTCTGAATCAAAATGACAGAATGACGTGTCAATAATATACAGGATTTATTCTCTCTAATTCATACACATACTTTAAGCAAATATTTCTGAATTTAAGAACATCACTGCTAATCTCTTATAATTGCTTAGATCTTTGGAACGGTTTGAAGAATTCTAATTAGATGTTCTATCCTCTATCCAAGATTTTTCTGAGCTGTTTCTGTGTGTGTATGTGTGTGTGCGTGTGTGTGTGTGCGTGTGCGTGTGTGTGTGTTTACAGGTAGAGGGAGATATCTTTTTAAATTAGACCTTTTTTAAATTAAAGAAGTAATAGTAAAAAACTAATTTTCTCCTTTATTAATAAAAATGATACATAGTCAACTATATTTCAACTAAAATTTCTTAAAAATGAGAGAAAATTGTACATATTTATTACACAAAAGTTAGTTATTTAACCGACTGAGCCCCTCAGGTACACTAAAGGTTAACAATTTATAGAAAAGTGTAGAGAAGGAAGTTAAAATCCCCGTAATCTCACAATTAAGAAGTAGCACAGGAGTACCATTTGGTGTCTGTTAGTGACATTTAACCTTTTTAGGGTCACATATATCTTCATGAACATAATGAAAGTTTACAGATCTTCTTCCCCACGAAAATAAATGACTACGATTTTGTACATAATTTTTGGACTCAGCTTAAGACCTTAATGTACATCTCTATAGTCCTATTAAACCAAATTTGCTTGCTTACTAAGTCTGGCTCGTTTCCACGTCATTAAAGAAGCTCTTAAAAGATAAATTATGAAAGATCTGCATTAAATGACTTCATATGGATTTGTCATAATGTATCTAAGTAACCTCTTTTTTTAAACATTAATTTGGTTTCAGTGTTTTCCTGTTAAAATTCCCTCAGCAACCGATATGAGGTTTTGAGTATAAATAATCCTTGTAGATAGGAATTTGATATGCTTCCAAGATTGATCTTTTTAATTTTATTAATTTCTGATTATAACCTTACATATTTTTTCTTCCTGCCTTCCTTAGATATGCTAGTACTTTTTCTAACATCATAAGTTTATTTCTTACTGGAACTTTGGATGTCATTGTATGATATCCTTTATAGTTTCTTTAAGGTAACCTCTAGATTATTTGTTAAATCAAAAGATTTGTGTCTTCTAAGGCTTTTGGTGCATATTTCTAAATTGCTTTGTCAATATTAAGAGGAACACAGTAAAATTTTAAAAGTTCTTCTTAAAAATGTACTGAAAGTATTTAGAGTTTTTCTGCTACTATAACAGTGATGTTCAATCAGCATGAGAGTGGGGAGAGAGGCTCATTATAATCTGCTTAGAAGTCTTGTGCACAGATATTTCAGTATTCACTTTGCTTCTCTCTTTCATTGCCCACCCCACCCTGACCTTTGAGGATTACACTGTTGATTAAGAGTACTTTCTAATAGGTTTGTGTTTCCCTTATCAGAAAAAACCTGAAATTTTAATCATATCCTGTAAGTCTTCATATGATATAAATCTTGATATGATAATCTCACTGTTATTAATTTAATTAATTGGATTCGCCAGTGTTAACAGAGGTCCCTACACATTTTCCATACATTCCCAGTTTCAGTACTTATAATTCCTACTTATCACGTGTTTTGTTGTTTGTCTATATGGTTTTTTAAGGATTTATTTATTTATTTAATTTATTTATTTGACAGACAGAGATCACAAGTAGGCAGAGAGGCAGGCAGAGAGGTGGGGAAGCAGGCTCCCTGCTGAGCAGTGAGCCCGATGCAGGGCTCGATCCCAGGACCCTGGGATCATGACCTGAGCTGAAGGCAGAGGCTTTAAACCCACTGAGCCACCCAGGCACCCTATTTATTTATTTTAGAGAGAAGGTGGGAGGAGGAGGGGCAGAGGGAAAGAGAGAAAGAGAGCACCTTAAGCAGACTCCACACTGAGCACAGAGCCTGATACAGGGCTCGATCCCATGAACCTAAGACCCAGGACCTGAAAGGAAACCAGGAGTCCATCGCTTCTCAGCCTTTTGGCTAAGATCAAGTGGAAACCAGGAGTCCAACACTCAAATGACTGTGCTGTCCACGTGCCCCTGTAACTCTTCTTAAAACAGTTTTTATTTTTGTTTCAGCCTCTTCTCCCCCTTTATGCTTGAGTAGTTATGACAGTAGTAACAGTGAACATACACTGAGCTCTTGCTACATGCTAATAATAACCCACTGGTTAAGTGCTTTTTTATACATTATCTCAAGTGTTCCTTAAAACAGCCCTCAAGGGGTGCCTGGGTGCTCAGTTGGTTAAGCGTCTGCCTTTGGCTCAGGTCATGACCTCAGGATGCTAGGATGGAGCCCACATCCCCCACATCCAGCTCCCTGCTCGGCAGGGAGTCCACTTCTCCCTCTGCCCTCCTCACCTTGTGCTCACTCTTGTGCTCTTTCTCTCCCTCTCTCTCAAATAAAAAAATCTTAAAAAAAAAAAAAAACACCACCAAAAAAACAAAAAACAGCCCTTGAGAGGTTAAGTGACCCGCCGAGGTCACAACTGGAGAATGACAGAATAGAGAGTTGTACCTGAGCAGCCCAGTTCAGAAGCTGTAGTCATACCACATCCCAAGAGTCTTTGTAAATCAGTGACATGACACTTTTTTGAACATTATAAAACATCTTCCGATTTTTTTCATCTTATCCAGCCTTTTTTTAAACAGACATTTGGTATTTTTCCTTCTTTCTTGTTTGTGGTATAAACTTTTGTGTGTGCAATACTTTTATTTTTTATAAATGAAAGAAAATCACATCCAAATCCCAGAAATTAATATGTCCTCATTTGTATGAAGTATAGGATAGCTTCATTTTCTAGGAGTTTTCTAATCAAGCTCAGACTGTTCACTGATTTTAAACCTTCTGATTAATCAAGGAAGGAAATAAACAGGAAATGTGGCAATGAGTCACAGAGGATGACAGAAGGGTTATTTTAAACATTTTTATGGTAAAAGCTGCAAAAATGTTGATGAACTATGTCCATATGTTGGAATAGACATTTAAAACTTGACATTGTACCTCTTTATTTTAAATATTTTTCTGTTATACACATTCTTTTGTGTAATTTTGGAAGAATGACTAAAAACCCAAAGAAACAAGATAAGAGAACTCACAATCCCACCCAGTCAGAGAGGAAAACATTGCCGACATTTTACAGTATTTATGTCCATAATTTTATTTCTGTATATATTTCTGTAAAAATGAATATATCCAGTTTTATGTTTCTTTCTTTTTCTTTTAATGTATTTCATTGTGTCTCGTTTGAAAAATATTTTAGAGATTTTAAGAGCAGTGATTTTACCCTTCTCTTCCTCCATCTATCTTTAAAGAAGCTTCATTAAAAACCCACTTTAATAAATAACCTTCTCAAAATGACAAAATTGTAGAGATTGAGAACAAGTTAGTGGATTCTAAGGGAGTAGGGACTGGAGTAAGGAGTGGGTATGATTATAAAGGAGAACAACAGGGGGGGTTCTTTGGTTTGATGGAACAATTCTGTGTCATTGTCATGGTGGTGCTTGTGCTAACCTATACATAGGATCTGATTGCAAAGAACTACACACACACACACACACGTGAGTGCCTGTGAAAACTGGATAAAGTCTAGTTAACAGTGTTGTAACAGTGTCAGCGATACGGTCCTTTAGGGGGAAAATATCTAACCATGGAGGGAAGCTGGTCAAAGGTTCCCAGGACTCTATGTAGAGCAGATTGCTGTGATCTCATAATTATTTAAAAATAAAAAGTTTTTAAAAAATCTATAGAAGGTAAAATGAGATTTCAACTAAAGAACAAATGAGTATTAAAATACAATGTATGGGGCACCTGGGTGGCTCAGTGGGTTAAGCCGCTGCCTTCGGCTCAGGTCATGATCCCAGGGTCCTGGGATCGAGCCCCACGTCGGGCTCTCTGCACAGCGGGGAGCCTGCTTCCCTTCCTCTCTCTGCCTGCCTCTCTGCCTACTTGTGATCTCTGCCTGTCAAATAAATAAATAAAATCTTTAAAAAATAAAATAAAATACAATGTAAAGACTGGGTAAATAGAAAACCAGCAAGCCTGGGTTCTGACCTCAGGTTTGGTGGCAGACATCTGGCTAGCCTCTTAACTTCTGGGCTTCATTTTCTTCTCCGTAAAATAAGAAAACAGTGCTAGAAAATCCCAAGACCCCTTCAAGTCCTGATATCCCACAGGGTGTTTAGATCTCTGTACATCAGCAAGTTTGCCAAGTATAGAATGAGTGTCACTGATGTTAGATGTAGTCCAGAAGTTAGGGCTTGTCTAACCTTGCAACAGACAAGACTCCTATTTCTGTTTCTGTCTGCCTAGAGCTGTAATAGACATTTGGTGATACAGTGACCCCAGGATGGTAGAGGACACACTGAAGCATCTATACGTCTGTGTTTGATTACAGAGCAGACAGTGTTTGTTTACATGCCATAGTGTGTGATACAGACAATAGTTACTATAGGAATTCTGGAAGACATCACTGCAGGCTTCCACACAAGGAAGAAGTGAACTCAGGTGTAGGAGTAAACTAGTGTTACCATCGATTGCATCTCTGAGTATGTTGCAGGGACCGGGTTGTATCTCTTACACATATTTTGCCATTACACTGGATTATAGTCGCTCATCCCTCTTTACGCTGCCTTTGCCTTTGAGTTCAGATTTACTCTATAATTTGAGCTGTTGGGTTACTAGATGCTAAATTCATCTAGATTTACTTGATGTTTTCTGCTTTTCTCTTTTTTTCTCTCCTTGATCCTTTCTTCCCCTCCAACCAACTCCAGCTGAAAAAAGGAAGGGTGGGCAGACTGTGGATTCTAGCCTTCCACTTCTAAGTGTTTCTGATCCTTTCATTCCTCTTCAAGTACCTGATGCACCAGGTAGGTAAATAGAGCTGATCTGAGGTTAAGCAGCTCGATTCTTCTGTCCCAGGGTCTCATGAGAGTTGATTAAACACTCCATAAAAAGGATGTGAATTCCAAGCCCTAGTAATAGTTGCTGTTATATATTTTTTGATTATGAAAACAGCCTGTGTACTAGAGGGAACATTAGTCCAATATGATTATAACATATTCATATATATATTCATATAACATATAGGGACACCTATAAGCATGTGATAGAAGGAACAAAATGCTAATAGTGGTTAGTATGATGATTAGATTACTGGTGATTTCCTGTGCAGTTCCTGTTTTCCTATAATGTGCTTTTATTTTATAAATAAAAGTTACAGGGAACATGAGTCAGGAGACTCGGGTTCCCTTCCTGGTCCTTGTACTATCTGAAAACCTTCTGTGCTTGACTCTTCATCAGTGAAGTGATTTGGACTGTATGAGTTTGAATATGCCTTTAGGCCTCGTATACACTGATTTTTAAGTGAGCAGTCTAACAAAAAGTAAGAAATTGTTAGTGTGTTCTGATTGAAATAGCTTTTGAAACAATGGTTGGATGCTTTCTCTTCGGGGTTCATGGATGCCAGTGATTTTCTCCCTACTCTCCTCCCCATCCTTTTGGGGGTGGAGTGAGGGAGCGTGATGTGAGACACAGAAGCTACCCTTTCTCTTCCCTACCAGTCCTTTTGAAAAAGCAAATAGATCCAACGCTCTAGAAGCATCTAGCCGCCATTTTGTTCCTGATAGTTTTTCTTTTTCTTTCTTTCTTTCTTTTTTTTTTTATATTCTTACCCCTGCCTATTCTTGGTTTTAAACTAATAGGATATGTTTGGTTCTTCTTCTCTCCCAGAATGTTAAAGGTATTTGACTGACTCAAGATTGGAAGTGATTGTGATCCTTGTACCATCTACTTAGTAAGACAGACTGCAGCAAGGGTACCATGACGGTTTTTATTTCTTTAGGCAATTTGTTGACCCTCCTTAGGGGAAGCAAAAACTTGCCTTGATCTGGTAGTATTGTGTAACTTTACAGCTTGCTGGACCTGGATGTAAGTCAGAAATACCTAAGGTCACTGAGGAATGATTCAGCATTGGATAGTTAAAGGAAGGAGAAGAAAGGAATCAAGGAGAGGCCCTTTCCTCTCATCTATCGTTCAGGTATGCCTGGCAGGACCTAGACAAGCCAGTTTTTAGCAGAACACTGGAAAGGTACAGGCTACAAACTGACACCCCTCAGGGTTCTTGCCTATGCTCTTTCCCAGATAGCCCAAGAGCTGTAGAAGCTGGAAGGGTGGCCTCTTGGCACAGGCCAGAAGATGAGGGTCCACAGGCAAGTGGCTATCCTCTGCAGCTCTCACAGGTGCCCTTCAGATCAGGGACGAGGAACCGGGCACAGAAGCCAAGTGGCTCAGGATATCAGCTCCCAATTGTAGGGATAAGTTATGAAGAGTTGTGAAGATGAGCCTGGGAGGCACCAGAGGTAGATGACTGCCATCCTCCCTCCCTTATTGTCATCTTTCCTGTCTCCTGATCCTCCATATTTCTCTCATTCTGGGGATTCCTGTTAAAGTGATACTGGTGTACACTTCAATACCAATTAAGCCATGGTCCCTCTTGGTTTTAATGGGAAATGTATTAAAATGGAAGATTCTAATAGAGAATTTCAGGGGTTTCTTACCTGCTTTATGATCTATCAGGCCAGACTCATCCGAAAACATAAATTAGACATGTCACTCCTTTGTGCCACAGTGAATTTTCATATCACTGAGCATAAAATCCAGACTTCTTATCATGACCTGAAAGGCCCTAACTAATCTGGTTAGCTCTCTGGCTGCCCTCACAGCTCATAGTATTCTTTTCTTGAGTCTTCCCTCCAGCAGGTGAGGCTTGTTCCCACCTCGGGGCCTTTGCATATGCTGTTAACTCTACCCGGGAAGCTTTCCTCTATCTCTTTTTCTTCTTGTCATCTGACATTTGGGTCTCTGCGTAAATGCTATCTTCTCATGCTCATTGTGTTCCTACAGCACTCTTAGTCACACTTCCTGGCTTTTTTCTTCAAAGCACTTACTATGACATTGTAAGTGCTTAGTTCATTTTCTGTCTTTTCCCACCAGGATGTCAGTGTCCTGAAGGAAGGACCTTGCTCTCTGATCCAGCATTGCTTTGCCAGTACTAAGAACACTTAGAGTTGACACTCAATAAATATTTGCAGATTGGATGAATGAGCAAAGTAAAATGTGAGACTGAAAGGCTCACAGTGCCCCCATTGCTCTCCGTTTCTGTACCCAGCTCCCAAATACCAGACAACGGGCTCCAAAGCCTTCCCTCCATGCCCCTGCCAACTCCCATCCAGGCCTCTCAACCACTCTTTGAGGACGAGTAAATGAAGGCACAGCCCACAGTGTCATGAGGCTGCCAAACCCCAGAGTGGAAGTAGTAGCTAGGCTTAGCAAATCCTTCAGCTCCAACCTTTCCTGGAGCCCTCCAGAATTTGGACTGAGCAGGGTGTGTTGCCACTGTGTCTGACTATTGTATGTACTGTAACATTCAGCCTATACACCATTCAATTCCATAGCCTCTTTATCCGAGGATGTGGATGGGATATAGATAGGATTGCCCTACATGCTTCCTGGCCATCTTGAAATGTCTGACTGAAGAAAGGCCTGAGAGTTTAGGGTCTCTGAGACTCAGCATTGTCTCTGGGACAATGGCCAGTTTGTCCCCCCACTGCCTCCACAACCCACCTCCTGCCCCACTAAAGTACCGGATTTGTCACTACCTCCAGCCCACTGTGGGGACGTCCAGGTCTTTGGTCCATTTGTTTGTTCATTTTGCATACATTCTTACCTCCACACTCCACCTTCCTGATTGTGAGTCATGACAATTTAGTCTCCTGACAGCTATATGCCTTTTAATGATTTTAACATTTTATTTTATGCTTTTAAAATGTTCTCACGTATAATTTCCTTTGATCCTACAAAGAATACTGACTGGTGGGTATATCAAGTAATATCTCATCTTCTTGGGGGTGGGGGTAGGTGAGGCCCCGGGGCTACTGTGACAGGTACTGCTGTATACACTCCTTTTTGTGGCCATTGGGCACCCAGCAGCAAAGGTTTCCTTGTCTGGAGATCAGCAAGGCCTTCGACTGGAGAGCTAAATTTCAGGTTTAGGGAAATATAAAAATGGGTTTGAACTTAAAAGACCTACGTTCTACCTGTATAGTAGCTTGGTAATTTTGATCAAATCATTTAAACTCTGTGTTCCCCTCAAAATTGGTGCCATTAAAACCTACCCCATTGGGCGCTTGGGTGCTCAGTGGGTTAAGCTGCTGCCTTCAGCTCAGGTCATGATCTCAGGGTCCTGGAATCGAGTCCCACTTCGGGCTCTCTGCTCAGTGGGGAGCCTGCTTCTCTCTCTCTCTCTCTGCCTGCCTCTCCATCTACTTGTGATCTCATAATAAATAAATAAATAAATAAATAAATAATAAAATCTTAAAAAATAAATAAATAAATAAAATCTTAAAAAAAAAAAAAAAACCCTACCCCATGGAGTGGCCTGCGACGTTCAGATGAAAGCATGTGTTTGGAATTGCTTGTAAACTTTAAGTTAGTATAAAGATAGGAAATGGTGTAATAGCTTTGGTTCTGGGTCTTTATTCCCTGTGGGACAGTCCTACTTACGATAAAGTCTTAGGCAGTGATATTTCCCTCTTACAGAAATTAAACTTGCTCTAGAATCTTTGACCTTTGCACAACCAAGAGTCATTGAAGTAGACTTTCTTGATATAATGATTATTAAACTGTGGGTAAAGGGGACTGAATAATTGAATTTGTTTGGGTTTTCTTAAAGGAGTATTTCTATTGTCCAAAGCATCACAAAACAAATTTTCTTAGGAAATCTCATATATATATATATACATATATATATGGAATCACAGCTGTGAGCATTTATGTGCTCACAGAGCTGCCAAATGAAGCCTGCCTCTGGTGAGTCGCCAAGTAGTTCACTGATACCCATGTGCGATGTGTATTCATTTATTTTGCCTTCTATTTGTGTCAAAGAACAGATAAACTATAGGTGGTACCAAATTTAAAACATGGTAGAAGAGAGTGGGGAATTCTCCCTGAACATTGGCTGAACGATTTAATCTTTTGTTGTTGTTTTTTTTTAAACGGTAAAATATATATAACACAAAATTTACCATTTTTAAAGTGGCACTGGTACACTCACACTGTTTTTTGCAACCATTACCATCCATCCACAAAACTTTTTTATCTTGCGAAACTGAAACTCTCTACCTGTTAAACAGTAAAACTCTCCTTCCTGCAGCCCTTGGCAATCCCCATTCTACTCTCTGTCTCTATGAATTTGACTGCTCTGCATACCCTCACATAGGTGGACTCATATGGTATCTGTCATGTTATCACTGGCTCATTTCACTTAACTTAATGTCCTCACGGTTCATTCATGTTGAAGCATGTGTCAGAATTGCCTTCCTTTTTAAGGCTGAGTAACATTCCACTGTATGTACATAGCCACATTTTGTTTATCCATTCACCTGTTGGCCAAGTGGGTTGCTTCCATATTTTGGCTCTTGTGAATAATGCTTCAGCAACATGGGTGTGTAAATGTCTCTCCAAGATCCAAGATTTTGGGGGTTTATAGATCCAGAAATGGAATTGCTAGATTCTATGGTAATTCTATTTTTTTGTTGAGGAATCACTGTATTATTTTCCATAGCAACTACAACTTTTTACTTTTCCTCTAACAGAGGACAAGAGTTTGAAGGAGAGATTTTCAGAGCAACTCCTTAACACTGATCTCTCAACATCAGTGTTCCACAAGACTAAGCAAGAATGCATTAGTTGCCCCATGAGAGCTGCTTCCCAGAATCAACAGCTTCTAAAAACTGTGCCTCCTGGTTTATGGCACTTCATCGTCTCTTAGAAAGTAGGCAAGAGAAGATGTGTTTTCTTACTGGTTTGTTGTCAAGATAGGCTTTCCTCCCAGAGCTCTTTGCCTGGCATCTTCCTCACTTCCAGCTGCTGGCTTGGGATATTGAAAAGTCCAAGGTTGAGCACCTCTATGTCTTTGCTCTGGAAAGTTTCTCTTTCTGCATTCAGTTCCCTGAAATGAAGTTGGAATGGGGAATGGTGGTTGATTTGGCTTCCAGCTTGCAGATGTTACAGACAGTTTAGTGTCTGGTTTCTTAAAGATAGGAACTATTTAAAGTGACTAGATTTTAAAAACAGCATCTCTCATCACAAGACTTCATATAAGATGTAAATTCTCAAAGCCTCAAAGCTGTAGCAACGAGACCATCTCTTTTGATGGGGCTGGCATCAAGCTCTTCCATGTTTGTTAGTCCAAGCTGCTCTACTCCTCATGGTCTTATTCCTGATGAAGTCTGGAATGGTCCTTGAGTGAAGCCTTCCCCTTCTTAACCTATATAATAAGCAGATACCTATCCTCTCTTTTGATATTTTGAAAGAGAGAAAACTCACAACTTGCAGTATATCCCAGTCTCAAATCAGGAAGCAGTTTTGATTATCTAACCTTAGACAGGTTTATAAAGGATTTATTACCTTATTGCCTATTCATATTTTCAATAAGTTGTGAGAGAAACAGAAGACTCTGGAATGGACTAATTCCTACCTCTTCCTCTCTTCCCTAGTCCCTAGTGCCACTTGACTTATGCTTGATAGGAGAGAGAGGGGTGCTCAAAAGATCCTTTTTCCAAGTCCCGTCTTAATTTTTCAAAGTACTAACAGTCTTCTCCCTTATTTTTTAAATTTTATTTTTATTTTTTAATTTTTTAAGAATATTTTATTAATTTATTTGAGAGACAGAGAGAGTACTAGAGTGGGGTGAGGGGCAGAGGGAGAAGCAGAGCCCTCTGAGAAGGGAGCCCAATGTGGGACTTGATCCCAGGACTCCAGGATCATGACCTGAACTAAAGGCAGACCTGTAACCGACTGAGCCACCCAGCTGCCCTCCTTTATTTTTTTTTTTTAAGATTATATTTATTTTTATTTTTGAGAGAGAGAGTATAAGCTGGGGTGACGGGCAGAGGGAGAAGCAGACTCCCTGCTGAGTAGCAAGCCTGATGTAGGACTCCATCCCAAGACCCTGGGGTCATGACCTGAGCCAAAGGCAGACACGTAACCAGCTGAGCCACCTAAGTGCTCCATTCCTCTCCTTTAAGTGCACTCTCAGTCTCCAGTGCCCAGGCTATCTCCTTCCACATCCACTTTGCTCCAGGGGTCCACCTTCTCTGTCCTCTCCCCGTGATTTCTGTGTTTTTCCATGCTCCTAACCAGACTCATTTTTATTTGGGAACCTTAGAGACTTGAGAAAGAACTGAGTCTAGTAACAGGGATATGATAAGAAAATACCACTAACAGGAAAACAGAAGCAGACAATTCTAAAAGAAGAGATATAAATTTACCATTAGATTTTGTAATATAGATTTTGTAAAAGTTCATCATGATGATGAATCCAAGAAGAGCCATTTATGAAACAGTGAGATGCTGCAATGTCTGCCATCCCCTTGGAAAAGGGGAAAACCTCACCACCTCATGCTTATTGAACATCTAAGGCAGCGCGGACCCACTCAGATCCTGCTCGTTTACATTCTTGCCTTTTCTAAAAAATTATTCTAAGAGGCACCAGGGTGGCTCAGTCAGTTGGGCATCTGACTGGTGATTTCTTTCTCTCAGTTAGACCACGCTGCCTCCTCTCACATTTCACTTTATTCAAAGAATTCTGCCTTTCCTGATCTCCTACGAAGACACGTGGGTAAAATCTGAAACTCTGCCCATTCTCACTCTAATCCCAGGCATCTGTAGCCTCATTAGATGTCAACAAATCGTGAAATGCCCAGGGAGAACTTACTTGAGGTTTGGGATCTTAAAAAACATTCTCCGCACATGTTCCTAAATTCACCACCCTCTTCTCGGCACTGCTGGTCCCCATCCACCCCCTTCATGACACGTGGTCTCTCAGAGCCTCTTTCTGTAACTCTCAGAGAGCAGATAGAATTCCTAACATGAGTCATATCAAGGGCGGCCCGTGCTGCACATGGAAGGCCTGCCGGCCGTGATTTAGAAACTCTCAGCCTCCTGTAGCCTTCCTTGTGCAGCCCATTACACCCTGTTCTCTGGTTCTTCACTTAAAGTGATCAAAAATGAGCAGTAATACCTTGAGATGTGACTTTTTCTAAGAGTCTTCACTTTCTAAAGCAACCAAAGCCTTAGTTCAACCGGAAGACTGAATCTCTAGTATGTAGAAGGTTGGGGTCCTAGTCCTAATTAGCTCTCTGGTTTACCTGCTCTAAGCTCTCAGGCAAGTGGCTTTGCCTTTCTGGAACTGATTCCTTCATCTGTAATCGAGAAGGCTAATTGAGTAAGATCTGAGGCTCCTCCCAGGGCCAATGTGTCTTTGCTAATTTGGCCGTTGTGCGGGGGACCATGGCTCTGTGAAAACCTGTTCTCCCATGTCAATGAACATAGGCAGACCCTGTAGGCAGCATGTGGAGGAAACTGTGAAGTCAAGTCCGAGCTCTACCATGTTCCATCTGTGACTTTGGGCCAGGCACACAGTCTCTTTCACCATCCTTCTCAACTCCATCCGTATTCCCAAACCCAGGTCTTTTTGTGAATAATGGATGAAAATGCTTGACATTGAACTCTACAAAGGGAAGTGATAACCGTAGTTAGAAAGGCTGCTGGACACCCACACTGAGTCGCTGAGAGTCTTCTGTCCTCTCGAAAGCGCTAGGTATGGCGGATTTGGATTGCACACTCCGTCTGTGCCCTCACTCCTAGTTCTCTATCTGCTCCTGCCCTGTTCCTGCTCCTCCCTCCCACGTGTCAGTATTCGAGGATTCTTGAGCAGCAGTGACCATACAGACTAGCCGTGTGAATTACCCGTTACTTGAGGTTCGGTCAGAAGATAAGCCCCCTAAATTGGGCAACTTACCCCATCCGCACCCTGTCTGTCTCACCACACACACGCACACAAGCACGGACATGTACACAAGTACTTTTTTTTTTATCCCCCTCATGTTATCTTTTTGCTAATGGCTAATAAAAATATTCAGTTCTTACTGAAGTACCTGACTTTCTGGTTGACCCCCTCTTCCTCCCCACCTCCCTAATGAAGCAGAGATGTGACGTAAGATACGAGAGGAAAATCTGAGAACTGGGGATACAGAGACTAAGAAGATAGCTTCCCTGTCTATAGTCCTTTGTAAGGGCTGCAAGAAAAGTAAGTGCAGAGTGGTCCAGACGGTTCCCAATGTGGCAGGGAGGATCGGGAAAGGAGCAGAAGAGATGATACTTGAAAGACCAGTACAGAAACATGGTAGGAGGTATGTCCGTTGTACAGTTGAGGAAGTAAGGACAGAAGTTCGAGGACCAACCCCATGGTCTCAACCTCTCGCTGGAGAGGCTAGAATTCAGACTCGCATTTGGCTAGCCCAAGCTTTATCACCGAGATAAACTAGTGTTTGAAAGATAAGCAGGTAATTTGGGAGTCTGTTACTTTCTATCCATTGCTTTGAGATTGTGATTGTGTGAGTGCTAAAAGTGAAAGAAGCAAATAATTACTTTCCTGCACATGAAAGAAGCTCTTTTTCGGTGTAAAACAGAAGCTAGTGTGCAGCATAATGAAGAATTAGACTTTTCAAGAAGACCATCTTCTTTTTGCCTTTATGCTAAAAACTGTCACATTTTTAAACATCTTTTTTGCTAATAAGATGTTATGCATGATGCAAGATTAATGCTGATGTGATTATGCTTGGATATTTGGTCAGTACTCTGGGGTTTTTCCCCCTCTGCTGTTGAGAAGCTTCTTTTCCTCTCTCTTCCTTTCTTCAATATAAATACCAGGCGTAAATGAGAGAAAGTTAGCAGATTGTCATTTAACTCAAAGATATCCACATCCAAAGATGGTAAATTGATATCACATATAAAAATCTTTTTCTGCAGTGTGTTACTTGTACCAAAGCAAATTATCTTGCCAAGACATTAAAATCCATGATTTGGTTTCAGTCCCTCAACAAATACCAATTTTGTCTTTATTTATCTTGATTCCTGATGGCCTAGAAGAATGCAGATTCATTAAAATGTTCTGTACACCTACTTGAACTTTAAGTCGCTTCCTTTTCTCAGACATTTTCATTTTAGTTTTACCTTAATGGCATGTTATTTCTGTGATAGAAAAAAGAATGTCAGCAGGCTTTTAACAGGGCAAGTTAAAGAGTTTATGTGGCCTCAACCTCTTTACAAGTAAAAGGAGGTTGAGCTCTTAATTCCCTTCTTTGTGTAAGATTCTGTGATTCAGGATTTTGTTTCAAGTAATGCTCTCTACCTTTAATAAGTTGAAGATAAATAGAGACTTGTTGATGGATCAAGGCTGAAAAAATCATGAAGAAATCTTAATGTGTGCACTTACCACACATTAACTTATCGGGTGTGACAAATCTGGCAGCTTCTTCTATCCTTTTGTTTCCCAGCCAGAAGACATGAGAAGTAATCCGTCTTCAGGTTTAAGTGCATTTCATGAGATTTGACCATAGGATGATAAGTGTACCAGCTTGTCACAGGCTCTCAGTTGGCAGACAATAAATGATTGTTGAAGTTAACTTAGACATATTTTGATTCACTTGCTGAGTTACACAGCATTTCTAAATGCAAGTCCAAAAATTTTTTTTCGAAACTAAGCCCAGGAAGGGATATGAATGCATAAAGACTTATATGCATATGTTTATGGCAGCTTTATTTTAATAGCTAAAAACTAGAAACAACCAAATGTCTTATCAACTGGTGAATGATTCAACAAAATGTGGTACATTCATACACTGAAACACTACACAGCAATAAAACTGAACAAACTTTGCAGCATGTCCACAATTGCCAAACTGTGGAAAGAGCCAAGATAGCCTTCAACAGACGGATGGTTAAAGAAGATGTGGTCCATATACACAGTGGAATATTACACAGCCATCAGAAAGGATGACTACCCAACTTTTGCATCAACATGGACGGGACTGGAGGAGATTATGCTGAGTGAAAGAAATCAAGCAGAGAAAGTCAATTATCATATGGTTTCACTTACTTGTGGAGCATAAGGAATAATAGCATGGAGAACATTAGGAGAAGAAAAGGAGAAGTGAAGGGGGGGAATCGGAGGGGGAGATGATTTATGAGAGGGACTGTGGACTCCAAAAAACAGAGGATTTTAGACGGGAGGGGAATGGGGGATTGGGTGAGCCTGGTGATGGGTATTAAGGAGGGCACAGATTGCATGGAGCACTGGGTGTTACAAGTAAACAATGAATGTTGGGACACTACATCAAAAACTAATGTATTATGTGGTAACTAATATAACACAATAAAAAAACAAAACAAAAACAACAACAAAACAAACACACTACTATGCCATGACAGGTAGGGATCTCAAAAGCATTATGTTAAATGAAAGACATCAGGGGTGCCTGGGTGGCTCAGTGGGTTAAGCTTCTGCCTTCGGCTCAGGTCATGATCCCAGGGTCCTAGGATCGAGCCCCTCATCGGGCTCTCTGCTCAGCAGGGAGCTTGCTTCCCCCCCCTCTCTCTGCCTGCCTCCCTGCCTACTTGTGATCTCTGTCTGTTAAATAAATAAATAAAATCTTTAAAAAAAAAAATGAAAGACATCAGGCAGAAGAGAGTACCTACTCTATGGTTCCCTTTATAGGAAATTCTAGAAAAGGCAAAAGTATAGGGACAGAAAATAGATCAGTTGTTGCCAGGGTCTGGAGGGTAACAGGATGGCACTGACTAGAATAGGTACGAGGGTAATTTTGGGGATAATGGAAATGTGCCACATCATTTCAGTGGTGCTTACATGAATGTGTGCATTTCTCAAAACTCAGCAAATTGTACACTTGAAATTGGTGGCTTTTATTCAGTGTACATTGTACCTCAAATTTTTTTTAACTTTTTACTTAAATTCCAGTTAGTTAACATACAGTCTAATATTAGTTTCAGGTGTAGAATTTAGGGATTCATCACTTATATACAACACCCAGTGTTCATCACAACAAGTGTCCTCCTTAATACCCACACCCATTTCGCCCTTCCCCCTCCTCTCCTCCTCCCTTCTAGCGATCTTCAAGTTTGTTCTGTATAGTTAAGAGTCCGTTTTATGGTCTCTCTCTCCCCCCCCCATGTTCATCTGTTTTGTATCTTAAATTCCACATGAGTGAAATCATATGTTATTTCTCTTTCTCCGACTGACTTATTTCACTTAGCATGATACCCTCTAGGTCCATCCATGGTGTTGCAAATAGCAAGATTTCATTCTTTTTGATGGCTGAGTAATATTTTATTGTATACATATGTATGGACCACATCTTCTTTATCCATTCATCAGTTGATGGACATTTGGGCTCTTTCCATAGTTTGGCTGTTGCTGCTATAAAAGGTGCATGTGTCCCTTCAAATCAGTATTTTTGTATCCTTTGGGTAAATACTTATACCTCAAATTTTAAAACAAACAAACTTAGGGCAGTATCTTGAATGACTTACAAAGTGACTACTTCACCTGGGGAAATCATCACTTTTAAATTTTGAACTTTGGAAGCTTATTTTTAATTAACAGTAAAAGATACTAACAGTCTTTGTTTTTATGATGAATTGGTATAAAAGTTTGACCCCAAAATGTGTTTGTATAGAAAATGGTAAATGATCAACTTGCTTTAATATCTCATTGCATTTTTGCTTTCTCTTTGCCTCTCTGCCCAACCTAGAAAAACTAATTGAGGGACTCAAATCTCCTGACACTTCTCTCCTGCTCCCTGACCTCTTGCCTATGACAGACCCTTTTGGTAGCACTTCTGATGCTGTAATTGGTAAAGTCGTCGTCTCTTTTTTTTCAGTCCTGCATGATATATGTGCCTGTTTCAAGAACGATCACTAACTGGTTAGCAGATCCCCAGGGGATAGCCCTTCTGAGGAGTGGAAAGTGCCACAAAGCCTCCTTTAGTCTTATTTGCTATCACCCCAAAGGAAGAGTTTTCTCTGCCTTCCCAGGACACCACAGTTAGGTTTGCTTTGCCTGAGATGTCTAGAGGGACTTGTTTTTGAATGAGGAGGAATGGAAAAAATTCACCATTAGTTACAAAACCTTCATGAAGGAAATTGGTTTCAAGCGGGGACCTTACCTTTAGCAGATTCTTCTTTAGAAGGCCCCGTATGTGCCACGTATCTGTAACGGGCATCACTAGCCAAGCAGTGACAGGAAACACTTGCCCAGTGGTGAAGCCCCACGAGTAGAATCCAGGCAAGGGGCTTGGTCCACTCAGTCTGCTATTGCCCTGTGCTCCTACAGCAGGGCAGGCGAGACGTACAAGATGTCAAGGTCCCCTGTACTCTGGGGCCCATAGTCCTCAAACTCAGAAAGGACATGAGCCGAGGGGGGGCGGGGGCCTCCAGCTGTGGGATGTCAGACAGCGTGAAATACCTCCCCGCTACAGCAGGGGGTGGGATTTGAGATGGACTCGTGGCCTTTTCGAGGCACAGAGGACCTCTGCCCCCAGGTTCATCCCTTAAGAAAAGCAAAATTACCGTAAGATATTATGGTGCCTTTCAGCCTGTGTCTTCTGACATGGAAGAAATCTGCTAGGTGGCCCGTATTCTACATTTATCTGTAAAAACCAAGACTCGCCAGGACTCATCAGAGCAGTTAACCCTGCGCATGCATGCTCAGTCAGGGAAGCCCAGACAGCAGACATTCAGTAACTTCTTGGGCTGCCCATCTTGCCCGAGCCTGGCACTTGAGAGCCCCGTAGAAGAAAGCCTCCACAGAATTGTCTAAAGAACCTTTTGATTCCTCTCCCCTTACCCTCTGTTCTCCTTTCTTAATGCTTTGTTACAAAAGAAAAGGCCGATGTTGCTGTTGAGAGTCTCATACCAGGACTGGAGCCCCCAGTGCCCCAGCGCCTTCCATCTCAGACGGAATCTGTGGCCTCGAACCGCACAGGTCAGTCCGGTCTCTCTGCAGCTGCAGGGACCGTTCACTGTGATGGCCTTCGCGGTCAGCCTTTCCATCTGCAGCAGGTGACCCTCTTCTTTTGCAGCCTGGTCACTTGCCCCTAGAATGGTCAGATGCCCCTAGAATGGGGGTACAGCCCCAGCTTCTAGAAGTTGAGTGATACGATTCCAAGCCGAAGAGCAGAGTATTTTTGGAGCCATGTTCTCTGTAGAGCGGTCGTTGGACTTTCTCTGGTTATGGTATTTCCTTATTTAAGATTCTTTTCACTGGTGTCAGGTTCCCTGCACCCCCTTCTCTAAAAAATTCTGCTGAGCTGCAGGGATGACTGGACTCCTCCAAGGTTTCTGAGCCACTTTCCAGCGAGTGGTGTCAGTAACTTCGTGGAGCTCACCCTCTGGATGTGGACGTTCTATTCCCAGTCCAGTGTTTTTAGCTTATATGGATGGTTTGCTGTTAAATTATAGGCAGAGTTGAAATCTTCCCTGGTCCGGCATTGTTTTTACCCTAATTTCAAACTTCTCTCTTAATAGAATCCTTTACTATCCATAAATCCAGAGTTGATAGCCTGCATTTTTATCGAGCCCATAGTTACCTTGGTAAAAGTGTCTGATTTCCTACCTTGGGACAGAAAACAATTGGAAGTCTGGGAACTATGAAAATAAACTCAAGGAGGTGGGGGTGGGGGGATGAACAAAGAAGGTGAGATGGTTCCTTTGCCTCTTGCTTACTTGACTTGTCCAAAACTTCCCCAGAGAACAATTTATATGTTAAAATGCTTGAGCTCCATATTTTGCCTTCTCTCTGTTCCTCACCCAAAAGAAAAATCATATATTCAGAGAAGCAATTCAAATTGAAAGAATATTATTAAGAAGCAAGATCATTTTATTTTGAATGGGGATCTGGTTGAGATTTAGAAAATGCTGCTTAACCATGTCATATTCTGCTGATAATAAGCCAGGGACATCCCCCTCCTAGTCAGCTTCAATACCTCACCCTGTCATACCTTTCCCCCCGATTGTTTAGGGAAAGTTTAAATGAAACTCTTTAGTGGCAAAATCCTTTTTTCCCCAAGTGGCATTTGCTGAAAACTGAGTTGCTGAAGGGTTCTTGGCATCCAGATCACATATTTGCTGACCCAGCAACGTCGGAGCAAAGAAGTATTCCATATTTGATGTTGTTGATGTTAAGAGGAATCTAGAAGTACATGTTTCTATCAATGAAAATGCTGGGGGCTTAACATGTTACTTGTGGTTTTCTTTCTCCCGCCTTGGCTTGTACGTATGACATGTAAATGCAGTAACTTCAAGCCTAAACTCTAATCTCATGATATTGTGTGTGCCATTTAATGCCATCACTGACCTGCGATGCTGTCAATCTGGACTCAGATTCTCTCACCGGGGAAGATTCCCTGATTGATGGCTCCCTGCTTTCTAACCCTACTACTGACCTTCTGGAAGAGTTTGCCCCCATAGCGATCTCTGCTCCAGCCCATAAAGGTAAAATGCTTTCCTGTCCTCGGGCTCCCATGTGTCCTTCAAGGAGAACTGAATGAGTCCTGAGAATTTTCCTTACCGAAAGTCTTTGCCAGTGAAGTGGTCTCACCCCCTCCTTCATGTAGGAAACCCGAGTTTGTACTTAGCCTCTCTGTTAAAATCCCTCTCGGGAAGAGTGCCTCGTAAGGCTTAGACAACAGATTGGTGGAGCCATTGCTTTCCGGCTATCATAGGGACAGCATATAGTCCCTGTTCTCCATGAAAGGCAGAGCTCTGTGCCTTTGCAGTCAGCACAAGTAGATGGTTCAGTTGACTGTCCACTGACTGACTGTTGTCATTAATATACTTATTAGCCTTAGACCTTAAAATTGTTCATCAAATCTTATTTCAAGTTTTTGGGTAGTGATTGCTCAATAAAACAGCAGGCATAAGTCCTCAAAAGTCAGTCTTCAAAGACTGAACTTAGCAAAGGTTTAAATTTTGAGTCATGACTGATTACTGGATTTCTCTTTCTCATCTGCCATTTTCATTTCTTAGTCCTGGGTTGATACCAGTTTGAAAGGCTGCTGGACAGAAATAGCTTGAAATGAGTTCCCTTCAGTGAGCTGTTTATAAAAGTGACAGGCACAGGATGCAGGCGTTCACTAAACTTCTTTCTCTACTGGGGGTAGTGAAGTCGGTTTTCTGGAAGGAGCAAATGTATGGAAAAGGAGCAGTGTAAGTTTATTCTGAAAGAAATTCGAGAAGGAAGCCTCCCCAAGAAGTCTGAAAATAATTAGTTTTATGGTTTATGGCGGTAATAGCTGAGTTTTTGTTTTTATCCTTGATGGCATTAAAATTATTATGTTTTTATAGAGCGTGTGTTTAACCAATTATGTCTGGCAGGAGTGTCAGCAGCGATATGTAATTACAGAGAAACATCACTTGCAAAATAGGTGCTCAGCTAGCACTTACCCATAGGGTAATCTTAGAATGGAGGAGAATATTCTAACAAACTTAAACTTGAAATCCCAGGGCATGTGATCTTGGGCCCCAGCGTTCCCTGAGGCATCAGAGTTGATGGAAAGTCACAGGGCAGCAAGTCCTTTCAGAAGTATTTTATTTGCCTTGTATACAGCAGTTGCTTCTTTTTTTTAATTTTAATTTAAAATTCAATTAATTAACATATAGTGTAGGTAGCAGTTGCTTCTTCAAGAGCTACTAATTACCTCCCCCCTGCCCCTGGCTTTGAGTTTCTTGAGTATTGTTTGCTAATCAGGCCTCTGTTTGCTTAATAAGGAAGATAAATGACTAGTTCTTGGGCCTTTGTGAATTACTGGCACTGAAGAGATCCCTCACAGTAACTACAATGAGTGGTTTTAAAACGGTAGCGGAGAATTCATCCTCTAACACTTCTCCCTGACCATTTATGAAAGTCTTAACATGGCCAGCTTGAAACCATTTTTTTTCTGTTTCCCTATTTTCCAGTTTTGCTACTTTTATTTCAAGTCATGAAAATAAGCATTTTCACCTTCAAAAACAACAGCGATTGTATAGTTGGGAACTTTATGCCCTTACATGTTCTCTCATTTGCTAATCTCTACCTCTGTTGTTTCTGCTTGTGTACTTGCATTCTGTATTAAGCTGCGGAAGATAGTAATCTCATCTCAGGTTTTGATGTCCCTGAGGGCTCGGACAAGGTGGCAGAAGATGAGTTTGACCCTATTCCTGTATTGATAACCAAAAACCCACAAGGTAAGAAAGAGAGGATGTGGAAAAGAGAAGAGCTGGACATCACAGCTCACTACAAAATAGTAATGTACCTAATCTCCAAGAGGGGAAAAAAGCACCTGCACTTAACAAAGGAAACGGGGGATAATGGCAGACCGTGGGGCTGAAGCAGGATAAGATAGAGATACAGGTACAGATGGAGATACAGTTATCTTAAAGCTTGGCCGTGGTGTTTAGTTAGAAGGAATGTATTTAATACTTTGACCAAAATCTGGCTTTTACAAAGTTATCAAGAGAAAAATAAAGTGGAAACTTAGTGAAAACCGGAAGGCATATATTTTTTAAAAAGCACGGAACATTTCTTGAGCATGATTAGAATAATCTGTAATAAATATTCTTCCCAAAGAGATGAAGGATGGTACTTGGATACCATTTGCATCTTTTGGACATTCGTGAAGCATCCTTTATCCTCTCTGATGGGTTAAAATCATTTCAATGTGCCATGAGACCCTGAATTGCCATGGGATCATCTATATATTTCTTAAAGCCCATTTCTATTGCAGTGGTCTTAGTAACTAATTTCTCCCCAAAGCAAAAACTGTTGATTTTTACTTTGTCAGGGAGATGATTCGATGTTATCAGGAAGTTAGGGTCCAGCCAGCAGTTCTCAGGCAGAATGTCTATTCATTTGAAAATAGCATCCTCTTTGCAAGGTGTTCTGCCTCTAGTGTGGTGTGCCTGGAGTTTTGGTGGGAGGTGGTGGATACCTAGCTTGTATGCTTAAAAATCAACATGTAAGAGTTTGCAAATGTAAACTTTGCTTCTCTAGGGTTTGGTTTGGTTTCTCCTTTGCTTGCTCTGCACATCTAAACCTTAACCCTCTCTGTTTTGTACTGAATTCCTATCTCTCCACTTCCAGGTGGGCACTCTAGAAACAGCAGTGGGAGCTCTGAGTCCAGTCTTCCCAACCTAGCCAGGTCTTTACTGTTGGTGGATCAGCTCATAGACCTGTAGCCGGGACCCAGTAGCAGAGGCAATTCTGTAACCTTCACACCGTAATACACGTTTTCATTACGGAGTTATAAGAAAAAAGGATTTTTTAAAAAATCTACGAATAAAGGGCCCTCTGGCCCTTATCTCCTACCCCTTGCCTTCTCCTGTAGAAACGATAAGGAAAGAAAATCACTTTGGCCCTCCAGATATTCCTTGGCCAGTTCCTCCCTGTTAGTTTGCTGTGTTTTCTCATTACCCTTCTTCAATAGCATTATCTTAAATCAAGCGCTAGATGCCATGAGCTTCTCTGCTGGAATCAACTCCACCCAAAGCTTAACTGTAACTGAAACTAGTGAATTGACACCCTTGTCTCATTCTTGCTAGGAATGGCCTCCCAGACCAATCCTCTCAGCCCCTGTCTCCTTTGGCCAGATGCTGATGAATGTGTTTCTCTGTTTTTGCTTTTTACGCTGCTGCATTATATCATGAGGACGTGGCTTCTTCAGTTGGTCTTGACTCTGGGCAGTAGCCTGGAGATGGGTGTGACTTAAGAGAGGGTAAAACTGACTGACGGATGAGATGTGTTTGAAAAGAGCAATTGAGCCCAGCTCTAGCCCACCAGCTCTGACCTTGTTTGATCGTAGACCTAGCCAAGGGATTTTACACCCCATGCAACCTGCCCAGCATTCATCCAGCATTCTGGCTTCCATTGAACCGTGATTTCTCAGATCTGGAGACGTGACTGCAAGTACTTGAGATCCTTGGATAAAATGTGTACGTTATATAAAACCCAAGTATTGCCATTCCTTTTCATGTTAACTGTCCCGAGCCGGGATCTCAGAATTAGACCAAAATGAGACAATGGTGGTAATATGATACCTTTTATTAGAAGACTTTTCACTGGGGGGTGGATGGGGGAGGGGAAGGAATTGTAGCAGAAACAGATGTATTTTTCTTGTGATTTTTATTTTGAATCAAATATTGTAAATTGTGTATAAATGAAGACGCTGAATAGTTCTGTTTCCACTTGGCGTTTCAAGTCTGATATCAGGTGTCTGTACAGGGTTTTGATCTCTTTCCCTTGTATAACTACACAGCAATCCTACAGTGTAACATATGGAATCATTTTGAGTAGACTTGTGTGTTGCTGTAAGCTTTCAGCAGGTCCTCTGTCTTTGTAGAATAAGCATGTTGTTTATTTTCAGATAATCAGAAATAAGTGTGCTGACAAGCTAGGCACAATTTGATTCTGGCTACTTACCTTTCTTTCTCTCTGATGTTTGAATCGAAGGATGCAGCCAGCGGAATAGCGGAATATGTCCAGTTGGTTTTCCTTGGCTTCCTAGATTAAAAAGCAAAACAAAGCGTAGTTCCTCACTAACCTTAGAATATTGTTCATAAAATAAATAAAGGACCCTGCACTGACATGACAACATGCCTCATGGTCACCCTCTGTATATGTCCTTACTCGTTGGAGTGTATTTTGTTTTTCCTCCCATAGAAAGCAATTTTATAAAATTGCCCTTTTGAAATGAGGTGGGCACGGAGAAGTCCGTTGTGGTTCTCTTCCTTGAGTGCCACTTTCCATGATCAGAAGGGGAAACTCTTAATTGATCAGATTTGTACAAATAAAATTCCACGCTCATTTGTTTGTTTATCTAGTACTTTTGTTTCTTTTTCCACACGTTTGCACTTTAAGGGGGGTGGGGAAGAAAGTTGAGCAGGCAACAACGGCCTACAAATCACGGCACTTTGGAGGTCAAGCTTTGACCCCAGAAATGTGAGAACAGCCTTTGAAAGGCATCGGAGGGAAAGTCTGAATTTTTCAGTCTTCCTTCTGACTTTAAATACTTCCTGTGCCGGCTGGAACTAGATGAGCTAAGTAAAGGCCTCTGTTAGGATAATGGATCATTTCCAAAGTTGAGGGAGGCACAACCTTCCTGCTGAAGATAAAAAAAGATGTCCTTGAAGAGCTCTCCATGATGGGACAGCAGTGAAAATGGGACTCGGTTTGCCCCGTTATGGACAGGAATATTACTGAAGATCGAAACTGTATTCTTTTTCCTGGACATAGAAAGAATGTATAAACTAATGAAGGAAATGTTTATTTTTAAATAAGAACAATGTTTTATGCCTATATTTTCCAATTTGATTTTTGTTCACACATATACATGTTAGAAATATAATGGAACATCTAGTTTCTCGATTTAATTGAAGTGAAGAGTACAGTTTAGAAATTTGGTATCTCTAAATTGTTCCTTTCTTGTATTACCCATAATCACATTGAGATATATTCCCTAGTCGTCTGGCTCATGAAAGCTTAATGGAGACTGTTAATGAAAATGAACAGACTTGACTGGATGGAGGAAGTCTGAGGGAAATAATGACATAAAATCATCTTGGGTTTATTCTTTAGAAATAGGGCCTCAAAGGGGAGAACTATTTTTCTGTTAAGTTAGGAATCCATGTGAGTGACTCGGTAAATGGGACCTCCGTTAGTTTATAGCTTCATCCCTGAGCTAAAAGGGTTTATTGATAGGACATTAGAGACACTACAGCCTCTGATAATTGGGAGACACACGAAACTCTAGACTGAGCCACAAGCAAGTTAAGAGAGACCAGCCTATAGTCTATCCACTTCATCTCACAGGTGTGGGACGTAAGGTCGAGCCGTGGGAGAAGAGGCCTGGGCAGGACAGACCCCCTGGGATTGCTCCCTGACCTTTGCCAGTCACTGGCCAAGTAGCTGTCAGCAGGTGCTCCAGTTCTAGGAGTGGTTGTACCTTAGGTGTACGGTGATGAGTTTGGACTGGATAGTCTTTAAGCTTGTGGAGTTCTAGCATTCTGCCTACATATTATGATGCTTGGGAAGGACTATGAAGGATCTGTATTATCCTGATGTTCTTTAGTTCCCTTCTGTAGTTCTTAGTGTTACTGGGGCAGTATTTACATTTTAGAGAATTATAATAGCCCTTTACTACTTGAGCGGCTCTTCCTTCGTTATCCGAATAGAAGCCTACATTATTGGACAGTTTGAGACATAGATTTTTTTCTTTTTTAAGTATCTAAGTATCATTCTGTTTTGTTTTTTAATGGCCCTACCTATCCCAACAAAACAGTATCAGAAGACTGCAATTCTTTTAAAATATATAATCAGTGATCTGGCACTTAAAAATGGGCAGATACTATAAGCATATGTTTCTGATTTGCTTTAATCCAACTGTGCAAGAGTGGTAACTATACCAGAACACATCACAAGTTTTTTTTCCCCCCTTACAGCATTCAAATAACTAGATCACCAAATATAAGTCCCAGTATTTGTAAAAACACAGGACTCGGAGGAGATAAGGTTTAAATGGACAGTCTTAGCTACAGTCATAATTAATGATTTCTTTAGCAGACCTGTCAGAATTTTGGCCACTCAGTGAGTGTTGTTCCCCTCAAAGGCATCTGGTTTTACTTGGGAAGTTAATACTACTCTAACGGTGCTGCCTTCATTTAAGTTAATTCTGAAACCACCCCTGTCCTTAGAAACACTGTCATGGACAGTAATAAGGTGTAAGAAAATCCACTGAATTACTATCTAATTAGTATTGCTTTTAGCAGCCGGAGGTATGTTCTCTGTCTTATTAATCTTTTCCCATAACTCTTGGTTCTGAGTCACATTTAGCTGTTTCCAAAAAGCAAAATCACCCCCCTGCCATGAAACATGGTTACTATTGAAGACAGTAAAAAGAATAATCCACAGAAAATTCCCAGAGAGGACCTTATAATGGAAAGTGACAACAGTCAGTCTTGATTTCCTTAATATTCCGAATAAGGGAACTGCCATAATTTCACCTGTCTTTAGTGGTTTAGAAAATGGAAAGATGCAGATTTTAAAATAACCTCTGAAAGAGGTTGTCACTTTGTTCAGTGTCATTTGATATTGAACTTGGCGCTTCCTGAATTAGAATTATAGAACTTAGATTGCTAATAATTATAGGGGAACATACTCAAGAGAAGAACCTGTTTTTCTCAAGATGAAATTTTAGTTTTGCTTATAATACTTTTCTTTCCTGCTGTCCTGGCGGGTAATTGATCATTTTGATGTGAACTAACACAGTTTTCTCCAGGTCAGGATCAGTCTGCCTTCAGCAATTTTAGAGGAAGGAGGAGACCTTTGGGATTACCTCAGCCCAGAAGTGTGGAGGGATCTGAGTTCAGCTGCATAAATTCATACTGTAGATACCTTGGGCCAAAGTCAAGTCTCCCATGATGATGTTTGTCTAAATTTCCAGAAGTCTTTAACTTTCTCTGGCTGCAACATTACCAGGATCATGTAGCCACTAACTTAGAGTTTGGGGACAAAAAAATGACAAGATTGCCCAAAGTACAAAATTAAGCAAATTAGAGGCTGCCAGCCAGAACAGAGAAACTATCAGAGGGATATTTAAAATGAAATCTCTACTGAAACACACCAGATTATACAAAGCTATCTTTTATTCCTCTCTAGAGACTATAATTTTACCAACACAACGTTAGTCTTTTCATTTTCCACCCTAGTCATATTCCTGAAGTTGGATGTACTTGGGTTTCTTGAGTCAAAATGAATCCCAGATGGCCTCCTTTTCAGATAATCTGTAACAAGATACTTCTTTGTTTATCCTGGGTTTCCTTTCACTAAGGTGGAGGAGGGAGGTTCTTTGGGTAATGCTGACTTAGGCAGAGTTACCAAACGGTGGCGGTTGCTTGAACGGAAGACACTTTCCGGGTCCCCACTTGGATGTAGTGTCCTGACTTTCCTCTCTTTCCTGTGAGTATTCCCTCCCCCTACTGCACATCGCCTCGTCACGTGGATGCGTACTTACCACAGGTCTTTACCATGTCCTCCCCAAGAAGACAGAGCAAACAGAGGTACGCGAAGCTCCCTTCTACAGTAAAAATATGAAATTTAAACATTGCTACGCAAGTTTTGTGTTAAAAAAAAAAAGGTCTGTAAACAATTTATTATGTAAACATACAGGGGAATAAAGACTTATCTGTTCAAACGGGAGCCTGATGTTCACAGATGTAAATAACTTACAGTAACTGCCGCTTTCCTGATCTGAAAACGCATTTGTGCGAAAACGACTTGAACCCATTGTTGAGTGACTTACTGAGTGTGGCCACTGAGGTTTCCCCTTGCTGTCAGAGAGAAGAAAACCCCCGTGAGCCTGTATTTGGTGTGACTAGCCTCGGGGTTGCAAATGGAGCACAGATTTGCAGCTGCCCTCCTCTAATTTGATCCTTAATATACCCAGACCAGTTTAATTAAACGTTTGATGCTGGCAACAGCAGTTTGATGCCCAGGGAGAAATCTCTCTAATTGCTCCATTGCCTTAAGAGGCGCAGCGTCACTGGCCCGCATTGGCTCCCACCAAATCCCTGTTCCCCAGTCCTGGGCTTTAATAACCACTGCACAGCATAGGGTAGAACCAAACCTTTAATTTTATCATATAAGCTGAAAGGTCATGGCAATTATTAATTTGGTGTCCATCTCTTAATTCCCTGATTCGGCTCCGAGAGTGTGAATTTCAATTGGTGTTGCATTTCTGACCTTCTTGAGAAGGGACAGTTTGCTTTCTATTTGCCAAATATATATGAAGGTTTCTCAGTACTCCCAAGTCTTCGTTTTCAGTTTGGGGCAAGAAGTAGGTCTTCGATACTGCTTGTAACTGTTATTTCAGTTTACGGTATGGGGGAAAGTAAAATTCTGGCTGTGCAAGATATATTGCACTAAAGAATATCCAGCCTGGAATTTACGTCTTCAGATTCTGATTTTTCGGAAAGCACTCTGATGACCCCTTCACTGTGTCCATCAGATAAAATCCCCAGAGTAGACTTACCCCGAATCACTCAGCACTTAGGGTTGCTTTGAAAGTTAACAGGCCGTTAGTGAATAGGTCATCAAAGAGTTTTGGGGACCCCTTTCCTGCTCTGTCAAGCACATGAACTCTGACTGAATCTGCATGAGTTTGGAGCCTTGAAATAGACTCGTAGAACTCCTAAAAAGTGTGCTGACCCTTAACCTTGCACACAGTCCTCCATGACAGAAAGAAAAAGAAGGGTGTCCTGCCTTCTTGTTTAGTTTAATGGGCTAAACCGGAATGAAAAGGGACCTAACCCAGTTTGAGGGGATTAGAACCAAATGCCCTATTTGAGGCTTCATGATAAGAAAGACCCTTGCGCAGCCTGTGAGACCAGGGCGTGGATTGAAGGCCTCTACTCCTCAGGAACAACTGGCTGGCTTCACTGAGCTATGTGGTCCCGGGGTGTCTGCTGTGCATGCTTTTGGTTGCCAGAGGAATGGGGCCAAGACATGGGGTTAAAGTAGTGCAAATCCTTCTTTGCTAGTAGTCAGACTCTTTCAAACACGTTTACCTGATAGGGCAAGGCCATTTTCATATACAAGGATTGTTCACCTTGAAAACACATGCTTTCCTTATAAGAACATACATACTCGTATTCCAAAAAAGACCTCTTTTGCCAACAAGATTTAATGTCCATCTTCTGCTTGTAAGTTATTTAGGATCTCTCCTTGACTCCTTTGTGTCTTGTGCTGAGGGTGTATGGATGTCTGTGTTTCTCCCAAACCCACTGGCATTCTTGGGTCTCCAGAACGCCCGGCTTGGGAGAGCAGCAAAGAGTGGTTGCTCTCTGCTGTAGTCACAGTACACCTTCTCAAAAAAGAGTAAAGAGGTTAAGAGACTTGGCCTTCTTAGGAAAATCCTTCAAATGTAGTTTTCTAACCCTTAGGAGGCAGATTCATGCTGAAAAATAGAAACAGGTCTGGCCTTGTTTTGAAGAACAGGAAACAAGTTTCCCCTTCAAACTCAATGTCACAGGGTTTTAGTGACTGGGCTTGTGAGGTTTTAAAAGTTCTTGAAATTTTAGGTATGGTTTTCCTGTTACCATCAGGTCCTAGAATATGCTAATTTGGCAGGTTTCCAGTTGTCCAAGAACCCACTTTTTAAGTAATTTAGATAGGGTAAGCACATTCTTCTGTCCTGTCCAGCTCCAGATATGGTCCCCTCCACTTGGTACCTGATAGTTCTCAAAATGTAACCCAACATTGCAGGCATCCAGAGTGCCCCCGATTCTGTAGGCAGCTGCTTTTTGGCATTCTCTGCACACAAACAGATCTGGCAGAATTCAATTTAATTTCCCAAAAGCACTAACTCCAGTCAAACTAGTGTCCGGTTTTCATTATTGATCGATATGGTGCCAGAATTGGTCATTGGCTTGAATAAATTTACCATGTTTCCCCTAAAAGATATTTTGCTCTCCCACAGAACCAGCTTGATAACGTCAGCTCTGGGGGTAGTTTGGGCAGATGAGAAATTGTGTCTTAGTTTTGGCAACTGAAAACTTTGTCTAGCTGAGTCTGTGTTAGAACGTGGTTCAAGGAGTCTTGGGGGAGGGGAGCTTCCATGCCCCTTTGCTTGGCAAATCTTATTTTGGAAAACCTCTTTGCCCCTTTCATTTGAATTTCCTCCCAGAAATCACCATCTAAGAATCACAGTGGCAGAACTAATATCATTATACTTGCCTGAGAGTTTAGGATTATGTCTCTCCACATATACTGCAAGAGAGAAGATGTTCCATTTGCTTCCTAACAGCTGACTAACGCTTTCCTATCACCACGTGGGTGCACATACCAAAGCCGCAACGCCAAGAAAAAAAATGTATCCTCTTCAAAATCATATTTTTCAAACACTACTCAGAAAGCTGTTTGGCACCAGTACAGAATTTCACTTAAAGACTCCTAACTGGAAATTCACTGAATGAATGCATTCAAACTCAGAAAATGAGGGGGACACCCACCTTTTTTTGTTTGTTTCTGGAAACAGTATTTAAGATCAGAGCTGTTTAAAAAGAAGCATTGCTAAAAAGTTCTAGAATTCCGAGAAGCATAGTATTTTTGTACAGGATCTTCTAAAATGTTCCGACCTCTCTCTAACATCTCTTTACAATGTAATGTCTCTAAGTGACTGGTTTCCCAATAAACTGATTTTGATGCCGCTTCTGCTGTGTTCTGTGTGCTTAATTCAAGCAGAAACCTTGGTAGGGGATAATCGTTAGCAGAAGTTTCTACTAGCTAATGATTTGCCTGGAAGGGGAGAGGGTAACATGGGGAGGGGTTGATGGAATTACCTCAGTACAGAGGTTCCAGGGCATCTACAGAATCCAAACCACTGTACCAAATGCCTGGTGGGTTGGGAAACCCATGATGAAATGCTCTCTTTACCCCCAGCCACCCTTTCTCTGGATTCTTCTTGCTTAGTTACATATGCCTTTTTCCTGCCCTCTTGCTAACATGTGCCCAATGACATACTTCTAACCTGCTAATATTTCTTGGAAGGTAAGCTCTCTTGCATTCTGATAATTGTCTATTTGATTTTAAAAGCCAGAGCACCCTGAGGCACGTCCATCTAGCTAGAAGTAGACTAGTGTATTAGCGTTTGCAAATATTTCTGCAGTTAACCCATGTATTCTACTCCTTCTGCTTAAAGAACTTTGTAATAGATTCATTTAAGCAGAGGAGATCTTCCCTAACTGAGAAGACTGAAAACAAAATTCCGTACCAACTCCAGCTGAAGGTGACTTATTTAATACGATTTTTTATTATGTCTCCTCCCCTTAGAAGGCACCTTCAGTGTTGGCATTTGGGGCACTCCTGTGCTCTTTGACTAGTGCTCCTGATGTAAATCTTGCATTTATCAAGCAGCCGTGCTCTGCTGCTCTTGAGGGTAGGGATGGGGGTGTGGTTTGGGATTGAGAATCTGTCCTCAGAAACAGGCAGTGTGGAGCAGATGACCACTTGTCAGATACTCAGTTGCATTTGTCCCCAGACAGCATTTCTGCATAATCCAGAACTTCCATGGTATATGTGGAGCTGAGCGACCGGGTTTGTTTTCATTCCGTCCTGAGCCAGCACCAGGTAGAGCAGGTGGCTGTGCCTGGCCCCGCGAGTAGGAGCCTCGTGTAGTTATGCTGAATGTCTGTGTGCCTAACATCTTCATCTCCTTTCCTGTACATTGTGCCTATCATGTACCAAAATGTGAGACAGTGACTGCTTGTGTTCCAGTTTGTGTGCCGTTTCCTTGCCTGACTTTTATTTTTCTGTTTTTCCTTTTCCATTTCAACCTTTGTTTATTTGGTCCCACGATGTTTCTGCCATGGGTTGACCATTTTAAATGTTCCGAGGAGAGCTGATCTGATCTGTGCATTAATTCTGTGTTCTGTGCTTTTCTAGGTCTCCAGAGAGAGCCCAATCCCTGTCCTGTAATAACTGTAGAGCACTTTAAAGACTCAGCAGGCATTAAAGGCCTTCCCCTGTATCCAGACCCCTCCAGAGTACCTGGCACGAAAACGCAGAACAATTTAGAATCGGACTACTTGGCCCGAGATGGCCCTTCAAGCAACAGTTCATTCCACAGCAGTGAAGAGGAAGGGACTGATCTCGAGGGGGACATGCTGGACTGCAGTGGGTCTCGACCTCTCCTCATGGAGTCCGAAGAAGAGGACGAGAGCTGCAAGCCTCCCCAGGGGAAGCTGGGGGGAGCTCTTCCATTCGCTCAGCATGAAGTCTCTACTGAGCAAGCAAAGGCAGGCCAGGGCGGCCGAAAGAACCAGTTCCAAGCCCTCCCACAGCCAGCCACAGACGGTCTCGGGGAGCCAGATGTTTTTGCCACAGCCCCTTTCAGGAGCTCAAGGGTTCCAGCTGATGACTTGGATATTTTCTCCAAAGCCCCGTTTGTCTCCAAGGGCAGCGTGGCTCCTTCCCAGCCAGAGGAAGCAGACGTGTTCTTGAGAGCTCCCTTTACCAAGAAGAAGAACGTGGAGGAGTTAACGGTTGCCCAGAGCGCCCCCCAGGAGTTGCCTGTGCAGGCCAGTCTCCTCAGTCAGACTGATGACGTCCCTCTGCTCCCAGGCCTTGAGAGAGCAGTGTATGCCCCTGTCCGAGCTCAGTACCCAGTGGCTGCTTTTGTCCAGCAGTCTAACCTCCCCACCCATTCTGTGCAAGCAGCAGACCATCTTGACAGCATCTCTCCCAGGGGATCCTGCCTGGAATCTGGGGGCCATCCTAATGACAGAAACAAAGGACCTCAGCCCCAGAAAGAAGCTATCTCAGGCCCTGTGGCTGGCAAACCATTCCGCCCCCAGTCTTTATCCAAATATTCCCGTCACTATAGCCCAGAAGATGAGCCAAGTCCAGAAGCCCAGCCCATTGCTGCCTACAAAATTGTTTCCCAGACCAACAGACAGTCCATAGCTGGCTCTGTTTCCATCACATCCCTTTCCTCCAGGACTACGGAGCTGTCAGCGGTGGATCCATTTGCTTTAGCACCCTTTCCTTCCAAATCAGGCAAGCAGAAACCTTAGGAGCGCTACCTGAGCCTTCAAGCCTCTGTTTTTACCACACCCTCAGTACTCATCAGATCACTCCCAGCTGAGCCTCTCTCTGAAGTGCACCAGTTATTATCTCTCAGTTCCCTGTGTCCGAGCAGGATTCCTGTGGGCAGCGAACTCCGTGGCAGTGATACTCAGTTGAAACCCCTTTAAGTTATGCTCACTTCTTTTGTTTGTATTGATTTCTGGACTTCCAGGCATTTCCATCTCCACCTCCACCCACATCTCTGCTGTCTTTTTTGGCCCCAAGACTGTTTGAATCCAGAAATAACTTCACCCCAACCCCAGAGGGGCTATGTTACTGCGGATTATTTTTTTCCTGCACTTCCTGCTCTGAGTCTTGTCCATTGAGGACTCAAGATTAGTCCCTTCAGGACTCGACTTAATGCTCTTGCAAAGGAGATATTTATGGAAAGAAATCCAAGATGAAAATCCTGCAAATGAAGAGGAAGTGTAATCCTGCAGATACTAATCATTCCTGTAAAACCAGCAGCTCTACAAAGGATTCTCTGGATCCGTTTCTGAGTCTTTGCGAGCCGGGCTAGCCTCTCACACATGAGTGTTTGTGGGTGTGTGACCTGCATCAGATCCTTTCCTATGGAGAAACTCGAACAGATGAGCTATCTGTGCTCATGTTGAACAGTATTGAGTCTTCCCACACCCATGCTTTTTAAATCACTCTGAGTGCACAGGTATGTGTGTGTGTGCGTGTGTGTTTTGGCGCGCGCACAGGGAGTATTTTTCCTGTAGGTAAATCCTGTCTCACTATGCCTACCTCCACAACCACTCATTTACTGGCATTTGTCTCCTGACCTAACTGATTTGAGCCCTGTTTTTATTTAGTTCTGTCTTGTGGCAAAATGAAATCCATTGGAAGGTGTAGGAGAATCCTGCTGTAACTGAGGTTTCACAGAGTAGATGTTTTCCTCCAAAATTTGCTATTTGCTCTTAACAAATTCCATTTACATGGTTTTAAAGAATTATGATTTTTTTTTCCTCTCAGAACAATAGAAAAGAGCATCTAGTCCCAATTTGAACCATTGGGTATGTGGTCTTAGTAATATTTTAAAGTACTTAAAAACCTTAGGTCTGAGCACTCCAGGCTGTCCTCCTAGAATTAATCATGAGACTAGGCTACAAATTAGAGTTGCATACTTGTTTGTGTTTTCCGATTCCTTGCTACCTTTCTCCACTGCCTCTTGAGGAAAAATAAATCTGAGACATGTAAATCAGTTTGAGAGAAAAGAGCTTAATCAACTATCCATGAAAATCTTTCAATTTCCTGTCCTCTGTAGATGTTAAAGTAGGCCAGATAGGTGACTGACTTGTGTTTTTGAAATGTCTATTTCTGGAAAGATCTGACTCGTTCCCGGCTCTTTCCATACCCGTTATTATTAGTGCCTTAAGGTGAAACTTTTGTCTCAATAGGAAGATCTGTGCTGAGGAAGTTCAACTTAATGGAAAGAGCTGCTCCACCGTGTTCCAACCTGAAAGCTTCCATTGACTTGTAATCGATGTCAGTGATGTCTCCATTAGCTGGAGAAGTTGTGAGAGTTGCTTACCAAAACAGATGAATGATTTAAGAGTTGGAAATTCATCCAAGAATCAAGCCAGAATGCCAAACTCTATTGCAGTTGAATAGGTGTCGTATACTTTAAATTTGAAATTCAGGAATCTTGGGGGTAGAATATGAACAGCAACTTCTCAAGACATTTTCTAGTTTGGTCTCCACCTATTTCAAACATCCAGGTGAAAAGAAAAGTACTTGGCACTGGATCAGGGCTACTGGCGATGGCTTTACACCTGAGGTTTCAACCACTCCAATCTTTCACTTTGATGAATGTTAAATGTCCCTTCTAAGACTCTGCTTTTCTCCCCTTGATGATTTCTGATTTCTTTTGTGTAATGGTGGATGCAAAATCCTCTCTCCAGTTGAATAAATAGTTTGGGCTAACGCATATGGAACTTTGCATCCCAGCCTCTTCCCTTGGCCATTATCAAGTAAAGCCCTCCAAGGCAGGAGCTAAGAGGATAAGAATATTCAGGGAGAGTTCTCACCCTGAGTCAGTAACTCTTCAAGTGGAAGGTCATTCTCATTCCCTCTATCAAATATTCAGGATCACCTCTGTAATAGCCCTGCAAAATGTCTTTCCTTTGGTTATTTAATCACTTCTAGCTAATCAAGCAGCCATTTTAGCTCTTGAGGTAAAGTCAATAAAATCATTGAATCATTTGTCAAGCATGGGCTTGTAACCCTTTTTTATTCTCACTGGAGAGGTATGATGGGTAGGGACTCTAAATACATTCTTTGAATAGAAGTGAACGTAAATACATGCAAATTGCTTGTGTTCTTACTGAGTGATGCATGAAAACTTTTGACTATATTACAATAATTGTCAGCCAATAACTAGTAAATTCTGCACTGATCTTTGGATCATATAGGGTAAATGCATCATTTAAAGATAAAATATTCCTGCCAGAGGCCATTCTGAATCTGGAATTCTAGAAAATTTAGTGTTAAGGGAATTAGGAGCGCTCAGGGTGCTTTGAATTAGTAGCAAATGCATGTTTCCAACAACTAATATTGCAACAGGTTAACATTACAGAGAAAAAGAAGATATATAGTCAGCAAAATGCTACTACACCTTTTACTTTTATATGTTATTTGCTTTACACATCTGATAGGAAATGCAAGAACTTTTGACTTTTCATTTCAGTGGAGAGCAATGAGCCAGAATCTATTTTAGATACAAAGCGTTGAACCCACAACATGCACTGATGAACTCTTTTAAAGAATCTGCGTTAAATGACTAACAGGCTCTATTGAATTAATGAAGTTATATTATGTGTGGTGGAAAATAATCACCTTGAGCTCACATACGGCCTGTTAGGCTCCCAGTCCTTGTTAGCTTGGGAGATGGAATGAACAAAAACTTGGTGCAGAAGCAGATGCTGGGCAGGACCTCAGTGAATCTAGGTCATAAATTCAATGTCATTTTGGGCTCCATAATTATTGAAAAAATAATTTGGTATGTGTAGATGTGTGTACATGTCCACATGCCTGTGTTAGGTCTCAGTTTAATTTGGCAACCAACATTTCTTGAAATTTTCGAGAAAAATACCAGCATCTTTTTGGCCCACTATTTATGTAGTAAGTTTTAGAGTATAGGTCCATCAGTGTTTCAAACTATTGGGTGGACATTTCAGTGACTCATAAAGTAGGAGATTTCAGTTTTACTTAAATGTAATCTCCAGAGTGACCTGACAATACAAATTCAATCACGCTGATAAAGAAAAATCATCAGAACATATGTCATATAATAAGTGTGCATTTTATCAAATAGGATTTTATAGGAAACTGCACAAGGGTGAGATCCAACTCATTCTCTAGCAGGAAGGAAACAACTTAAAATGGAGTCAACTTGGGTGCCTTTAATAAGGAAAAATGTTATCCGCTGTGTCTTTGGAATTGAAATTGGAGAACACATACCAATCAACTCTGGAGTAGCTGCTGGCCGCATAGATGCAGTCTTATCTGAGAAATTTGAAACTCGGATCATTTTGATAAAAGGTACATAGGATTGCTGCTGGAAAGACTGCAGCTTCTAAAGAGGTAGAAGCACTTTGTAAATGCCCAGAGTCACCCCTGGGTTCTAATCCAGTCCTGCTTGATGGAGTGTAAACATGAGGATTTTAAATGGAATGATGTACTTTAAATTCTTCATTTTTCAGTGCCTTAGTCAACAAGTACTTGGTTTTTGTTTTGTTTTTTTAAACCATCAGAACACTTGCAGACTTGTGAAGTTCACTTAAAGGTTTCAAGGTGCTTGAAAATTAAAAAAAAAAAAAGAAGTGGTATCTGGTTGGGAATGGTTCCTGTGTTCTTCTGCTACAGAACGAGTCTTGTAGGTTGCTGAAAACAACTAGCTGCCTCAGTTTAGATGTGAGAACCCACACTGGCAGTGTCTTGATTCCTCAGGTGCCGCCTTGCTCTCTCACTTCCTGGTCCTCCCTGCCTCATTTGTACCTTGACCTTTATTAGGAAACAGGCCTCTCATTTGGTCTCCCACATCCCATCACTAAAACACTGCCAGACACAGCTCTTTCCTGCTGCTTCTCTACTCCTGCAGGTCTTTCTGGCTCACCTTCCTTGTTCCTGTTCCCACTTCATTTCCTCATTTAACATTCCCCTACTACAACCATACCAATAAATGAATGATGAGAGGTATGACTGGACGATCGTGTCAATTTTTATGTGCCTTGTTATTGTAAACGGTTTCTGCCCAAGTTTCAGCTTAACCTATGGTAATCTCACCACACTGGAATAATGAGAGTGAAATGGCTCACCTTCCCCATTTCTTATGGACCAGAAGAACAGATGAAGAAAAGTTGGCAGAGGTCCAACCTTACCCTGGAGACACAACCCAAAGGCATCTCTCCATCATGATCTAACCCAGGCGCAATGTGCCCCAGAATGCAGGGGTAAGTTTAGGTATGAAAGGACTCTGGAATAGCTTGTAAAAATACCTAACTGTTAACCAGCACACCGGCGGCTTAGTTTAGTATTCCCAGAACTTGTAATTATGCAAGAAATTTAGTCCGAGCTACTTCCCGGCAGTCTCAATATGGGTGACACTGTTCAGAGTTTATAGTAATGTTCTTGAAATCAAGTCAAAGTTCTCTCCATTGCGTTATGCGAGAACTGTATATATGTGTTAAAGGGATCTGTTTGATTCCTTTTGGCAAGGAATTGCAGAAATGGCTTTTGTGGTTTTTTTGCAGAAATGGTTTTTAACAATGTCCGTTATAAAGTGAGACCTTGGGAGTGAGCGAAGACATTGTAGCCTTTTCACTCTGAAATGGCAAAACAGTTGGATTCTCTGGGTCTATCAAAGACTCCTGTTTGAGGATTGTGAACGGAGAGGGTGTGTGTGTGTGTGTGTGTGTGTGTGTGTCCGTGTGTCCATGTCCTCATGCTTTCTGCCATGGTGTTAAAACCTCCTTATGAAGGCATCCAAAGAATACCAAGTGGTAACAGTAGGCAGTTGGCTTGAGTGAATTCAGCCCCATTTGCCAACAACTCAGAGAACTGGAGTTGTTCTAGATAGAGGTGGGCAAAGTCAGCCATTGCCTTAGCCTGTTTCCACAGTAAGCATGCTCTTCTCGTCCACAAGGATGCACCTCAGTAGGGTTTGACCTGAATCCCTGGCTCATGTGTGGTGTTGGACTACAGTAGTGACCAGAACAGCACAAGGCCTGCAAGATGTTCCTTTGAAAGAGAAAATGCTGTCATTTGTTAGGGCACAGAAACCAAATGATGGCCAAGGACAATGCTCCTTCCATGGAAAAGAGGTGAACTCTGCTGACAAGACATTTTGAGTTGACTGAATGAGGGGGTCAACCCAGCTATGAGGAATACTGCGGTCATCAGACCCCAGGAAACAGTACGTGCACACAATCTTAAGGGCTGTGAACATGGGAAAGGAAGGGAAAAAGACATTTATAAAGTCAATCTTAACAGTTTTTGCGATACCTCTTATTTGCAGACTATTGGATTTATGTTATTGCACTCTTCGTGTGATCTATCTTATGTATCGGATAGTTTTTATGAATAATTGTTTTGAGTTGTAAACTCTTATACACTTTATTAAAATGGACCTAATAAAAGTAAATGATTTATATTTTGTATTATTTCTTAAGTCAGATCTTCCTAGGATTGAAGGGTTCCATGAGTGCCTTTTATAGTACCAAGCCTAGTTTTGTGTTTTTAAGTTTCAAAGAACGTTTGGTTGGTTGGTTGGTTGGTTGGTTGGTTGGTTGGTTTCCAATGCCAACATTGTTACTTCCTGAGACCTACTTTTCCTTCTAGATGTTACCTGGAGACATAAATGGAATAATAAAAGACAGCAGGGCCATACAGACTGAGGCGAGGAAACCAAAGAGCTCCCTGCTATTGTAAACTTCACTGTGAGCTCCTAAAATATGTTAATCTGAGTATGATCTGCATCAGTATTTAGTCTTTTTTTAAAAGATTTTATTTATTTACTTACTTAATCTGACAGAGTGAAAGAGAGCAAGCATAAGCAGACAGAATGTCAGGCAGAGGGAGAGGGAGAAGCAGGCTCCCTGCTGGGTCGAGAGCCCTACATGGGGGCTTGATACCAGAATCCTGAGATCATGACCTGAGCCAAAGTCAGACACTTAACTGAGCCACCCAGGCACCCCCGGAATTCAGTCTTTAAAAACAAACAAACAAAAAATTCCTAAAGAGAGACCAGCATTAACATAACAAATTAAAGAGAGAAGTCTTGGAAATGACAAACAAAAAAACCCAGACTCTTAACTATAGAGAATTAACTGGTGGTTACCAGAGGGAAGGTAGGTGGCAGGATGGATGAACTAGGTGAAGGAGATTAAGAGTACACTTAACTTGATGAGCACTGAGTAATGGATAGAATTACTGAATCTCTAATTTATACACTTGAAACTAATAACATTGTACATTAATTATATTGGAATTAAAATAAAATTTAAAAGTACACAAAGTACACATGCCAAAAGTCTTGGAGAGAAATGAATTATACCTATGAATCTTAAAATCCATAGTGTGGGAGAGAACCTGCCTGCTTATTTCCTCTCCAAATTTGAGAAACTAACAGTAATATTTGGGCTTTAATGAGTTTTAACCTCCATCATTCAGGGAGAATTGGTAGAGGGCTGAGTTCAGGTCCAAGTTCAAGCTGGTAATGGTGTTCACCCAGGGTTCCAGAGAGTTCTGGTATAATATACATGAGGAAAGCCAAAGTTGCCTCCTTTTACTAAAGATTTATCTAAGATCTGATTCATCTATCTTTAAATATATGCCCCACTTCATTCTACAATGTGAAGTTCCTGTGCTTTTTCTGTTTCAAGTTATCGTTAACCAAGAATACAGTCTTCCTTGTCTGTGATTTGGACTGCTCTGGGGGAAGCATCACTCCCACTGAGGTAGACGCAGGAATGAGAGCCTTCTGCAAATGCAGACAGATTCACCTTCAGTGACTTAGCTCTGTCCTTCTTGTAGGGAGAGCCAAACTTAGCAGCTCCAGCTCCCACAGGGTGCTATCGTTTGCATTTACCCTTTTGTGGCTCATTTTTGCCAACCCCAAGACTGGTTAATAAGAGACCAGCCAGGGAGGAGGTGTCCTTAGATCACTCCCTAATTTACAACCAAGTGAGAAGAGCCAGAGTGTGACCCAGAGAAAAGCCACGAGCAGATGATTTAGAACTTTCCTTCGGATTTGGAGACAAAGATCTTTTTCCTTCCATCTTAAGAATTTTTCCTTGAGTTAACCTCTTCTTAAATTGGGGTAGTAATATCTAGAGGGCTTCAGTTAGCATCTCAATCTATATGGAAGAAGACAAGTCATTCAACCTTTTATGTAAGCTTAGCTCAGAGGCCCAAAAGGAGTGCAAATATTCTCTATAGAAAGTGGCCCACTTCTCTAGCACCAAGGTTTTAGGACCAAGATCATCACTAGATAGGGAATTCACCAATTCACATATGGAAAAATTAGTATTTCTACCAGATCTCCCCAGGAACATCCTGTTTTTGAGCAGGACCTTTGACCTCAAGGACAGACTCTGTTTTTACTCTTCAGAAAAACCTTAAGTTATCAGAGGGAAATTGATGACAGTTTTCTCACAGAGGAACAAAAAATTAAATATAAACTGTCGATCTTTATTTAGTTTATAATCAATATTACTGGTAGAAATGCTTAGTCCAAGTTAAATTCAAATCTGTTAAAACCACACATCATTAAAAATTGGTGGAAGAATGAAATTTTGACAAAGTTTAAATCGAAATTTTTGACTAGGAAACTTGAAATTTGAAATTTGAAAAGTAGCCACAAGAGAACTTAGTAGCAGAAGATACATTGGTAAAATTTGAAATGAACCAAAAATTGACTCAGTCTCCATTATAAAACATATAGAAGAAACTGGATCCCAATGAAAATAATTACAACAAAATGGAAATATATTGCAGAGGAAATTGATCAAAAATTAAATTGGCTTAATGGAGTTGCTGAAAGGAGTTTCTCAACGAAAGTTCATCAATATTAGCCCAGCTAAAATATGTGATCAAAAACATTGAGTGAAACAGCCACAGTAGTTCAAAATGTCTTTCTTGTGCCTACCCGTGGGCGGTCGAAGTGAAGTTGTCCAGATGGCCATTAGCAGCATGAATCAGGAGAGAAGTCTTGACTGCTGGTAGAGAGAAGTCATCAGTGAGTCCTGGACATAGGTGAGATCAGAGGAAGAGAATGTAGACTAAGAAGAGCACTCACAAAATCTTTTGGGAATGACAACATTTAAAGGATAGGTAGGGGGTAAAAAGCCATGGAGGAAACTGAACCACAAAGGTAGACAGAAAAACAGAAGGGTGATACCAAAGCTAAGAGAGGAAAAACTTTCAAGAATAAGCAGTGGTCAGTAGTTTTCTTTTTCTTTTATTTTTAAAGATTTTATTTATTTATTTGACAGAGAGAGACACAGCAGGAGAGGGAACACAAGCAGGGGGACCGGGAGACGGAGAAGCAGGCTTCCCACTGAGCAGGGAGCCTGATGCGGGGCTCTATCCAGGGACCCTGAGATCATGACCTGAGCTGCAGGCAGACGCTTCACCACTGAGCCACCCAGGCGCCCCTGGTCAATAGTTTTAAATGCCAAAGGGAAATCAAAAGAGAGAGAAACGTTATTTGGATTTGTCAGTTGGAGGCCATTGGTGACCTCAGCAAGAGAAATTTCTGTAAAGTTGTGGGGCATATTGTAGTGATTTGAGGAATGAGGGGTGTAAAGAAGGCAGGCTATATTTTGAAGAACAAGGTGGTTCCAATTTATACAAGGACCTTAAATAATCCACAACTTAAGGGCATACCACAGATGCATGTTCCTTCCCAGAACACCAGTGAGGCCCCCCGTTCTCCCACACACACTATGTTGGTTTACTTAAAAGATTCATCTTTCTTAACCCAACAGCCTTTTCCATACCTTATTACATGAAACTTGCATTCCAATATTATTGTTTTGAATGTGTTGTTTTCCTCCAGTTCTCATACTAGTAACATCATTGAACAAATGTTTAGATGACATTTGTAGCCTAGGAAAAGAGAATTACATTATTCTATCAGTGAATTCAAAACAAAACAAAACAACCAGTAGTCCCTGTGATGGCTGAGTAGTGCCTCTGACATTATCCATGATAAAATGCCCAGAACCTGTGGAGGACACCTTATCTAGCAAAAGGGATTTAGCACATGTGATAAAATTAAGGATCTTGAAATGGGAAGACTATTCAGGATTTTCCAGGTGGGCCCAACATTATCACAGCTTCCTGTTGGGAGAGATGCAGGAGTCGTCAGAGAAGGCAGCAATGTGGTGACAGACACAAAGGCTGGAGTGTCACTTTGAAGATGGAGAAAACCGAAGAATACAGGGAGCCACTAGAAGGTGAAAAAGACAAGGAAATAGATTCCGCCCTCAGAGCCTCTAGAAGGAACCCGTCCTGCTGACAACTTGACTTTAGTCCAGTGAAAATGAACTCCAGACTTCCTGCACCTGTACCAGACTGTATCAGACCTCCCAACCGAAAGAGAGTAAGTTTGCTGTGTTAAGCCACCATGTTTGTGAGAATTTGTCACAGCAGCAATAGGAAACCAGTCACGAAAGTCACTCCCCAAATTTCTGACACAAGTTAACAACAGTGGTGTTCTTACTGACAAAGGGGAATGGGTGTCTTGTGTGGAGGAGTGGAGGTGAGGAAGATGGGTTCCAACTGCTGAGGCTTATGTCCCTTGTCTGTCACTTCCTACCTGTGTCAACTTGAATAAATCACTGAGCTTCTGCATCTGTTTCTTCACCTGTAAAACAGGGAGGACAGCAAATGCCCACATCATAGACTGTCAGGAGTTGGACTCGGGAGAGCCGCCCACTTTGGGTGCTCTGTCCGTGTCCGTGATGTCTGTTCGGCCCACTCCTGTGGTGATGGCACAGTTTCCTCAGACTGCCAGCCCTGAAGTTGTGCTGTACCTGACCATTTTTCATATTTGCATGTATTTCATATTTTGTGTAAGAGTTGACACTTTATTAATCTCTTGTGTTACATTTTCAAATTCATATAAAATGTGACCATGCCAGGAGCTTAAATGGAAATGAAAAGAGAACTAGGGAGCTTACTAGTGGGGGACATGGATGGGGAAGGAAGAATGAGGGAAGCACTTGAATACGGTCCTACCTTAGCAGCTAAGGAGAAACAACCTGTAGAGAGGGAGTAGAGGAAGTTGAAGGAATAAGAAAGAGAGAGAGAAGTAAATGGATAACAAGCACGCCCAGCACCCAGATCTTGGTTTCTGAATGAAAGGAACCATGGCTCCATGGAGAAATGGCTGAGGGCAGGAAATACACAAAACGAACTAGGGGTATCTTGTACGGCTAGAAAGCAAAGAAGTGCTAAACAACAACAACAAAAATACAAAAGCAACTACCACAAGGACACAGGCACTAGCCTGAAAGAACTGCCAGTAGTCAAAGCTGGAACAATGGGATCAACAAAATAAATAACATAATACTAGATTATAACAAAATATAAAGTAAACATCCACCACCCATACTGATATAAGTGATTGAAAAAATAAATAGGGAAGACAAGACCTATCTCTCACACAGAAGAATTTCAACTAATTTATGTAGACCCTCCTGCCTCCAAAGTAGAGCTTCATTCCACATACTTTGAATGTTGGCTGTGCTTCCAAAAAATAGTGTCTGGAATGGGGAGATGGAAAGAGTAACTTTACAGTGGAAAAACCTAACAATCACCACCTCAGTCAGATGGTCAAGTTAACGTCAACAGTAATAGGTCGATAATGTGTACCCTTAATACGATGTGATGAGAAGGGTACTTCACCTCCGTGGTCCTCCACTCCAAAACCCATTAATCCCAGACTAACCAAGAAAATAACATCATACGAATCCCAATTGAGGGACAGTCTACAAAATACTTGATTAGCACTCTTCAACACTGTCAAAGTCATCAAAAACAAGGAAAGTCTGAGAAACTGGTACAGGCTGGAAGGTGATAGGAGATATGACAAATAAGTGTAACATATCCGGATAGGATCCTGGTGCAGAAAAGAGCATTAGAGGGTGCCTGGGTGGCTCAGTTGATTAAGCCACTGCCTTGGGCTCAGGTCATGATCCTGTAGTCCTGGGATCGAGTCCCATATCGGGCTGGCTTCCCCTGCTCTGCAGGGAGCCTGCTTCTCCCTTTCCTTCCGCTTGCCACTCCCCCTGCTTGTGCTCTCTCTCTCTGTCAAAAAAAGAAAAAAGAAAGAAAGAAAGAAAGAAAGAAAAAGAAAGAAAGAAAGAGAAAGCGAGCATTAGAGGAAAAAGTAGGGAAATCCAAATAAACTGTGGAGTTTGGATGATGTTGGTTCCTTAGCTGTAGTAAATAGTAGTGCTGGTTCCTTAGTTTTGGCAAAGGTCTAATGGTGATGTAAGATGCTATCAGTAGCAGGGAATACTGGTTAAAGGATACATAGAAACAGTCTGCGCTGTCTTTGCAACTTTTCTGTAAACCCAATAGTACTTTAGAATAAAAAGTTTACTTAAAAAATAGTAAGTTGGGCAAAGTCCCTAAGGAATTGGCAGGGGGAGTAAGGAGTGGGGTGGATCCTGAACACAGGTGAAGTTACTGGCTTTGAGTAAGGAAAATGCCTCTTCTCCTGCTATGGGAGAAAGGCAGTAAGATTAATGCAGTGTCAAGGAGGAAAAACTTTTCCTCTACCCTCCCAGTTCTTTTCATGGGGGCTTGCAAATTAAACTGCCAAAAAGACAGATTAGCAAAAAAGATTTTTATTCATATACTCACATAGGAATTCACAGAAAAACATGACTCAAGGAGGCAGAATTTGGGTTTATATACCATCTTAATAAGAGAAGGGGGTGGGGAGAAGGGCGCCCTAAGAAAACAAATGACTTTTAGGAAAAGATAAATGGCAATTTTGTGAAAATGTTTAGGTGATTGCTTATTCCTGAGCCAAACTCTCCTCTCCAGTGATAGGAGTCTGTCTTTTGTGGTTGCTAAATTCCTGGAGACAGGACCGATTTATAACTAATGGATTCTTTGGGAAGCTCTGCTTTCAGGTAGATGAGGGCAGTTCAAAAAAAAAAAGAAAAAGAAAACAAAGCGAAGCTCCTCAGCAATATGTGGTGGACGCCTTCAGCAGGAAAAGGTGAATGTGTGAGTCCAGGCAGGGTTCCGACCAGTTATAAAGCCCACTGCTGCCCCTACCACCACCAAGTCCTCTTTTTCTCTGCAAAGTAAAATCTACTACGAATGAAGATGCAAGGCGTTAAGTTTGGAGTAGCCAATAAAGGGAATTGTTAAAATATTTGCAACCAGTATTTTAAATAGACTGAGTTCAGTAAGATAGGTAAGAATTCAGGAAAGGGCTTAAATGTGATCCTTAATGAAATTCCTGCAGATCCCACAGCTTTCTAGTTCCTTTTCCAAGTACTCTCAAGTATTAAAAAAACCTAACCAAGTTTTCACAGCTTCCATCTCACATCTGCCTCAGAGCTTCCCTCCTTTTCCTAGGTTGGGCTCCGGGACCAGCTTCCTTCTATATCTGCCTCGTGCAGTTTGGGGCAGGATAGGGGCATTGGGATCATGGTGCATATAGCAGTCCTTTTCCTTGGCAGGGGTTCCCTGTGGAGCCCGCTCCTCTCCCCTTCTGCAGCTGGTGGTATACCCCACTTGGCAAGCTGGAGCCCCTTGCCCTCCTGGGGACCCTGGTGAGCAGAAGCCCTCCAGCACAGTTCAGCCTGGCTCGCTTCTGCAACATCTCCTTGTTGCATGGGAAAGTCTTGCATCCTTGTCGCTCCAAATGCCATGAGTGCAAGCTGGTCCCCTATTCCTTCCCTGGGTGCTTTGGTTAGCCTCCTATCTTTACGCTTCACCCCCAAATCCCTGGGGGGATACTCCAAGGACTCCCTTCCCATATTTTACCCTGGTACCTGGGGAGGCAGACCTCGAGTTCCTATAGCTGAGGAAGCGTGGACCCAGTGAATGCGACAGTACAATCCTCTTGTAGCAGGCACCCTGGGGCCTTCACACAGGATTTTCAGTTGGCCCATCTTATATAGCCAGGAGGGGCTTAAGAGGTGGTCACCATTTTCCTGAATCTTTTAGGAAGCTTGTCTCAAATCACTTTAAAATGTTGAAGCCCATATCACCCAATGTCTTTGACTTTGAAGCTTTATCCAAAACACGAAAACCATAGAAGTCGCAGACCACACGCTGTGACCCAGGACTCTGATGCGGTACAACCTCAGGGCTCATGATCCACACTACAGCCTGGGTTATGGCAGGGGTTAGGGTCATGGGGAGCACAACCTGCATGGGCAGAGGCAATGTTCCTATGGCTCTGTGTACACAACAAACCCAAATGAGCACAAATCTAAGGACTCTTTCCTGGCTTTGGAGGCCAAAGCAGACCTGTGCAGTGTGATGAAGGAAGCCAAGGTTTTGGTGGTTGTTGGCATAAGCCTTTGAGCATAAAATAGCAGAGGAGTTCCAAGGCTTCCAGGGTGATTTGGGGAAATAATAAAGTAGGACCTTTTGTTTTTATTTTTAGAGGATTTATTTATTTATTTAAAAGAGCGAGTGACAGAGGGAGCACAGAGGGGAGGGGCAGAGAGAAAGGGAGCCAGAGTTTTAAGCAGATTCCACATTCAGCATGGAGACCTACACCGGGCTTCATCTCATGATCCTGAGATTACGACCTGAGCCAAAACCAAGAGTGGGATGCCTAACCGACTGGGCCACCCAGGCACCCAGGGACTTCTGTGTTTAAAATGTTTATTCTAGGGGTGCCTGGGTGGCTCAGTGGGTTAAAGCCTCTGCCTTCAGTTCAGGTCACGGTCCCGGGGTCCTGGGATCGAGCCCCGCATCGGGCTCACTCCTCGGCAGGGAGCCTGCTTCCCTTCCTCTCTCTCTGCCTACTTGTGATCTCTGTCAAATAAATAAATAAATAACTCTTTTTTTAAAAAAAGTTTATTCTAGAATTTTTAAGAGAAAGGAACAGATTTTTTTTTCTCTTAAGCGACAAACCAGAGTGTAGAGAGAACTGTATGTAATTAGGTAACTAGAAGGCATGATCTCTATTGTCACCTGTTTAACATTTCTTGAGACCATAACCAATCTCTTGGGAAAAATAGGGTCACAATACAATGTTTGCTTGTCCCCACCTTCTCTGTAGAGACTCCAGTGACTTCATCTCTTCCCAGCTATTCCTGGCATCACACGTGCTTGGAACAAGATTCTTTTCCGCTATCATTTACATATTTACTTCAACTGCTCTGCCACTTGCTGCCAGATCAGCCCCAGAAGGCCAAGGCACCCATGGTGTCACATCCTCCCACTTCTCCTGTCCAGACAGCAACTGCTGCAGTTTGCTAATAAGGCAGCAGAACCCAGGGCTCACACAGTCTGGGATATTTTAACAAAACAGCCCTTTTATTTTGTGGGTCATCATTCCTGAACCTCAAGCAGAATCTATGGGTATTGGGCCAAAGACAGTCTGAGCAGCAGGGCTCACTGATTTTTGAATCAAGTTCGTGAATACTGACTTTTCCCCCAAAGAGAAATTCTTTCCTGGGACCATTTCTCTCCTGGCAGACTTTTCAGTACTTTAGGCTGGAAGTGCCACACTGGCCCCCAGAAATGCTCAAACCAGTCTCAGTTCTAAGAACAGACTATGCTGCTGACCTCAGGTGTTGTTGCTTGTAGCTGTGTTAGGAATGGGTCTCCAAGTTTTATAGGAGAAGACAAAAGCATCGTTACAGCTACCCATGTGAGAAGTTCAGGGCAAGACATTTGAAATGCATTTTTCTCTTATCCACTCAATCCTTTTTGATAGCTATAGTTGTCTACATTTTATAGATGAGAAAACTTGGGGCTCATTCATTCAACAAGAATTTATTGAGTACCTACTGTGTGCCAGGCACCGTTCTAGGCATTCAAGCTACCTCAGATACCAATGGAGGCCCCCTTGTGCCATATGCTTTCTAGAGGGGGTAAATGGCCATAAATTATTAGCATAACCATGAAATAAAATATGGGAGAAGGTGCCCATGGGACACCTTGGGTTCTATGGGACTTCAGAGAGGTCTCAATTCAGCAAGTATATTTTGAGCCTCTCCTAAATGCCAGGCACTGGGAACGAAATCAAAAAGATAAACTTGCATGCCTGTCTGCAGTTCACATGCAGCGAGGCTACCGAGTGAGCAGCAGAACCAGGAGTTGGAGCTAGTAGGCTGGTTCTGCACGGTGCTGCCAGCATCTGCTGGAACATCCTAACACTTCTTTTTCTTTAAACACACAACACAAGACTTTCCTCTTATGTGAAGCCTTCCTCGGGCTCTCCTCTTACCTCTAAGTCCTCATTCACTTCTCCCACCTGCCACCAGTGGGCCCTTGTGGAGCATGTTGTCCCCTGGGGTTGCCTGTGTTGATTTCCAATGTCTCTCCTCTAGGAGCTCCTTGAGACTACAAATTATTTTGTTCATGTTTATATCCTCAAACCAGGGATTTGGATCATTCTTGAGTAACGGGAAACCTGGTTAACCTGTGGCATCAGCAAAACTGTGGCTGATTTTTTTCTCATGCCCTAAGCAGTCTGGAAGAGGGTGGCTGCTGGTGGTTGTTGGCTCATTGCCTCAGGGATGTCATGGTTGAAGCATGGCGGCCTTGACTCCAGCATTCCTGCTCTGACACAAGCAGGAAGAAGGACCCGCGCAGAGGGCAGGAAAGCAAAACCTTCTCAGACAGTTCTGACCATCTTCCACATTTGTCTTATTGGATGGAACTGTGCCACATGACAAGCTGTAGTTGCACGAGAGGCTAGGGGAATTCTTCTTCTTCTTAGACTGAACACACTGCCACCTAAGCAAGGTCAGTGTTGACTAGTAAAGAAGGACAAAGTGAACACTGGAAGGTAACCAGCATCGTCTGCCTCAATGCCTAAGACAAAGCGAGTGCCTGGCACCATGCTATCCAGAAAGCATTCAACAGTTATTGAAAGAAAACAAATGAACAAGGCAAAAAGAGACAAACAGAAAAACAGACTCCTGATTATAGAGAACAAAGTAGTGGTTGCCAGAGGGGAGGTAGATGAGGCGATGGATAAAACAGGTGAAGGGGATTAAGAGTACACTCATCTTGGGGAGGGCTGAGTAATGTGTACAACTGCTGAATCCTGACATCGTACACCTGAAACAAATGTAACACTGTATGTTAATTACACATGAATGTTGAAAATTAATTAACTAATTTTTTTTTAAAAGATTTTATTTATTTGGCAGACAGAGATCACAAGTAGGCAGAGAGGCAGGCAGAGAGAGAGGAAGAAGCAGGCTCCCTGCCAAGCAGAGAGCCCGATGCGGGGCTCGATCCCAAGACACCGGGATCACGACCTGAGCCGAAGGCAGAGGCCTTAACCCACTGAGCCACCCAGGTGCCCCTAATTAACTAATTTTAAAAGTTATCTTAAAATCATTTTTTTTAAAGATTTATTTATTTATTTGACAGACAGAAATCACAAGGAGGCAGAAAGGCAGGCAGAGAGAGAGGAGGAAGCAGGCTCCCCACCAAGCAGAGAGCCCGATGCAGGGCTCGATCCCAGGACCCTGGGATCATGACCCGAGCCAAAGGCAGAGGCTTTAACCCACTGAGCCACCCAGGCGCCCCTTAAAATCATTTTTTAAGTGATTTTTATTTTAATTCCAGTTAGTTAACATACAGTGTTGTATTAGTTTTGGGTGTACAATACAGTGATTCAACAATTCCATACCTCACCCAGGGCTCATCATGACAAGTGCATTCCTGAATCCCTATCACCTATTTCACCCATCCCCCACCCACCTCCCCTCTGGTAACCATCAGTTCTCGATAATTAAGCATCTACTTTCTTTTTTTTTTTTTTTTAAAGCTTTTATTTATTTATTTGTCAGAGAGAGTGAGCACAGGCAGACAGAGTGGCAGGCAGATGCAGAGGGAGAAGCAGTCTCCCTGCTGAGCAGGGAGCCCGATGTGGGACTCGATCCCAGGACGCTGGGATCATGACCCGAGCCGAAGGCAGCTGCTTAACCAACTGAGCCACCCAGGCGTCCCAAGCATCTACTTTCTGATTTCTCTTATTTTTGATCTGTGCTTGTTATGTTTCTTAAATTCCACATATGAGTGAAATCATATTGTATTTGTCTTTCTCTGACTTATTTCACTAACCATTATACTCTCTAGCTCCATCTGTGTCTTGCAAATGGAAAGATTTCATGCTTAAAAAATAGTTATTGAATAAATGGTAAATGAGTAAATAAATGATTTTTTGGTCCATGTCACATGGTCTGGTAATCTTCTTAGCCAAGAATTAAAACAGAGCCAACATCTTATTGAAATAGTACTGGGGAAAATATCAGTTGTCTATCAGTTATCATGGTGAATGAATGTGTGTGTGTGTGTGTGTGTGTGTGTGTACAAGCATGGTGTACTTGACAGAGAGAGAAAGAGGAAGGAGTGGGGCATAAATAGAGACCCAGATATCTCAAGTAGTAGTTTGACTCTTTCCTAAAAAAAGTCACCCTCCTTCTAGTATATTTGGGGAAAAAAGTGAAGGCTGTTTCACACCAATTTCATGTGCCAATGGCCATAGTCCTCTCCATTAGATGCTACACCCTGCCTTGGCATAGCACCAGCTAAGGGGTGAATGAGGCCAGGCCCTCTCCTTCTGCTGTCCACACGGTCATCACACATAGTGAACAAATGTCCTGGATTTGAAAGAAGGGTTGAGGTGACTACATTCACTCAACTACTTCTTGTTGAGCACCTACTATGAGCCAGGTATTACAGTAGGTGCTGCTGGGGTACGAGAGTAAAGAGACAGACATACCCTTCATAAGTCTTAGGATACAGTGGGGAAAGGGTCATTAGAAAAATTAACACCCAAATCCGTGATTTTAACTTGAGACAATGTAAAATGAAGGGACAGGAGAGGGTATGTTGAGATAGAATAACAAAGGAGAGTATTTGGATGGGGATGAAAAGAGGTGTTAGAAAAGGCCCCCTAAGGTAGGATATTTAAGGAGAATATCCCTACCTTATATTCAGACATGGGGGAATTAATAGGAGCAATTCAAGGAAAAATGAGGGGAAGAGGAAAAAAAAAAGAGGCTGGCAGGGGGAGAAGGTATTCCCCATAAGGGGAGCAATCTATGCAAAGGCCCTGAGGTCGGAAATAATTTGGGACGTATTATTCCCAAAAATAATTTGAGAAGTGTGGTTTCAGGAATGAGAGGTGAAAAACTAAAGATTAGAAGTGTTAAGAGATTAAAACTCTGCGGCATCTGGGTGGCTCAGTTGGTTGAGCAACTGCCTTCCACTGGGGTCATGATCCTGTAATCCCAGGGATCCAGGCTCACATCAGGCTCCATGCTCAGAGGGGAGTCTGCTTCTCCCTCTGACCCTCCCCCCTCCTCTCATCCTCTCTCAAATAAACAAAATGTTAAAAAAATAAACAAATAAAAGATTAAAACTCTTTTTATGCCATTTGGTTCTGTAGGGAAGAGCCTCCAGAATGTAACTGTACTCAGGAGCCATGGCCTGCTCAGTGTCCAAGCCCACACCTGCACAGGCTTGCAACCCGCACCGACCCCCCTTTAGACACTTCTCTGGGCCACAGAAACCACCAGGGTTATATTGGGTGTGTCTTCAATCTATCCAACAACAGGTGTGTTGTTTCAAGTCCAGAAACCAGTACTGTGCTTACCTTCTAGAGCAGTGGTTCTCACATTTTCCTGCAGGTAGTATTAAAACGGATTATTAGGGTCTGTTCTTCCTCGTGCTCGATCGCGCTCTCTCTCTGAAATAAATAAAATCTTAAAAACAAAGGATGACTCGACCCCACCTTCAGAGACTGATTCAGTAGGTTTACGGCGGGGCCCGCTAATTTGCGTTTCCAGTGTGTCCCCATCTGCGGCTGCCCCCAAGAAAGAGCAATATTCAAGAAAAGTTCTGGAAGAATTATTTGTACTTCGCTCTGGAAACTAGTCAAACACTCATGCTTAGACAGCAAAGGGCAGCACCGCAGGTGAGTCCTCCTTGGAGGTCGGTCCAAGAGGACAGGGTCTACAAGCACAGCCTAACAGAAGGGTAAGACAGATCCACCTCAGCCCCACGGGAGAAGGGCAGGCATCTTGCTGGCTAAAGGAGAGCCAAGGAGATGCTCCAGGGAGTCTTTGGAAGCAGCCACTGAGCTGGACCTGGAGAGCGAGCTAGGATCCTCCATGCGGCCCTGTGGCTGGTTTAGGGGTGGGGAACAGCATTCCACCTGCCGGCCTTCATCCCTGTAAGTACAGCACCCATCAAGAAGGAAAGGTGATGCAGCGCTCCGCCTGCGCGCCGAGTCCCGCGTGTCTTACCGAGGGCGCCTGCGCAAACGTCTCCTGGACTTCCCCCAGCCCTGGTGCAGGCTTATTGTGCAGGTGGGCAAAGGTGGACGGCGCGGGGCGCCTGCCCCTGAGGCTCATCGCGAGCAGCGCCGCCCGCGGCCGGCAGGGTACACTCTCCGCGCCGCCCGTCGGCTCCCGGTCGGCCTGCGCCTGCGCGGGGCTTCCGCCGCTCGGCGAAGCGGGAGCGCTCCCCCACGGCTGCGCACTCGGACAAAGATGGCAGCGGCGGCCCGGCTGCGCTGGGGAGCGGCGGCTGCTGCTGCGGGGCTGCGTAGGCGGTAGGTGACGAGCTAGGAGCTCCGCACCGGGGTACCGCTGGGCTTAGCAAAGCGGGGGCGGGGAGAAGTGCCCCTTACCGAGCCTTCGGGTCCGCCCCCGTCCCTGCCGTTGGGGGTTTCGCCCTGCGGAGGGCGGCTATCCTTGAGTCGTCTCGGCGCTCCGAGTTCGGGCGGGATCTGCAAGCGCCTGGTCGGAGCTCTGAAACCCGGCGCCGGAGTCCCTACGGGCGGGAGGCCCGCAAAGCCAGGCTGCAGACACCCCACGGGGGAGCTGTTTTTTTAAAAATCGTGTGGCCCTTCCAGCGCTTCCATCATGTGCATTCCCTCTGCTTTTTAAACACAAATCAGAATGTCTGCAGAGTGGGAGTGGATACCTCATCTCATTTCCTCCTTTTCTCAGTAGGCCCAGAAAGGGGACGCGACGTGTATGAGGTTACACAACGTTTAAATGATGGCACTCTGATGAGAATCCAGACCCCTGGATTTCCTCCCCATCCCCTAAACCCACTCTGTTCTCTTGTTTCCCCCTCTTCTGTGCAAGCTGCCTTTGAGTCTGGCCTCCTGGTGACATCTGTCAGTGTTGGTTAGGTGATAAGGAATGATGACTTAAGTAGGTGCTGTATCTTGATTTTGCTTCTGGAACAAAAGGACAAAAGGGCCTAACAGGGTTTCACCTAATGAATATTAAGGAGTTTTAGTGCTAATGATGCCCTTGAAGTGTAAATGCATTTAAGTTTGCTGGAAGATTTTTTTGTTAGTCACCTCCTGGCCCCCTCTGTTAGGTTTGGATAGATGTCTTATTGGAATAATGCAACTCACCTTCACTATTTTGTCACTTTAAACCCATCTCTGTACCATATTCATCCATTCTGGTGCTTCTTCCTTGGGCTGAAGGGAAGAGAATACTGGTCTCCAGTGTATTTCCATATTCCAGTGTAGTCCGGATTTAGGCATTGAGCTGTAGATAAAAATGTTTTCCCCCTAAACCTTAAACTTCATTCAGTAATTAATTAGTGGGCACCTATCACATAATAATACTAGTAGCTAATATTTATGAACTCTTGCTCCAAGTGCTTGGCACTGTTTTAAGCACTTTACATGGATTATCTGGTTCACTCTTTGGCCCAGTCTTAAAGGTAGCTATGAATATTCATTGTAAAGTCGAGGAACTGAGGCCATGCTTCTAGCTGCTGAGGGTCACAGAAATGCAGATGCTCCTTTTCCTTAGTGTTTTTGGAGATAAAAGTAATCAGAAAGTTTTTAAGTGATCATATGTATTCAAAATTCTTTAGTGACTTATGTGAAATGAAAATTGTAATGATAGCAATGTATTTTAAACTGGATTTTGGGGTGCTTGGGTGGCTCAGTTGGTTAAGCATCTGGCTCTTGATCTTTGCTCAGGTCTTGATCTCAGGGTCCTGACTTCCAAGCCCCACATTGAGCTTCATGTTGGGTGTGGAGCCTACTTTAAAAAAAAAAAAAAAAAAAAAGCAACCTGGATTTTAAAGTAGTTTGCATCAGATTTCTAAAATTTTTCACTAGTGAATTTTTTTTCCCTTTCCTTTCCCCTTCTCCCTTCATTTTTAATTTGTCAAAGCCATGAAAAAATAGCCAATCAGTACTTCTCTGTTACAGTGAAATAACCAAAGTTAAAAACACTCTTAAGACGTTTCCAGGCAAAAAGCATATATAGATTGTTGGCTTTTTTTTTTTTTCTTTTTTTTTAGCAATTTGGAGGGGAACAGTACACTTTCTATTAGAGTTTTTGAAGTATTGAAATACCTTTCAAAACAGGAAGTATTGGGGTGCCTGGGTGGCTCAGTCGGTTAAGCGGCTGCCTTCGGCTCAGGTCAGGTCCTGGAATGGAGTCCCACATTGGGCTCCCTGTTTGGTGGAGAGCCTGCTTCTCCCTCTCTATCTGCTTACTTGTGCTCTCTCTCTCTCTCTGTCAAAAAAAATTAAAAAATTAAAAAAAAACAAAAAAAAACCCAAAACCAAAACAGGCAGTATTGGTTCTCTCTTTCCTGGGAAATATGGTGGTGGAGACAGAAAAGGGAGGGAGACTGCACAGTATTTACTTTTGTTCCCTTCGAATTTTGAACTGTGTGACTCTATTGCCTAGTTTTTTTTAAATTTACAAAGAAAAAAAAAAAGCCACGGTAGTTCTTTGCATCCTTCCTGCAAAGAACTAGCTAAGAGTCTGGGAATCCAGGCTGTAAATCACAAATGTAGTTGCATTTTTGTTTCTTAACGCTGGATATTGTACTATCCTGTGTACACTTGGTTATCAAGGGTATAAATTTCCACTTGAGCCATTGTTTTTAAATTGTTTGCAGATATTGCTTGCCTAAGGAAGTGGAAATAATGTGTATAGAGAATGACATTAAGCTTTGTTGTTATATATGTGAAGTAGAAATTGAGCTTAAAAGATTCTCTCTTGAAATGTCGTTTTTATTTGTTTTTAAATATAGATTCTGTCCTATGATGAATCCATACACCATTAAGAAACAGCTTCTGCATCAGTTTGTACATAAGCCACTTTTCCCACTGCCTGCAACCTTATGTAACACAGGTAAAATTTTACCTTTTAGAACAAATTATGTTTCAGAAGCTAATGAAACTGTGCTTGTATACTATTTGCTGGATCATAAAAGATAAGAATTTGTAAATTTTCCATTCAGGTACATAAAAATAACAGCACTTTTTTGTGTCATAACATTTATTATAATTATTTTATACATATTTTGGCGTTAGATTTCAAGAATCTGGAGCACAGGGGTACTTGAGTGGCTCAGTCATTTGAACATGTGACTCTTGGTTTCAGTTCAGGTTGTGATCTCCAGGGTCCTGGGATCAAGCCCCATGAGCCCCACCCCACGTCATTGGGCACCTCACTCAGTGGGGAGTCTTTGAGATTCTGTCTCTACCTCTGCCCCTCCCCAACTTGCACACACTCGCTCATGTGCTCTCTCTCTCTCAAATAATAGTCTTAAAAAAAAAAAAAAGAATCCTGAGCATAGTGTCCAATAGGCCTATGAAATCTCAGTATCTTGAATAACATCTTCTGGAACATTGCTCAAGATTGATTTCTCAAATGAAAATATTACAAAAAGAAGTTACAAATGGGTTTGTTTAAAGAAAACGCTATGTATTTTAAGCTGCTGCCCTCCTTGTTTTGTTAAGAATACACCTAAAAGGGGCACCTGGGTGGCTCAGTTGGTTAAGCATCTGCCTTCAACTTGGGTCATCCCAGGGTCCTTGGGCTTCTGTTGAAGCAGGGAGTCTGTTTTTCCCTCTTCCTTTTCCTCTCTCTCTGCCCCTGCCTTCCCCTGCTCATGCTCTCTCTTTTTCTTTCTCTCTGGAATAAATAAGAAAGATCTGTAAAAGAAGAAGAAGAAGAAGAAGAAGAAGAAGGAGGTAATTGTTAAAAAAAAAAAAAAAAAAGGAAAAACGAATACACCTAAAATCAGTAAATTTCTAGTTTTTGTCCAAGCCTTAGAAAATAGTACTTTCGATGTAGTTTTTCTTTTTTGGGGCCCAAATTAATTAGTTATGGCTTTTGTTGACAATTCTGTTGAGTACATGGTTTTATTTTCATTAATATTGGAAGTAGGTATGAAGATAGGATTTGGACATTATTGAAAGATGACCAGTGTCACGTGATCAGGGAACCCTAGGAGTTGTCTTTGTGTGTCTGTGTGTAAATGTCTGCCTATATGTGCTTATGGAGCTGTAAGAGTTTGGGTTCAGCCCTTGGGCCCTCTCCCATTTCCATCAGCAGCTTAAACACTTTGTGGCCATATTCTGGCAGGTGGCTGACTCTGGCTAACCACATGAGTTGGATCAGGGTAAAGACCTTACCTCTCCTGTGTACCAGGGCAAAAAGAGGAAACCCTTGCCTGGCTCCTTGAATCACAGACTAAAAATTTAGGCATAAATATTGAGTTAGCAAGTTAAGCTACTTTAATTGGACTTCTACATTTTGTGAGATGGGATTATGTGGTCATCAGGTCTTTCAATTTGGAAACCCACTGATCTTAGTCTTTGATATTGACTTTAAGTACCAATGTATATTTTGGGGGAAGCTTCTGCCTCTCTATTAACCTGTTACTTATTAGTACCAAGCATAATGGGAAAAATTATTTTAGATCATTCTATTTTGTTAGAACCCTGCTGACACTTTCAGGGGCATCTTTTTGGATGATGGACCTGGGAGTCATTTCTGAAATACCTAATTAAGCCCATCTTAGACTGTAATTGAAATGATTTTGTTAATACCTAGTCAGATTACTATTTCGAAATAGCTTTGTTCATTGTCAAAAGAGAAAGTTTATGTCATGATGTCATATATTTTCTACTTCAGACAATATATATAGATGATGCTCTCAAATTTTTTTTATATTTGTAGTTTTAAAAAAATTTTTTTTAGTAATCTCTACACCCAGCATGGGGCTCAAACTCATGACCCTGGGATCAAAAGATGCATGCTCTTCACACTGAGCCAGCCAGACACCCCACATTTACAGTTTTTACCTTCAAGTATTTCTAAAACCTTTTCTTTCTGCAGGTATAGTTTTACACAAATGGACTGAGTAGAAAAATACCAGATTTAATTCCTCAAATACTGTGCGAGAGTTCTTAATGTGTGTGGAGATTTTGATTACCCATAAATTATTAAGAAAGGCTTCAAGAAATGTTTGATCAGGTCCAAGGTTAAAAGAACCTGTTGTCTTATATTTATAGAAATTGGTGGCAGGCCTTTCTTTAATGTTCTATCTGAAAACTTGTTCCCAGGTAACACAGATTTTCAGAGAAATTTATTCACTGGAGGTATAACTATTTCATTTTATTTTTTTAATATTTTATTTGTTTGAGAGAGAGCACAGGCAGGGTGGGAGGGGCAGAGGGAGAGGGAGAAGCAGACTTGCCCCTGAGTGGAGAGCCTGAGGCAGGACTCCATCCGAAGACCCTGGGATCATGACCTGAGCCAAAGGGAGACACTTAACTGACTGAGCCATCCAGGCGCCCTGCAGGTATAAATATTTTAAATCAAGTATTTGGATTTTGAGGTTATCTTTTTAAATTTTTGTCTTTTATAGGATTTGCCTGTTCACCAAGTCACCAATTGATAATATTTATAGGACAGTGTCTTAAAATGTATGGGAGTTTAGTTTCACTTTCTCCTTCACCAAGGAAATGACTCAACATCAGTTAGATGGCTTCTTGATAAGGTGTAAAAACTGCTCCCAGCTGTGAAATTAGAATCTTTTATAATGGGTAAAAAGAAATCACTTCCGTACAAATCCTGTATTTTGCCAAGTTTAATCTCTTTCTAATTTAAAGTAAAGCTGTTGCTTGTTGATATTTTACTATTTTTCCTCAGACATACAATGTGAAGATTATGACAGGAGAGGAAGACTGATTTTATTTTATTTTATTTTTTTAAAGATTTTATTTATTTAGTTAAATGATTTTTTTTTAAGATTTTATTTATTTATTTGACAGAAATCACAAGTAGGCAGAGAGGGAGAGAGAGGAGAAAGCAGGTTCTCCACTTAGCAGAGAGACCGACGTGGGACTTGATCCCAGGACCATGAGATCATTGACCTGAGCTGAAGGCAGAGGCTTAACCACTGAGCCACCCAGGCGCCCCTATTTATTTATTTGACACAGAGATCACAAGTAGGCAGAGAGGCAGGCAGAGGAGGGGGTACGGGGGAAGCAGGCTCCCTGCTGAGCAGAGAGCCTGATATGGGGCTCGATCCCAGGACTCTGAGATCATGACTTGAGCCAAAGGCAGAGGCTTAACCCACTGAGCCACCCAGGTGCCCCAGGAAGACTGTATTTATTTTTTTAAAGTTTTTATTTATTTATTTGACAGAGAGATCACAAGTAGGCAGAGAGGCAGGCAGAGAGGGAGAGGGAAGCAAGCTCCCCGCTGAGCAGAGAGCCTGATATGGGGCTCGATCCCAAGACCCTGAGATCATGACCTAGGCCAAAGGCAGAGGCTTAACCCATTGAACCACCCAGGTGCCCCAGGAAGACTGATTTTAAATGTATTTTCCTGTCATCCTGGGCATTAGTGAGTATGGGGTGGCAGTATGTATACATAGTGGTTAAGCAAGTCCATGTGGGAAATTGGCAGGGCTTTAATCCTGTCTTTATTTCTTAACTACTGAGTGACTTTGAGCTTTAGTTTCCTCATTTGTAAAACAGGATAAAAACAGTGTTTCCCTGGGAGACTGTAAAGATTAAATAATGTAATTCACAGGGAGTACTCAGCATCATGCCCAATTGCTCAATAAATTAATCTATCTAGGTATACTGCTCTAAGATGAGAGTTATTTTGTTTTGGTTAGAAAGTTTATTTTTGTAATAAACCATCAGGACCTCGTTAATAGTTTTAAGACCATTAAAATTCCACTACTATCTTTTGTCCTATGAACTGTTTTCATAATAGCAAGGTAGGAAATTAAGATTCTGTTCTTTATTCCTTTAATGAATCTGTTCTTGAACTATTCATGGCCTTGGAAGAAACAAAGAAGAACCTGTAAAGATAATTTAAAAATATTCAAGAAAGCAAGTAAATAAATAAAAATAAAAATATTCAAGAAAGTAATTCACATATGTTCCCACTTACATGATAATTTATAACATCACTAAGTCTATACCATTGGTCAAGTTACTTAACTCTAAGCTTCATTTTCTTCATTAGTGAAATAGGAGTAATGGGGTTTCTTCATGGGGTTGTTAAAGGCTTAAATATATTTAAAGCACTCAGCCCCCATCTCTGGCATATAGTAGGTATTCACACACTAAATATTAATATTATAAATTTATCTCTCTAGGGGCACCTGTGTGGCTCAGTCATTAGGCGTCTACCTTCGGCTCAGCTTGTGATCCTGGGGTCCTGGGGTCGAGCCCTGCATCAGGCTCCCTGCTCTGTGGGAAGCCTGCTTCTCCCTTTCCCACTCCCCCTGCTTGTGTTCCCTTTCTTGCTGTGTCTCTCTGTCTGTCAAATAGATAAATAAAATCTTTTAAAAAATAAATTTATCTATCTCTCTTTAAAAGATTGGTAGCACTTTGGAAAGAAGAGAAAGTAACATTGTGCTCTTTTTGATATCACAGTGATGATTTATGATCATGATAGCCATTAGCACTAGGTCACCAAATAAAATACATTGAGGGCTCTTGAATGATGATCTGCCTTCCTAGTTAAAATAAGGCTATTGCTAGAGTCTGTTGAATAACAAAAATAATCAGTAGTAATATAAAATTCAATGCAGTTATTCTAAATATATCATTAAACTTTTTTGTTGTCTTTAAAAATTATTTCATTGGCTTGGGCAACAAGCCTTATTTTCTTTCTTCTTACATCTTTTGATTCTTTGAAAATGAGCACTTCATAGTTCATAAACTTAACCACTGTTTTTTTCTGGAATAACATGCTTTTTCTTTTTTCTCTTTTAGTGAGACACATGTTTATTCAAACACAAGATACCCCAAATCCCAACAGTTTAAAGTTTATCCCAGGAAAACCAGTTCTTGAGACAAGGACCATGGATTTTCCCACACCAGCTGCAGCATTTCGCTCCCCTCTGGCTAGGTATAATACTATTTCTCATTTGCTTTTACCAAGAAACATAAATAACTGACTTTGGGGGGAAGGCGGCTTCATTTAGTGATTGTATTTTTATGTGTACTGCGTTGTTTTTAGTGTAGAGAATGCTTTATTTTCTTTTCAGGTAAGAGATAAGAGAAAAATAACAGCAAATATTAGGAAACCCTTCTGAAAAGTAATTGAAGATCTATAGCAGGACTAAATAAGAATTTATATTTTTACTTTAAAAAATTCATGAAAATAATATAAATTTCCATTGTAAATCTTTAAAACTCTTTATAAAAGAAACAGTGACAACTTGTTCATTTTTTTCTTAAGGATAGCTGAATTTTTCTAGATGTTTCAAAATGGAGTAGTTTCTAAAATATTGCACTCAGAACCATAAATAATAATAGCTATTAGATTTGGCATGATTTTTTAAAAACAAGTCAGAGACAATTTTTAAATTTCGCTAAAGACATGTTAGATGTATGTCAGATGATATAGGACAAACAACAAAATTACTGGAATGAGCTTCTTTTTAATGATGGCTAGAGAAATTATTTATATTAAGAAGTATTAGAGTCAGTTTACATCAATTTAAGTTTTTGGTAACCTAAGCCTGAGACTGATTGCCAGGGGTATTTAGACAGTAAAGCTTAGATAATTACTTCTATACACACGGCTGTTTTATATGTCACACTTAGAAGAGCCAGAATTGCACATCTATCAGGAATGTTTTTTTAATTAAATTTTTTTTTTTTAGTAGGCTCCACGTCCAACATGGAGCGCAGTGTGGGGATTGAACTCAGGACCTTGAGATTGAGACCTGAGCTGAGATCAAGAGTTGGCCGCTTAACTGACCAAAGCACCCAGGTGCCCCTTTTTAAATTTCTCATTAATAAAAATGCACATTTCCTTTGACCTACACATGCTACTTCTTACAATAATGCCTTAGAGCATTTGTTTTTCATACTTTTTTTTTTATAGGCCACAGTAAGAAACCTTTTATGTTACAACCTAGTACATATACACACATAGGTAGGTAGGTAGATAGATACATGCACATGCATTCAATGGGACAGTTTTCACCCTTTGAAATAACATTCTTATTTCCTTTCTAATTCTCTTTATTCTATTCTGTTTTATTTTATCAGATAAAATCCAGATCAATACCTAATTGATTCTATAAGCTACTAGTGGAGTTGAAAAACACTGCCTTAAAGAACATCCACATAGGGGCGCCTTGGATGGCTCAGTGGGTTAGGCCTCTGCCTTCAGCTCAGGTCATGATCTCAGGGTCCTGGGATAGAGCCCTGCATTGGGCTCTCTGCTCAGCAGGGAGCCTGCTTCCCCCCCAACCTGACTGCCTCTCTGCCTACTTGTGATCTATGTCAAATAAATAAATCAAACTTTAAAAAAAAAAAAAAAAAAAGAACATCCACATAACACAAGGTGACATAAGGATGTTCATTGCAGCATTGTTGGTAGTGGTGACAAGTTGGAAACAACCTAAGTAGGAAAAGTTCAATAAACTTTGTTTGTCCATAGTCTTAGATACTAAAAAAGGATGAGGAGAACCCTCATTTACTGTCATAAGACACACTGTTGGGGTGCCTGGGTGGCTCAGTCGCTTAAGTGTCCATCTTTTGATTTCAGCTCAGGTCATGATCTCAGTGTTATGAGATCGAGCTCCACATCAGCCTCTGCACTGGGCATGGAACCTGCTTAAGATTCTCTCTCCCTCTCCCTCTGTCCCTCTGCCCCAATCTCTCTCCCCTTCTAAAAAAAAAAATAATAATACTGTTAAGTGAAGAAAGCATGTTGTAGACCACTATGTATAATATGATTATTACCTATATAAAAACAAAAAACACAATAAACAAAAATACACTAACATAAAGGTCTGGAAGAATGTACACCCAACTGATAACAGTGGATTTGGGGGAGGGGTGATCAAGAGGCGTTTTCATTTTATATGAATAGTTTGAAATGTTTACATCAAAAGTGAATTTATTGTATTTAAAAGTATATAAAAATAAAAAAGACTCTTCAGTTACAGATGAGTTGGAGATTATTTCTGTCAGATGTTCAGTTGGCAAAAGCCCTTTTCAAATTAGTCTTTTTAAAGTAGCTCATTTCCTGGATTCACAGAATTTATTATCTTCAGTCAGGCAAAACTAATCTTGTTTTTGTTGTTTGAACAGAGAATGTTTACTGTAAGCTAGAATGCAAAGCTTCCTGAAAACAGAGACCCGTCTGTCTTGCCCATCATTGTATCTCTAGTGCTTAGTACGGTGTCAGATATTCAGTGAGTTTTCAAATATTTGTTGAATGAATGAGTAATTGAATGAATGAGCAGTAGTGTATCTTCAGATGGGCATTTGACCTATTTCTTACTATCCTTCTGGACAAGACAGAATAGATTTAAGCAGAGTGTAGGGTGCCTGGGTGGCTCAGTGGGTTAAGCCTCTGCCTTCGGCTCAGGTCATGATCTCAGGGTCCTGGGATTGAGCCCCACATCAGGCTCTCTGCTCAGCGGGGAGCCTCCTTCCTCCTCTCTTTGCCTGCCTCTCTGCCTACTTGTGATCTCAAATAAATAAATAAAATCTAAAATAAATAAAATCTAAAAAAAAATTTAAGCAGAGTGTAAATCTGTCTCTAGTGGCATATACAGGGGCTCTGTAGTATCTGTAATATCTCTCTAGTTGGCATGTTTATTCTATACTTTTCTTTACCTGCGACATTAATGATGATAAAATTATCAGTTTCCAGATGGGAAGAATTGCTTCTATGTTAGATGGCAAAGCTCAGAGAAATGTTTAAAGGTTTCATTAGGCCGAAATGATAGATTTAAGCAAGTAAGGTAAAATCTAACAGGAACAAATATTAAGGCTTATGACTTAAATGTTTAAAATGAATAGCTCAGCTGTGGGTTGGAAGAATCTGACTGCTTAGTTCACTATGTTGGATATGTTTGCCGTCAAACTTTAACAATCACAGTATCCAGCTTAAGAGAGGTAATAGTCTTCATATTTTGAATAAGTCAGACTATGTTTGGGATATGTGTTCACTGCTGGGTATTATATTTTATTTTGAAGTTGAAGTTGAAGTAGAAGTTGAAATTGTCCTGAGGAAAGAAACCTAAGTGGCAAAGTATATATAATAACATTTTAACTCCTTTTAAGCGTTTTGTTTCTTTAAGCATAGAACCTATGAATTCTTGCCTAAAGCAGTCCCCATGACATGGCCCAAAGATCAGGTTGATTCTTCTGCATGGTCCTTTCATGTGAAGAAAATAGCTTTGCTAACAGTGCAGATGCATAGAGCCAGTCAAGGGACCTGCTTATAGGTCTGTGCTTGGGTTTATTGATCATATTATGTAACCAAGTACCTTGTAACTTCTTGTAAATTTAATATTGAATTAGAGGACCCAGATGACATCATTTCAGACAAATTTCTCAATAATTCAGATAGTAATTCCAGTAACACTCTTGGCAATGATAGACAAAGAAAAGGTAAACTAACCTTTTTTGGAATATGTCAACTTTTATTCCTAAAAAGGATAAGGGAAAAAGGACATTGCTCTGGTATGTTACATACATCAGTGATGGGGAAAGGATGGTGCATTTCAAAATCCCTTACAGGGGCTTTTCAAATTATAATCCTCCCCTCTCAGAGGATTTGAAAAACTAATTTTACTGAGGTATAATGTACAGGAAATGAAATTCATCAGTTTTAAGCGTATAGTCCAGACTTTTGATAAATATATACAGTTGTGGGGCACCTGGGTGGCTCAGTTGGTTAAGCCTCTGCCTTCGGCTCAGGTCATGATCTCAGGGTCCTGGGATCGAGTCCTACATCGGGCTTTCTGCTCAGCAGGGAGTCTGCTTCTCCCCCACCCCACTCTCTTGGCCTGCCTCTCTGCCTACTTGTGATCTCTGTCTGTCAAATAAATAAATAAAATCTTTAAAAGTATATATATATATATATATATATATATATATACACACAGTTGTGTAACCACCACTAAAATAAGAATAGAGAACATTTTGATTACTGCAGAAATCCCTCATTTCTCTTTGCATTCAATCTTCTTCATTTCCATACCCTGGTAACTATTTTGTTTCATGGCAATGAATTCCAACTTTGTTGAGATATGACTGATGTAAAACATTATGTAAGCTTAAGGTATACCATGTGCTGATTTTATATACATATGCCTTGCAAAATGCTTATCACAGTAAAGTTAGTTGACACATCTATCACTCTGGTAACTATTGAGTTTTCTGCCACCACAGTTTATGGTTTTAGGGTTTTATATAATGCCACCATATAGTCTTTTGTGTTTGGCTTCTTTCATTTAGCGTAATGCTTTTGAGAGTCCTTGGTTTTGCATGTATCGCTAGTTTATTCTTTTATTGCTGAGTAGTCCTGCTTTGTAAGGATACACACAGTCTGTTCAGTTATTCACTAGTTGATGGGCATTTCCAGATACTCTTTTTGGCTTTTGTAAATAAAGCTGCTATGAAGATTCATGGACACGTCTCTGTGGAGCATGTTTTCATTTCTCTTAGGGTAATACCCAAGAGTGATTGCTAGATCGTAGGGTAAGAGGATGGAACAAGATTGGCCATGAATTGATTATTGCTGGCCATGAATTATTGATGCTGGGGATGGGTATGTAAAGGCTCTTTTACTTTTCTGTCTCCCTTTGTATATGTTTAAACTTTTTTGTAATAAAGCATTTTATTATCTCCTATTTCTTATTTATTCACAGGCAGTTATTTAGAATTGAAGGTGTAAAAAGTGTCTTTTTCGGACCAGATTTCATCACTGTCACAAAGGTAAACATAGGATTATATAAAATAATCTGTGCAGTTCTTTCAGTTTTTTTCCAAGTCCAACATGTCTCTCCAGAATTTCTTTCTTGATAAATTACATACATATTGTTATTAAAAATCTCTAAGTTTACTTCTCACATTTCTCAATTAATTAAGTAGAATTTTCAAGTTGAAATTAACTATATCCCAAATCTCTCATTTTCAGAAGAGAAAAACATGAGCCTCAGAGGGTTAAGTGCAGGATTGTGTCCATGATTATATATCTGCCCTATAGTGGGGCCATGATTCAACCTGGGCAGGACTAGAATTCAGGCTCCAAGTATTATTTTAACTAATTCTTTTTTTTCTTTCATAATTGAAATGTTATTGGTGGTTTTGATATTTTTACTAGTACTTAACTTAAAATAATGGAGTAGGGGTGCCTGGGTGGCTCAGACTGTTAAGCACCTGCCTTCTGCTATGGTCGTGATCCCCCCATCCTAGGATCGAGCCCCGAGTTCGGTTTTCTGCTCAGCCGGGGAGCCTGCTTCTCCCAATCCCTCTGCCCCTCTCCCCCGCAACCTCATTTGTGCTTGCTCTCTGTCATATATATAAATAAAATCTTAAAAAAATTTTTTAAATGATGAAATAAAGAAGCAAACAAATAAACTGTATTTATATATTTGACCAGCAGAATGAATGTGTATCTCCTTTAAAGGGGCCTCTTTCATCATGGACCATCTGCTGTAATACTTCAGAACTTCACAGATAAGAGCAGAGGACTTTCGTCCTGTAGCATTTGGTTAACCTCTAAATGTCAGAAAGTCAATCTGACTATGCTACCCATTCCAACAGCTGAGGTAGTATCTGCTAGAAAAGGCAGTTTCATTTTCAAGTCTACTAGATGAATGAGAAATGAACTATTTAAATTTGAGCTATGTATAGTTTTATGTCTGTTAATTGATATGTATGCACCAAACTTAATCACTTGTTCAATATTGTGTCAAAATCCAAAGTTTTCGGGGCGCCTGGGTGGCTCAGTCGGGTAAGCAACTAAGCCTTCAGCTCGGGTCATGATCCCAAGGTCCTGGGATCGAGCCTGCATCGTGCTCTCGGCTCAGCAGCGATCCTGCTTTTCCCTCTCCCTCTGCCCTTCCTCCAGCTTGTGCTCTCTTGCTGGCTCACTCTCTCTCTCTCAAATAAATAAATAAAATCTTAAAAAAAAAAAATCCAACGTTTTCATGTAACTCCTCTTAAGCAATTTGAAAGGATTACTCTTGAGTTCTTGATGCACTGATAGGACTCATAAAAATGGACTGGGTTAATGACTTGTTACAAATAGTCCAGAATGCTCCTGTAGCTGTATGTGTGGAGGAGAATTAGAGTTTTCCTCTGTGGTGGCAATCCCAGTGGCCATAGTTGTTCTTGCAAATATCCTAATTGTAAAAGGTTTTTCCCTGTGGTTTCAAGTGTTATTGGGTCTAAATTCTCACAAAGCCCATTCTTGCTCCTATCAGTTGAAATGGCTCTCCCTCCAGGAGCTCACCCTGTATCGTCTTTGTGGCACTTATCACTTAGTCGCTTTTTTTTTTTTTTTTTAAGTTTATTTTTACTATGTGCCTTTCCTACATTGGAATGTAAGCTCTGTAAAGCTAGAGATTGCCTGCCTTGTTAAGTTCACCTAGAACAATGCCTAGCACATGGTGTTCACTTAAAAAAATGTTTATGGAAGGGAACAATGACATAGGATTTCATAGATTGAATTTTCAGGCTTTAAGGGGTTTCTGCCAAAAGAATTGTGGTGAGTAAATCCATGCTGACCTATCCCACATGTTTACCAGTTTAGAGACATCTGACCTATCTTTGGTATTCTTCAGTTTGCTTTCTTTTATATTTTTTGAGGGTTGGGGATGACCACCTCTTGTTTAACGTTTCCAAGTGTCTGGTATGGAATTTACATAGCAGAAGTGCTTTATGTATATTACCTAATTTAATTATTTAAACTAGGTATTCTTGTCTTCATTTTATAAATGGCAAATTATGTATTTATTTTAACAAGGTTTTTTTTTTTAGTTCTTTTATATATAGCCTGTGGCATTTAAAAAAATTTTTTTAGTTGAAAATGTGATTATATCTTATAGAGTTGGGTTTTTTTTTTATTTGATTTTGGTAAGTCATCTTTTATTTTCTTTCTTGTTCTAATTTGATTACTTCTTTTGGAATTTCTCCAGCCCCACTATTTTTTCTTAAGTGAAATGACATAATTAATTAATAATAGTCCAAGAGCATATATTGAAATTTAATGGGTGGATTTGTTTTCTTTCAGTTACTTTTCTTTTTTTCTTTTTAAGATTTTATTTATTTACTTGACAGGGAGAGATCACAAGTAGACAGAGAGGCAGGCAGAGAGAGAGAGAGAGGGAAACAGGCTCCCTGCTGAGCAGAGAGCCCGATGCAGGACTCGATCCCAGGACCCTGGGATCATGACCTGAGCCGAAGGCAGCGGCTTAACCCACTGAGCCACCCAGGCGCCAACAGTTACTTTTCTTATGGACTTTCTCATCTACCGATATCTTTAGCTATTGCCTGTTTCCTTTTCTGATTGCTAATTGATGATTCAGAGACTTTTTATCCATAATTTGTTATTTAAAATGAATAATTTATTTCTTTAGTAGAATACGGATGATTTTCTGTTCTTCTGTCCTTTGAAATAACTTTGACAATTCCAATATTTTTTTTAAAGTAAGTTCTGTGCCCAATGTGGGGCTTGAACTCATGACCCCAGGATCAAGAGTCACATGCTCTACTGACTGAGCCAGCCAGCCACCCCTGTTATTTTTTTCTAAATGAGTAAATGTATTTGAAGCTTATGTACTGCCTTTTTTTTCTCATTCAGACTACTTCAGAATATATATATTTTTTATTACCAGTATTTCCCTACTCGGTAGAGTCCACTATTTACTGAAGATCTGAAGTAGCCCTCTGATCTGCCTTCCAAATAAGTTATTAAAATGTTTCCCAGAACCAGTTCCCAGTCACTAAGGCAACTCACTAGTTTCGCCCTTGTATCCATAGCAATGCCCATGTATCTTGTCTTCTGTATACCATGTCTAAATTAGCTTTTTTTTTTTAAGATTTTACTAATTAGAGGGTACGTGTGAGCAGAGAGAGACTCTCAGGCAGACTCCACTCTGGGCAAGGAGCCTGATGCAGGGCATGATCCCAGGACCAGAAGATCATGACCTGAGCTGAAATCAAGAGTCAGACACTCAACCAACTGAGCCACCCAGAACCCCTAAATTGGTTCTTAATCCATGACAAAAATAGCCCCTTTTATGCATGTAGATTCATTTTTAATAGTATTTAAGCATAGCCACTAGCTAACAGCCTCCTGAGAATCTAAATGGACTGACCACATCTAATAGTTTTTCCTCCTAAAGAGCTCTCCTTTGTTCTTTTTTTTTTTTTTTTAAAGATTTTATTTATTTATTTGACAGAAAGTTAGCAAGAGAGGGAATACAAGCAGGGGGAGTGGGAGAGGGAGAAGCAGACTCCCCACTGAGCAGAGAGCCCGATGTGGGGCTCGATCCCAAGATCCTGGGATCATGACCTGAGCCGAAAGCAGAGGCTTTAACCCACTGAGCCACCCAGGTGCCCCAAGAGCTCTCCTTTAAGAAACTAAAAGAAAACATGTTCCCTTTCTCTTTTTGGATGTTAGTACTATTTAGGTATTTAATCATTGTGTCTTTTTTTTTAATGGAATCAACTAGTTGGCCAGACATAGAGGTTACATAGTTAGGGATTCTTTCTTAAGGATACTGGGCTTGTTGGATGTCCATAAGTCTTCTAGCACAACACCATAGATAAGACATGTTACATGTTTTGGCTCTACAGTTGTGTCATTGGATTTCTTCAGTATTCTGAGGTAGTATATGTGAGTTGAATTTTTTGGTTGCTTGTGGGATATCCTGTATATTTGATCAAGCAACTCTATCCTATTTTATTTAAAAGAATAGGAAATCTCTTTATTATTCTCCTTAAACACAAAATTCATTCAGTATTTTAACTCTCTTCACCTCATGAAAAAGTATCTTTTAATCATTGTGGTATCCCCTAAACAAAGCATGGTACATACAGCCCATTTAACATAAGTGTAATGAATGAATGGATGAAGAATATTATAAGATTATATCTTCCAAAAGTCCTTATAAACAGATCTATTAAGGACTGAATTGACAAGTCTTCTCCAAAAATGAGTGCTGTTGTTACACAGTATAGGATATATATAGGAAAAGATTCTTAAAAGATACGAAGTATTGTTTTGTATTAGTCCTTGCTCTTGATTAGAAATGTAGGATTTTCCTTTAAATATTTACAGGAAAGTGAAGAGTTAGACTGGAATTTACTGAAACCAGATATTTATGCAACAATCATGGATTTCTTTGCTTCTGGCTTACCCTTAGTTACTGAGGAAACATCTTCAGGAGAAGCAGGTACTATGTTGGGTAATTAATATTTATTTTAAGTAAAAAAAAATTTTTTCTACTTTCTTCACATTTGTTTTGATTTTGGAAGTCATGATAGTAGATTTTTATCATTGTACCATGTTTAGATCTGGAACCAATTCCAGAGGGAACAAAACTTCACATATATTAGTTTTATTCATCATTTTTGAAAACTTCTGCATAAATTGACTATATTATACAAAATTGAATTTTTCAATTATAAAAATTTTTAAACATATAGAAAATAATATGTATGCCAATTTGCTCTCCTCTCAAATTTAACAGATGTTAATATTTCCCATAATTGTTTGAGACCCATTTTTAAATAAAACATTAAAGACACAGGGCAGCCCTGTTGAGACCCCTCTCACTCTTGAGAGCTTTTTCAGTGTCTTCACTTAATAAACTTCTATTGTTTTACTCAAAAAAAAAAAGTCCACGACATTAAAGATAAAACCAAAACCTCATAGCCCCCATCCATTGCTTTCCCCCTTTCTATTTCCAGAGATGTATATAAACCTGGCTTGTTTTTAAACTTTTACTACATGTGTAAGTCTCTGTGGGGAATATATGGTATGGGTTTTTTAAACTTTAATGTGCATTATATGCAACTTGCCTTTTTTCACTGAACATATTTTGAAATATAGCCATTTTGAAAAAAGTGTCATTCTAGTTTAAGTACTAGGTAGTATTTTTTTTTTTTAAAGATTTATTTGTTTTAGAGAAAGAGCATGCACACTCGTGTGGGGGAAGGGCATAGGGCAAGAATCTTCAAGCAGACTCCATGCTGAGTGTGAAGCATGATGTGACCCATGATATCATGACCTGAGCTGAAACCAAGAGTCTGATGCTCAACTGACTGGGCCACCCAGGCACCCCAACATAAGAGAACCTTTGTTTTATTATATTTTCTTTTATTAAAAATGTCTCAAAGTTAATATAATTTGATATTGGTAATTCTTACATTGTTGCCAGAACTTTAGAGTGTGTATTATAGTATAATTTGAATTATCTATATTTTTCATTTTCCTAAAGGTAAATTTCTCAAAAAAATTTTTAAACCCACAAAAAGGTATTGGTAGAGATCAGTATATAACCTTACAAAGTAAAAGAAAAGCAAAAATGACACAAAATGAAAAACTTATATTTTTCTTCAGATTTGTAGAATATTTTGGAAATTTCCATAAGGCTTATATCTATATTTAGTATGGATGTCATTTTGAAAACCTCTATATTGAAAAATTAAAAATATAATTTAACTTATGAAGTAGGTGTACCTTTGTGTCTCAGACTTTCCCTCAGAATCTAGGCAATCTATTTTCTCTGCCACTTCTCAATCCTTGAGGATGATGAAAGTTTACAAACCAAAAAAATTCAAACCCTAACATTATTAGTAGATCAAGTTATCACCAAGTGTTGAGTTGGCCAGTGCTCCTTAATTTTTCTTCAGAGAATCAAGGGCCACCTGGGTGGCACAGTTGGTTGAACGCCAGGCTCTTGGCTTTGGCTCAGGTCATGATCTCAGGATCATGGGATTGAGCCCCACACTGGGCTCCACAGTCAGTGGGGAGTCTGCTTGAGACTCTTTCCCTCTCTCTCTTCCCCTCTCTCCTGCGTATGCATGTGTTTTCTCTTCCTCTCTCAAATCTTTTTTAAAAAGTTTTTCTTCAGAGAATCGAATGGTCTTTCCATCTCTCCAACTATCATTTCCATTTCCCTTTTATCACCATACCAAGTTAGATGTGTATGCTTTTATTATTTTTTTAATGAGACTTTAAGTTAAAATCATCCTTTTTAATACTTTTATTTGCACGGATATAAACTTTCTATCATTGATATATTTTATTTGTAATTGTTAATAGGATCTGAAGAAGATGATGAAGTTGTGGCAATGATTAAGGAATTGTTAGATACTAGAATACGGTATGTGCTCATCATTCTGCCCGAAATCAAATATGGTGCAGAGGCAATTTCCGTTATAGCAATATACTTTTAGCTGTCTGTGAGGGGAAAAAAAACAAAAAACCTCTAATAAATAAGTAGAAGTAAATGTAAACTGTAATAGGTAACCATGGCAGCTGAATTTACATTCTGTATATGCACTCCAAAATTTTTAAGACAATCTGTCTAAACATAGTGAGGGAATTTATCTCTCACAGTCACAGTCTAGGTTTGATATTGTTATAGTACCTAATTTCTTAAAATGAAAAAATGAGTTAAACAGTGTTTGGGTGGATTGTGAGAAGAGAAATACTTTCTTTCAGACTATTGCCCATAAGGAAGAAATTTAAATGAGCGAAGAATTGCAGGCTTCCACTTTTGCTTATAGCAGACCTGGTGAGAACTCACAGAAATACAATAAAATATAATAAAATGTTTTTTTTCATTCGAAAACGGTAGAGAGCTGCCAAAGCACACAACATCCTATAGAGAAGGGAAGCTCATGAAGGTTTCCCATGGGTCATTTTGCTGATTCTCAGTGTGAGGCTAGGGTATGAGAACCTGGGCAAAGGGCAACTGTTTGTATCTACTAAATGTGAGTATACGTACATTCTTGATCCAGCAATTTCGTGCTCAGGTGTATTCCCAGTGGCCCTGTATATGTATGCCAAAAGACATCTGCAAGAGTCTTCATAACCGCACTGTTTGTAAAAACCAAAAACTGATTTTCACCCAAATATCTGTCCACAACAGCAGGGATAAATTCTGGCATTTTCACTTAATGAAACACTGTGTGATGATGTGGAAGAATCTCATTAAGAGCAAAATAAGACAAATACAAAAGAGGAAATCCTATGTTTTTTAAATGGAATGCCTATTTATAATTGTAAAGTTACAAAACAGACCTAATCAATGGTAATAGTAATTAGGAAATGGTTACCTTTGGTTGCCGGGAAGCACAAGGGGGACTTCTGGGGGTGCTAGCTTTGTGTCTTGGCCTGAGACAAATGTGTGTTCACTTTGTAAAAATTTGTGTAATTGATCATACATGATTCATGCATTTTTCTGTATTAATGTTATATTTTGATGCAAAGTTTATCTGGCAAAAAAAAGCCAGCATGTATCATGTCAGTCAGTGTCTGTTCATTCAAAAGAAATGAGTGAGTATTATCTTAGGTAATTGTAATTATTAGGACATTTGAGATCTTAAATGCCTAACAAGATTATTAATAAGCAGGATTAAAATATAATAAGTGGAGCAAAGATTTGTATGAATGAATTTGCACATTTTACCTGAAACTTTTAAAAAGATTGCAAATGAGACTAGCTACATTTCCCTTCCCTATTGTATAAGTAGCTCCAACTTTGTGAATTTTACCAATACAAAAATCTAACCCCTGAGTTGTTTTAAGTTTTTTTGGTGGATGCTTCAGTTCTTTTACATATATCACAAATATTCTGTGACCACAGGCCGACTGTGCAGGAAGACGGAGGAGATGTGATCTATAAAGGCTTTGAAGATGGCATCGTACAGCTCAAACTCCAAGGTTCTTGTACCAGCTGCCCCAGTTCAATCATTACTCTTAAAAATGGAATTCAGAACATGCTGCAGTTTTATATTCCAGAAGTAGAGGGTGTAGAACAGGTATGCCAATATTACATAACAGTCGAGATTCAATATTAAATTAAATATTTGGGGGAAGAAAGAAATTTATGACCTGACATATTCTTGAAGGGCTGGATCTCTGTGTTACAGTTGTTATTAGACTTGAAGACTCCTTATTTTAGAATTCACTTTAGTGTTATGAATACCTATCTATTTGCCAGGCCTTTTTACAAATACTGTTCCTTTAATCTTCTTACAACACAGTATTGAGTAAGGCATTCCCATTTTGTATGTAAGGAAATGGAGACTAGAGGTCTTGCTGCTGCTCTGGTTATAGAAAAATTTTGAAAAGGGGATTCAAAACATGGATGTTATAGCTGAGAGTTGGAAGTCCTCAGTGGAAGAGCTCCATCATATTTATGCATCAGATTTATCCAGGCAAAAACCTCATTGAGAAATCATACTTTGTTGTACAGTAAGACAGAGGACTAAATGGAGTTCTAGCCTGATAGCATTTTTTCTGCCCCAGAGCACCTCAGGAATAGCACAGAAACTTCTCAGTAGTAATAGTGGCCATACTGCCACAGTTCTCAACCAAGAGGCTTGGCCTTATGGAAAGAGATTATCAAGGAGGAAAACAATGTATGGAAATTGGAAATTTGAAAAAACTCTTCAGGTCCCTCTGCCTTTGAGGAGAGGGCATCTCCTCAGCTCCTTTGAGAACCACTCATCTCTGAATAGTATGATAATCCGTCCTTTCGGTATAATACATGGCATCTGCTCTTTGAAGGCCATATTGGTCCTATCCTTGGACTTGGGCTCTGCTTTTGTCCAAAGCCTCTTCCTGTGGGTCTGTTTCAGATTTATGTTTATGGGCAAGTTCCTTGAGAGACTTGTCATCATATCCAGGTCTTTATGTTCTTCTCCAACACTTAGCCCTGTGTGTTGTACATGTTGTGTACATTCTTTGTATTAAATAAGTATTTGGAAGAAGGTTTCCAAATTTAGGAATGTGCTGCCTAAAATGGGAATTGATGGATGAAACTCTTTGGATTGTGTATTGCTAAGATTATTATAATGTGTCAATTCCTTAGAAGTAAATACCCATTTTTACTCAATTCAAGACAGAAAATATGAATTGTTTTTCCATGATAGTCTCAGATCAGAACCAAATTCTTCTAGATTTAAAGAAACAAACTTATTTTTGTTTCATTATTTTCTCTATGCCTTATATGCCTCTTTAAAGAATTGGCATTACTTGACACTTTGGTGGATTGAACAAAGGAACATGTGTTCACTTATCCAGGGTGGGGTGATGAATTGGCAGTCAGGTTATAAACTTGAATTGGTGTTTAATTGTAGTAGGTGTGTTGAAAAAAAAATTCTTGAGTTTATATAACTCTTTTCCTCTCCAAAGGACAACTCTTTATTTCCTGAGTAATATATTAACTCATGAAAAGATACTAATCTTGGGACATCTGGGTGGTGAAGTTGGTTAAGCGTCCAACTCTTGGTTTTAGCTTAAGCCTTATCTCAGAGTCTTGAGATGGAACCTAGCATGGGCTCCACTCTCAGCTGGGAGTCTGTTTGAGATTCTCTCCCTCTGCCCTCTCCCTACTCTCTCTTCCTCACCCCCCCCCACGCATGCTCTCTTCCTCAATAAATCTTTTAAAAAGACCAGTGCTTAATTAATTTGCTAATATTAAATTTGCTTTTATGTTGTTATGATACCAGTTTATGAGACAAACTTGTGCTTTGGGGGCTGTTGATAGACTTACTTTTATTGGACTGACACGCATTATTATAGAGTGGAGTATTTCAGGTAAGCAAGTAATGGTATAATCAGGAAAATAGCAATTTCTAATCCTTTTCTTAATTCTTATATTCTCTTTTTCTTTTCTTGGTTTTAGGTTATGGATGATGAATCAGATGAAAAAGAAGCTAACTCACCTTAAAATAATTAGCATTTTCTTGGGGCCCAGCAGTTGGACTTATTGATAATTATACCAAGCTTTTATTATTAATCTGCTAAGGAACTTGAGGATTAATAAAATATGCCCTTTTTTCAGACTGATATATAAATATTGCATGTTTGCTTTACCTCATATGAGTTATTTATAACATCTTGAATCATCTTCTGTACACGTGGATTTTATCCAGGGATATTTTAATGTTAGTTCTTTATTTCTTATGGTTCCTTTGCATAATGTGTGAAGCAGTTCATTTTCCACCATCTAATTTGTTTCCTTTTTTTTTTATACAGAAGTAAATAAGGAGAATACTTATAAAATTACTCTAAAATGGCTTAGCTTTTTGTGAAATATTTGAGACTCTTTACTGGATTTTTTTTTTTTTTTTTTTTGGAGAGAGAGAGAGAGCATGAGAGGGGAGAAGGTCAGAGGGAGAAGCAGACTCCCTGCAGAGCTGGGAGCCTGATGTGGGACTCGATCCCAGGACTATAGGACCATGACTTGAGCCAAAGGCATCTTTACTGGATTTTTATGTTGTTTAAAAAAAAAAACACTAAACAATTCTGGCTTAAAAGTGGTATCTGCCTGGGGGTGCCTGGGTGGCTCAGTAGGTTAAGTCTCTGACTCTTGATTTCGACTCAAGTCATGGTCTCAGGTTGTGAGAATGAGCCCCACTTTGGTCTCTGCATTGGACCTGGAGCCTACTTAAGATTTTCTCTCTCTCTCTCTTTCTGCCTCTTTTCTGCCCCCTTAAAAAAAAAAAAGAAAAAAGAAAAACAGATCTGGCTTAAAAAAAAAAAAAAAGTAGTCATGCTGAAAACTAATGAAGAACCAAGTTCCAGAATGTAGGCAGAATTTCCATTGGTAGAAGACACAGCAGGCTGAATTGAGGGAAGAGCTGTCTTAGCATACTCAGGCTTTATTTTGTGAAGCAGAGTCTCTGGGAAAAAAAAAAAAAAAAAGATGAAAAACTGCTTTGGTTCTTCTTCCACTGGATTCTCCTGACTCAGAGATTTATAATCTGTTCCATGCCAGAAATTTGGTGAGTTATTTTTCTGCCATAGAGGTACTGCTTTTTCAGATACCCAACATAGTAAATTACCCTTCTCTCTCATTTTCTATAATATTTCAGAGACATTAGTTCACAGACGATATCAGGATAAGAAAGAAATAGCAGTGGTATATTGTATTTCTGGAATTCTGGTTCCTAAAAGTATCCATACTAAGATAGAGATGGAGGGGCGCCTGGGTGGCTCAGTGGGTTAAGCATCTGCCTTTGGCTCAGGTCATGATCTCAGGGTCCTGGGATCAAGCCCCACATTGGGGTCCCTGCTGAGCTCAGAGTTTGCTTGTCCCTCTCCCTCTACCCCTCACCCCAATTTCTGTGCACTCTCTCTTTCACTCTGCTCTTCCTTTCAAATAAATTAAAAAAAAAAAAAGGATGGAAACAGGAAGAATTCCATGATCTATGAATGCTGGAATTTAAAGTTTATATGTTTGTCCTTTGGTTCATAGCCCTGACAGTGGGGTTGGGAGAATTTGTTCCCTAAGCTATTATAGATGAATTCAGGTCAGACTCTGGGAATTGCTTTGTAGACTAGACGCATTGACCTGCCCTTAAGCTATAGGAAAAAAAGTGGGGGGCGCCTGGGTGGCTCAGTGGGTTAAAGCCTCTGCCTTCAGCTCAGGTCATGGTCTCAGGGTCCTGGGGTAGAGCCCCGCATCAGGCTCTCTGCTCAGTGGGAAGCCTGCTTCCCTTCCTCTCTCTCTGCCTGCCTCTCTTGTGGTCTCTGCCTACTTGTGGTCTCTGTTAAATAAATAAATTAATTTTTTAAAAAAAGCTACAGGAAATTGAGACTGTGGAGGAGATGCAGTTAATGACAAGCCTTCATGGATGGCCATGAAATAAGTTGCTGAAGTGGGGGATGAATTAGATTACTGGAGGAGGGGAAATCATGGAACTGAGCGGCCAAGGTATGAGCAAGATTTTCTGCGAAAGGGAGCAGCCATGAGGAGCAGAGAGGAAGGGTTAGGAAGACCTTTCTAGGCATACAGAGCAGTGTAAACAGAATCTAGAAGCTATGTATGTGTATGTATTTGGGGACTGCAAGAAGCCTGTGTAAAGTAAAAGTCCTTACCTGGAAATGGGACAGAAGCAAACAGTGAGCCGAACAGTGCTACAGAAACTAGTGGCTGCCTACCCAGCATATATATACCCCTGCTTCTTACTGAGAGAGGCCCTTTCAATTACCATTTGTTTTTGTTTTTTAGGATTTTATTTGTTTGAGAGAGAGAAAACACAAGGCGGGAGAGGAGCAGAGGGAGAGGGAGAAGCAGACTCCCTGCCAAGCAAGGAGCCTAAGGCAGGGCTTGATCCCAGAACCCCTGGGTTATGAACTGACTGAGCTACCTGGCACCCTGTTAATTATCATTTGTGATGTGACCAGGGAAGGTATCCCTCAGGGGATAAATTCTAACTAATGTAAGCCAGTCATTTTAACTCCTTTTCTCTTTGCCAGTTAGTTTAGGTGGGGACATGTAACCCAGCTCTGGCCAACCAGCTGTAAGAGAGGCTCTACTAGAGTGTTTTAATTTAAAAGATTTTCTTCCCTGATTAAGAGAGAGAGTTAATCTATGTAAAGAAGGCTCTTTTCCCCTCAATTCCTTTCTTTCCTGTTGGGTATGCTGTAGAATGGAAACTTAATGTCTAAGGCTATGACAGTCCATTTAAAACCATGATGAAAAGCCAGTCCACTGAGAATGGCAAAGAGGAAGGAAACAAGGCCTGGATCCTTGAGGACATTATTGACTTTTGAGATAGCCTGGGAACCACCCATTTTCAGAGTATCATGTGAGATAAGAGGTTTTCTTGTTACGAATGTCTACTGTTGGCAGGTATTGTCACTTGAAGCTGATTGCTTTCTAACAGCCTTGGTAAATCATGGAGGAGTTGGTACGTTTATTTTACTGCTTTTTCTTATTTGTGGCCGACAGTGCGAAATACCAATCTTAAAATGAAAATAATATATTTTTAAATTAATTGAGCCATTTTTTCAATCAAAGATTAATTTAGAAGGTATGGTTTAATCAGATAAATGGTTTTACTTTTGAATTTTTAAACTATACTTAATTTCTCCTATATGTTTCACATAAAGGGGAAGTAATCATTCATATTAGTTGTGTTTGGTGAAAACAAAAATTAGCCCCCCCCAAATGTATAAAATCTTGCAAGTATTATGGAAAACACTTTATAAACATGGGACATTTCAATAGGTATTTGAAACTGAGATTATTGACTAAGAGTCAGCCAAGCACTTGGAGGATTTTTTGCTAATGAGAATTAGGATGAAGCATTATCCAGAATGACAAGGAGCAAAATATTTAAAAATAGCAAACTTTTGTTGGCATTCACTATGTGACAAACACTATTCTAAGCACCTTACATTTATGAAGTCATTTAATCCTGTGAGATCGGTAACTATTATTGTCCCCATGAGGCACAGGGAGAAGTACATTTTCCATTGCCATACAACTTCAGTGGAAAAGCCAGGAATATGAACCCTGGCATTCTGGCTGCAGACCTTATGCACATTGCTACAATACTACTATTTTGTCTTAAGGGGACTGGACCCACATACCACTCCTGAGTATTTTTACCCGATGGGGGAGAGAGCGTTCCTTGCCCTCATAGGTGCTGCTTTCTAGTGGGCCAAAGTCTTTTCCATCTTTTATTTGCTCCTGACTCTACGGGGCCAAAGCAGTGGTCTGTGCATGTGTGTCTCCCCTGCCCCCCAACCCTTTTGTCAGAAAGCTAGCTGCTCTTCAGTCCAGTGGGAATTTACATCCCTTTGGGAAAACCCAGCTTTATACTCTGATTTCCCCACAGCAGAGTTGCAATCTTGACAGAGTGCTTGTAGGCTATGCCTTTGTATCCCCTGAAAGAAACTAGGGAATAGTATTTTTTTTTTCCCTGTTACCTTACATTTTCAGTGATCTTTCAGCTCTAGGCAGCTCCACGAATGGTCTGCTTCCATTCCAACTCTGATCACATCCTACAGAACAGAAATATTAGATAGGACCAGTTACTCTCATGGTTTCCTATGTGTGGACAATTTCTTGGCAGTAAAGTGAATTTCCTTCTAGCAGAGCTAGAAAACTGTCCCAGGTTCTGCCTACTGGGAAAATTTGGATGCACCCCAGAGAGGACTATAGGGGAATATACTATTCTAGTTGGAGTCTGCATCCTTTGTTCTTAAGCATGAGGTTTCCTGGTGGGGCAGTCAAGGCTGTGTTCATCTGATGTGGTGGGCATCTTTTGTTTGTGTATTACAGGTGTCCCTGCATTTTCATGAGCAACACCTTCCCCTTTCCTTTGAGGAAAAGGACTCTACGGGGGGCTGGGGAAATGTTGGCTCTCTTGCTGACTCTGAGCCTCTGGTGACTCTATGTGGTACTGGTGGAATTGTCTAACCACAGTGTCCTGCCTTCTGCAACAGGAGTGAGTGGGCCATAGGAATCTGCATTGGACGCATCAGAATCCTTGCCTTGATTATGAAAAGTAAGGATGGGGAAATAGCCTCTCTCCCCTTGGACTGCAAACTATAAAGATATGATTCCAGAGCTGTTTGAGGGTCATTGACCTGTGCATAAGGTCAAGGAGAGAGAATCAAAGGGAGTTCTGACAACACTGTTTGTGTCCTGGATACCGGTGTGCCTGAAGCTATATCCCTGTCCTTTCCAATTACATTAGCCAATAAATCTCCTCTTTAGCTACTTTGAGTGAATTTCTATTCTTTGTCATTAAAAGCTCTATCCTTAAGAAATTTAAAACAAATTCATATATTCAGCATTGAAAAAATCAGTAGGATCAACATTAAGTAGATGTATTAGGGTTCTCCAGAGAAACAAAACAAATTGTATCTATCTACTTACCTCTCTACCTATTATTTATATATTTATTTCAGGGAATTGGCTCATGTAATTATGGAGGCTGGCAAGTCCAAAATCTTCAGGGTGGGCTGTCAGACTGGACACCAGTGGAGAGCCAATGTTGCAGTTGAAGTCCAAAGACTGTCTGCTGCCTAATTCCTTCATGCTCCAGGGAGGTCAGTCTTTTGTTCTATTAGGTCTTCAACTAATTGGGTGAGGCCCACCTACATTATAAAGAGCAATCCACTGATTTAAATATTAATCTCCTAGGGGTGCCTGGGTGGTTCAGTGGGTTAAGCCTCTGCCTTCAGCTCAGGTCATGGTCTCAGGGTCCTGGGATTGAGCCCCACAACAGGCTCTCTGCTCAGCCGGGAGCCTGTTTCCCCCTTTCTCTCTCTGCCTGCCTCTCTGCCTACTCATGATCTATCTCTCTCTGTCAAATAAATAAATAAAATCTTTAAAAAAAATAAAGAAATATTAATCCCATCCAAAAGTAACTCACATAAACATCCAAAACACTGTTTGACCAAATATCTGGGCACTGTGGCTCAGCCAAGTTGATACATAAAATTATGCATTATGAAGGGCAGAGTTTGCTTTCATTACCAACTTATTTCTGATTCCTTCTTCCATATCTTGGTACCCTCTCTTTGCATTATCATACTCAATTTCACATGTCCTTATGTTGTCCCTTTTTTGACAAGTGTCATCAACCAAGGTGATCTGTCCAGATCTGGCTTCTTTCTGATTTCAGAAACAGCTTCATCCACATCAAAACTTTCATTTCCTCAGTGACCTTTTCATACCCAATATCCAAATGAAAATTATATTAAATGTCACTGTAAAGTATTAATAGATGATAATGACTTACTGTAGACTTCCTGGGGGAAAGGGAGGTGCTCTGCTTTAAATACAGAAATCCAGAGACAAGTTTAGGCAATGTGATAGGTAAGGAGTGGAGGTAATTTTGGACAAGGGAATTTTGTGGTCCCCTTACAAACCCATTTTGTGACTAGTTCTCTATAGTTATGTCCTAACTAACATCTGGTTACCTTTTTAATGCTTCCTTTCAAAAAAAAGCATAGGCAAAGATGGAAAAGCATTGTAGTCCATTCTTAGGGAACTAGTTCAGTATAGCTAGACCATAAGATGATTGCTTGAGTAGAGTGGCGGAAAATGATGCTGATAAGACTGGCAGGAATGAAATCCTGAGTAACTATGTCTGTACAGAGGAGTCTGGACTTAATCCTGCAGGTGAAGGGTACCCACTGAATTGGAAGCAGGGAGAACAGAATCAGATTTGTGTTTTGGAAGGTCACTTTGGCGTTAAGGTCTATAGGATGAACTGGGATGGTGGATGGTGGTGGAACCAAAGGGGTTCAATGAAGGAGACTTTATGAGGCCCTGACTGGTGCCTTTTATTCTTGCGTTCATTTCTTCCATCTCATAAGCCTTGATAGCTCCATCTGTTTCTTCTTCCTTTGATACTTAACCACAATCTTCTCTGTCCATTGGGGTACACTTCTCCACAAAACTCCCTAAATTGGGACATTTGTCTCCCTGCTTCCCATATTCTTGTTATGCCTTTCTTTTTTAATTGAAATATAATGGACATGTAACATTATATTAGTTTCAGGTGTACAACAGAATGATTTGGTATATATCTATATATTGCATAACAATCACCACAATAAGTCTTGTTTACACTCATCACCAAACATAGTCACAACTTTTTTTCTTTTGGTAAAAACTTTTTAAGATCTACTCTCTTAGCAACTTTCTAATATACAGTGCAGTATTATTAACTATTACCATCCTGTTCATTACATTCCCAGGACTTATAACTGAAAGTTTTATCTAGGCATTTTTTATTGTAATAATTTTGTTGCTATTTGCTATTGGAATTCAGGTAAGGGGTAACAAAAATCACAAACATGACATTTAAAAAATTTTTTTAAAAAGATTCTATCCATTTACTTGAGAAAGACAGAAAGTGTGCACAGTGCACACAGAAGTGGGGTGAGGGGCAGAGGGAGAGAAACTTTAAGCAGACTATCCCATAAGTGGGGAGTCCCATGTGGGGCTTGATCTCATGACTCATGAGATCACAGCCTGAGCCAAAACCGAGAATCTGAGGCTCAACCAACTGAGGCACCCAGGTGCCACCCCACTGCACCCCAATTTAAAAATCTTATAACGCTATTTTAATTATGGTTCTTCCTTTTTTTAGAAATGGTAGCTGGAAACCCTAATGGCCTTCTGTGCATCAGGCTGTATAGCATGGAGGAGACTGAGAGCCATCAGGTTTAACAGGACAAATCTATGAACAGAGAAATGAACTTACATAAAGAGATGATGACTGACACCCTCCTTACCATCATTCTTTTTTTTTTTTTTTTGGAAGTTCAGTTAGTTCAGAACTTTTGATGAAGAGAGAAAATCCTTTCCATTTCTTCAGATGTTTTAATTAGATCCAGATGTCCCCTTTCCTTCACAGATCATTTATTTTCTTCTCCAGCCCCTATTCACAAAGGTCCAGCTAAGGCAAAGCTCTATAGAGATGGGGGTCAGACAAACAGTTCTTTCATATTAGTGTCTTGACTGGAGCATAGTTATGAAGGGCTCTTTGTTCCATTGGGTTGGGAAAATATTGACTTTCAAAGTTTTTCACAACCTCCTCCTTGCCATACATCCTGCTGGGCAGAAGGCCATTGGGCTTCCAGTTGGCATATCTAAAAATATGAGGAACCCATGCACCAAGGAGTCAAAGTATGATCCCAGTGTTTGAACAACACATTTGTGCACTGCTAGCAAACCTGATGGTGCCACAAAGAAAGTGCCAGCAGTGGTACCAATGTTCTCATGCTCAAACTAAAATACCATTGAATCCCTTGCTTTTCTATTCTCTTTGTTACCTTGATTCCTTGGCAATATCACTGTGATCTTACTAGAAACTCTTAGATGAGGGTTCTGAGGCTAAGATGTATATCCACAGTCTTTTGCCTCTTCAACTAAGAAATGTGTTGTCTATTAACAAACAGCTATTTTTAAATTTTTAACTGTGTTTTTAACTTTAGCTCTAGGGTCATTTAGGGGCTTAGGGGCCTGAAATATTAAAGGGCTCTTAGGTGATAAACACTTTGATTAGTTAAATGTAACATTTTTCCAGCCTCTCTTTGAAACAAGTAATTAAAAGCCATTTTTTCCCCTCTAAGAATATCTGAAAAGCCCTTCCTTCATTCATTTGATCATATAACCAGTCATAGGAAGTCAATTCCTATGACTCTTTTCACTCCTTCAGAATGGGTTTTTTCACTCCTTCAAAAACATTTTTTTTTAAAGATTTTTTTTAATTTTTTAAAGTACTCTCTATCCCCAATGTGGGGCCCAAACCCATGACCTTGAGATCAAGAGTCACATGCTTCACTGACTGAGCAAGCCTCAAAAACATTTCGATCTGTTATTTTGTGCTAGGGTTTTACTAGGTGCTGGGAATGCAAAGGCTTGATCTGGCCTCAAGAAACAACCTTGGAGGGAAATACACACATACAAACACAATGTCAGAAGTATACTGATTTAAAGGGGGCAGTTCAAAGACAGAGGTTAATCCATGTCCTTAAGTCTGTCTGGGGAGAAAAATCGGTTTTCCTCAAGAGGTAGCATTTAAATAGAGATGGGGTGGGGATTCCAGGAAGAGTCACTAATGTGTACAAAATATTTGAGAATGTTGGCGCAGTAGGGAAACTGTAGCTTTGGAGTGTAAAGGGCTGGAAGGTGGGGTAGGAAGAGAGCAATCGTGTGAGGTAAGACCAGATAACTAGGGTCAGAAGTCCACGCCATATTCTGTATGCCAATCAAGTTTTTATTTGATCCTAATCTAGAGCCATTAATAGTTATGATAACCATCTACATTTGACTAAAGATACCATTTAAATCTTCCTAGAGCAAATGCTTGGATAATAAATTCTCAGAAACATCATCTCTCTCTGATTAAGTCTCTCTTGGCAGGAGTGGTGCATTAATTTACAGAATTAATCGTCAGTGAGTCAAACGTAAGGCTGTCAAATCTGGGCAATTCCTAGTCTTCTCAAGTGGGCCATCAGAAGTCTGAGCCAGAAGTTTCATAAGACCAGTAGCACAGTGTTGTATCATTGAGCTTTACATCCTCCGCTCCCCCCCCCCCATCCCCTCTGCCAAAAACTGGGGGTTAGGAAGGCAATGAATGGGGTTGGGGTGGGGTGCGGAGGGCGTTTAGAGGCCAAGCATATTACACAGAGCTTAAGTCCGGAACTGAACTCCCTGTCACCAGAAAGACTGGATGAACCTGAATGGAGCTTTGCATCAAGAATTTGGTAACTTTCCTCTCTACCTCATTCAATTTTCTTTGCAATTTTTCTTTAGTCTTATGTCCCTTTCCATTCTGACTTGTTTATCCCCCTTTTCAGGCCTCCGGCTTTCTTCCTCCTTTTTCCGCCGCTTCGTGGGCTGCCGGAGCCTGGGGCCTTGGGTTGCATTGGGCGCGTGCTCCAATGCTATTTGCTTTGCTGACAATTCCATCATCCTCTTTCCTTAACGTTCCGTCTTTCCCTGCCAGCCACCGAGTTTCTTCCTCCCCCACCGTGTGGTTCCTCCAGCTGCTCGCCCGGGGGCCGGGCGGCTCCAGGAACCCCAAGCGGATGCGGCCGCTGGCTGGTGCCACGTCTCCGCCGCCAGCAGGCCAGCGCCTGCGTGGGCTCGAGGGCGGGGCGGGGCGGCACGGTGAGGCGGGAGCTGCGTGTGAGCGGCGTGCACACGGCCCAATGGGATCCACGGGAGGCGGCGGCGGCGGCGCGCTGCGCGCCGAGGGGCGGGTCCCGTCGGCAGTTGCTGGCGAGCCCGGGAGGCCGAGAAGGCTGTCGTTGCTTCGGCCGTCGCATCCGCGAGGGAGTCGTGTTGGCTTGCCCCGGGCCCCCAATCTCGCCGTTCGCCCCTGACGCTCGTGTGTGCGCTCCCGACCTCGCCAGCCGTTCGCTGCTCGCCAGCCGACCGTGCCTTCTGCATCATGTGCGGTAAGGGGGCTGCGGGCGGGGGGCGTGTTGCGGGGCTGTGCTGGGGTGCGGTGCGGTCGCCGCCGAGGCCGGAGGCTGGCGGGAGCCGGAGTGTGAGGGTGTGAAGTGCGGGTGCTGGGTGCGGAGGCCGGCCTCTGCGAGCGGGATGGGGGTGGTGGACCTAGGAGGGTACCTGGGAGGAGGGCGGGCTCTAGAGTGGATCTGGGGGGGCACTGGGGGCGGTTTTGCGTTGAGGAGGGAACAGAAATGTAGATATCTGTCTTGGAAAGGGAGAGAGGGCCGAGGGAACTGAGGTGTAGAGGGGCTTGCCTTCAAAAGAGTCCGTCAGGTGAGTGAGGCAACCTGTGGAACATCAGGTGAGATCACTCGAACTTATCTTCCTTTCTTCTAGGATTTACCTTTTCAAAAATACTTATTTTTAGTTGCTTTCTTTCGGGCAGGCCCAATAGAAACAGAACTATGTATAGCTAGAGCTACGACAGTGGCATTCTACATGATCTTACTAAGTGCCATCCCCTGTCTCAACAGAAACCATTGCTAATCAGTAACTTGGTGAATGGGCTCTAGACCTAATCCTGTGGTGGGAGAGGCCCGAAAGTGACTGTAACATGCGTTATCACGTGCCTGTGCACCCATTTAAAACACCTATGAACAGTGTTGGTTCACATTTAATAAACGTTTTACCAAGAGCAGTTAAAAAACATAGGTCCTTTTATTCCATGTTTTGGGACTTGGTAATTTTAATATTCCCTAAAACTGTTAGTAAAGGGGATTGTTATAATTATATCTGAAATGATTGATAAGCTCTAAAATAGGCATTTACTTGGCTATTGTCAGTAAAAAGAGTTATATTCTTACCGCTTTTATTGAAATTTACAGCTAACGTTACACCTGGAAGAAGGAACGCTTTCTTAAGGAAAGTAGGATTGTAATAGAGTTGAAGCTATCTGGGAAACTTATTCTTCATAGCCTTTTGCAAGAATATCCTGGCAGGAGGTGGCTCGTACTCATTGGTGTATATTTTTCCTGTACTTAATTTTATGGTAATTTCAGCTTCTGAAAATGAGGAGCAGGTTTAAATTTAGAGCAGATTAAAAAAAAAACCTCAAAACAGAAACATCTATAAATAGTTTCTGAAATTATTAGATTAGGACTCACTTTAGAATCAGTTATACTTTTGCTGTGCCTGGTTAGTAGAGTGGTTTTGAAAAACACATTATTTAGTTTGTAGCTGTGCAGTAGTGGATTTGCAAACTGATTAATCCCCAGGATGCTTCATTTGGTAATTAACTTTTCCTGAATGTAGAGGTGTGTGCCTAGTTAAGCATGTGGCTTCCTGGTTGCAGGTCATTTCTTCTTGTTTCTGGAAAAGAAAGTATCAAAAAAGAAAAAAAATCAGATTTGCTTTAGAAAGGTTCAGATAAGGGTGAGGCTTTGGGGTGGAGACTAGATAAGGGAGTTTTCACACAGCCAACATCCCCATTCCATAGAGTTTTACTGCTGAGGAAACACACCGGTTATAAAGAACTAGTCTTTGAAACATTTCCAAGGTCCTGCCTTTAACCCAGAACAGAGTTTTGCATGATTGCAGGAATAGAGTTCAGAATTTATTTCCTTTTTAATGTAGATTCTGAAACTTAACTGTTAAAAGGATAAGACTTTGTATTTATTTTCTTCCCATAGCTCAATCACTGAAATAAAATTTCTAGGCAGAGGAAGTGAGGGGGAATGAGATTAGATAGGAAAATTTAGAAGTTTACAAACCTTCTTTTTCATTTTAATTCCAGTAGAGTTAACCTACAGTGTTAGTATTAGTTTCAGGTGTACAATATAGTGATTCAGGGATTCTGTACCTCACCCAGTGCTCATTGTGGACAAGTGCCCTCCTTAATCTCCAACTCCTTTTTCACCCATCCCCAGACGCATAGAAGTTTACCTTCTGATTACCTGCGGCCTATTCCAAGTTTTTAAAAAAGGTTCTTTTGTCTCAACACTGTACAATATTGAAGCAGAAGAATGAAGGCAGAAAATTCTGTGATACGCTTTTTCCAATCAGATAATAAAACTTTACCAGTTTATGCTGAGATGTTAATAGTGTTAATTGGGAGGGAAAAAAAATGTTCTATGGTCAAGTAAATTTGGGAAGCAGTAGATTAAATAGTGTTGAACTGGCTTTTTTTTTTTTTTTTTTTTGACATGTTTCTTGGAACCTTTAGTGGGCTACTAAGTGTTGTGAATCTCCCAGAGAAGAATAATAGTGTACCTGTTTTCCAAATTTATTTTATCTTCCTCTTGGTTTTCTAGAATACACTTTGTCCTTTTTATTTGTATTACCTTTTGTTTTGGTGAGAGAATGGCAGGTCACTTAAGCTCCCACAGCTTTTAACAGATTGTACTTTTTTTTTTTTTTTAAATAAATGTAGGGTTATACCGTTCGTTTTTTTCTTTTGATTTTTTTTATTACTCAAAACTGCATATTTATTTATTTATTTATTTATTTATTTTTTAAGCTGCATTTTAAAATTTAGCTTTGTGACTCTGCGTATTCCTTCAACACGTTCAAAACATTGTTCTCCTCCTCAGTAAGTACAGCATGCTTGATCCAGTCACTGACACAGCACACGTGGAATCACCGAGGTCTCTGCTGGGGTGGGTTTTTTTTTGTTGTTGTTGTTGACAGCCTCATAAGAACTGCTGGGCTCACAGCACAAATGCCTCGAAGTTGGCCTGGGCACATGCCACATGTGCATTTTGGTGCTTTTCCAACCTCCTTGGCATAAAGGTAAACAGTTCTATTACCAGGGACTTGGGGCAGACTAATTTTGTTAGAGGCTGTATTATAGGACAGTCTTTGATGGTATGTCAAATGTGGGGCCATTCTGAATGCGACTACATTGTACTTGAAAGAGCGGGTGAAATGGAGTTTTTATAAATGAGACCATATTTAAAAGCAGTAAGGGAGCTTACAATTTAAGAGTATCCTGAAATGTATCCTTAAAAAGATTTTTGTAATAATACTGTCTAATAGCTTTGGAGGTAATTGAGGGGTGCTGAGACTGGCTGCTAGGAAAAATCATAAAACCAAAACTATTAACACATTCTTGGAAATCATACTGGATATAAAGTAGTTGTGAAAGAAAATAATTAATTGCTTAATAAATATTTCCTCAATTGTGTTCCCTGGAAAGGGAGAAGTTAATAGGTGCTGGTTATGAGCAATAGAAGGTGGGAAAGAGTTTTATAACACAAGTGTGGGAAATTCTGCTTTTGGAGATTCACAGTTAAGTGAGATTAGAGTTTCTAGACAGTTCTACAAATAAACATGTTAACTTTAACCCAGTATTTCTTAAACCTTTAATTATGGAACATTTCTTTCACCTTATCCCTGTTTAGCATCCTGCAAAATAGTGTTCTCTTTCTGTGGTTTAGGAAATTTTGACTGTATATTTCAAGAACATAGAAAGCATTAGAAGATATTTGAAGTGATGGGTTTATACTTGGTGCTTTGTTCTTCAGAGAGATGACTAAGATAAGGGAATTGCCTTCCAGGAGTTGCTGTCTGGTTGGAGGGAAGCAGTGAATATACACAGGTGCAACACAAGAAATGCAACAAGTGTGTTTGTAGGCATTTCTTGTTCATTGTTCACTGCCATGTTATGGACTACAAGTGGACTGAATAGAAAATCAGAGACTAGTTATGGGAGGAATGTTCCAGGTAATGTGGCAGTACTTTTTTATTTTTTAATTAATTTTTTTTTTAAGGAATCTCTATACCCAGTGTAGGACTCGAACTTAACCCCAAGCCGTATGGACTGAGCCAGCCAGGCACCCCAGCAGTACTCGTTCGTTGAGGAATAGTGCCAGCTGGTAGAGAATCAGTGCACTGTGAGAGATATCATTGATGGCATTTACCCAGCAGGGAATGGAGTCATAAATAGGTTGAGAACTGTTGCCATGGGGTTTGAAAGAAGTAAGAATTCCAGGAAAAGGGGCCAAAGAACAGTGATTAGAGGCAGAAGAGTTCCAAAGTAGTGTATTGACTTGGACAGAATCTGCAGGAGTAGAAGGTGATTCATGTTTAATATTGCAGAAAGAAGTTTATTGTATTTGGCTGTAAAGAAGTCATTAGAGAAGTTGCATATATGCAGGCAGAGGACCCCAAGTTTGTGTTGAGGAGGAAGGCTTGCGTACCAGCAGAGGAGGGAATATTGTGAAACTGAGGTCCCCTGATAGCGTTGAAAAGTTGAGTTCTAGAGCTGTGGTTCTTGACCTGTAGGCTGTGCAGTTACTATGGGTGTTCGCTGGTTGATTCATACTCTAAGCATTGTCTGTAAAGTTGTATAGAAGTTGTTCTAGATCATTGGATAATAAAAATTCAACCCACTATTTTGTAGGATCCTCAAAATATTTTGAGGTAATAAAAGGTTCTGTATTTAGAAAGTTGAGGAATCTCTTATCAAGAGTTACAGGTAGGAGAGACTGGCTTCAGGAAATAGTGTGTGAAATATGTTTCTCTATTTTGAGCTCATAGGGAAGGATAAGGCACCCTGGAGTGTGTTTTCCTGTGCCTTGGACAGCTGTGATGTTCCAGCAGTGTTTGGTGAGCTCTTTTTGGCCCTTGAAAATCTGGGGGAGAGGGTTGTGGATCTCTCACCAGGCTGTATTTGTATCCACAGCATGTCTCCAGGGTGAATGGCCTCTGGCTTATTGGAACAATGTAAGAAGGGTTGGAGGGTATATACTGTTAAGATGAAGAGATGAAATTCTGAATGAAATTCTGTGAGAATCTACCAGAAACTGAGAAAGAAACTGGGAGGAGAGGAATGGAGTAGTCTAGATTCTAGCTTTAGAATAATATCTGGGGAAGTTTGAAAGTTGGACAAGCAGTGAATTAACTGGACTGGCTAGCAGTTGGGAGGGCTCCTACAAAAGTGGGCCTGAAATGGGTAGATGGACTTGAAGTGGATGGACTCTGCTGTAGGCCTGCTCAGGGACCCAGGAATAAGAGCACAGTGGACCCAGAGGGGCTGGCTTGTCAGGATGCTGAAAAATTGTGGTCTGATGGGATTGGTTAGGTAGAGGAGGAAGAGATGGAATGTTTGAAGGTTTGTGAGCAGAAAGTGCATACGTTTTCTCAGGAAAGATGATGCCGTAGGTAGGCTGTGAGGGAGTGTATAATTAGAGATGTCAGGGTTTGAACAGTGCTTTGAGTTCCAGAGTGTTAAATGTATGAGAGAGGTGTTAAGGAGCTCCTTCCAGTGGCAACGTGTATTTACAACAAAGTAGGGGACACTTGAACCAGCATTTTGTAAATAGGGTAAAGATCTTAAACAATTAAAAAACACTAATTGAAATTCCTCATTGTGTCACTCCAAATGTCACAGTATTTTCTTGCTGTTTTTAGGATTGTAGAAAACATAATCTTGAATAATATTTCCTCTTTTAAAGGAATCTTTTGTGTAGAACATGTCTCCATGATTATAATATTGAATATGTTTTATGATAAGCGTCAAGTTGATGTGTGTAAGTTTAGTTGCAACATTGTTTGTGATTATGAAGAGTTAGAAAAACCTCAACCAGGGTGGAAATGATTAGGTAAAATAAATCTATTATGGAGTAGTATGCAGCCATTATATTGAATGGCTTTTACTGCCATAAAAAGATACTCAACATTTTAAGTAAAAGAAAATATATAGATGGTTATCACATTTATTAATTATTTATTTTTAAAGATTTTATTTATTTATTTGACAGAGATCACAAGTAGGCATAGAGGCAGGCAGAGAAAGAAGGGGAAGCAGGCTCCCCACTGAGCAGAAAACCTGATGCAGGGCTTGATACCAGAACCCTGAGATCATGACCTGAGCTGAAGGCAGAGGCTTAACCCACTGAGCCACCCGGGTGCTCCTAGACGGTTATCACATTTATGTGTTAAAAAAAGTACCTTCTAAAACCCATGTGTGTGTAGCTTTATATCTGTATAGTTAAAGGACAGTACATATACATAGATTCAGAGCTAAAGTGCATATCTCGGAATTACAGTGCATATCTCCCTTGTATGGAGGTACGAAAGGAGATTTTCACAATTTTTTTTTAAAGATTATATTTTATTTGACAGAGCACAAGCTGCGGGTGCAGCAGGCGGAGGGAGAGGGAGAAGCGGGGAGCCTGAATGTGGGGCTCAATCCAGAACCCTGGGATCGTGACCTGTGCTAAAGGCAGATGCCTAACTGACTGAGCCACCCAGGCGCCCCAGATTTTCACAGTTCATTCTGTAGCATTTGTGTAATTTGAATCTTTTAAAGATGATAGTGAATGAAATATAACTTGCATTTTAAGAAAATTTAAAAATGAAAGTTAAGTGGGATTGCAGATGGATTTTGATTCAGAAAGTATAAAATTTATAGAATGAATATGAACACTTATCACTGATAAATTACAATGTCTGAGGATTGAAAATATGGAAGTTGTCAAGGGGAAAAAATGTAAAATATTCTTATTTACAAGGACATAAATTCAACCAGGCATAGGAACTTTAATAGTCAGCTAAGCTGCATTCAGTTTTCATTTCAGGAAGGTTTAATAGCCTTTCAACCAAGTGTATTCTGACCCAGGTCATGTCTGAATGTTTGGTTAAGCAAGGTGCTCATTAGTGTGTTCACGTCATTGAATTTTAAGTTGCAGTTTTCCAAGAATGATGCCTGTAGGTGCGAAGATCTGCATCCTTGGAGGAGATGCTTATCTCAAGATATTCCATTAATAAGAAAACTTACACTCTGGAAGCACATGGTGATGTAGGAGTGGAAGAGCTCCTGTGCTCCCTACAGCTGCTGTGTGGGTATTGGAGCAATTACCCCAGAGTAAGGGAGAGTTGATTTTTTAGGCTTTTAGTAGTTAAACCTAAAGCAGAGCTGTTTCTGGGAGGTTTGAGAAGACAAGTAAAAGACGTAAAATGGGGCTCATTCTAGTGATTTCTACTCTACTAAGCACCATTTTGAGTTCATGCCTGAAGAAAAAAAACAGTTTTTTTTTTTTTTTTGTTTTTTTGGTTTCTTTTTGTTTTTCCTTCACCCAACTCTGTTACTTTGATTTTAGAAGACTTCTCTACATAGGTTGTCCTTTTCTTCCTTTCAATCCCTGCGTGGTTATTTAGGGAGAAATGTTGCTCCAACTTCTTCCTCTGTTCCTCCTCCTCTTTGTTCTAGGAGTGAACCAAAAGATGACAGTGATGATTATAGATAATAGTCTTGCTTCCTGTCAAGGAAAAGGCAGATTTTGAATTGGAACATGATATATGGTACTTTATTGAATCTAGATGCCACTGATTGGGAAATGCACCATTATTATATAGATCAAAAAGAAAGAAAATATGAATGTCTTAAAATCAGTGCTGAAAATATCTGAAAAAGTATTCTGAAGATGCTTTCAGAATATGATAGGCTAGATGATCTGATTGTCTTTAGTAGTGACAATCTTAACATCACTAATAAGGGACCTATGGACAATATAAAATACATACATTGTGAATAATTCTTGCTTCCAGATTTTAACGTAACTCAATTAAGTCTTTAGATCTAACTTCCAGTCTACAGGAAATAAAAGGAATAGAGGAATTGGTTAGACTACACTGTGTGGAAACAGACACAGCCAGGAGGTGAGACAGTCAACAAGACAGTCAACAAATTGGCCTCAGCTTGCCAGTAAGTCAGTGAGTTGGGGAAAACAGTGTCTTAGGGAAAACAGTAGGGGAGAGACCATTCTGGATTCAAAGAGACTTTTGAGACATAACAATCAAATGTGAGGTATGATCCTTTATTATATCTTAGAATGAACAAATTAGCTGTAAAAGACTTTTTATAATAGGGAAATTTTATTTATATTTTTAAAGATTTTATTTATTATTTGAGAGAAAGAGTGAGTTCATATGAGCATGAGCAGGTGGGGTGGGGGAGAGAGGGAGGGAGAAGCAGGCCGCCAACCAAACAGGAAGCCTAATGTGGGGCTCGATTTCAGGACCCTGGGATCATGACCTGAGCCAAAGGCAGATCTTAACTGACTGAACCATAGGGAAATATTAAATACGAACATCATATCAGGTGGTGTTAGTATTATCTTCTTAGGTATGATAATAATGCAATTTTGCAGAAAAATGTCCTCAAATTTTATATATTACTTTGCTTTTATTCTTAGCAGAATACAATTGATCCTTGAACAACATGGGGTTTGGGGTGCCCACCCTCACCCCCTGCAGTGGAAAATTCGAGTATAACTTTTGATTCCCCCCAAATTTAACTACTCATAGGCATGTGTTAACTGGAAAGCTCAACCATAATATAAACAAAGCTCACCAAAAATATTAATACATACATTATATACCGTATTCTTAAAAAAGCTGGAGAAAAGAAAATGTTATTAGGAAAATCATAATGGAGAGAAAATACATTCACAGCACGGTACTGCATTTGTTGGAAAAATCCACACATAAGTGGACCTGTGCAGTTCAAACCTGTGTTCAACAGTTGATTGCACTCTGAAAATGATAAGGCTCTTTACCAGGTTTCCAATTTTAATATGGTGGATACACCGTACATAGAGCAAAATCATGTAAATGTTGTAACAAAGAAATGAGGCCCAGAAGAGAAGTGTAGTGTGTATAGGTGTTAAAAAAATGTCAAATTCATCTGGAATGGTTCCAAAGCAATCAGAAGAATCTTCAGATACTATAGAACATCAAGCTGGTGAGGACTGTAGATGTCCTCAAATGTCAGGCAATATGTCCCTTGTGCTGTCACCTTCTACTTCCTCGTAATACGAGTTGCTGATCAATCACGGCTTTCCTTCCTGTTTAGGAAGTGGGGCCACTGAATCATTTTTAACAATGTTTTCTACAGCCATTATCAGTTAATCCCTCGGTAGGTACTGTGAAAACTATTTTACCACCTCTCAGTCAAACCCATTCATTTTGCAGAGGGTTTGAGGCAGGGTGGTATGGTGGAAAGCTTTGAGGCCTACGTGAGTTAAAAGATTTGCAGGATTTCTTAGGTGAAAGAGTACTTTATGACCTAACAAATGTTTAGTGTGAATTTTATTAGTTTCTCAAATAGTTACCACTTTAGAAGTTTGTTTGTAGGTGGGTATTAGTTTAGAAGATCTCTTTTGCCATGAAATGATACTCAGGATCTCAAGATCCACACACTAAGCCAGTATAAACCAGAGACTGGAGTTAGAAATGGTATCGAAGTTGAATGCTATTATTGAGTTCTGTGTATTAAAAGTTGAAAATTTAATATTGCATCACTCTGAATTTTCCTTTAAAAAGTGTGTTGAGTCTATAATTTGTCTTAAGAACAGTTGGTTTTATATCAGCATTTAAATTGACAAAAGTTGGTATTCATTATATTTAATCTTTAATTCTCCATATGTATTACTTTTACCATCAGAATTACATTTCTTAAAAGAAGAGAGATGACTTAGTATTGAGTTTTCTGGTTTGTGCTGCATTGTTGGGATTTGGCAACTCTGAATTTCCTCGAGGGCCTCAGATGGCCAGCAGTTCCTAGCAGTGTAATGTGTTTTATTGTTTAATGACTTTCAAACGAGCTCAGTTGTATCCTCCTCTAGTGGATTATTTAGCTGATGCTCATCACTGTGGTAGAGTGTAGATCAGTTGACAATCAGTGTTTCATTAGATCGTTTATATTACAGTCTTATTTTGGGAGCAGATTCATCTGTGAATTGTCTTTTAATGACATAATAAAAATTCTTATCTGGAACTGATAGTTTTCTTTATTCATTTAATCTTTATCAAATGCCAGTGACCCATGGTGGGGGAAGGTGTAAAACCACATAGAAGTTTCACTGAAGTCGGGTCATTAGTGCGTTTTCCAGATACCCGATGAACAGCAGTGACATCAGGAACCGCAGCCCTTATGCAGGGTTGTGGTGCTGTGTGACATGCTTGTACAACACATGGTAACTTAAAAAAATCTTTACTGATGTAAGGTTTTAAAAAATATATGAATGGGGCCACCTGGGTGTCTTGGTTAAGCAACTGACCCTTGTTTTTGGCTCAGGTCACGATCTCATTGGTTGTGGGATCAAGCCCCTCGTGAGGCTCCATGCTTAGCAGAGAATTGGCCTGAAGATTCTCTCCCTGTTTCTCCCCTGACTCACTCATGCTTGTTCTCTTTCAAAGAAAATATTTAATGAATAAAAAAAAAAAGAATATGAATGAAATACAGGATTGCTGTAGTGTTTGATCTCATACTGCTTTTTTAGGAAAGGTTCAGACAGTGTTTTCATTTTGTTTTGGACTGTAGTGTTCAAATGTGGATTTCCTTTTTTTTTTTTTTTTGAAGAGCATGATAGTTTATTTGAAAAAAATTGCACTTTATCAGTCATGGTGATCATACATAATTGGCTTTTTGTTGGATATTAACATTATGGTATTTTTTTTTTTTAAAGATTTTATTTGTGAGAGAAAAAAAAAAAGAGTGAGCATGCATGTGCATGAGCAGGGAGAGAGGGAGAAGCAGACTCCGCACTGAGGAGGGAGCCCGACATGAGGTTTGATCCCAGTGTCCTGGGATCGAGTCCCATATCTCGGCAGGGAACCTGCTTCTCCCTCTGCCTCTGCCTGCCTCTCTGTCTGCCTGTGCTCGCTCGCTCTCTCTCCCTCTGTCCCTGACAAATAAATAAAATCTTAAATAAATAAATAAATAAATAAAATGTGGATTTCCTTTTCCTGTGTTCTGCCTGCTTGCTTTTCTGGTTCAGTTCACATTGTACTAGTCCTTTTATTCTAGTTTTGCTTTTCCAAATAAGTGCTGCTTTTTTATGAATATCATAATAGTAGTTTATCTTTTGGTAGTATCTGGTGAACAACTGGTTCATTCAAGGAATGCCATTTTCCCTTAAGAGGATTATATAAATATTTTAGTCCATTTTTCCCTATTATTAAATTATTTAGGTTGTATTTTTCACATCATCAATATTTATTTATGTTTATTTGTAAGAAAAATTATTCCGGGGTGCCTGGGTGGCTCAGTGGGTTAAAGCCTCTGCCTTCGGCTCGGGTCACGATCCCAGGGTCCTGGGATCGAGTCCCACATCAGGCTCTCTGCTCAGCAGGGAGCCTGCTTCCTCCTCTCTCTCTGCCTGCCTCTCTGCCTACTTGCGATCTCTGTCTGTCAAATAAATAAGTAAATCTTAAAAAAAAAAAAGAATGCTTTAAAATTATTATTAAAAAAAATTATTCCATCTGCCTAGTTTTTTAGGGTCCATGTGTTTTCTTAAAATACTTCAGAAAATGTTTCCTTAAACAATGCTCAGGGCATAAGATATAAACCACAAATTTGTTGATTGTTTAATTTTTTAAAATTAAATTTTACTTGACGAGGTGGTAGTGATGGAAGATATGTGACTAGCCTTATAAGCTTCTTTGCAAAAGCTAAACATTTATTTTGACGTATTTGCTTCAGTCTTTTATACGAAGGAGAAATACCCCTTTGTATAACTTTCACCACCTTTAAATAATTTGAAGTGAGAATTTCTTTCTTTTTTAAAGGTCACTCTAGGGATGCCTGGGTGACTCAGTCGGTTAAGCATCTGCCTTCGGCTCAGGTCATGATCCCAGGGTCCTGGGATGGAGCCCCAGAATGGTCTCACTGCTCAGTGGGGGGGGGTCTGCTTCTCCCTCTCCCTCTGCTCTTCTACTTGCTTGTGCTCGCTCTCATTCTCTCTCTCTCAAATAAATAAATAAATAAAGATGACTCTAGCTTCATATTTCTGCACATCTTAGACATAATTATACAAATGAGGATTTTGTCACAGTTATGTCAATTTTGCTTCATTAGTCATATTCTTTATTAAATATTTGTTGATTTGCAGGTATATTTGCTTACTTAAACTACCATGTTCCTCGCACAAGACGAGAAATCTTGGAAACCTTAATCAAAGGCCTTCAGAGACTGGAGTACAGAGGATATGATTCTGCTGGTATTTCCTTTTAAAAAAATATTTTAGGTTTTGCATGAATCTCGAATCTAAAGAGATTTTTTGTTTGTTTTAGTTAACTAGATTCTTTAGCATTATCTATTTGTTTCAACTAAAGCTAAAAAGAATTTTTTTTTGTCATGTTTAAAGGGTTTATACATATTATTTCCAAAGTATTACCATTTATGTTACTTCTTAAGGATGTCTGCCTTTGTTAAGAATGTTACTGTAAAAACATAAATCACCTGGGGCCTTTTCATGGTAGAACACAGTTCTTGAAGGCCTTGCTTTATAAATTATCTTTTTCTTTCCTGTGATTTCTTTTTCTCCAGGGAATCCCTGCTGTTGGCATATACACTTAGCCTGAGATTCTTCTATCTTAAATAAATGACAAAGCAATTAAAAATAACTTTTTGTCAACTTTATGTTCTATTCTAGCTGCTTTCCTTACTGTGTCAGGGGTCCCCACGACTACCCTCAGTTCTTGTAACTCCTGAGGACGACTCAGCATATAGTTGAACTCGTGGCTATGATTTGTTATAACAAAAGAATACAGAGCAAAATCAGCAAAGGGAAAAGGTGCATGGGGTGAAGTATGGAGGATAATGAGGCACGAGCTTCTGAGAGTTCTCTCCTAGTGGAGTCACACGGTGTGTGCTTAATTCCCCAGCCAGTTATGACAGTGTGTGGAATGTATGTCAGAGAAGCTCATTAGTCACTCAGTGCCCACGCTTTTTTTGGAGGCTGTCACACAGACCCCCTCTGCCTAACATGTACCAAAATTCTAGAATCCCAGAACGGAAGCAGATGGTCAGCATAAGCCACACTGTTTGCACAATTAGGTGCCGTAAGCCATTCTTAATCAGTCAGGTAACCATCCTGAAATCCAAGTTTCTGGAGGCCAACCAGGGGCCAGCTTTGCAAGCAGACCTTTCTAAGGAAAGTGGTATCAGACTTGCTATGTTAAGTTTTTACTGTCCTCTTGACATGGCCAAAGGTAATGGGCATTTATTTTCCATGATTTCCCTTGGTTAATAGAAAGTGAGCTCTTCAGCTCCTTTGTCCTTAAAATTCTCTCTTTCCTTAGCTTCTCTGACAACACATACTCTCTAACATGCTGATTCTTTTTTGTCTGCTTTGAGGGTTCCTTTTCTTCCACTTTTTGCACAAATATTAATGTTTTTTCAAGATTGTTTCCTAGCCCCAATTTTCTTACTCTGTATCTTCATGGGTAAGCTCTGACTTCATCAACCTCCTATATTGTTGGTGACTTACAACCCACATGTATTTCCCAAGCCACAGACCTGTATTTCCAACTGCCCCGTAGAAATTTCTTCCTGGAGAAACCATGATATTATAAACTTGGCATGTCCAATTCATGCGTGTCTTTCTGTGTTCCTTTATTCAGCATTCATTCAACAAGTCTTGTGAGCCTAGGAGGAATCCCGGACTCAGGCTGCACATTCACATTGCACCCAGACAGGTCTACCCTCAGTATCACCGATCTCTGTCTTTGTCACCACCATTTGGTTCACGGCCTCCCCATATTTGCTTTGCTATAGCTAGATCTTCTGACAGCTGGTTTCTGCTCTCTGTCCCCTTCAGTCTGTACGGTTTCCAGAGAGAGTTTTCTCAACATTTTTGCCATGTGATTTCTTGATTTGAAACTACTTAGCGCTTTTCCAGTACCTTCAGGTAGCTTTTTCAAATTCTTTAGGAACGTAAGTAGAATTTTGAGAACTGTGTTTCCTGATGTTCCTTCCTTCTTCCCTTTCTGAGGTGGGTGCCAGCCTCCTGCATTTCTCCATTGTTGCTCCAATTGCCACCCAACCTGTAGTACTTGTTTTTTTGTTGTTAGAAATTTGAAGGAAACGATTGAGTTATTTTCATTTTTGTTTCAAGCAGCTATCACGTTTCTTGACATATAATAAGTTGTCAGTAAATTTGAATTGATGATTGAATGAATTAATTAAATGAAAAAATAATTTCTAATTAAAAATTTGCCTCACGATGATAATCTAAGTAAGTTTCTAAATCTTGTTTTTCTGCCTCTCGATGAATTAGGTGTGGGAGTTGATGGAGGCAATGACAAGGATTGGGAAGCCAATGCCTGCAAGATCCAGCTCATTAAGAAGAAAGGGAATTTGGCAGGAAGGGAGAAGGAAGTCAAGGGAGGGGAGGGGGGACAAAATTCAAACTAAGTACATTACTGTGAACTTCTTCATCCAGTGCCTTAACTTTCCCTTTCTTTCCCTATTTTGGGGTCCATTTTAAGTATAGTGGTATTTAAAGTTGAGGGAAGGAAAGAAAAGTATACTTTTGTTATTGTCTCTACCAGTGTACAATGTACCTTAGCTTAAGAAATGACCATATTAACAAGGGAAGGAAATTAAGTACATTGTGTTCATAACAAGCTCAGCGTCCTAAAATGAAGTAACCACCATTCCCAAGGAAGGATCTTTCACAGGACAAAAGGTATTTTTAGTGGTGTCCTTATTCTAGTGTCTTCACTGGGTTGTCTTCACTCAGGAATAAACGCCTCCTTTGAGCATGTAGTCAGTCAGTCTAGATGTTGCCTTTTAGTAGAACTGATGTAATCAAGTAAGGTCATGTTTTTCCTTCAGGATTTTCTTCCCTGTTATAAAGTAATTGTCTACATGCTTCAATAAAGAGGATATACTTCCTAGTGTTTTGTTCATAACATTATGCTTACATGTTTTAATTTGTCACAGGAAACTTAAAAACAAAAGCTTTGAAGTACATTGACTGAAAAAAACATTTAAAGAAAATTTGCCACAGGAGTGCCTGGATGGCTCAGTCAGTTAAGTGTCTGACTCTTGAATTCAGCTCAGGTTATGATCTTAGCATCATGAGCTTAAGGCCTGCATCAGGCTCCATGCTGAATGTAGAGACTGCTTAACATTTCTTTCTCTCCCTCTGCCCCTAACCCGCTCTTTCTCTCTCTTAAAAAAAGAAAAATCCTCAAAAACTCAAGAAACAGGCTTTTTAAATATACCTGCTCAAATGGATGCCATTGAATTCATGGTAAAGGAGTGCAGGTAGAAGAGGAAAATAATGGACTTGGTCACTTTTTTTTTTTCACATAAGCCAAACATTTAGCTTTGTAGTACTTGCTGAACATGCTAGATCAATACTTATTTGCACGTATTGTGGGTAAGATTAGCTTAGGGATGAGGCAGATACCCAAATAACTGTACTTCAAAAACTGTAGTATAATTACTTGCTGTACTGTGTGTGTGACATCCTATATGCCAGGCTGATTATAGTAGGTTCCACAGGAGAGGGGGGAAAACAAAAAAACAAGTTGCTTAAGGATTCAGGGGAGAGCTAGTTCCAACTTGGAGTTGGGGTTGGAGAGACTTGGTATATGGAAGGAATGGCTGCTGTTTTCCATTTGGGCAGTGAAGGTGAGCAGGGAGGACCTTCTGAGTAGAATAGCGTGGGCAAAGATAATAGGGAAGTCAAATTTGATGGAATGGTGGGTAGTCCTTTTAGTCTGTATTATTGGTAGTTGAGTGCGGGAGGCTAGAAGGCAGACTGCAACCAGAATCACCATCTTTGCATATCAACATACTGAAACAGGCCGCCTCCTGAAGGAAAGTCAAGAAGGGAATGGAGAAATGGGAACTTGCAGACATTGCTGGTAAATTTGTGATAAATCACTTTGAAGAGGAAACTGGCAATGTCTAAATGGGAGGTGCCTACACCCTGTGACCAGCCGCTTCCCATTTTAGGCATCTACTTGAAAGAAACTATGGACAAGGAGACATGACAACAAGATTCATTGCAGCAAAATGTAGAAACAGCTTAAATGTCTACCAGTAAGAGAATGGGAGATTAAGAAAACAAAAGAATACTAGCATTTGTGGACCCATGTTAGTGTATTAGATGTTTGAAGGCACAGGTGGGAAAACTCTCCATGAACTCAAAAATCCCCTGGGGAGGCCAGGGCATAAAGGAGGCATCAGCTGCATTTTTTACATTTTAGATCTGAAAATCTGAAGCACAGATGGTTAGATGTTCGTATTTGTCAACTCTGGGTGTGGGTGACTGTCTAGTGAGAGGGCCAGACAACAAATATTTAACATTAGCTAGTGTGATTAGTGCTGTGAGGAGAAAGTATGGTAGAAGTGACATGTAAGCAGAGAACGCATTATTGTCTGAAGGGGGAAATTCTAGGCACAGGGAACACCCAAGTGCAAAGACTCTATTGGTGTTGGTGAGGTGGAGAGTGGCAGGAGAGGAGCTGGAGAGGTGACTGAGGATGAGGTCATGTAGGATCTTCAGAAAGGTGGATTTTACTTCATGTGCCTTGTGAAACCCGTGGAAGATTTTGCATTAGGGAAGTGACAATGATTTAATGGGCTCATTTGGTTAGTGTGCAAAGACTAGATTGTTCAGAGGGAAGATTGGACATTGGGAGACCAGGATTCTGTTGAAGTAATTTAGTTGATGGTTGCTTGGGTCATACTGAGATGGATAGGGCAATAAGAAGTCTTAAGTCCCTAGCATCAGGTAAAAATCTTAGTAAATGGTGGCTATTGTTGTTTGTAAAAGGTGTGTTGAGGGCTTTGAAGGGTAATGGGAGAGATGGGAGAATGAGAATGTAAAGGCAGCTGGGGCCAAATGGGTGGAGGGCCGCGTACCCACAGAAAGATACTGGGGCTTTATCTTGTGAGAAAAAGGCTCTCTGGCTCTATGTGAGAATTTGAGGATCTTTTTATAAATCCCTGTGACCAGGATTAAGATGATTCACAAGGGTAGCTAGGGATGCAAACCACTTTTTACGCAATGGGAATCTGTTCAAGGATTTTAAGGGTTTTTTCTTGATCATATTTGTGTGTGAGAATGATGTCTGATTAGCCAGTATAAAAACCACAAAGACCGTGCTAAAATAAATGCACGGACTTTCCTATTTGAGACTCTGAGCAGTTTGCTCTTCTTAATTTAGGTCTGATTCTCATAGGCTTGGATATCTGGTTTCTTTGCCAAATGAATTTTATATTTAGTAAATCAGAAAGGGGGCATTACTAGTAAATACTAGAACTGCTTTTTTTTCCTTTGGAAAAAACAAGAAGAGATATCTTATAGGGAAAGGAAGTCAGAATAGCTGCTTTTCAAAATAAAGGAACATCCGTCTATAACCCCATACTTTCATTTGTTCTACTCTCAAGGACTGTTCTTTGATTTTAGAAGCTCTCCATAATTGCAGTTTATATTCTGAAATATGTTTACATTCACTGGGGACCAAAGAAATTGCAGTCATAAGGTTGTATGGCATTGAGAATGTGAATTTATTTTTACATGTGTAGTTAAAGTGGTACTGGTGTTTTTTTCAAGGCACAGATTAAATATAGATTTAAAAAAAAACCACATTTACTTTTTTGGTCCATAACCCTTCAGTTTGAACATTTTCAAGCCTTCAGAAAAGTGGAAAGAATCGTGCGTTAACCACCCATATACTTCATCTAGTTTTACCAGATGTTAGTACTTTGTCACATTTACTTTATCCCCCGGTTGCTGGGTTCATTTGCTCTAAATATTTGAGCTGCATTAAGTCCTGAATCTTTTCTTTTCTTTTTTTTTTTTTTAAAGATTTTATTTATCTGTTATTTGAGAAAGAAAGAGAGAAAGAGATCAAGAGATGGGGGAGAGTCAGAGGGAGAAGCAGACTCTCTGCAGAGAAGGAGCCCGATGTGGGGCTTGATCGCAGGACTCCAGGACCATGACCTGAGCTGAAGGCTGTTGCTTAACCAACTGAGCCACCCAGGCATCCTGAATCTTTTAATTACTATTTTGAATATGGCCGATCTTTAGTTTGAATAATTGTATGCTCCGGGTGAACAGCACTGTATTAATATATATAATAAATAATATTTATAGCTTCTAGCTCTACAGCATGATTTAATAATGGAATTTTTCATATTATGTTCTTCAGAACAACAGGATATGGATTTGGATATAGAATTTGATGTACACCTTGGAATAGCTCATACCCGTTGGGCAACACATGGAGAACCCAATCCTGTCAATAGCCATCCCCAGCGTTCTGATAAAAATAATGGTATGGACACATTCTGCATGCTGTGGAATGATTGTAGAGGGGTCAATGATGGGAGAAGAGTGAAAGCTTTTATGTTTTTGTTATTTTAATTTTTTTTTTGATCTGTAAAGTTTCAGACCTATTCACAAGTAGAGAATATGTAGAACCAGATGGGTCGGTCACCCAGCTTTAACATTATACACAATCTGTAATTTTTCACCATACCTCTCCACCCAGATTATTTTGGAAGCTCTCCGTTTGTCTCCTTTTCCCTTATAGATTATTGTATTTGTCTTGTAGACTTTCCTACAGTCTAGATCATGCTAATTGTATGCATCCTATGGTATATACCGTGTTTCTCTGTCTCTTCTCTTTAATGGTTTGGTATTGATTTATATCTGGAGGTACGTGGTGTTTGGGCACTTTTCTTTTTGTATTACTAGTGGCCATAGATGATCATTGCCAACATTAATTTCTTTAGGGTTTTGTAAAATGGTGATAGTCAAATACTCTCATTGCTTTTTCACTTATCTCACATACTTTAAAGAGAATCTTCTCCATATCTAACTGCTTAGTTACCCAGACTTACAGATTATACATAGGAAAGGCAGAGTGAATGTTTGATTTTTTTAACTTTATTTACCATTTTTCAAAAATGAAGTGGTTCTAATGTTCTAAGATGAATGAGTTTCTTTTATTTATTGTAAACTCATGGATTTAAAATATTGCATTTATATTCAGTTACTTAATAAAAAAGATGAGAATTATCCTGCATTTTTCTTTGATCTTGGAATACTGTTTTAATATCAATTTATCTGACATCTGACATTTTAATATCTGGACCTCTCCTAAGTAAATTTCACTATAAATCTGAATAAGTGGTTTTTCTTATTCTCTAACTTCAGTTCTTAAACTCATTTAATGTAAATCAGGTAATTGTTTTAGTTCGAAAGTCTTTCACTTTAAACTTGGGAAATTTTTATGCATAAAAATGAATGAACAAAGAAGTGAGAATAAGAATCATGTAATTCAGCCTTCTTGTTTTGCAAATGAAGACACAAGCCCAGGAAATTTGGCCCTTTCTTATGGTGACATTAGCTTAGTAGTTTAGCCACAAATGAAGTTGATGTCTCTAGACCCCAACTTATTACATTTCCCCTCTAATATCCATGTCCCCAGCACTGTGTGCTTCCACTAAACGACATAAGTAATGCTGCTGATCTACCCAAAGGTAATCTGATAATGAAAAATAGAAGATATTTGATTATACTTGGAATTACAGCATGTGACAAATTTTTTGACTTGAGAAAAATCTGACAATACTGGCTATTTATAATGTTTATAAGACCTGTAATTTTTTGTCATCAATAATTTTTATCTCCTTTAGAATTTATTGTTATTCACAATGGAATTATCACCAACTACAAAGACTTGAAGAAGTTTTTGGTAAGTAAAGTAACCTCAAAAGACACCAAGCTTTGAGAAATTTCTAATGAAAGTAGCAAGGTGGTTTGGCGAAATGCGCAGCACCGTCTAGGTATGATCAAATAATTCCTGAGATGGTTACAAGGGTATGTGGTTTACTGGACCCTTCTTTGTTCACAGTGAAATATTTTTGTTTCTTACGTGAGTAGGAAATAATTATTGGGTTTTATCATAAATGACCCTTCAAAGCTCAGATAAAATTGGAATTTGTGGTGGGGGGACATCTTTTGCATTGTGAGAGACCTTGTTTATCATTTGTAAAAGATTCTGGGATACATAAGAAGAATTAGGACAGATTAAATGAAGTTTCTCTGCCCTAAATAGCCATGTACTATATAGTAATAGTCAAGGGGATGACCTTCATGAGTGCCTCTTGGGGCTGTCCAATTGAAATTTTGGCCATGCTGGAAGCCTGTATCTTTGTGGTCCAACACCCGCATGTGGTCCTTGAGCTGCTAGGACTGAGGAATTAAACTTGATATTTTATTTCATTTTAATTGGTTTAAGTTTATTTTTGTTTTAATTAAAGTTTTTAAAGATCTTATTTTTACTTTTAAAGATTTTAATTTTTAAGTCCTCCCTACAGCCATTGTGGGGCTCAAACTTACAACCCTGAGAGCAAGAGTCATGTGCTCTACTAACTGAGCCAGTCAAGTGCCCCCTAATCAGTTTAAATTTAAAAAGCCACATATATGGGGCGCCTGGGTGGCTCAGTGGGTTAAACCTCTGCCTGAGGCTCAGCATGATCCCAGGGTCCTGGGATCAAGCCCCGCATTGGGCTCTCTGCTCCGCAGGGAGCCTGCTTTCTCCTCTCTCTCTCTCTCTGCCTACTTGTGATCTGTCAAATAAATTAATAAAATCTTTAAAAAAAAAAAAAAAGAACATTGTACATTTATTTATTTAAAAAAATTTTTTTTTAGAGATTTTATTTATTTATTTGTCAGAGAGAGAGAGAGTGAGCACAGGCAGACAGAGTGGCAGGCAGAGGCAGAGGGAGAAGCAGGCTCCCTGCTGAGCAAGGAGCCCGATGTGGGACTCAATCCCAGGACACTGGGATCATGACCTGAGCCGAAGGCAGCCACCCACCCAACTGAGCCACCCAGGTGTCCCAAGAACATTGTACATTTTAAAAAAGCCACATATATGGGGCACCTGGGTGGCTCAGTCCATTCAGTGTCTGCTTTCCGCTCAGGTCATGATCCTGCGGTCCTGGGATTGAGCCCCACATCGGACTGCATGCTCAGCGGGGGGGTCTGCTTCTCCTTACTCCCTGACTCCTCCCCACTCATGTTTTCTCTCTCTCTCTCTCTGTCTTTCAAATAAATAAATAAAATCTTAAAAAATATTAAAAAAATAGCCACATACAGCTAATGACTGTTTTGATGGATAGTGCAATTTCATTATCCATGAAAGAATCATTATGTTCATTATGGAATTACTGTTTTGTGACTATTGCATATTGTATTTTAATTATTTAAAGTGTTCTTAATTTGTATATGGCATATATCTAGATTTATATAATTATAAGTGTATATTCAAAATTACACCAAATACCTCACCATTTTGGGTTCACTGTGGTTAGATAGTGAGTTTAATTTTGAACAATGGGTAATGGGATATGGTGTTGAAAAAATATTAGAATTTGGTTAGTGAAATTTTTGAGAAAAAAATTATATAGAAAAGATTTGGATATCATGACTATTTCCTTAAATGTGTCCATTTTTTTTTTTCCATTTCTTATTTTAGGAAAGCAAAGGCTATGACTTTGAATCGGAAACAGATACAGAGACAATTGCCAAGCTTGTTAAGTACATGTATGACAATCGGGAAAGTCAAGACATCAGTTTTACTACCTTGGTGGAGAGAGTTATCCAACAATTGGTATTAAACCACACTTTTAAAGATAATTATTGCCAGTGTTAATCATAACAAACTCTTAAGCAGAAACTATGTTAATTTCTTAAGTATTTTTGGCTTTTATTTCATATATATATATATATATATATATATATATATATATATATAAATACTTAGCTTAAATAATTTTGAAAGACTCTTTGACCTCCTTTCTTCCCACACACTTAAAATTCTTCTTCTTTCACTGTAGTTCAGTGTCATGGGAATTAAAAATAATCCCAAATCTAAGAGTTTGTCCTATGCGCGCGCACACACACAAGCCCATACATACCACCCAAACCTGTATACAATAGACACAGTCGGGTTCATTACTTTCTTGCTTCCTACTCACTCAAGTATTCTTTTTAGTCAGTAACTTAGCACAAGGGTAGCTTCAGTAAAATGCACACTCTTTATTCTGGGATAATGTTTGCATGTCTCTGAGCCAGTATAGTCAACTTATTTTTCCTTATGGCACATTGCCTTGGCCTTGTAACACTATAATTTTCCAGCCGAAGAAAAAAATGGCATTCTTTCTCATCCCATCCCAGTTGTCCTAGTTAAAGATTAAAGACACGAAAGATCCACAAAAGTCCAGATGCATTGGGATTTCTGCCCCCATCCCCATTCATTACTCTAGCGTTCCCATTTAAAAGCCCTCTGCTTCTTTCTGAAGGTCTAACCCTCACTTCCTCCCTCTACCCAAATCTCATGATGCCTGAAGCAAATGGAGGAATTAGGAAGATGGAGAAGATAGAGGCCTATTCCTTCCCTTTACTCAAGGCAGAGTACTGTGCCTTTCTAGCCTTTTCTTGTTTCTATGCATTATATAACCCAGTTTGCATTCTAGGGTGATCCTTTACCTTTCCTGCCTCCTGTTCCTCTTTTATTCACTCTTGATTTTCTTGCCCGGTCCCTGAGGAGGTTGGGTATGCTTGTTAATAATTGTGGTTTTGTATATTTTTATCTCCAGTATCAAGGTCGACAAGCATGGAAGTTAGCAGTGGTGTAAAATCACTGGACTGGAGTAGGGGTTTTGGATATTGGGCTTGTAGTCTTTTCTAATCCTCTGTTCCCTGCATTCTAATGCCTAGTATGGGATAGGATGTATCTATTTAGAAATATGTACAAAAGTGCTTTAAAATAGTCTTTTGTGGAGCTATTATCTATTGAGTCGATTTCAAGAGGGGCTTGGTGAAAAAGTGTATCTTGATACACCAAAGTTAAGGAATAAGTGTCTACCTAAATTTTAGACTTGTTTATAACCTACTGCAAAAGGGCAGCATGTAAACAAAAAATTTCTGTGCTGAAGCCAATATGTTTTAGGAATTTCACATTTGAGAATTGATTATAATAAATATTGCTAATGCATTTTTCCCCCTCTTATAGGAAGGTGCTTTTGCACTGGTATTTAAAAGTGTTCATTTTCCTGGCCAAGCAGTTGGCACAAGGTACATACAAATTTAATAATGACTAATAATTATATGTATTTTGAAACATCTGAATTACAAGTATGTTTTCTGTACATGATGATTACCCTTCACTGTAAGGACTTGCCCTGTCTCAGAGACTCCATATGAATATGTTTTCACATGTCCTTTCTTGTCTGTTTTTTACCACTCTTCCATTTAACAGAATCCCTTAATAAAGCAAATATATTTTTGCATTTATAAACTGGCCTTTTGTCTGTAGTGGGATACCACGGTTACTTTGTGAATTTGGATATTGAGTATTCCTTAGTTTCAGGCCCCAAACATTAACTTTCTCCGTAGTTTTTGGAAGTATATATTCTGAGTGGATTCTGAGATAATAGTACCATCACTACTTTTGTGACGATATGTAGGCCTGATCATGACGCCCTTTTTAGGCCAGTGGGAAGCCCTAATATTTGGCAAGAAAGAGCTATTTTTAATACGAAGGCAAGGTGACTAAGGAGAAAATGCTTAAACATTCATGTGTCAGAATTCCATGTACAATTGAAAGAAAGTTTCCATTTGACATTTTAAAAAGGAGGAAGACTTTTCTGTAATGGTCCAGAGAATAAATATTTTAGCCTTTCTGGGCCATACGGCCTCAAAATGCTTAAACATTCGTGTGTCAGAATTCCATGTACAATTGAAAGAAAGTTTCCATTTGACATTTTAAAAAGGAGAAAGACTTTTCTGTAATGGTCCAGAGAGTAAATATTTTAGCCTTTCTGGGCCATACGGCCTCTGTAGCACCAAGTTTTGCTGCTATAGTGGGAAAGCAGCTGTAGAAAATAGGGAAAAGAAAGAGCATGGCTGGGTTCCAGTAAAACTCTTGTGTAACAAAAATAGATAGACCTGGCCTCAGGAGCATAGACTGCTGACCCTGTTACTATTTTATAAAAATTCTGTGTCTGTTACTGTTTTGTTATACCTGAAGCCAAGTTTAAAGGGGAAAAGTTAAACGTTATTTGATGAGTGTTGGCTCATGAAAATTTGTATCTGTGCAATATTTATGAAAATGATGTAATTCTGCCTAATTTTGCACTAACAGACGAGGTAGCCCTCTTTTGATTGGTGTACGAAGTGAACATAAGCTCTCTACTGATCACATTCCAATACTCTACAGAACAGGTAAAAACTCTTGCTATGTCTTGCCAAGAGGAATAAATTTGAGTGCAGTAGATAAAAAGAATTGTGTTCATTAAATTGAAATAAATGTCTCTTTGGTCAGATCCACACATATGTGTATATAGTTCTGTCTAGACGTGAAAAGGATTTGCTGTTGTGATTTCTCTGACGAGGAGAATTTTTTTCTGTTGTATATCCTTAGCTAGGACTCAGATTGGATCAAAATTCACACGGTGGGGATCACAGGGAGAAAGAGGTGGGAAATGCACTCTGCATGGATGGGGAGGAATCTTATCCTCTTTTGTTCATTCTTTACTAATTCTTTGTTCTTGGAGTGAATGAATGTGCTGGGCCTCTAAAAATGTGCTTTTTTTATGGGGAAACATATTTTGACATTTTTCTAATTTGCAGAGTATATTTTGTCTGTCTGCTTTTGGCATTTAGAAAACTGCTTTTAATAATTTGTTTCTTTGAAATTTAGATTTTAAATTGTAAAGTTTTTTTTTTTAAAATTCATGTAAGATACAGTAATGTAAGTAAGATATTTAGATTGGGAAAGAGCATTGTATGCTAGGCTATTGTAGATTGAATTCAATGGTAGTTATTTAATTTATTCTAACTTTTTACTAAGTTATATTTAAATGATCTTTATTTTATGCATGACATTTTACTTTTAGATTCACATTCACATCTTGATTGCCTTGTTTGAAATTGGAGTGTTTTTGTTTGTTTGAAGTTTATTTTTCTTTATAGGACTTTCAGCCATACAAATTCTGGATCATTTTATTGATATAATTAGACAGAAAACAAATGGCATGCTCTTTTCATTTACTTATTATTAAAAGCTTTCCAAGTAAAAGATAGGGAGTGGTAAATTCAGAAAATTGAAACCCATATTATTAATGTATAAGTCTTGGTTTCTTGAAAAAAAATTAGCAAAGGACTCTGAACCTTTCATCTTTAGATAGTGGCTGCTTTAGCTCTTTTATCTAAAGTAGAAAGTTCCGTATATAACCTTCAGTCATGAAATGTTAGGATTTCTTCTTACTTCCTCCCTGTCCTTCCCTTTTCAGAAGAAAAACTAGTATAAGCAGTGAGAGTAGAGAATTTTGGATCCAGGGTTCCAGATTTCTGTTAATAATCCTGCTCTTTTTATACATTACTTTTATGTTACCTTATACATTTTCTTGGGCTGCTCGTAGAAAAAAAGAATGGAAAAACATTGGCTAAGGTCTTAAGAAGTTAGAAGAAAAACTTAATATGATGCATCTTTTTAAGATCATGAATTACATTTTAGTAACCTTTGTTTCTACAGCTCCTTGTAGGTAGATGATGTGTGGCTCAGCAAAGTTGAGTTTATTATTATTTTTTTATTTTTTAAAAGATTTTATTTATTTATTTGACAGAGATCACAAGTAGCAGAGAGGCAGGCAGAGAGAGAGAGGAGGAAGCAGGCAGAGAGCCCGACGCGGGGCTCTATCCCAGGACCCTGAGATCATGACCTGAGCTGAAGGCAGAGGCTTTAACCCACTGAGCCACCCAGGTGCCCCACAAAGTTGAGTTTTAAAAGTTTAGCCTCTTATTAAAGAGGCTGTATAAAGGGGGCTTTTAGATTTTTGCTATATTCTTCAGGTGTAACTACTGACAAAATAAGAGGGGATGGTAATGATTGTATTCTACTCAAATCAGATGAGAAAATCTATGTACGGCAAAACATTTTGTAGATTGCACGAGTCGTGTAGGCATCAGGTGGTAATGTTCTTTTCATTTAACTAGGCAATGATATTAAATCCTTCTAGATATTATAATAAAATATACCTTGTTACTTGAAGAATAAATATCTGGAGAAGATAGTGAAACTTGACAGCCAGTAGGGCATCGAATCACCTAAAGCTAGTTGTATTTATTTTGAAAATATTGGTCCTAGGCTATCCTTCTTTATATTTTTTAATTCACTTTTTTTTCAACATCAGGAAAGTTCGCTGTTTTTGATGTGCAGTTTCATGAGTTTTGTCAAGTGCAAATAGTTGTTAACCACCTCAGTCAAAGTGCAGAACGATTCCATGCCCGTGAAAGTTCCCTCCAGCTGGAGAGTTGTAGCCAGCCCTTGTTCCTTTGTTCCATACTCAGGCCTTGGCAAACACCCATCTGTTTTCTCTTCCTGTAGTGTAATTTTTCCTAGCATGTCATCTTATATGTATTTTTAAAACTGTGATACCTTTTTTGCTTTTGAATTTGGATGGAAAGATCTAAAGAGCTGTTTGGTTTTCATGTCTAAAACACATCATACTGGTACGATTGTGGAGAACTTTGGATGTATATTTCTAAGAATACTTACAAGCAAGTCTTCATAGACATGCATTAGAGGATAGATACAATATGAATTTTTGCAAGTGTATTTATTGTGTCCTCTGGCCATTGTGTCCATAGTTAAAAGGTCTGTAAATGTCCTGATCTCAGAAAAAGGTGCTTTTTTTTTTGTCTCTGTGTTATATAGTCTTCAAGTAATGGGTTCCTCCCCCCCATATTTGGCTAATTTGTCAAACTTCACTTTGCTTTCCACCTTTGACTTTTGTTGTGAGTGAGCCAAAAGGAAAAAAAATTCTTCATTCATGACTTGACAAATTAATTAGAGATGCCAGATTTCTAAAGTTCTAGGATTAAAAGGATTATTATTGCAGAAGGACCGTATTTTATCCTAACTTAAAAGAAATGTAAGAAAATCCAATTTTAAGAAAGAAGAGTAGGTTTATGGTATTTCCAATCCTTAACAGTAGGGGCCACATCTAGTGTATGATAGAGAGTTCTAAGTATCTTTGTTTTGTTTTGAAATCAGAGTTAGTATAAATTACAACTTGATTTGTTGTGCTGACTTACTGTTAAAATCTAGAGAAGTTTTATAATAAAAACTAATATGCCATCAATCTTCATTTTATTCATTGCACAATTTTGATTTTTTAATGTAATTTTTGTAAGTTTAGTTACATAAACTTATATGTATTCTATCAAGTTTTATGTAAAGTTAAAATTAGGTGATACATACTGTTGATTAAAAAAAGTTAGTGATATTAGTGAATTATTTGCCTTTTACCTGGAAGAGAAATATTCCGTTTTTAAAATGTGTAATGTAGCACTCTCATCTGCCACGCTCTCTTTGATAGTTGCTGTTTCACTCTACACCTGTGTCTGTTCTTGTTGGCTTATTGCATGGAAATAAGGTGATCTACCTAGCATCTCAGAGTTGCTGAAATTATTTTGTGTTGCTATGGTTTTTTGTTGATTTTATAGAAAGTTATGTCTGTTTATCCACTGGCCATGGTTTCCTGCATGATTGCTGATTTGTGTTAACTCTGTGCTCTAGGGAAGGACAAAAAGGGAAGCTGCAATCTCTCTCGTGTGGACAGCACAACTTGCCTTTTCCCTGTGGAAGAAAAAGCAGTGGAATATTACTTTGCTTCTGATGCAAGGTGAGCTTCCTTCGTTGGTTCAGAGAACTTCAGTAAAACTTCTCATGTTACTGAAACCAAAAGTCATTTTATGCATATCTAGTCATCCTGTGTGGGAGAATTTTGTCAATTAGGGAAAAATGTAGGTGTCCTTTTAAATGGAGATGGGGTTCTAAGAATATTTTTCCTCTCAGTTCAAAGCATGTAGGTCAGTTTACCAAGAAAAGAGAACAGTCCTTGAGACTCGTTTCTGCATATTTACTCTGAGCTCTTTTATTATTTTTCCTCTTTTTATTTTTCTTTTCTGGAGCCTTACCCAGGTTTTATAGGGAGGAGAGATTTTAGACTGGAGAACAGAATGGCTTATTGTCCCAGCAATTACAGTATGCTTGCTAAACCATTATAGTTTTAGTCCAATAAGGACACTTGCCTTTTTTAATTCAGAAGTAGTTTCCCACATAATCACTTTTATAAAAGAAATAGTACTAGACTAAGGCATTTAGAGTGAAAAGTACCGTGGGGTGGTTAGATGCATTTAGAAGTAGAATACCAACAGTGGGGAGGATCAAATGGATCGCTCAGGTTGCCAGCAAGCACTTGAGTCATTCGTTGTGCCTGGAAGTAAGGGGGTCTGAAGATGAGAAAGAGTCGTAGTTTAAGACTGCTGGGATTGCATCATCTCAGTGGGAAAATAAGTTTTGACTGTTTCCTAACCTTTGTCGGGGTATACTCAGTGCTAGGATGCATCATTGTCATTAAGTAGGTTTGTTACAGAATTGACAGTTATGGCTTCAATAAACTGGAAATTGTAGAAGCTTATCATCCTTTTGTCATTGACTGATAGGTTCATATTGAACACTCTGAGCAAATCCATGTCCTAGGCTTAGGAGATAATTGTGAGTAAAAATAAAAATATACTTGTCTGAGGAGTGCCTGGCTGGCTCAGTCAGTGGAGCCTGTGACTCTTGATCTCAGGGTTGTGAGTTTGAATGTGAGCTTGGGGTTGTGAGTTCGAGTCCCACGTTGGGGGTAGAGATTACTCCAAAAAATTTTTTTTTAAGAAAAAGTTATCTGTGTGTGTGTGTGTGTGTGTGTGTATAAACTTATCCTTGAGGAGCTTTTCCTTAATGGAGAAGACAAGTTTTAATCAATCATACAAGTATAGAATTCCAGCTGTGACAAGAATGCCTGTAACAGGGTGACTCAGTCTCCTGTGGGTGAATTTCTTTAAGGGAGTGACACTTGAGAGATAAGGAGATGTTAGGAGTTAGTTAGGTGAAGAGATAGAGGAAAGAACATTTCATTTACTGCAGATTGATCAGTCTGTAAGAGCTTGGGATAGGTATGAGTATGGCTGGAATAGAGGAAGTGGGAGATGAGGCTAGAGAAGGAGGTAGGGTCATGGTAAGGTGTTTTTGTTGTTTTCTGAAAAGCCAAAGGAAAGCCATCAAGTGGTTTGTTGGGTGAGAGAGAAATCTTGGTTTGAATTACCTTTTGATACTCATTTTGGCAGAGATGGAGAATGGATGGAGGGAGGGAAGGAATGTGGTTGGAAAAGTTAGGAGGCTGCTGCCATAGTTCATCCAAGATCTGATGGTAGCTTGAACTGGCTTGTAGTGGTGGACATAGAGGCTTTGAGAAATATTTAGGAGTACAAAATGGAAGAATTTGGAGATAGAATGAGGAGGAAATAGCCATGCTTTCTGATTTGATCAAATCTAATTTGTTTTAGGGTGTTGCACAGAGGTCCTTTCGTTCATTGTCCCTAGTAGGGGACACTGCCCTGTAGGGAATGGCTTGGGTAACCAGAAAGTTATCAAAGATACTGCACAATGATAGGTTTGTATTTTTTGTTTTATATATTTTTTAAAGATTTATTTATTAGAGAGAGAGAGGAGGGACAGAGGGAGAGGGGGAGAGAGAATTTCAAGCAGTCTCCTCACTGAGCACGGAGCCTAACATGGGGCTTGATCCCATGACCCTGAGATCATGACCTGAGCTAAAATCAAGAGTCAGATGCTCAACTGACTGAGCCATCTAGGTGCCCCAAGTTTGTATTTAAACTTGGTCTGTGTGTTCTAATGGTAGTTTTATTTGTAGTAGTCATCCTTGATTATTGATTGTAATATGTCCTTGAACCTTTTTATAGTGCTGTCATAGAACATACCAATCGTGTCATCTTCCTTGAAGACGATGATGTTGCAGCGGTGGTAGATGGCCGTCTTTCTATCCATCGAATTAAACGGACTGCGGGAGATCATCCTGGACGAGCTGTGCAGACCCTCCAGATGGAACTGCAGCAGATCATGAAGGGTGAAAGTTTTTGTCATGTTGTAGCTTGGTGTTCTTAATGGAAAGGACACATTCTGCTTCCTGTGGTTGTGTAGGAATCTGATGACAGTGCTGACTGAAATCTTCCAGACAATTATTGAGGGGATAATCCCAGGAAAGGGGATGATTCTTTGGAAAAATTACCTGCTGGTCTTAAAGTAGTTATTCTTCAAACTAATTCATGGTTTGTTGTTTCTTACATTAAAAAAGAGGCTGATTGTCTAAATAGTTCTTGATTTTTTTTTTTTTTAAAGATTTTATTTATTTATTTGACAGACAAGTAGGCAGAGAGGCAGGCAGAGACAGAGAGAGGAGGAAGCAGGCTCCCTGCTGAGCAGAGAGCCCGATGCGGGGCTCAATCCCAGGACCCTGAGATCATGACCTGAGCTGAAGGCAGAGGCTTTAACCCACTGAGCCACCCAGGCGCCCCAGTTCTTGATATTTTTTTTTTTTTTAAAGATTTTATTTATTTACTTGACAGACAGAGATCACAAGTAGGCAGAGAGGCAGGCAGAGAGAGAGAGAGAGAGAGAGAGAGGAGGAAGCAGGCTCCCTGCAGAGCAGAGAGCCCGATGCGGGACTCGATCCCAGGACCCTGAGATCATGACCTGAGCTGAAGGCAGAGGCTTAACCCACTGAGCCACCCAGGCTCCCAGTTCTTGATATTTTTAAGATACTTTATGAACATAGCTTTTGTTCTGTTCTTTATTCCTCTCCCGAGAGAATATATATGTATAGAATATATAAATAAATGTGGATAGTAGAACTTACCTCATTAAGGTTGTTTTGAAGATGAAGAGAGCTAATTTATGTAGAGCCTTCAGAACAGTACCTGACACACTTAGGCCTACTATAATGTTTGCTCTTGTGAACTGTTAAGATGATTTTTCTTAAAAATGACTTTTCTTTTCCTTTCTCATGGGGTCACGGTGGGCTAAAAGCTAACATTTATTCCTAACTGCTACATGTTAGGTCTCCTCTACACTAACACACAATAGTGCTGTGAAATAGTTGCTGTTCTTATTTTATGGATGAGGGAATTTCCCCAGAGCCATTTAGGTGTTCAAGGATAGAACCATCATTTGAAACAAATCTGACTCTAAAACTTAAGTCTGTCCCCCTCCTCTGTTTTGTTCTATCTGCGTGTTTTAGGTGTGAAGTTAATAAAGTGAGTTTTCCTCCTTATGTATTTTTCTTCACACAGGGCAAAATGTCCTATGTGAATATTGTACTCTACTGCCTTCCTGAGATTATGTTACAAAAGATAGACTTCAGTTGGTACAAATTTTTTAATGATACAATTTGTTACTTTAGGCAACTTCAGTTCATTCATGCAGAAAGAAATTTTTGAGCAGCCCGAGTCTGTTGTGAACACGATGCGAGGAAGAGTCAACTTTGATGACTATACTGGTAATGAACTACGGATGATTATTTTGGAGCCTCCTGTGGGGGTTGGTACTGGCAGGGCCTGAAAACTCCTTGTTCTTTATAGCCTGGCAGAAAGCTGTGGCTGCCGGCCACCAACGGCGCCCAGTTGTCTGTCACCCCACCCCCCCATATGTGAGTCCAGTGACGTGAGGTGCGCCTAGAATTGTCAGATGCCAGAGGCATAGAGCAGGAGGTAGATCAGTGGTTACCGGGGGCAGGGAGAGTGTTTCAGTTTGAGAAGATGAGAAAGTTCTGGGGATGGATGATAACGATGGTTGCCCAAGAGTGTGAACGGGCTTAATGCCGTGGAGCTATACTGTACACTTAACAATGTTTAATGTTAAATTGATGTACATCTATTTTACTGCAGTAAAAAGGGGGAGGTAATAACTAATGGTTGTCAGAGGTTGAGGGGATGGGGATGAAGAGTGACGCTAATGACTGTGGGATTTGGGACAGGTGATGAAATGTTCCGAAATCAGGTGGTGCTGATGGTTGTACAGCTCTCGATATACTGAAAACCACTGACTGTGGACTTTAAAAGGGTGAACTTATGGTACGTGACGTATTTTAATAAGGTAGTTATAAAAAAAATGTAAAAACTGGCTAGAAAGTCACATTTGAAAGTTGTCAGTATTAGCATGATTTTCCTGGAGTGGGGCGGGGATGTCCTCCAGTCTACCATTAAAAACATTTAACCTCTTTTCACTTCAGAAAACCTTTTGGGGCACTTGCTGTGTAGCAGGGACTCTTCTGGACACTGTAAATTCCAAGAGGAGTGAGACCTGGTCTCTCTCTTGGGAAGCTTGCCATGTATCTGCTCAGCCTGGATTTTCTCTCTCAGTTTCTAAGTGAGTGAAGGTGTGAACTTCCCAGAGGCTTTCCAGGTGTTTGCTTAATGCCTTCTGGGATAACATATACCTTCCTGCCTGCCTAGGATGAGCTGAGAGGGCAGCCCTGGTCGTCTTTCTGGAAGTTCTGCCTGGACCCTGTGTCAGAGGAACTTGGGCACCTGCAGAGATGAGTTTGAGATTGATGTTTGGGGTCCTAAGTTGTCTCTAACCTCTTTATTGCGAACTCCCATTTTGGGAACACTGCTCATTCATCAGGACCAGTTTAATAAACAGTGTAGCAAACAAACTTTGGGCTAAACTTCTCAGCATTAATTCATTTTTGACAAATAATTGTTAGGGTGTAAAACTCTCATCCTGAATCTGTGTGTCCTATGTGCAGTGTTAAGTGTCTTCTTTCTTATGCCATGTCCTGGTAATGATTTCCAGAGATGTCCAGAGAATGATTTCTCTGAGTAAATGCTGTCTCTGTGTCTTTTTCTTTTCTGAGCAGCATCAGACTTTCTCAACAGGAGAGATCTGTTGAAGCTAAATTATAAATAGAACATCTTGTGTTCAGAACATCATGTTGAACATAGCAGGGACTATAGGGAAGTTATTTCTGATATGATCTCTTTGAGGTTCTTATAAATCTAGAAGGGGCAAATAGATAATTACTTAAAGAAAGGTAAAATACAATAAATGACACTAGAGACATAGTTTAATGTTGAGATGTTTGAAGTTCACTGTTGAATTTGGAGTAGACAATAAATCTGTCTGTGGGCAGGGGCTTTGGGGCCAGGGAAGGCTTCACAAAGCAGGCAGGCATGAGTTTCAAGGATCTGGAAGGTGAAGATGACACAGGAGCACTGCAGTTGGAGAAAACAGAGTTAGCTAAGGGGGGAGATAGTGGAAGACCATGGGCAAGCTATTGGTAGAGTACTGTGTGGTCCAGTTTGCCACATCTACTACCTGAAGAGAGTAAGGAGCAGTACGTCTGGGAAAGAAGATGGGAGGAGCTGCCAAAGGGGTTCTTGAATGCTCTACTGTCAGGCGGAGGTGTGGGGGAACCTCCTTGTGTAGAAATTACAGAGCTGTTAGGAGGCTTAGGAGCCAAGGTGATCAGAGCTTCACTGGAGTGAACTGGGTGCTAGTCTGAGCAGCGTGCCCTGGAGGGGCGAGAGGCTGAGGTGTGCAGTTGCCACTTAGGATGTTGTCCTGTCTAGGCTAAGACGTTGGGGAAGGGAAGGAGAGAAGCAGGAGCTACGTTTGCGGGTGTGGGGAGAAGGGCTCGTTGAAGGGGGTTGAGCTGGAAAAACTGGGAGAGTAGCAGTAAAGACCACCTATGGTAGTCTTGGAAGAAAGATCAGGAAAAAGATTTATTTCACACGGGAAGACAGAGAAACTTTCAGAAGTTCATGATTTTAAAAAGGACTTTTATCAATGTTATATCTTCCTCATAAAAGTTTTTTTTTTTTTTAAGATTTTATTTATTTATTTGACAGAGAGTGAGCACAAGTAGGCAGAGCAGCAGGCAGAAGGAGAGAGAGGGAGAAACAGGCTCCCCGCTGAGCAGGGAGCCTGATGTGGGGCTCGATCCCAGGACCCTGGGATCATGACCTAAGCCGAAGGCAGACGCTTAGTGACTGAGCCACCCAGGCGCCCCTTTAATTTAGTCTTCAAAACCGTATATAATTCTTTAAAATGGTAGTGTTTCCCATATTGGCAGTGGACACTCACGAAAAGGAATTACCTATTTCCTGTGGTCCTTTCCTCAATAATTATATTCACAAACTTTTATTTCAGTGAATTTGGGCGGTTTGAAAGATCACATTAAGGAGATCCAGAGGTGTCGGCGTTTGATTCTTATTGCCTGTGGGACGAGCTACCATGCTGGTGTAGCAGTAAGTGGCTTCTTGAGATTTTAACTGTTTGAGGTTGGATATCAGAATGTGTCTGTAACACACCATGTAAAATTACACTTTATTAAAACACGATGTTACCTTTTCATGTTGTTAAGACAAAAATCAGGAAGGTGGGGGACAGAAATGTTAATAATAGCTGCTTGGACTTATTTATCAGTGGAAAATATGCTTTAGAAAGACTCTTAGATATATAGGTGGCCCACTTGCCATGTCTTCATGGAAGGCAAAGAGTGGGAAGATTTTTCCGTAGGAGCAGTCCTTAGGTTTTGCTTCTCATTATTTTCTTGGCTCAGACAGATGGCTGGTAGCATGTGTGAACCTCAACAGGATTTTAGTTGGTAGGCGCATTTCTGAAAATGAAGGAAGTCTGCTTCTTGTCAGACTTCATTCTTTATTTTTTAGGAAGCTAAATTAAAACAAATTTTAGTTAAATTTTTTCTAGTTTTATTGAGAAATAATTGATACACATCGTTGTATAAGTTTAAGACCTATGGCATGATGGTTCAAGTTAGATATATTGTGAAATCATGGCCACAGTAGGTTCAGTTAACATCGATTTTCTCATAGAGGTACAATAAAAACAAAGGAATAAAGGAAAGAAATTTTCCTGTGTGATGAGAATTCTTAGGATTTATTGTCTTAACAACTTTCCTGTATATCCTACCGCAGTGTTCGCTGTAGTCATCATGTCGTACATTATATCCCTAGTGCTTGTTTATCTTATAACTGGAAGTTTGTACCTTTTACTACCTTCCTCCAGTCCGCTCTCCCCCCACCCTTACCTCTGGTAACCAAAGTCTAATCCCTTTTTCTATGAGTTTGTTTTGTATTGTTTTTTAGATTCCATGTATAAGTGAATCATACAGTATTTGTTTTTGTCAGTGATACTTATTTCACTTAGTATAATGCCCTCAAGATCCATCCGTGTTGTCACAGATGGTGGCATTTTCTCATTTTTCATGGCTGAATAATATTATTCTGTGTGTGTCTGTATGTGTGTATGCACCACGACTTTATCCATTCAGCAATTGATGGACACGTAGGTTGTTTCTGTGTCTTGGCTTTTGTGAATAATGTTGCTGTGGACATGAGGATGCAGATATCTTTTCAAGTTAGTGTTCTCTTTAGCTTTGAATATATTCCCAGAAATGGAATTGCCAGATCATATGGTAGTTCTATTTTTAATTTTTTGAGGATCTACCGTAATATTTTTCATGACGGCTGCACCAATTGACATTCCCACCAACAGTGCACAAAGGTTCCCTTTTCTCCACATCTACACCAGCATTTGTTTTCTCTTGTCTTTTTAATGATGGTTGTGCTAACAGACATAAGGAGATACCACATCGTGGTTTTAATTTGCATTTCCCTAATGACTAGTAATGTTGAGCATCTTTTCATGTACCTGTTGGCCATTTGTGTATTCTTTCTTTTTTTTTTTTTTTAAGACTTTTATTTATTTAACACAGAGATCACCAGTAGGCAGAGAGGCAGGCAGAGAGAGAATAGGAAGCAGTCTCCCTGCTGAGCAGAGAGCCTGATGCGGAACTCGATCCCAGGACCCTGAGACCATGACCTGAGCTGAAGGCAGAGACTTACCCTCTGAGGCTACTCAGGCACCCCTGTATATTTTTTTGGGGGAAATGTATATGCAGGTCATTTGCCCATTTTTTTTTTTTTAAAGATTTTATTTATTTATTTGACAGACGGAGATCACAAGTAGTCAGAGAGGCAGGCAGAGAGAGAGGAAGGGAAGCAGGCTCCCTGCTAAGCAGAGAGCCCAATGCGGGACTCAATCCCAGGACCCTGGGATCATGACCTGAGCCGAAAGCAGAGGCATTCATCCACTGAGCCACCTAGGTGCCCCCATTTGCCCATTTTTAAATTGGGTTATTTTCTTTTTTTCACTTGAGATCTCTATATGTTTCGGATATTAGTCCCTTACTAGATATTTGGTTTGCAAATATTTTTTTCCCGTTCTGTAGTGTGACTTTTCACTTTGTTGATAGTTTTCTTTGCTGTGATTTGATGTAATCCCACTTTTTTATTTTTTATTTTGTTGCTTGTGCTTTAGGTGTCATAGCCAAGAAATCATCACCAAGACCCATGTCAAGGAACTTTGTTCCTGTGTTTTTTTCTAGGAAGTCCTTGGTTTCAGGCCTTTCATTTAAGTGTTTAATCTATTTCAGATTAATTTTTGGAAAGCTGAAATTCTGTATCAAATTGCTGCACTGGTTGTCAGTGCCAAAGCATAGGAGTGTAATAGTTTTAGTCCAATAAATGAGATCCAGATGTAGTTTTCTTATAACTACGCCATTTACAATGCTGTTGGTGTCAACTTCTGTAAGTACAGAAGACCCTTACACATTCAGTTTCTACTTTGAGAGTTTATGACATACTGATTTGGGGGCAAAAATATCTATGATCTGTACCTGTGGGAGCCAGTCATATAAGTAGTGATGGAAATTGGGTAGTTGTCCAGCCCTTGCATCTCAGTCTTCTCTCAGTCTACTCCTCAGATCACCTGGTCTAAAAAGGAAAGTCTAGAAGTCAGTATTGAAGGGAAGAGTTCTAGAAAGTGGTTGTTTCAAACGTGGGGGGAAAAGAGAATGACTTGAAGACCTGAGTGTGAATGAGAGGATTGGCCAGTTGCCTGGTGGCTTTAGATCTGTTGTTACTGAGAGACCCCTCTATTCAGAAATAAAAAATTTGATTAAATGTTTCATCTAATGCTAAACCTGAATTTTAGGGCAGAAAATAGATGCTGTGTTAGAATTCTCTAATTAGGAAATTTGAGAAAATGTTAAGGTTTGTTTTGTTTTGTGTTTTGGTAGATGCTGAGACTACTTTAGTTAACAAACGTGAGAAGTCCCTTTGGGGTTTATCATACAAAATAGTGTTGTTAATTCTATCTAGTTTTTGTTTTTTTATGTTTTTTTTTGGTGGAGTCCAAAGTGAATGACACATATGCATAAATGCTTTTTTAGTGTATAATATGTATCCTGAACAATAACAATCAACTGAACTCATTCTAAGTAAGTTTGCTTTTCAAAGTGTTACTTGTGTCTGGGTTTTTACAGTGACATAGAATAGAATTTATGACAGTATATTAGTCTCTTCCAGTGCAAAAATGTCATGCTGTGTATTTATAAAGAGTTACTTCCACTGAAAGAAAAAGACATTTATTAGCACAGATAAACCTTGAGATTACTTTAGCAAGGGATGTTTTAAAATATCTGTTAAGTTGCTAGATTTGTATCTTTCTCTTTTTATTTTGAAGAATATAATTCCAGTGGAACATTTATATTGTAAATGAGGGAGTAAAGTTTGACTTTTGTTTGTTTGAGGGAAAATGTCCAGCATTTTAGGGTCAGTAACTTAGTTACATATAATTAATAAGTAAAATACAGCACTGGAAAAGATTTGTTAAAAAATAAGATTTTATCTTTGAAGACTTTCTGTAGGTGGTGTTAAAACATTGTTCCAAAGTGCCAAACCAGGATTACAGAATGAAACCATTTAGTTTACTTTTGTGGACAGAAAAGTTAAAGGAATACGAAGTAAAGAAAACTATACAGTTCTTCACTCCTGTGAAGGAGGAATGCGGTGGTAGGGCAAGAGGGTGGGGCCCTTTGCCTAGAGCAGCAGGTAGTCACCACAACTCAATGTGTGCACCTACCTGTAGGGCCTCAAATTTTTGCTGCCTCAAAGTTTACATTTTTCTATTGCCTTGGAAGCTTTCCGATGTTTAGAGTAAAAGAAATTGGATTAGAATGGAAATTAGTAAAAGAAATGCTAAGATGCTGTTGGCTTACAACCATACTACCCCCTACTTCCCTCTCCATACTACAGTTTGGAAATTGTGAGCTTGAGCTTTCTTAAACAGGAGTTCCAAAGTGTATTGACCTTTTTATGGGAACGTTACGACTTTATGAATACATGGTATTTTGAAGTGCTTAATTTTTCACAGGGGGTTTATGTGTCTTTGGTTCTCGCTGAAATCTCTCAGTGACTTGGTGTTACATGAATTGCCATTTCAAGGTTAGGAATTGGGAAGTTAGAGATGATAGACAAGCTAACTCAACAGTGCTTTTTCTACTTCTCAAAACATTGTATTTGTGTGGGTGTATTTGCTTTTACGAATACATGCACTGATAACTAAAGAGTCTTGTACTAAGATGTTAACAGCACTTGTTTCCTGGCTGGGGGGATTTTGATTATTTTTTATGCTTTAATCAGTATTGTTTGTATTTTCTAATAATGCATGTCTATCATTTTTATAGTCAAAAAAGTGAAAAGTGTACATTGACTCCAAGGAAATTCAGTGAGAAAGAGTATTTGAAGTAAGGCTAGACAACCGAATCATCTTTTCTCTGCAGACACGTCAAGTTCTTGAAGAGCTGACTGAGTTGCCTGTCATGGTGGAGCTTGCCAGTGATTTCCTGGATAGAAACACTCCGGTTTTTCGAGATGATGTTTGCTTTTTCATTAGTCAGTCAGGTATGCTAATTTTAAAGACTTGAAGGAAAGGAAAGTCATTCATTCTAATAATTATAGCATATCTTGGCAAAAGCTGATATTAAAAGATAAACAGGTATTGCAGATGACCTGACAAATACAGAAATATATTGATATCATGTAATTCTCTATGAGTTAGTAAAATTAACACATTTTACACTCAAGGAGCTGAATTTTCAAAGATCAGAAAAGGCGATCATAATAAGTAGGAACTTACTATTTAAAGTTTTACAAATTTATTATTTTAATTATTTATCTAAAGATTTTATTTACTTTTATTTATTTGACAGAGAGACACAGTGAGAAAGAGAATATAAGCAGGGGAAGTGGGAGAGGGAGAAGCTGGCTTCCCTCCAAGCAGGGAGGCCGATGTGGGGCTTGATCCCAGGACCCTGGGATCATGACCTGAGCTGAAGGCAGATGCTTAACGACTGAGCCACCCAGGCACCCCACAAATTCATTATTTTAAAGTGCATGTTTCTTTTAATATATATATATTTAAAGATTGTTTTAGCGAGTGAGTGTGTGTGCAAGCTGGGGTGGGGTGGAGTGGGATGGGGTGGGGAGAGAGAATCTCAGGCAGACTCCCTGCTGAGCATGGAGTGGAGCTGATGTGGGGCTCGATCTCAGGACCGTGAGATCATAACCTGAGCTGAAATCAAGAGTCAGACGCTCAACTGATGGAGCCACCCAGGCACCCCTGGTGCATGTTTTAAAAAATTTTATTTAAATGATACTGTTGAAAGTGTAGTCATTTTTTTGTTTTTGCATCTAAGAAGCAGTGTCTGCTGACTGCTCTGTGTGTTACTTTTGTCTTCCTTCTTACATAGGTGAGACAGCAGACACCCTGATGGGTCTTCGGTATTGTAAGGAGAGAGGAGCTTTAACTGTGGGGATCACGAACACCGTGGGCAGTTCCATATCAAGGGAGACAGACTGTGGCGTTCACATTAATGCTGGGCCCGAGATTGGTGTGGCCAGCACAAAGGTAAGTTCCTGACTTAGTTCTCTTGGTTTTGTCATCATAGTGGGGGTGGAACACACTAATCCATACCTTATAGTTCATTTGTTAGCACTTACAGAGCTCATACAGTTTACTAATCATAACAGTCCATAATAGATAAAATACTCCCGAGGCTAAAAGGGACAAGCGTATATAAGTGTCATGCTGGCTGTTTCCATTCATTGCTTAAGTTCGTCCTGTCAGTGCAGCAGGGTACATGTTAAGTCTGATGTCCTCTTCTTTTAGTAGTAGGGAATTAGAAAAATAACAGATTAGGAACATCCAGCTTAATTCGATTAATTTTTGACAATTTGCATACTCATAGCTTCTAATAAATAGCCAAAATACACATATTACTGTGGAAGTTTGTAAGGAGGTATACACTTTTTGGTATAAAATTTGCCAGTTTGGGGGCGTTTGGGTGGCTCAATGGGTTGAGCCTCTGCCTTCGGCGCAGGTTTTGATCTCACGGTCCTGGGATCAAGCCCCGCATTGGCTCTCTGCTCAGCAGGGACCCTGCTTCCCCCTCCTCTGTGCCTGCCTCTCTGCCCACTTGTGATCATTGTCAAATAAATAAATAAAATCTTTTAAAAAATTTGACAATTTAAAACAATTAAAATGAGTATTATATGACAATATCTGTTTCTATTTGGATACTATATCTGTGGAGACTTAGGACTTAAAACACCTTTTTTGTAAAGGCCTATTGAGACTACTTTGTTCTTTGAAATTGGAATATACATAAATTTAGTATTAGTAATAAAAATAGGAATCTTAAAATACAAAAGATGTTCTCTCTCCACAATTGTATTACTCTTTATGATTTCAACATTTCTGTTTTTCTGCTTAAGCATAATATTGCCTACTGATTGTCTAATAAGATGCTTAGGTATTGGTGGATTTGATTCTAATTAAGGGAGTGTGGAAGATGATGTTAACATGTACAGAACCACATTTGAATTTTTTCTTCTTAAAGAACCTCAGATTTTTTTTTTTTTTTTTTGAAAATTTGTGATTCTTATGTAAAAACCCTGAGTGAGGGTTTTTGGTTCATGGTTACTTTGATGTTGCTAACACTATAATTTACAGAAAGCTGAAACCTGAATTTTCTCCATGTGGTAATTAAAACATGGAAGATATTTGTGCTTGGGTTTCCATTCTGTGCCTGAATAAATACCCAGCTGCCCTCAGGAGCAACTTATGGATTTTTGGAACAGTATCCAGACAGACAGCTTTGATCAGGGATTGGAATTCCAAGGCTCCTTTATTCACAACACATGGTGAAACAAGGGCTTCACCATGGTGTATGTGAGATACGGGGTCATAGCACTGAATGGGTGCTCTTGACTTAACTTCTCAAAAAAATCTTTCTTGAACTGTGAGCTGCCTGGGGGAGTTCAGTTTTTTTAATTCTAATTCTCTTGTTCACAAAAACTTCAATTTTCTCAACATTTTATTTTTATTTATTTTTAATATTTGACTTATTAGAGCACAAGTGGGGGCGGGGGAGGGAGAGGGAGAAGCAGGCTCCCCACAGAGTAGGGAGTGTGAACGAGGGCTTGATCCCAGGACCCTGAGCCGAAGGCAGACACTTAACCAACTGAGCCACCCAGGTCCCCTTTCTTAACATTTTATTATCATCATTTTCAAACACACAGTGAAGTTAAAGGAATTTTATATTAACACCCATATGCCCATCACCTAGATTCTATCATTAACATTTGTTTCAGCTCTATTGAGGTATACGTTTCACCACCATAACATTCACCAATTTTTGATATATAGTTTTAGTAAATTTGGCTGTGTAACTGTCATCACAGTCCTGTTTTAGAAGACTAATTCACTTAAAAAATGTTCCTTTGTGCTCTTTTACAGTCAGCCCCCCACCCCTGCCTCTCAGCCTCAGCCAGCTACAGTTGCTTTCTTTTGCTGTACTATGTCATCTTCCAGAAATTTCTTATAAATTGGATTGTATAATACATGTCTTTTGTGTCTGGCTCCTTCTCTTTAACAACATAGTGAAAAAGGGTTTCACCGTTGATGTTTTTGAGACTTTTTTATGGTGTTATTTCTAGCAGTAGTTCTCTTTTTTGCAGGTCTTTTTTTTTTTTTTTAATCTTTTTATTTTGAAGTATCTCTAAGGTTTATAGGAAGTTGCAAAGATAGTAGAGAAGTCCATGTACTTCTCACTCAGTTTCCCCCAATGGTTATACCTTGTATAAGAAAAAAAGCATCTTTTCATAGTATATATTTTAATTAACGTCTTTAAAAAGATGATTCCCTTAAAAATTTTAGTAAGTATGTAGTCTTACTTTAATTTTTCTTGGACTTTAAAGTAATTTTGTTTTCTTCAACTGCCTTAGACATTCTGGGCTTGGAGTTAGAAAAGTTTTGCAGTGTTTAGTCGTAGAGCATTTCCGAATGGTAAATAGAAGTTTTTATGTTAGTAGGTGATAAAAGAAGTTCATCATTGGTCCTCATCCCTGGCCCTGTGATGGACCTAGCCCAAGAATTCTATAATCTTGATTATAAATCTCCAGCTTTGCCTGAAAAACTGTCAGGGTTAAAGAGAGAGAGATTACCGAGTTTCTCATAATATCAGACTGTAGACAATTTGATATTTCTGTAGGAATTGATGAGCGTAAATGTGCAGATTTAACAGTTTTTTATGTTAGTGCAGGTGTTTAAAATTTAACCACAGTACTGACTTTTGTTGATTTTTAAAAATAAACTGATACAGCTTTTGGCCAAATATAAAGTAAAACCAAGTTTAAAAGTTCAGAGTCAACTTTTTCCTGGTAAATTCGTTCAAACCTCAGTAAATTCTAAACGTGAGGTGTAACTTACTTTTCTCATAAGTGGTTTTCTGGTATCTGTTGGTGAAATGAAAAATATGAAATTGGAAATTAAGCTTTAATGGGAATGCAATGGAAAAATGTGTGCGTTAAAGCTATTCTGTTCATATTTATACCTAAGAACCAGGGTTGAGATGTCTTAAGTCCAAATAAGGAAACATTACTCTGTAGAATAACAGTTTTAGTCATGGGCTGGAGGAACTGGAACTCATCTGATTGGTTTGAGCTGGAAACAGTTTAGGTATGCCAGGGGTCCCAGATAGTGGGTCTCTCCCCCATCCTGATCATATGTTTTGTGATTAATTAGTTTATTGAAAAGTAAGCGTTAGTAGGAAAAGGTAGACCAGAAGGGCCTGGAATTTAGAATACAGATGTGCCCATTAGCCTGAAGGCAAGGGACTGCAAATCCATGCCAGTGCTGTGGGGAAGCCTGCTGGTGGACCCCATCGTAGCACAGGGACAGGTGGCTGTGGAGGAATGTATGAGCAGCTGGCCGCTGGGAGGCTCAGCAAGAAGTAGGGAGTCTCATTTAACCATCAGGAGCTTTAGCAGATTGTGATTTTATTATACAGGAGGCTCATTATCCACATTATGACAGGAAGATAGTCATTGATGAAGTGATCCGTTATCCTGAGAAGAGTCATAGAAATTCAGCCTATAATCTACAAGAAAACTCAGAATAAATTTCTTAATGTTAAAATTATACATAATACTCTAGCTGGCTACACCACAACAGTCCTAGTGATTTAAGAATAAAAATATAAATAAGAAACTCAAATGCCTAAAACATAAAATTTAGTTTCTTTAAATGACCAATGAATTAAAAAGATACCAGAACTACTATTAAAAAGTCTTAGTACAGAGGTGCCTTGGTGGCTCTGTCAGTTAAGCACTGACTCTTTTTTTTTTTTTTTTTAGATTTTATTTATTTATTTCATAGAGAGAGACACAGTGAGAGAGGGAATATAAGCAGGTGGAGTGGGAGAGGGAGCCCAACGCGGGGCTCGATCCCAGGACCCTGGGATCATGACCTGAGCCGAAGGCAGATGCTTAACGACTGAGCCACCCAGATGCCCCTAAACATCTGACTCTTGATCTCAGCTCAGGTCATGATCTCAGGGTCCTGAAATGGAGCCCCTCTTTGGGCTCCACTCAGCAGGAAGTCTGCTTGAGATTTTCTCCTCTCTCTCTGCCCCTACCCTCCCTTGTGCTCTTTCTCACACACACATAAATAAATAAATCTTAAAAAAGGGGGGGGTGTGCCTGGGTGGCTGCAGAGACCAGAGACTGCAGGAAATGTCACAAGCCGGTAGACAAAGTGGGTGAAATGGAGGAAAAATTGGCTATTTATTAGAGTAGAAACACAAGTTAACACTTTGCACTAGAATCAATTTCAGATGGACTAAAAGTCAAAAAGGGACAATGAAAACAATAGAATGAAGAAAATTTAATCATACTTAACTGATGTTAGGATGGAAGGATTAGGCTTAAAAGTACTACTCAGGGGCGCCTGGGTGGCTCAGTGGGTTAAAGCCTCTGCCTTCGGCTCAGGTTATGATCCCAGGGTCCTGGGATCAAGCCCCGCATTGGGCTCTCTGCTCCGCAGGGAGCCTGCTTTCTCCTCTCTCTCTCTCTGCCTGCCTCTCTGCCTACTTGTGATCTCTGTCAAATAAACAAATAAAATCTTTAAAAAAAAGTACTACTCAAAGTTAAAAAAATAAAACTTGCTAAGTTAATAAAGACCATTATAAAAGGGTTAATCCAAACTGGGAAAAAGTATTTGAAACATAACAGTGAAGACATTCTTAGCACCAACAAAAAATAAACAAAACCCCCCCAAAACTCCCAGGTCCAGAAATAAGTAAAGAACATATAGTTAATTCTTAAAAGAGAAAACATCATTGGCTAATGAACATGAAAACAGTCTTTTCAGATTTAAGATATGTATGATAAAGTGGTAGCGAGAGACCATTGTCTAACAATGAAATGGTAAAAACTTATTAAAAAGATAATTTTAAGTATTGCAGAAATTGTGGCAGAACACTCATCTCACAATCTCATACAGCTAATGGGAATGAGAAGTCTTGGTTGTTGACTGCATATTTTAAAACATTCACAGTTCTCTAGCCTAGGAAAATAGATGTCTCTTAGTTTAAGCTTTCATCAGTAAAAGTTTGTTTTGAGCCTGCGTGTTAGGCATTACACTGAATGTTTTACATTGGTCTCATTTAATTCTCATGAGAATCTTGTAAGTGTACCTGTAACATATGGGCCATCTGACACCTAAAGAGAGGAAAAACTGCTCTGGTTTAGTAAAGCAAGAAAGAAGGCATTCTTCTTTGGGAAAGTGCTTGTGATTAAATTAAGAATACGGCAAGTTACAAGAGTATATCTACCAATTAATTTTCTTAACCATTTAAAGAAAGAAGAAGGGCAGTAAAGATTAGTAGGCAGTATTCACAAATGTTATTAATATCATGTTATTAAAATGTAATTTTACATTTAAGAATGATGATTAGGGACACCTGGGTGGCTTAGGTCATGATCTCAGGGTTCTGGGATCGAGCCCTGCATCGGGCTCCCTACTCGGTGGGACGCCTGCTTCTCCCTCTCCCACTCCCCTTGTTTGTGTTCTCTCTCTGGCTGTTTGTCTCTGTCAAATAAATAAATAAAACCTTTTTAAAAATGATTTTTCTGGGGCACCTGGGTGGCTCAGTGGGTTAAAGCCTCTGCCTTCGGCTCCGGTCATGGTCCCAGGGTCCTGGGATGGAGCCCCGCATCAGGCTCTCTGCTCGGCGGGGAGCCTGCCTCCCCCACCCCCGCCTGCCTCTCTGCTTACTTGTGATTTCTGTCTGTCAAATAAATAAATGAAATCTTTAAAAAATGGTTTTTCTTATTTCTACCCACTTTTCTAAAATTGAGCTTAAAAAAAATTTTTTTAAGTCAAACTGGAGAAAAAAAGGTGGGAGTGAAGAATAAGCAATGGGCAAAGGTGAAAAAAAAAAAATCAAAGAACAATTAAAAAAAACAACAACAAAACCAGTACAAGTACCTCAGGGAAAGTCCTTCAGGCCTTTGCTTTTGATTTACATAAAAAGAACTTAATCTGGTTATGCACGTGCAGATTTACACTCTGCTCACCTTACTTTGCATGTTTCTATTCCTTTCTGAGGGTATTAGGGATTTGGTAAGCATCTGGTGTGTTATAAGGAACTTTTGTTTTGTATTTGAAAATAAAGGTTAAGTCATTGTTCAAGTTCAAAAAAGGCTAGTGATAGATTTCCCAAGTACTGATTCAGTTTGCTGTTAACCTGTTTTGTTTTTTGTTAAATATTTTATTTATTTATTTGAGAGAGAGTGAGAGGGGAGAGGGTCAGATGGAGAAGTAGACTTCCTGCTGAGCTGGGAGCCTGATTCTGGACTCACTTCTGGGACTCCAGGATGATGACCTGAGCCCAAGGCAGTCACTTAACCAACTGAGCCACCCAGGCTCCCTAACAGTGTTTTTTTTTGGTTTGTTTTCTTTTCTTTTTTCTTTTTTTTTTTTAATAGACAATACATATTTATAAAGCCAATGGAGGGAATTCTTTATTTTAATCTTTTTTTTAATTAAAAAATCCAACTTCTTAAAATGCAACTGCAACTAATTCTGCTTTTCTATGGTGTTTCAGGCTTACACCAGCCAATTTGTATCCCTTGTCATGTTTGCCCTCATGATGTGCGATGACAGGATCTCCATGCAAGAGAGACGCAAAGAGATCATGCTTGGACTGAAGCGACTGCCTGGTATGAAGATCTCACAGTGGATGTTTGTTATCTGCGGGAGTGGCTAATGGGTGAAGCCTTTTCTCGTCCTTGAAGCTGTCTGTGGCTTGTAGCTATGTAGTCAAAAAGATCCTTCTTCTTTGGCACCTGTGTTTTTAAAAATCTTTCACTGAATAGAAACACTGGTCTTCGGGGAGTCTGGGTGGCTTAGTGGGTTAGAGCCTCTGCCTTCAGCTCCTGTCACCATCCCAGGGTTCTGGGATTGAGCCTTGTATGGGGCTCTCTGCTGAGTAGGGAGCCTGCTTCCCACCAGCCCCCTCTCTGCCTGCCTCTCTGCCTATCCATGATCTCTGTCTGTCAAATAAATAAAAAGAAAAAAATCTTAAAAAAAAAAAAAAAGAAAAAAAAGAAAAAGAAACACTGGTCTTTTGTTGATTGCTTCCAATATATTATTGTTATTATAGCATTCAGTTTATTACCCTTTTTTCATAGACTTTGTTAATATTCCTTCTTAACAGATTTGATTAAGGAGGTACTGAGCATGGATGATGAAATTCAGAAACTGGCAACAGAACTTTATCACCAGAAGTCAGTCTTGATAATGGGACGTGGCTATCATTATGCTACTTGTCTTGAAGGGGCACTGGTAAGTCTTCTCACTTACAGTTGTGGTCTAAGGACTTATGGACCTAGCATACAGTCATATATACTTTTAGGTCAAATGAAATAGATAGGACTTTTGAAAATGTCTCTGTATTTATGCACTCGGATTTGTTATCTTGAGAAAGGGTAACATAATAATTAATTCAAAAGTGAATATCGGGGCGCCTGGGTGGCTCAGTGGGTTAATCCTCTGCCTTCGGTTCAGGTCATGGTCTCAGAGTGATGGGATCGAGCCCCATATCGGACTCTGCTTAATGGGGAGCCTGCTTCCCCCTCTCTCTCTGCCTGCCTCCCTGCCTACTTGTGATCTCTCTCTCTCTCTGTCAAATAAATAAATAAAATCTTAAGGAAAAAAAAGACTTAAAAAAAGTGAATATCAAGAAAAATACATTTTACCACCTTGATTTGGATTTAGCAAGTTAGTTAACTACTTGGGTTAATTTGTTGCCTACATGTGAGTAAATAAGAGATTAAGTTCTCTAGGTGTGAGATTTCATGGAAGTAAACATGAGGCAAGTAAAAACAGTTACAGAGTAATAGGAATATATTTCATGATCATTTGAAATCCTCAAGTTTTTGCGGGTTTAGAACTTCTAGTTACTTAATAAATAAACAGACTTCCAGTTACTTGATAGTTTAGAAATAATGATCTATTCACCTATATTTACAGGTCAGTGGTCCTTTTATACTTTTGGCTAAATAGTGACTTTAGATAGCAGATGTTTTATGTAATATTTGCATAAGAATGGGTTTTTGAAAAACAGACTGTAGACTAATCTAGTTCTTTCCTGTTAGAAAATCAAAGAAATCACTTACATGCACTCTGAAGGCATCCTTGCTGGTGAATTGAAACACGGTCCTCTGGCATTGGTGGACAAGTTGATGCCGGTTATCATGATCATCATGAGAGATCACACTTACGCCAAGTGTCAGAACGCTCTTCAGCAGGTGGTTGCCAGGCAGGTAAGTTAGGGGCTCCTGGGAGGGCACCAGGGTTGTCTAAGAGTTGGGTCACTAAAGCTTATTTGAATTTTATGACTTTAAAGTGATAAACCAGTGCCCAGTAGGAGGCTTACAGAACATGTGGAGGTTTACATGTGAAGAAACTGAGATACTCAAAGAGTTTTGACAGCACCCAGCTCCTGATCTCATAATAAGCAGAATCAAGACCAAAACTGAGGTCCTAGTCTCCCGATCCTGTCCTCTCTCATTGTGGGCTTCTCCCTTTCAAGTTAATATTCTTGAAAGTATACTTCAGGAGAAACTGGGTTTTATGTTACTATTACAGGTGTTGTGTTTAACTGAGTTTCCTTCAGCTCACTCAGCTTTTACATAAAGCCCCAAAGATATTGCTGGCTGTTAACTGAGCTCTGTATTTCCCAGTTGTGTGAGTTTGAATAAATTACCGAATCCCACAGTTTCCGTTTCCTTTGCTGCAAGTCAGATCAATCTGAGTTACCACGTAGGATTGTGAGTCAGTGAGGCCACGTGCATGTGGGCAGTGCAAAATCTGCATGTTCATGTGCAGCAGTTCTGCCTTTGCTTACCAGTGATTGTGTGTGTGTGTGTGTGTGTGTGTGTGTGTTTCTTTGCCAGGGACGCCCAGTGGTGATTTGTGATAAGGAAGATACCGAGACCATTAAGAACACAAACAGAACAATCAAGGTGCCCCACTCAGTGGACTGCTTGCAGGGCATCCTCAGTGTGATCCCCTTGCAGCTGCTGGCTTTCCACCTTGCTGTGCTGAGAGGCTATGACGTGAGTGACGGGTCCCGGGGAACTCTTTTGAGCTCGCTTTCTACCTGGTTCGTTCGTAGTTTTCCTTCTAAATTTTTAGCTACAGCTTTGGAGAAATCCCTCAGGTATTTATCTGTGACCTGTCACATTTGCGTGGCCCAGTTTGGAGATTACGTCATGACCTTTTTTTACCCATAGAACCTGAAGGAACCTTGGAGCCTACCTCTGTGATTGGAGATTACCTCCTTGAGGAATCCCCAGGTGTTCTCTCTTTCCTTCGGGGTGGCTGGCAGTTCTTTGGGACTCCCCCACACATTGCAGGGTTTAGTATCCCCAGTCCCCCGGTCATGACAGCCCAGCATCTTGCTCTCACACACAACTCCTCTCAATCACTACTGACTGGCATTTCTAGTAAGAAAGGATTTAACAGGGAGAATTAGGCTTAGGTTTACACAGCCATTAGGAGACCTAGGGAAAGGCAGGGGTGGGAGGCCACTGTGCCATCCGCCAGGGTAGGAATTGCAAGGAACCACTACTGTTGGGGGTTTCTGGGCTGCTGTAGCACCAGGGTGGGCCACTGCCAGAAAGATGTGTGGAAGCTGCCCGAAAATCCCACATTAGCTGCCTGAGGCCCATTACCCTCCGAGTGAGCTGCGCCTTTTGCAGAGGACCACAGAGCGCTTTCTCTGCTGAGCCGGCTCCTTCAGGATGCTTCTTCCTCTTTCCAGGATTTTTAAGATGCATTATTTGATTTTGTTTTCTAATTGTAGTTTTTTATTGTCTGTAATTAAGATGGTTGAGGAACATGTTGTTTTCTGGTTCTATATGCAAAAGTAATTTGCTTAGAGTCGCTGTTTCTCCCTCCCTACCCGCCCCCCCCACCCCGTCTGTACAGTCTTTCACATATTGTTTCTTTGCAGGTTGATTTCCCCCGGAATCTTGCCAAATCTGTAACTGTAGAATAAGGAGCATCTGCAACTCTGGGCGGTTGAGCAACACAAGACACCTTTTGTATTTAACACCTTGATTTAAAATACCACCCTCTGAAGCCTTTTTTAGTAAATCCTTATTTATATATTGGTTATAATTATTCCACTCAATTTGTGATTTTTGTGAAATTACCTCATATTTTTCCAGTAATTTGTGGGGAAGTTTAAATAATGGAATTTATATTGGAATTGTTATCACAAAGAGATTCAGCTCTCATTTTCTTTCAAGGATGCCGGGTGTTGAATTTCTGGGCCCTGCAATTCAATCTGGGAGGATTGTATGTTTTTAGAATAATTGGCCTTTGTTTTACTGTGCTTCTCTTCATTCAGCCCAAAGAAAGTATAGTACATTTAATTGGAATATCTAAAGACAGAGGCAGTGTATGCAAATGCTTAGACATTTGATTAAGGTTTTGTTAAGTTTACGAATTAAGAGAAGATGCTGTGATTTGTTTTGAAATTTGTGTTTTGTTTTTAAATCACACTTGTAGAACTTAAAAACTGAAAGCTTTTCTTAGTGGGGTTTCTATGTAAGTTGGGTTAACCTGAGTGTTTCTGACCTGTTGCTTGTTATGTGGAGGTCGAGTCAGAGTTAAGGTAGGAAGCTAGAGTATGGTAGTACATTGGTTTTCTCCACTCTTAACAGCAAGTATTTGCACAATTTTATAGCAGAAACTTTAATTTTGAGCTGCTTAGGACAGTTGACAACATGATTTTCTGTGTGAAGTTGGGGGACCTCCAGGTGGGGTGTCCTATTCCTAGTTTTTCCATCTTCTAAAACTGGTTTTTATTTCCTTGTATCTGTAGTTTTTTGTTCCTTGTGTTTTTGTTTTTTTTTAATGACTTGTTCTTGGAAATCACCACACAAAGTTGCAGTCATGCGTCTGTGATTAAATCAGTACTGATATATGCAGAGTTCTCTACTTTTTGTTCCGAGGAAAAATTGCTTGCAGTGAATTTTAACTTTTTACTGCCTTGTTACATAAAACTCGTACCAGCCTGCCAGTTGGAAGTTCTTTGTAGTTTGGAAGATTTTGCAAGTCTCGTACCAGCCTGCCAGTTGGAAGTTCTTTGTAGTTTGGAAGATTTGCAAGTCTTTTGACTAATCATTTGATTGTAAATGTGTGTGCCGAGCTAGGTTTAGAGAAAGCTGTATGTTTTACACTGATGCTAGTGAAGGATTGCATCAAATATAGTATTATTTCCTAGGTATACTTCTCTACTGTCTGTGTTCCACCTCTCAAATCTATTTAGGAATGAAGAAGATACAAATAAGTAAAGTGGTATCAAGGTGCCTTCAGCTGGTTTATGTCAGAAACAGAATTTAACAATTTAGATTAAAATAGAGTAGCATATTAGTTTGACACCCACCGTGTTGTGAGTAATCATTTCTTTACGGGGCTTTTTGGCCAAATCTTGGGGGTTATAGAGCAGTGTGTTTGTGTTTTGGTGAAGTCCTTCTCTTTTTAAAGTTTTTGCCTTAAATTGTGAAGGTAAGATATTTAGCATAGTTATTTAAGTAAATTCAGGCTTTTTCTTTTTTCTGTGTTTGAATTTCTTGGTGAGGTTAAGATTTTCTAATAGCTATTGCTACAAGGGGAGCACAGGATTCTGCTTGTGTATTAGGGTTAGAAAAATACTTAGCATATTTTGAGGTACTTTGGAAGAACTGTCCTCGATGGAGACTAGAAACCTGGTTGTTTTTAAAAATAAAATAAGGTTACTATTTACATCATATGTATGTTGTCACTATAGCTATATTTATGTATTTTAATTGTTTCTGAGATGATTTTGTTTAGGCCTGCTAGTTTTAGTATGTGTATAATGTCATTTCTTATGTTAAATTAGCATTTTATGTCTGATTTGTGTGGATTTGTAACATTTCTTAATGGTCTGAAGTTTAAGTCGGCATTCTAAGTGAACAAATATGTGAAATCAATCATTGGTTTTCAATTTCTCTTTTTTTCTTCCTCTATGTCTGTCTATCTCTCTCTTTCTCTCTCTCTCTCTCTCTCTCTCTCACATACATACACACACACACACACACACACACACACACACACACACACACTTCAAGCTAGGATAAGTTCTGAACTGGATATCAAAAGCTGATATTAAAGAAAAAAGAAGTGATATTTTCCAAATAAACATGGTTTCTCTTTTTTGTCCCTTCTTGCTTCTTACTTTATTTCACGTAGTGATTTTTAAATGCTTTTGTGTATTAATTACAAACACAAAAAAGGATACTCTAATGAGGCAAATCACTAATAAGTGTGCATGCCTAGTTAGAACCAATGTAATATTAATAGGTAAGAGAATCTGGTTTTTCAAGAAAGGTATTCTACAAAAGGAGTCTTATATAAAAAGTTCTTTCTTGTAGAACATTTAGAGTTTAAATTCATTCACATGTAACTTAGAGTTCCTTACCTCAGCCCTGAGCCGTTTTTAGGCTGGGATCATGGGTAGCGTCTCACACATGGCTCAGGAGATGATGGTTCCTTTGCAGTCAGTTGGCTTTTCTGTCTTTTTTAAATTCCCTGTGCCATAGGAATGAGTGGGAAGAGGAAATTAATGCTCACTGTTTTTAGTGTGCTCTAATTGTGTCAGCCTCCTACTATGGGCAAGTCACTGTGCCAGGACCTGGAAAGGACATCATGTTGAAAGCAGAGTCTGCTTGTCCCCAGGCAGACTTATTACTGGTGAAGACCAAGATCCTTGCGGGCACAAGGTGAAGGGAGTGGAAAAGTGGAGGTGAGCTGGGTTGTTAAATAATGGTCCAAGTTTAGGGAAGTATAATGTTCAAAAGAGGGAAGGTGCATTTTGTAGAGTGCTCTGTTGCCACAGGCTGCATGGACCACCACATGTCTGTGGTGTGCCAGGGAGCAGCAAAGGCGAAATGCACAAGGGAGAAAGCAGCAAGCATCGGTACTACTCCAGGGGGCGGACGCAGGGCTGCCTGCAGGTGGGGCTGAGGGTTAAGAGAGCTAACACAGATTTTCTCTCTTAGTTTTGTGGCAAGTTGTTTCTAAGATGATGTCATCTTAGCCTTCTGACTACAGATCTTTTGGCCTAAGCTAATCATGAGGACAGGAAGAAAAGGAGCCTCCTTGCACCCACTCCCCGTCTTTTTTAGCTTCTTGGTAATGTTTATTTGGCACTTACTTACATTGTCTTCAAAGGAGGAAGACCAGCTGAAATGTTTGCTTTAACAAATATATTTTAAGAAGTCCTTTGGAGTCAGTGTTTTATCTGCTTAAAAACTTAGGATATACTATAGCAATAAAAGGGAAAGACTAATGTTAACAGTAGTATGTGAAAACTTAAGTGATTTTTCTAAAAAGCACAATGTTATTGAAAAGTGTTTGTTGAAGAAATCATAGCTCACACGGAATTTGCAAAGGCCAAAGAAATGGAAGGGAATGGTAAAGGAAGGTATTTTAGCCTTATGTCCACATAGTCAGTGGGTTTTATCTACCAGACTACCAGATAGAGTGTCGTCTTCATGAAAACATACTTCAGATCGCTTTCTGTGTTCTTCATGTTAGAATCTCAAGTTTAGAAAATTAACACATCGGTTTTTTTCTCACAATATTTAATGATTATTAATATATCAGTATTTCCGTAGCTTGATGAGTTTAACCATATCTTCAGATCTGTGACATGACAACCGATAGGACTGATAACATTTGCTTTGAACCAATAATTTCCAGGGTTAAAAGAAAATCATAGTTAACTAGCAAGATTGTAAAGTTATGCTGTATTAACTTGTAAGTCTGTAATAGCTTGGTATCACTGTTAAGGAATCTACCATAAATAACGGCTAATGAGAATGTTTTAGGAAATTCTTGAATTACCTTTCTTACGGTACTCAGAGTGAATACACAAATGATCCTGTTAGCTTTTTAAATGTTCTGTGGTTGACTTTCAGTTTGTTTTTTTGGTGTCTTTTTCTCTTTTTTCTCTCTCTTTCTTTCTTCTTTCTTTTTTGCTTAAATAAAACTTTTGGTATTTGTTTAAATTATACTGATTGTGAGCAGGAGGTTTTAGAATATTTCCTTTGTTTCAGTTTTCTGTTATATAAGATAATTGTGTAGTTTACCGAGCCATTGGATCATTTCTTCCTCATGTCTTGTAAGTCCAATAACTCTAACCTTGAACTGTGAATAAATTACCAAAACTTACTGAGAGTTGCATTTTGAAGCAATTTGCCAATATTTGAAGTATATACATGTTTGTAGATGTGTTAAAGATTGTATTGCACTAAGAATGTAGCCAGTGTTAGTTGTTAGTAAACTTTTCTGATGTTAGAAGTTACTTCATTACTATTGCTTTTTAAAAGAAGAGATGATTGGATAAATATAATCAAGAGTTTCATGTCTCCACTCCAACTTGCCAGTTGTTTTTTGAAAGAATCATTAGATTAAAACAAAGGATCTACTTTTTATGATGTCATATACCTTAACAAGTCTTTTAAGATTTTTTGTGAGAATGTGTTGTTTCTAGCGAATTTCATGTGTATACAGTGATCAACAGCTTTGTGTAAGTAAATTGATAGTTGCAAAAGAAGGATATTTAAGATGGGTGAGTAACAAGACAGCATGTATGCTAAAGTTTCTGTAGTATCTGGCAATCTATTAATTATAGAACAAAGATTCCTTTTACAGGATCCTTTTATAAACAGCAAGCGAAAATCTCTATCCCGAGTACTTACAGCACTTGCTGTGTTCTGCAGGAGACAGAGTTATGAGCCAGGGTAGTTTGAATGAATAGCTGTGCTGTTTTGCCTTCCCGGAGATGGAGGCCAGTCCCTCATCTCTGTCTCTGTGTTGCAGCAAAGCCTGGGGCTGCCACACAGCGTGGGTCATTTTTTCCATGGGCCACATTTTGGCGTAAAATCCAGCTTTACTTTTATTAAGCAGTTATCTTTAAATTCTCCTCAGTTGGCTGGAAGTATTTACTGAGTACTTACTAAAGGCCAAGAAATAATTTCCCTAAAAAATTAGAGGCCTGTTTTTCATTGGAGTGTCATTTAAGAAAAAGAAATTGTTAACTTTTTTTTGGGTGAGGAGAAGAAGTGAGAGTTAAGCTTCTCTCATTAATCTGAAGGTAAATAGGTGTCCTGCATTTTACAAAATGATGTAAGAAAAGAAATGATGTTGGAACTTTATTAGTTTAAACATCCTGGAGCTATAAACTAATCTTGTCATTATATACAGACAGGTTGCCAGGTTACAGGTCATTTAACCAGCAGATCCCTTCCCCAGAAGTATGTGTGTAATAAGATAAATTCATTATTCTCTTTTTTGGTTAGCATGTGTACAGAGATTATTTGCAAGATTGAAAGGCCACATTTTTGAACTTCATACTAACATGATTTATTGGCTCAAATTCCAAGGTTCACGTATGTGTTTTCTCATGTATTTCACTTAATGCTGTCATATAGCCATATTTTCCTTTTCATATTTCAAGAGATTTTTGAAAATGAAGTATGAATGTACAGTTGAAAATATGGAATAAAAGGAGCTTGTAAACAATTAGAGAAATGCTTTTTTGGATAGAGTTACAGTTCTTTCCTTCCACTCACTTATCAGTCTACCTCTGTTTGTGTAAGATTAAAAAGATTGTTTATACCTATTAGGATGATAGCTCTTGGCATGTTTTTCATATCCTTTATTTTCTGCAGTATCCTGAGTGATTTAGAAGCATCCAACAATTTAAAAACCAGAGCCTAATAAGGTGTATTGTGGAACTCATAGCTCTTGTACACCCTGGGGGGGCCTTTAGGAGTTCATTTTTGCCTCTATCACTCAGCTTTATGTGTTCCGAAATGGAGGTAGATACGGTAAGGTCTTAGAATTGCCAGAACAGTCATGGAGAATTCTAGATTCATTATGCCTAAAGGGCAAATGACCCTGTGCTTCTTAGCTACTCCATTCTTTTTTTTTTTTTTTTTTTTTTTAAAGATTTTATTTATTTGACAGATCACAAGTAGGCAGAGAGGCAGGCTGGCAGTGAGAGAAGGGGAAGCAGGCTCCCCGCTGAGCAGAGAGCCTGATGCGGGGCTCGATCCCAGGACCCTGAGAGCATGACCTGAGCCAAAGGCAGACACTTAACCCACTGAGCCAAAGGCAGACACTTAACCCACTGAGCCACCCAGGCACCCCAGCTAATACATTCTTAATTTGTGAGACTCAGAGGTGGCTGTCCATTAATTTTAGGTTGTCCTACAACATCCCGGCTGTAAAGCTCCCCGCATACCAGGACCACTACAATTTGTTCCTGCCAACAGCCCCTTTCAGGTGACACTCTTGTCCGCATGTTGTCCTCACTGATGCCAGTGAGGCGTCCTCCAGACGTGGATGTTCTGTGGCAAGTTCAATGTGAGATGGACTCATTAGAAAGCCTGGTCTTCAAACAGTGCCCCTGATGGGTTGGATCATACCTGAGACAGTGAAGGCTGGTAGTTCTCAGGCAAGGGAAATAGTAAATACAAGTTTCTGGTAGACGTGAATGCAGGTAGCCAGTTTGATTCATGGGGCGTTCCCCCTGCCCATTTGCTTTGTATGTATAGTTGTTTAGAAATATTAAATATATTTGCTTTGACTTTTATCTCTTGCTTTCCTAATTTTGTATTTATCCTTTGAATAAAATGTAAACCAAATATTGAATTTACTTTTACTGCTGCTATGCAGATACCTAAGAACTGTGGGAAATCCTTGTAAGATTTTTATTTCGTGTTTTTGGTTATTAACTTGGACCCATGTGTAGTTACTAAAGTTCAAAGTATTTCTTTGTTTGAAAGAAACGAATTAACTTTAAAACCTCCTAATCCGGGCGCCTGGGTGGCTCAGTGGGTTAAGTGGGTCATGCCTTCGGCTCAGGTCATGATCTCAGGGTCCTGGGATTGAGCCCCACATCGGGCTCTCTGCTCAGCGGGGAGCCTGCTTCTCCCTCTCTCTCTCTCTCTGCTTGCCTCTCCACCTACTTGTGATCTCTCTTTCTGCCAAATAAATAAAATCTTAAAAAAAAAAAACCAACTTCCTAATATGTAGGGTTTTTGTGTTTGTTGTTGTTTTTATTTTTGGTTTTTGACATTTGAAGTGAAATGACCTCTGAAAGCAGAATTGACTTTACTGACACAACGTTAGTAACTTCAGTTCTTTGAGTTATTTTCTCAGCAGAGACATATTTGTGTAAATTTGTTCGTGAATGCCTGGTTGCAGGAGTGTAGGAGCTCCCCAGAACAGACAAAAGCCAGCTGACTTGTAGACACGTTGTTCTCCTCAACTTGGCCTTCCTGATGGGTGACATTCCTACGTTAATGGTCCTCAGTTCCTTTGGGTTCAATATACTAAAACTAAGGAAGGGCAGCTCTGAGAGTGTTGACATTCTATCAGAAGATAATGCTGATTTTTTAGGTTATTTTTTATTTTATTTATTTATTTTTAAAGATTTTATTTTTAAGTAATCTCTACACCCCAGATGGGGCTTGAACTCATGACCCTGAGATCAGGGTCCACCAACTGAGCCAGCCAGGTGCCCCTAAAGTTATTTTTTAAATTCAATAATTTATTTTTTAAATACTGTCGTGGCTTGGCTTATGCCCAAATAGGATGCCTCAAAATTTGGATCATTATTTAAATGGACAATCCTTTGCAAAATATAACAGTTCTTGTTTTTCCCTTCTTACCTTGTACTGCCCAGTATCCTGGCTACTCTTGGTCCGTAGATATGAGAAGGACATGTGGACTAATGGGCTCTGCTTTAATGATACACATATTTCTCATTGCCTAAACAGTGCCTTTGCCAGGGGAGTTCCTTAATAAAATGCTTACTGACCTTAAGTTACACTCTAAATAGCATTTTTATCTCTAATTTTTTCTTTCAGTGCCTTTACTTACTGAGTTAGAGTTTGATCAAGAAATCATAAATCACTACCAGCTGGCATTTCTAGTAACAAAGGATTTAACATGGGGGAACTGGGCTTACACAGCCATTAGAAGGCCTGGCGACAGGCAGGGGAAGGAATGAGGGAGGGAGAACTGTGCCATCTGCCAGAGTAGGAATTGCAAGGAGCCACTACTCTCGGGGGTCTTGGCTGCTGTAGCACCAGGGTGGGCCACTGCCAGAAGATGCTTGGAAGCTGCTGGCAAATCCCACATTAGCTGCCTGAGGCCCATTAACCTGTTTGCAGCTTACCACTGGTGAATACTTATTTCTACTCCTCTTCTCCAAATTCTGTACAAGTGCCTCTCACTGGTGAAATCTAATTGGATCTCTGTGGCTAAGTATCCAGCAGAAGGGAGATACTGTACAGTGCAGCTCACCCTTTGGATTACCCAGCATCTCTACTCACCCTTGTCTCTGTATTTAAATTTCCAAAGAAGAACAAGAAGAATACCATGGTTCTCCTTGGCATGCTGCCACTATCCCTCTTGGAATAAAGAAACACTCTCTTCCCGAGAAGAGAAGATACATTTCACAAATTTCCCCCCAAAAAAGTGATGTTCGCTTTTCTCCCTTAGTCATAGTCCCTCTTCATATAAAAATCATAAAGTCTGGGGTGCCTGGGTGGCTCAGTTGGTTAAGCGTCTGTCTTCGGCTCAGGTCATGATCCCAGAGTCCTGGGATCAAGCCCACCATTGGGCTCCCTGCTCACTGGGGAGTCTGCTTCTCCCTCTCTGCCCCTCCTCCCTGCTCATGCTCTCTGTCACAAAATCTTTTTTTTTTTTTAAGTTCAGTCTTAAGTAGAATAATTAGAAGGGGGGAGAGGACCAAGTTGATTATATAAATGAAAATATATCAAGAAAAGACAACGTACTAAGCCCTCATATGGTGACTCTTGGCCAGAACTTTTTGCTTCTCTCTCTCAAGCTAGGTTGGGACCCTCCCTCTCATCTCCATTCTTGTACCTAAATTGGGGACCCATATATGTAGGAAGGTGGCAGTAGGAATTTCTGTCAATATTGTAGACGAGGTAGCAAGAAGAAATTTCCGAGATAGAAAAGTTAATGCTGGATAGAAAAGGCAAAAGAAAAGGGAAAAAAAATTCTCCAAAGCAAAAAGTAAGCAAGCATTACTTGGAGAAATACTGAAGCTGAGGGCAGTCCTTGAGGGGACATCTGTTGGTCTCCGGAGGCTAGAGATTTTCAATGCTAATGGGCTGCACTTGGGGGCCAGGAGACAAAGCCACAGTCTGAAGTAAGGGGGGTGGGGGGACGGGGACATTCTTGGCCAAAGAGTAACCCTGGAAGTATGTCAGAAAGGGTAATAATGAGGGAAAAGGCGGGCCTCATCTTCGGTTGTGGTGGATGGGGGATGAGTCTCCCACGGGAATTCCTTACCACAGCTACACCCCAGGCAGGGTTTGTGTCAGATGTTGGCCCTACCTATTTGTCCTAAAAAACCTCAATCAGAGAGGTTATTCACAAAGACCCTGAGTTGACCGAGCCCTCAGGCACCTGGCAGAACCAAACCTGAATGTTCTGGAGCAACGAACTTTCAGTATAAGCCTCAAAGCCTCTCTCTCAGTATGTCAAGAAATAAGCTCAAAATGCAAAGGCACAAACATCTATCCTCAGTGAGAGGGGAAAAAAAATGGCAAATGACAGAATGCTGTTCATAAAGACTATTGTTCTCAGTGAGAGAGATTTGAGGCTGAAGAAGCCATTTGGCATTTTGACCACAGAGGCAGATGTGGGAATGGTACAGCCACCAGAAGCTGAAGAGGTAAGAAATGTATTTTTCCCTAGAGTCTCCAGGGGAAGTGTGTTCCTACCAACACCTTGATTTCAACTCTGTGATACCAATTTTGGTCATCTGGCCTCCAGAACTGAGAGAGAATAAATCTCTGCTGTTTTAAATCACCATATTCTTGGTAAATGATTACAGCAGCTGTAAGGAAATGGATTCAGAGAACTTGCACATATTTTGTTGTATTTATCCCTAGTTACTTGATAACTTTTGTTCTTGTGTTATTTTTTTAAATTACAAAAAAAATTTTTTTTTAATTTACATTTTCTAGCTCTTTTTTTTTTTGATGGTATAGAAAATATAATGAAATTCTGTATGTTGACTTTGGTTTGCTGCAACTTTGCTAAATTCACTTATTTCTAGTGGATATTTTCTATGTGCAGTATTATGTTACCTGTGAATAACTGGGTTTGTTTCTTCCCTACTGATCCTAAACATTAAAAAAAAATTTTGCCTTGCTCTGCGCCCAGGACATCCAGTACAATTTGAATAAAAATGGTAATGGGAACTTACTTGTTTGTTCTTCTAATCCCAAAGGAAAAATTTCAACATTTTACCATTAGGTATTATATTTGCTGTAGATTTTTGTAGACACCCTTTATCAGGTTAAGGAAGTTTTTTTGTTGTTGTTTGTTTTGTTTTGTTTTTCCTATTCTTAGTTTGCTAAGAGTTTGTTTGCCTTTAGTTCCTATATGGCTGCTTAGGTTTTATCAAAAGCTTCTACTGACATCACATTATTTTCCTCCTTTAATCTGTTAATGAAACGGGTTATGTTGCCTTCCTAGAAGAAATTCAGTCTGGCATTTTAGGCTTTAAATTGCTCTCCAAATTGCTTTATGTTTGTGTCATATTTGGGTTACTCAAGTGCAAGATACATTCTAATTTCCATTATGAGTTCTTTGACTCAGGGGTTACTTAGATGTGTTTCTTAATTTTCAAACATACTATTCTAGTTACCATTTTGTTACTGGTATCTAACGTGGTCAGAGAACATGCTCTGAATTACTTTAATCTCTTGAGTACTTGCTTTTAGTCCGGTATATGGTCAGTTTTTTCCAGGTGTTCTGTGTGCTTGAATTTAGCATATGTCCGATGCTGTGGCTGGAATGGTCTTTTTTAAATTTTTTTATTTTATTTTTTTTTTAGATTTTATTTATTTATTTGACAGAGAGAGAGAGAGCACAAGTAGGCAGAGAGAGAGAGAGAGAGAGAGAGGGAAGCAGGCTCCCCGCTGAGCAGAGAGCCTGATGCGGGACTCGATCCCAGGATGCTGGGATCATGACCTGAGCCGAAGGCAGAGGCTTTAACCCACTGAGCCACTCAGGTGCCCCTGGAATGGTCTTTGAATAGGCCCATTAGGGTCGTTTGTCGGTTGTGTTGGTCAGATCTTCTCTACCCTGGTTGGTGGTTTGGTTTGGTGGTTTACTCAGTTCCTGAGATGGGCGTGTTAACATCTACGTTGGTGGAATTCTCTCACCTCTTCTCATGCAGCCACTTTATAGATTTCTTCTCGCATACTTGCTTTACGTATTCCGATGTTATAATGAGATGAATGCACCTTGAAAGCTGTTGTTGATGAATTGAAAATGTTTCTTATGAAAGAACCCTCTTTATTCTCTAGTTATAAACTTTTACTTTAAAATTCAGCTTGTCAGTTCCCCGGGGTGGCTAAGTAACTGGCTTAAGTAACTGGCTCTTGGTTTCAGCTGAGGTGGTGATCTCAGGGTCATGAGATCAAGCCCCGCCCACATCAGGCTCTGCGCCTCTCAGGGAGTCTGCTTGGGGACTCTCTCTTCCTCTCCCTCTCCCTCTGCTCCTCTCCTCTCCTCTGCTCTCTCTCTAAAATAAATAAATAAATCTTTTAAAAAATGAAATAAAATTCAGCTTGTTGCCTAGTAATTTAGTCACACCAACTTTTTTCTGGTTAATATTTGCATGATACATATTTTTCATCTTTTGATTTTCAACCTTTATGTAACCTTATGTTTTAGATTTAAACTCTTATGAACAGCATATTATTGGAGTTTTAAAAATCCACTTTGAAATGTTTGTCTTTTCAATAGTGCATTTAGTTAATTTACATTTAGAAACATACCTTAGTTCCATGTCTATCATTTTATTTTGTGCTTTGTTTTTGACCTGCCAGTCCTGTTTGGTTTCTCTCTCCCCCTCTCTCTTTCTCTTTTCTGTCTCTTCTTGGATTAAATATTTTTTCATCATCCCATTTTTTCACTTCTGTTTGTTTGGATGTTACAGTCTGTTTTTGTTCTTTTAGGGGTTGCTGGAGAAATTACAATATTCATTTATTAGGCATCAAATTCTAAAGTTACTCTATGTTATTGTCCTTGCAGACTATGGAAGGACTTGACGAAATTTTAACTTCATCTCCCTCCTCTTAATATATGTTAACATGTAATTTTTAACATAGATTTTAATTATATTTTTATTTAACCTCATAAGACCTCCTTATTCTATACAATGTTCATTTAGATTTATGCTCATTATAATGTTCAAGCTGTTTTTGTCTCTCTTTTTTTTTTAAGATTTTATTTATTTATTGACAGAGAGAGACACAGCAAGAGAGGCAACATAAGTAGAGGGAGTGGGAGAGGGAGAAGCAGGCTTCCCGCTGAGAGGAAACCCAATGTGGGGCTCGATTCTAGGACCCTGGGATCATGACCTGAGCGGAAGGCAGACGCTTAACAACTGAGCCACCCAGGCGCCCCAGCTGTTTTTATATTTATATTTATGGGCCAACCCACTTAAGTCTACTGTTTGGACCGTGGTATGGGAAGGAGCACAGTGTGCCCTGCAGATAGGACTCTGAGTGAAATAAGAAGAGGAAAAGTATCTTGCATACTGTGGTATTGTGGTTTATAACACGACACATATATTGGATTGTTCGTCCAGTTTCTGGCATAGAGCTCCTAAAATTCTCGGAATTTCCTAAGTGATAAGTGTCCTAAAAGTGTCATTTCTTATATTCTTGAGGTAACTTTTGGAAAGCCCCCTGGTCACCTAAGGATAGGGCTGGTTGCCAGCGGAAACGACCATGTGCTTAGATGGTTGGAACTTTCAGTTCCATGCCTTGATTTCTGGGAGGGGCGAGGGGCTGCAGGCTGAGCCAGTCACCATGACTAATGAATTATCCGTGCCTTTGTGATGAAGCCTCCATAGAAACACAAAAGGATGGGGTTCGGAGACCATCCGGGTTGGCACACGCAGGGAGGTGCAGGGAGGGTGGCGTGCCCGGAGAGGGCAGGGAAGCTGTGGGTCCCTTCCTACATACTTGCCCTATGTACAGATCGCTTTAGCTACCTGTTGATTCATATCCTTTAATATCACTTGTCATAAACTGGCTCTCTAGTGAGTATATGGGTTTCCTGGGTTCTTTGAGCTTGTCCAGCAAATTAATTAAACCCAAGGAGGGGGTTGCAGGAACCTCTGATTCCAGTCTGGTCAGAAGTGCAGGTGACAGCCTGGGCTTGCAGCTGTTACATGAAGTGGGGTCAGTCTTGTGGGACTGAGGGTCTTTCCGTGTGGAATCTGATGCTGTCTCTGGGTAGATAGCATTGGACATGAGTTAACTGCAGTGCGCCTGGGTGGCTCAGTTGGTTGAGTGTCTGCCTTTGGCTCAGGTCATGATCCTGGAGTCCTGGGATGGAACCCTTGTTAGGCTCCTTGCTCAGCAGGGGAGTCTGCTTCTCCCTCTGACCCTCCCCTATCTCATGCTCTCTCTGTCTCTCAAATTAATAAGTACAATCTTTTTTTTTTTTAAATTGAGTTAATTGTTTGGTGATGTGGGGAATCCCCGCACCCTTCCAAACACATTGGAATGGGTATCAAATCATTAATATAGTTCAAGTATTTAGTACACTTTGAAGAAAGTAATGATGCAAAAGGCCTGATTTATGTAGAAAGTTATTCAGCTTCTCTTCCCGCTCCTCAGTTGGTGCTAGAACTAAGCAGAGGCATCATTTTCTTGGTGTGATGCCTGGATTGAAACACACCAGGGGAGGCCAATTTGCTGTTCTCTAAAAGTCATTTTTGGCTCCTACCTACCCTGGATTGAGTTGGAAATGTGTAAATTGAAGCCGAAGTTGAGAATGAACTGGAGCCTTGAAGCTCTTAAACACTTATTACTTGAAAGAATGTGTATGAAAGGACTTTTAATCCTGTAATATGTGTAACACATGTAATATATGTAGCATATGGAAGGTAGAACTTACCAGAAATGTGAATGGGAAGTAGGTAGTCGAGAGAGAAAGCACTGCATATTCTATATTAGGAACTTTAAAAAGTAAGTAAAAACTGTAACAAGCCAAGTTAAAAAGAAAGAAAGAAACCCAAAATTTGACCAACTTTAGTTAATAACTTTAACTCGATTTATTGCAAAATCACTGTATCTCTGCAGGTCTGGTTTCTCTGGTATCTCGAGGAGAACATTTTGGGTCAAAGCCATACTTGATGCTCAGCCATAAGTCTCATGCTTAAAAATTAATAAAGTTCTTGATTCCAGTTAATTTTATTTCTTTCTCTTAATGCTCCTGTCCTTTTGGAAATTGGAATGTAGAATGCAATGTGGCAAATGTTAAGTAGTGGGAAAAACTGTTGGAAAATGATCTGATGTTAATTTACTTCTCTTGTTGGAACAGAGCAATCCTTTCCCCAGTGCTTGAGCCTGGATCCTCTGGCGGCGGACAAGAGGGTGGCTGTCATTGCTGCATTTACCAATGCTCGGTCTTGGATGGATGAGGGATCCCCACTTGGGTATAAGGGGGTCAGACTTGTTTGGACATGCCTGAACGGGTGGGTGAACTTGAACCTGAACTTGGGTGAGGGCCTGTATAGTCTCCTGTGGATCAGACAGGATGACTTGGAGCTTAGCTGCTGGAGAAGAGCCAGGGGCCCCCACCCGGACCAGTCCTTGGATAAGAGCTTGGGTTCTTTGGGATAGCAGCGGCATCTTCCGCTAAAAGTGTCAATGAGACCATGGGTACGTAGTCTGGTTTTGGGCGCATTCAATGAGCAGAACACAAGGGAAAATAAGGGCTTCTCCAGAGCTTTACTGCACACCACCAAATGGCCTGGCTGCTGGGCAGGGTGTAGAGGTGACAAGGGGCACTGTGTCTAGCGGTGGGTTTGTTCAATGCACACGACACCTCTTATTCAGCAACACTTCCGCAGAGGCCAGAGTTCCCCAGGAGCAGGTGGGCGACAAACCCAGGGCCAGTGTGGGTTCCTGTTGGCCATATGTTGAGGTTCTTTCATTGGCCCAAGGAAACTTGGGTTGCATAAAAAAGGAAAAGCATACTGTAGTTGGCAAACAAAATGTGTCTTTGTGTGTGAGACTGTGTGTGTGAGAAATGAGCTTTCATTTAGAAGCTTTGGCAGTGGCTTCGACTGGTTCCCCAGCACTTTTAAAATGATATTTTCTGAGCCTGGAAACCAAGCAGGCAGATCATGGAATTTTGGCTGGGGATGTTTTTTAAAAAATGTAGGCTCGCAGGGAGAAAGGAGGCGGGAATTTGGCCAGGAGGCCTCTCTGGGCTGCAGAGCAAACCGAGCGGGGTTACCATGGTGGTGCTTCCACTGTTTATATAAACAAAGGTTTTTCCTGACAAACATACTTCATATTTAATAATCCTCAACCCACAGGGGCCTCTGCTCTGTGTGTGTAGCTAGTTCATGCCATTTGGACTGGGGCAGGATTTCATTATTGTGTGTGGGTTTTTTTGAGGCCCCCAATACACTTCAAAATTAAGTGTTAAGTACTGAGATTTGAAGTCCAAGGGTGAGATGTGTTTAGTGATTGAAAGAGAGAGTGACCTGCCATATGAAAGGTCAAAACAGACCTTCCATGATCCAAAGTCTATTGGACCAGCTTCCATGGAGCATTCAGAACAGACCTGTACTCCCACCATCTAATTTCTTCATCTCTCTTAAGAGCGCTGGTGTCCCTGCCCAGTCAGTCACACTTCACCTTGCCATTGCTTGAGATGTTGCCCTCTTGTTAGCACTTATCCAATCATTTTGAAGTCTTTTTTTAAAATAGATTTTATTTATTTGACAGAGATCACAAGTAGGCAGAGAAGCAGGCAGAGAGAGAAGAGGAAGCAGGCTCCCTGCTGAGCAGAGAGCCTGATGGGGGCTCGATCCCAGGACTCCAGGATCATGACCTGAGCCAAAGGCAGGGGCTTTAACCCACCTAGCCACCGAGGCGCCCCTTATTTTGAAGTCTTAACAAGCTCTTGTAAGAGGACTCATTTGGTTATATGTGAAGAAAAGTCCTACTCTCTTGCCCTGAAGCACAAAAGCAGATGTATTGGATCATGTCACTGGAAAGGCAGGGTGGATCTGGTGGGCCTCAGGAACTGCAGGATCCAGCTTACACAACCATTCCTCCAGAGGGTCCCAGATTCTGGCACATCAGACCCTTGTTTGCCCCTCACAGTCTCCAGGAAGACTCAGTCCTTCTAGAAACTTAAGGTATGAGATAAGGAACTTTAAGAGTGCTTTCAGGCATCCTTTTCCCAGGAACATGGCGTGATCAGGAACTTCAGCAAGTTTGGGTAACACTGTTCGCATTTTTCTCCCTCCTGGATATCTGGACCTCCTAGACCTGTTCAGACGTTCAGCAGCCTGTGGGGGTCTCTTCAGCTGTTGCCTCATCACTGCCTTTCAAGCTCTCCAAAGCCAGCATGGAGCTCTGAGGATCCACATCCAACCATGTGCCCCAGATTTCTCGACTAATGTCCATTCCCACATTTCCCTAATGAGCAAACTGGCTCTATTCCAAGCGTGCCAGAGTGCATGATGCATGTCTGCATGGCACCAGGATTCCAGTGATCTGGATGAACTCCTACTATGTCTCCTGGGTATCCCCAGGGGCAGTCAATCTGGGGTCTATCCATTAGCTTTATTTCTTCAACTTCAGAGTCCCTTAGTGTCCTCCACCACTCTGAATGACACAGGCATTTCTGCAAGTTCTCAGGAGTTTCGTTCATGTTTCGGGGGAACAAATCCATTCATGTCTTCTGCCAGGTCTGGGCTGGATGTCTGCCATGCCTGTTGTGCCCCCTCCTCGGGGCCAACATGCCTGGTCTCCCCAAAGTTCCAGACCCTTGATGTACTGCAGGGCTCAGTGCCTGGAGTGGGTGAGACTGAACACTATGATTTCCACTTTTTTCTCCACATACCCCCATTCCCCTCTCTCCACGTGAGCACCAACGGTCCTGCTAGTCCAGGCTTCTACACCCTCTCCTTGCCATTTTAACAGGTGACCTGCCAGGCACCAAGAGACTTCCAGAATCAGAGTCATTCCCTGCTTTTCCCCTTTATGACCAATTAACACTTTGTCTGTCAAAAATAGTATCTGAGAGTACTGTTGGTTTAAAGTGTTAAAAGACAGGCACCTTGCCAATATAGCAAGGATTTTAGTGTTGAGATTCTAATCTGGGAACCATGGGGTGGAGGGGGCGGTGTAATAATACTCAGGGGCTGTTTGCTTGAGAGCCCAAGGAAAAGTCACTTAGGGTGAGAGGGAAAGGGCAGTTTTGAGCTGAGGGGGTACAGAGCAGCAGAGCTTTATCCATGTTAGAGGGCAGAACTGAGTATTGGGAAGAGAGGGAATGCAAGCTCAGAGAAAGGGTTACCTTATGTCACAGAATGGCCCAGACTCCCTCGGATTTGTTGAACTAGTTTTGTCCGGGTCCACAGTATCCACAATTCTGCAGATGGGGTTGAACCAGAAGAGTGCTACTTTGTGCTGTTATTGTGACCCTCTCGTACCACCCCCAGGGAGGTGTGCCGGGGCTTGGGGGGAGGCACAGGCTTTCTCTGGACAGGATCGAATGAAGCTCCCTGGGGCGATAACGGAGTGTACCCAGGATGAAGACAGTTGCCGTGGCGGAAACGGCCACCAGGGGGCAGTGCCTCCCCGGCCTAGCTCGGTCAGAGCGGGCATCGTCCCGCAGCAGTCGGGAGGAAAGAGACAAATGCGGCCATCAGTTAAGGCCCTTTTCTCCCCTTTTCTGTCCTTTCTCTCCCTGCGGGGCGCAGCACGCCGGCCGTACCGGGGCGCGGGGCGTCTGGAGCCCGGGCTGGAGTAGAACCGCAGGGCCGCCCGGGGGAGCCATGCGCGCTGCGGCCCCGGGCGCCCTCGGAGCCCCAGTCCCCGCTCACTGCGCGCACCCACTGCGCCCTCCCCTCCGCTCCTCCCGGAAAACGTGGGAGCAGCCGCCGGGCGTCAGGCACTTCTCAGGCCCCGCGGGCGCCGGCCGGCTGCGCTTGGGGTTTAGGAGGGGAGGGGCAGAGGTCGCCCCGCGGCTCCTCCACGGGGCCGCCGCCGCCGCTGTCGCCACCTGTGCTCGGAGCCCTAGACGCACTCGGCTGAGCGGAAGGTGCTGAGGCGGCCCAGGCCTGCCTCCGGGGGGACGGCTGACGGGGCCTCCAGTCCAGCCACATCCTTTTGTCTCCCGCACCCCCGGGTGTGGCCGGGACTACCGGCGATGTGGCCGAGCCGCAGGGGCGCACAGTGACCACAAGAGGGCGTTCGGAGACGCCAAAGGGCTGCCGGTCGCAGGGACCCGCACTTCTCCGCGGCCCCCATTCGCGGCAGGGACAGGGCAAGCTCGGGTTGCTTTGAACCAGCTCCCTACCCCCTCCTAGCTCAGAAACTCCCCCAGAGTGCTCCGAACAGACATATCTGCCTGCAGGAGGCGGCCATCCTGCGTCAGGGTCAGGGCAGGGGTGAAGGAGCTGGTGTGTGCAGGGCGCTGGCCCTTAGGCTGCAAGCTGTGTTTCCGTCCGTCCTTTAGATTTCTGTGGTTTCTTTCCGCCTCCTTGACTGGATCTCGGAAAAGGCTGTTGCCTGGGTGAGCGGGGCCTGGAGCCCTGGCTTCCTGGGGAGAGAGGAGCATCTGAGAGAGAAGTGGGCTCCGGCTGGTGGGTGACCACTCATTTGCGTGTGTTCAGTAAGGCGCTGGATTTACACGCGAAACGCCCTCCTACAGGGCTGCAAAGCCCCATACCCTCTCCCATCCCTACTTGTTGCTGGCTAAAGCCCATCTCGTGCCCACCTTTATTAAATCTTTAGGAAGCTGGTTTTGAGAAACTTCGGGAAGCTGCCACAAGGACCTCCCCAGAGCGAGAAGGTTGCGCTTTTGCCATTTGGTCGTAAATTGCAGTTTTCTGGGGCTTTCTAGTTCAGGTGTTGAAAGCAAGAAAGTGAAATCTAACTGTAAATATCTTTCTCCTTAAAATTGTTCTCTCATGCCTGTTTCTCCTTGGCTGCTGCCCCATTTGGCACAGTCAGCCAGGCTGGGCTGATTTTTCATCTCCCAGTGGGGACGATAAAAGAATGTTGGTGTCCCCAAGGCAAGCACACCTTCTGTCTCAGAGTCCCGGGCGGTGGTGTGACCAGAGCACTGTTGTCTTATTGACTGAGAACAGGAGGCAACACTGAAAAAGAGCAAAGGCCTTTATTTGGGGTCTCAGGATTGCAGTCCCCGGGAGCACAGATTCTGGGGTAACCACAATCTCATGTGAGGAAAGCAAGGATTTTTTTTATGAGAAAGAAGGAAGGGGTAATTGCATGATTTAGATAAAGAAGAGAAACAAAAAACCTCCTTTTAATTTGGTGCCGACCAGTTGAGCCGCTTCTGATGGCGATCGTATTGATTATTTTATTGGTGCTATCAAATGAAACTATGCCTGGTATGTATTAATTAATTTTACTGTCCTCATATGATTGAAATGCCAGTTGCTCTGTTGAAATTTTATGAGCAACTGCTTGTAAAACTCTTGCCGCTTCTGGCCCAGTTCAAGACTTCATTAGTTGGAGAAGAAAACGGAGCTTCAAAATGTGAGTCTTCTATGCCCAGAAGCCTTCTCTGGCTGTGTTGCTCAAACGAGGGTCAAAGGGTTTCTGCCCTGATTTGGAAGTTGGATCTGCTTATTCAAATGCTTGCTTCTGGCTCTGTGAGCAATGCCCTGGGGGGAGAGAAGGGCAGATGTGGAGTCTCTGAGGCGGCCAGCTTGTGGGGCCATCTTCATGGTGGGCTTGGAGGAGCTGGCTTGGTGGAAGTCTGGGGGAGAGCTGATCTGATCTGGGAGGAGCTGGGCTAGGAGGTGCAGGCAGGGAGAGCCCACCACCCCCACCTGTTGGTATAAATGGGCCAACCATGCCTTGGCCTTGACCCCCAAAATGCCTGATTGGCTTGCCATTGTTTGACCCATATTGTGTGACCTGAAGCAGTTTCCTACTAGAGTCAAACCATGTTTCAGTCAACTTTACAGCCCACTGCCCACGAGGGCCCTGACCTCCACCGCCACAGCGAGCCTCAACTCTCCCGAGCCTCACTGAGCACGCTGTCATAGAAGAGCCGTCTCAGTGGTCCTGGCTCTGCCTCCACATCACCCCAGTACGAGGCTGCCCCGGCCCGGAAAACTGGACATGGCTCTTTCCTGCTATCCCCACAGAGGGGTGGCGACGCTTTTCTTTTCATGCCCAGCAATTCAGCTGAGTTCAGGCTGGTATTTTGAAGAGGGCTGTCCTGGAGGCCTGGACAAGTGGAGGGCCATGAGATGCAGAGTGTCCCGTGTTTCCACCCACCAGATGTGGGGACTCTCTAGGGCCACCGGCCTGTCTTCAGGAGCACGGGCCTCCCTGCAGCAGCGTAATGGCCATCCTCTTTCCTCCCAAGCCTGGGCCCTGTCGATCCTCACTGCACCCAGGCCTTCAAGCAGGACGGGGAGTGGGGACTTGAATTCACCTCTGGGACAGAACTTACTTTGTTCCTGGGCCCTGAGTGAAGAGGAAATGCCTTCCCGCTGCAGCCTGGGTTTCAGATCCTCTCATTTCCTGTGCGAGGATCTACCTTTCCCAGGACCTCTGACAGAGAGGCTGCTCATCTCCTTTGGGAGAGGAACGGCAGCCCCACCGGCTCGGGCGGCCTTACAGGGTGGGCCCCGCAGGGCAACAGCATGCCAGCAGCCACAGGGCCCGTATCCAGAACGTCACGAATGCTGCTCTCAGCATCCAGGGAAACTCACGCTTGTTCAGAACATCCACATTCATGTTCCTGGTGGCCTCCCACTTCCCCTCGGGATCACAGAGGGGCCTTGGCTACGCACAGGTGGTTTTCTCATAAAAAGGCAGATCTGCCTCAGGGGTGGATTTCAGTATGGACTGCTACTTTTCTGGAGCCTAATGCCTCCAGGTTCAGGTCCCTGCTGGAGCACCACGTGGAGTTCTGCACTCCTGTCTCTCCCCCTTGTTCCCATACCAGGTATTTTTAAAGCCCTCCATTCCCTTCAACCTCCTCTGGTACCACTTGGCCTCTGTTCTTGGCAGCTGCCCCAATTTCAGGAGAAAATAGAACCAGTAATCCATCCCCCTCAGCTTCCGACAACATAACTACACTACATAGCATAACACCTTAACTACAAGTGACCTCACAGGTAGGAACAGCAGCTCCCGGCCTCTCTCACCATTCTCCTGTCACACTGGAAGAGACTTGGCGTCCTACCAAACCTGGCTCTGCTATGTTCAGACAGAAGGCTGTGGGAGGTAGCTTTTAAAAAGTCTCTGGTTCCAGGGGCACCTGGGTGGCTCAGTGGGTTAAAGCCTCTGCCTTCAGCTCAGGTCATGATCCCAGGGTCCTGGGATCGAGCCCCGTATCGGGCTCTCTGCTCAGCAGGGAGCCTGCTTCCTCCTCTCTCTCTGCCTACTTGCGATCTCTGTCAAATAAATAAATAAATAAATCTTTAAAAAAAAAGTCTCTGGTTCTGTCTTGTCCTCTCTTGCTCCTTCACTTACTTGCTCTCCTAGAAGCAGGCTGCCATGGTGTGAGAGGCTCACAAAGCAAGGAAGAGGCTCATAAAGCAAGGAACAGATTTCCTCAGTCCAAGAGCCTGAGAGGAACTGAGTCCTGCCAGCAACCCTGTGAGTCAGCCTGGAAGCAAACCTCCCTCACTCAAGCCTTCGGATGAGACTGCAGTCCCAGCAGATACTCAAATTGAAAGCCTCTGAGCCAGAGGACCCAGGGAAGACCATCCAGATTCCCAGCTTACAAGAACTATGAAATAATAAGTGTTTATAACCCTAACCTTCTTAATTTTTGAGTAATTTCTTAGACAGCTATAGAAAACTAATACAGGGGCTCTCAGGCTTACCCATTTTTTTCAGCCCTGAAAATTTTGAAGAAAATTCCGGGATCCACTTAAGGTTGCCTCCTTTTTATTTTCCAAAGTACATCTTGAAAAAAAAAAAACACAACAACAACCAATTTTTACTTTCCTTAACATTTTTATAAAAGAATGAGCACTTTTTCATTGTCATGATTTTTTAAAATCACACTGTTGTTTGCTTACAATACAATTCATCCATTTAAAATTTGAGGAATTTTGATCGCTCTAAATAATTGTATACTATGGGGTGCCTGGGTGGCTCAGTGGGTTAAGCCTCTGCCTTCGGCTCAGGTCATGATCTCGGAGTCCTGGGATCGAGCCCCGCGTCGGGCTCTCTGCTCAGCGGGGAGCCTGCTTCCTCCTCTCTCTCTGCCTGCCTCTCTGCCTGCTTGTGATCTCTGTCAAATAAATAAATAAAATCTTTAAAAAAAAAATTGTATACTAACTTCCACCATCAGGATATGGAAGGGCTTCCTCATCCTAGAAAGTTTTCTTGTGCTCCTTTACAGTCAGTCCCCTCCTCTCAATCTGGGCCTCACTCAACCTTTGATGTGCTTTAGAGGAAGTACATTTGAATATAAAAAACATTAGGCAGCATGCCATCTCAAAATAAAAGGCAATACTTAAACTGAATACGTCTAAATTAGTAAACTGAACTTTAATCCAGTCATACACAGCCTCATTTACTCCTAGACTGATGGCTTTTCTGTGGGCTGTTCTGCCATCTGTGTTAGGAAGCTAGGCTGCTCTCACAAAGTTCCTGATGCAGTGGCTTAACTACAACAGAAGGGTTTTTACTCCCTCACATTGTGTTGCAGAGGTAGGTGGGCAAATTAGGATAGGTGGTGGCCCCATTCTGCAAGGTCAAGTTCACCCAGAAACCCAGGCCAAGGGGCCGATTCTGCCAACTCCTGTGTGTGATGTCCTTCTTGGGTCCAAAGTAGCTGCTGCAATGTCCCAGCAAATAGGAAGGGAGAGAATGTGTAGAACAGGTGTCTTTAAGGAAATAACCCTGAAATGTCACTTGTAAGTTTGGCTGATACAGCATTGGCTCAAGTAAATCAGATGACGAGACCTAGCTGTGTGGGAGGCTGGGAAATACGACCATTCTGGGAAACCAGTGCCTAGTTGAAAGCTGGGGGACTCTGTTACTAACCCAGAAAAGGAGATAGTGGAACCCTCTTTCCTCTAAACTAGCTCTGCCTGTCTTCTGGTTCCAGCCATCAGCCTTTCAGGTGTTTCTCACCTTTAAAAATACCTCCTTGGACTCCTCACACTCAATCCCTTTCCTCTTAGTCAGTCCTTGACCCTGCACGCCTCTGAGACCCGGGGTCTCATTTCTGTTGAATTCATGCTTCCCGGTGCTTCCCTTACTGGACATTTCTTCAGCTTCTAACTTACTGATGTTCTTTCCTTCCTTCATTCATTTGCTATCATAACTTCATGTTTATTTGTTTTTTTATTATTTTAGAGTGTTAATTCTAGGGCAGTAAGCACACAGTGTTATAGTAGTTTCATGTGTACAATGTAGTGATTCAACCCCTCTATACACCACTTGATGCTCATCACAGTAAATGTGCTCTTAATTTCCATCCCCTATTTCCCCATCCCACCACCTCCCCTCTGGTAACCATCAGTTTGTTCTCTAGATTTAAGAGTCTGTTTCTTGGTTTGTCTCTTTATTCTTCCCTTGTTTCTTAAGTCCCACATATGAGCGAAACATACAGTATTCGTCCTTTTCTGTCTGGCTTATTTCACTTAGCATTATACTCTCTAGATCCACCCATGTTGTAAATGGCAAGATTTCATTCATTTTTTATGGCTGAATGTCCATTGTGTGTATATATACAAATATAATATATGTATAAACACAAATACACACACACACATGACATCTTCTTTATCTGTTCCTCTGTCGATGAACACTTGGGCTGCTTCCTAAGTTGGCTACTGTAGAAAATGCTACAGTAAACGTAGGGGTACATATATCCTTTCAAATTAGTGTATTCATATTCTTTAGGTAAATGCCCAGTAGTGTGATTACTGGATCATATGGTAATTGTATTTTTAATTTTTTGAGGAACCTCTATACTGCTTTTCATCATGGCTTCACCAGTTTGCATTCCTACCAATACTGTATAAGGGTTCCTTTTTCTCCACAACCTTGTCAACACTTACTGTTTCCTGTATTTTTTATTTTAGCCATTCTGACAGGTGTGAGGTGATATCCCATTGTGTGTGTGCTTTTTAAAAAGATTTATTTGAGAGAGAGAGAGGAGTGAGCACACATGTGTGTGCTTGAGCAGGTGTAGGGGCAGAGGGAGAGGGAGAGGGAGAGAAAGAATTTCAAGCAGACTCCCTGCTAACACAGAACCCAACATAGGCCTCATTCTCACAACACTGAGATCATGACCTGAGCTGAAATCAAGAGTTGGGCACTGAATCAACTGAGCCACACAGGGCACCGTGTGTGTGTGTTTAAGATTTTATTTTATTTTTAAAGATTTTATTTATTTATTTGACAGAGAGAGAGAGAGAGAGTGAGCAAGCGCACACAAGCAGGGATAGCAGCAGGGAGAGGGAAAGGAAGAAGCAGGCTCTCTGCTGAGCAGAGAGCAGGACATGGTGCTCAATCCCAGGACCCTGGGATCATGACCTGAGCCAAAGGCAGATGCTTAACTGATTGAGCCACCCAGGTGCCTCAGATTTTTAAATTTTTTAAAAAAAGATTTTATTTATTTATTTGACAGACAGAGATCACAAGTAGGCAGAGAGGCAGGCAGAGAGAGGAGGGGAAGCAGGCTTCCTGCTGAGCAGAAAGCCCGATGTGGGGCTCGATCCCAGGACCCTGGGATCATGACCTGAGCCGAATGCAGAGGCTTTAACCCACTGAGCCACCCAAGTGCCCCTCAGATTTTATTTTTAAGTAAACTGCACTCAGCATGGGGGGTCGAACTTACAACCCTGCAATCAAGAATTGCATGATCTATTGACTGATCCAGCCAGATGCCCCTCGTTGTGGTTTTGATTTGCATTTCCCTAATGAGTGATGTTGAGCATCTTTTCATATGTCTGTTGACCCTCTATAGGTCTTTGGAAAAATGTCTATTCATGTCTTCTGCCCATTTTTAATTGAATTATGTGTGTTTTTTTCTTGGTGTTGAGTTGTATAAATTCTTTATATATTTTGGGTATTAACCCCTTATCAGATATGTCATTTTCAAATATCTTCTCCCACTCAGTGGTTGTCGTTTAGTTTTGTTGATTGTTTCCTTTGCTGTACAGAAGCTTTTTATTCTGATGTGACCCCAATAGTTTATTTTTGCTTTTGTTTCCCTTGCCTCAGGAGACATATCTAGAAAAGTGTTGCTACAGCTGATTTCAGAGAAATGACTCCCTGTGCTCTCTTCTAGGATATTCATGGTTTCAGGTCTCATATTTACACCCTCAATCCATTTTGAATTTATTTTGTGTATGATGCAAGAAAGTGGTCTACAGCTTTTGCATGTAGCTGTCCAGTTTCCCCGACATCATTTGTTGAAGAGATTTCTTCCCATTGCATATTCTTGTCTCCTTTGTCAAAGACTAATGGACCATATAGTTGTGGGTTTATTCCCTCATAACCTCATATTTAAAACATTTATCTCATCACTCCTCATTAGTCCCTAAAGGGGGGACTAAGGCTTAGGAGTCCCTAAGCTTTAGGGACTCCTAAGCAGAGGGTGACTCCTCTGCTGCCTTCTGTAATCTCCCAGGAATCCCCAGGCACGTCTCTCTTGTCTTCTTTCCTCTGTACACTCACATGAGTGGATCCACTCCCAGGTTAGGTCAGTTAGGATTGAGTTTGGCTACATGTCATAGAAACCCAACAAATGGTGGCTAATAGAAGCAGGGGCTTATCTTTCTCAGAGAACAGGGAGTGTGTGTGTGGGGGGGGGGCAGGCCATCAGTCCAGGGCTGACTTCTACATGCCTACTTTATTAGCTTCATGCATAGCTCTTTTCTCTTGGGTGCAATAGGGCTGCCACATCTTCAGGCATCACATCTGCATTCCAGGTCTGACAAAGAAGATGGGCAAGTGGCAATAGGAAGATGCTGACTGAATGTGTTACATTTAATCAAAGTTGTCTTTTTCCTAATTCCTCCCAGAACTCCTGTTTCAGAACCAGGTCCACAGCCTCTTCTAGCTATAAGAGTGTCATGGGAAGTGAGTAGTCTAGCTGGGCACAATGTAGACCTGAAAAAAAACCAACCTGGCAGTATTAATAAGAAAGTGAGAGAAGAGATGAGTACTGGATGGGAAAGTCACAGTGGGTACCAATCATGATGTTAGCACCTATCTGCTGACAATTCAGAAATTCCTATTTTCTTTTTCTTTTAAAGATTTAATTAATTAATTAATTAGAGATAATGAGAAAGCACAGAGGGAGAGTGTGAGAGAGAAGCAGGCTCCACCCTGAGCAGGAGCCCAATGTGGGCCTCAATCCCAGGATCCTGAGATCATGACCTGAACCAAAGGCAGAGGCTTAAGAGACTGAGCTACTGAGGTGCTCCCAGAAATTCGTATTTTCTATACAAATGGCCGGCAAGCACATGAAACAATCCTAAACATCACTCTTCATCAGGGAAATGAAAATCTAAACCATGCAGAGATACCACTTCACACTCATTAGGATGGTTACAAGGATAACAACAGACACAAGTGTTGGTAAGTATGTGGAGAAACTGAAACCCTTGTTCCTTGCTGATGGGAAGGCAATGGTGCAGCTGTTGTGGAAAGTAGTATGGCAGTTCCTTAAAAAGTTAAGGAAATGATTACCACATGATTCAGCTACTACTTGTCTAGGTATACACCCAAAGGAATTGAAAACAGGGACTCAGATAGATATTTGTACAACTGTATTTATCATGGCATTATTCATAGTTGCCAAAAGGTGGAAGCAATCCAGATGTCCATTGACAGATGCATGTATATTCAAAATGTTGTATACAGTTGACCCTTGAACAACATGAGTTTGAACATAGTGGATCCACTTATATGCAGTCTTAAAAATAAATATGGAACAGTACTGTAAAGATAGTTTTTCCTAATTTTCTTAATTTTTTTTCTGTAGCTTACTTTATTGTAAGAATACAGTATATAGTACATATATAATGTATATGTTAATTGATTGTTCATGTTATCAGTAAGCTTTCCAGCCACCAGCAGACTATTCATTGTTAAGTTCTTGGGGAATAAAAGTTATGTGCAGATTTAAAAAATAAAAAAAAATTAGAAAAATAGGCTCTACACCTAGATGGAGGCCAACACAGGGCTTGAACTCACCATGCTGAGATCAAGACCTGAGCTGAGACCGAGAGTCAGATGCTTAACGGACTGAGCCACCCAGATGCCCCTAAGTGCAGATTTTTTTTTGCTGTGCTGAGGGTCGACACCCTAAGCCCCAGTGTATTCAAGGGTCAACAGTATATGTACAATAGAATAGTAATAAATCTTGAAAAGGAATAAAGTTCTCATCATGCTACAACAGGCATGAACTTTGAAGACATTATGCTAAGTGAAAGAAAGACACAAAAAGACAAATGTCGTATGAGTCCACTTATATGAGGATCCTAACATACAGACACATGGGAGAATGGGGCTGGGCATGTACTAAGGTGGTGACGAAGGGCTGGGAGATGGAGGGGTGGGAAGTTATCACTTAGTGGACACACAGTTTGGTTTTACAAGGTGAAAAGAGTTCTGCTGATGGATGATGGTGATGTTTGCACAACAGTGTGAATGTGCTTACTGCTACTGAATTATCCTCTTAAAAATGGTTAAAATGGTAAATTTTGTGTTATGTATATATTACCACAGTGAACAAGTCTTTATCTCCAGTACTGAAGTCCCATAATTTCAAGAACCATTTATTCATTCAGGTGCTAGGCATTTTAATTTGGAGATCTCACCTCCAAAATCTGCTCAGAACTGAATTCATGGGGTCCAAACTGTGCTCTAAGTTTTAGCCCTCTGAGAACACACTCACAAGCTTAGTCATTGGCCTGCAAAGCTTTCATGCCAGGACCAAAGGGACTGGAGCTCCGAACTCTCTGCCATGAGGGGTTGGGAGAGTCTGGACAGGCTCCAGCCTCTGCCTCAGGCCCATGGGACCAGTCTCCTCCATGGGCCTTGGTCCTTCAGGCCAAACAAACACAACACACAAGCACACAAGAGTTTCCCTCCACTAAACACACACACAAACAAGCAAACTAACAACTGCTTCCTGTTTTCTTTCTGGTGGGTTCTTCTTTGGAGTCCTACCAAAAGACACCAGTCTTTTCCCAAGTTGATCTTCAGAGAAGACCATCCTGTCCATGTTGCCAGATTTGGGCCAAGCAGCTGGGCTCTCCTTTGGCATGCAGCACTCCCTTTCTCTCAGAGAGGGGAAAGCCTTGTCAGGCCTCCCTGAGTTCTGGCACACCCCTTCCTCAGGACCAGGGTCTTACCTGGGCTGTGATGGATCAGCCAGTGTCTGCCTGGTCCACTCTCATGCCCACACTTGTTGTGAGATGTGTTGAATAAACCCGAGCCTGAGTCTGCAGGTCCCTACTCTCTGCAAACAGGTGGCCCACTGCCTCCTGTGAGAAGGAGGGTTTTCTTCAAAGGGACTTTCAGTGTCTGCCTACATATGAAAGAGTTGGCATAATGTGAAGCTTCCTGTGTCCCCCATCCCATTTCCACACACAAAAATTAATTCTCAAGTTGAACCATCTGAAAATGGTGTACTAAATTTAATGGGAGACATGCTAGTTAACAGTGGGTTTGGGGGAAAAGATTTAGCTTCGGGGAACATTTCTGGTTCTATCAGGTGTGGGCATTGACTCAGGCATGTACACGATTTCATTAGTAGCCACCGAAGGCCATATCAGAGAGTGGATTTGTTATCTGTTGCAGTGTAACAAATGACCCCAAACTTTAGTGGCTCAAAATAATAATATTTATCATTTCACATTTTTTGTGGGTCAAGAATGGCTTGACTGGTCCTCAGGCTCAGGGCCCCACAAGCTTCAATCAAGGTCCCACCAGGGTTGGCGGCATCTCTAGGTTCAGTTGGGCAGGGTCCTCTTCCAAGTGCACTCAGTGGTGGTTGGCAGGATTCTGCTCAGTGATGGTGGTTGGCCAGAGGCCACCACCAGTTTATTGCCATGTGGGTCTCTCTGTGGGGCAGCTCATAGTGTGGCAGCTGGCTTCACCAGAGCAAGCAATCTAGAGGAGCCAGAGAAAGTGTGAGCAAGACAAAATACCATCATATAATCTCAGAAGTGACACTGCATCACTCTCAACTATTTTCTCCTAATTAGGAGTATGAAACCAGGGGACCCCTGGGTGGCTTAGTCAGGTAAGGTCATGATCCCAGGATCTTAGGATTGAGTCCCACATTTGGCTCCTTGCTCAGCAGGGAGCCTCCTACTCCCTCTGCCTACCCTTCCCTGCCTGTGCTCTCTCTGACAAATAAATAAATAAAATCTTAAAAAAAAAAAAAAGGTATGAAACCAGGTCTAGCCCACATTTGAGAGGAGGGGCTACACCAGAGCACCAATTCCAGGAGGAGAGGGTCTTTGGGAGCCATTTTAGAAGCTGCCCACCCCAGAGTTCTCTTCTAGCCCAGGATGTTTCATTTCGCAGGGAACTTTGATGGCTCAGTGAAACCAATGAAAGATTAGGTGGATAAATAAATCTTTGAGCAGCTCTCCCCTTTTCCCTGCAGCTGTCTCTCCCACTAACGTTGATGTTTTTAAGCACAGATAGCGAAGTTGCAGAGAGACTGGAAAGACAAAGTTTCCTCCTTGGACTTTTAAGAAGGAGAGAGCGCTTGTTCTCAAGCTGACTTTCCTCTCCTTGTCCGACTAGCTCCCAGTGGTTTGGCTTCGCTCTGTGGTTTGTTCGCATGGCTGGGCAGGAAGATGGCTTAACCGGCCCAGGCTCCTAGGCAACATGGAGCCTTGGCAGGGCTGATTTCAAAGTGAATCATCAGTCAAAATAAGCCATCCCCAACGTAATGAGCAGAAACCCATGTCTTTGCTACAGACGCACCATGAGAGATCATACTCTGTGCCTTTGCATGAGCTGTTCCCCTTCTGAAATGCTCCCCCCCCTTGCCCATCCACCCTTCCATGTGCCCCCTTCATGAACCATCCCCACGATTCCTGTCCACACAGCTCCTTCTATTTCTTCTCTGAGTTGCAGAGCAGCTCACGCCCGTGCCACCCGGTTTAGCTCCCGGTTACATCCTGCCTCCTGGGATTCTTTATCTTCCACGTGTGAGCCCTCCTGCCCTGCTTCCAAAGAGAGGCCAACTTCTCCAGGGCAAGAACCGCTGTGTGATTCCTTCAGACCCGCACTGGTACCCAACCCAGGGCAGAGCTCACTGATGTCTGAGGGCAGAGGCCCAGTCAGGTTTCGTATGCGGAGCCTCCCCAAGCTCCTCGCGCTGTACCTGTCCGCGGCCGCTTCCGCTGAACTGGCGGAAGTTGTACGCGGCAGCGCCATCTGCCAAGATGGCGTCTGTTCCGGATTAGGGTGAAGGGCTGTGGCCTCTCCCTCAGGTGGCGGTGCTGTGGACAGAACTCGTTTCCACTCACACCTCAGTCTGCTCCTTTCAGTGTCCTGGTCCACAGGGTCCCTGTGATGCCCTCCCTCACGGGCATCTCTGTAAGGCCCGCCGTCCTGGGAGGCCCGGGGTGCTCTGCCCCCGTGGTGATGCCCAGTCTGGAGAAATCTGTCCGGCTGGGGAAGGAAACCTGGATCTTTGTTTGTGGGCAAGCAACTTCCAACATTCCTGCCTTTTGGAAAGGGTGGTTGTTTTTCTGCTTGGAAGGAAGTCGAAGGGAAATGTGTGTGAGAGCCGCAGGGAGGCGCGGCCCGGGGCCCCGACGGGGCGGTCTGGGCGCAGCACTGCGGACACCGCAGTTGGCTTCTTGCAAGTTCCATGCTGGGGATTCTCTCTCCAGCTCTGCAGGTTCATCTCGGGAGACAAGGCCTAGAATGTTCCGGTGACTTGGTTTGCCTCCGGGAACAGGAGGCTCTGTGGTACTGCTGGTGGAACTGGGGGCTTCTGCGACTGTGACTGGTTGCGGAGGGTACGGGTGGGCTGGCCTGGAGTATTCCTTATGTTCTCCGGGGCGCAGCATGTACAGCCGGTGTGTACTGGGTACCCACTGTGCCCCCACTTTGGGAGGGTGGACACTGAAAACACACAGTCCAGGATTGTGGGCCTTGCCCTGGAGGAGCCTAAGGGGAGGAGGACAGGATGACCTCAGAGCTTTGCATCCCTTGTTGTGGGGGCTCGGGGCCTCGAGGAGGGGCTACCTCTGACGGGAGGCAGCAGGAAAACTAGAGGATTTTATGTAAGCCGAGTCTTGACAAGTAGGAATTCGTTGCTTGGAGCCGAGGATTTTTGACAGAGAAAAGGGACCGTGTGTGAGAGCCCAGAGGCCTGACTCTGCACAGTGCCTTTGGGGATGCAGAGTGGGTTTGGCTAGGCTATGGTGTGAGGCTTTCAAGCAGGAGAGAAACATTCAGGCTTATGTTTTGGAATGGTCACTGCGTCTGGTGTGGAAGGAGGGATGGGGTGGGGAAGGGTGGGAGAGCAGTGACCCCGTGAAAGAACTGGGGGAACAAAAGGTCATGCGGGAGTCGTGAGGGGAGAGTGGCCAGGGTTGCTGCTGTCTGCTTTGGGTGTACGTGCATGCACCTGTGCAAATATGAGTGCGTGTGAGTACACGTGTGTGAGTGCACGTGCCTGCCCATGTGTGCATGCGGTGTGGGTGTGTGCACATTTGGGAGCATGTGAGGGGACTGTGCGAGGGTGTGAGAGAGAAGAGCTGGGGAACTGACATTTCGTGGCCTTCAGATCGGTTCTTCATTGTACATTTGAGTAAACTGAGGCTCTGATATGTTAAATAACTCCCTTTCTTTATTCAGTGAATATTTGATCACCTTCTATTTGGAGGGCATATTTTGCATGTTTTACCACTTTCAGTCCTTCTGGAAACACTTTATTTTTTTTTAAGATTTTATTTATTTATTTGACAGACAGAGATCACAAGTAAGCAGAGAGGCAGGCAGAGAAAGAGGAGGAAGCAGGCTCCCTGCTGAGCAGAGAGCCCGATGTGGGGCTTGATCCCAGGGTCCTGGGATCATGACCTGAGCTGAAGGCAGAGGCTTTAACCCACTGAACCACCCAGGTGCCCCTGGAAACACTTTAAAAGAGTTACTGTTATCTCCTTATTTTATAAATGGGGAAACTGAGGCTCAGAGAGATAAGATTGAGTGGGGTGTCAGGTACTCTACCTGGCATCCTTGACAAATGTCAGCTGGGACTTTTTCAGACACATAAGCTTCTCATTTTGGACACTCCAAATTGTTTCCCTCTCTCTCTCTTTTTTTCACAAGGGGGTAATCTGGGTGCCTTTCACAGTCCTCCAAGGATATAGGCAAGAAGGACTAAGGGGACAGGTAAGGATTTCTTAAGACAGTAAGAAGTCTGTCAGCACAGCATTCTCCTTCTGGAACTTCCTCTAAGATGAAGGCCAGAGCAGCGATGGGGCGGAGGGGATTCCTGGGCCCTGCAGAGTGAGCTGTCTGGATGGAGGGCCTCTAGGCCAGCGTATAACACAAGGTTGAGTAGAAGGAGGAACGATCGCAATCCATGCTGTAAATGAGCACTTCTTAATTTGACTGTGAGTCTTGGCCATTCTGCTCTCTTGTTAAAGTGGCTGGCTCAGGCCTGAGATGCTGTGTTTCTAACGCACCCCCCTCCCCCCGGGGGCTGGCCATACCATAGCGTTTGGTTTGGACAACGCTTCGAGTAGCAAAAGACTGTAAAGGGAAAGAAATCAAGGTGCCTGTGGTTAATGAAGAGGGGAACATGGACAAGATCTTTTCTGAGGGAGAAGAGAATGGGTTTGGTTTTGGATGTGTTGTGCTGGGGGCACTCACATTTTTCCTGTGGGTGGGGAATTGTGTGGTGACTAGTGGGCTTAGGATTCAGTGAGACACCCGCGAGAGGTCGGAGGTGAAGATGCAGGTCTGGGTCAGCTCCACCTCAGAGGTTACAGTGGGTGCCTTGTGGGGAATGTAATTGCTTAAGGGGAGAGAGAGAGAGAGAGAGAGAGTTTGTGAAGAGAAGAAAGAATAGGTACAGGATCTAAGACAAGGCATTTAAGATGGTGGAAGAAAAGAGACCAGTGAAGCCTGACTGACGGTGGTTAGAATATTAGGAGAATAACCAGGTTGGGAGAAAGAAGCCAAGGGAGGAGGGTTGGGAGAAGAAGGGAGTTCTGGGTCCTTCGGTCCCCTCCAGACCCTCCACACCCACTCTCTCTTGGTGCCCTGAGCCCTGGGAGGAATGTGCAGCAGTGGGCTGTGAGGAGGGCAGGCAGGCTGTTGGAGGGAAGGAGGAGAGTTGGAGAGTGTGTTTGCCAGGCTCTCAGCCTCCATCAAGGCCTCTGTTCCTGCAGGGCGGCCCTCTCACACACAACCGCTTGCTCTGGTAGCTCTTCTGTTACTGGCCCCGGTGTTCTGCACCATTCCCTCTGACTAAAGGGACTACTGAAAGAGGAGTGGGCTGGTTTGATAAAGGCCGCCAAGCTCACGTGCTGTTCAAATCCTGTTGGGACCACCACCAGTATGGAGGGCATGGTCTGCAGCGCCAGAGATTGCTGGAGAAAGCCTGGAACCAGGACATGGCATTTTGTAATTGAGAGCTCTCCTTGTTTCTCCAGAGCCATTTCCCAAATACGATGGGCATAGTGAGTTGAGAGTTGAACGAGACTTGGGGAAGTATAGACTATTCCTTCAGGAGGTTCTGCTATGAAGAGACTGAGGGAAGCCAGGCAGTCACCAGGAATCCTGGAGTTGAGGAAGGGGAATGCAGGGCTGGAGACGCTGGAGTCTACTTACAGGCAGACGGGAAGGTGCTGTCGGAAAGGGAGAGATGGAAGGTGGATGATGGGTGGAGTAGTCCCTGGGATCCGAGGCCTCAGGATCAATACATGATGTGGAAGAGTCAGCTTTGTAATGGAGGAGGCTGTTTCCTCAGATGAGGAGGAGAACATGGGTAGGCGATGAAATGGGGAGTTTGTGGAGGGCCAGGGGCATCGGCATCCCCCCTCAGGTGCTTTGAATTTATACTGACAGAGGAGGCAGATCTGCAATTGAAAGTAAAGGGAGGAGGGTTGGGGAGGAAAGTTAGTAAAAAGCTGTTGTCAGGAGGGACACCAGAAACCTCAGGAGAAAAATGAAAGGAGACATAGCAGCCAGGGGGCCTTTTCTGTGTTCTGTGGTCCCTGGTCTCTTCACCATGTGGGTACCCTTTATGCATTTGCCCATGCCCTCCCTTCTGACAGGGCTTCCGCCACAACAGCCAACAGTGAATGCACTGTACTTCGGAGGGCTCTTGTCTCTGTGGGGCAATTATTTGTCTTTTAGAATTTCTCCTCCCTTCCTGCTCTGTTCCAACATGGTAGCTGGGTGCCGGGCAAAGCACATGAGTCCTTTTCAGTTTGCTTTGCTGGCTCTGGCTGACCTTAGGATTCATTCAGCTTCCTCCTCTTAGATCTATGGGCATCTTTCTGCATCTTTCTGCAATCCACTCAGCTCACCGGGGCACAGCTCTGGCCTGGTCTGGAATTCCAGATGCAGGGCCTACCTCCCTCTTAACCTTCTGGGCCTCTCTTTTGAAAGGGAGAGTCTTACTGGCTCTGCCTAGCCAGTGGGTTAGTTTCTCCTGGGCAAGGTCTTTGCTCATGGTTCAGTCAGCTCTGGCCCACCTGTGGGGTCAAGTGTTACAAACATGGGCCCACAGACTTACCCTGCAGCAGAAATTGTGGCTGGTGTATGAGCAAGTTTATTTAAGAGCCTCTTAATGAGATTAACACCCTCAAAAGATTTAGTGCATTAGGCTTTGGATTGATGTGAATGTAATTGTTTCAGGAAAATTCCTTTGGTTATTTCTCTGGGATGCTGAAATCTCCCTAAGGGGTAGCAAGGAAGTAGCTAATGGCTCCCCAAAGATTCTGCACCATGAGGTGGAACTCCTTAAGAGAAAATAAACGAATTTTCTCATCATTCATTTTCTTTATGACTCTAGCAGACAGATCTTACTGGTAGGGACATGTATTGAGTGGAGGAAGTAGTAGAAATTAAATCTGTGAGTGTTCACCACGAATGCCTGGCCAGAGCTGCAATTCCCATAGGCAGAGAAAGCTCAAGATTACAGGCCTGTCTGGGCCTCAGAGCTCAGAGAAGAGGCTCCAATCTACTTTTTTCGGCATAGTAGTGAGGTTTGGAAAGAGTCTGGGATTTGGAGTTGGAAGGTCCTCACACTACACCATAATTTCAGGTGAATTTTTATCTCACTGAGATGATAACTTTCAAGAGACAGCATCTCTGGTTGGTTAATACAGTGGGTTAAATTCCCACTAAGATGTGGATTGATAGATGACTCAAACTTTCCCTTGGAGCCAGCTCTGACTCTAACTAAGGACAGTATTGAGCTTTGCAGTCAAATGCTCTACCACTGAGCTATGCACCTGAGTATTGAGCTTTGAAGAACAGGAGTGAAAGAAATACCACGAGAGGAAGATGTCAGTAAGTCTACAGACCAGGAGTTCTATGAAGGAGATTTCTACACATTTAGTCTCGGGCTGATTATTCTCAAGGCTGGGTGCATAGGTGTGGAGCCCACTGGGCTTTAAACATTCGTGTCCGTGTAGCAGAAAGCCATCACTGGGAATGTTGGTAAGGGGTTTGTCTCTGTAATGGACTTCAAAACCTGGGGTCTGTTTTTCTTGACCTTCTTTCCTGAGATACTTGCTGACTTTCCTCTTGACTTCCCACAGCAGCCCGGTGTGAAAAAGACGTTTTGGAATACTGTCAGAGTACTTTGCTACGACCCTTTAGCCTGCTGACCCATGAAGGTATGTGTTCCCTCCACAAAGAGCCAAGGTCCCTGGTTTATTGCTATTTTTCTTCAAAAAATAAAAACAAAAACTTGAGGAGCCTCCTTCCCAAAGCAATAACAACAATAACAACAACAAAAAGAAAGAGACCTATCAGGTTTATTTCTTAAGACAACAGTCCTTCAGCAAGTCTCACATGCCACGTGTGTGCATTTCTTTTTGTAAAAGATTCCTGACTTAATGTCTCCCCAAGGACTTTGCAAGAGTGATCTCACCCTCTGAAATTGGCAGAGAAGAAGCATTCCGATTTCGCTCCAGCAGAAGAACAGAAAGGTAGTTGTTAAGCAGAAATTGTCCAGTCAGTAATTAGACAAGCCCAGCCTCTTCTTTCAAAAAGATTCTGGCCAAATTCTGGAGGTACTCTTTGCAGGTAGGATCTACCCTAGATCCCACATCTGCTTCTGGTCTCTATAAGACGTTTTAAGGCCTGGTAGGTTTCTGGGCCTCTGTGAAGGAAAACAGGACCCCGGAGGAGTGGGCTAATGTGGAATCCTTCCTACTACATAGAAATGGGGGGGGGGGTAAAACAAAAACCAAATTAGTTCAGTTGCTGGAAATGAAGAGGGAATGGAAAAACAGAGCCGGAAGTGGTGAGTGGTACGGCGGAGAGCCAGTGGTGTGGGCGTGTCTGTCTCTGCTCTTATTAGGTTGGGGTGGGGCCCATGCAGAGATGAGAGTTAAGGCCTTGGGCCAGTGCCATTTGGAGGCCTGAATAAGAAAGCAAAAAAGGTGGGGCAACTGTAGGGCTGAACTCTCCGTGAGAGGAGGACTAAGGAAAAAAATCCAGCCACTGAATCAGGAAGATGTCAGTAAAGTTTGCCTCTGTCTGGGTTCTGAGTGGAAAAAAATAAAAGCCTTTTGAGAAAAAATGAGATCCCAACATTATGCTTTGAGAAATTCTAGAGACAGAATGTATCCTGCCTATGAGCTGTGGACATCCTAAATTAAGAAATGCACATAAAAAATAGTCCTGGTTATGTTACTGCTAGAAGAGATGCAGAAGCAGTTGGAAAATTACTGTGATCATAGGAGAGCTTGATGTAGCTCAGTTGGAGATGAACTTTCAGTAATAAAATTATAAAACAGTTTTTAGAAGATCCACTATAAACAAGAACTATAAACAAGATCCACTATAAACAAGAACTTGCAGACAGAACAAGCAGAAGGATCAGCAACTCCAAACTTGAGATCACAGAAATCCAATCTGAAAGAGACCATTGATATAGGGACGTTTAAGCAATTAAAGAGACAAAAGGAAAATGTAGAAGCCACAATGAAAGAATAATACTACTGAGAAAGAATGGGAGTAAGGTTGATAATAAAACATGTTTGAGTTCATGTTCAGAATTAAGAATAAGTAGACTGGGGAGCCTGGGTGGCTCAATCAGTTAAATGTGTGCCTTCAGCTCTGATCATGATCTTGGAGGCTTGGCATCGAGCCCCATGTTGAGCCCTGTGTCCGGCTCTGTGCTCAATGAGGAGTCTGCTTGTCCCTCTTCCTCTCCCCTTGCTCGCCCTGCCCCGGCCATCCTTGTTCTCTCTCTCAAAAAAAAAAAAAAAAAAAAAAAAAAAAAAAAAAAAAAAAGGCTTAAACTGAGGAAAAATAGGTTGCCACCACTCAACCAACAAAACAATAATAACCCAACAACATCCTCTGAAACTCCACCCCTCCCCCAACCAAAAAACAAAACGAAAAAGTCATCAAAAAAGTCCAAAAGCCAGAACTTGGAAAGAGAAAATGGGAGGTGTACATCTTGTCCTGGCATATTTCAACCCACTGAAGCTTAGCATGGTTTAGGTACTCTTATAAAATATGCTAGCTAGTGTTAGGATTATCCTGAGAATAGGAAAGTAGACACTGAGCTTAGTTGCCTAGGACACCAAAGTAATCTTTCTGTTATAAAGACATGAAACTGGAAAGAACTGGAAATGCTGGGCCAGCATGCAGGGTTCCGGTAAGCAGCCCCATAAGAGCATGCAGTAGGAGAGAGTGAATGGAGAATCTGAGTGAAGTCATGAGATTGGAAAAAAGTTATTTATTTATTTATTTATTTTTAAAAATTTATTTTAGTGTGTTGTTTTTTAAAAAATTGTACGGTTGTTCAATTCAAGCATACATGGTAGAGAACTTGGTATTGGACATGCCTGGTGAATCAGTGTTAGCTTTGCCTCCTCTTTCCTGCTCAGGTTCCACAGTAGTATTGCTAGAGACAGTAGAATCCACTCCCTTGTTAGTAACCTGAGCTTGGTTGGGATTATTTTGGTTGTAGAAAAAAGCCAAAAGTGGGGAAAGGAACAAAAATCCAAACCTGTTATTATTTGAGATGATTTGATGGCAGACATGGGAGATCCATGAGAATCTATAGGCAAAATATTAGAAATAATGAGAATTAAAAAGGGTCACTGGGAACAAGATTGATATACAAAATCATCAGTAAAAAAGCTTAGAAAATTTAATTAAAAATACTATTTATAATAACAGCAGCAACAACAAAAATCTGTGAACCCTTAGAAATAAGTATAATAAGAGAGTACAAAACTATTATGGAAAAATCAAAAAAATTTCTTAAAAGACATAAAATAAGACCAAAGTAGTTGGAGACAAAATACTATATTCATAGATAGAAAGACCTGGTAGCATAAAATGTGTCAGTTTTTTGGTCTAAATTAAATTAAAGTTAATTCAATTTCAATGAAAATTCCCAAGAGAGTTTTTCATGGAACTTGACAAAATGGGTCTAAAAATTCAAACAAAAAAGGGAAGCCCAAAAATATCCAAAAAAATCTTAAATCATGGGGCACCTGGGTGGCTCAGTGGGTTAAAGCCTCTGCCTTCGGCTCAGGTCATGATCCCAGGGTCCTGGGATCGAGCCCCACATCGGGCTCTCTGCTCTGCGGGGAGCCTGCTTCCTCCTCTCTCTGCCTGCCTCTCTGCCTACTTGTGATCTCTGTCTGTCAAATGGATAAATAAAATCTTAAAAAAAAAATCTTAAATCATGATGATAATAAGAGGTTTGCCCTACCAAATTAAAAAAGAATTTGTACAAAGCTATATAGTGATTTAAAAATGTGATACTGGCATAAGGATAGAAGAAATCTATCAATGAAACAGAAGAGAGTGTAGAAACAGACTCATGTATATTAGGAATTTGGCCTATATCTGATAGCATTATGAAGCAGCAGTGAAAGAATGGACAATTTAATAAATTGGATTTGGACAGTAAGCCATGAAAACAGATAAAATGGGATTCCTACCTCACAAACACACACCTCTAGCTGGATTAAAATATAAATGTTGAATTTAAAACTTTAAGATTTTAATGAGAAAATACAGGAAAATATCTTATAACCTAGGTGTTTGGAAAGTTATTGAACACGACAAAATAGGAAAAAAGTAAAAAGTTTGATAAATTTGGGGCACCTGGGTGGCTCAGTGGGTTAAAGCCTCTGCCTTTGGCTCAGGACATGATCCCAGGGTCCTGGGATCGAGCCCCACATCAGGCTCTCTGCCCAGCAGGGAGCCTGCTTCCTCCTCTCTCTCTGCCTGCCTCTATGCCTATTTGTGATCTCTCTCTGTCAAATAAATAAATAAAATCTTTAAAAAAATTTGATAAATTTGATTGTATGAAAATGAGAGAAATTCACAACAAATATAGCTAATAAAGAATGCACAGAAAATACAAAAAGTCTTAAAAATAAGTAATAAGGATATAGGCAATAAAACAGGAAATTTATAGAAAGGAAAATTGAGTGGATGATGATGACATGAAAGGAATCTAACTTTGTTAGTAATCAGGTGAATGCAGAATAAAATAAGAATTTCACATCATCAGATTGACAAAATGCAAAGTCTGGTAGTAGTAGGTGGTGGTTAAAATGTGGAGAAATAGAAGCTCTTTAACAGTGCTGATGGCAATGTAAATTCATACACCAATTTCTAGGAAAATTTTACAGTATCTATTGTAGTTAAAGAGATATAAGCCTTTGACTTAAGCAATTTCACCTCTACTCATGTATTCTAGAGAAACTTTGGTGTTTATATGTAAGGAAGTTCACTGCAGGCCACTTTGGAATAGTGGAAATGGAGAATCAGTCTAATCATCCCTAAGTAGAATAAGGTTTTGAAGGTTGCCTGGATGGCTTTGTTTTTAGAGCGCGTGACTTTTGCTCTTGGGGTTATGAGTTCAAACCCCACATTGAGCATAGAGTTTACTTAGGTAAAAAAGAATGAACCGGATCTCCTATGTCAAAATGGTTCTAACTCTCAAAAAAAAAAAAAAATTAGAAGTGAAAAAATAAGCTCTAAGATGATATCACAATGACATCTTAATTATTTTTTCCAATTGTTGGTTATGACCCATCCATAAGTTGTGAAATCCATTTAGTAGGTCACTGCCACAATTACAAAATAAAATTAGAATAGGAAGAAAATATCAGAATGTGCTAGAAGTAGTTGAGTAGGAAGTATTTCCATGACAGTGTTGTTTCAGATTCTGTAACACATGTTCACATACAGGTATGTATGGATACATATACACATGTGTACATGTGCATGTGTATCAAAATGCAAAACACATTTCTTACACTGAGTATGTTAGAAAAATCCAAAAGCCACTGTTTTATATACACTAAAAATGCAAAAAATACTATATGTTTACAGATCCCATATATGTGTGGGGGTGATAAATACCAGTGAGGATAGTGGTTATCACTGGAATGGGCAGGAAGAGGAAGACATGGGGTCTGGGTGTGAAGATTTTGCTCCATCTACATTGATGCAAGTTTTATTCACGTTGTTGCAAATGGCAAGATTTCCTTCTTACTCTTTACTGAATAATATTCCATATATATATATATATATATATACACCACATCTTTTTTATCCATTTGTTTGTAGATGGTCACTTAGGTTGTTTCCATATTTTGGCTATTGTGACTAATGTTGTAATAAACAAGGAGTGGAGGTATTTCTTTGAGAGTCTGATTTCATTTCCTTTAGATATATACCCAGAGTAGGAATGCTGGATCATGTGGTAGTCCTATCTTTAATTTTTTTTAGAAACCTCTATATTGTTTTCCATTGTAGCTGTATTGATTTATATTTCCACTAACAGTGCACAGAGTTCCCTTTACTTCACATCCTTGGCAACATGTGTTGCTTCTTATCTTTTTGATAATAGCTCTTCTAACAGGTGTGAGGTGATACTTCATTGTGGTTTAGATTTGCATTCCCCTGATGATGAGTGATATTGAGCATCTTTTCATGTACCCCATGGTCATTTGTATGTGTTCTTTGAAAAGACTGTCTATTCAGTTCCTCTATTTTTGAATTGGATTTTAATTTGCTGTGAGTTGTATGAGTTCCATATATGTTTTGGATACTAACTCCTTATCTGATATATAATTTGCAATTTGTGATATATTTTTCTTCCATTCTGTATGTTGCTTTTTCATTTTGTTGATTGCTTCTTCTGCTGTGCAGATGTGTTTTGGTTTGATGTAGTTCCATTTGTTTATTTTTGCTTTTGTTGTTTGTACTTTTGATGTCAGAGCCAAAAAATTGTTGCTAAGACCAATGTGAAGGAGCTTTTCCCTATGTTTTCTTCTAGGTGTTTTACGGTTTCAGGTATTATGTTTAAGTCTTTAGTCCATTTTGAGTTAATTTTTGTGAGTGGTACAAGGTAAGGGTCCAATCTCATTTTTCTGCATGTGATTATTCAGTTTTCCAGCACCATTTATTGAAGAGACTGTTCTTTCCCCATTGAGTATTCTTGGTTCCCTTGTCAAATATAAGCTGATTGTATATGGTAGGGTTTATTTCTGGGGTTGCAATTCTGTTCCATTGGTCTGAGAGTCTATTTTTAGGCTAGAATCATACTGTTTTGATTCCTATAGCTTTGTAATATAGTTTTGAAATCCGACTCTGGTATGTTTCCACCCTTATTATTTCTCAAGGTTACCTTTGCTATTCAGGGTCTTTGTGGTTTCAATGAATTTTAGGATTTTTTTTTTCTCTTTCTGTGAAAAACGTTTTGGAATTTTGACAGGGATTGCATTGAATCTATAGATGACTTTGGATAGTGTAGACATTTTAGCAGTATTAATTCTTCTGATCCATGTATTTAGAATAGCTTTTCTTTTTAAAAGTTTTCTCCTTAAAAAAAAAAAAAGATTTTTACTTATTTGAGAGAAAGAGTGAGAGAGAGATCACGAGCAGGAGGGAGGCATAGAGGGAGAAGCAGCCTCCCCGCTGGGCAGAGAGCCCCACATGAGGCTCAGTCCCAGGACCCTGGAATCATGAACTGAGGTGAAGGCAGACACTAAACCAACTGAGCCACCCAGGTGCCTCATAAAATATATTTTTATGTATTGGTGGATGACATTCATTTCTCATTCATGCCTAATTTCTCTGGCTAGGACTTCCAGGGCTATATTGAATATGAGTGGTGTGAGTGGGCACCTTGTCTTTCTCCTGAACTTAGAGAAAAAACTTTCAGCCTCTCACTGTTGAGTGTGATATAGGCAGTGGGCTTGTCGTTTATGACCTTTCTTATGTTGAGATAGTTTTCTTCTGTAGCCAGTTTGTTGAGAGTTTTTATCATGAAAGTATATTTTGGCAAATGCTTTTTCTGTGTGTATTGAGATGATTATATGCTTTTTATCCTTCATTCTTTTAATATGATGTATCACATTAATTGATTTGTGTATGCTGAACCAACCTTGCATCCCAGGGATAAATCCCACTTCTTCATGTTGTTGAATCCTTTAGTTGCATATTTGGATTGCATGTAAATGTTCTTATTTTCAAGAACCATATTTAAGATAAAATGGCTGTCGGTAATTGAACTGAAATCAGTTAAAGCAAAAATTACCTAAAAATTATTGCATCATTTTATTTTTATTTTCCCTGTCACATGTTTATTGCATTGTATCACTTATGCTCCATTTTCCTTGCTATTTGTTCCACTGAATATTGCCCAGATTTGGTACTCACAACTCCTTAGCAGGGCTGCCCTCCTAGTAAGATCTCCTACTGACTGTTTTTCTTTTTTCCCCAGTAAAAACTTACCTGCTCTATGTCCAAATCTTATAACAGGAATGTCACCCAGCTGTCCTTGTTAAAAAAAAAAAATCAGTGAGATAAACTTTTCTGGGGCTCATATGTTATAGCCCTACTGGGTTCCCAAAGGCTGCACCACTGATAGTCTGGGAACAGGGGCAGTGGGGTTTATGTTTAGGGACAAGTGAGGGGTGGTCGTGACTGGGCAGGCTTGGTCAGGGTTTGGAGATTATGAGCAGTTTACCACTTCTAGCTTCAAACCTAAGTCAAATTCCTCATCCTTTCTGGGGTGGTTAGTCCTATCTCTCCAAGGTCATCACCCGAGAGATCTGCTCCTTCAGTCCTATTTGGGAAGCTCTCCCTTTACACGGCAACATTTTGGGATCCAGGAAGAGAGATCTTCCTGTAAATCCAGATGCCATCAGGCCCTGAGGCGTTATAACTCTGTTTTTCTTTTTTCCCAGCGCGGTTCGTTGTGTAGCTAATTCTCATTGGTTATGCTGAGGTGAGGATTCTTTGGGATTTTGGAAGAAAATATCCTCACATTTTCCATTCCTTTCTTCCCAGAGACAGTTTGCTGGCAGAGTAATGGCCACCTCTCTCGGCAGCCAGATGAGAAACAGAGCTTAAGGCAGAGGCGAGAACAATGCCTATGAGGCCAGCACCATTCCTTGGTCTTTTTTTTTTTTTTTTAAGTCTAGGAAAATGCAAAACTTAAAAAGGACCTAATCTCTGCCCTTTGGGAAGAGAAGACTGTGGCTGACATGTCAGATGCCACGTTTGTCTTTCCTCCTGGGACAAGGATGCTCGCTATCCACATCACAAACCCTGGCCTGGGTGTCTGATGGGGGAGGCGGCACATTTGAGTGCTCTGAGGCGCAGTGCCCTGCCTCCTTCTCACCAAAGACAGACTTACCCAGGCCCTGGCACCAAGGATCTCTGAGAATTGCCCTTATTGTAGTGACAGCCCCATCTTCCAGTCTGAGGCTACCCAGCACACAGGTGTTATGCCCCTAGCCACGGTCCCCAAATCACTCCTTGGTGCTGCTTCCCACTGAAGTCAACTCTGATGCCAGAGGGACAGTCCTCCCCTCACAGGGCTTCTGAAGGGCATTAACCCATGCTGCCTCACACGGGATCTCTCACTTTCCATTGTGCTTAAGGAATTGCTCTAAGTTTTGATGAAAACAATAAAGATGGTATGTGTACACTATTACAATAAAAAAGCATACAATGTTCCAGAAAACCAACAATGAAAAGCTCCTGTCTCTCAGGCCGCCCACCCCAAGCCCTGCTTCCAGAGGTAACCACTCATAATTGTGGCTTTGTTTCTTTTTTAAATGTAGTTTTTATATTATTTTATTTTATCATGGTTTAACGAGTGAACTAGTCCTACAAGGCTTGTTATTAAAACAGCAGTACCAGTTTCTTTTTGAGATGATGAAAATGATCTAAAATTAGAATGTGGTGATGGTTGCACAACTCTGTAAATACCCTGAAACCCACTGAATTGTGTGCTTTCAGTGGAAGAACTTTATGGCATGTAAATCATATCTCAATAAAGCTGTTAAGAAAAAGAAGGACAATAAATACTTCCAACAAAACAGTCTCCTGACCGCCCGTGCCCCCCAGCTTTCCCCTCTTCACAGAGGCAACCGCTTTCAATTAGTGTGATCTTTTCGTCCACATTTCTAAACGAATTTGCTTGTGATGCTATTTCTCGATTGTTTGGTTTTAGTCATTTACTATTGACTTCATGTTAAAAAAAATATGAGGTTTTAACATTCTTTCATATCGTCTACCCTGGCCCCCCGCTATATCAAATGCACACTTCCCATCCCCCATCTTTCTAGTGCAGTGTTATTAATATTTTGGTTAGCTCAGTGTTCTGTGTATGAGAACAAACACTCCATTGGCAGCCGCTCAGTTGTGTGACATGGAGGAAGACTTCCCAGGGTGTCACTGATTCTTAGTTTGTCAGCCTCCTATTTTTCCTCTTCCCTCACTCCTGCTTCCAGTTCCTGGTATCGCAGATTTCCAGATCTTTTGTGGTATCCATAGTGTAAATTGTTGTGGGACTCTCTCTATGTTGTGGTTTTGGAATACAGTTATTATTATTATTATTTTTTGAGAGGATCTGTAGGTCATTTATTGTGCATCCATCTGCTGTCCAATTTCTGAAATTTTGTCACAGTTTTCTCATCACCCATTCCCTTGTATTAAAATCAAATTTATTGAGATACAATTAATATTCCATACAACTCCTCCATTTAAATCGTATGGTTCAATAGATTTAGTATATTCACAGAGTTGTGCATCCATCATTTCAATTTATTTTACACTTCAATTAATTTTTCTTTGTGTGTTTATGCCTTAAAACTTTCCTTTCTTTCTTTCTTTCTTTTTTTTTTTTTTACTGTATCTGTAGTGGCGTTTCAGGCGCTAGTAAAGGCTAACACGTGTATTCAATGTGTCATATTTCATCAGAGCTTCTACTTAATATCTACTTACTGCTTGATTTATTAAATGTAGACATTATTTAACGGCAATAATAGATGAAGGTTGAACTCAGTGATATAGTACTATTTTTAGTTCCTTCATTAACTATCCTTATAATTTTAAAGACTTTGGTCACCTTTTTATTTCTTGTTCTGTCAACTAGACAGCATCTCTTCTCTCTCTCTTTTTAAAATTTATTTATTTATTGAGATACAGATAGAAAGAGAGCATGTGACTGGGGGGAGGATCAGAAGGAGAAGGAGAGAGAGAATCTTAAGCAGACTCCTCACTGAGCACAGAGCCTGAGAAGGGGCTTGATCTCTAGACCCTGATATCATGATCTCAGTCTAAAGTCAGAGACAGACACTCAACTGACTGAGCCACCCAGGCACCCACTGACTTCTCTTCTTTTTCATATACATCTCTCTTTCACTTATATCTCCTTCACCTAAATCTCTTGTCATCTGTAATTTTCCCTCTGCATTTTTTTCCCTTTCCATTTTTAAGGCTAATACAGTCATAACTATAGCCAGTATTAATTTTTTATGCTTTGCCTATATATTGATCCAAAAGTTAAAGTCAATAATAAACATTGTTTATATTACAAATATGCACATACTTTCATTGCATTTGCAACTAGAGCTTTTTTTTTTTTTTTTTTGCTCAGTTTTAATTTTTTCCTGGAATTTTCAATTGACTTTCTTTTCTTCTTGCATTGTCTTCCTGAGTTACAAGCTTCAGTTCTTCTAATTAACCAAGAATGGTATCATATCTAGAATCCACCTTTCTCCTTGATTTTCATTCTCTGAGGGGCCACTGCTCTCTTGTTCCAATCTAGACTGATTCCTTTCTCACTGTGCTGAATAATTTTTATCCTGGATCCTTAACCATCTAGGTTGACTCTCATTTCCAGGATCATGTGGATCTTCTCTTGTTTTACTTTCTTTTTTCTTTCTTTCTACTTCTTTTCCTTTTTTTTTTTTTTTTTTTTTTTTCTGGAGCACATCCTCAAGTATATTAATAAAAAGGTGGTGGGGTGCCTGGGTGGCTCAGTGGGTTAAGCCTCTGCCTTCAGCTCAGGTCATGATCTCAGGGTCCTGGGATCAAGCTCCGCCTTGGGCTCTCTGCTCGGCAGGGAGCCTGCTTCCTCCTTTCTCTCTGCCTGCCTCTCTGCCTACTTGTGATTTCTCTCTCTGTGTGTCAAATAAATAAAAAATCTAAAAAAAAAGGTGGTAAAGTTTTCTTTCCCTGAAGGTCTCAAAATATCTTAATTTTATAATTCAGTGATAGTTTGGCAGGGTATATAATTCTATGTTGAAATTAAATTTTTCTCAGAAATCTGAAGGCTTTGTTCCAGTGTTTTCTAGAATCCCATATCTGTGATGTACTTTTTGATACCAATCTGGTTCCTGTTCCACTGTCGACAATTTTTTTCCTTTCTGGAGCTCTTAGGATTATTATTTTTTTCCTTGGGGGTTTTGAAATTTCATAACATGTATCTTTGTCTCTTTTCCTCTCTTTCCTTTTTTGCAGTGCATTTAGTTGACCCTTCAATCTAAAGATTCTTCAATTCTGGGATATTGGGGTATCCTTGAACTCTGGGAGACTGAAGTACTATTTTAAAAATAATTCTTCAGGGGTGCTTGGTTGGCTCTGTTGATTAGGCAGCTGCCTTTGGCTCAGGTCGTGATCTCAGGGTCCTGAGATTGAGCCCCGTATTAGGCTCCTTGCTCAGTAGGAAGTCTGCTTCTCCCTCTGCCTCTTTTTCTTGCTCATGCTCTCTCTCTCAAATAAATAAATAAAAATTAAAAAAAAATTTAAAAATAATTCTCTATCTGGAATATTAGGGTACTATTTTAAAAATAATTCCACCCTTTCTCTGTTTTCTATACTCTCCCTTTTTCCCCCTGGGTCTTCTGTAGGTCAGATGGATTGATCCTCTATGTCTTTTGTCTTTTTTTCTTTTATTTAACATTTTCCTTTACTTTTATTCTCTTTGCTAGGAAATTTTCTTAACTTTATTTTTTAATCATTCTAATGATTTTTAAATTTCTTCTTTTCTTTATACAGGGTATCTTATTATTTTATGTGATGCTGTCACAAATCTCACTGAGGATCCTAATCAGAGATCTTCTTGTCTCTGAATTACCCATTTCTTAATGTTTATATTGGCCTTTCTCTTTCACGGTGTAGGTAGATTTCTCTCTCTCTCTCTCTTTTAAAGATTTTATTTATTTACTCATGAGAGGCAGTGAGAGAGAGAGGGAGGCAGAGGCAAAGGGAGAAGCAGGTTCCCCATGAACAGGGAGCCCAATGCAGGACTTGATTTCAGGACCCTGAGATCATGACCTGAGCTGAAGGCAGATGCTTAATGGACTGAGCCACCCAGGCACCCTGGTAGGCTTCTCTTAAAAGTCTAGTGAGGTTTTAGTTATATTCAAAGGTGAGGCAATAGAAGATGTCTACATGTGGGGGAGGAGCTTTTCAACTGGCAGGCTTTATTTTAAGGAAGGACAATGGGCAGGAAGTTGGATCTTACCAAGGAGATGCCAAATGCCCTACTGTGGCCACCCTTGTTTTCCCCAGTTTGTCTACTCTTAAGAGGGAAAACCCCTCTGTTTTGTTTGTCTGGAGTAGAGAGAGGGTGATTAGAGAATACCATTCTGCTAGGAGTTCTGTACAAGGTAGGGGACCACTCTTCTGTATACAGACTTTCTATTAATCTCCTCGTTTTCAACCCTTCATCTTACTCCCATTCTCTAACACCTGGCATTTCTGGGTCGGGAGCCTCTCTGGGAATATCCAGGGTAGGGGTCTCCCTCTTCAGCTGTGGCCTCTCCATGAGTCCTGTAGGCTGTAGCATCCTTCTTCCTGTTTCATGCCTTATCAGCTCATTATGTATTATTTTCTGTCTTTCAGAAATGTATTGGACCCCATTGTCCAATGGTGTGACATGATCAGTGTTGTGTTTTAGAGGCATAACTCTGGAGCCCCTGCTTGGAAGGCCAAAGTCAGGGAACCTGAGAGCAAAGTAGGGGATGGTTGCACAATGTATTAGGAAATGGATGATGGCTCCTGAAGTTAGAAGGGAAATGGGACTACAATGGAAGAGGTTATTATTTATTCCAGGGGCAAAAATCAACAGAACTTGGTCACTAACTAGATGTGGCAGCAAGGAGAAGGTAGGGTCAGGATTAGGCGACTGAGCCACTGGTGTTCAAGATAAGCATGCTTTGGAGATGGGAGAGAAAGAGGTATGCCATGGAGACGACTGTACAATATCCAGGTAGTCATGTCCCAGGAGTGGTTGGAAGGATGGATCTGGAATGCAGGGGAGACATCTGTGTTGACGGTACAGAGTTAGGAGTCATAATTCATAAGGAAAATTGAAATCATGGAATGGATATGAAGAGAATACGTGGTATGAAGAAAGCCAAGGTCAGAGTCTGGGGAAGCATCATAATTTGTGAGGACTGTGCCTAAAAAGTTGGTGGATGACATCCTTAAGAAACGGTGGAGGGGTGTGAGGTAGAGGGAGAAGTGAGGAAGATTCCAGTACTACTTCTGGGCAGCTTTGGTGTGTGGGGCCGGGGCTGTGAGGGAGGTGGCCTCAGGGAAGAGCCGGATCTCCACAGGGCAGGGGGAGGAGGCCAGTGGTGAAGCAGGACTCAAGAGAGATTTTTCCAGAAATGAGGACTCCAGGGGGAACAGAAGAAAGGGAGGATAACATTTAGAAATGTTGGGGTGGGAAGAGGCCACTTGACTGAGTTCAGTGACCGAGGGCACCACAGCGTGGGGCAGGGGTGGGGTAAGGGAGGGTTGGGAACCATTCCAAATTGGCCTCTGTTCTCTGAGCTATTTCCAGCCTCTAGTCTGCTTAGGTGGCTGCCTGTTGCTGCCTTTATAGAGCTGCAGCATGGGACTGGAGTCCCTAAAGTGCTGATGTGTAGAACCACTGTGTACATCTACATCCACATAGTTGGCTTCCCCCTGACCCCAGGACAGATGTGGAAAACAGTAAGTGTGGCCAGCCAAAGTAAGCAGAGAGCTTTACAAATCTCAGTCTCCTTTGTTTTAACTGGAATGTCGGGACCCAGCTTCACTCCTTCAGTCTGTTCCAGTCCAAAGGAAAATGGGCCATCTCTCATCTCACATTTTTGAGCAGAGCGTGACAACTGCATGACACATGCCTGATTGGCTAGGCTGGGCCACCACACATCCCAGTGCCCGGTCACTCCCGAGGAGGCCTCCTTCCAGACTCCATGCAGGTGTCTTGATTGGTTTGAGGGTCTTTTGAACTTCTCACAACAGCCCATCTAGTAGATATTATATTGGTTTTGTTTGCAACTAGAAAAAAAGGAAACTTAGGATCACATAAATACTAAGTGGGAGAAGTAGGATTTATCTTATTAAACTTTTATTATGAAATATTTCAGACAAACAGGAACATTCCAAGCATACCATAGGATAGCTCTATAAGACTTTAACCTTAAGCCATCTCGGCATCAGATTTTTTTTAAAGATTTTATTTATTTGACAGATAGAGATCACAAGTAGGCAGAGGCAGAGAGAGAGAGGAGGAAGCAGGCTCCCCGCCAAGCAGAGAGCCCGACGTGGGGCTCGATCCCAGGACCCCGGGATCATGACCTGAGCTGAAGGCAGAGGCTTTAACTCACTGAGCCACCCAGGCACCTTCGGCATCAGATTTTTATTTTTATTTTTTATTTTATCTTTTTAAAAGATTTTATTTATTTATTTAACACAGAGAGAGAGAGAGAGAGAGAGAGAGAGAGAGAGATCACAAGTAGATGGAGAGAGAGAGGAGGAAGCAGGCTCCCCGCCGAGCAGAGAGCCCAAGGTGGGGCTCGATCCCAGGACCCCTGAGATCATGACCTGAGCTGAAGGCAGAGACTTAACCCACTGAGCCACCCAGGTGCCCCAGTGGCATCAGATTTTTTTTTTTTTAAGGTTTTATTTATTTATTTGACAGACAGAGATCACAAGTAGGCAGAGAGGCAGGCAAAGAGAGAGGAGGAAGCAGGCTCCCCGCTGAGCAGAGAGCCCGACGTGGGGCTCGATCCCAGGACCCTGGGATCATGACCTGAGCCGAAGGCAGAGGCTTTAACCCACTGAGCCACCCAGGTGCCCCGGCATCAGATTTTTAAAAGAAAATATGAACAAATCCAGTTGAAGCTCTCTGTGTCTCCCTTGCTGATGTTTTTTCTTCTCCCTCTCTTTATAGGTAACTACTATTTGAAGTTGGTGTTTATTATTACCTTGCAAATATTTATATTTTTTATTATATATACTATATTAAAACAATCCATGGTATTACAAGTGTTTCAAGAATGGTATCAAAGTCTGTTTTTTTTTTTCTTCCTGGATTGTATTGGAGTGCTTTTAATATATCCATTGGAGATTGTAGGTGGTTAATTTCAGCTTTCATTGAGCAATCAGCTATTGTCAGATCTGACATGAAGGGAGCATAGGCTCTGAAAGTTCAGTGTTTCACAATTCCCTTTCAGCCCTGTTAAGTCAGAGTTCTAACTCCTTAGCTCCCTAATTTTGATGTTTAAGTCAATTTCCTAGTTCCTTAGATAATATTACAGGCTTTATTATTGGTAGCTTTTTTTGCTCAACCATTTCTTGCCAAACCATTCAGTGTAATCAATAAAACATGAACAACATTTTCCACAGTGCAGAGGTGGGTGTGGAAGGTGGGGGAAAATATGGATCAACTCAGAAGTCAGAGGACATAGGATTATCAGAATCATCTCAACAGTGTTGCATCAAGGCTCCTGTTTTTTTTTTTTTTTAATTTTTAAATGAAAAAAATTTTTATTTAAGCACTCTTTACACCCAGCTTGGGGCTCGAACTCACAACCCTGAGATCAAGAGTCGCATGCCTCTGGCTGCCTGAGCCAGCCCGGTGCTCCTCAGGGTTCTTTATACTCCTATTTCTTCTCGATGAGTTTCTTCCTTCTGGCAGAAAGAACTCTTCTAATATTGAATCCTCCAGGAAGTGGAATGTTTGAGTTTTACTGAAGGTTTTTTCCTCATGTTTTGTCTGATATTTTCCATGAATCAAAGAAAATGAAATAAAAAAAAATCACAGCCATCATCATCAGTGATGAGCTCTTCAGCTTCTAGAACAGTGATGTACAGTGTTTTCTGTAGAATTCCAGAATGTCCAGAATTTTCTGCAATGTTGGAAATGTTCTATATCTATGCTGCCCAGTACAGTAGCTAGCAGTCAGTAGTCACATGTGGCCATTGAGCACTTGAAAAGTAGCTAGTGTGATGAAGAACTGAATTTTAAATTTTCTTTCATTTTTTAAAAATAATTTCTTTTTTCCTTTTTTCTCTCTGTCACTTCACAAAAATAATTTAAATTAGAATAGCCCCATGGGTCTAATGATTACTGTACTAGACAGTAAAGTTCTAGAGGATTTAGACCAATATGTGTTGGGAGAGTTTCAACCAGTCTTAATAAATCAAATGAGTTCATATTACATTGCAATTGATTTATTTGCTTTTTCGTTTCTGAAATCTGAAGTTAATACAAGACATTGGGTAGTTTGGAAACTATTGCACAGACTGTTGTTTCTTCAAGCACTTCTGTTAATCTGTCGTTCGTAGTCAGCATATCTTTGTGATTTTGTTGTTGTTCATAAGCACCAGGTATCGGTGGCACATCTGCCTGCAGTCCTCACTGGCTCTTGCCTCTTAGCTCATTCAGCCCATGTCATTCTCCAGCGTCACTGAGGCTGACTCGGTTCTTAGTTTCCCTCCATTCTGGCACAGCCTGACTCTGGGAGATGGGCAAGACTGGAGACCAGGACTGGGCCTACTTCCAGTCTTGGTTTTGGACCCTGTCCAATCAGCTTTCATTTCTTTAACTTTTATTTTGAAATAATTTTAGATTTACAGAAATGTTCCAAATATACAATGGTGCAAAGAATCCTGGAGTGTGTTGGTTACCCAGATTCCCATGCGTTCACGTGGTTAATACTTTACCACTTTTGTTGTATTCTCTCCTCCCCTTCTATATGCCTGTGTCTATGTCTATATCTGTATCTGTATTTATATCTATTATCTCTCACTCTGTACATCTACATGTCTATATAGATGTGTATATCTATCTTTTTTTTTTTTTTTTAAGATTTTACTTATTTATTTGAGAGAGAGAGCAGAGTGAGAGAGAGAGCACAAGTGGGGGCTGCGGAAGGGGCAGAGGGAGAGGGAGAAGCTGACTCCCTGGCAATCAGGGAGCCTGACTCAGGGCTCCATTCCAGGACTTTGGGATCATGACCGGAGCCAAAGGCAGAAATAAACTGACTGATACCCAGGTGCCCCAGGAAGATTTTTTTTTTTTTTAAATCTACATCCAATGTGATGCTCAAACTCACAACTTTGAGGTCAAGAGTCACTTGCTCTACCAGCTGAGCCAGCCAGGCCCACCTAGGGAAGCTTTTTAAGTTAATCAATCAATCTATCTATCATCTTTAATTTATCTTTATTGTACATCTATGTTCCAGTGTTATCTTGCACTTGTACTTTTTTGGTGTACCAATCCTGGAATTAGTCATTTTTTTCAAGGACCAGCCTTCATTTTGATGATCACATGTTTGTTGAGTGAACAGGAGACAAAAGCCAACATAAGAAGCTGGGACCCTAAAAGGCATAGAGTATGAATGAACGAGAAAATACTCTGACTTACAGTTAGTAATAGCAAGGAAGACCTTGCTTGTCCCTGTTGGGTTAAGGGAGAAAATTTTTTCTTGAAAATTCTTAACCACAGGCTGGCACTAACTCAAGTTTGTAACCCAAATTTACACTACCTGCATGATTCTAAATACCTTTAGGTTAGCATTTATTTTAAAACAGTTCTGGATTGGCAATGATTCCAGATTTTTAGAAGAAGCAAACATAAGTTTTCTTTGGAGAAATGCAATCACAACACAAACCTCAGAGTTTTCCATGAATAAAGTTCTGAGGAATGTGGGCTCAGAGTCAAAGTCAAAAAGCATTTAAGGAGAACAAGGCACTATATGCAAAAGTCAGCAGGAACAACAAACCACAGAATCAGGCCAACAAAGCTTTTAGATATGGGAATTATTGGATACAAAATAAAAATTAAGCATGTTTAATATATTTAAAGAAAGAAAAGTGATTCAAAATTTAAGGTACAGTACCTATGAAAGATAAACAGGCATATTTGAAAGCCAACCAAGAATAACTTTTAATAAAATACAAACATAAAAACTGAAATTAAAAAAAACTCAACTGATGATTTAAATATATTAAACATGCTTAATTTATATTTATGGAAAACATGAAGCCACCCCACTGATTCCTTTCTGTGAGCCACTCAAATCAGTCAGAATGTGAACATCTGTGTCCTTCAATAGGTGAATGGATAAACATCCAGACAATGGAGTATTACTCAGCAAGAAAAAGATGAGCTATCAAACAACGAAAAGACTTGGAAGAAACTTAAATGTGTATTGCAAAGTGAAAGAAGCCAATCTAAAAAGTCTACACACTACATGATTCCAGCTCTAAGGTATTCTGGAAAAGCAAGACTATGGAGACCATAAAAATATCAGAGGTTTCTGGGGGTCCAAGAGGAGAGATGAGGTGGAAGGAGGAGGTGAAGCACAAGGGATTTTTAGGGTCTCAGAACTATTCTGCATGAAACTGGATGATCCGGAGTGCACACATGTGCATTTGCAACCCAAAGAGCGGCCTGTGGTGTAAACTGTAGACTTTAGTGTCAGTTATAACAAATGTACCACACTAATGCAAGATGTTCATAATCGGGAGAACTGTGTGCGGAGAAGAGGGGATGTAGGGGAACTCTCCACATTATCTGGTGAGTTTTCCTGTAAACCTAAAACTATTCTTAAAAAATAAAATCTATTCATTTCAAAAAAAAAGGAGAAAAGGAACATTACCAGTAGTTCAGACTGAAGCAAGCCGAGGTGAGGAGATCTCCTTACCGTGGACTGAACAAAGCCCTTTCAGGCAGTTGTGAAATCTCAGAACATTAATCTACAAATAAACAGCTGCTTCAGTGACTGATACATTAATGGGGATCACAACAGCTTGACTGCTGATTCTGGATTCTTGCTGTTTCCTCAATGAGCCACAACAAAACTGTTGAGTTTCACTCTATGCATTTGTAGAAGGGCAGGGAGTCTGGTCCTGAGACAGGACATTTGATAAACAAACGAGGCAAATTGGAGCTGATCCTTCTGGTGACTGCCAGTGCTGGCGCCTTTTTTTCCTTCTGGCACCTGCCTAAGTTCCTGGCATCTACTCTTATTTTTCCTCCCAGGCCAACTGCAAAAAAGGGACTTGACCTCAGCTGACATAGAATGTGGAAGAATGGGTATGCATTGAAAAGCAATCCAGGGAGCTGACGAAGTTAATGAATTTTTATAGGAATTCATTCAATACCACCCAGTGAGAGACCATGCTTTGAATATTTGCTCAAAGGCAATGGGGAAATGAGGACTTGCTTATTACCTCTGGTTCTTGAAAGAAAACATTGTCTCAGATACAGCTTCCATTTCCATTGTTGATTTGCTTAAACATTTAGATGTGTGGAGATTCTTCACTGACGTGTTTGTCCATTTAACTAGCATTGGTTAACTACTGTATGACAGACACCAAATGTATAGAATTGACTAGAGAGGCTACACCAATGTATGTTTGCTGTAGTGCCCGAGTGTGGGGGTGAGAGATCCCTTTTTATTTTCCTTCTTACTCTTGCCTTGGCAACTCCTGCCCTTCCATTTTTCTCTACCCTTTTCTTGCTTTTTCCTGGGAGTTGAGACCTATCTGATTGGTAAGATTATTAGAACCTTCCATTCACAGACAGTGCTACTACGGGGCACAGTCACTATTAATTTGAAGTACTTTTCTTGTGTTCTCTTTTCTTGAATCCATCTGAAATCTGTTTTTCTTTGCAGCAGAGATAGGAATTTCACCTCATTTCCCCCCAACTAGATAGCCCCTTATTAAAGAATTAGTCCTTGGATATTCCACTGTTATCATAAACTAAACTTCCATATATCATAAAATTGTTCTGTTGTATTACCATATACTGGCTATGTTGTCCATTTTCTTTTCTAATTAAAACTTAGAATCTGCATTTGAAATTATTTAAAAATCTTTCTAGATTTTTTAATTGGTCCTCATTTGAATTTGTAGATTATTTGTGAGAGAACCAACATTTCTTCAGTATTAAATTTTCCCATTCAGGAATGTAGTACCAATCTCCCTCTAATGAGGATAGTTCATAAAATTTTATAGTTGTCTTCCTATAGGTTTTGTACATTTTTTGGGGGTAAGTCTAATTCTTCTTAATGTACATATACAATTTATATATAAAATATAAGTAATATGATTGCATATAATTTAGAAATATTTTCAAAATAAATAAACGTGTAATTTATATTTTTTTCTATTCTGAGTGTGTAGTTTTCAACTTGCTCATGGTTATTGATGGTGCTGATGGTGTACCTGGCCAGATCATTGGCCTCTTACTAGTTGTAAAAGTTTTAAGGTGATTCTCATGGAATTTTTAGGTAGGCAATGATACTGTCTGAAAACAATGACAATTTTTTTTCTTCCTGATATTTACAGTTGCTTTGTAATTTTGTGTTATTGCGCTGGCTAGAACCAAAGGTGAACAAGAATGGTGATGGCTAGAATCCTTTTTTGTTTTTTATTTTAAAGAGAATACTCCTAGTGTTACAGGGTCTCTCAGTTCTTATCCCAGATGCACCAAAGAATTGGAGATCTGAGACCAGAATAGGTGGATAGAGTTTATGGAGTAGATTAGTAAAGTATACTTTCAAGAGTAAAAGCAGGCCACTGAGGGGAAGAGGAGGGGCATCGGGAAGCTCCTCCTTTTAAGCTTGCTTTGTGTACATGTAAATTTAGCCTTGATTGACATTTTGGATTGACAGCTGGTGGTTATATAACATTTTGGTTTCTAAGCTGTGCCTCCCCATGATGCATTCTGTTATAATTGTATTTATTTATGTGTTGTATACTTATGAGTGCTGAATAAGCTTTTGTTTGTGACCTTAAAAGTAAGGACTATAGCGCAAGTTGCGCCTTTTGTAGGCATGTTCACAAGGACGTCTCTTTATGGGTTTTGAGCCAGCTCTGTATATTTTGACATAAAGTAAAACATTTTTGTGGGGTTTTGGTGGATACCTTTTATCAGGTGAAGAAAGCTCCCCCCCCATTCCTAACTTGCTAAGGAAAGTAAAAGCATTTAAAATTAATTACCAGTTACTATATCCTGGACATAGTGCTGGACAGGATCTCTCCTTGTTTTTACTAATGGTTCAAGAAGAAATAAGTTATCTTTATCTTTTAAGAATTTTATCTTAATAATTATCTTTTTTTTAAAAAGATTTTATTTATTTATTTGACAGACAGAGATCACAAGTAGGCAGAGAGGCAGGCAGAGAGAGGAGGAAGCAGTCTCCCTGCTGAGCAAAGAGCCCGATGCGGGGCTTGATCCCAGGACTCTGGGATCACAACCTGAGCAGAACGCAGAGGCTTTAACCCACTGAGCCACCCAGGCGCCCAATAATTATCTTTATTTTTAAAACAAATATTGAAAAGGCTATAAAAACATTGAGCTAAGCATTAAAATCAACAGTCTGAGCAGGTAACAGATTAAGTGGGCAGGGCCCGCTCAGGGAGTGCATTTGCTTCGGTAACTTTGGTGGGGCCCACAAGGAGTGGGCTAGAATCAAATCCTCCTGGACCTCTGCAGGTCTTATTCCTCATAGCAGTGATTACATCACTGGAAGAGATACAAATGTAAATGAGTCTGAAAGTCTGTTGAGCAAAAGCAGGGCAATCGAACATGTGTTACCCAGACACTGACGATGTGTCTGTGTGAGCACTGGGAGGCGATCACTACACCCAGCTCTGCACAGAGAGGAGAGAAGGCAGTCAGCTGAGGCATCAGAAAGGAATATTCGTAGCAAAAACTTAAATGCCTGTTTGAAGCAGGAAAGAAAATTAATGTTCCTAAAGAGATGACTTGAGCCCACCTCTTACCTTCCCTTCTCCTGTTGTCATCGCTTCTACTCTTTGGATCCTGACTTTTGAATCCCTGGGCCACATGGGCAGAGACAGAAGCTGCTTCCTATTGGAATCCACCCCAGCTAGGGAGAAACCTGTTACTGCAATTTCAGGTGCACGTCAGAGCTTTTGCATCCCCTTATCTACGAACCACTTTTGGCATTCTTGTGGAATATTTATCTGTTTCTACAAGAGCTTGGTTGGAAATGCAGATTGTCATTAATTTCAAGTAGGTTTCACAGAATCTATAGGTGTCCAGTAAATACTTTTCAAATGTAAAACTAAGCAAAAAGACAGGCGCTCTGTCTCCTACAGAGTTGGGGTGCGGCTCACAGGGAAGGGAAAGTTAAAGTGCTCGTATTTAAAAAAAATGTGAAGAGAGATGGCTGTACGTTTTCAGTGGTTCTTGGGGATGCATTTTTGAAAGCGGTTAGTAATGGGTGGCTGAGGGGTCTCTTGCCTTAAGACTTCCCTTTCAGAAGAAAATGAATGTTTTCTGGGCTCTTAGCACTCATACCCAACATTTCTTTACTTTTAAAATGTTTTGCTAGCATGCAAACCACTTCACTACACAAAGGAAAATGTCTTTTATGAGTTGCTTTTATTTTAATGTTTATAAGCAACTAGTAACTAAAGATGCCCATTAAGGTACTGAATGTGCACAATTAATTGAACATCTTTTTAAATTTATGATCTATTTTATTTTAGAGAGAGTGCATGCGTGCACATGCCTGTGTGTGGGAGAGGGTTAGAGGGAGTCACAAAGGGAGAGAGAATCCAGCAAACTCCCCGCTGAAGGGGAGCCCAAAGGGGTAGGGGTGGGGAGCTTGATCCCAGCTTGAGCTCATGACCTGAGTGGAAACCAAGAGTCATATGCTTTACTGACTGAACCCCCCAGGAGCCCCTAACTGAACATCTTTTAACAGAATTTTGTTTTGAGCTCTTAAGTGACTTAGGCAGAATTTTGTTAGCTGTTGGTGTTGCCTTTTAAGTACACTGTGAAATGATATTTAAAAGTAAATAAAGGAGATGCTGCACAGTTTCGAATTACAGAAATTAAAATGTCCCACTTTCAGTAGAGAAGGAAGAATTTATATAATTGACCATTTGGATGTTGAATAAAAAGGAGAGGCAGTTACACCTAGTGGCTTCTGATTTGTTTAGATATAAATTTTATGAGGACATGGTGGTTCAAACCAACATAGTATAGTTGTAATCAGAATACACCCATCTGTTTTGCATATAGCCATGCTTGGTTATTGTAAGCACTTGTTTGCAATGTATTTAGAAGGCCAAAATGTTATATTGGTGGTTGTACACTTAAGTCAGACTCCAGAGAAACACATTTATCTGAGGGCATAAAATTTGGATTTAATGATGGAAAACTGTAGATCTCCTGCTTAAATTCAGTCAGCACCTGATCAGTGACCTTATTTCTGTCTGTAATGGTTCCTTTCTTTGTTCAAATTAATGCATTGGAGCCTTAGGGTAGTTGAAGAGATTTCATGAGAAAGTTGGTTGGTAATATGAGCAATATGTAGGATTTAAAAATTCTTCATAAGATAAATATTTTTTCCATTTCTAGTACTTGCCTGATTTTATTTGTTACCCTTAAATTAAATACAGCTGAAGTTAATTTTGGTGTAAGGAGTGAGGTAGGGCTCCAAGTTTTCTTTTTCCTTTCAAATTGCTGGCCAGTTATCTCAAAACCATTTAATGATTAAAGAAGTAATTTAAAAATGTGCCTGTGCCCATAAAGCTATTAAAAAGTAAAATGATTGGAATTTTGGAAAAAGTGTGGCATGATTTTCTGTTCGCAGTTGGTTTTATTCCAATTAAGATGCATTCAAGGCTTAATGAAGCCTTGTTCTTAATGTTAAAGAACAAACTCAGGAACTAGGAAGACGCTCAGTTACCTACAAAAAATTTAAATGAAGGAGCTGCATTGGAACTGCAAAGAAGAATTAAATGATTTGTATCAGAATTGCAGATATAATGAAAATATTTTGAGGTGTATACAGAAGGAAGGGTATTTACTGCCTGGCTTCTTTCTTTTTATAGTTTTATTTATTTACTTATTTTTAAAATTTAAATTCAATTAATCACCATATAATGTATTATTGGCTTCAGGGGTACAGGTCTGTGATTCATCAGTCTTATATAATACCCAGTGCTCATTACAACATAAAACCTCAGTGGTTGCCTGGTGTCTTGAGCAGCTGCAAACTTCTGGAGTCCTTGCTATGCGAGTCAAATCAGTCACAGCCACAGATCTTGTGAAGGCAGCCAGATACAATCCTAACTGATCCTGTACTTTTTTTTCTGGCTGCTTCTCTGTCTCCACTTTTTACTTTATATTTTCATTTAGCTTGGTTTACTTTTTAAATTTTAAAACAGTTACTAGAAATAGAGAGTATTTTGAATGTTGGACAGCTGAAGGAAAAAAATGACAATAATGGAGACAGTAAAGAACTTAGTGGAAATAGAATAATGATTTGAGAAATACAATTTAATTTGCATAACAACATTTTATTATCATCAAGATGTTAAGCCCTTGAACAATCTACATTTTATTTTCATAACAAAGAGACGAATAGCCAGTAAAAGAGATGATTTTAGGAATTTATTATTATTTTTTTTAAAAAAGCAACTTCCAGAGTTTGTCATTGTGCAGGGTTAGCCCAGTCTCCTATAGCATGGTACAGTGATAACTGATTTTTTATAACAATGACTCACTGGAGATCCATAACTGTCTTCTGAATTATCACGGAAAGAAGAAAGGACTAGTAGAAGAGTTTAATGTTAAGTGTATTTAAAAAAATCATATTCTAATTCTTTTAAGTTGGTTATCCAAGTACAATAATATAATAGAGCTCAGATAACTAGAAAAGTTAATTGACTAGAATACCCCATTCTCATCTGGTGTGCATTAACAGGCTTTTCACTGCATATATCTTTATATAGTTCTCAAGCTAATTCAACCCATTTTACACAGCATTAATTGTTTTTATTGAGTTGGCATTGGGCTGAAACTTGCTTACTATCTCACGATTATTATTATTTTTTCTAGTTCTTTGGTGGATTTTTCTCATCTGACAGTGTTTGGACTCTAGTGTTTATGAGACATCAGAATCATCTTGGCCCCTTTTAGTGCTATTTACAATGAGGTGACCCATGGCCAGATATCCAAGTCTATTCACTAATTTGCCCACCTGCTCTGTTCTTGACCTTGGTCAAAGAGAGAACTTATACAGTCTCACTGGAGTATGTGCAGAGCTCCAGGCCAGAAACTGTTTGTGAGCTGGTCTTTAACGGAGAGGACCACGGAACTCAACGTTCTTATTAATGCTGTGCAAACAGGGGTCTCGTCATTTTCGTAACTATTTGTACATTTAGAAAAGCAATACAGTCATGGGAAAACCAACAAGCACAGCTTGGTAGAATAACCTGCCATGAAATATCATTGGCTTTATAATAATTTACTACAACCGTCCTTTTTATTCACACTGGATAGGAAATGCTTCCATCTAACACATGGAATACGAATATATACAACAAAAAATTGGTCTTTATTAAAAAAAACTTCACAAGGACAATAACATGGGGGTTGAAAATATAATTTTGTGCAGTTTCCTGATGACAATCATATGTCTGCTGCCTTTTACAGGGAATGATACAAGTACTGATAGATTTATAAGTCAAAGAATTTTGTCTGTAAGAGCCTACTATTGCCTTATTTGTATAGTCTAGAAGTTTCACCTTCTCAAATGTAAATTCTGAATGACTAGGGATGACATGATGAGTCCGTTTTAAGGACAAACCCTGCTAATCCTCTTGGAAATCAGCACATCTTTGCAGTTCCCTATTCATCCGAAAGTTCACCAAGACGTTGTGGAAACTGCACAGGGCTTCTCATTAATGTGCCCCTGAGATCCTGAATGGTGCCCGCCATCTTGTACAATGTCTGTATCTTGGCTTGAACTTTCTTATGGCCGCAGTGAGTCAGGCGGCAGTGGTGTGGGGTGGACTGTTCTGTACTGCCCGCAGTCAAAACAGTTGCCATGGGCTCAACGTCTCTATGCTGTGAGCCTGGGGAGCCCATTCTCCTATGGAATGGTTTGCCGGAGACCAGCAATGTCACTGTAGGCGACTGAGACATTGCGGCCCCTGGTTCATGAGGGACTATACTAAAGAAGCCTCGTGTTGTAAGAATAGACAATACAGGCCAGGTTGAGGGGATGGCAAAGGGAGGTTGCTTTCCTAAGTCCTGGAAACCATCTCTGACTTTAGCTCTATGAGAAGGCTGGGCATTTGGAAGTGGCAGGCTGGGAGAAAGGCTGGGTCTGAGGTACACTTAGAGATGTGTCAGTTTGGCATTGGCGCTGTGGATTTAGTGCATGTGGTCCCCCACTAAGGCACTGCCGAGATCTGTGTTCCCCTGACTGTACCTTTTATGCCCAAGGATTCCCCATTCCTCTGAGCAATTCCTGTTTGTTTCTGCTTTCTAAAGTAGGGATGGAAAATAGGGCTCATCTCTCTCTCAAATTCTGACTGGATTAATGGTGGCTCCTTGAACTTGTGGTGTGAGGATTGTGAAGAAATTGTTGGGCTTCATGGATAGTGCTATGATTGATGAACAATGTCTGCCATGGCTACAAGAATTGGTGTTGATGGAATGCATGCCAGGTCCTTATGTTTCTGTTCTAAGTAAGATGTAAGAATCAGGCTGGTTTGATAGGTTCTTGAAGGATATTTGGAGACCATAACCCAAAGCACCAAGTTTATATTCATTTTATATTCTGCTTTGTTCCAGAAAAGATTTAAGACTTTGAGCAGTTTGGGAGAGGAATTTTAAGACCTGCAGAAAGCTGGAGGGGGAGATAATTTTGAATGGGGGTGCCGGAGGCCCTCTGTTTTCACCCTGGATGATGAAGCCCAATGTTTAGAAAGCGATTATAGGGCTTACTGATGACAACAGATTCAGAAAGACTTGGAGGAATGGGGTGGATCCCAGGCCTGGTGGGAATTTCAGGCAGAACATCTAGTATATTCCTTCTGGGTTGACAGCTTATATTTATGAGTATGTTGAAAGCCAAGGAGAAATATATTTGCATCTACACATACATGGCTTTTTTTGTGTGGTTAATTAAAGAACCTGGAGATGGTTTCCATATTATGTTATGACCATTGTCTCTCAACTCTACCTACAAATCTCTGGTATACAACTTTACCAAGAAAGAAAGAAAGGAAGGAAGGAAGGAAGGAAGGAAGGAAGGAAGGAAGGAAGGAAGGAACGAACCACGAGATTGTATGGTAGGTGCTAGTGATGCCATTTTGGGAAGATCAACTCACATTTGTCTCTGAAAAATGGGATTAGTCATTTTTTTCATATCTTAACTGATTTAAACTGAAGCCTAATCTTGATTTTTAACATGAATCATTAACAGGTTGCTCTTCAACAATGCCATTGTCTGTTGATTAGTGGACCATATCGGGCCAAAGCCAGCCACCGCTAGCTGCTCGTGGCCTGTGGGTTTTAGAAACTGTCTGATGCTCTCATCAGTACTCGCCAGTCAATGCACACACCTGATTTCACTTACACAGCAACGTGGCAACATAACTTTTTCCATCTGTAAACACCTGCTCTCTTTCTCGCTTGAAAACTGGGAGAATTGGAAAGGAAAATAAGGCGTATGTTTTTACTCCTTTGCAAATCCCAGGCAAACATGCTTTTGGAGACCTGTCTGATGTTGAGTTTCTTGCCACAATGGGGACCCCAAGCTTTTCCTAAAGTTGTAGGCAGAGTGTTTTCACCTTCTTGGGTGAAGATTCCTTGGTTCCTAGACCAAGGGTCCTGGGTCAAGTGATGGAGTTGGAGGAGGGAAGGCAGCATTTAGAAACCCAGCAGTGTTACTTCTCATCCATCCGACTATGTTTCACCCTCAGAGAAATGATTTTCTTATTGGTCTCCAAGAGACACAATCCCATTTAAGAGCATCTCAGCAGTTTCGCTGTCTCTGGAACCTTCTAGAGATGATGGCTGGCTGGCTATAATTGTGACTGTAGGTGCCTCATCATTTGTTTTCAGGCATTTCAAATTTTCTGTTTCTTCTGCTGATCACAATTGTCGATGTATTGGCATTACATACCAATTTTTAAGGTGTGTGAAGGTCAGTGGGCTTTATCACCACTCATTTCCAAAGCAGAAGCCTCCCCTAACTGGAAAGACTTATTCTAACACCACAGAGGAGCCTCCTCCCCAAAGTTTCTAAGAGCCCAGAGCATGAACTTTGGGCTCTAGACAGAAGGCCTAGGGGGAGGTCGGGAGGGGGGTGGCGCCCTGTTGGGAGGTGGAGCCTGAGGAGGAGGGGGAAGGGTGGAAGGTGGGGATGGAATTGGAGGGGTGGGAGCACTGGGGGGTGGGGGAGGGCAATGGGGAGCAGGGGGTGGGGGGGTATAAATGGGGGCAGGAGGCGGTGAGGTGGTGTGGTAGGCGTTGTTGAGAGGGTACTTGGTGGGCTGATTGTTCTTGACTCTGGTGAAGTTGATACAGCGCCCCTGGAAGAGAATCAGAGAGAAAGACATGTGAGCTGATATTTGCTGTTTACATCAGGGCAGAAGGGAGGCCCGGTGGGCAGCTTGAAAGAAACACGTAGAAAGCAGACACAATGTTTATGACAATACTTTCCTGACATATGGTAGAACTTAACAAATAAATTCCCCATTTCTTTTTTTTCTGGGCTTACTGTGTTGTAAAATTATTGGTTAAATCCATTTTCCTGGAGGCTCTCTCTCAAAGGGGAGGAAGAAGAGGGAACTGACCTTAACTGGACACGTGGGGTCAAGCTGTTTACAGAGGTCATCGGATTTCATCTCAACAGCCTTGCCAGCCAGGAACTGTTATCAAATATTCATAGTTCATAGGTGGGGAAACTGACGCTCAGAAACATTAAATGCCTTTCCCAAGACCGCTTAACCAGGAAGAGGTGGCGGTTGGTGACTGAATCCCAAAGAGGCTCCAGAACCTCTCTTCTTGCTACCACACGCTCATGTCTTCTAAGGAGGCAGGGGACTCCACATTTTTTAAACAAAGGGAACTTGTTTCAACTGCTTTTGGTGATACTCCTGGAGGCAGTAGCAGGCAGACACCATGAGCTTTTCCTGTACTGTAACTCGAGCTCAGTCAGTCTGTGATCTGTGCTGTCATGAAGGTGGCAAACCAGGGTGACTCTAAGAGGTGCTCATGCATTTGCCTCTCCCCATCAACTTCTGCCCCCTTCAGCCATTGGCGCTGAGGGGTGACTTAAGGAGGCAGCTCCCCTTCCTGCTGTGGACATACACCAGTCGATCCAGCCTCCCCCTCCATGCCCCTGCCATCCCCAAAGCTCCGTCATGAATAATTTCTCCTGCTCTTGATCTGGTTGGGGAAGTCCCGCTTCTTCCAGATGCTGCTGCACCTGTTCAGACATGCTTAGGTTCTTAAGAGTTAGAGCCTGGGGATATTTCATTGCAAAGCAGACATCTGCCCTGAATTCTGATTCCCTAGCCTCCCCTTGCTGCCCTCCTTCCTGGGGACCTCACTAGACAATGCAGAGCAGATACCTAGAGGCCCTATAGCAGCCTCTAGAAAGTCCAGAACCTGCAGCCAGCCCAAGTAGCCCTCTCTCCTTTGTGGTGTCACCTCTCAGCTCTCCAAAGTCAGTCCTCCCTGCCCTGCCATCCCCCTCCCCCAACGGATGACATTCTCCTTCCTGTGCCTGTGCTCCATTCACTTTTGGCATCAGACTCTCCTGCCTTGCTTGGGCAGGATGTAGACCCACCCTTGTGGGGTCCTAGCCTTCCTCCAAATGTCCTGAGCCTGCAGGACACCTTGTTGTCCCTTCTACTATGTGTCCTGGATGCCTGCAGAATCCCTGCCCCCCAAGGAGGTGGGGTGGGGGCGCATGACTTCCAGGCTGTCCTGCCCCTTTCTCTCTCTCTCCTGCTCATTCTAACCTGATACGATGCTATACTGGGGCTGGAGCTGGTGGGTGGGTTTTTCCCAGCTTCACCCTCCAGGATGGATGCCCAGCATGGGGCATCTGCCCTGGATGGGATATGTCTAGAGAGGCTGGACTTTGCCTTTACAGGCCTTTGGAGGAAGGGGTCGAGGGGGAATGAAGAGGGCGAGTTTGTGGAATTTAAGGCACAATCACCTATAGGAGATACAAGTGCATGACCTGAGACGTGGCTCGGGCCGAGAGTCATAGCAGGGACACGATGCATTGTGGGAGACAGTGGAGGCTGAGCCAACCTGGCTTCACATGCACCCACCCCACTCATCTGAGTCCTAAGTCAGTCCCTTCCTTCCCCCTCCCCCTCCCCCATCTTTCTCCAGCCTTCATGGAGCCTTTTCTTCCCTCCTTGGATTCTCTAGTTACAGTCTATGTCACACACAGAAGCCTACAAACTATAATCTCTAGTTGTTTGATTGGTGAATGCCTTGCCTCCTTGACCAGATGAGAAACTTCTGGAAGGCAGCAGCCTTGTTTTACACTCTGCTGCTCCACCATTGGCTTAGGAATTACAATGCCATATTTAGATGCCAGCACCCCATTCCTCTGAGTTTGCATTTCATGAGATTAGAACAAGGCCTAACCTTGTTAAATTCTGATTAGGGGCCAGCTAACTGCAGAAGTAAGTCCTCATCTCCTCACGGCATTGCCCAGAATTCCCAGGTCAGTCAGTGTGAAGCTCTCGCAGGTTAAACCTAAACTTTGTAACCCAGTGCTGTAAGTTCCCAGTTGTCCAAGAAGCCCTCCTTTTTTTTTTTTTTTTTAAGATTCTTTTTTTTTTATTTGAGAGAGAGGGAAGGAGAGAGAGAAGGAGCAGGGGTGGGGGAAGGACAAAGGGAGAAGGAAAGCTCCCCTCTGAGCAGGGTGCCCAATGTGGGGCTTGATCCCAGGACCCCGGGATCATGACTTGAACCGAAGGCAGACACTTAATGACTGAGCCACCCAGGCCCCCCCTAAGCAATCCTCTTACAGCTATTTAAAAAAGACAACAGGCCTAAAATGGAGTCACCTATGCTAATCCCCATGTCAGCAAATCAAGATTCAATACCTAACTTAATTGCAGTTTCAAACATTCCCAGAAGTGTAATCTTAAACCTGTCAATCTGGAATTTCCTTGCCAGCATTAGTGAGGCAATCTGCCTGAAAGGTCCCTTCTGTCCCTCAAAGAAAGATGAGGTAACCCACTCTTTCCTGTCCCTGCCCCCTTCGGCCTATAAAAGTCTCCATTTTGTACAGCTCCTTGGAGCTCCTTTCTATTTGCTAGCTGGGATATAGCCTGATTCATGAATTGTTGAGTAAAGCCAATAAGATCTTTAAATTTTATTCAGTTGAATTTTGTTTTTTAGCACAGCTTTATAAATCTAAGCCTTGGGAATAGTTTATTTATAATTCTGGATAAAGCTCTTTCCTTCAAGAATGTTAAAGTCCTAATGATTACCATCTGTGATAAATTCCTGTAATGGACGACTCAGAGTTGGGATTTACTGTACTACATATTCTGCCCTTTGTTCCTAGACAGGCCAAGTCAGATAAAGAGGCTCAAAAGATTCATTTCCTCTAAAGATGAAGGAGAATTCTGATCCTGAAGATGGAGTTGCTGGTGCCTGGGGTCAAGTCCCCATATGGCTTCAGATTTCCCTGAGGGCTGGCCATCCCACAGCTCCCTCCCTGGGGTAGGGGTTCGGGGGCTGCAGTAGAGAGAGGAGGGATGCTAATTCAGAGGACTGTTTACTGTTTCACACACTGTAATGCTAATATTTTTATCAGAGGCTATTTTGTCCAGAGACAAAATCAGGAGCTCCCAGCCTTCTTCTACCAGTACATCGGTTCATAACCCAGATTAGGATCGCCATATGTCTTCAAGAAAGTGTGAAAGGATTCCACAGAATAAAAGATGTTCTCTCACATCTGTCAGCTGTGGAGGTGGTGGATGGGAGTGAGGTGGGAGAAAGACCTCCTTAGGCCAGTCCCTCCAGCTGCTGTCATGGCCTCTTGACCAAAGCAACAGAAGGATGGGGTGGGGTGGGGAGGGAGAGAGGCAAGAAGCCCCTTTCCTGTGGTCAGTAGTAGTCCAGGGGCACTCATGTGTCTCCAGCTCCAGACCACTAGGCTATGGTTCATTGGGTACCCCAGCCCATTAGAGCTGAGCACAGCAGCCCAGAGCTCTTAGTAAGCAGCCAAGACTGGGTGGGGGCCAGCTCACTGTCTCCTCCATGCCCCCACTGCGTGACATGGGATGGAGAGAATAATGTCGCCTGCCACTTAGAGTCATTACGAGGATTAACTTAATCAATGTTGATGAATGCCTTGGAACAATGCCTACCACATGGAGTTTGTAAATGAAATGGAGTCTAGATGGAGAAACAGATGCTCAGACACAATAATGAATTTGTGTAGGGTAGGAAGGCCAGTTGGAGGTAGGATCAGGTTTTCTGACTCCTAGTTTAGTGCCTTCTAAGTGAGTGGCAGCCTAGAGCCTCCACAGTGCGCACCTGGCTTCCATAACAAAGCTGGTGTAGGACGGGGGAATGTAGCCCTGAACATGGGACCAGAGCCGTCCCCAGAGTCCACTGTCTTATGCCCTCTCTCTACCTTCCCATGGCACGAAACTCCTGTAACTGATTCCTATAGGACCTCCCACCATGCTTTGCACACACAGTTGACTATGATGCATCTACACATATTTATCGTCCTGAAGAAAGGTGCAGACTTGGCACAAACGAATCCCTGAGGTCAGTTACAGTAAGATGCAATTAGGACTTCGGGGAGGGGTGTGGCTACAAATTAAGTTCTTAAAACCTGGAACCGGAGGAGCCAACACAAACACTGTAACACTTAGACCATATAATTGGCCTAAAGATCAGTTTACACGACATCATTTTTTGCTTGTGAGAGGATAATAGAAAGGCCAGATGTTCTCAGTGTCATATATGCCAGCAAATCTGCACCAGTGTTTGCTTAAAAGGTTGCTAGGACGACTGGAGCTCTCAGTTCATACCCTGGTCTTTGTAACCCAGTTAAATTCTTTGCAGGATTGTTTTTGGGAGGCTTGATTTGGATCCAGTGTTCGGCTTTGACCTCAGTTTACTTCGGCTTGCTCATTTACAAAGTACAAGTGCCAATTATTTTCACACATTAGCAACAAAATACTCTGGTTAAATTCGAAGAAGAAAATGTAGTAATATCTCCTGCTAAGTGGTGTCTTAGCAGGATGTTAGGTGGCTTTTCTCCTAGGCTAGAAAGCGCCATTTTGATTTGACTGAATCTAATGGTGTTGAGAGGATTATTAGGAATGTCTAGGCACAGCATTTTTACTCATTATTTTCACTGTACAGAAAGGAGACTGAGGGCACAGGCTTATTTAAATACAGCGCCCAAGATGATAGAGGGGTAAATGGTAGAAGTGGGATTAAAAACAGCTCTGCTTGCCTTAGGCACTTATCCTTTTTTCCTCTGTTATCCTGAATATAGACTAATAATGTAAATATTTTCCTGACTCACTTGTAGATGGTATCATACAGGGTAGCTCTTGGCCACAATCCATCAGCTCTTGATGTAGCTGTCAAGAGATCTTTCCAGAACACAAGTATGGTCAATTCAACGCCTAGCTCAAAATCCTTCAGTGGCTCCTTGTTATCTTTAGAATAAAATCTAAATACCTCTGATGGCATATGCAGCTCTTTGTGATTTGGTCCTTGCTTACATATTTCAATTGATTTTTTGTTTTTTTATTGCAGATGTCCAACTTGGCCCACCTGAAGTCCTGTGCAAAAATTTGTTGAATGAAAGATAACGTGCCATCTGGTATTCTTCTCTGTCGACATTGTTGCCCAACTGGTGGGTGAGTATCTCTGAGGAGGCCTCTGGGTCTTCTCCTCTGGAGATATTTATAAATTTATTTAATATTTATTAAATATTTATTATTTATTTATTAAATTTAAGTTGGTGCTCAACAAGTACTGTTTATATCTCCAAGGGTTTCTGAGGTGGAGCAAGCCTTCTGAGAAAGCTCAGATTTTCCCCTGCAAGTTTAGGTTCTCAAAGGATCAAAGGCCCATGAGCTTGCAGTTATGAACTTAGGTCTCCTCAGTCACGCCCTCATGGTCTCATTGGGCTATCTTCTAGGCTATTGGGGAAGGGGTGCCATGAATGCTATGTGTTCCCCTTGATTTCCACACTAGAAATGTTGACATGTTACCTCTAAGAATACTTTTTTTGGGTTACTTTTGATTGATTTGTCTGATGAAACCGTTTTTCAACAAAACTCTTTATCTTAGTTGGAGGTGACACATTCTGAATAATCATGGCCTAGTCATGAAAGATGAAAGATCTCGTTGACTGGGTTCTGCCTTCTTCCTAGCTTCCCCATGGACACTGATGGTCCATCGGGGAGAGAGTCGGGAAACTGGTGGTGTGGGGCTGTCTTCTGCTCTGTGGGTCAGGGCTGGGAGGCAGAGTTCTACCACCAGTTCTACAACTCACACACTCATTATAAAACCTTGAGTAAGTCCCTTTCTCTCTATGGGCCTAAGTGTCTTCATATATAAAATAAAGTTCTTGAACTAGCTTGACAATATCCACGGGGCCTTTCAGCCCTGATATTTTATAGGTCCATCAAAATTTGAGTTGCTTTTGAGACTTTTGCTCAGATACTGTAATCTGAATTCTCTGGGGACAGCCAGTTTGCAAGTCTTTTTATACTAATGAATTTGGCTAACTCTTTGTATTGCATAGTTTTGGGTTCATCATTAGATTTATAAAATATTAATAAGTTGAAAATTCAAAACTGGACTCTCCATCTTCTGCTCTTTGATTACTGTGGTAAGAACTCAAGCTTGCCTCTGAGTCCTGCATTTGGGTCTGTGGCATGACAGGGGAGATGTGAGAAGAGCTGTGGGCTGATTGTGTGCAAAAGACTTGCCAGTGGTGAGCTCATGTGTGCTGAGTGTTATAAAACATCTGTTTGGGTATCAGGCACGCTCATTGGAGAGGGAGCTGGCCTTTGGAGATGGTTAAAAATATGCTATGGCTCCCAGAGATTAAACCAAATAGTTTCCTATGAACAGAGGTCACTTAAGAAAATTGGATTTCACAGGAAGAAGACTAAAATAATCAGATGGAAAAAGTGTAACATGTATGCCAAGTTTCTTCTGACAAATACCTTTTCTCTTTAGCTCGGTTCTTCTATTGATTGTCTTGTTTGGAGGTATTTTTCAAGTTACAAATGGATGGGGTTTTCAAGGTTTGTTTCAAGTCAGTTTAGAATTAGCATAGTTTCTCACTTAAGTCACTCTTGTATATGGGGGTTGGTTCTTAGGCTAGACCACAAAAGCTCACTGGGGTATTGAAGGCAATTGACGTAATCCTGCTGAAGTTGGTGCTCTAGTGATAAATGAGACACATGAGTAATGAATGGATGGAGGGCTGGATTAGGTGACTTAATAGTGCCTCCGATCCCCTGTATGTTTCTCTCCATTCATTATTTGTACATTCATTCTTTTGACAAATGGTTTTTGAGTGCCAGCTATGTTCTGGACACCTTATAAGGTGCTGAATTCAGTGAGGAGCAGCCAAAAACAGCCCCTGCTCTCTTGAAAAATAGGAGAGAGAGAGAGGAGGAGAGATATCAGTCAGGAGGAGGAGAGAGATATCAGTCAATTAATCCCATAAACATCCCATAACAACTATATTTGTGTTCCATGACCCTGGCCTTGACCATAGTTGATTGGACCACAGGTGAGCACCTAACCTGAGTTAGGCCACTCAGATTCTCTCTTCTCTGTATTTGGAATTACAACTAAGTTACTAACTGAGGCAGTCAGAAACAGAGTTCTGATTCTATCTCTAAAAGACCTTTCATATCCATTCACTCCTCCTTACCCTCACTGTCACTCAGTCTTCTATAACTTGGGCCAGTAAGTAAACTGGCTTTCCTGTTTTTAGCCTTTCTCTTTTCCAGTTACGTTTTGGTTCCCAGATGAAATTTATACACATACACACATAAATGAAAATCTGTACATACATACATATATACATGGATGTTTACACACATATATAAGAGGTATATATGCATATATTTGTAAAATTTTATATACACATAGACACACATTCAAAGTTGACTTACTGCTTAAACTCTTCAATGCCTTCCCACTTTCTGTAGGAAATACCCAAGTGCCTCAGCATGAACAAGCCCCTATGGGGTTTTGTTTTGTTTCTGCCATCCCATTTCCTTCTCTTTCTTTGAACCCTACACTTCAGCTTTGGTCCATTTTTGAAAGGAAACCCCTGTACTCTGGCTCTTTGTTTGACAGCATTCATTCATAGGCCCACTTTCATGACAGGGACAAAATGGCATAGAGATACCTGTCTTGCTTCTTTCCCCTTCCCCAGAGCTGGAGCTGGGGGCAACAGGAAGGGTGTGCTGTGAGTGGTGGTGGTCCTTCTTGACTGCCTTCCCTCCACCTCAAACTTGCCCTTCCCATAAATCTCACACAGCAGCCTCCCTTTTATGTGCTGTTCGTGTGAAAGGATCCAAGGTCAACACTTTTAGTTTTTTTATTCATTTTGCTGACACATGTGCTGGCATGCTTTCCATAATAACTTCTTTGGAGGCCAAAACTGAGGGTAAGATGAAAGCAGAAAGGAAACATTTGGTAATAAAAAGAAACTAGGAAAACGAAGGGGCAGAAATAAAAATGGGACAGGTGCAGGCACAGGACTTCTGAAGGATTACTACTGAGATATGAGTTATTTAAGAATAAAATTCAGGGCGCCTGGGTGGCTCTGTTGGTTAAGCATCTGCCTTTGGCTCAGGTCATGATCCTGGGGTGCTGGGATCGAGCCCCCTGTGTTGGGCTCCCTCTCCAGCAGGAGTCTGCTTTTCTCTCTCCTTCTGACCCTCCCCTCTGCTCAGGCTCTCTCTCTCTCTCAATTAATAAATAAAAAAAAGTTTTTTAAAAATTAAAATTCCCTTTTTTTCATCTGATTACAAAGTTCTATATTTTCTTTGTGGAAAATTTGGAAAATGTACAGAAGAACGAAAAAGAAGAGAAGAAGAGAAGGATTTTAAGTTCTAACCCTTAGAGCATTACCATGTTGTGCTTATTCTTTCAGACCACACACACACACACATACACACACAGTGGTGCATGAATTTATAAAAATGGGAATCGTTCTATACAAAAGTTTTTAAATGATATGCTGTGACCATTTCTTCCCTGCCAATTTTGGTATGATTTGCAATGATTGCATAATTGTCTATCACATGGAAGCACCAAATGCAGTTATTAAATTCTTTATTGGGCATTAAGAGTCCATCTAACTTCTGATTTTCCCTAACACGTCTTCAATAAACTTCTGGGAAGTTCTAGAATCAGTGGTTAATCTTTGACTTGGGATTTCTGTATCCAACTTCCTATGTGAGATTGGCCACCTTTTTTTGTGTGTGTTATTTTTTTTCAAGATTATGTTAACTTTACGAAAGAAATGGGGAAGATTTTCATTTCTTAATATATTCTATATTTTTGAAATAGCATAGGAGTTATTTGTTCATTGAGAGCATGAGAAAATTCTCTCTAAATCTTTCCAGAGATGCTGTTTTTCTAGAATGCAGTTCTTGGATGACCTTAAAAGTTTTTGCCACAGGTATTGACTTATTCAGGTTTTGTACTGTTTGTGAGTTCATTTCCATAATTTATCCTTTCTTAGAAAACCATTCATTTTATCAAGATTTTTAAAGCATTTGTGTAGGTTTGTGCTTGGCATGAAGGATATTCTCACAGTTAATTCTATTTGTGGTGATATCTCTTTTGTAATCATTAACATTATACATGTTTGCACATTTTGACTTTTTTTTGACTTTCAAAGACTTGCCAATGATATTAACATTTCCCAAAAATCTTGAGACTTATTTCTCAGTTCTACTGATTTTGCTTTATTTTCATTAATTTGTTCTTATATTCATAGAGTCCTTGTTTCTGCTTTCTGTAGATTTCATATTCTTTTCTAAGTTTTAACTGAATACTTAGCTCATTTATTTTTATTTTTCTTGTTTAATAATAAAAAAATTTAAGGCTATGAGTTTTCCAAACCTCTAAGTTTTTACTGTGGTGTTCTAATTGTCATTATTTTCTAAAATCCCATATTTGTAGTTTTGATTTCCTCTTAGACTCAACAGTAATTTATGAGTGCTTTAAAAAATGTTTAATCTCTTATCAATTTCCAGCTTTTTTCTTTTTTTTTTTGTGGCCTATAAAAATACTTTCTCTCTTTTTACAGGTTTTCTTTCTTGCCTAAGTTATAGTTAATTTTTATAAGTTTTAAAAGTAATGTGAATTCTCAATTTGATGGCTGCACTGTTAGATAAATATTCACTAGTCATTTTTTAATTAGAGTAAAGCCTCTATATTGCTTGTTTGTTTAATCTGCTTGCTCTGCTAAAGTCTAAGGGTGCTGTGGGTTTATTAAGTATCCCCCCTTGATATTTTAAACAATTATATTAGCTCAAATTTTACTTTGCTGCTTAGTCATTGGGCCACTCAAGAACAGTAGGGAGTGGGTCTTCCTCAGAGTAGTCGAGGTAGAGAGAATTTCTTTTGTTCTTTTTTTTTTTTTTAAAGATTTTATTTATTTATTTGACAGAAAGAGAGAGATCTCACAATTAGGCAGAGAGGCAGGTGGGGGTGGGGAAGCAGCCTCCCTGCTGAGCAGAGAGCCCAATGCGGGATTCTATCCCAGAACCCCGAGACCATGATCTGAGCCGAAGGAGGAGGCTTAACCCACTGAGCTGCCCAAATTTCTTTTGTTCTAAAAAAAATTCTCTCTCCTAGTTTGGTGGTAGCTTGTCTGGAAAGATGTCTGGTATTAATTCCTTCTCTCCCGTGTGCAGAGGCCACACCCCCATGGGGAGGAGGAGTCTATTTCTCTATCCCTCCATGCTGGGTTGGCTTGTAACAGTTTGGAATAATGGAATCTGATGAAAGTGATGTTGTGCTAGCTTTGAGCCAAACATTAAGACACCTGTAACTCTGCTTCCTGGTTTTGAGGCCCTGAGCCTCCATGTAAGAAGTCCAGGCTACTCCATGGTCCTCTGCCCTACTCTCCTCTATGCCATGTGGAGGATGGTGGAGGACAGACAAGTGAGGGAAGCAACCTTCTTTAATGTCTAGCCCAGTCAACCTCCTTTTGACTCCAGCCCTAGCCACTCTCTGATGGCAACTTCATTGGAGATGCCAAGTGAGAATTATATGGTCAACCCACAGAACTGTAAGAGAAAACAGCAAACTGTTGTTCAAAGCCATTGTGTTTTGGAGTGGTTTGTTATGGAGCAATACTGAAATGAGCAGCAGCTCATCTCTTTGTCTGGGCAGGTCATTCCTGGTTTGTAGAGCTGAAAATGGTGGTTGTTGTAGGTTTCCTCTGTTTTTTGCATTCTTAACTTGGCACCCTTCCCAAAGTTGTCTAGTAAAGATTCAGATCTGTGCTCTACTTATTGCCTGCTTGGCTAGAATTTCACATCACTAGAAATCAAGGGCCTCCTGGAGAAAAATGAGATCCCTGGATGAGACAAAGATATGACCCCAAGGGCAACCATCACACATTTCCCTTTCTGTTTCTTGATATCACCCCGCACGACTAATTATGAAATGTAGGCTGTTGTGATGATGAGCAAAGGCCAAACTGGGAGAGGACTGGGAAAGATGTTGCAATAATGAGAAGATATTGCCTGTTTACACACTTGCAAGCCTCCTCGTGTGAGTTGGGCCCGAGACACCCTCTCACCTCTGCCCAGGCTGCCAGTGGGTAGCTCCCAGCTAGAAAGTCTGCCCTGATTCTGCAGTCAAGTTTAACACGTGTGTTCAAATTGCCGTTCTGACAAGGCAATCTTTTAAAGTTCGACAAACCAGTGCAGGCAACAAAGAAATCCACACGGTGCCATAACGAATTGTTTTACCAATGAACCTTCACATTCTGATGCTTAAATACCCTCTTTCAAGACTCACCATTATGTAGAAAACCATGGCATGGTTGTCTGCCTCTGTCTAGTTCTGAGAAATTAAAAAAAAAAAATACAAAATAGAATTCGAGAAAGGAGATCCAGGAAGAGAGCGATCAGGTGGCCACAGTGCTGTTAGTGGGGACCGGCTCTAAAAATTCAGGCTGAATTTCTAGATAGCAAGGCAAAGACATAAGCGGAAATACTACAGGAAGTATACCTTAGAGGTGGAATTAGTTGAAAGTATTTGTTGGCTCAAGAGGAAGTAGGTCTGAAAGGTCTGACCCAGGGTAGCATACTCTAATGTTTCTTAATTTTGCTTTTAAGGAAAACCAGCCATGGGTGTTGACCATCCCCTCTTCCTTGAGGGCATCAAGTCCACTCTATGCACCAGGGGTCCTGCTAAGCTGCGTCGTTTTAGAGTCTGGTTTTACTCGACATTTTCATGAGTCTCAGCAATAATGGTGCTTTAATCTACATTTTTTAAGATTTAAGAAAAAAACTGTGGCCGGGTCCTGCTGAGTGAGTGGAAGTCTGACCCAGGATGAACTATTTTCTTCTGAAGCTTCTCTCTCGGTTAACAATCTTGAGAACATTTTCACAGCCCTGTCCATGTCCTCAGTTAAATGGTTCTCACTACTTAGAAAGGTCATTAATATAATCATTATTTTATTTATGTTGAGGTATTTGCCTTAAAAAAGTGATGCCAGAAGATAAGCTGACAGTGCTGGCTTGGCCTGCAGCATTATTTAGTTTGGCTGTCAAAATGTGAAATCATGAAATTACTTATTCCTCTGTTGTAAAGCTCTAGCCTCATCCTGCTCTGTTTATGGAAGCTCATGCATGAAGGTTTGCCTTCTTCTTTGGTACAGTGTGAGGAATCCCACCTTTAGAATGAGTTCTTTTCCTCTGCCTGGTAGCAGCCAAAGTGCCCTCCCCAGACTGGGAATATTGATTTCACAAGAGAACAATACTTTTATGATGACAACATTGTATTGGCAGGTGGCATCCTAAATGTGTATGTGTTCCCTAGGTTCTCAGTGTACCATCTTCCTATCCATGACCCTGTCCGAAAGGCTCAGCTCCCTATCTGTGGGACCCGTGCTTGTGACGAAGCGAAAAGTTTCATGATGTTCACCTCTACTCTTCACTGAGCGCATCCACTGTGCCAGGCTGCGTACTAGTTCTTTTATAGACATTGTCTCATTTTGCACTCTTCATAACATGAGTGGTTAGTATTAGTGCCCTGATTCAAAAATGGAGAAACAGGCTTGGAACAGAAAGGAATTTGCCCAGGGTCTTTCTGCCAGCAAATGATGGAATAGAGATTTGAATTCAGGTCTGTTTGACTCTCAACTCTCCCTCCCTCCCTTCCTTCCTTCCATCTGTCCATCTGTCCTGCCTTCCTTCCTTCTTCTTTCTTAAGACTATTTGTTTGTTTGTTTGTTTATTTATTTGAGAGGGAGAGAGAGAGTGTGTGTGAGAGAGCATGAGAGGGGTGGGGAGGAACAGAGGGAGAGGGAGAATCCCCACTGAGCAGGGAGCCCACTTGGGGTTTGATCCTAGAATACTGGGATCATGACCTGAGCCGAAGGCAGACCCTTAACTAACGGAGCCATCCAGGCGCCCCTCTCAACTCTTTCTTTTGAATGACATGTGCTTTTAGACTGGGCTGAATCTAGGGCAAATGGTTCAAGAGGTATAGCTCCTTCGTAGAGTTGGCCACCAAGAATATTGTACATTTGAGGATTTGCTTTGGGTCCCAGTACATCTGTGCTGCCACCATTCTTTTCTAGCTTTCCATGTCTCTACTTGTTCCTTCCTTGGAATGTCAGTGCCCTTCAGCTGCCCTTCCTGGAGAAGGGTCCCATCTCCCTGGTCTTCCTTCCAGTCAAAACTTGCTTATCCTGTGTGCCTCCCCTTTCAGTCCTTCTCGGTGCTTTCTATGTGACCTATCTCTAATCTGATCCGTGTGCTGGGTCCACTATGAAGGCTTATTCCTTAACACATACTTCTTTCCATGGACACAAATGTAAACTATAACAGAGGTGGCTAATTATATTCCATATCCATGTTCACATTCTTCTTTCAGAAGGAGAACTGCTGAATTTCACTGTGCATGGGAACATCTCGCATTCACTACATTTCCCAGCCTCCCTTGCATAAATCAGTTCAAGAGGTGGTGAATGCGGCTGAAAGACCTGACCCGCTGTGGTGCGTGAATTTGCAGATGGGGGTGGCCTCCTTTGCATTGAGGTGTGGCGATGTAACCTATATTCCGACCGGTTGGATGTGAGCAGAGGTGATGCGTACAAATTCTAGGCTGTGCCTTAAGAGGAAGGGGCATACCCTCCCCTTTTCCTTTTTTGGAGTCTGCAGATAAGAGTCACACATAGGGATGAAGAAACACGAGAGGAAGCCTAGGTGCCTGAGCGCATGAAGCCACCATCCTGACCCTGGACAGCTTCTTCCCAGAGGGGAGGAAAAGGGTTCTATCCTGTTTAAACCTATATTATTTTGAGACTTTTCTAGATCAGCTGAACCTCTAACCTAAATGATATTACTTCTAAAAGGAACCTCCTGAAAACAGTGTGTAATTCTGAAGGAGTTGCCCCAGTACTGATCATCTGGGGTGCTGTTCTGGTGATCTTCCGGGAGCAGGCTAGTCTTTGGCATGCCTCTTAAATTTTGACCAGGTAGTTGGGTACCTGCTCCAAATTGACATAGGCTGATCTCTACCCAGCTGGCTCAGAGGAGCCCTCTCAATTTTCCTGGACTCATGTGCTCTTCAGGTAGGGGCTGGTATGTTCCTGCCAGAGCGCCTCTCAAATTGAAACCAAAGGAAGACAGTAGTCGAAACCCTAAAATATCATGGCTGATGTTTGCGATCAGCCAGACACAGAAATGGAAAATTTATAGCACTGAAAATCTGGGTTTCATTTAGGGGTAAAAAGCATTAATTTTAAGTTATCCAACCTCAAAATTGGTTTCAGGCCTCCACTGGGACCCAATATTCTTCCTAATTATGAGACCATGTAGAGTTGGATCTGAAATGAGACCAGGACGCAGTATCAAAATGCCTCCTTTCCATTTTGGAAACACCTCACGAATTCAGGCTGCACTAAAGAAATATTTGCGATAATTCTCCCCAGGCTGGGCTGAGCCTGTGTTCTGTAGGGTCTAAAAGAAGTGGTTTGTTAGACTGATATTTAGTGAGAGTGTAGGAGGGATCTTAAAGGAATGAAGAAGCGGACCATACTTCCCAGGAACATGGGGCAACTTTTGTCAAATGGCTGTGTTAAGCCCTGGGAATGTTATGATCCTATTTGTATCCCATGAATAAGCTTAAAAGCCTATCGAATGGGCACAGGGTGCTCATTGTTATAACTTTGACAGCCGTGACTTATCCAAGCCCTATCTGTGTTATTATGAAACCTCATCCCAACCTTGGAAGGTGGGTATTACTATCCCCATTTCATAGACAAAGAAATGGAGGCTCTTGAAGGCTAAGCCCAGGGCCATACAAATAGTGAATGGAGGAAATAGGATTCAATCTGGATTGGTCTGACTCTGAGCCTTGAATGGTTTCCCCTCAACGCTGCTGCCTCTGCACTGTGTTCCTTGGTATTTCCCCAGCCTCTAGGTTACCGATTGTGTGTGTGTGTGTGTGTGTATACCTGGAAGGGTGTCTCCTAGCTGGGTCCCTGGCCTGCTCACAGCGATCAGCTCTGAAGTGAATTCAGGCGGAGAACCCAAATAAACCCTGTAAATCCAGACAGTCCAGAGGAAAGAAAGGTGACCTCATGCTGAGTAAGACCCATCTTTGTTCTGTCTCCAAAGACCCTGCAGTGTGTGTGTGTGTGGGGGGTGCTAGTGGTTTGGCCTTATTCCCCCTTCTGCTGCCATGCTTACCACCTCCTTCCAGTTCACTGAGGCAGAGGAATGCACTGGTGAGGCAGTATGGAGAGACACCACAGTTCTTCATGGCTTATCTGCTTTTTTGGGAGCTTCATCCATGAAGTGATAAAATAAGGAGTCAGCAAAAAGCCCAACAGCAACTGCAATATTCCTTGTCTTCTTTTTGGCCATCGTGATTTCTACCTGGTCCTTCCATATTTTCCACCCTTCTTTCTTTGAAGGCTGGGACTTTGTCATATTATTTGATCTGAAAGAAGCTTCTAGAATAGCATCAGACACTTGTTAGGTGTTTGATAAATAAGCTGTCTGATGGGGTTACGGACCACATTGCAAATTTGGAGAGGGTGCTGAGGCCTGCATTGTTAGTTTCTCTCAACTCATTATTCTCTCTCAGCTCATCTATCTCCCCCAGCCTCTCCCTTTTGCTTTCCCCTTCTATGACTCGGATAGCCCTGGGAGTGTGCTGAAGAGAACTCCAAAACCTGTCTGCCTTGAGACATCCTCTTTCTACCCTCGACCCCAGACATGTCCAACCTACCACTGGGTCTGACTTTCTTAACATTAGGTGTTCTCTGTGGACATCTCACGAGATCCCTCTTGAAATGCCAGTATGTTATCTGGGGGGGATACACCTTCAATGCTGGAACGTAGTGCAATGACCTGTCCTTTTGAGGCCATGGAAAGGGTACTCAGGATCATTAAATCTGGGGGTGGAATAGAAGGGACACAGTGGATGGGAATGGTGGGAGGCAAAGGATGAACATGTGCAGCAGAGCACTTAAAAGAGAAGATTAGCCCAGAAGCTCATCCACCTCATCTGGGAAAATCACAGACAAAGGAGGAAGGTGGCACCAAAGAGCTGTCCACGCTTCTTTTGGACCTAGAGCTTACCTTCCCAACTTTGTTCAAAGACCCAAGAGAGACTGGTTTAATCTCCAAGGAGAGTTCTGTTCATGTGTCAGTCACACGGTATAAAGTGGACTAGTCACAAAGTTGTTAACATTTTAGGAAGACTTTCACAAAGGGGATTAAGGTTGAACTCCTCTGTCCCTTGTGTCATTTTTCAGAGGAAAATGCCACTTTCAAAGTTATCGGAGCTCCATGTTTTGGGAAGGAAGAGCAGGATCTGAACTAAGAGGTGCATGCTTCTGACAATTGCTGTGGAGGACTGTGCCAAGACATCTGATGTTCTTTACGTTCTCGTGAGGAGAGTACATAAATTAATGGTGGCGCCTTGTAGGCACTTTCTAGAAGCGTGGAATGCAAGTCCATTTTCTGAAACTTTGAAGCAGGGCATTTACTGGCCTACATAGGCACCTTTTCACTCTTTATCCTCTTTCTCAACATCCAGGTGATTTCAGGGTCATTCCCTACTCCCTTCCAGTCAGCTGTTGTGCTGACTGATTCATTAGAGTAGACTATTAAATAGGCTCCCAGGGAAAAGACAGTTTTCTTGGGTTGTTTGTTCATTACTAGAGTTCATTGCTACTGTTACAGAGAATGACTATAATTTTGTAATGGGGACAGATGGGGACAATGACAGTTCTGTCACTCTGGAATTAACATCTGGGAAAACATCACTGTCTGCTCAAGACCATGGAGAGAATACTGAACACTAGCTTTTTAAGCGCTCAATATTTCTCAATTTTAAGGGTTCAGATCTTGGGCCAGAATGCCAGAAAACATGACCTCATCATACTCTGTCACTGGGTAAAGAGAAAAAATTATGAACTAAATGAAGATTGAATTTCAGACCAAATCTCTGAGTCCAAAAACCTTGGGGGACCACTAGACAAACAGAGTGACAAGAAGACCGGAGGGTGAATTTTAATGACGGTGACCTTGCAAATGAGTGTCCCTTAAGAGCCGGGCCATGGAAGCAATGGTGATGCTGAGTGCTGGGGGTACTGGAAGCAGAGGTGACCACAGCAGAGAACCATGGTGTCCTGGTGTGACCAACCGCTCACACCTCCTCACTCTGATGTAATCAACTGGAACATTTTTCTACCCACTGGGGAGTCTAGCTCAGACCTCAGAGATCCAGCTCTACAATCATTTGAAGCTCACATCTGCTTCTTTCTCTTTTCTTAAGTTATCACTTTACTCACTAAATAAAAGCAATTAGGGGCACTAAAATTTTTATGGAAAAAAAGACAAAAGAAAACCCCAAGCTCACTATTCTAATGTGATGACTATTAATATTTGGGGGCTATATGTTTATTTGTTTCCACATTTCACTGTTTCCACATTTCAGTAAATCCCCTAATTTTGCATGATCCAACAAGAAACAAAGATGATCTTCATCTTCTTCCTCCTCTCTTTCTTCCCCTTCTTCTTCCTGTCCTTCTTCCCCTTCATCCTCCTCTTCTTCTTCCTCCTTTCCTCCTCCTTCTTCTCCCCCTCTTCCTCTTCTCCTTCTCCTCTTCCTTCTCCTTCTTCTTCTTTTAGATGGGAAACTTAGTCCAGGCAAAATTTAATTGACTCACTGACAGACTCTCCTGGATGAGCTGTCCTGGAATTAGAACTGAGACCTCACTGAATGTATTTTACTTTATTTTTAGGTCCCCTTTTTACTCTCACTCACATTAAAAGTTGAATTATGATGTAGGAACAAGGTGAGGCTTTATCTGGAGAATTTAAAAGAAATAATCTTTCATTTGGGTATACGGGCTAAAAAGACCCCTGGACTCTGATATCTGCACATGTGAAATTTTACTGTATTTTACGTACATGATTGTATGGATACTTTTGGAAAAGTACCTTAAGTACGTCTCAATGGGAAGTGACTATTATGGGAAGAGCGTTCACTGGTTTTGGGTCTTCTATAATTGGGGAGTCTCTTTATAGCTCTTAGTCAACAAGTAGCTGTTATAAACATGTAGTGTCATTTAAGAGCTCCCCACTGTTCTTTCCCTGGTGGTTCCACTTCTCAGTGTATAAATGAATAGATACTGTTTAAGTCTTTTCTGTGGCATTCTATCCATCTTCTCTATTCTTTGAATGACATTTTATTTAATAGATCTTCATTTTGTTATCACAGTTCATTTAAGCTGTATGCCCAGGACATACCAAGTAAAATCACTTGTAGTATTTGAAGTAATGAGGATCTCTTTAAGAGTCTCCAACAAATTTGGTCCAGGGAGAGGAATCATTAAAGTGTAAGGACCTCCAGGGGTCCAGTGCTCCATCTTTCAGTTTTATGGTTAGCCAGGATCGGCCCCCTGCAGTCTCTGCTCAGCGAGAAGACAACAGACCCTGTCTTTACCATCCATCAGAGGGGAGTCAACTGCTTGCAACATAAATTCATTCTAAGCAGTACATTCTATGGAAGCTGAGGCATGTTGAAAGTTGTTTTAAAGAAGCAAAGAACAAGATACACAGACTTGCTTTAAGAGCAATTATTATAATTTGTAAATATGATATAATTCAAGGAGGACTTTTCTGTTGTATATACAACAGAATTACAACAGTAATCACAACAGTAATTTTCCTAGCATCTCAGACCTAGAGATTTCAGACCCAATGACTTGTTGCTCCTTCATCACGGGGGAAAACTCCCCTTCCGTTGTCTGTTTACCTACATGGAGGCATTGCTCATCATTCCAGGCACCAGTGGTAAGACTTGGTAGATGAAGAAACCCAGTTTCGGGGAACCATACTACAATAGCAACATTTAATTTTGCCTCAGAAATTCAAAGTCCTGCACGGCCTTGTCTAAGGATACCTCAGGAGCCCTTCCTGAGGAGGAGGGAGCAGGAGTCATCATGCTCTCACATGGCTGGAAAACCTGAGCCACGACAAGGAGGGTTAGGGCACAGGTCCAAGGTTTCTTTGCAGCCATGAGACTGTCTTGGCTCTCTTCATGGACATTTCTGTTAAATAGCTTTGCCTTTTCGATAGGTGGGACCATCAACAAGATAAATGTTAACCAAAACAGACTTCGGGTTAGTTGGCCTCCCATTTCTTTAACTCATGGCTCTAATGCTAAAAATTTATTAAGATGCACCATGTAGAGTTTGGGACAGTTTCTCTCCAATTTCCTCACAGAGTACTACTTCAGATTTCAGTAGCTAAAAGCCTGTTCAAAAAATACACAGAAAAGATAGCTTTTGGACCAGCTTCTGTTGGGGGAGGTGGCTGTGACTAAGTTCAGCTCCTGCCTCACATGGACAACAGGGTCCACGAGCACTTTCCACCACAGGTACTGACAACTCCTGGTGGTGAGGGGAGCCTGATACTTGGGAGAATGGAGTCAGGGTGCTGAAGAGAACTGGAGAAGCTGGAACCAGAGGTCAAATTAAACAAGACTACTTCTTACTTAGGGCTAAAAGCCAGATCTACCACTTACGTAAAGCAAATTGATACTGTGATGAGGGACTCCCAGGCCTTCACTTTCAGAGGGTGAAGAAGATCTAGGGGTTTTGGGCTGTATGGTCAACATGAGGCTGCTGTGTGACTGCCCAAGGAAATCAGATAGATTCTCAGACCACAGTAGGAGGCCAGCACGCCTCCCTCAGGTGACCAACCTGCTTTATTTTGCTCTGTGGTGATGAGATTGCACCAGCTGGGAAACTGGGGGCCCCATCTGTCAAGTAGGCAAGTTGGACAAACTGAGAAGATTCCCAAGAGAGCTTCTTGATCATAAGCATCACCTGGGCTCCTTGTTAAAAACACAGATGCTAAAACCTGACCCTGGACCTACTGAGTTAGAATCACCAAGGGAATCTGCCATCTCAGTGTACTCTGAAAGTAGTCAGAAAGTCCTGTGATATGTGAAGATGATGGATTTGTTAAGTATATGCACAGTGCCTGGCTCATGGTAAAGGATCCAGTTATCAGCAATATAAAAAATGGCGAATGAATAAAAGAACAAGATTGACCTTGCCAGGTAGTTAAGGGAGACTGATACCCCAATTTTCCTCAGTGTTGTGTGGCTTGTGGTGCATGTGTGTGGGGGGTGTGTGTGTGTGTGTGTGTGTGTTTTCTCCTGCTCGTGGACACTGGGATGTTAACTAGGCTCCAGACCTTCAATCAAAGAGATTAGTCTTTCTCTTTTTGGAGAATTTCTGGTAGGTAGTTTGAGAAGATACATACGCAGAGAAGTTTTCTGATCACAGCAGAGGCCTATAGCCCATTTTGCTTACACAAGCTCTGACTATACTTCAAATCTAATAGTGGGATTATGGGAACACTGATAAAGAATCTGGGGACTTCTCAGTAAAAGGCAGGCTCTGGGAAATGTAGCCCATCCCTGGTGGATGAGGAAGTTGTGGTCTTGGGCCTTCCTGGTTTAATTCTTTTAAGCATTAATTAAGTCCATGAAATGAAAACATAAACTTTGTACATTACAGCCATTAGCAGAACTAAAAATGGGTTTCCTGATGTCAAAATAGGGCAGCTGTTAAGGCTCCTGGCTTGTTTTAATTGGACCTGGGTCTTTTATACCAAGCTCCCTAGCCTTGGGAACCATTTATGTCCCTTCTGCCCCAAGATCCTCCTCCCCAGTTAGGGGGCGAGTCTGGGTGGGCCCGAGGCTGGTTTTTTTTTTTTTTTTTTTTGTTAGCCTTTCATTCCTGCTGTAAGCCAGGCTGGGCTTCCCTGTTGGCACTGGGTTCCTGGCCATCATAGTTTCGTTCCTGTTGTGATTTCTGACTCCTGCTCAAAGTTGGTCACAGTCAAGGCTGGAAGGACCACCCCTCCTAGCAGAGCTCCAGGCTCCCTTCCCAGCAGCTGCTGCTCCTAACCTATCCAGGCCACTTTCATGCCATCCCATGAGGAGGGCTGCTTCTCTTGGGCTTTCTAAGCAGTTTGAACCCATGACTACGACACATTGAATTGATTATTTTTTAGACTGACACACACAATGAAATCTCCCTTATTGACTTATCCTTAGTATGAAAATATAAATGGATATCCAATCCTCTTTTCTTTTTTCAGAACTGAAAATAAAACTTGAAAATTCTCAGCTGTCATCTATTACTATCGCCTTTAGTTCAAGTACTTTCAAGATAAATGAGCTTTAGAAATTGACCCAGAAGGTCTCAAATCCACTGCAGCTGAGTCCTACCAACTTAATTGCAATCAACAAAGGCATGGAGTGATTCTTCTGCAAGTTTCCCAGGAGGGCTTGGAGCATGGACCCAAAAGAGCTTTTCTCTTTTGGATTGACATTTTTCTGAGGGGCCTACTGCCCTGTTCCTCGGTGTCTCCTTTAGAGTGCTCAAAGACACTGAATCCCTTGTACTGAATTCTCCAGGGGTTTTGGAGCTTCCTGAAGAACTTGTTCCTGAGATAATCTGTGTGCTCTTCTGAGAAGCAGTTCCAGGAACCAGCATGGGGCCAGTCTTCTAGGACTTCTGTCTGACCCAAACAGCAAATTCACAACCACATGACTGAAGGGCGACAGATGTTTTCATCATTTGTTCTCATACAGGTCCTTCCTGTATGCTTCCTAGTGCCTAGAAAAATGATGTGCATTGTAGAAATACGCCCCTATGAATATACCCATCCCACACAGGCCCTCCTGGGCCTGATCCTTGCCTGGTTTCCATTCCTGACCTGCGATAAGGTCATTTTCTTCTGGTGACAATAAGGATATGGGCCAACCACTGCATTAAGCACTTCATGTAGGATACTGCCTTTAAACCTCCCACCTACTCGTGAGCTCATATTGCGGGTTCGGAGAGGGTAGGTAGCCAAAACTGCACCATACACGGTAGAGCTGGATTTCAAAGCTAGCGTGCTTCATTGTGAAGCCTGTTCTTAGGCTCTCCGCTGAGCGATCCCAAGGCTTGAATTGGTGTGACCGATATAGAAACAATGACACTACCTTGAACTCTCCACACATTGTAGTCTTGCTACATGAAGAAGGACAAGGGAGCCATTTCTATGACCTGGCCATTGGCCAGCGGCAGGGATAGGAAGCCCTGAGGCCCTGAGCACTTTTGGTGGGAACTGCTGACTGGTGAGAGGGACGTCAGACCTTGGCAGGAAGCTAGAACAGATTATTAAACAGATGGCTTATAAGTTCCAAAGACAGGAAATGGTGGTCATCCCTGTGAGCAAAGGTTTGCAGAGAGCGAATCATGCCAAACCTCATTTTTTTTGCAAGTCCTACTCGATTCGTGGATGGGGGCTGACAGATGGAGTTTCTCTGCATTTCAGCAAATCATTTCACACAATGCCTCACAGCACATTTAGAGAAAAGAAGGACAGATGTGGGTTGGCTGTTTAGTTGCCATTTAGATGGTTCAGAAAAGGTCGAACAAACAAGCAACCAGAGTGTTGATTAGTGTAGCAGTGACAATAGTCATTTGTTCTGAGGGCCAAACACAGGGTCAAGGATATAGCAAGTACTTAGTAAATATTTTTAGTTGTATTAAACTCCTGGGGAGGTCTTTAGTGGCCCCATGAAAGGGCTCTTTCTTTGGTTTAGCAAACATTTACAGAGTAGATGAGGATTTTAGGAAGTGGAGGGAGCAAGAGGTCTGATTCTTGAAAAAGGGAAGTAGAAGTTGGGTCTAGTACTATCCTTTTGTTTTGGCCTCTGGAGCCCAGCCTTGCCGACATGGTAGTGATCCGGGACAAATACAGGTCTCTCACCATTTTAGGACACAATGTGTTTCCTGAGCACTGAGGAATTCTGAGGTGGAGAAAACGGTGGGAAAACTGCGTGTGAATGTTTGGTTTCCTGTCCACTGCCCATCTAGAACAAGATCGTTTCCCTTACCTGTTTTTCATATCTGGGCTTCTGGTAAGATTTTATTTAAAGACGGACTTCTCTTTTTGGCTAAAGAAATGGCTGAAAACTGCAGACTCTGATGCTAAGATTCCGGTTAGCTCTAAAAATTAAGTGGTTCTTAAAAATAGTACCATCGGAGGGACTGTTAAAGGCAGTCTCCAAAAAACTATGGGCTTAATTTCCCATTTGCCTTTCCTCTCCTGGTCTTCAGTCTGCCTGGCAAATCTCTACAAGTGTCCCCACCTCGAGGCCAACATCTCCTCTCTGGGGTGCTCCCTCCTAACACCCTCTCAGGTCCCCAACAACTAGGTTCCTGGAAGTTCCTTGTAGCAAACTGCCTTCCTAAGTGTAAATGACTGATGGCTTCTGTTTTGCTGGTGCGTTATTAAAGAAGACTCAGGTGGCAGACAGGATCTCTAATTGATAAAGTTTGAGGCCATGTGACCATGTGAAGAATTTGAAGAAAGGAGGGAGAGATGCTTTGGGCCAGTGGAGCCTGTATGAATCTTGTTTGGAGAAATACAGGCTTTCATCAGGTTCGTTCGTTCATCCAAGACTTTTTTTTTTTTTAAAGATTTTATTTATTTATTTGACAGAGAGAGATCACAAGTAGGCAGAGAGGCAGGCAGAGAGAGAGGAGGAAGCAGGCTCCCTGCCGAGCAGAGAGCCCGATGTGGGACTCGATCCCAGGACCCCGAGACCTGAGCCGAAGGCAGAGGCTTAGCCCACTTAGCCACCCAGGCGCCCTCCAAGACTATTTTTTTTTTTTTTAAGATTTTATTTATTTATTTGACAGAGAGAGAGATCACAAATAGGCAGAGGCAGGCAGAGAGAGAGGGAAGCAGGCTCCTTGCTGAGCAGAGATCCCGATGCGGGGCTCAATCCCAGGACCCTGAGATCATGGTCCAAGCCTAAGGCAGACGCTTAACCACTGAGCCATCCAGGCGCCCCTCCAAGACTATTTTTTAAATCATCTGCTACTGTTGGCTGGTGCTTTACCAGACACTGGGGACAAATACTGAGTAAAAATAATTGCAGTCCCTATGCTCATAAAACTTAATAGTCTGGGGGGAGGTGGCCAACATTACTTAAAAGTTAATTTATTAATTCAACAATTATTCATTAAGTGCCTATTATACAGCAGCGAATTAACCAGATGAAGTTCATGTCCCTGTGGGGTTTATATTTAAACGAGTACATAATTAAAATCTGACATAAGTGTCCAATGCATGTTAAAATGGAAGTTTTGACTAGATTCCAAGGTGCAAGCGATTCTGATGAGATAGCTGATCACCCAAAGCGGATTTCCAAGGCAACACCTGTAAACTGGCCCCATGATGCTTGCACCCCTCAGCCAGAGGAAAGATATTAAAAAGGGCCAGGATGGGGAGGATTGGTAGGGATATTTCTTGGAGAGAGCTGCTGCTGTGCTGTGAGTCCCCAGCGGCCCTCCCGCTAGGTAGAGCGGCATGGGTGGTGAGCAGGCGTCCATGGCTTTCCCCTCAAGCCTCATGAGGTGAATGAGGTAGAATGTAGAGCTCTCGTGTCTGAGAAAGCTGGGGTAGCCCGTGACAAAGGGTAGAGACTGCTGCGGTAGGGTTGGCCTGGCCACATGTGGTGTGTGTGTCTCTAGTGGAGCTATGGCAGCCATGTGGAAGCAGGCCCACCTCCCGTCCAAGGCCATCGAGTGGGATAGAGGGACTTCAGCAGCAAGAGAATGGAGGCGACTGCCAGATGCAGAGGTTGGGCAAACACTGGGGATAAAGAGACATCTGCCCATGTCAAGGAAATTGCAGGAGAGAGAATCCAGAAGGAAGCTCCAAAGAACATCCTATGGGAGAAACATGTCAGCATTAAAACTGTGCTGGGCCCAGAGAGGGCAAAGCCAGCTTAATGGTCCCAGTTCAAGGAGGAATTAGTTTTCCCTTACCTCTGCTCACCTATCCCTGCCTAGGAGATGTGAGAACGTGGCTAACAAGTTGGGGTGGAGGCTGGGAGGAGAAGAGCAAAGTGGAGAACCACAGAGACACCCACAGCCCTCCTCTTCACGGGGAGTCCAGACCAGCTAGGGGAGGAGGGAAGATTGAATGCTAGGTCAGGTTTGAGGGCTTGATTAATCTCAGATTGGACTTTCCAACTACTGAATTTGGAGTGTGTTTTTGATTGTCGACCCAGCAGAAACCTAAGAGTAGGCCGAACAGTTATGGCGCCTGCCCAGTTTGTATCTCTCCATGAGCAGAGTGTTCAAGGGGTGGAGGGAAACACAAAGCAAAGTCTTATTTTGATCATGTTACAAATCTTATTGTTCCACATACCAGGGTAGCAGGGCTCAGAAGGAGAGAATCCCAGTTATGTGCTGCTGGGAACAAGGAACTAATCTAATCCACAGGGCAGGGATGGCTTGTTTTCCCCGCACCTGGGCACTCCAGCATCCTTTTTCCTTCTTCCTTCTCACAGCCCAGAAATACTCTCTGGGACAAAGCTCTTACATTCAGTTCCTCACACACACTCAACTCTCTTTCTCCTCCATGACCGTCTATGAATTAGTGTGTGGAGACCGCTCTCGCTCTGGCCTCGGGCCTGCCCCCACTCGAGCCCCGCCTGATTGAGGGTCCTCTGGGGGCCAGCGGACAGACCAGAGGAGCTGGCCTGACCACTCTCCCACGCCCCATGCTGGCCCACTGTGCTTGGGGTTCAGTGCCCCCACCCACGTCCCATGGCTGCTGGCACCTGGGCCATGGTCATCTGCTCACAACTTGTAAAAGTCAGAGGAAATGTTGACTGGAACCCAGGCCTTTTGGCGTTCAGGCTCTTTCCACAAACCACAATTCGGGAGACTGATTTAGGTGTTGCCTTGACACTCTAAAATGGAATTTATGCAGAAGCATAAAAGAAATATATCTGGGCATTTAACAGAGTGTTGGAGACAAGGTCTGACAACCCTGCCAAGCTATGCTTCCATAGGATGAGCTTTTCCAGGGCGGACCTCTGGCAAGGCCACTGGCCTTTGCAGAAGGTAACAAAATCAATGGAAACAGATGACTTACCAAGAATGGGCTTTTGGGGAAGATGTCCATTTAACCTTATTTACAACATATGCCATGTTGTTTGGCATTTTCTACATATACAGGGGTGAAGAAGAGAATGTCTGGTTTAGGAAAGCAGGTTTGTTACATGGGTGGCCATTTCTGTGCGTGTTAGAAGCCTGAAGCAGACGTGGGAATATTTCTTATGTCTCAATCTCAGGCAGGTGGCCATTTGGCCAAGAGAGAGATCACACACTCTTTAGCCATGGGAAGCAGAGCTTAAAATGGTCTGGGTAATGAGTGTGCTGGGCTGCAAATTCAGTGGTTAAGCCCCAGTTCAAGCTGCTATGCGGGTTTTAGGCTCTCTTGTGTAAAAGTAAAGCACTGGCTTTAGTAGAAGCAATAGCTACAGGATTATATAATTTTCCTTTGAAGGTTATTTGGCTGAATATTTAGTATTATGTACTGTATACTGTACGATGTTCTTTATAGAAACAACAAAGAAAGGGATACATACATGGTTTTCTTAATTGTGCAATTATATGCATAATAATAATAATTATTATTCTAGAACACAGTTTGGTTAAGAGACCACTGTGGATGCCACGGCACCTCCAGTTTGAGCTGATGACCTATGAGTGGGCCCTGGCCTTCAGCAAAGTGGGCCAGGTGCCGGATCCGCTTCCCTGGGTCATAGAAGGAGAACTTTATGGATCTTCTTTTCCCTGAATTAGTCCCTCCGCCCTGCACTCACTGGAAGTGCGATATCTAAGATCCTATGGAATTCTCTTTCTCTTTGTCACCTCTGTGCTCTTCTCTATTCTTTCTCTCCCTCCTTCTTCCCATCTTCCTCCTCCCCGACTTCTTTCCTTATGCCTCTCCTCTTCCTCTAGCTCCTTCCCACTTTTCCTCTTCTTTAATATCTAGCATGTGCAAGGTTCTAGAGATAGAAAGGGATAGAAACCAGTTATGAAATGCTGGATGAGTGGGACCTGAAGCAATGTGATGATGGTTCACAGGCAGGAGGCAGCACCAAGTTCTGGAGGGAACCAGCAGGCTGGGTCTGACTAACTGGAGGGTGATGGACGAGATGCTGATTAGCCCAGGATTTCCCAGAGTGCCTTCTATAGGACACTAGTCCCAAATGTTGTGCTCTAAAAACAGGTCAGTTAACTAAATAGAATTTAAATAAAAAATTTAAAAAACCAGATTAAGCATTCATAAACTCATAATAATAACAAACACCGGTTTATTATAACATCTTTGAAGTCCTATAGAAAAAAAAAAAAAACAGCCCTGCTTAACATTTTCCAAATTTATTTGTTCCCGTGAGGAGTTGTGGAATAAGCATTCAGCAAAAACACACCTTGCGTGGGCAGGCAGTGGGAGCCAGTGAAGGTTTCAGAGGGAGTGGAGTTCATTGCGGTGAAGGAATTAAAAACTCCCCTCTCAACTGAGAGGTGGTTGTGGAATGTCTGCAGATGTGCCAAACACCTGCTACCGAGGTCGAGCCCCCTCTGTTTTCCTGGGAAGAGACTGGCTATGTTGGTAGGTAAAGAAGGGCGAGTTTTCATTCCTCACCACTGAGAGCAATTATTGCCCTTGGGGATTAATGAAAGCTCAGTGCACATGCCAAGAAAAGGTTTTCACTGGCCAGAGGAGTTACATATACACATATGTACGCACATGTAAACTTTTGCTAATGGACAGCTCTTTTGGATCTCATATCCTCCCTGCTTTTCCTTGTTTAGCCAAAGCCTGAGCATCCTTTAAGGAAAAGCTGAAGTCCTACCTCTTCTCTGCAGTGTTTTCGGACCAACCCTGGCCTCCAGCTTGCCCCCTCCACCAGCAATCTCGCTCTTTCCTATCTTACTATCAGCAGCAGACAAATAATCACTTTATGACACATGACCTGGTTCTTAAATACAATTTCCTTTCCCCTCTCCCCTTTGTCCCCTACTTAGGAATGCCTACCCTGTGCTGTGCTCCAGGGTGCCTGGTACCTTTGCTGGTGACCAGCATACAGGACATTACTTTCTTCTGCTCTTCAGCCTCCCAATGGTAGCAGGCCAAGTGAGTGTGCAAGTGACTCATTCTCTTGCTAGCTTCAAAATGAATCACTGAAGTGATTCTGGAATATAGCGAGGCCTCCTTATTCATTATGGATGTGTTTCTAAAAGTCAACAAGGGCAATTATGAGGCTAAGCGCCAGGCAGGACAATGAATTAGCATAGCAAAACAGTGGGATGATAAACAATGGCCTTCTGCTGGAATTCCGTTGTGTTTTCAGGCATGATCAAGAGGTCACCACTGGCTGAACGGGGATTAGATTTCCCAGAGCACAGCGTGTTAGAAAGAGAATTGCAGGAGGTTGGGGCGGGGTGGGGGAGGGGGGTACTGCATGGACAATGGGGTCAAAAGAAAGATTAGGCATCCATCGACCAGTTTTATCGGCCAGATCTCCATAATGCTTCCAGAATCTATCCACTCCTGGTCACTTCCTCTCTGTCTTCATTGCTGCTTCTCACCCAGGACTACCGGCACAACCTCCTCACTGATCTCCTGGCTTCCCTTCTAGCCGCCCTGCCGTGGATTCTTCCTGCAGCATCAAGGGCAGTCTTTGTAGAATAGGAATCAGATCACACCCTTCCTCTGCTACTCCTCCAAGCCGCGAATCCTTCACGATATACCCAGAGTGAAATCCAAATGCCTTTCCTCATTTATAAGAACCCCCTCTCCTGGCCCCTGCCTTCCTCTCCGGCCTCACTGCCCATCCATTTCCCACGACATCGGACTGCACTGACGTCTGACTTTCTTCAATGTGCCACGCCCTCTCTAGCCTTGTAGGCTGTGCACTAGTTGTTTGTCCTCTGATTTTGACGTGGCCCATTCCTTCTTGTCATTCAGATCTCTCCTCCGATGTCAACCTCTCCAAAGACAGGGCTTTTCCATCATTCAGGCAACATATCCATTTTTCTTCTATCCTTCTATCCTCCAGCAGACTCCCTTATCTGTAGTTCCGCTTTCCCTGGTCTCAGTTCCCCGCCCCCAGTCAACCACTGCTCCCAAAGCAGACCTTCTGATGTATTGTCAGAAGGTCAGTAGTAGCCTAACATTATGTCACCATGCCTCCACCATTCACTTCCCTTCATCTCATCACACAGGAATTTTAGCCTCTTCCTTCATCACAAGAAGGGTGAGTACAGTACAATATAGTATTTTGAAGCAAGACCACATTCACAGAAGTTTTATTATAGTATATTGTTATAATTGTTTTATTTTATTATTGCTGTCAATCTCTTACTGTGCCTGCTTTTCCTTGTTTAGCCAAAGCCTGAGCATCCTTTAAGGAAAAGCTGAAGTCCTACCTCTTCTCTGCAGTGTTTTAATTTATGAATTAAACTTTATCATACAGATGTAAGTATAGGAAAAAGCACAGTATATATATGGGGAGTACTCTCTGTGGTTTCAGCGTCTATTGGGAGTTCTTAGAACATCTCCCCACCCTGGATAAGATGGAGGGGAACAACTGTATTTGAGTTCTTGGTACAGCACTAGGATGCTGAGAGTCCCCAAGCGTAAATGTCATGACAGCACTGTGGGCCCTGGTTCACCAGGGCTTAGAATGATAAATAAGTACATGTTGAATGAATAAATGCTAGTTTTCTCATTTATCACTTGTAGAGGCTAAGTTCTCGAGACCTCTGTAAAGACAAGTTCCTCATCTGTAAAATGGGAACGACAGCACCTATATCGAAGGGTCATCAGAAAAAAAGCATTAAAAGTAATTTGCAAATTATACAGCTCTTGGCAAGTACTAGTGATCACTATTGCTCAGGTCAAGTTGACTCCATTCTGGGAAGATGGGGATACTATTTGCTTTCTAGGAATTTTTCAGAGTTAGAGAAGATAATCCCAGAAAGGTACACATATTTAGACTTAATGCTGTAAACCCTTTCTTCCCTGGGATGATAGTGGAGGAAAAAAGCAATAGAGAGAGCCGCATAAATGTTTCCTTCATTTTTCTTTTTTTGCAAACTCTTGTGTCAGATGCTGACTTTTTTTTTTTTTAAGATTTTTTTTTTTTTAATTTATTTGACAGACAGAGATCACAAGTAGGCAGAGAGGCAGGCAGAGAGAGAGCCCAGATGCTGACTTTTAATAGGTCTCAGTGAGGGAGCTGTTCTGCTATGTACGAGAAACCTCAACCCAGAAGCAGGTCGTCTACGAATGGTTTAGCACAATGCTGACTCCTGGCTAAGCACACAACATTTGGGACAGGGACTGGCCCAGAAAGGCAAAGTCACAGCTCACCTGGTAGAAAACCAGGAAGGGCAGGCAGATACCCATAATTTCTGAAATTCATTGTGTCCACAAAATACAAATGGCTGGAGGCCTCAGGGCCTGTAGGGAGTCATGTCATCCCCTTCCTCACAACTGTGTTCCAGGCCAGTCCTCTAGACTAGTGTGGTCCAGTAGAAACAGGACACAAACTATATGGGTAGTTTTTTGTTCTCTGGTAGCCATGTGTGTGAAAAGTGAAAAGAAACAGGAGAAGTGCATCTTAATAATACAGCTTATTTAATCCAATATGTCCAGAAGGTTATCATTTCAACACATAATCAATATAAAAATGACTGAAAAGGTATTTTGTATTCTTTCTTTTTTCATACTACATCTTTGAAAATCCAGAATTTATTTTGCACTTACTACATTTCATTTCATTTCTGACCAGACACATTTTGAGTGCTTAATAGCCACATGTGACTAGGGGCTGCCTTACTGGACAGTACAGCTCTAGACTACATTTGAGGTGTTTATGACTTAAAAACATCTTCTGCTACTTCTGGGGGTGAAAAGCAGGGGTCACAAATAATTTTAAAAATGGGACTCCATTTGTCATCCCACCCAGTTGCTTAATGTTCTGCACATGGACGAAGGCCCTGGTCTACTCTTCCATGACCGTGAAGAGCCTAAAGGAAAATTCTTTAGTTTAAATTCCTGTCATGGAGAGACTTTCTATCTTCTGATCTCCATGGACTTTTAAAGGCATGTAAAGCTATATTTAAAAATGTATTGATCATCTCTGCATTTATCTATCTTCTGGAAGTGACAGTTGGGAAGATTACTCATTTAAAATGAATTCATGTTTCTCTCCTCTAACCCTAGTGTTTCTGGGGAAGATTTATGAGAAACTGTGTTTCTTCAGGGAGGGACAGTTTGTTCCATGGTTTACAAAGGTAGAGAATTTCAATGATCAAATTGTTGCCATTAAAAACAAAAGAAGTCATCTTGGAGATGGATTAGGACTAAACATGTCCTCAAAAGAATGGGCTGGAGAGAGAAAGGAAATTATTAAAGAATAAAGTTCTCCTTAGAGAACAATAATCTATTATATAGTCTTGGACTGTTGGACATGGGTTGGGTGAATATTATAAGGGATAGGCATCAAAACCTGGCCCTTGATGATCCTCCGAGGGGAAGAACATTCCTTCCAGCATTAGAGTCTACAGCTAACTGAGAGGACAGCTGTGCTGCTGGATGAGACTGGAATTTTCTCGTGGGCAGGTTAAACCTTTCGGACGCCTCCATCCATGTTACTTGTGAGTGGCCTGGTGTGGACTGCAGACTCATGGGTTGCTGGCTGGATGCTAATTACCTCTAAGGTCCAATTTTGCCAAGAGATGAGGTTTTGATCCATGAGCAAACATATCTGCAACATTAGGCCCCCCACAGAGGTTGGGTGTAGGACAACCTAGTGTCGCTGATGGGGCACAATGGTCTCCTACATGGTCTACAGGAAGCTCTCATGGAATTATTCCTCATTTAGAGGGATGCTTACTGTTTACAGGCATGGAAGGTGGCCTCAGTTCTGTAGATGCCCTAGCTCTCTTTGGAGAACCACACAACAACACCCTTAGGTCTACAGACATGGTTGGGGTTATTGAGGCAATGACTTCAGAGACTCTGGTAGCTTGCTCCTACCACCAAAGGACAAGACACCCAGTCTCCTTTCTTTCTATCTCCATGTCTAAGGAACTCCACCTTTCTTAATCAGAACTACTTTCCTCGCTAGAAAGGGAAAGAAGGGGTACTCTGTCTTGTGCAACAACAGGGATGACCCCATGGTGGAATTTCCAGTGGGCTCAGTTTTATTAGTTGTACCACTAGAGGTGAATGGATGTCTGTTATGATGTCCCATTTTCCAGACGCCGTGACATTTAGGAATTTACCATTACATATCACATTCAGTGAGCAGTAGTGAATATGGAAAAGCTTACTGAAGATTCACTCCCATTTAGAGCTTGTGTTCAAGTCAGAGGCCTTGAAAAGTTGGTATGCCTGTGACCATGGCCAAAGCCTGGGCATCAGCCTCTGAGGCCACACTCTTCATTGGGGCAACCCAATCCAGATGTTGGGAGGAAGCTCAAGAAAGCAGAGAGATGCCGAATGCTAGAGGAGTAAGCATCCCTGGAGCCAGCTCGGCTAGCATCGTGGATTCTGAACACGACTTTGCTCTCCATGGTTTTAGCCAAAAAGAAAAAATGGGAAAACGTGGAGACATTAAGTAAATATCATAAGAAATGAATTTGTGGAGTGAGACTAGTAAAGTCAGAGAGTTGTTTTTCCCCTGAAAGGTATTAATAAATGGCACTGACAAAAAGTATGAATGCGGTTGTAATGAAATTCTAATGTTTTGATAACCTGTATTAAGCCTCATTTTACCAGAAGATGCTTCTAGAAGACAGTATGAACTCTCTCTCCTCATTAAAAGGCAGAGGGTTTATTGAGACATCTTTGCCTACTAGGAAAGTGCAAATGCTGGTGCCTACACAGGGAACATCAAAGAAGTTTACAAACAGCTGTGACCACCTGGGGGTTGCAGAGAGTGACAATTCCTGGGACAAGAAGGCAAATTGAGCCACGTCCTCAAGGCTATAAGAGAAAATGGGGGAAAAAAAAAAAGAGCTGTGATCTTTTCCCTAAAATCACAGCTTATTCAGGACGAAAAGTCAGTATTGACTTTAAGCTCAAAAGGTGCTGAACTTCCTGGCAGTAGCTGTGAGCACAGCAGAAGGAGGGGCCAGACAATGAGCTGGGACTCGGGGAGCCTCTTGGAGAAAGTGGGGCTGCAGCTGAGTGCTGAGCACACAAAAGATGGGAGCAGACAGAAGGGTGGAGAAGCCAGAGCCAGGAGTGGGGGGTGAGACTGTTTTCTCCTTCCTCTCTCCAAGGTCAGCCTGGGCCTCCTCTTTCCCTTCCTCTCCTACCTGGGGCTTCACTTCTGCTGTTCCTCCCAACCAGAAGGGCTCATCCCTTCCTTCACAGGGAGAGCTCAGTCAAATGGTCTCTGCTTTTGTAGGTCTTCCCTGAGCCTCTAGCCTGGGTTATAGCTCCTCGCTCTATGCTCCCACAGAATCCCACACAGCCCCCTTCCATACCACATATCACATCGAGTACGACTCAGGGCTTTCCTGACTACGCCCGTGTGCGCTGCTCAAGGGCAGGGACCCTGCCTCATTCATGCTAAATCCCTGCCACACAGCTTGGTGCCGCTATAAAGAAGGAGCTCAAGACCCGATGGGGGAATGAGCGGGCACTCTCTGTCCTATGCATGATGTTGGGGGCTAATGGGAGGCAGGGAGAGGTAGAATCAGGAAGGGCAAAGAGCATGAAGTACTTTGGGAGCACAGCGCAATGTGGGAGAGTGGGGCCAGTGTGGGAGGATATTACTGGTTATGTCACCTTGGGCAGGATATAAATGGAAAGGTGTTGGGAGGTAGGAGAGGTAGGAGGACAAAAAGGGAGGTGGTCGGGTGACAGGAACTTGCTCTGCTTTTCGAAAATGGGTCTTGTTCCACCTTCTCTTCGAGAGACCAAGCCCATTCACGACCCCTGTCCTTTGTTCCCAGCTCGGGGCGAGGACAGAAGGGCCAGGCAGCGGAGGGCAGGTGGGGTCTCATCTTGCCATTTCCACTAATTCCCTTTGTGACCCTAAAGAAAGCAAGAACCTTATTATCCAAGCCTCATCTTCCCAAGATGCAAAAGGGAGAGAAAGTAAGGTGGTGCTACGGAGGGAATAAGAAAATGTATTTGGGAATGCTGGATATCCTACAGGTGGCTGACTCCTCTCCACATTGCGAATTCTGGAAGGCTATCTCCTAGGTCAGCTTTTGCCATCTATGATTCAACCCACACTTCTGGCCAGAAGAGACCTCCCCACCAGCTGGGTTTAGGAGGATTCTCAACTTAGTCTATCTCAGAGTCACAGACTGTCCCTGGAGATGATCTTTCCCAGTATCCCCAGCTGGAGGGACGGGCTGGTGGCAGCCAAGTGGCTAGACCTAAGCATCGTGTTTGAACAAAGTAGAGAACTTCCTAAAATGTTACATGCTTGGGTGCAATTCTGACTCTAGAACCAACCCTTTCCTTGCTCGATCCTGATTCTGTTTGGAAGGAAAAAATAAGGTCAGGGAATTTGAACAGAGGTGTCTTTATGAGACAGCCCTGTCTTGTTCAGCCTCTAGTATTTATTTCTCTGTTTGCTATTTGCAACTCAATACCAGGACTTGACCTTCTATTGCCGCAGCTGTTTGGGAGATGAGGCAATTCAAACGTGAAAGTCCTAAGAGAAGCTGTAAAATGATGATGCTGATGATGACGGTAATGACGATGGGTGTGTGAGTGTGTACGTGGGGGGACTGGAAGAGAGAGGCAGAGGGAGTTGAGGGAGGGGGAGAGCCTTTAACCGCATCAGCTACCTGCACCTCCATTTATTTAGAGAGACCTCCCTACTGTGGGGAAGGAAGTTGGTACAAAAAAGCAAAAAAACTCAGGATGGTATATTTTGCAGCATCAACTTTGGGTTTGACTTCTCTCTGAAAACAGTCAACTTTGCAGGTTTTGGGTACAGTTTGGTTTTCGCTGGGGACATTGGGTGTCTTGAACTTTTTCTTTTTTAAATTCAGGAAAGTAAGCCAAGAATTCTAAGTACTCATGTCCCTCTCCAATGAGACAGTGAAGGAAAGATTTCCAAGGGTGAGAACTGAATAAATACTACTGAGAATTCAAATATCCAAGGAAGGGACTCTGCCAAAATAAATCACACCCTCTAGGAACATTTCCTATAATTTGCTTTTCTTTTCTTTTTCTTAAATGTTCCTCTCTTACAAAAGGCTAAAAAGGTCAGAAGTCAGTGGCCAGCAAGTTGGACTTTCTCTCCAGATTTGCTGGGCCCTTCCAGGCTGGTGTTAGACACCGATAGAAATTTTGAAGATCCTCAATGTAAAAAGCCAATATAAAATCACAGTTTATTGGGTAAGAAAAAATTGACCTTCACAAAAAGACTTCAATTTGTAGATTACTTGGTTCTCTTAAGTCAATGCTAATTTAAACATAAGAGACTAATTTGGAGAAGTTTTTATTCTTGCTGAGATGTAACTAATTTCTCGACTGCAATTTTCTGGGGAAAGGAAGGGAAGAAAATGAACTCCCATCTATTTGAATTATTTATATTTGTCATTTTATGGAATCCTGACAACACCTAAAGAAGTAGGGATTATTAGATCACTTTTGTGCACAAGGAAAGTGAAGCTCGGTGAGTATGAGAAACTTAGCTGAGGCCACAAGGTAGCTCTGGGATCTAACCTGGGCCTTCCGATGCCAAAACGATTGATCTTTTTCTCCACACAATGCTGCTGCTAGTTTCAGAGATAGCCATCTCTGTCTTTTCGTTCCCTGTGTCACCATTTAAATTCAAGCCTCCCCATCCATGCACGTGTCAGTGCAACAGCCTTTTAACTAGTTCCCAACACATTAGACCCGTAGTTCCTGAGCTTTGGTTGAACAACTGCCAATCTGGCTGCTCTCTAAGGCAAGACCTCTGTGGCCCAATTATACATATACATTAAAAATGCTATTAATATCTGGTCAAACTTGTATTAGATAAAATTTCTTAAAAAACAATATGCTTTGGCACCATAACATTTATTCCAGGTGAAGATTGGCTTGCATTGGTTATAGAATTAGGTGCACATCAATATGGTAAAATGTCATCCATGTGCACCTTACAGCCTTTGCAGGGGACTGTGTGCTCCCTTCTCTCCAGCCTGGGATTTGTTCTCACTGTTGTTGGCCACAGGCACTGAGAGGACTGCATCGTGGCTCTGAGACACCTGCTACCTCAGGTACCCCCTTCCACACCCTGTCTGCTTGACTAAGTCCCAACTTGCCTTCACCGTGCAGGGCAAGTCCTGTCCCTGGGGAGGCCTCCTGTCCTCTCAGACTGCCAGTGGTGGCCCTTTCTCTGCTGCTCTCAGTTCCTTCAGCTCTCTCTGTCCAGAGAGTGACCTTGATGGCCATCTGTTCTGTCTTCTGAACTGTCCATGTCACGACCATATCTCACTCTTGTCTGCCTTTTCACAGAGCCCTTCATGGCATCCTAACAGCCGTGTGCTGACAGTGGTCATGCCTAACGAATGAGGTAGACATTTCCAGCTCTTGGGTTTGCTCTGGTCATTTTATTTTCGACAATCAGTGTTGTCAGAAGAGTTTACTAGAGACACAATGAAACAACTTCAGAGGAAAACTGAAGTTAGGAGTTTCAAATGCAAAAGGCTTCTCTATGAAAGGGAAATGACTGGTAAGAACCGCAGGATCTTGGTGCCTGGCTGGCCCAGTCCGTGTGCAACTCGTTGATCTTGGGGTTATGAGTTCAAGCCCCAGGTTGGGTGTAAAAAGAATGGCAGAATCTAGGCGAACTTCTCATAGAAGGTCAACCAATCTTTTTATTCTGGATGACCACATTGTCCATTTTCCCCAGGTTGTTTGGGTGTGTGTTAGAAATCGGACATGTGGTGCTTAAGTCAGTTGGATCTGTTGTTTCACCAATGAGCGGTTCAAGTAGGAATATTTATTTCTTTACACAGACATACATCTGCTTTAAAGTGGCCCATATGCAGGAAGGAATGTCTTACCAGCACACATAAAACAGTGATTTTTAATTATCCTAATTGCTTAGGAACCCAAGTGATTTAAAAAAATTGTTCCCCCTTATGATTATAGGATTAAAGTAAAGAATTCAATACTAAATCATATACAGTATGATCACAACTTAATAAAGAAAAGATATGGGGCGCCTGGGTGGCTCAGTTGTTAAGCGTCTGCCTTTTGCTCAGGTCATGATTCCAGGGTCCTGGGATCAAGCCCCGCATCGGGCTCCCTGCTTGGCGGGAAGCCTGCTTCTCCCTTTCCCACTCCCCCTGCTTGTGTTCCCTTTCTTTGCGTGTTTCTCTCTGTCAAATATATAAATAAAATCTTAAAAAAGGTAAGAAAAGATAAGGGCAAAAACTCTATTAACTAAACAAACACATTTTTGGTGAGCGCAAGAAATGGTAAAAAGAATGTCATAGGGGATGATCACAGTGGGAGAATCCACTGGACTGAGCAGTATTTTCCAAAGTATATCTACAAGCAGTACTTGGGAGGAAACTAATTGCCTTCTGTCTTCAAATGCTGGGAGCCACTGCAAGCCCACATGGTTTCAACTCTAGTGCTCCTGCAGCTACGGTTGGATCTCCCCTCCCATTTTCCACGAAGCTTCCCTCCTGGCTCCGTCATTCCTCTGAACCTAGGTCACCAAGGTCACCATAACCTTCTTAGTGCTAATCTAATTAAAGGACTGGTGGCAGCTTGCATCTGAATTTTGTATCACTTGACCCTGTTGACTCCATGCTCCTCAGTGATGAGTCTTCCTCTCTCAGTTTCCATGACCCCAGGCTCTCCTGTTGCACTTTTTTGTTCCCTGGCTGGTCTTTGTTAGTTTCCTTCTTGTCCCCTTTTTCTTTCCCCACCATGACTTGCAGGACATGACCCTTGGGGTTCACTGCTTAACCTATTTCTCTTCCTTGTCTACACAGGCTACCTGGTTCCTGTCTTCCCTCGCCAAGCTCTCCTCTTCCTGTCCTCATCCTGGTGGCATCACTGCCAGCTCACACCAAACTCTGGAGTTCCTTCCTAACACTTCACTCTCTCTCATCCTCCTCTACACCCAGTCACCAAACCCAGTCGTTGTGTTTCCTCAGCACCTCTGGAATCCAGTCTCTCCCTCTTGCTTGCCACTGCTTTGGCTCACTCCCTCTCCCCGCCACCAACTCCCTGCCGTAGCTGGCCAGACTGCTCTAAAACACAAATCCGATCACGCCCCTGCTTAAAACACTTGCTGTTATTCTCCACTGTCCTTGGAGTGGGCTGTCATGACCAACACCCCCCATGGCCTCCTCCCACTGCTTCACATTCTGTCCTCCACCACACCCAACTCCTTGTGTCTCCTGGAAGGAGCCAGAAGCCCAGCCTGGGGTCCTTGCTCAAGCTTCCTTCTCTCTAGGATCTCCTCCCTTCTCAAGTCTCCTTCTGCCCTCAGCTTAAATGTCACTCCTAGAAGCTGGTTTTTACTCTGGTCTGGTGACATGCCCTTTCTGGGAATATCCCTCACGCCTCCTGTGCTCCGCTCCCTCACACAGCCTTTCACGCTGGCAATGTTTGGAGACTTGACTGTGTGTCCCTGCTCTTTCAGGGTGAGAATGCTGCTTGTTAGTCAGTGAACAGCCAGCACAAAGCCCGCGCTCATCTCACAGAAGACGCTCAACAAATATCTGCTGAGCGTGTCAAGGACTTGAGGATCCCCAGTATCCAACAGTCCTGGATTCAAGCCCCCGCTCTGCCCCTTACTGTTAGGAGTTAGCTGGACACTTGGGTAGTCGGGGCCCGGGTCCCCAACAAGAAAACAGGGAGCCGGGATGTGAAGACGAAACTGCACCAGCATCCTGTTTCACAGCTCAAATGAGACCTCAACAGCTTCCTGTCTGGTAACCTCTGCAGAATTAACTTTTGCAAGACATCCTGAGACAAGACAATTAACCATAAAACATCGGTCACTGTCCCAGGTCGAGGCAGTTCATCCCCACATATCAGCCCCAAAAGACCATCAACACATGAACAAGAACCCAATAGGTAGACAGGTGCATGATGAAAGCCCTAATTGGCACACGGTAGTAGCCAATCCACAGGGGACCCCCACTCAGCTTGCTCAAGATAGTTCTGTAAAAGAGCTTATAAAAACCCCTAGATCTGAATGCCCAAATGGCAACCCTCTCAGGTCCCCTCCCTCTCCGGGAGCTTTGTCTTGTCACTCGGTACACCTTGCCTTTCTGCCCGCCACTCTTGTTCTGGTCTACCTCTTCATTCTTTGAAGTGGTGTGACCGAGAACCGCGGGCACTAGGGGACTAAATCTTGTAACCTTACTAGCAGTGTGCCCTTGGCAAAGTTAATATCCTACCCTAAGCTTCAGTCACTGCTCCGTGAATAGAGATCATTCTCATTCTCCAAATGACTGTGAATGGGTTTGTGCTTCTAGAACCACCTGCGGTCAATACAATGCCTGACCCTCCCTTCTCCTCCAAGTCCCACACTCACTTCCAGGAAGCCAAAATTCAGGCCTGTTCTAATCGATATCCCTAGTGCCCAGCACTGTGATGGGTTCTTAGTGGGAGCTTAATAGATTTTTGATCAAAGAATGCTTGAGGGAAGGCAGCCAAGTTAAAGACAGAAGAAGAAAGAGGTAATACAGGGAATGTGGACAGCAGGGCAAAGGGGTGGGGGTACAGCATAGACACAATCTCTGAGTTGCTCAGGTGGCTCATCTGCTTTCGAAGGACTGGGCTGAGCACACTCTCTGCCCTCTGAGATAACCTGCCTCGGCTCACTCTGGCCTCAGTGCCAGTAGGGAGGCTTGGTGCCCATGTGACTGGCCTTACTCCCTTATTGGAAACAGCTGCACAGACAGCAGCCAGGGGCTGGAGCTCCAGGAGAGGATTTCACAACCTCTGGGGCTGAGCTTCAGATAAGTTTCAAACATTGTTTATGTACATTTACGTGTGTGTTTCCTGGGGTCTCGGGTCTCTTCAGATGGCAAGGAGGCCCAGCCTTGCCAGATAGGCTCAGAGCGTGCCTGAGTTTTTTGTTTTTGCTGATAGTAATGGAATGTACCGGCCTCCCACTGTCAGATCTGGGAGAGACAGAAGAGATGAAAACAAAGAAGACAGCCAGTTCTAGTGGTTCCCTCCCAGAGCACATGAAGGGGGATGGCCCAAATGGAGGTAAAAACAACAGGGGAGGGGTTAGACTGGTCAATATATCCATTGAATTCCATCCAGAAAAAACTAGAGTTACAGTTCCTCTTTTCCATCTTTTTCCCCTAAGCAGTAACAATAAGATAGGGGCCCAAACTGATGTTAATCTTCCTGGTAGGAAAGCGCCTGGTGAAAGCCCATGAAAACAGTCATCATCCATCTCCCTTATGCCTGTGAGACATAGGCACAGGGCTCAGAAGGAGTGTGGAGAGTTGCCTTCAAATTGATGGAGAAGGAAAGGGAAGATGCTGTCTTGGATGAAAAATAGGGAATTGGACCAGATCACTGATTCTTAACCTTGGTTGCCATTAGAACACCTGGGGGAGCTTCTAAAATCCCAGTGTCCAGACATCATCCCAGATCAATGAAATAAAACCTTTGGGGTGGGATCCCGGGGTCAGTGTTTTTGTTTTTTAGTTTTTTAAGATTTATTTATTTTACAGAGATAGAGTGAGTGCGGGCAGGAGAGGGACAGAGGGAGAGAGTGAATGAGAATCTTCAGCAAACTCCCCGCTGAGCACAGAGCCTGATTCGGGGCTCAATCCCACCACCCTGCAATCAAGTCCTGAGCCAAAACCAGGAGTTGGATGCTCAGTCGACTGAGTCATCTAGTCCCCCGCCAACCCCCACACAGCATGTCAGTGTTTTAAAGCTCCCCAGGTGATCACAATGTGCAACCAGGTTGAAAATCACTGGATTCCATGAAACCTGATCTCTGAAGTTCCCTTATATCCTTGCATTTGAAATTAGGGTGTTCTTTCTAAGTCAAGTTATTTTTGGTGGGTTTTTCCTGGTCTTTGAAAGTCTGAAGTCTCAGAATGTCACATTGAGATATGTATTTTAGAAAAAGCATAGAACAGTTATATATTGGAGGCAGGGGGATGGTTCCAGCAAAGGGTATCATGTGCTTAGTGAACTCTATGTTTTAGGATAAGATGTGTTGCTGGTTTGTTACTTAAGTGGTTTCTTCTGGCACCTTCTCTTGTGTATTGGCCCAAGGCTTTCCTGGTGGGTACCAAGGAGCAATAGGACTGTGAGCCCACCCCAGGAAGAAAAAGGAAGCAGGGGGGCGGGGGAGGGAGATGGATGGGAGAGAAGGCAGACTGGAAGCTCATGTCTCCTGTTGTGGTCCCATTCATGTTTTCCCTGACCTGGGACTTGGACGGCTCTGAGGCGGTGGGCACCAGTCCCGGGGAAGGGTGTGGCTCTGGGCTCCAGCCTCCGTAGCCCTCAGCTCTGCGGTGGAGGCTGGAGTCTCCTTGGGCAGGAAGGCTCAAAGGCTCTGTTGGTGGGCCCCTGTCTGCCTCTGCAGGGCTGGGGTGGGTTAACTGTGGGGAGGATAGGGCAGACATGAACAGAGAAGGGAGAACTGCCAGGTTTCTGTGAGGTCAACATGTGTTTGAAACAATTCAGAATGCAACGGAGAATGTAATTAGGTGATTTTTGTTTTTGTTTTTGTTTTAAAGGAAAAATTCAGAACCTGTGACTCTTGTTCATGAGCACATGCCTGGATGTAGTCATTTCGAGTTTATGGAAAATGTGGTCAGCCCCATAAATCAGGGCTGAGGAATTCTTACAGAATCATCACCGTGTAAGTGATGCAGATCTGTAGTGAGTCTCCTGAAGTTATGCAAAACAAAAAAGAATAAGCATGTAGACAAAGCTAGAACATCATCCTCCCTCTCTTGGAATTCTTTCCCAAGTTGCCATAAGGCAGCTTTGGTCCCTTCCTACCTATTCTGTGACCTTCCTTGCGTAACTCCATGCGTACGTCAAGATGTCTGGGGCCTCGTCATGATTACAAGGACACAGTTCTCAGCTTCTGTTTTTCCCATGTGTCTTAAAATTTTATTAGGATTTCTATCAAGAAAGCCCATTTAAAAGTAGGCGGGTCAAAAATCCATTTGGGACAGCGCTGAGAATAAGGTCAATTGTATCCTAATTCTTAGACCTTCTGTACTTCAAATCTATTACTTTGTGTGATCAGAGAATGAAAACTCAAGGCAGCATTGTGTTTCTTAAAAGTGTAGAGCACATCTTCAAATGTTAACACAAACTTTCATTCAAAATTCTCAAATAGGAGATTCAGTCTAGGTGTGATTCATTAGAGGATATCCTATTGTTGTTGGACTTATCCCTTTGGCCTTTTCAGGCCAAACACTGTTGATTCTTGTATCTTATCCATGACACCATCCCCTAGGACTTCTCAGGTTGACTCAGCTTATGACTATGTTTCTGCCAAACCGGTCAGTGGGGGATGGAATGTTAACAAATCTTAGCGGAGATGTTTCTCAGGTGTTCTGAAGAAATGGGCTTGTATACTTGACCAGCATATTCTGTCACAAAAAACAGTACCGCTGAACCTGAGTTTAGGTATCTAATTGTTTTCTTTCTTCATGTGTTAGATGAGGGTCATGCATGCTGAAAAAACTTCTTAATTTCCCACAGAAACCAGATGTATAAGGCCAAACACCACCCCAAGTTTACCAAGTTTACAGCCTAGGCTCACTTCTGTTAACTGTAGACTTTGTACTTTAAAATTTGCTATCTCAGTGTGTCCTTATGGCCTTTCACAGACAAACTACGAATTCCACATGACATAAGAGCCACATCAGGTCCGCATTTATATGACCTGGTTTCTTGCACATCATACTTGCCTGCTGTCCCTGCCACAACCTGGAGACAGGAAAGGCAAAATGCACAAGCTTTGAAACTTTAGACCAAATCTCTCAGCCATAAGCTAGGTGCATAGGAAGAGGGGAGGGGCCTGCCTGGTAGGCTGTGCTCTTGGGTTTTATGAGTTGTCCCATGTTGAAGAGTGAGCAGGGTAAACAAGTGGGTACGCCTGATAGACATCAATTGCAGTATGCTTTGAGTTTATGCATCAGCCCTTCACAGATGGTAAAAAAGGACGAAATAAATAACGACAGTTATATTTGCCATTGCTTGAGTATAACCGTATGTTCACTACTGGACCAAATTCTTTACAAACATTACCTTCTCCAACCAACCAATGTATCATCTACTTTATAAAGCTGAAGTTCAGAGAGTTTAAGTAACTTGCCTGGAGTTCTCCTGCCTAAAGGAAATTCTTTATCTGATTTGAAAGGGGTTCCAAGTCAGACACCTTTATTTTGCTTTTGGGTTAATGTGTCTGACTCCCAGAGAAGTGGATGGAAGGTGTAGTTTGCTGCGAGTTGAGGGAGAACTTGGTCGCAAGCTTTGTTTTATAAAGTTTAGGGATGAGAGACGAGCTCTTACAAGAAGACAGAGCAACAATGTGATTTCGGCAGAACTGGAGCTGTTTCTAGCATTTTCGTTATGTGAACACAAGTTACTCAGCTTCTCTTGTCCTTCATTTTCTCATTGACAGAATGAAGATGGGCCAAATTGTTCCTAAGGGTCTCTGCTGGCTCCTCCCTTTCTGCCTCCTCTTAGTTGGAGACTCTCCATGCTTGGGCCTGACCATTTGGGGCAAATCCTCACCAGGGCAGAAGGCCCTCCTGAGATCTTGGACTAGTTGGGCCCAATACCTGATGGAAGTTTGTGGGAGTTTTCTGTGGCCCCTATTTCCTCATCCCATCTTGTGGCTCTGGCATCTTGCTGGTCACCATAAGCCACTGCTCTGGGGAATAGCAGGCCTCTATCCTGGTACAGCCTAGGCAAGAGCCAGCCTTGCCTCTTTCACTCATTGTACCTATAAATTAAGAAGCTCAAGTCCTAGGAAGTTTAACTTGACTTATTTCTGTCAAAATCCTTTCCAGAAAAAAACAACACTCAAGGTCTTATCGAAACCAGAATTTTTAGAATTAGTATCTGTTTTCTCATAACATAAAATAATAGCTGCATATATATGGAGTTATTCTAGTTCAATGAAGTCAGAGGGAGAGAGAAAAACAATGTGTGTGTGACAACCATGAATGAATCCTACCGTGTCTCCCGGCTGTGGACGCATCACAGACACACGATCATATCCTTTCCTTAGTAGGACCCACAAGGCATCCAGTTTTCCCTGCAAAAGGCAAAAACAAAAACAAATGTACCCAGGTTACAAATGAAACCAGAGCAGTGGCCAGCACAGACATGTAGAACTTTCCATGCTTCTTCAGTCATGTGAACAACATACCACTGGCAATGTGGTTGTAAAGGCTAAGTGACTATCCAGGCCCTAAGTTCAGGGGTCTGCAGGAATGTAGGGGGAGAAGAGACCCATAACAGAAGGCTCTGTGCTCATGAGGGTACACCTGAGACTAGGGGGCAACCTCAGATTTGCAAACACAGAGTTCATTCAGGCTCTCAGCTTTTGCTTTTACCATATTTCCAGCCATATCCTCACACCATGGGTCTATCCTTCCAACTTCCACTGAAGTTTTTTCTTCCCACTTAATGCCCAGAGTTCACGAATGAAGCAATGATAACAAATTCAGGAAAATTACTAAACAGAAATGTCAATGGAGCAAGACCAATAAAAGGCCCCTGGGATGCAGATCCCTGGCTGTCCCCTAGGCTCACTCAGCACTTGCTCACTAGGACTTGCTCAGGTATCCCAGGCTCGAGGGACAGATGACCAAACATCCCAGATCACAACCCCTTTGGATTTGTAGGTAGTGGGTTGAATCTGGGAAGAGTGGGTCTATGAATGCTGAAGTTTTCAGTGTGTGATGAAGGGAGTCTACTTCCTCTGGCCATTCTTGTTCCCCAGCCATGTTGAAGGAGGCCGATTTCCCCTGCTGCAAATACTAAAAGGAGACAATGACATTTATTTAGCTTTGCTCTATTAACCTTTAATATATTATCTTCTAAGGCAGAAAGGACTTTGGAAATATGATTAAGTTAAGGATCTCGGCGGGATGGGGAGGGTTATCCTGGACTATGCAGGTGGACCCAATGTAACCATGTGGATAGAGCCTTACTAGAGCAGGAGGGTCAGGGTCTGAGAAGTCGTGCCAACAGATGGAGAATCAGAGCGATACCTCTGAGGAAGATTCAACTCATGGTTGCTTTGGAGAGGGAAGTGGGCCAGAAATCAATGAATGTGGGCAGTCTCTAAACTCTAGAAAGGCAGGGAGATGGATTCTCTCCTGGAGCCTCCAGAAGAGATGTAGCCCTGGCCTTGCCTTGATTTTAACCTAGTGAGACATATTTTGGGGTTCTGTCCTTCAGAACTATAGAATGATAGGTTTGGTTTAATTCACTTAGTTAGTGGTAGCTTATTACAGCAGCAACAAACTGATGTAGCTCTTATTAATCCCTGACATATTCTATGTTTATTTGCCTATTGTCTGTCTCTGCCACCCGGAATGTCAACTCCAGGACAGCAGAGGTGTCAGCTAGGTTTGTAAATTGCTATCTGTCCAGTCCTAGGAGAGCATCGGGCGCTCAGTAGATATTAGTTGGATGAATGATTGAATTCAGTGCTTCTAATTGCTGGGCTAGGTGCTATCACAAGGGTCTTCTGGCAAAGTCCAAAAGGATTAGGGAGAGGAAACAGAAGGTCAGACTAACAACTAATTTGCCTAGGCACACAGCTTGTAAATTGGAGAGGTGCGACTGGACCCCACAGCTGCGTAATTCTAAAGTTTGCATATTTTCTATTATACAACCGTAGATTCTTCCCTGTGCACATCTTTCTGGCTAGAGTACTTGAACTTAGATCCTTTAGAATAGGGTTTCTAACTCCTTGGTTGCAACTCTTCAAGCCCCCATGAAACAATGTTGTGTATTAGGACCAAAATGTTTAAGAAGTAAAATAGAAGCGGAAGGGAAATACTTGAGCCGTTTGCCCATGGCGAAGATAACTATCATTTTGTGACAAATTCGTATCAGTTAAATTTGTCTGGGCATGTATATGGTTGGTGTTTGTGTGCACACACAACGCACACACAGGTACATACTGGGCCGAGCTGTGCTTCCTGCTGGGATCTCAGCGAGCCATGTTTGAAGGCCATCAACTGAAGGGGTCTCTACAGGATGATGCCAAAAGGCTGGGAAATCCAGAGCCCTTCAAGTTGCTTGACACAAAGCTTTTGAGGCAGAAGCACCAATTTTAAAAATATCATCCTGAAGATTTCATGCTCTGACCTTGTTTTCTGGTGGGTTATATTCAAATACAAAAAAGTCTGCTCTTGAATCTCTATCAACTCTTGCTCAAGTTCTTGTGGGTTAAACTTTGTCTTGCTAAGTGTCATGTTTCTCATCTCTTTTGGTGAAGTATTTACGAAAGCCTCTAAAAATATTTTAAAAGCTGGATGGGACTGCTGCTGTGTTCAGCCTGGTTTTTTGCATTAAACTATTTCAATCACCAGTTAAATGTTTTCCTTTAAGATTCCTTGGGATAAGCATTTATATTTCAGGATAAAACCAGGTGGGTTTCCTGGATGGATGCCTCTTTTCTTTCGCTATTTTGAGGGACTCCCAGTATTTGTCCTTGCGAATCAGCCCACCCACAGCGTTCTGTGTGCTAATTACTCAACTGCTTTGCACCGGAGGAGCAATGAGACTGGGCTGGAAGAGTATCTGCAGAAATTTAAAGCTAAAGCTACACGCAGAGCAAAAGAGTAGAGCCCCCCTAGATGTGTCATACCACGAGAATCAGCAGGAAGTCAGGTTTTCTGGTGGCAGTGGGTCGCAGTTTGATACTTAAGCACAAAGGGACAATTCAGACAACCTGAGTTTGTATTCTGGGTCTGCCCCTCCCGGGTCTGCAGCCTCAGGCAAGCTGGTTCGGCTCCTTAAGCCTCACCTTTCTCATCTTTAAAACAGACCACAATGTACCATCTACCCGATAGACTTGTTATAAAGGCCTACAATTAGATATTGGAGTTAGATACTCATCTAATAGAAAGTATTCATTAAATGTTATCTGTGATCATGGGAAAGTCATTAAAATGATTATCTGGGAGGCTCTGCAGAAAGCAGAAAAAAACACAATACAGAGTGTAAGAATCCGATAATGTGGACTTTACCGGTCTTCCATTCTGTGCTCCTCCAACCCTTTCCTCCCTTTGCTCGGGCCACACTTCTCATCGCCCTCCAGCCTGCCATGGTCTGGCCTCTCTGGCAGTGTTTGGTAGCCACAACACTCCACCAAAGCTGCACCTGTTCAGGCCACCCATGGATCCCAAGTGCCAAATGCCTTGGCCAGGGCTGGGCCTCATTTTACTCAATTTGGATATCTGATGCACTGGGCCTCTCCCTTCTGCACACTCTCCCTTGGCCTCAGTGCCTCCAGCCTCTGCCTGCTCCTTCCTACCTCTTGGCTAAGGTCTTTTCAGCCTCTACCTGGTGCTCCCCTCAGCCCTCCTCCAGCCTCTCCCTCAGGCTGAGTGCTCCCCTTGGGGGGCACTCACCAAGTCTCTGGGGTCAGCTTCCATCTGTCTGCTCATGGCTCACAAATTCTACCTTTAGCTTAGTCCTCCCTTGAATTCCAGATCCAGTTACCTACCAAATCTTAGTTGTAATGCAGATGTAGCACAGGTATCGAAGACTGAACCATCCCGTTCCCCAACCCGCTCCCCCTTTTGCATACCCTGCTTGGTTCCTGGAACCTTCGACATCTCCCCGGGTAAGCTGGACACTGGAGAATCATTGTCACGTCCTCTCCCTTGGCCAATTCTTCCTACTCAACTTCAACCATGTCTTGTGGACATTCCCTGTGTCACAGCTTTCCTGTCACTGCTTCCTGTCCACCCTGTCCCATTGTCTCCATGGCTGCTGCCTTGGCCCAGGTCTCAGCACCTGTCACTCATCCTGTGAACAGTTTCTGATTGGTCTTTTACCTCCAGGCTCTCGGGCCTCTCTCCTGTACAATTAATAACAGATTTCATTGCTCTCTCGAATGGATGCTTTGCCATTAATAAAATAAGCCAAGAAACATCTTACTAGCAGTATGAATTTAGGCAAGTTATCTAACCTCTCTGTGTCTTAGTTTCCCCCCCTCTATAAATGGGAATAGTAGGAATTTCTACTTCTGAGGGTCGATGTGAGAAATAAAGGAGCGAGTACATGGAAAGCCCTCGGAATTGGGCCTGACTTACAGTATGAATCTCACCCAGGGGAGGGCTTTATCCAGGTGAGCTGCTGTCCTTTGGCTCTTCTGGCCAAGGTGAGACTAGTTAGTTAGTCCTAGTCGTACTCTCTGGGTTCTGAGTTCTAGTGGTCCCACAGATGAGCCTGAAGTTCCATCTCTGGGGCATAGGAAACAATCTGGGTAACTGACATTTCCAACACCTCATTCTGCTCCCATGGCAGGTAGCTTTCTTTGCAAGAGCTGGAGTGAGTTTTAGAACAAGTATGTTTATAACCAAGAAGAGGATAAAAAATTGCTCTCTGAGGTCAAGGAGAAGTCTGTAACAAAGGCTGTTGGAACCTTAATTTTTCTGAACATGGGCAGAAGCCTATAATTTCAAGACAGGAGTTAATGAGGTTATTAATAATAGCCCTTTAGGGTGTGAAAAGCCTTGGGAGATTTAGACAACCAGTCCCTGGGCTTTACCCAAAGTCTAGGGAGGAAGAGGCCTTTGAGTCGACTCCACTGTTTATCTCGGATTTGAGTGTCCATCCTACACAGGCCTATCCATAGGACGCATTTCAAGACACTGGTCCTGCCCCAGGAGAAATGCTCAACGGCTGCTGGGAAGCTGAGACAGAGATTTTCCCATTACCCTGAGGCCCCCCTGTCGAAATAGATGAGCTGACATTTAAGTTTAACTTTCTCTCATAGGAAGTTGACATATTTTGACTACAAAATGAGAAATTTACCCAGTCTAGGCTCCCAAACTATACCTCAGGCTCAGACAACCTTCAAATCCACAAAGGCAGGCAAACGGGAGCTCTATGTCAACTCTAGTTCTTGTTTCTTCCCAAACAATAAGGCAGGGCTGGGAATGTTTATGCGGCCATCATTCAAAGTATCCTGGTGCCTGAGGTTTGTGGCTGAGTTTCCTTTTCTCTCATTTTTAAAGTTTTGGCCAGGCAACAGCTGTGTCTTCTCTTCTGGTTTGTCTGCCTTCGCTGCTGGGAAGTTAGTCAGACGTTGAGAATTTTGAGGGTAGCTCAACGATAGGGCTGTTATAGACTAACAGTAGGATTTTTACACCTTAAAATATATGGTAAATACTGTGACCCATGCTCCTCTTTAGATGAAATAAATGAATGGATAATGTTGGAAACACACCCTTTCACGTGCACACACACACACACACACACACGTACACTCACACACAGTCACACACAGGATATTTTTTGCTTTGCTCTTTTTGAGTTTTGGTCATTGTTTAAAAAAAGCTTGCAGCTATTATAAAAAGTAGCCAGAGAGGGACAGAAAAAGTCGGTTCAACATCAGCGGCCCATCTGACAACACTTCGGGCTTTGGTGGGTCTCTCTGACATGCAGCTCCATCCAGCACAGTTTCATGGCTCAATGCTGCTTGATTCCAGGGTCAAGGTGCTTTAGGCCAGGGGTGAAGGCTGGCCTGACAGAAAATGAACAGAACAGAAGACCACCCGCTACCCCCCACCAGCCTCCGCGAGTATTACGGGCTGACTGCCCCTTCACCATCTGGCTCTCTCGCAAAGAACAGCCAGCCGGTCTGCCTGGCCATGCAGGGTCTGGCTTTTGTCCTTCGGCTGTCATTTCTGTCATTTCTAGTCATATGGAGGAGCTACTGGAAAGGGAGAAAATGGTTTCTCTAAAGGCTCCAAGCCTTCCAGCAAACCTGAAAACAGTGCTGGTTTTAATCTGTCTGGAGGCCATCTATCTGGGCATTACTTAACTTGTCTGAAATGGTCAGTCCCAATTTAATGAGAAGCATGGGGTGCTGTCAATCCGGGGGGGGGTAAAACCGAGCAAAGGCAAATTAAGGCCAAATATCGGAAAATTTCCTGGTCATGAGCCTGGAATGAGGAAAGGGTGAAGTGTGGCTGCTGTGGTCAGTGCCCTAAATGAGACTGGGAAATGGTGGAGAGAAGCCCATTGTGGACTTCTTCTCGTGATGAGTCCCCACTCGGTTCCCTTAGCACAAGCACTCATCTGCTTCTCAGCTCCTCATACCTGTTCCGCAAAATGCATGATAAAAGTGAGTCAAAAGCAATACCTTAAAAGATGTATACGATTCTGACTACTTTCATTGGGGGACTTTCATAAGAGTCTTCCCAGTGGCTCTTAAAAGTTTTGCACTAGGTGGGAGTATTGTCCCTATTGTAGTGGGGGCAGAGAGCTGACGGGTCATTCTCCACGAGCTGCCTGCCGCCACCCACTCTCTGCCTTTCTCTGCCTTCCTAGCTCTAAGCTCTAGAAGGCTGACCTCTGCAGATAATACCATCTGGTTTCCCTTTGGTTTGGCCAGTAGGTGGTACCAGAGGAGAAGAGGGCAAGATGAGGGAGAGGTCGGGGCATTCATTCCTTCTGTTCCCTCCCTGACCCCCTGCCTTCTTCAGTGGCTACATTCTTATAGGTTAGGGATCTGTATGCATTTTCTGCAAAGGGCCAAAGAGTAAATGTTTTAGGCTTTGTAGCTCAAGAGACAAACTCTGGGATATTATATAGGAACTTCCATAACCACTTAAAAATAAGGAAAACCACTCTTAGTTTGTGGGCCATCTATAAACAGGAGGTAGGGAAGATTTAGATTGCTGATTTCCTCTCTCCGGTCACAGCTCCCAATGGGTGTCCTCTTCTCCTTGCCACTGGTGCCCAGGACACCATCTCCCCTCCTTATCCTTTAGGCCCGGGGTGCAGCTCCCATTGTTGCTGGTCCCTGTGTGCCTGGCCATCGCCGTGAGTTACCTCAACCCTGCCCTCACCAAAAGTTCAAACCTCTTGAGGGTGCTTCTGTTTCCCACCAAGAAGACAAATCCAGTGAGAGGGCTCAGGAAAGGGAAGCAGAATTTATGGAACTACATGAGGCTAATGTTTTTCCCAAGGCCCAGTGAGGTCCACAGGTGCTACAGCTAAGGTGAGGCTCATCATGGAGCATGAAACTTGTTCAGCAGTATGAACGTGGAAGTCATGGTAACAAGTCTGCTTGGAGACTTCTTCTGGAGAGATGGACAATTTTACTTTTGAAATCCTTTCTGGGCTTCTATTCTGAAACCTCCTTGTTTCTAGCTTTCCCTCAACCAGCCGGCCCATAAACACATAAGATGACCTTTTTTTCTCTCCTCTCCTCAAAGAGATGGTGAGGAAAATGTCAGCTTCTTCGTATTGATGGTGCCAAAGTGATCTGTGTGCATCCTGGGAGGTAGCTAAACCAGTAGCATACTCCAGGGGTGGTTTCATAGTTAATTCCAGGTGTCAGCTCTTTAACAAGATGCTGGAGGCCCTCTGGTGGGCCAGGCACCATACTATCACCCACTAAAGATGAGGGAACCACAGCTGCTGTCTCCAGGAGGTCCGGTCTGCTAGGGAGAAGGCTCCAGCATGAGCAGTCACACCCCCGGGCTATTGCAAAGAGTGAGCCGAGCAGGCATTGGCTGGAGCCGCCTCACCAGCAGGAGGCAGTCACCATTCCCAGGTTAGAGCAGGGCGGTCCTGCTGAGGGCCTGGGCCTGTCCACCAGCATCCCAGGTCTCTTCCATCTGGTTCTTTGCGGTTTCCTTGACACTCACACTCTCAACCACTTCACACGACTACAGCAGTTGTGTCTGTGGTGAAAAGGAGCCACGAACTCTAACGCGGGCCTGCTCGCTGAGACTTCTGGAAAATTGCTGAGGTGTGGTCATGGTCTCTTGGCCAAGTGCCAAGGTTCCAGCCCTCAGGGAGCCAGCACCCCTTGGAAGCCCGGCTGGAACTGTCGGTTCCAGACAATTTCTTAACTGGGCTTGTTCAATCCCAACTTGCTACCCCCACAGCCAAAAGTCGCTGATTTAGTAGATGTGGGTTGGGCCCGAGAATGTGCATTTCCAGTAAGTTCCTGCTGCTGCTGGTCCAGGGGCCACACTGTGAGAACGAGCAGTTCAACACAGTGACCAAAGAGGAGGCCCAAGAGCAGGGACTGTGGAGGGAAGAGTAATTGGGCAACAGAGGGGTGTGCCTTAGGGAGTTCAGATGTTAAAAAGGGGGCACAGGCTAGGGGGGAAAGGAGTTTCACTGGATGAGAAAAAGTGAGCGAGGGGTGATGGCCCGTGTGTCTTTGAAAGTCGCTAAGACTTTAAGACGCTCAGTCTTCAGGCCTGGGAATCTGTATTTTTAAAGCTCTCAGGGTAACTCTGATACTCACCCAGGTTTGAGAACCTCTGTCTGCTTAATATCTGGCAGTACCCAGGACAAATACTCGCTGAATTCATACTAATTCCAAGTGGGTGTTGGGCATGTTTTTAGCTTTCTAAATCTAGTTATTCTCTATCCCTATTTATTTCATAAAACTCCGTCCTAAACCACCAGTTAGCAGAGGAGTAACAAGCTCTCCAGAAGAACTGGATTCTTCAAACAGAATTAATGTTCTTTCCAAATCCAAGATTACAGAAATGAAAACCTGGCTATGACCAAGTATGTTGTGTTAGTCACAAGGTACGGATTCCTAAAAACGACATAATAGAAAATTCCCTTTCTTGTTCATCTCAGAGACTCCGCTTGGCTCCTTCCTGTCTGCACATGCATGCACGCCATTGCATGTCCTGCATGAGAAAATAATTAGAAGCAAACAGCTGTTAGGCAAGCAAGCTGCGTTTCGCCCACATCTTTCCAGAGTTCAAGCCATTGCCCTGAAGAGGCAGGGCAGGGGGTGGGGGTGGGGAGGGACTTATCTTAAAAAAGAATCTCCCTGCTTTAAACACAGCAATCCAAAATGAAAATACAGTGCTGTTAGCATGTAGCTAGCTTGGCTGAGAAGAGACGATTACCAATGACATTTCACTCCCTTGTTTAAAATGGTTATTTCTTTTGATTTTGTAGGACAAGGGGTGCTCTAAGATTAGCAAATAATTTAGTGAATGATGAAGATTATTTTCGCTCTCACTGGAAGAGGGGTAAGGCCATGTGGGTGTGTGTGATGAGAGCTGGCTCTCACATGGGGTCTTTAATTTGTGGCCATGGACTTGGCCCAGTTTCTGTTTGCCCTATAGAAATAGAGGAAGAACAAGAGGAAGAGAAAGAGAAGAAAAGCCTTCAGGAAGCATTAGCTACCTTCCAGGGCTTACACTTCTTAAGAGGCCAAAGAGGTTTACTTTCTGGAGCTGTGCAGGGGAAGAGAGAGATAGTGGAGAAAAAAAGGGGTTTTGTTCATAGCCAGGAAGAGTACTCGCTCTAGCTCCATGGTCAACACCTGAAAGGCTGCCAGGAGGCTTGGATAAAGGGGAATGGGCTTGTGGTATGGCAAGAGGACGAGAGAGAAGGCATCAAGGGGAATGCAGCCATTTTTGTTAGTAGAACTGCCTACCCATGAAGTCATGAGCCAGTAGAGAAATTTGTAGTCACCTTCTGGGGTTACGTCCCCAGTCCCTTGACTCCTAGTCCACTTGCATTCCACTAGAGTGCCATGGTGATTTTAAAAAGCCTAGTCTCGACTTTGATACTGTCGAAATAGGACAAGGAAGTACCTGTACTTTTAAGTCCATGATTTTAGAACTGTGTTCCCTTGTGATACTCTGGAATTTGGTTGGATATTTTATCACGTCAAGACTCTGGTTCTGCCTATGCAAGTGTCTTAGCAGGAGTGATGATGATTTCTGAGTAAAGAGAGACACACCTTGATCGGGGAGTACCACTTCCGAGGGGAAGAGGGCCGCCGCATGTTGTTGTTGAGATTTCGAGGCTCAGGGAATTCGTATTCCTGCTCTGGCATCTTCACTCTGGCATTCTTTGCCTTTTCCAACTTAGCACCTTCTTCTGTGGAACCTTTTTCTCCCCAACGAACCTAAAATAAATAATATATAATAAAATAAAATGACAAAATGAAGTATAATGTCCCTGGAGAACAGGCATCGTACATACACAGGTGACATGCAGTGTGAGTGCTGCTCACTCCCCAGTTCCTTTGGGTTTTGAGGGCGAGGGAAGAGGAAGGTATGGAAAAAGGAGAAGAGGAAGGGTTGAAGGGGCAGAGAGAGCAAGCTGGGCAGATGGATCTTTAGGGAAGGAACGGTCCATGCTGTGGGGACAGCATGTGCAAAGACCCTGCAGACCCAGGCAAGAACTTTGGATTTTATTCCAATGAGAGAGAAAACCACTGAGGGGTTTGAGCAGATGAGTGAAAACTACTCTGACTCAATGGTGGGCAAGACACGGGGGTGCGCCATTAAAGGGGGGATACCTGCCATCTCTCCATCTGATGCCTTATGTAATCCACATCCCCATCCAACCTCAAGTATGAGTTGTCACCAGTTTTCTCTGGTGGCTGGCTGGCACACAGATGTGAGTACGGGAAACTCTGTTCTTACCTCCATCCTTTTAATGCCTCCAACACCTCGCCCGCCATAGTAAGAGGCATCTACGGTAGGCCACTTTTTCTTGGGCAGACCGTCATCATCTTCTTCCTGCAGAAAGATTGTCATACATGAAGGAAGCAAAGCACAAGTGTTCTTTATACATGTCCATTTTGGCAAAGTGGTTGGGAGGCAACTGCCTGGGTTAAACCCCAGAGTTCCTGGGGCCTTCCTTGGAGCAAGTCACTTTACTTCCTTATCTGTAAAGTTGGGGTAAAAGCAGAATGACCTGGTTAGGTCCTGGCACAATCCTGGGACCCGTTCCCTTGTGCACCTCTACCCTTTCATGGGGTATTTCATCTAATTCCCTCTACATGTTGATGACTTGTGTGTTTATATCTTCATCCCCGACTCCTCTGAACCCAAATGTTGACTTGACACTGACATTTCCTCTCAGGGGATAATAACCATCTCAAGAACACCACATCAAAGAGGAGCCTCCCCACATCCTCACTTTAAACTGCTCCTGCTCTAGTCTCCTCCACTGCCTGGAGCCACTCTTGAATCCTCTCTTTCCCCCACCGTCCTTCCCCGAACTCATCTCAGTTTGCCCGCAACTTCTGTTGACCTTACTTCTAAAAGATCCCAAATCTGTGATTTCTCCACCTTCACCTCCCTCCCACCCCACTGGTCCCAATTCCCCTACACTTTCTCCATCTAGGTTGCCTAACTGACATCCCTGCCGCACTCCTCGCCTACAGTCCATTCTGCACAGAGCAACAGAGAAGAATCCCAACCCCGGCTCTGCCTGCAAGCTGCGGCTTTAGCTCATCTCTCCAGCCTTCTTCCTTACCATGCTGCCTCCCTGCATTCCAGCCTGCTTGCCTTCTCTCTGTCCTTCAGAGACTGAGCACATTCCTGTCTTGAGGCCTGTGCACTAGCTGTCCCCTTCCTTGCCCAGGAATGCTCCCCCCCGTGCTCTTCTCCTGGCTGGCTCCTTCCTGTCACTCCTGGAGAGGTCTTCCCTGGACATCCCTCTAAAGTAGGCCCAGTCTCTTCATCCCATCAATCTGTTTCATTTTCCATAATGGGTCCCAATATGGCTTGACATTTATTTACGGTTGGTCTCTCCAGGCTGGAATGTAAGGGTTCCATGGAAGTTTCTGTTTATTGGTCACGTTTACCATGTTTTTCGAATGGCACCTAGCATGTGGGAGGTGCCTAAGAATTATCTGTCGAATTTACAGCCAAATGAGATGAACTGATTCAAATAAAGCAGTTAACCCAGTGCCTGCAACTTAGCTCAGTGACCAGAAGTTAGCGCTTATTATATTTTTTTAAGATGAAGGGAAAAAACAAGAGGAACTTATTATGGACGGAGAAGGGAAGGAAATTAGCAAAACTGCTCCTTATCTTGGCCCCATAATTATTCCTGTTGAGGAGAGAAAAATATCACCATCTATAGCCATGGCTAGGTTACAGGGTGGTGGTATGATTTCCCTCCTGGATGAAGAAAGGAGGCTGAAGAAGGGGTCTCTGCAAAGCAGGAGAATAAGCCAAAGAAGCTGAAATTGTTCAGAACAAGCCTGCTTCCCCCAGCCTGTGTTGGTGGTACCGGAGAATCAAGGACTTGGAGTGGAGTCCTAGGTGGAAAGGGGCATCCCATGCAGGAGGCAAGGAACCGAGCAATGACAAGTCATCAGCAGGACAGAGATCCAGAGATAATAACAAAACAAAGCAATAACATACTAATGCATTAAGACTCTCTGGGTAACTTGCTCTGCTTGGGATGGGTAGACTTCTTTTTAAAAAATTTTTTTAAATTTTATAGATCTTAAAGGACGTGATCACAGCAGACCAGGGGGATCCGCAACATATTGGCAGATGATATTTGGGTTGGTCCCTCTGTCTTTTTAAAACAGATCTGTCCTCCTTCACCGTGGGACCATGAGCCCTGAATACTGAGTGGATTCTGTTGCCCTTGGATTCTAGGTCTGGAACGGAGCCTGGTGCCCAGGAGGTGGTCAATAAGCAGGTACCGAGTTCGTGATAATCACAGCTGAATTTATGAAGCCCTTGCCATGTATGTGCCACTCAGTCTTCCAAGTGCTTTACACGCATCAACCTTTTAATCTCACAGCAAGCAGCATGGTTCACTTTACAGAGAAGGAATAGAGCGATTCAGTGGCTTGGGTCACCCTGCTCATGGGGGGCAGAGCTGCCTACGAGCCCAGGAAACCTCACTCTCATTTCTTTCTCAGTGTTGGCAACATTCTGGGTTTTGTCCTTTGGATTTTGCTTTTCCAGTCATTTGATGGTATCAAATAAATGCTACTTTTCTACTCCCCCCTCCCCTCCTTGATCCTGCTCATTTGGAGGCTTTATGACTGTAAGATAGGATAAAATAATAAAGTCAAAGAGCCCCAAATATCAGCTCACAGTGAGAATTTCAGAAGGCTTAGGATGTCAAAGCAAAAACCTTAGATATCTTACACATACAGTTAAACTATCCCTGGAGGTGGGTGTCTGTGTGTCATATATGAAATGTGGCTTCACGGATGGTCTTGTGCAGTTTTCCAAAGGAGAGAACTGAAGTTATGTCACTCAAAACTGAACATGACAGCACGAAGAACATAAGGAACTCCAAGACTAAAGCTGATTTATTCAATAGGGAACTGAAACGGTCTTAAGGGTCTCCTAATTTTTTTAAAGAACTGGAGTTCAAACACTAGAGCCCATTTACTGGAGCCTATTCATTGCACAGTCAAGTCAGATCCAGGGAAATGAAGGGATCAGTGGAGCTGAAGCTCTGGTCCTGTTCCCTGATGTCTTGTCCTGGGAGTTTCCCCCTACATGCTCCCGGAGCTGCCCTTCCTCATGTCGTCGGTCCCACCTTAGACCCGCTACAGCTCTGGGCTCTACTCTGCTGTGCATGCGCGGCAGGGGCTGGCCTTCCCACAACAGGAAATGCCAAGACTTCAATCTGCTCCGCCAAGCCCGCCGTGTAATCCCCTGACCCGAGCTTGCCTGCCAAACTCAAACAACATCAGCAAAGACAACACAAAGGCCCAGGGTTCGATGGACAGGAGAGTCAGAATTTCCCTGCAGTTACCATGGCTTTGTTTACACATTCTAGAGACGGGAGGGTTTTGCAATCTTCAGAAGAGAAGGGACTCTTTAATGTGTCTTTTCATTTGGCCCAAAACTGATGGAGTAAAATCAGTCCCCAGCAATGCCACCAAGAACATAGGCAGCACTTGAAGTGAATTTCTAGATCGAATTAAGTAGAAAGTCTGTCTTGGGGAACCCCCATCACACTGCCCTTCAAGGACGTGTTGGGTGGGGATGTTGAGGAAGAACTCCCTGGACACAGATCCTCTGTGATTATTAAAGGACAGACTGGAGAAGCCACATCGCTCTGCATGAGCAAAGTAGTGGGGATGGGGAGCTTGTGGGCAGTCAGCAGAGGATGGTGGCTGTGAGAGTGGAGAAACGAGCTGCCAGAAGACTGCCTGGGCCCCCCTGAGAAGAGGGCCTCAGGCACCTCCCAGGAGCAGGAATGACAAGGACGGTGGCCTGTGCTGGAACTCACCCCAGTCCTTTGAAACCTTTTCAAGTCCCTATGCAGATGGTCTTGTGCTCGAGATGCCTTAGGTTTGGGTCGGGGGAAGTGGGGTCGTGGAGCGTAGGAATCAGGTTTGCAAGATGGTGCTTGGCAGATGAAGAAGATGAGATCCGGCTGGAGCAAGGAGGAGGAGTCAGTGGTGTCTGGAGAAACCGCAGAGATTAGGGAGGGATGCTTGTTTCCCATCAGGGGAAGTTATGTTTAAATCTTAAAGGATGTGGTGGCCCCAGACATCTAGTTGGCTGATACGTGGGTAAAATGAGTGGCAGCACGTTACTCAGATGGCAGACGTCCCTTCTGAGCCTCAGGTCCTCAGGCAGCCTTGCTCCAGGGAGAGAGAGAGAGAGCTCCAGAACCCGGAGCCTGAAACATGTAAGCTCAGTTTGCCCATAACTGGGTTAGTCCCGTGCCACCCTCAGACACTGAATTTCGCCATCTTCTAATCATGCCAGGCTTCTGGACAACTCCACTCTTCAACATTCTTGGCTCCGTGTGTTCAGAACATCCTTCTTCTACTGCTTCTACATCTCTTTTAGGATATGGCTGGAATGTGGGCTATTCTGTGAAGAACTCCCTGATCCCCCACAGAATTCAAGGCTCTATCCTGGGCCAGATTAGGCTGCTCATCCCCAAGTCACTGTGCTGCAGGCAACACCTGCAACTATCTACGCAAAGGGGAACGTACCCGAAGCAGAATAGAGCCCAAGGAAACAGTTCCATGTGACAGTTCATTGAAGGGTAACCCATCTTCCACCCTGAGGACAAGCCCATCTAGCCACAAACAAGGGCCCTTTATTTGTCTATTCCTTCATTTACTCACTCCAGCAACTGGAGCTGAGCTCCCAGAGCTTGCCAGCACAGTGTTATATTTTGAGAAAAATAAAGAGTGTGAAAAGAATAAATCTGCCACCAAGATCATCTACATTTATAGAAGAGTATGTTTTGTGAGGGTGATGACATGAGTAAAGGACCAAGGCCACTAAAACTCCCAGGCACAGGAGGCTCTGGAGGGCAGAACCCAGAGCAGAACTGGCTGTCCTGTCTCATCCGAGGTCTTTGGGGATAAGCCCGAGAGGTCACCCTCAAGGTCAGCCTTGGAGATGAATTCCTAGGAGTGAACTGGAAAGTCAGAAAAATCCAACAACACTTCTCTTTGTAAATACCAAAAATCCCAGCTGACCAAAGATTTCCCCATTCTGAGTTGCATTTCACATGTCAGGAGCCCATATCATATCTGTTTACATGCAAACACAATGATTAAGGACAGCACCATGATTGTCCTGTATTCTTCAATGAAGAATAGTGTATTTCCTTTTTTAGTATCAATGTTCCTTTTTTAAACGGTTGAAATAGAGAATACTGAATTCTGGGCCTGTTCTAACACTAATGCTTGAAGCATGTGTGTGTGTGTGTGTGTGTGTGTGTGTGTGTGCATGTGATAGTGTGTTTGGAATGTCCACTGAAAAGAAGATGCCTGATGGTCATTTGGCTCTTAACTCTTCCAGAGTAGGGGGCAACTCCGACTTTCCTTGGAGACATAGCTGTGAAGTGGTTCAACTTGTCTGGTCCTAGACAAGTTATATGATTTTCCCATAACTCGGTTTTCCTATTTTAAAAAAGTTCTTGCCACAGAGAAATTGTTAGGATGAGTGAGCGTGATAATGAACCTGGAAATAAGTTCATTATTCAAAGCCAGGTGCTTATTGTTAATTGTATGCCCACCCATGTCAGTGCCTTTAGCATGCAGCTCTCTTCCTCCCAAAGAAACACAGTCACAAAATCCATGGCAGGTGACTTAGAACTAAACCATCAGATGAAGTACATTACTGGATTCCCCCTTAAACTGCCATTCGTTTGGAGAAGCTAGAGGCTTTGTGAGGAACCCTCACTCTTCTGCCAATTAGAAAAGACTCTCAACCCAGAAAATACCCCTCTTCGTTGTTGAAATTGAGCTTTCTTGCTTTTACCGAGGTCTCGAGAAAAGTAATTTTTCTTTGTCTTCTCTTTATACAGAAGGATCATTGTTGGTTGCTGGAATCTCAAAAAGTCATGCTTTTTTATATTATGTATTTCAATATTCCTTATTGAAAAGGACCACTGAGAGCTCATTATAAAGTTGTGTTCATTCTAAGTTTAGCTATTTACATAGTAGATATGTCTCCCTTAGGATATGATGCTTATAGAACTGATGAAAGTTTGGATAATTAATGTTGAACTTGTTCACATATATGGCAGAGCGTTTGACTTTATAGAGCCATTAATTGAGTGTTAGACAATGTGTTAAGTTCTTTGGGGATAAGTCCAAGATTCGTGTGATATAGGTCCTGACCTTCAAGTAGCTAATGATCTTAAACACTGATGCAAAAGAAAAGGTCAGTAAAACAACCCTGTAATGTGGAGAAGGGAGAAATGAAAAATTAGTCATGATGGGAGGATTTCCAGTGTGTTTTGTGGAGATAGTAGCATATGAGCTGTGGGACTGGTGGGATTTGAATGCAAGAAACTGGAGTGGAGAAGGTTCTAGAAGTCTAGATTCAGACTGTGATTTTCAGGGCACTGTGTAAGACCCTTTGTAGGGCTAAATTACATTATCTGTTCCTGTGGGATTTCTTTATTTTTTTCTCTGCTGAAACATTAGGAAGGAGATTCGGGCTGCTTAACTCATGAGGCCAAGGAATTATGAAGACCAACATACATTCTGAGTGAGCAGCGCAGCCTGTAGCCTGCCCCAGCCAGCCTGGAAACTCCTTCAGATCCAACACAGACCCCTATATCTCAAGGATCCCAAGGTTGTCCTTCTCTTTCAGAAATCCAGTTGACCTTCTTCAGTTGGAAGTATGACTTCTCTGGAAATAGTGTATGAAACTAGGTGGTGGTGGGTAAATCACTCCCCATAGTCTGGTACCTAAGTCCCCTGCTGTATTTTGACCACAGTGGCTGCCAGGTCAGCTTCCAAAGGCAAATGCAGAGTCAGCTCCAGAAGAAAGGGCAACAGTTCCTCTAACTGAACATAATGAAGGGAGGGAACATTCTTCACCCCAGGGCAAACAGAGCAACTTCTTCAAGCGAAAGATTCTTGCCCTGTTTTCCTTTGGGACTATGAGACAGCTGCACACAAGGGAAACCCAGCCAAACTGGAACCCGTGGAACTCACCATGGTGCTTTCTCTTGAAGGGTTAAGAAAAGGCTTTTGTGGATGTAAAGAGGGTTTTTTTCCTTCCTCCTTTTTGCAAAGCAATGTAATTTCCTCCCTTGATTTCTGGGCAGAAAGTCTGCATTCCAACAATATGTGCTTTAATTGATTGCAGCTATTAAATCCCTTGGCTTATGAGCATGTGGTTCAGGGTATAAAAGACCCATGGAATGTTAAATTCAATCATTCTTCTCTCCGTGTGCCGGAAACTTGACAAAGGCATTGGGAAGAGGAAGGGTGAGGGGACTGTGCTCAGTTTGGATACAATAGACTTAAGCGGTTGAGGGCAATGAACTTGAATCATTGCCCCTCTATCTTTTGACTCCACTAAATTTTCAGACCTGTACACTGGCTTCTAATTGGTGAGTGATGCATCCAAGGAGGCCTGTTGCTTTGGGCGTGATCAGAGGATGAGGAAAGCTCCGGCCAGACGCCCCTGCCCAGGGATGCTCCTTCTCACGGCTAGCCTTTAATGCCCCCCCGCAGATTTTACCCCAGGCAGGCCATGCTTGCACCAGAACTGCCTACTGACCAATTTATGGAGGAATCTAAGATGTCTTCTCTTCCTTTAAATGACGAGGATTTGAGAGCAAGGTCAGGATATTAGCATATCCGTTCCCAACCCTCACATATTTGTTTCACTGCCTGACAAATCTTTAGGTGATATTATTTTCAATGAAAGCAAAATGGAATACTTCAGCATCAGGCTGTTCCTAGAATCACTAACTGTTGGGAGAATGTAACAAATTTGCCCTGATCTACATACAGGAAGCATATCTCTCTGCAGGGAAGAGAGAAACCCACAGGGTCTGTGTCAGAGGAGAAAATTGTACGGATAAAAGTATCTATGTTTGCATTTCAGATTTTATCTTTGCGGGGAGAAAACCCTCCCAAACCATTCTGTCTGTGCGGGCCATTTCCGTTCAGTTCCTGTTCGTCCTCGATTTGCAAAGGATCCAAGACTTCCTCCCCACTCTCTGGGTCTGATTTAGCTCTACTTTGCAGGGGCCTGAGTCCCGGGCCAGCCCAGCCAGCTCTCTGTCCCACCTTACTACCCTCTCCATCCGGTTGCTCCCTGCTCTGGTCACTTACCTCACTCTCTTCCGCAGGGGGTGGAGGGACCTCCTTGATGATCTGAAAAGGATAAAAAAAAAAAAAAAAGTCAGTGGAACTCTTGGTAGTATGGCCATAATTACCACCGTGATGGGCCAATGTAAGAAAGGCTGGGTCAATGCCATGATTTTGACCCAGAGATTAGGGCCCCGACTGAAGGGGTACAAAGATTTACATTACAATATTCTAAGATTGTATTCTGCAGCATCCCTCTCATCAGGGCTGAAAGAAGAGAGATGTGTGAACACTCTGGGCAGAGAAAGCAATCCGTAACCCCTTCTAGTCAATGAGAGGATAACTGACACATGGGAGGAGAACAGTTGAGGGACAGTGAACAGTTCCTCCTGCTTGTCCCCAGCTTGCACGCCTCATGTGTAAAAGGAATGCCCTTGCAGTTAATGAGATTTAGAGTCTTTTATAAAGCATCTTGGCCATTACCTACTGTGACTGACCCCACCATGTCCCTTGGAGGCTCCCTCCTCTCACCCCAGGCTTATTAGAATTTTGGGTCCCCTATATGCATTTTTTTCCTTAGAGAATTCTGCTAAATACAAAAGTCATTTTTTATATATATATATCTCTTGATGTCCTGGGCTGGCTTGGGCCACTTTGAGCTTGGGAGCTCAGATCCTGCCCACGGGACCAACAGATGCTTACTCTTCCAGTTGGGGTGCTCACCTGGCTGCTGACCTGGAGGCCTACTAGGCATCAAGGTCTTCCTCATCTCTCCCTCTTGAGCACATGTCTCCTTTGATTGGATGACTTGGGGGCCTCATCGGGGTTCTGACCCCACTGCTGTCGCCCACACTACCATTATCTGTAAGATCATCTCTCTGTGTTGAGACATGCTACCGACTTGAGGTTGTATTAACACCGGCCAAGGAACAGAGACTCCAGCCAGCTAAAAGGATGTATTCAATTAATTAAGAGGCAGAGGTTAAGGCCTCTGGGGCTTTCAAGCTGTCATTTCATCTGCCCCCACTTCCTGGCCACTGTGGGAAGCCTGCTGAAGGTCTTTGGGAAGCATAAAGCCATGATTTTGCTCACCCACTCAACACTGGCTCTGAATTCCTTAAGGAAATCTCTGGGGAAGGCCACTGCTGTCCAATGCTGACTTCCCATCATCCCAGAGGTGGGGATGATTTTAAAACAGGAAATGGCCAGAAACTGGAGGGAGAGGTCAGGAGTTGGGGACAGCAATCTGGTAGGCAGCTTTTCTCTTAAGGCAGGGTTGGGAGGGAAGTGAGAGGGAGAGCAGAATATCGAGGAAACACACAGATGTTGGCAGAGGTGCTAAGGGCAGTGTGCACGGCAAGGATGCTGGATGTACAGAGGTTCCATGCAAAACAACTGGGCTCTTGTCTTCACAGTGCTGCTAGCTTCCTCCCTCACTGCATAGAAGCATAGCATCGTTGTCCAATGGGAACCCCAGACCAGGCTTTTTCTTATTGTGAAGATCTGACAAATTCTTGAACCTCCCTGGGCTCCACTGTTCTAATCAGTTAAATGGGAGTCACATAACCTTGTAGAGTTGTGATGAGCAATAGTGTTTGTAGAACATCTGGTATAAAGTGGGTGTTCAATAAATGGTGCATGCTATTATTATTTATCTTTATTTTTTAAAAAAGATTTTATTTATTTATTTGACACAGAGAGATAGATCACAAGTAGGCAGAGCAGCGGGCAGAGAGAGAACGGGAAGCAGGCTCCCTGCTGAGCAGAGAGCCCAATGACCTGAGCCAAAGGCAGAGGCTTAACCTACTGAGCCACCCAGGCGCCCCTATTATTTTTTTATTATTATTTTTATTATTCTCTGTTTTTCTTTGTTTTCTCCTTTCTCTGTCTCTTTATTACCTCTTTAACAAAGGTTTCACTTAACCCCTTGCATATACTGATCTACTAATTATGATGTGTGGTGGTTTCCATAAAATGAGTAAGGCAGAGGGCTGGTGCTCAGACAGTGGGCAGGGGCTTGACAGTGCCCAGGGACGTCAGGCTGGTCAACAGCAGGGTGTCTAACCACATATGTGTGGGCACGTGACATGAGCCAGGAAGTGCAGCACCAAGTGGCCTACCACTCAGACCACCCCAATGGTGGTTGCCATTCAGGGTCACTTCCTGAATATTTACTGAATTCTACATCCAGCAATATCCCAAGGGGGACCCACAAGACAATGTCAAAATGCACAGTGTATCAAGTATTCATCAAAGGTGGACTAATTTGTAAGCCAGGTTTCATGCTGACACACTGTAAATGGGCAACTGAACTTCTGGAAGAATGCCACCATGCTCAGGTAAATAGGAGGCACCTCTAGTCTGGCCTTCCTGGATGGGTGCCTGGCGGTACTGAGCAGGAATGACGAGGAAGTCTTCCTGTTGCTTCAAGCTCCGCCACCACCAGGGCTCCCCTGGGACAGCAGGAGAGTGTTTCAAAGAATGATCCAGACAGGCGACACCGAAGTCATTACCTGATTATTCCAAGTCATGAAGCTAGACAGGCTGTCTGTGAATGAGCCAAATGCCTGGGCCAAGACCAGCACACGGGCCACCCAAAGGAATGCTCTGAGCCCAGGGACACATGATCCTCTCCACCCCAACCCTCAGAGGGCCAGAGCCCAGGCCTAGGAGAGCAGTTGGGCAACATACCTCGTCGCTCTCTAGCCTGTGGTACCACTGCAGCCTAGTAGCACAGAGGGGCCCCGGACCCACAGGATAAAATGCCAACTGCCCCACCTCCACAAGGCCTGCGTGATGTGCTCCACCTTCCCACCTCACCCCTCTTCACTCTTCCCAACACTTTGCATACTTCAGCCTCTTGGTCACCTTCTTGCTCCCTCCATGCACCCTGCTGCTTCTCACTTGTAGCCTAAATGCTTTCTACTTCGCCCCACTTTGTCCCTGTGCCTGCACATAACCAGGTTAACACGGACTCATCAACTCAGATAGACCACCAGTAAATATACCTGCCCTCGAAGTCGTCCCGACCTCACAGGCAATCTCCCCTTTATGGGATCTCACAGAACCCAGTGTCTTTTGTAGCACTTTTAATTATAATTAACAGATGAATTCAACAATTCTTTGCTTCCAACTAGTGTGACTAGAAAGCGTTTATTTCTAACTAGAATGTAAACTTGAATCAGCACTGAGCACTGCCAAGCACAGGTTTGACTTGGCCCACTTTCCTTCTTAGAAGGTTCTGGGAGATTCCTCTTGGTTGTGAGTGGGCTTGTCAGATCTTTCCCCATTAGGAGGGACAAAGAGAGGATGCTAAGGTTGAGGAGCTCCTTAGTAAAATGTTTCAAAGGAGCATGCTCAATAAACATATTTATAAGATAACATAAAGGCACTGAATGGCAGTACTGGGGACAAATCTGGGGACATTGTTCATACTCCTCCTCCAGAGGCCAGCACCACTTCGCTACTTAGCATCTTTAGTTTGGATATTGTCAATGGGCAGAAGGTGTCCATTTGTTTCCTTGGAAGAACTGCCCTAGAGATCCTTCTGCATTGTTGGTTGGACTGGTGAGGTACAGGGGATAAGAAAAATGAAACAGGATGTGGACTTCTGCTGAGCAGGTAACCTGATGTGGGGCTTGATCCCAGGACCCTGGGATCATGACCTGAGCTGAAAGCAGATGCCTAACCAACTGAGCCAACCAGATGCTCCTAGAATGTAGACTTTTGAATTTTATTCATGTTTCTTTCTTATCTGATAATTTCTTGAAGCTGTCACTGCTGTGAATTGGGAGCAATGCCCCCTCTCCCATCTTATCAGTTTTAACCATGTTTGTTTAGATAAACATGAAATAGGGCCAGATTTGACAAAGACTGTTGTATGGATAAAGGAAAGAAAAGATCAAAAGATCAGGTAGAATCTTAATAAACTGAAGTCTTACTGGCAACTTTACATTGAGTCAAAACAAATTACACCCCCCCCCTTTTTTTTGCGTACACCTCTTGGTATGGCTATTGGAAAATGGTAAGGATGAAGATGTGGAGACAGAGCTGGTGTGGCATGAACACAGTAGGAAGATCAAATACACCCAGGTCCTCTTTGATACCTGGGAACCTCACTCTGGCTTTATGAGTCAAGTTCACCTGTTTAGGTCTCTGTAATGCTCTCTTTAAGAATTAATTTTATAGAATGTTGAGGTGAAATAAAGTACCTGCTGAGTTTATTTTGCTTGTGGTTTATTTTTTTTTTCCTCTAGAAGTATTTAAGTTTTGCTCCTAATTTGTATGTTTTGTTCTTTGCCACTCTGTTTGCCCTTGCTAATTTCACTGCTACTGTTTTGTGTAGTGGAATGCAGAAGGCAATCTACCGTTTTTAACACAGGTACCTCTTCCTTGTCCCAGATGATAGCCACAATGACTCACTAGATGTTCCATTTATTTATTTTTTGCTTTTATTTTTATTTTTTATTTTATTTTTAAAAAAGATTTTATTGGGGCGCCTGGGTGGCTCAGTGGGTTAAGCCTCTGCCTTCGGCAGGTCATGATCTCAGGGTCCTGGGATCGAGTCCCGCATCGGGCTCTCTGCTCAGCAGGGAGCCTGCTTCCCTCTCTCTCTCTCTCTCTGCCTGCCTCTCCGTCTACTTGTGATCTCTCTCTGTCAAATAAATAAATAAAATATTAAAAAAAAAGATTTTATTTATTTATTTGACAGAGAGAGAATGAGAGAGAGAGAGAACATGAGAAGGGGGAGGGTCAGAGGGAGAAGGAGACTCCCTGCCAAGCAGAGAGCCCGATGCGGGACTCGATCCTAGGACTCTAGGATCATGACCTGAGCCGAAGGCAATTGCTTAACCAACTGAGCCACCTAGGCGCCTGTTTATTTTTCTTTTTTAAAGATTTTATTTATTTATTTGAGAAAGAGTGAGAAGAGAGAGAGAGAGAAAGCACAAGCAAGGAGGAGGGGCCGAGGGAGTGGGAGAAGCAGACTCCCAGATGAGCATGGAGCCAGATGGACATGGGGCTTGATCCCAGGACCCTGAGATCATGACCTGAGCCAAAGGCAGATGCCTCCTCGGCTGAGCCACCCAGGCACCCCCTACTTTTTATTTTTAAAGACTTTATTTATTTGAGAGAGAGAGAGTGAGAGAGAGCACAAGCACGGGGGAGCGGCAGAGGGAGAGAGAGAAGCAGACTCCTCACCGAGCAGGTATCCTGATGCAGGACTCGATCCCTGGATCATGACCCCAGCCGAAGGCAGACAATTAACCGACTGAGCCGCACAGGCACCTCTAGGTGTCCCGTTTCAAGCTGTGAGGCAGGTCAACATGGTGTGAGGAGCAGGAGGAGGCCAGGCCTGGCTATTCCCACCTGGTCGCCTGCAGTGTCCCCACCACCACCTCCTCACATTTCTCCTCCTTCTCTTTCCTGTCTCTGCTCCCTGTGACAGCAGCTGGCTATAGGCTAAGCTGTCCAGACTCATTTTAGACAGATGCTCATCTGAGGGCATGAGAAGTGGGACAAAACAGGGGACTCTTTTGGGTTCCCTGTCTCCATAAATCGTATTTAGGGACTCAGGATCCCTTTTGCATGAGCTGGATGAGAATCACCTCCTGCAACTCCTCCACATTGAGGGCACGGTTCTCGTGTTGCAGAGGAGAAGCTTCCTTGACCTTGAACCCGTTGTGTTGTGCAGGCAAAGTTCAAGAGTATTGCTTAAAAATACTAGTCCGTTAAAAAATTCAGCACAGGTCCTCTAATTTGAATGAGATCAGTTTTAAACTTCATGGAGTATCAGAGTGACCTGGAGGGCTTCTTAAAACACAGATTTCAGGGCTGCACTTGGCAGTTTCTCATTAGTAAGTTTGGGGCAGAGAGAGAGTGCCTTTGGATTTTTTTTTTTTTTTCTCTTAAAGATTTTATTTATTTGAGAGAGAGAGAGAGTGCACAGCAGGGGGAGAGGCAGGCAGAGGGAGAGGGAGAAGCAGGTTCCCTGCTAAGCAGGGAGCCCAATGTGGGGCTCAATCCCAGGACCCTGAGATCATGACCTGAGCCAAAGGCCCCAGAATCTTTGCATTTCTAGTGAATTCTCAAATGTTGCTTCTGCTCCTGGTCCACGGACCACACTTTGAGAATTATGAGTTGGCTTATTTCTCACAATGCTATCTTCAACTAGATATGCAGGGGGCCATATTGTTGCTTCAGGTCAGACATTCCTGTTTTGAGCTGCTTATGGCTGGTTAGAAACACCGGCTTTGAAAATGTCTCCATCTAAACATTATGGTGTCCCCTGCTTTATTGTCAGGAACTATGGGATCTCCATAGACCCTACATTGGCATGTTGGGGAAGACAAGGAGCTGTTTCTGGAGAAGACTCTCAACTCCGCTCGCAGGCACTCCCTGGCTTTCTCCAGTGAGCATTTGTGCAGAGCTAGCCATGCCTGCTCTCTTGGACCCAGTCTGAAGCAGTCCCAGCCACATAGTTCCCTGGGAGCTAGGGACACAGATCTTAGCTTTCACGGTCTACACCATCAACAGTTAATGCACTGAACGGTGTTTGCATCTTTCTCAGCCCCTAGAAGACGGGCATCCTTGGCCAGCTTTTGTCTCGACAAGTAGCCCAGGGCTTGTTACTCAGTCACTATTTCTGGGAAGAATGGGCATGCATTCCTATGGAGGAAAATGTAAGGGAAGCTTTCCTCATTATTGTAAACTTCTTTGCCTCTCCTATAAGCACTTTGGTGATACAAGACTCAGGACTGCTCTCCTTTCTTTCAATTGTCCATATAGATGCTCCTTTAGTAGTTAACACGCCAAGAGTGCCAACTGCTGAGAGTCAGTTGTGACACTTAGATGCATTATGAGGTTCTCATTAGGGTCATAGGTTGGATTTATATTAATTACAGTACTTTGTTGGACACATCTATACTCTATTCTATCCCCTAACCCCAGCTTCCACATAAATTCACTCCAGTGTAGTTCAAGAATCCACTTTCTAAGCACTGTGTCCCAAACTAAATTTCTGATAAAGCTTCCCCCCCCCAAATGTTTTTTTTAAGATTTTATTTATTTATTTGACAGAGAGAGAGATCACAAGTAGGTGGAGAGGGAGTCAGAGAGAGGGGAGGAAGCAGGCTCCCTGCTGAGCAGAGAGCCTGATGCGGGCCTGGATCCCAGGACCCCGGGACCATGACCTGAGCCGAAGGCAGAGGCCTTAACCCACTGAGCCACCCAGGCGCCCTTCCCAAAAATTTGAAAGCGACACATACAGTCCCTTTTGTTACACTACAGGTATGCAATATTTGAATTTGTTCATATGTGGTAGGTAAAATGGGCACAAAATCAGTAAACCATGAGATCATGTTGCCTCAAAATTTGATTATTCATGAGGTAAAGGAGAAGGTAATATATATACATATTATATATATTAATTTTTTGTGTGGTAAAAAAATCACACAATATACCATTAAACTTTCTAAAGTGTGAGGGGATTATATTTGGTGCCACTGAGTAGCATCAGGTGAAGGTAAGGATGCTGCCCAGCCGCCATCAGTGACCTGGGAGGAAAAAAACCCCCACACACCATATCCGGTTTCTCACTTCTGTTCACCCTCATTCACTGTCTGTGTGTTTCGTGCTCCTGAGCCTCTGTGCTTTTCCTCATGAAAGCATTTACTACAGCATCTTCCACACAAATGTGTGTCTCCTAGTCACAAGAGTCCAGACACCGAGTGAAGGAGGAGAGGCTTACATATGTGGAGGAGAAGCTTGTGAGGAAATGAGAGAGGATGAGGCATCAGACCAATGGGAGTAAAGGGGCCCACACTGAGCTTCATCAGAGGCTACATGGAAGAAGAACCAAAAGAAAGGAGAATGGAACTGAATGGGAGCCATCATTTGCTTTGAAGAGGATTAGAGGCACGTGCCACAGACTGAGGGAGAGGCTCTAATGTCACAAGCAGCTGAGTAGCACTTTTATGGCATTCAGTCTTAGAGCCACACAAACAGTCTTTTTTGTTATGAACAGAAGGACCTGGCAAAACAACAGAAGCTGGATTCCTATTTTAAGCTGGTGCAGAAGGAATAACAAGACAATGAGTCACAGCCATCCACCTCTGGTGTCGTGACACTTTGTCCTAAGAATGTCCTTCCTTCCATCCTGTCTCCTTCACTCCAAGCCACAGTGCTACATCACACTCACAGGCACCAGGAAGTTTCATGGGTCTGTTTTTACAAATCCAGGCAAAGTGGTATATTTACTGTAGCATAATTTAAATTAGGCACTTACGATGCTTAAAATGGGAGTTTTTGAGTTTATTATTAATTTTTTTTAAAGTGGATTGTTTTACTAGACTGCACAGTTTTGAATGTTGTGCTCTGAATTCATGTTCCCCGTTAGTCCTGTTATTTTTGTGAGGCCAAAATTCCATAATGCAGTGGTATTTTTAGGAAATCATGTTTTAGGAGAAATGATAGTATTTGGAGAACTTTCTTTTCTTTTTTTATTTTGGAGAACTTTCAATGTACCTGCTACTTAACAACCATTGCTAACTTTGGAGAGAATGCAGGAACTCCTGACTGGACCTGACTTCCTTATCTAATGTTCTGATCTCCATGCTTCCCATATGTACTAGAAAACCTCAAAGAATCTGAGTAATAACATTCCTTTGGTTTTCGGTAATTTTGGATTGTGAGCTCATGGGTACTTTGCATTTACCTGGAGGAATCCTATGAGGACTGGGTTGAGGGCTCCACCTGCCAGAGAAGATCTGAGTTTCCCTCTGCAGATTCCTAAGAACTTCCAAACTGAACACTTTTCTTAGTGTGTGATTTACAGAACCACAAGTAAGATACATGAGAATTCAAAAACTTAGAGGTTATAGTTTTGAATTCTTAGGGACACACACACACCAAACCCAAGGCCCATCCTTTTACACAAGTTCCCAGCTTTAAGCAGAAGACTCTATTCCAACTCCTATATAGGGGCCTATATAAGGCTATTTTTTTTTTTTTAAGATTTAATTTATTTGTCAGAGAGAAAGAGAGAGAGACAAAGAGAGAGAGAGAGAGAGAGAGAGAGCAAGAGCGCACAAGCAGGGAAGTGGCAGGCAGAGGGAGAAACAGGCTCCAAGGAGCCTGATGCAGGACTTAATCCCAGACCCTGGGATCATGACCTGAGCTGAAGGCAGATGCTTAACCAACTGAGCCACCCAGCGTCCCTATATAAGGCTATTAAAACAAATGTCTAGGTTATTGAGATCAGACGATCTCTCGCCCCTCAGACTGCCACTGCTTTAGGGTCAGCCAACCATCTGATTTCCAGATCCTTCTTTATTTTGGCCCTGAAAATGTTCTCTATTTTCTTAATGAGCCTGGATATGTATTTGAAACAACTTTTATTAAATTTTTTTCTAGAAGTTTTTTCTTCCCCCCTTTGTTTTGCTATGTGGTCCTCACTGTATCACCACCAAGAGCAATTTCTTTTTCACAAATGATTGCTCCTTGCATGCTCAGAGGGGTTGGCTCAAATAAATATTGTATTTAGATGGCTAAAGTTTTGGGGGGCCTTAGACTTAAAACACTGCTTATCCTGAGACTTCTGGGTTGGTCTCTTAGCACTAACCCTTCCACTGCCTCCTGGCCTCATAGGTTCTGTGCGAGGAGAAGTCATCAGAACAGAGCTGTGTAGAGAAGAAATGCCAGTCGAGCTCTGAAAGCCATCTAACAAGGGCTTTAATATCTCAGGTAGAAGGGGACACTTGCTCTCATGCTTTAAATTCTAGACTAACTTGGGGCGCCTGGGTGGCTCAGTGGGTTGGGCCTCTGCCTTCGGCTCGGGTCGTGATCTCAGCGTCCTGGGATTGAGCCCCACATCGGGCTCTCTGCTCAGTGGGGAGCCTGCTTCCCTCTCTCTCTGCCTGCCTCTCTGCCTACTTGTGATCTCTCTGTCAAATAAATAAATAAAATCTTAAAAAAAAATTCTAGACTAACTTTATCATAACTGTTTTTCTCATTAAAATTTAAAAAACCAAGGGAAACCGGGCAACTTGATGTGGAAGACATCCAGGAAGTATGAAATGTTGGCTAATGGCCGATAAGTGGATCTTTCTACTCCATGAACAACGTAAATGTCACGGAAATCTCACAGCTGACTGGAGTGGGTCAGTGCTGGCCAAGTACTGCCTGGATCGTCATTGGACACTGTAGTTCAGCAAAGGCTCTGGTGCCAAGGGGGTTGATCTAGAATGCAGTACAAGAAATTTTCATAGAAATGAGGTTAACTTTTTTCTTTTTCGCATTTGGGACTCAAATTTCAAATGTTTTTGGCCCTCCTAGTTCATCTCTCTTAAGATTCATGTCTCTAATTTGCCTTCGGGCAAACGCCCCAGTAACTACAATGAGAGTAGTGAGGGACAAGCATTTTCACATTAGTTGATCAGGCCTACGTGGCTCACATGGTAACTTAAAAGAATAGCTGTGCATATTCTCCAGGAGCTGTTATGCCACTGTCACTGCAAAACACTGTTAAGTTAAACAATGAAAAGAAATCCATGAATTCAGACCCCTCAGGCTTCGGGGAGGAGCATCTGGTCTGCCTAGATTATGGGGAAGATGATTCCAGCCACAGGTAGTGTCTATGGGATCTGGGCAGGGCACACAGGGAACAAGGAAGGCTTGACGATGTTCACAGCATGTCACGCTAGTTGGCTTTGATGCAGCCTCTCAGCAGGCTAGGAAAGGGGCCACACGTCAGAGCTCAGGAATCTGCTCTTCCCACTGCTTGACTATGTTTTCCGAACAGTATTTGGTAGAAGACTCTTGTTTTTTCCAGGTGTCAGTACATTAATAGGTATTCGGGGGCACCTAGGTGGCTCAGTTGGTTAAGCAACTGCCTTCAGCTCAGGTCATGATCCCAGAATCCAGGGATCGAGTCCTGCATCAGACTCCCAGCTCCACGGGGAGTCTGCTTCTCCCTCTGACCTTCTCCCCTCTCATGCTCTCTCTCAAATAAATAAATCTTAAAAAAAAAAAAAAAGGGTATTTGGAAGGGGTGTAGGGTGAGGAGGATGGGGATAGGCTAAGGAAAATTTCCAGGGTCAAAATAAGTTTGGACATGCATAACACAAATTATCTTATAAACACTCTGAGAAGTCCTACAGTGAAGACAGTTATGGAATTTAATTTAGTGGTGTCTTTCAAACTTACTGTCTAAATACCCTGTTCTGAAGTATACCTACTTACATCTTGTAGGTACTACTGTTCTGTGGACATAGTTTGGAAATGCTGTCCCCTGATTACCTACATCATATAATCCTCAGGTTGTTTCGATGTGTAAACAGGTCTGAGAAACAGGGGCCAGGGAATACCAAAAGGGAGGAGTAGATTCACTTACAGGAGGTAAGAATATAAAGAAGCAATTTTAGAGACACTATGCTTCCAATGTTTAAATTTTACAAATGAGGAAATGAAGGTGAAGGGATTTGCTCGATCCTGTAAGTGAAGAGGAAGCTACCTACTGGAACCCGGTTGTCTTTAACGACAGCTTGCCTCTCCTCATTTCACCCAGCAGGCACGGGGATTGTGGTCTCTGGGTTATAAGGCAAGTGGCAAAGCCAGCCTGGCAGGGATGAGGGAAGCCATGAAGCGAGGTAGAGATGAGAACAGACTGGGTGTGTGGGGTGTGTGGTGCAGAGCTCCAGAGGGGAGGGCAGGCCGTGGCAGAGCTGTGTATGCCTGTCAGAAACAACCTCGTAAGCTGCAGAGTGAGGAGTGTCCAGATGGGGATGGGTGGAGGAGAGAAAGGGATCCAGAAGGCATGATGAGTCCAGGCCCTGGATGCATGGCTAAGGAACAGCTTGCCCCAGTCAGGTTTCTATATAACAATCAGTAAATCCCTTTGCTGTCTTAAGGTTGGCTGTCTGGCCCCACGAATTAAATAGTGTGCTTCAAGGTGTGGAAAGCATGGTTTGAAGACTTTATTTTTATTTCAGGAAGGCATATCAAGTTCTTGATTAATTTTTGTCCCTTACTGTTTGTCATTGGAGATGTCGAAGGGACTTAATTTGTGGAACTGTTCTTGAAATTCAATAAAGTGAATTAAACATGACCTTTTTATACACCATTTTAAAAATTATTCATAAGATGCCTACAGAGGCATTAAAAACAAAAGAGGGCAGAATTTTGCTTGTGTAGGAAGAAACTCTGGATGCCCGCACACTATCCTCTCCCTACAAACAGAATAAAAATATTTGCCTTTATTTGAACAGAAATATAATGATTTGATCACACCTAAATAGCATGGCTTAATTGGATTTCAGAAGAACTGTAACTTTATAGCAGATCTCTTTTGTTTTCTTTCTAATAGTGATAAAGAACACATAACCTAAAACTTCTCATCTTAACCATTTTTAAGTCTATAGTTCAGTAGTGTCGAGTTCATGTTGCTATGCAACCAAGCTCCAGAATTTTTTCATCTGGGAAAATATGACAAGATCTTTTTACTTGGAGTTCTTGTTACACTACTAACCTCCCCAAAACAAGGGCACATTTCTATGATTTTATTTAATAAGTGGATATAAATGTCTTTTGTTATGCAGTTTGATACATTTACAACATTACATGTACTATCCATGTAATTTATGAAATGCAGGACTGCCTGCATTTTCTAGAATAGTTTAGTGCTATCACTGATTCATTGTTGCCTTTTCTCTCTACACATTCAAGCCATTCAAAACATTTACTCTTCTAATATATTTCACCTCTTTTTTTCCCCCATGATCCTCTTCTTATTTTCATTTCCTAATCTTCTTTTTTGAGTTCAGTTGAGAGATTTCAATAATATTGGACCAAACTTATGAGTAGATGGAAAAGCCAGTGCACAACTTACGGGGTATCGTGATGCCCCTTGTGGGACTGAGACAGGGCTTTCTTTCTTTCTGGTAAAATACTGACCCTTGATTTCCCTTTTCAAAAATGCAAATAAGTCTGGCATGCACAGGCCGGTGCCTGGCTCTCCCTCAGTGTGGGTATTTTTGTGCCCATGAATACATGTAGGAATCTTAGAAACCAAAATTTTACCCAGGGATCCTGAGAGCCAGGCTGGGGAACACTAAAAGGTTTTGATCCTGGATCTGGCCAATGACTTCTCTCTCTCTGCATCAGTCATGATTGATAGATTCTACTCTGCAGTGCGGGCAGTAAGTTACCCCAGGTTCCATCTAGCTGGAAGTTAAGAGCCCAGATGGGAGTGGGGTAGGAAAGGCAAAATGCAACGAGGAGCACTGGTCACTTTTCACATGTCTTCTTCCAGACAGGGCCAGCAGGAAGAAAGGATGCTGAGGCAGAGGGCAGGCCTGATAGTAAATACTACGTCTGGTCTGGTCATGCTGGTTATTATGTTTTAAAATGCTTTTTATGATTAGCAAATAGCAACTTGCCCTTCTACCCCAGGATTTTGTGGACTGCCCCCCCAACCCCTGCCTCATAGCCAGCCACTAAAGGGTTAATATCTGGCTCAGTTGGGGTGCCTTATTCGGTTGTTAAATATTTTGTACATCACTCCTGGAGAAAACTTTGCAGCAAAGACAAGCCTCTTGTACTCTACTTTTCCTGAGACCCTGCTGCTCCCTGGCTGTTTCCCATCATCACGATGTAGCTTTAGTACCAGGTCATGGGGCATCTCCTACACTTGCGGCAGGGCAGGGGGAATAACAGAAGAAAGTTTCAGGACCATCATTCCTGAGGATGTCCTCTCCCAGTCCCAGAAACTTGGGTAGGGGTGCTGTCCCTCAAGGGAGAGAAATGTCCTGCATCCTTGGAACCAGGATCCTGGGATAGGGGCAGGGGGCAGGCGGGGAGGTGATGTTTGCCGTCCTTCCTGTGTACTCCCTTTAGAAAACACATGACTTTGTCCTGTCTCCTCAGACATCATCACTCTTCAAGAAAGCCAGTGGTCAACAAGTAGTTTTTGGGGGCATACCAAGCATCAGAGCTCTGGCCAGCTTTCAGAAATGGGGATGAGGGCAGTTTTTATAGACATCATAAACAGGAAAATTAATCTCCAAGATCTTCCCTTGTAAAGAAATCCTTTGGGACTTACAAAATCAGATCACACTAACACATTTTGGCCACCTTCCAAAACAACATGGACTTAAGCAGATAAATTCATTGAAAAATATTTTGAATGTTGCAAAACAATCTGGCCTTGGGTGACACTGCTTCCAGTAATGAAAGACATTAGTTCAGAGACATTTCCTTGGAAATTAAAACCGCAATGAAATATCACCTCACATCAGTTAGAAGGGTCGGTTATCATCAAAAGACAAAAGATAACAGACACTGGCGAGGATGTGGAGTAAAGGGAACCCTTCTGCACGGCTGGTGGGAATGTAAATTGGAGCACGGAGGTTCCGTGAAAAATTAAAAATAGAACTACCATATGATCCAGCAGTCCCACTTCTGGGTAGATATCCAAAGGAAATAAAATCATGATCCTGAAGAAGCCTCTGCCCCTGCATGTTCATTGCAAAATTGCTTACAATAGCTAAGACATGGAAACAACCCAAGCGTCCATCGACAGATGAATGGATAAAGAAACTGTAGTACCCATATACAATGGAATATTATTCAGCCATAAAAAGAAGGCACTCCTGCCATTCGCAACAACCTGGACACACCCTAAGGCATTATGCTAAGCAAATTAAGTCAAATGAAGAAAGACAAGTACTGTGTGATGTCACTTACATATGAAATCTAAAAAAAAACAAAAACTAACAAACAAAAAAACCGGGGCACCTGGGTGGCTCAGTCGTTTAAGCCTCTGCCTTTGGCTCAGGTCATGATCCTGGGCTCCTGGGATCGTGCCCGGCACTGGACTCCCTGCTCAGTGGGAAACCTGCTTCTCCCTCTCCCACTCCCCTTGCTTGTGTTCCCTCTCTCTCTGTCAAATAAATAAATAAAATCTTAAGGGGAAAAAACCCAACTCCTAGAAACAGATCATATCTGTGGTTGCCAGAGGTGGGACTGGAAGTGTGGGAGGAGGGGGAATTGGGCGAAGGGAGATGTTACTAGACAGGAGGGTGACCATTATTAAGAATACTGTATGGTATATTTGATAGTTGCTAAGAACTGCTAAGAGAGTAAATCTTAAAAGTTCTTATCACAAGGAAAAAAATTTTTAACTCTGAGATGGTGGATGTTAATCAAACTTAGTATGTAAACATTTTGCAATAGATACATGTGTCAAATCATTATGTTGTATACCTTAAACTTAGACAATGTTGTATGTCAGTCATATCTCAATAAAACTAGAAAGAAGAGACATTTCCCACCAATACAAATGGAATGCTATGGAAATACAGGATTACATCCCTATTATAGTGAATGTTCTTTAAAGATTTTATTTATTTATTTGACAGAGAGAGATCACAAGTAGGCAGAGAGGCAGGCAGAGAGAGAGGAGGAAGCAGGCTCCCCGATGAGCAGAAAGCCTGACGCAGGGCTCGATCCCAGGACCCTGGGATCATGACCTGAGCCGAAGGCAGAGGCTTTAACCCAGTGAGCCACCCAGGCGCCCCGAGTAAATGTTCTTTAATATTGCTAACACTGCACAGCATTTCCTGGGTGCAGGGTACTGCTCTAAGCAGTATATCCATGAACTCTTTCAAGCTTCGCCATCTGCCCCTGAGGCCAGTACTCTTATGCTCCTCATTATACAACTGAGGAAACTGAAGTACAGAGAGGTGAGGTAACTTGCCCAAGATCACGCAGCTAGTACCTGATGGAGCACTGCTAGCTGTACTACCATTCCTAGCTGTCCTTACTGAGGATTAGGTGTTTTTGAGAATGAAGGGGACTGGGGTGACACCTGCTACAATAGGAACCCTGTTGTTCACAGCCAGCCAGTCGCCACCATTACCACCACCCCTGGCCACCCCTTTCTTTAAGAGCTAGCTGGCTGCAAAGGTTTGTTGGTCCCCTCCCACCGCCTCTCCACTCAGAATTTCAGACTTGAAAATGTGCTTGTTTCTGAATCACCATGGAAAACACCTTGGCTGACTCATGTTCTTTTTTAACCCTCAAAATGGTTGTGCAGCCTTAAGTACTGAAAACACTATTTAACTTTTGGGGCTACTATCAGAAGAATGCGTGTGGAGTCTGGGTGAATCGGTCCGTTCTGGCTTGCGCTAGCTGACCCGAGGCTTGTGCCTGTCCTGGGTACCCCACCCCTGCCTCCCACATGTTCTAATCCACTGCAGGTTGTCCCTTCCCCTCAACACCCAGGGCCTCTGCTGGTGCAAGAGCCTCTTTTCTTTCCAGAAGTCCCTGCCACAGGGATCCACTCCTGGTCAAGCTTCTCATCTCCTTCCTTTACCACCTCTTCAAAATATCATTGGAAGCCCTCTCCCCACTTTTTCTTGACCAGTGCTCTAGGAGCTTCTGGCCCTCACTGAGCTCAGTTGCACATGAGTTCCCTCACACTGTGGACTCAATGCTCAGAGAGAAAATGAAGACAAGTTCTTGCCTGGAGAGGCTCACTCTCTCCCCTGCGGGACTCTGCATGGAAGAACTAAGACACAGGGAATGGAAGATGCTGGGCAGCAGAAGAGCGGTCACTTCAAACTCACTGTGGCTTTACCGCCCATGCTCTGATTTGCAGACAGGCAGGGTGTGGGCTGGAAGTAGGCACATGAAAGTGATTTCTTTTTCCCCAGTTGGATAGGACTTTGTTTGGACTTTACCTAGCCTAGCGGCCAAGGAACGCAAATTGACAAAGAGGCACATTTCATCTGGGTGCAGCAGGTGCCCGAAGCTCCCTGGGGAGACATTGGCCAGAGCCATGTGGTGGCTCCTGATGGCGATGAGAGGGAGGAGACAGATTTTTATTGATCTTGTAGCTGAAGTGCTTAGACGAGTGCGGGGCACACGGTAGAGGTGTCCTATAAATGTTAGCTAAAAATAGTAAAACAAAGGCGGGTGCCACTCATGCTTGGTAAAAATAGGCCACAGGCACACTCTCCGTTGGGCAGACCAGCTGCTGAGGCCAGCGTGGCCTTCCTTGAAAGAGTTCAGTTGTGCAACTCAACACGCATGTATGTGTGTGCACGCACGTGTGTGATACACGTCAAATAACACTCATCACTTACAGTATTCTGTGGGCCCCTCCAAGCACGGGAAGATGGGCAGCCCCCTCGGCTGCCCGACCTAAAGGCTAAATCTCACTCCCTAATTCATACTGATTCCGAATGACTTGTTCCACTGAGCAATGTCAGTTTATGCCAACTTTGTATAAATAATGCAAAATTTCCCTTAATCTTTAAAGGGTTTTTTTGTTTGTTTGTTTGTTTTTTGGACAACTTCTCCTCCTCACCATCCCATTAACTGTGGGAGGCCTGAAGTGAGGAGAATGAGCTTGGGGCACTTACCACGGTGCAACAGAGAGGCCAGAACCACCAGAGGAGAGCCAGGGCCAGGAGCAGGAACAGGATCAGCAGGGCGATGGCCAGGATGGAGCCGTCCGACTGTGGGGCCAAGAAAGAAGATGGTCAGCGGTGGGGCAGGCCACGTGTGTGACCAGTGACAACTGGAGCCTCCCCCTCCCCACCCTCCCCACCCTCCCCATCACCAATATGCCGATCTGAGGCCCAGAGAAGAGCACGGTTCGCCAAACATGTGGCTGACACTGCCAGCGTTCTGGGCAGCACGCTCCATGCAGCCAATTCTCGAGAGACGTGATGTGTCTTTTCAGAAGGCTCCGCTCTTCTCGTGGGACAACGTGCCGTGGGACAACGTGCTGGGGGCCCAACCCTGCAAGAGCCAGACTGGGCGCTTGCCCAGGCAACTGGACGCTGAGGGGGCCTCTGACGGCTCCACGGCTCCTCGCCTCCGGCACCGTCACCCTCTGCCTGGGGACACCCTCCGACTCCCTGACCCTGCTATTCCTGCCACCCCTCGTGCTGTGCTCACGACCCTCCTGCTCCGGGTTGGGTTCAGCCTGCTCCCATGGACTCGTTCAGGGAGAGGCCCTGACCCATTCATGAGGTAGAGTCAAGAGCCTGGTGACAGGCGAGATACAGAGCCCATGGATTCCAGGGAGGGAGAGGGGAGCAGCTGATACAGAACCTGGGAGAAAAGGCGAGCGGTGGCTGAGTCAACACTGCCCTCAGATCAAGTGGCTGTCACGTTGGGACCAGGAGGTGAGGCAGGCGCCCCACACAGATTTTGCCCATTTGGAAAGTGCCGAGACCGGTCCTGAGCATAGTCATGGGCCACTGTGGCCTGCGATGGATGTTAACTTTTAGCAGAGATGCCGCTCCCAGTCGGTGTTGTAGGGCTGTGGGCTCTGGGAAGCAGATTTAAGTCTCCTCCACCTGTCCTTGCTGCCAGCTGCTGGAAGTGGAAATGGGCACAACTCTTGGGGGGTGAGGGGGCAGCAGGTTGAGGAGCAAATTGTCATAGGTATTAATTGTCATGTTACTCTTTCTCAGCAAAGTTGGAAATTCCACTTTTAGCCCCCGAAAATTACCAGGTATGTTTGCAACTAAACGTTTTCAATTAAGGAATGGCTAATAATGCATTATAGAACTACGGTGCCATTGGTTACTGTGCAGATGTTGTTTTCAAATAATTTTTTTTATTATTTTTTTAAATTGTGTTATGTTAGTCACCATATAACACGTCATTAGTTTTTGATGTAGTGTTCAGTGATTCATTGTTTATGTATAACACCTGGTACCCCATGAAATTCGTGCCCACCTAATATTTTTTAAAGATTTTATTTATTTATTTATAAAAGATTTTATTTATTGACAGATATCACAAGGACGCAGAGAGGCAGGCAGAGAGAGAGGAAGGGAAGCAGACTCCCTGCTGAGCAGAGAGCCCGATGCGGGGCTCGATCCCAGGACCCTGGGACCAAACCTGGGCCGAAGGCAGAGGGTTTAACCCACTGAGCCACCCAGGCACCCCAAAGTTTTTATTTGTTTATTTGACAGAGCACAAGTAAGCAGAGCGGCAGGCAGAGGGAGAGGGAGAAGCAGACTCCCTGCTGATCAGAGAGCCCAGTGAGGGGCTCGATTCCAGCACCCTGGGATCATGACCTGAGCTGAGGGCAGATGCTTAACCAACTGAGCCACGCAGGCGCCCCTCAAATAATATTTAAATTACATTCCCGATATAATGAGTGGATTTAATAAATGTCAGGAGTGAGAGAGAAAGACTGAGGGATATTTACTAAAATACTAACAGTGGTTTGGCAGGTAGTGGGTTTACAGTAATTTTCTTTAAAAAAAAATCTTAAAAAAAAAACCAATCTGTAATAAGAAGATAAATTACTGAAGTTGTTCTTTAAAAAATCTGTCCTTGGGGCTCCCCACTTTGGTGTCCCGAGTTCGCCTTACAGGGCCAGTGGACCTGTGGGGTACACAGAGGGGCTCAAGGGGGTGGAAACTTGTGACCCTCTCCAAAGTACACCGTGATAATCATGACCTGTGTTTTCAGGGGAGACCGCTGAGCACATGATCAGATTCTCAGAGCTGTCCCCACCGCCCCCAGCCCATCCTGAGGAGCATCGAGATTGGGAGGTCGCTCGGGGAAGTGTAGCCAGTTAATGGCAGCACTGGGACTTGACTCACTCCCACTCTGAGTGCTCGGCCAGGGGCTCCTGGAAGCTGTTTAAAGGTAGCTCTTACTCCCTGGAATGTCTTTGACCAAAAAGCCAGGAAGCTAATCACCCTGGTCCAACCCAGCCAAGGCTTGGGGAAGCCAGAGTGCCCCTGAGGGAGGCGCAGCCTCACGAACGCAGGTGCAGGGCTGGGCCGTGGGTGGGGACGGAGCACAGACTCCGAAGGAGGGACACAGCCATGCCAGAGATGACCCACAACACTGATGTGTGAACTTCGGTGGAGAGGGATGATCTCGGTGGAGAAGTCGTGAGTGTTTCCCGAACTTACTGTTAGTCAGGGATAATTCTTAACCCCTCAGTTTCTGCATTCCCCAGCCCAAAATGGAGACACTCGACCTCAGCTGCTCCCCTGCACTGACAAAGGTGCTACAAAGGACACCTGAGGTACATGCAGACACGGGGCCGGCAGCGGCACAAAAGCTATCATGTCAAACTCTGCACTGTACCTCACCCTCCCTCCACGTCCTCACCGCAGCAAACACGGTGGGCGTTGCAGACCATAAATCTGCTTGCACTTAGAATAATAAATAGTTTTGGTTACTGAGAGGCTCATAAAACAGCAGTCTTTTAGTATTGAGTTATAATTTAGTGAAACCTACAGACTACATTTATTCCCATTATGCTCAATCTCCCGGCTCCTGATTTTGTTTTTCACTTCAGATGGAGGAACTGAAGCAGAAAGGCTCAGCTATTGTGAGAGAAGTTTTTACTTCCTTCTGGAAGGAGAAGGTTTCCTGTGAAGCAGGGAGGGAGAGGGACCTGGCCTGCAAGGGGAGAGAGGAGGCTTCTGCCCCAGGAAGACTTCCTGGGTTGAGACACACCTATGTCTGGCTTTCTTCCAGCCAGGCTGGGTCTGCCCCTTACAAGCCACAGCTTTCCTGGGCTGATGGGGGTAGGAGATGGGTGGGAGGAGATTGGGGGAGGAAGGGGACAGCCATGGGGCTCAGGAAGGGGTAAGGTGCCATGAGGGGAGTGGGAACCACAGGGCCATGAGCTCCTGGTGGGATTTTGTCCTGCTCTGGAAGACGACAGCCTGGGATGTGGTCCCCAACACATTGCCTGCTTTTCAAGCACTTCCCACAATCATTACATATAAACCCAGTGCAAACGAGTCACCATCAAACACAGGGCAGGAATTTTGGATAAACTTAGACCTGAAGCCAATGTTTTCCTGGGAGAGAACATGTACATGCAAGCCCAGAGGGTCCTTCACATATTCATTATCAAACGTTTATGGACCAGCTGTTCTGTGCCCATTGAGCAGACCGACGCAGGTTCGATTAGACAGAACCCAGGTGCTCATGGCCTGCTGAGGAAAGCCACATCAACAACAACCACGTGCGGGGGCTGTGTGTTAGTCAACAGCTGTTTACTTAGTCCCTTTTATGTGTCAGGTAGTGAACGATATAGTCAGTCTCTACACTTAAAGAATTTACATTCTGGTGGTATAAAGATGATGACAATGATGATAATTGTTATTAGTATAGCTAACAGCTCATATATATTAAATAAACACTATGTGCCAAGGACTGCTCTTGCTATGTACTGACAGGCTTTTCCCTATGCTATGTACTGACAGGCTTTCATAGAATTTTCGTTAACAAACAGATGAATTTAATATTATTTCTCTCATAGATACAAATCCTGAGGCAAGGACCGGTGAAGAAGCTTGCCCAAGGTTACAGGAAGGAACCAGAATTTAACCTGGGCTGTTCGGTTCCTCACCTCGCAGGTTTAACAGGCAGCTGCTGTTCTCAGCAAGTGAGCCTGGGAGGTAGCACTCCAGAGGGGAGGTGGTGCTGGAGTTCTGGGCCTGCAGGGTGAGGAGAGGTTGGCCTTCCTGCTTAGCAGGGCGTGGGGCGGGAGCGAAAGTGGTGGGGACCTCAGCGTCAGAGGCCATGCAAGTCCAGCGGAGGAGCACGGCTTCTCTTTGAAACAACAAGGACCCAGGGGCACTGTTCTCAGATTTGTTTCTTAGGAAGCAAATGCTATAGACATTCTAGAGTATGGACTCCAGGAGGGAAAGGGGGGGCGGGGAGGGAAGGTCAAAGTCTCAGGTGGAGGGCTGCAGCAACGCTGTCTCGTTCTTCCAGGGTGACGATTTAGCACCCTTCCAAAACTTTTGTATTTTCATAGATGTGTTCAGCACTAATATACCTAATAATCGCTGACCTTACCGTGTGCTATCTACATTCCTAGTGCTATGCAAAGTGCTGTATATACATTATCTCATTTAATTAAATGAGCCTTGCTCCAGCAGTCTTCTAGGAATCATTCTTCCCGTTTTTCAGGGATTAGGAAAATGGAAACTCAGCGATGCTATGTAACTTACGCAAGACCTTTCACATAACATATATATATATATATATATATATATATATATATATATATATTTATTTATTTATTTTTAAAATTTTTTTTCAAAGATTTTTTTTTTTTATTTGACAGACAGATCACAAGTAGGCAGAGAGGCAGGCAGAGAGAGACAGGAGGAGGAGGCAGGCTCCCTGCTGAGCAGAGAGCCCGATGCAGGACTCGATCCCAGGACCCTGAGATCATGACCTGAGCCGAAGGCAGAGGCTTTAACCACTGAGCCACCGAGGCGCCCCACTTATATATATATTTAGAGGCCTACAATTTTGATGTTGCAAAACGGGAACTGAGACTTCATAGTCTGATTTTAGAACCTCACTCTCCTCCCACTTAACTGCCACAATATAATGTCAGATTGATAAAAATTCACTTAAGAGGGATGCCTGGGTGGCACAGCCGGTTAAGCGTCTTACTCTTGGTTTCAGCTCAGGTCATGATCTCAGGGTCCTGGGATCAAGCCCCAGGTCAGGCTCCAGACTCAGTGCGGAGTCTGCTTGAGAATCTTTCTCTCTTTCTCTCTCTCTCTCTCTCTCTTTCTGCCCCTCCTGCTCATCCTGTCTCTTTCTAAAACAGATAAATAAAATCTTAAAAAAGTTCATTTAAGAACTACCCACACTTTAAAGGCTAAGCCTTAAGCAGCTGTGTGAGAAGAAGGAGAGATGGAGCCATATTTGGAATGGCTGCCTCTGCTCCAGTGGGAGCTTCCCTCATGTGGCCCAGTGTGGGTCAACGTGCCACACGGGTGAAACTGTGTTTCAGAGTGAAGTCAGAAGGGGACGAGAACCGACAGCAGAGCCCTTCTTCCCCTTATTGTCGTGGCTTGGAGTTTCAATCAATAACCTTGCAAAGTGGGATTGACAACTCATGCAAGGATGGCCCCATGTAACCTGTTGAAAATGTCTCAGTATGTAGTTTACAAATACATACATATCTGCACTGTTTAGTAAATGGTATTTACTTCATGAAATTAGTCACTTATTCTAAACCAGTTCTTTTGCATCTTTACCAAGTCCCCAAATGAAAAACCCTGTTGGGTGCTAAGGAGCAGGCTCTGCCATTGGCTGGGAAGCACATGGAATGTTCTAGAGCCCACACTGTGTGACCTAGTGCCCAACAACCTGGCTCCGTTCGTTTATTCTGGTACTCTGGTACCAACTGCCTTGACTCCTTGGGCTCTGGCTACCAACTTGCCCTCCTGGGTCCCAGCTCACTGTCTGTTGGCCTATTCCCCAAAGCTTATTGTGGGAAAATTCCAGAAAGGTCACGGGCTGACTGTTGTCCTCAGCCTGACTTAGGACAGGTGTGTGGGCTCAGTCTCTGCTGTCTCTCTTCACCAGGGCAAAGGGTGGCCAGGACCGAAGAGACCCCCAGGCCTACCTGCTCACACCACAGGGCTGAGTGGGGCCATTTAAGTCAGTTCGTATAGAATCGTGTCAGACAGGCTCTGTCGTGGACGGCTAGGGGATGAGAGGGGGCAAGGTGGCTTCTGAGAGCTCATAATTCCAGCAGGTACCAGCCTCCAGGCTGATGCAGATGAATCCTCCAAGCTCTCTGCAAGTCCTCAGTGGGGAAGGGAAGCCTGAGGTGGGGAACCTGATTTTATGAGCCAAAGTGAGAGCAGAAGCTGACTTGCTTAGCAAACTTTCAGACCCTGCGTGTAATTTTCCAGAAACCTCCAAAAGATTTCAGAGGGGAAAAAAAGCAGCAGATAAATAGCCAGAAACTGATTCCTACAGGTATTATTTTTCGGACAGCCTAAATATCAATGCGAGTTCAGTTCTCATTTTATTTAAAATGCGAAAAGAAAGTTTAAAAAAAATCAACATGGCTCTTTAATTAGAAAAATATTTGGCAGGAGGTGGGGGACTGGACTCGGGGACATGGGATTGGAGCTGCAAGACAGGTGGGAAGGCGAGCAGAATGAGGTGGGGGTCTCTTCCATTTGCAGGGTGGGGGTGTGGAGGGGTGGTAATCATCTGTTTCCTTCGGTGAATAGTTTCATGCTCAGCCCTGCTCCCTCCCTCTGGGCAGGTTATGGTTTTTAGTGACCATCCCTGAAGGCCGCCTCCTAGCTTTCTTTAATTCCTTCTGTTCCCAGCTCACTAAAGGAGAGCCTCTCTTTCAAGACAAGGAGGCACTGTTTTCAAGGGCACAGGCTTGGAAACTTGATGAATGAAAGCATCTCTTACTTGGTAGGTTGTGGGTAATTTTGGAATTCTGATGCAGGGCATGAGGAGGAGGGATCTTGTCGGGGGCCCATTTGTACTGTGATGAAAGAGAGAGAGGCAGCCTTGGGGACAGTAGAGCCACCAGCACTGCTCCTCCTTTCTGTTTTGTTTTAGGGGTTGTCATGGTAAAGAGAGGAGGATTACACTGAAAGGAATCAGTGGGAGATTGGGGGAAGCTCAGCTTGAATAAACTGCTATCCTGCATCTTGCTCTCGGGTTTGGACTGGGATTCTGCCCCATGCCCCGAATGGCTCCTTATGTAGCCAGTACAGTGTCTTGGTTAAGAAGGAAGCATTCTTCCCTACTCCTGTGTGTCCTTCCATGCCGAGGTGTCGAGGGTATCCTGTGTGTGCAGACCTTCTCTTCCCCTTTACTCATTCAATGTAGAAGGCCAGAGTGAACCAAGCATGATGCGATCCATTCTCCCCATCCCTCCTAGAGCACATGGCTCCCAAGGAACATCCCACAGGGAGCCTGGCTCCCACTGAACTTATAAGTGAGCCATCCCAGACAGGGCCTTCTCTCCTCTTCTGCCATACGAAGCTGCTGTTGTCAGGAGGCCTATGCCTATACAATTTGGGGGAGCCCCTTTCAGAGAAAGAACATAAAAATACAAATGCAAAATTATGAGGGGCCCTCCCAGGAACTTAGGAGGGCTAGGAAGGACCCATTCAAGTAAGCAACCTTGCAGCCCAAATCTCGGCTGCCCAGGAGCTCTGCTACTGGCTCTAAGTCTTCCCTGGACGGGCGCCGTGCCCACAACGAGACTGGTAAACCTATTTAATTCTGGACTTCAGTTTCCAGCCCATTTGCTGTCACACTCAGCCAGTCTCTAGCCTACAATAATAGAGGCAGTAGTGAGGTTCACATATCATTTTGGGGACATCTCGTTTCGGTGAGACTTATAAAGAAAGCATCCTATGCTTTATGCCTCTACCAGAAGAGCCCCTCCAACATCTCTTCTTTCCACATCACCCAGGAGGGGCCGTGGCAATGGTGACAATGGGGTCTGACAACAGCACAAGGGGTTATTATTAACCAAGGGGTTCTGAGAGCCCTAGCTGACGGAGTGGGTGCGTTTGCTGTCGCTCTGTGATCTTCGCCAGGTTTTGTAGGTCCGGAGTATTAACACTGAATTACTGAAGATATCAGATCCTTTCACATGGTTAAACGAGGCTAGCTTTTCCACATTTAACGTGAAAGAATGAATTAGCAGGTTTATTAGCCAGACTCTGCCAAAAATATGGCAAAAAAAAAAAAAAAAAAAAAAAAAAGCTGGTGATCTGTTCAAGCTACTTAAAAGCTGGTGAAGAGGTTTCCCCGGATTCAGTTGGTGACCGATGAGGCCATAGGGCATGCCAGGATGTGGCAAGGTGGGTTTGCTATGGCGTGAGGCTGCCTGGTGCCCCCTCTGCACCTCCCCCCTCCACCCTGACCCTTGGCCCTCCCTCTCTGCTACTGAGTGCGGTTGTGTTTGAAGCCCTCGAGGGAAAGCGACACTTTTTCCAGGAGCAGCTTTGGTCTATGACCTTGTGCTCTCATGGCAGCCAGCTGGTTCTAAGTCCCAAGGAGGCCATGTGGGGGAGAGGGAAATGTGCAGAAATCAAGAGACTTGTCTTCTTCGGAGAGACCCCATGGAGGCGAGGAGGGGCCCTGTACCCTGTGTCGCGGCCCCCTCAGCTCTAGGCTGTGTTCCTCCCTCCCAGGGCATAGGTTGCCACTTGGGAGGTGTCACATTCCAGGACTCTGAAGTAGAATTCAGAACGATGCTCAGCAGCTGGGTTGAGCTCTGTTTCCTGCCCAGACAAAACTGGCGGGACACGGGCAGGTTTTCTTTTGTAAGAAGAGATTTTAGTCATTTTATTGCTGCTGAGACGTTCTGGATGAGCAAGCCCCAGAGACCAAGATTCTCTCTCTCTCTCTTCCTCATCGCTTATATATTCTGACTATTATTTCTGGAAGCAACTTCAGCAATTATCTAACTTCTCCACCCAACCCGCCTTTAATTTTATTGGAATTCTAGTCTGCCTGCTTCAGTGACGAGTACTGGACTCTCCTGAGCCTCTTTCCTCCTCTCTGATGACCCCTTATCCACCTTCCTCCTGGGCTGGTCCCTGTCCTTTAAATATCTGTATGGATCGCGGGTCTATTTTTTGTTTGTTTGTTTTTGAAAAGGTGTATAGTTTTTTATTTTGCTTGAAGCATGTCTGCTTTTTAAATTCACTTCAAAAAAATTATGGTAAAAATACACAAATAAAAGGTGCCATTTGAACCATTTTTCAGGGTGTACAATTCAGTATACCTACAATGTCGTGCAACCCGTGGATGAACTCTTGGTGTCTTTGTGCTACTCTCCATGGGCTGTATCATTTCCTGTCAGAGTTTAAACTCTCAACTCCATACTGATGGCTGCCATCTTTATCTCTAGCCTAGATCTTTCCTTTAGGGTCCTTCAGGTCCTTGCAGTCAGGGTCATTCAACTGTCTGGAGGTTCCTACTGATGCCTCTGAGTCAACGGTTCAAACTGAGCTCATTATTCTCCCCTTCAAGCCTGCTCGATCTCCTCTCTTCATTCAATCGCACTATATACCAACCTAACCTCTTCTTGGATCTGTCTCTGTCTCCTTCTCCACACCGCGGATTAGGGCTAGAACCTTGTTATTTCTTTCCTGGACAGTGGCAGCTCTCTCTTCACTGGTTTCTCCACCACTATCTTGCCACCCCAAATTCCATCCTCTACAGCAGCATCCAGAGTCATCCATCTAAAATGTTGTTCTGATAGTGCTAACAGCTCCTCACTGCCTGCACGATTTTGTAACATTTGAAAATTTGATGAAAGTGACACACCCCTTTGCTCAGAAAAATACACAAGTACAAATTTACTTTTACACTCCAGCTCACAAATTTTGATGACAATTTCAGGGCATCCATCAAAGCCCCAGAATCCATGATGCGTCCTTGGCTCAAGGCCCTTCACAGTGACGCCTCTCTTATTTCTCCAACCTCCTCTCCTCTCCACCTCCCTCCTTACGCTTTGTGCTCACCTCGCTATAGTGTTCTCTTGTGTTCTTCTCCCTGAAACACCCTTTCATCCTTTCATTGCTTGGGTAGCTGTTTCTCATCTTTCAAGTCTTAGCTCAGGCAACAGCTGATTCATTCTTACCTTGCCTACTAACTGGACATCTACTATGTGCTAGGGCCTCTATAAGCACTGGCAGAAAAGATGGATCACAAACCTTGTAGTTGAGTGGGGAATATAGACAAGAAAACACTACCAATGAACTCTGAGTTTGTGCTCTCATTTTATATGTCTACCTTAGCATTTACTGTGTATTATAGAAATGATATCATTACGTGGCTTGTCTTTCTCACTGAACTGTAAGCCCCTAGAGGACACAAGTCTGATTACCCATCTTTGTAACATGGAGACATAGTACAGTGTTTCAAACATAAAAAGACTTATCACTCAAGTATGTATTAGATGGAGATAAATCAATATTGAGCAGGCTAATCCTTCCAAGCTAGCAGGTGGCACTGGAGTCAATGTCACCTAGGCTGTTTACCTCTTCCTCCAAGGCCCCATCACTGGAAACAGCTCACTAACCTCACTGCAAAAAGCGTGGACTTTGGAATCAGGGAAAGATATTTAAATCCTAATTCTTCCACTTATTAACATGTAGACTTTAAAATATTAATATGCAGACTTTAGATAAGTTGTTCAAATTCTCTTAAACTTCCTTTTCTGTACATATATGAAGTTGAGATAACTCCTACTTCCCAGGATTGATTTGATCCTTCATGAGATAAGAAATGTAAAGATCCTGGTGTATGGCCATCTTTCAGTAGATGTGATTTCCCTTTCTGTCCCCTCTTGCTTCTGTCATGTTCCTGTTGATGTGCCTAGGCTTGGTCTAGGCGAGTAAATTTGACTCCTGTAAACAGTCTCCTGCTAACTGTGGCTGGAGCTACGGGGTGCGTGGGTGGTTCTAGGGTAGGTATTTTGGAGAACCACATGCCCTCAGATGTCCATACCAGTGTCAAGGAAAGGGAAACCCATGTGGGTTTTCCAATGGCAAATTTAATCGCCCTCATCAAAGGTGAGCAAATATTAATGTTGGTAAAACACAATCAAACATTATGATTCATTTCTGCTACTTGGGAGGTAATCTGGGCTAGAAATGGCAATAACATTGATAGACACCGAAGACACTGGATTCCTTAACCCACAAAGTAGGCGGTATAGAAAAAATATTAGGTGAGAATTACCTAAGCCCTAGTGGAACTCTGCTTAGAAAGTATGGCTATAAAGTAATGAGGTTTGAGGTCCTGTAGTGAACATGGCAAAACCCCCACATCCAAGTGAATCTCATCCCCTCCAAACTTCGTGGCTTTGGATGCTGGAGACTCTCCAATGATACAGCCATTGCTCAAAGCAATCCTGAAACACCTCCCTTAGAACTGTTTTTGAAACCGATTTATAGGCCACAAAAAGAAAACCTTCCACCTGCTTAGTTTGCTTTTCATCAAGGAGGTTCCCAATTTGATTAACTACCATTCACCAGACCCGATTCCTACAACTTTTAGGGGTTGTTTTCATATCAAAGGCTGATGTTTCCCTATTCCCCTACTGAGGATATTCAAATACCTCGACTTGGAAGTGATGGTAATTTCAGAGCTGGAGTGCAGAGGATAGTTGGCATTGTGACAGTGTTGTTGGAGAAAGTACATGGCTTTCCAAGGTAAATATTTTGAAGGACTAGCAATCATTTGGATGTGCGAATTCTAGTTTGCTATAAATCTTATGACTTTGGGCCTTATGTAAATAAAACCAGAAGGACTTAGAGAAGCCATCATTGGAACGCGACTGAGGGGAGACTAACGCCATACTCCTTCAAACTCAAGATCTGAGGTCCTTTGTCACGGAAGGACACTCCATATCAAGGTTTTCTAGCATTATCTTGGTCTTCTTGTCACCCTGAGGCAGTAGAGACACTTCATCTCACTCACAATGGTAAGGGTGATAATACGTAAATCTTGGATTCATTCAGCACTTTCCTTTCTCTCCATAAAATGCATAGAGCTTGTTAATCAAAACCAGTTTTTAGAGAATAATTCAGAAAAGATGCAGCTCATTAGTACTCAAAATGCCTTAGTTCCTGTGAGTGGGCTGTTGAAATAGGATTAGAAAGTTCCTTAGTAATGTTTAAATATGATGACACTGGAAGAGAAAGGCTTATTTCTTGTTTTCATTTTTTGTTTCATTGCAGGGACTGGTCTCCTTGCCTTTAATGTAGCTTTTTATTTAAGGCATGTGCTTAATTGTTTTTCCTGGTCATCCCTCCCATATTAGTCAGCATCATTATTACCTATTAGCAGCAACTAATATACTGATAGCTGTTGCCTTAGATTATGAACTTGGAAAGGTAGAAGCCAGGCCTATGATTTGGGTGGTGCTTCCCAGACATAGATGCTTACCAGTGGTGACCCTGATGACTGATTCCTCAAACCTGTGTCTCTACACTGAATTACAGAGTATCTGGAAACCAACTTATCATTTTCTGTTGAGTTTCCAACACGGTGAGCAGCAGGAGACAAAGATCAGCACAGTCAGTCTCCACTCCTGGGAGATGTCATCACTGCACAGCAGCACAGGGTATGTGGAGTTAAACTTGAACTGACACTACAAACCACAGTGCTTGAGCCCAGAGCAGAGAGAGTTCAGGAGGCTTGCCAAGGTCAGTGAGGCATCCTGGGGCAGGTCCAGGCAGCATTTGGCAGGCCTTGAAGCCACAGTGAAATGTGGGTAGGTGGAGAAAAGGAGAGGGCATTCCAGAAGGAAAGTAAACTGTGATCAAAGGCACAGAAGTAGGGATGGACATTACTTTATTTACAACAAGGAGGTATGGAATGCAAATTTTTGATCATCATCAAACATTTTTATCTATTAAGAATCAATGCATTCACAAATTTTAAGTCTAGCAGATAAAGGTCAACCGAGTTGCCAGATTGAATTCTATCAGCAGCATTATTTGTTAGAAATTCATTTAGGTTGAGTTTGTACCTTTATACATATTCTTAAAACCCTGAACTTTTGGATACCTTTTCCAATTCCATGCATTTGGGCAATGAAGGTAAAAGAAATTGCCTTAGCTATACCTGTCATATTTCCTTGGCTTGCAAATGAACCAGTTCTCCTGACACTGGGTTGTGTGTAAAAGAAACCTAGGAATAGTTTAGTTGTCGCTAATTCAAATGCTCCTGAATTTTTTTTTTTAAAGAAACAAAACATTAAGCCCACTGCTTTGGGCACTGACTAACCTAACATCTGTTCTAGCAACCACGGTAATGGCAAAGGAATGCTAGTTATATATCGCTTGTGGCGCTGACAGACTCTTGTTTTAGGGAGATATAAATTAAATCACTGACCTCTGAATTTCCTAATGAAGCTGGTTGCTTTGCAAAAGCAAAGGTGTTTATATACTCTTGGGGGACTCTGTCATTCTGCAGGAAGCAGAAGGAAGAGCTTGCTGGCTTTTGAGGAGTGCAAACAATATGAATCATGTCAGTCCCAAACAATGTCCTGATCAGAAGCTGTCCTGTGGCAGCTTATGATTTGGTGCGATGTGACCATAAATTGCCACCCAGGACAATATGGCCTGGGTTTGGCTGCTGTCTCCTCCAGTTCTGTGATAGTCTAGTCCATGGATTTTGCCAATTTTGGACCATTTAAGGAGTTGGCGATTATTTCAGTGTTGGCAGAAAGGAGACCTTCTGAGGCTCTCTCTTCTTTTTGGCCCTATTTCCCAAACTGTTAATCAAGTCTTCCCCCTGTGCCTCCTTTTCTACTTCTGCCCTCCTTCTCCCCTTCTTCCTCCTCCTCCTTCTTCTCCCCCCAACCCCCGCCATCTTTCCCCCTCTCCCTCTCCACTCATACATACTTTTTGGACCCTCTTTAAAATATGCACTTCTTCCTAAAATTGTACCTCTCACAGCTGTACCTCTCACTAATCCAGAATGCTCAACCCAAAAGGCTCAAACACTCAGAGTAGCTCCAACAATCCAGGAGTAGGCATGAATGGACGCACTGGTCATTCACTAAAGGTTGTGCACTTAGGATATACACTGTCTCTCAAGTTCTTATTCAGGATCAGGAATTCTTCTTTTATATACAAATTATAAAAGCTTGGTTGTCTGATATTAAGATATCTGATATCTTAAACTGTCAAATTAGAAAGGGGGCATCTAGAAGAGGAGCCACATATACACTAAGAAGTTAGAAGCCAGAAAACACAGAATGATAAACTTCAAAAACCATAGTGCTTGGAAGCGCCAATAGCCTCAAAAATCGAAGGTTTCATAGTGATGTGGCTTGTCATTAGGCCATGGGTCATGATTTTAGCACATGATAAGATGGTGGAGACTAAGGTGTAAACATTATACTGTATTTTGCAACATTCATTTTTGCACAAAGGCTTCCGTAGGAAGAAAGACCAAGGCGTAGGTGAGGGATAAGCTCAATCAACATGTGTTTTTGTGGTTCTCTTGGTTAATGATCTCCCTCTAGCAGAGCCCCAGCCTGTGACAGTAATGAGTGTGGCCTGTCCCCCATCCAGTGATAACACAGTTCTTCAGACATATGTCTATTTTTCATCTTCCCTGACCCCCAACTAATAATTTTTTTTGTTACTTCTGTATTTGCTTGTTTTCTATTTTGTTCTTACTTTCCTACTTTTGGACTTCTCTTCTTTCAGTAGGGTTTACTCTGTACTCTAATGTTTTGAGTTCAATGCTTGGCAAATTGACTTACAACTTCCTTCTTTTCTAATACAAACATTCAAGGCTACAGATTTCCCTCTAAGAACCACTTTAGCTGCATTCACAAGTTTTGTTATGTGGCATCTTCATAATTGACTAATTTTAAGTATTTCCTAATTTCCGTTATGACTTTGCTTTGACTTATAAAAGGTTTAGATGTCTGTTTGATTTTCCAAAAATGTGAGATTTTCCCAACTATGATAAGCCCTACAATAGCACCACTGGCTATACCATGAAGTTGGCCATAATGTAGTTGTCGATCAGCTCCTGCCCTCTCTTTCTCCCCTTACTCTCCAAAGAAGAGAGGCTAGACTTCTCTTTTTCCAAAGTGGAATGGGGTGGATGGTGGAAAGGAGGAGACTGATCAGTTTTGTTCAGGATATGTTTCTTTTATTTTTGGCACAGTACATTCAGATGGGAAATAGTTCACTGAATTTAAGATGCATTCTTATAGATAACTGGTTATTTGATGAGCCATTAGGGAAAATGTGGCCAGTTAAATGATGATATATTATTGATTACCTGAAAAATCCCAATTTCAGAGATGTTAAGGTGTGCAAAAAGTATATCTTAGAATTTATAAAATAATGGTATTTTTTATTAATCTTATAATTTTGTAACCCCTATTTAATGCAACCAAAAAATTTTGGGCCCTTCTTAGAATATTTTGCTGTAACCTCATTGCGTACCTGCTAGATGCTTAATTGTATTATTCAAGTCATTTATATTTTATTAATTTTCCTTGAGCTGCTTAATCTATTAATTACTGAAAGAATTGTATTTAAATCCCTTTTGGTGGTGGATCTATCAATTTTCTTTGTAATTCTGTCAATATTTGTTTCATATATGCTGAGGATATGTCATTAAGTTCAGATTAGAATTATACCCTTCAAGTTAAGTGTTCCTTTTAACATTATGTAATGGTCCTCTTTATACCAGTAACTTTGTTTGTTTTATCTAATACTAATATAGCTATATTAGTTTTCTGTTGGTATTTTCCTGATATAACTTTTCTCATACTTACATTTTATTGAATGTATTTTTTATTGTAAACAGCATACAGTGTGATATTTTTTTTTTAAAGATTTTATTTATTTATTTATTTGACAGACAGAGATTACAAGTAGGCAGAGAGGCAGGCAGAGAGAGAGGAGGAAGCAGGCTCCCTGCTGAGCAGAGAGCCCGATGCGGGGCTCGATCCCAGGACTCTGGGATCATGACCCGAGCCGAAGGCAGCGGCTTTAACCCACTGAGCCACCCAGGTGCCCCCAGTGTGATATTTTTTAAACACAATTTGTCTCTGTGTTTTTTAACTGCTGAGTTTGGTCCTTTATATTTATCTTGGTTATGGATTATTTGGATTTAGCTTTTATTTCTAAAAATAAATATTGCCATCTTATATGTGTTTATCACAGAGTTTCTTGAGAGCCTAGATTCAGAAAATTTTTTTTTTCTTATTTATTCTCAAAACAAGGAAACTTCAAACTTAGGGCAAACATTCTTTAAAATACTTTGAGATAAAAATATTGAAAGTCAATTGCTCAAACATCCAAGAAAAACAAATCAGCTCGACTCCTCCAAAACATATTTGAAAAGATATTTTTATGCATACAAGGGTTATCAAAATAGAGACATTGGCAAACTATCTTTATTTCAGTTCACAAACAACATTTGATATCTGAATTCTGCATTTTGATATTCCTGTGGTCTTTTGCCCTTTCTAATGACAGTATGAGAAACCACAGGTCATCTTGTTAAAATAATAATAGTAAAAAAATACTAGATATTGTGAAAAAGACCTTGAATTATGTATGGCTTTCCTGAGACTAACTAATAAAGAGATGAGAATGATTTATGACTAGTATATCAATTGTTTGTAAATCAGAAGATGTGTTTTGAGGTTATTGAAACAAGTTGTTCTCAGAAGGAGCTCAGAAGGAGCACACTTCGGTCTGAAATATAATCTCTTTTGTATTGGTTGGATGTTGACCAGTTTGAATTGCACTAAGACAAACACCTCCGGTGTCCCAACAAAAGGATCTCATATTTATTTGCAGAATATAAGAGCCAAACTCAGTTGTTCTACCGTATAGGACTCCTAATGTTTACCTTACTCCTCTATCAGCTTACTTTTAGTTTTAGAATTATAGACTCTCAGTGCTGGAAGGAGTCTGAAAGCTAAGTCCAACAGGCTGTCTGAGGCACGAATGGCATTTACATAATTCTGCCAATTTGTCAAGTTGCCTGTGTTGAATACAACCCTAACAGGGATTTCACTGCCCCCTAAAGCAGCCAATTACATCAACCTTTTTAAAAATTGAGCCACAAACAGATTAGCAGCCTATTCTACTCCTTGCATCTATACAATAAAAGCAGACACTCCTATCTCAGGACAGTCCTGCAAATATTAAAAACAGCCATCAAGTCCTCCTTTGTCTCAGGCCAAGATCCCAATTCCATAGAAGATTCTATGTAGCTGACCATGTTTGGCAATAATTTTCACACATTCAGTTTCTCTGGGCTCTCCCTTGAAGCGTCCTGGTATTTCATACGATACTCAAATGAGATTTTACTTCCACCAAGCTCAGAGGTTCCGTCTCTTCTTTAGTCACAGATAAAATACTTCTCTTAATGCAGAAGCCAGAGCCTCTTTGGAAACCCCATCACCGTGCTGATTCTCAAAGAGCTTACGGCATCAGGGTAAGGAAGACTAACTCTGGATGCCTGCTGTGTAGCAGGCTGGCTATCTAAGGACCAGGATTTCAGCCTCCACATCGATCTGATCCCAGAGTCCATGTTTATTCCCACTTTTCTTCTCCAACTAATCTTTCCCCTGTGTTTTGTTAAGCCACATCATTCAAAGGACATATTACCTATAATTACAGCAATAATAAAGTAAAGGCCATCCTTTTTCAGGGCTGAGTATGAAATGCTGATGAATCACTTGTAAGCTCTGGGGCTGTGGGTTGGCCATTTAGGGGACAAAGTTCCCTTCAGATAGTGTAAAAGTAAACTGGAGACTATTTCCTTTCCAAATGAGCAAATTTATTAGTCAACGGCATCCAAACTAATGTTATTTTATTAATATACTTGGAACATACAAATGATGGACTGATCTTCCTAAAATAATGCTTTGCACTTTTTTGGAATGACTTCCAATGGTCCAAACTCCACCGTCTGTCTGTCCTTCAAACCCTCTTCAAGGTCAGTCTACTATTTCCTCTCCAATCCACTCTCCTCTTACTCTTCCAGCCTATGTGAACACACAGTAGCTAAATGAACAAGGAGAAGGTGGGTGTGGGAGTGAACTGGACCGGAAGTGGAATAATGTGAGGATGAAGGAAGCTAGAGGGTAAAGTCAGAGTGTGGGCACTGGTTCTGCCCTCCTCGACTGGGTGTTTGGAAAGGACTTGTCTTCTCCAGGGGCCATTTCTTAGAATTGAGAAACAGTTCGGGGAGGGTCTTGTTGGGAAAAGGGCACTCACGGGATAGACGTTTGGGGCTGAGTAAAGCACGAGCTGCCTACTTGTTCTCCCTGAATTTCTGGGATGATTTGTCCACAGCTCTCTCTTGCAGGGGGTGGGCAACAGTTTTTTGAGTAATCGGGACATAATCCCCTTAGGTCCAGTAAGTAGACACTCCTCAAAGTGTGTAGTGCTTGTGTCAAGTGACTTATCCGAAGGCCTGTGAGGAGGTTTGTGAGTTTTTAGAACAGAAGGAGGAATTTCTGGGCACCTGATATTTGCCTTTTGTACCCCACAGTGTAAAATATATACCCCTTGGATTGTATATTATGTCTTGGTAACTATGTTGTAGATTCTGAAGGGCATGGAGGTTTTTGTTTGAGTCCTTAACATTTTGCCTATAGTACTATTCTAATACACTTTGATCCTGATCTCTGGCCCCATTTTCCACCAACAACCTCCTTCCTACACATCTTTCCTCACCCAAGAGATGCACATGCTTACAGCTATTGGTATGAAGTACCTATCCCAAAGATAGCTACCTACTGTGATTTATGGACTGTTTTGCTGACCTTGGAAAAGAAATAGAAGAAAAAAGTCTTCTCTGATTTCTACTTTTTTTCTGAAAAGCCTGCAGTAATATTTTATTATGTTGGAAGGCGAGATTGCCACTCAGCACAGGCTGCTGGACTCATTCCCTACCAGGCTGGTGAAATTCAAGCAATTTTGGCAAGGGCAGCCATGCCAACTGTCTGTTTACCCAGATAGCCCTATGACTACAAAACCAGGCTGGATTTGCATCTTCCCAATTACTTCAAAGAAATTAGTAACAGAATTGAACCGATTTACAAAGTGAACCCAGGAAGGTGCTGAGGACAGAGCTCTGAAGGCAGTTCTCAGAGGTGGTCCTTACCCCCTCTGTAGCCTCTCCTGGGTTAAGTCACTGCAGCCTCCATCTGTGAGGCCCAGCACACCCCCTTCAGAGCCAGCCCTGACCAGACTGGGTGAGCTGCCATGGCCCAAGTTTCTGGTATTTCAGTGTGAGCTCAGGCCATGCCAGTGCTCCCCAAGTCATGACTTCCTTGCAGTTCCTTAGATTCTCTTTTTCCCCTCTGAAGATAAAAGGTGTTTATTTCTTGAATGAGGAAAGGTTGGATGTTAACATGAAAACTGCATCATGTATGATGTTTACATTAAATATTAAAGAAACTCCACACTGCAGCAGGTAAGGAAGGCCTTGCTACTGGTCCCAGTTGTTTTGTCCTGCTCTCCTAATATCCCATCCCAACCCATCACAGCCCCTGTGGCCCAAAACATGCCTTTAACCAGGCCATGTTAATTCAGCAAATGCCTGTCTTTCTTCCTAACCAGGTTCATGTATCGTCTCTTCTGTTCTTGGTTTCCCCAGACACTCTACTTCATGCTCTCATATGGCATTGGTCAATTCTCTGTTGAAGAACTTATCACATTAGATTGCAATCCCTTCCAGACTTGTCTGTTCCCCATGTCTTACATCTTTGTGTCCTTTGGGCTTAGCAGATATAGTTAGCTAGATTCTCTGTCAGTTGCTGTGGTTCTGTTTCACTCCCAGCCTTGTGCTGTAGACCCTCACGGACTGGCTGGCAGCCTGCCCTGAATCTCGATCCAGTTCAATGGGCTCTTTCTAGATGCAGGTCTGCACCCCTGGCAAGAGTCTGCTCCTAGGGAAGCTGGTGCTGTTCTGAGGCGGTCTTTGACTATTGCCCTGTCTGGGATCACTGGTTGTAGTTTCTTGGCTAACAGAGTTGTCCCTCTTAAATCATGCCCAAGCTCCCCATGCTCCTTGGATGTGTACATTGGGTTGCTGGCCATCCTCTTTGGAGGACTATCTTCCAACCAGCTCAGTGGCCCCTGTTCTAATCCTCCTGTATTCTGGCTCCCTTTCTCTCCTACCAGCAAGTGCCATCGTGATCTTAGTATGACCCAGTTGAGTTCATTCATTCATTCATTCATTCAGTTACCAACTATCTGCTGAGTACTATGTGCAGGCATTGTGCCAGGTGCTGGGTTGCCACGGTGAACAAGACATAATCTTTGTTCTTTCCTCAAGGAGCACATGTGCTACACTGTGCATGGGAGGCAATTTTTCTTTCTAGTATCTGTGTTGTTGTTTTTTTACTCCAAGTCTCCAGTTGTGTCCGACTTATAACCTATCTCTAAATGGTAGCTGGAGGCCCTCTCTTTTGTGAGACATTGGGAGCCATAAAGTGTTAAAAACAATATTGATGCTCACTGGGCCCTCTCTTCCTGAAACAAGGAGTAACAAGTCTATGGCTCACCAATGGCTCACCGAGCCTTACTGTGAGAGGTGGAAGCACAGGGAATACTTGGAACATGGAAAAGGGGTATTTGGAGAGAAAGTTTAATAGTCTTTGCCTGGCAACACAAAAGGGAGAAGATCCTTAGACAGGTAATGTTGGGCTAAAATTATTTTAGGCAAATTCCTATTTTTATACCAGAAGATACTGTCCAAAAGAAGAAACATAAAAGAGAGGATCTGATTTTAAAATCTTGGGGTTCCTGGGGTACCTGGGTGGCTCAGTGGGTTAAAGCCTCTGCCTTCGGCTCAGGTCATGATCCCAGGGTCCTGGAATCGAGCCCCGCATCAGACTCTCTGCTCAGCGGGGAGACTGCTTCCTCCTCTCTCTCTGCCTGCCTCTCTGCCTACTTCTGATTTCTGTCTGTCAAATAAATAAATAAAAAATCTAAAAAAAAAAAAAAATCTTGGGGTTCCTAAATGAGTAAGATTGGGAATGAATCAAGAGAATAAGAATTTGTTTTTTATTATGTTATATGTTAGTCCCCATATAGTAATAAATCATTTTTCTTGAATAGATTCTAATGCTTTTTTTAAACTTTGGAGGACATTTTGTGCCAGGTAAGTATAATGGTAAGAGTCCTATGTGTTTAGGATTTACCTGGCAAGCTTATTAGAATGCAGACTCCTGGACTCCCTCCAAGAAATCCTGATTCTTCAGAGTTTCTTAAACTGGTATGACAGACATCTTGGACTAGATAATTCTTTGTCATGGGTGGCGGCTCTCTTGCACATTGTTGGTGTCTTTCTCTCTCTCTTTCAAACAAATATCGGCAGAAAAATATCACTAGTTTCAGAAAAGAACAGTCTGAATTCACAAACATCTGAAGGATGAAATGGTTAAAAAAATCTTTGGGAAATAAGTGAACACCACATTCATCCCTAGAACACCAGGTTCAATCCCTGTGTCCCTGAAGCATGGCAAATTGTGGCTACCTCAGGGGTCACTGGAAGATCCAGTCTGTTGTGAGCTGCCTTCCTGAAGTTGCATTTCTTTTCTGATGAAACGTTACCTCCTCTGATCTCCAGACATGCTTGGCATGATAGAACATTTTCAATAATAGGAATGTTTACGTGGTAATAATGCATAACCTTTACTTGTTTTAATTCATTCTTGGAAATAGTCTAAGTATTCCTCTTACATTCCTGTTTACTTGATTCATTTACTGAGAAATTCTTTTTTTCAAAAATAGTGAAGAAACTGCAGCTTAATCTTACTTGACTTTCTACCAGATCCAGTTTAGAACCTTATGTCAAACTTTAGGTCTCTTTCCTTTTTTTCAAAGATGGTGATTCTCTAATACACTAGAGATCAGTGTCAATCAAATGTTCATCATAGTTAATAGGGAAGGGAATCAGCTGGGCCTCATCGTTACATTCGGGGTGAAGGTTAGTAACTACTGTTCTGGGAGAGTAGTTGCCACCTGAGAAATGGCCCCAAATTAAGAAGGCACCAGAAACAAACAAAATGAAAGGAAAAGAGAAAAAAAAATTATGGTTCCTGGGAGGGAGCATGAACTAACTGTGCTCACAGGGATATCTAGTTCTTCCTCAGGTTGGGTTTTCTTTAGCGGACAGCCTCTTCCCACCTCTTCCCCTGAAATTATTTTTTCTCAAATCACTACTTGGGATGTCTCCTCCAGGAAGCCCTCGTGTCTCTTTCTTCCTGAATTCACTCCTTTCCTACTCTGAAATCCTAGATCATTTACACCTGGCTCCCACCATCTTGCTCTTTATTTACATAGTCCTTTATATGTTTGTTGAGCTCCTTTCTCTAAGCAGATTTTAAGCTCCTTAAGGGTAACAACTTCGTAAAATGTAAATGGAACAGTGATGACCCAGTAGGACTTCAAGAAATACTTGTGAGGGATTCTCTGATTTTTATACACTTTGGTTGGAAAGTTACAAAATTTGAAGGCATTTATGTAAAAGAAGACCGTCTTTCCTGAAAAATTCTTTAAGGTGTTGACATCTGCTTGCTTTGCAAGACAAAAGCAAACTTCTTTTAAGTATTGCCCCTAAGGCAGCACCGTGGTCCTGATTTTCTCCCCTATGGCTAGAGGCTGGGGAAGAAAAGGAAGGCCAGTTGAGACTCTAGAGATGGGACATATTCACATATGCTGTGAGAGAGGACTTTGGATGTTTGACCATTTTCTAGAGTCCTGGAGTCCTGGAGCTTCACAAAGTTTACCATTTGTATAGGAATCTTTTAGCTCTTGGATGGAAAAAACTCTTTCCTGTAAAACTTCATGGAATTTCTGCTCCTGGCAAAGAACAGCAGTTATTCATTGTGGATCTTGAAAACTATGACATGGTTGTCCAAATGGGCACCAAATAAAGCAAGGAAAGAAAAGTCTCAACTACATATTTAAAAATTATTTTTGGTTCCAGGTGATGGGTGGGGCAGGCTGTGACTGGCATGGCCAAGACTAACCCTTTACTCAGACCCAGGGGATCACTTCTGATCTAAAAACCTTGTCCTCCAAACCAGCTGCCGAAGAAACAAAGGCAAGTCCAAGGCCTTACTTCATACTCTGGATGGCCACACATTCCACCTGCATCTCTATTTTGTCCAGTGATGGCTTCAGTCTTTTGAATTTGAGCTTCTATGGAGGGTCCTGCTGGGTATTGGCATTTTATGATTGACTATAGACCCATTTTTTTCTCTAGATGATTTTGACCATCTCGTCTACCTTCTTTCAATCACCTGTGCTTGGCTGAGTGACAGACATGGACCCCTAGGGATCCATCTTATCTCAAGAGACTCCTTTTACTATAACAGGCCTCTGAAGTGGGAACCAGCTCTCTGGAAAGAATTTCCAATCAGTTTAATACTTTTGACTAAGCTTCTACTATCATAGCATCTAACATTTATTAAGCACGTACTCCCTATCAGGCCTTCTACCAAGCAATTACCATCTATCTATCATTCCATTTTAGATTCACAATGCAGCAAAGAGAGATAAAGTATTATTATTCTAATTTTACAGATTAGGAAATAGATGCACAAAGGGGTTAAACACACTCAAGGCCACACATCTAGTTGACCACAAAACTGACCTCCTGATTGTCCCCCTCCATCGCGAATCTGCTCCTTCAGTCTTCCTTCTGTCCACTGAGGGCAATTCCATTCTTTCAGGTACTTAGGCTGAAGACCATGGGACCATGCTGGCCATCTCTCCTCTCAAGCCCTACATCCAATGCTTTGAGAAATCCATCGGCTTTGCCTTCATGATATATCCAACTCTGACTGCTTCTCTCATCACCATTGCTCTCTGCTGAGTCAAACCATCATCATCTTTTGCCTGAAATATTGCCATACCTTCCTAACCAGTCACGGTCCTTCCATCCCTGCCTTCCCATGGGCTGTTCCCGCAGCCAGAGTGATCTTTCAAATCTAAGTCAGCTTGTGTTGCTCCTCTGGGCAAAAGCCAAAATTCTCACAAGACCCTCCATTCTCCATCCCCATGACCTCACCATGTCCTGCTCGCCTCCCTGGCTCTCTTCCAGCGACAGGCCACCAGCCTTCCTGCTCTTCCTGGAACACACTGCATGTCTCTGGTTTTGAGGTCTAAGCCCTGGGGCCCTCTGGTTGGTATGGTCTTCTTCCACTAGCCTTACAATCAACTTCAAGTCTCTACTTAAGTGCCACCTTCTCAACATATCTTTGTTTATAATACACTAACTCGAGTAGTACCAAGTCATCTTACTTGGCTCTATTTTTTCTGTAGCATATATTACCTTTTGACATACTGTGTAATTCATTTGTTATGTTTCTTGTTTCTTTTCCGCCTTCTCTCCCTCTGCCCCTCCCCATTAGACAGAGAGCTTTGTCTGTAGTGTCCTCAGATGTATCCTGGGGACCCAGGACAGTGCCTGGCACATTATATGTGATCAATGGATATTTGCTGAACAAATGAACGAATGGTCCTGGATCTCAAATCTTAGGGTATTCATAATTTTGTTGCAGACATACAGTATTCTCAAGTGAAAAGGGCAATAATTCAGAAGATGTAATGGGGTGGTGTTTATCAAGGGTCAAGTGAACAGAAAACTTAGTGATGAGCTCCCGCATAAGGGAGATATAAGACATGAACAGAGGCGGGAGTGAGTTGGAAAGATAGAGGGGACTGCGCGCTGAGCTCTTTTCCTTCTGCAGTACAATAGTAAGGATACCCTTTCTTCTTGGCTTTCAGGCCCAGGGCTTAAGCCATAGTCTTAGTCCTGTAGCTGCCATACCACAAGTTTGGTCCCGAGACGTTTCCCTTCCTCCTCCTCATGCCCTTGTGGCCTCAAGGGTATGGCTGTTTCTCTGTGGTACAGTCATACATAATGAGAAATACAGGCCTGAACTGCTGGATCACTCAAAAGCAGGGAGGAATCTGGAATGGACTTGTTAGGTTTGGGGTATTTTAATCATTTCCTGCAGGTTGGCAAGTTCCAGAAGGGTCAATTTCTAAAAGAATCAGGCGGGGTACACTTAAAGAAATTTCACTGTTTCTCCAAAAGATTTTCATATTTGGCCTCTAGATTTGATGTTCCACTGAGGGGCGCCTGAGACATGGACCTTTCTCAGTGGTGACACTTCTCTGCGGCAACCCTACTTTCTTAATTTGGTCAAGTAAAACTTTTCCATTGTCTATACTCATTGCACTGGCTCACCCTGCTTTCAGGAAAACTGGTTCACTCCTACCACAGGGTGGAAATGTGTGTGTGTGTGGCTGGGAGGGGTGGGGGAGGGTGGGGAGTGGAAGGTGGGGGTTGGTGCAGGGGCACAAATTGAGAGGGAAAATTGTCCACCATGAGGTGGGATCTCCTGCTCATTTATGATATGACTCATTTTGATTTTGTCTGACTTCAGTGCATGCCTGCTATCGCTTACCCCCCAGGACAGTGTTAGGGAGACAAGCCCCCATTACACAGGGGCTCCCATGACATGTCCTCCAAAGCCCAGGAAGGACGTGACCATAGTATCCACCTAAGTTGACCATTAGGCAAAACACATTAGCCTTTAGAATGATCCAATGGAAAAAAAATGCATTTGGTTAGAATACCTGACTATTCAGACAAAGGTTAATTTGGAACTGAGGTCTGCAGAGCCCTGGCAGGCCTCTCTGATGGGCTGAGATCTGAGATCCTGCCAGCAGGAGGGAGCACGTACGCTGGCAGAAGGCCTGCCACCCAGAGCCACACCTGACAGCCTCCTTAGGAGGCACCGGAGCCCCCAAAGCTTGGGCCCACTCCCGGCTTCACTTCCCTTCATCTGGCACGAGGCCTGGGCATCATCACTTTTTAAAAAGTCGTGCAGGTGGTTTTATGCATAACCGGAAATAAAAACCACCTGCCATTAAGGACCCAGAGAAGGGATGTCTGAGGGCGGGTAGAATACAGTCCCCACTCCTGCCTCACAATCCCTATGGCATAGCACCCCGCACCCCCACCCTGCTTCACCAAGTTTCCTTTTTCTCCTGGATTATTTCCACAATCGTATAAACAAGCTGCAATTTCTGCCATTCTAAATGAGACTCTCCTTATGTTCCATATCGCCCTTTAGTTACTGCCCTATTGCCCAGCTTCCCTTTAGGGAAAAGCTTCCCCTTTAGGGAAAATCCTGAAGATACATGTTCTGCGTGTGCCGTCCAATTGCTTTCTGCATATTTCCTCCTAGACCCAGTGCCTCTGGATAGCCCTGCTCACCGCTGGGCAGACCCAGGCCCTGTCTTACCATCTGGACACGTCAGGGCCTTCAGGTCTCACTCTCCCTTGGTCACAGAAGTGGACCAGTTGGAGAAATGCAACACAGGCCCTCCCGATACCCTCCAGGGGTCCGGCATGCCCCCCGGTCCAGCCTGCAGCTGGCCCTGCAGGGCTGGGATCAAAGCTCAGTGAACAGAATGCAGAACTGGAAACTTCCAGGGAAGTGAGAAGGACAATAGAGCCTTCAGGAAAGGGAAGGCGATGACTTACACAGCGTGTGGTGGTGATGATGACAGAACTGGAGATGAAAGAGAGGCCATCGTTCATGCTGACCTGAAGCGCGGCTTTCCTGTAATGACAAGGGAGCCAGAGACGCTCAGCGCTCAGCGTGGTGTGCGAGGAGCGAGGGGCTGCGAGCCGAGACCTAGGTCCCCTGCAGGCTCTGCTCCTAACTACCCTGGGGGCTGTGGTCTCCCCCCCTGGGGGCCTGAGCGGTCTCTTTTGTAAAATGTGGAGGATAGCCTCCAGGGCCCAACCGCATGCTCTAGCATTCTAGAGAGATGTCAGGATACCCTCGATGGTGTATCCGGGTGTTGAGTTCAGCCCTTCTTACATGGCAGCGAATTGCATTGAATGGGTAAAGCCTGTGACCATTTCATTTACCAGGCACACTGTCCTGGGAAAAAGTGTCCCCAAAGCGTGGCTTGAGTCTGTGGGCATAAACCCTTCGAGCTATAAACTCAATGTTCCGCTGTCGTTATCGGGGCTCTCTGTGACTGATTCTGATGAGGGGCTTTGCTGCCATCCCGAAAAGCTCATGGAGGTACAGCAGTGGATGACTGACCTTCCACCCTCCTTCCATCTCTGTGACACTCACTGAAACCTGAACCTCTGTTTTGCTTGCTTTGGCAGTATGGACACAGGGTTAGTTTGTGGAATCAGTGAACTTGAAGGCCAGGGTCAGGCAACTAGACTTGGAGGCTTCATAATTAGAACAAATGATTGAAAGCAGAAGTTAGATGAGCATGTTTAGTATTTTTTCCTCAAAGCTGCCATTCTCTCTTCAGCGAGTTTGTGTTCCTCTCACAGACACCCAACAGAAACCCAATGCCCTTCAGGGGCACAGAGGAAGGAGCACGGAGCTTGGCCTCAGAAGGTCTGAATCTGGGGTCCTGAACTAGCTCTGGACCCACTTGACCCCTCTGAGCTTCCTTTCCTCGTTTCCTTATCTCTAAGGAGGGACAATCATCCAGGAGGGCAATTATGATGCCAGGGTGAGATAACGTGTGTGGGAGGGCTTTGGGAAGTGTAAGCTCTGGAAATGTAGCTGTGATTCAGCGAGACATACCCTTTTTGGAAACTAGACCCTTCTGCTACTGCAGCATGACCTTGGGCAAACTACTTAAATTCGCTCAACCATAGATTCCACATCGTAAAACTGGGATGACGTAGGCATCTGGTTCTTTGGGAGCTTGGGAGGATAAAGTGAGGTACCCTTTGTAAGACATCTGTCCTGGTGCCTTGCTCACCAGAAGCACTGGCACCGTCATCATTACCTGGAGAGGTCTAGACAAGGCTGCATGACAACAACGAAGAGAGACTCTTTCTTCACCCTTTGTCCCCTCTACCTCCTCTCTCTTCCCTGGCAGTGAGGTTCAGTTGCTGGTGGAAACTTACATGCCAACTTCTTTTAAGATAGGCGCTGGACACAGCAAGTAAGTGTCTTCCACAGTGAAGGGCTTCTCATCTGTAAAAAGGAAGTCACTGGATTAAGAAGGGTGAAGCAACTTTCCAACTTCATGTTCAGTGACTCCTACAGGCCATCCATCGAATCCAGGGAGACATGAGAAAAGCAGTAACTCTGAAAGAGACACTGGTCTTGAGCCATAAAATCCACTCGAGTGAATGAACTTTAAGGTTCTGCTAGATTACTGGTCCTTGACCCCATACATCCAACTGAGTCAATCAGTGAACAAATAGAGACTGAGCTCTTACCACTGACCAGGCATAACTACGGGGAAACCAGAAGATGCCACACTGGTCCCCAGGGAGCTTCGGATCTGTGTCTAGTTTGAGAAAGAAGCCACATTCGTGGAGAAAGATTGTTGATGCAGCATTACTTATAATAGCTAAGACAGGAGTGAGCAACCAAAGTGTCCATCTGTGGATGAGTGGATAAAGAAAATGTGGCAAATGTATATGTGTGTGTGTGTGTGTGTGTGTGTATACAGAAAACATAGATCATGCAGTCCTAGGTGAAGTAAGTCTGGCCATTTGTGACGACATGGATGGAGCTGGAGGACACTACACTAACTGAAGTAAGTTAGAGAAAGATAAATATTGTATGATCTCACTTATATGTGGACTCTAAAAAAGAAAAAAGAAATGAACTCATAGATACAGAGAACAGATTTGTGGTTGCCAGGCGGTTGGGCAAAATGGGTAAAGGTGGCCAAAAGGTACAAGCTTCCAGTTACCAAATAAGACATGAGGATATCATGTACAGTGTGGTGACTATAGTTGATAATACCATATTGCATATTTGAAAGTTGTTAAGAGAGTAAATTTTAGAAGTTCTCATCCCAAGAAAAGAATTTGTAATTCTGTATGGTGATGGATGTTAACTAGATTTATTGTGGTGATCATTTTGCCTTCTATACAAATACTGAATCACTAGGTTGTATGTCTGAAACTAATATAATGCTTTTTGTCAATTATATCTCAATTTTTTTAAGAAGAAAAAGCTTGCTGACACATACAAGAAGTAGCTAGGCCAAAATATTATTTGGCTTCAGAAGACAGCTCCCTTCAGGCGGGTGGTGAGGTAAGTTGACAGGGACCACAAAACTTGAGATGTGCTTTGACGGAGAGATAGGAATACACATTCTGGTGGGAGGAATTGCATAAGCAAAGGCAGAGCAAACAGAAGATATATTGTAGAGTAGGAGGTAAGTAGGATTTGAAAAGATCAGTATAGGAAGAAGTTTGGTCTAAATTCTTTGTGTGAGAACTTAGGAAATTGGACATAGATGAATGAAAAGAATTTTGGAGGTTTCGGGGGGAAAAAACTTGAAGGGATGATTTTGGAAGTTTCAGCATATGTAACTGTGAAAGATGGATGAAAATGGGGGGACTTGGGAGGTGGGAAGTTCTCTGGGTGACTGGGGAAAGCTGAGAAAGTTTTCATCTCGAGCTCTTTAAAAACTTCATTGTGTCCAAGATTCTGAGAAGTTACTAACTGTAGTCAGTATACAGTATTCATGCCTTCACAATGCAACATTTAAGGGTGCGTGCTCTGTACAAAACATTGCAGTAGGACCTGCCAGTGATAGGAAGCTGAATAATGAGCCCCTTTAACCAAGCTGTGACTACAAAGCCTTGCCCTAGAAGACAGAAAGGAATATGCATATAATTGAAGGATGGTATTGTGCTGTGCACATTTGTTATGAAACTGATGTCTCTTAATGACATTGGACTGTGGCTGACACTAAACACTTGCCTGAATGGGGATTAGGAAGTCTGGTGCCCTCTGTGGCTGGATTGTAGGAGCAGAGCCACCTGGGATGGTGGTTAGAGGACATGTCTGAGTGCTAAGTATGGCATCTCCATGGAAGGAGATGATGGATGGAAGAGACTCTGATGTGCAGGGAGGTCTTGGAGTGGTGAAAAGTTAGGGAGGTTATTCCAAGTCATTCATTCATTCATCATTCATTCAACAAATATTTATTAAAGGTCTTCTATAAGCTAGAGAGACAGGCTTTGAGAACAGAAATATGGTCTCTGATTTCATGGATTTTATAGGAGCTGCAGGGGAGACATTGTTAAGCACTCCCATTTTTTATTAAAAAATCTATTCTTTTGAATGTCTTCCATGTGTCCGGCATGGTGCTAGGCTTTGCAATGAACAAAACAGATGAAACCACCTCACTCAAGCAGCTGACATGCTGGAGATGACGAATGTTGCCATTTAACTATAATCGTGGTGAGCACAAAGAAAGAAAGAGAAGGAAGGTCAGGAACTGCTTCCTAGAGGAAAGGCCATATAAGCTGAGACCTGTGGTCAGGCAAAGAGGACATGGAGTGGGACAAGCGGCCGTGCAAAGATCCTGGGGCAGGAAGGAGCCCGGAGCTTTTTGAGAGCTAAAGGAAGGCCCATGAGGCTGGTGAATTTCAGTGAGACAGGGGCTCACGATGAGGCTACTAGAAAAGGCAGCAGGACCAGATGACCGAGGCCTTGTAGGCCATGGTGGGGCTTTGGGGATTTTTCCTAAAAACAATAAGAAGTATTGAAGGTCCCTCCTCATACATAGAATTCACATTCGCTAATCATGGACCATTGCTGGAATGGTGGAGGTGTGTTGAATGAGACTAGGAAGCTTATGATGACATTGGCGGATCACCCCAATGCTCAAGCTGAGTGTTTTTATTTTCAAGGTACTTCCCAGCCTATGGTGATGATCACGTCGGCAAGACTCAACCCAGGGCACGCTGTGGGTCGGTGCTCTTTGTGCGATTGGCATAAACCACATCATTGTATTTAACCTGCTAGTGATGCTACCAGGGAAGGATATTACTCCCTTCATTTTAAAGGTGGGGAAGAGACTAGAGAGGTGAAGAAACTTGCCCAACATTACACAGGGGAGCTTGGATCCACACCCAGCCAGTCTGGCTGCCCCCTCTTGCTAAGAATCATGCTTTCCTTCCTTCTATAACAACCCTGTGACTTGAGGCAAGGCAAGGGCATTGGGCTCATTTTCCAGAAGCAAAATGGAGGCTCAGGGAGGCAACAATGACCCACAGTTGCACAGCAAATGAGAGGCAAAGCCAGGACCAGCACTGAATTCTCCATTATTCCTCCCTTGCCAAGAGCATCTCTATTCCGGGAAAGGCTTGTGTTAGAGAATAAACTGAACTCAGGATAGGCGTGGCTGACTAGAAACTGTATGCATTTTCTCTTGCCCATGGCTCATCCTGCTGTACATGTGCTAGCAACACCTGGGAGTGCAGACGCCTGCCCAAGGAGTCAGCCCACAGAGCCACGGGGCAGCCACAGAGTAGCCACAGGAGGCCTTGTGACTCTTGGCTGCGTTCTGTGGGAAGTGCTGGTCAGCTCGAAGGGGACATCCCAGTCAGAGACAGTGCCCTGCAGCTACGTGAGGGAGACTCCAGGGCCCGGCCGGCTCACGTGGCTGTTAGTGCCCATGCACCCTCTAGGTTCTTCTCTGCAAAGCTCCTGCCCGGCCCTCTGTCCCAACTGGAAAGGAGCGAGAGGACAAGATTGGCCTAGGTCACTTAGACATTTCTCTTTTCCTTCCCTTCATTTTCCTTTCCTGCCTGAGAGACCAAATATTTCTGGAGCAAAGCAGAGGAAAACTTCACTGGGAGGACTGAGGACACATCACGGAGGCTATCACACAGGCCCGACACTGCCTTCCATCAGTTTATCAGCCTCTGCGGCCATGGGCCTGCTCTGGGGAGCTGGCATTTTCTGTTCTGAGAGGGACTGTTTGGTTTGGAGCCTGTTTTCACTTTACCACAAAAATGAGTGACTTTTTTTCTCTCTCTCTAAACAAAGGAGGGCCATTTGGTTTCCATAACTCACATCATCTGACTCCTTCCTGGAACGTCCTCTTGGGAAGCGGGGCACAAAGCCTTCCCCCTCAGCTGAGCCACGTTTGGCTCAGGGGCCCATGCCAACCTTGCTGCCGCCTCTGCCAAGGCCAGTGGTGTTGGGATGTTTGTGGGACCGTAATCCACTCTGAGGACGATGGAGTCCCAGTCCCTCTGTCCACTGGGCAGTCGTTGCTTGTTAGCACTGAGTGGGCAGGGCGGGTGGAGACCAGGAGCTAGGAGACCAGTGCTTGGCTCGTTGGCAAAGGGGGAGAAGATGAGGGAGGGGCAAGAGTTTGAAACCAGAAGTTAAGGAAATTTTTAGATGATCTGTAGATATAAATTTCCTTGCCTTTTACCAAAGATATTTCAGAATTTGGTGCATACACTCGACATAGGTTAATCTAAAACACGTGTCTCCAAGAATCTGATAATCGAACAGAAGCTTGCTTTAAACCAGGATTTGGAGATCAGTGAGTGTCATCACACCAAACTGTCAAACACCCTAGGCTTGAGAACAGGGCACCCCTGAGGGTATGCACACAGGGCACAGGGTGGGGCCAAGTACCCACACATCCATCTTATTCTCATATATGTCTGTATCCACATATACGATACAGACATATGTATCCACATATATGTCTAAATCTACATGTTTATACTGATTTTGTCTGACACTATACACTCATGGTCTTGTTGGACATTACTATTACTTATCATTTACAATTGGGGAAACTGTGGCTCAGAGAGGTTTGTTGATTGAATTAGTGTTGCACCACTTGTACATGTCAGAGCTGAACTTCAAACCCAGGTTTTGTTGCAATGATTTGCCGAAGGTCAACCTAGCTAGCTTTTTTTTTTTTTTTTTTTAAACAGATGTACTTTAAACAGTTAAATAAAATTAAACTAGCTGGCCATTTCAATTGTCATAATCTCACAGCTGATTTTGTGATACAGGCCGACCTATCCCAGGAGCCGAGTCTTTCTTTTTGTGACCTGGCCACTTTGGAGGCAAATGGTTAAGAAGCTCCATGGGCAGGGTTGGAGGACACTGTCTCCTATGGGAAGGGACCAGGATTGAAAAGCCCCGTGGTCAGGTTCAGCCACCTTATGAGAGACAGCCATCTACTGTCATGAACCCACATTCCAGAACCATATACTCAAATATGTACATTCCTAGGTTTTGACCTTGGATCAGTAAAATTCTTTTCAGACTATTGAAGAAATTCCCAGAGTTCCTCCCTGCAGTTGGTGACTATCTAATGGATTTGGGATAAAACCAGGATTAAAATTCATTAGCTAATTCAAACACCAGTCACAGTGAATCCTTTTATAGGGCTGATTAAATAATTCAAATATTTCTCAAGCCTTGGCAATCTTTTCTTGATGTAAATATTTATCTCTGGTCAAAAGGACAAGCAAAACCTTTAGTCTTTAGTCTTATCTGGCGGAGCTTGTTGAAACCCTCCAAAAGCTGATGTAAGCTCCACAGCGGAGTTTACATTCCTACTGTTACAAAATAGTGAAGGTTAGGGACCAAATGAGCTCACCCTGCTCTTTCGCCCAATCTCCTCTGGGTCTAGGGAGCATTTTCAGGGAATCCCTGAGCCAAGGATAACTGTTCAGCACCAAATTATCAGCTGGTTTGGGAATGTGTCTGAATGAAGGGAGAACAGACAGGCTAGAGTTAGGCTAGATGTTTCTATCTTCTTGCTGACTTCAAGAGTAACCAGCTTTTTGAAAGAGTGAGGCTTTTAAAATGCTGTGCAAAAACCTGAAATAAAATGATATTTAGCACGACTCCAAGTTAGTGAAATTCCAAGCATCTGGGTTGAGCTTTCTGGAGCCCTAGCCAGAAAGGAGGTAGATGATTACCCTCCTGGGGCTCCTGCAATGATAATTCACAAACACAGAGATCTTACTGCAAAGCTAAATGGAGCCCATTGCTTAGAGTGGAAGGAAATTAATATTTCTTCATGGACTATGTGCTAGGCCCTGGGCAGGGAGGTTTTCGTAAATGGGTGAGATAACAAGTCTATGGATTTTCTTGATAGAAGACATTAAACTCTACATTAGGGAACAAAGCAGAGAATTTGAAAGTGGAGAGAATGGCTTCTACTTGGAAAGGCTGAACAGTGGTTCTGAGGTCAGAGCAATGAGAAACGAAGAGTCAAAACAGAGTGGGAAGCGATAGTGTGTGCAGGTGGTGGAGGGGCAGTTGGGAATAATCCTCAGAACACAGCACATCTGCTGTAATGTCCTCTTGTCCCCAGCTGAAGCCAGAGGGGGTGCCTTTAATAATTGCAGAGCCAAGCTGGCCACCATCCTTCTTCTTAGGCATGACCTACATCTACCCACCACTTCATTGGCCTGGAATTATTGCAAGGTTTCCTTGGAAGCCCTCACTAGCTAGTTAACTATGAGATCAGGCAATGGACTTGGCCAACAGGTTCCACGTAAGTTCCCTGGGCCTCTACATAACTATTTTACCAGTCCCTGTAGGTTACAGGTATCCAGGATATGTCTTTTGGTTTCCCTTCCTGCTCTCTGAGGGTACGTTGGACCAGGATGGAGAAACAGTGAGCTCATTATGAGCCTGGGCTCGAGTTCCGTCACAGCTGTGTCACCCACTGCCTACGTAACCCTATCTGCAACCCAGAGATCTCGCCTATCAGATGCGATTCATACTCATTTCATAAGCTGATGTCATTTTTAATGAGATGATAGCATTAAATGTTCAGCATTTAATAAGCACTTGACATGTCAGCTGTTATTCCTAAAGTGGGGTACGGCTAGGTTCATTGTCTTTGAGGCACCTGAAAAACACAAAATGTGAACACGTGTGCAAACTGAGTGTCTTGCAACTTATCTACCAGGTTGTATCAGGGCTAGATGGTATAGGAGTGACAAGAAGAAAGTCATCTATCCAAATAGGATCTGTGGACACGTATATAGTGCCGTGGTTCTCTGATGGGGTGATTTTGTCCCTGAGGGGACAACTGGCAATGTCTGAGACAGTTCTGGCTATCATACCAGGACAGAAGTAGTGCCGGTGTTTAGTGAATAGAGATCAGAGATGGGACTACATATCCTACATGGCACAGGGCATCCTTCTCCCCCTCAAAAGGAATTATGTGGGCCTGAACGTCGATAGTATCAAGGTGAAAAATCCTGGTATAATGTGTATCACGCTTTATAAATATATATTTTGCCCATTGTAGAGGGTCCTTTCAATATTACTGGGTGGTCTATAGCCCCTAGGTATTGATAGAATGTTCAGAAAAGTCCAGAGGTGTTATAACTCGATGGGTAGAGGAGGGAGAAACAGCTTGAGGTTCATTGCAAGACACCTGGTTGGAGTAGGAAGGAAGAGTGCCTCCAGCGGGGTTTTAAGGGTCCAGATGTTCCTGGTGGTAGGAGGCTTAGCACCTGAGCCACTTTGCTTGGTGGAGCTTTATAACTAAATGGGGCTTACAGTGGGAAGAAGTGGGACTTAGACTGCTGCCAAGGTTCTGAGCTGATGGGGACGGGAAGGCTGTAGAGTCAGAAGACCTTACCTATAAATAGCAATAGAGGACTCAAGAGTCAAGTGCAGTCTTAGAAGAAAATGAAGTGCGCTATCCTGGTCATCGTGTACACAAGGATCAAGATTCCATCAGGGCCCCAGGAAAAGAAGTTAAAAAAAAAAAGACCAAAAATTCATTCCAGAGAAGTGTAGGGATGTGATCCAGCAGACTTGCTTATCTCTGGATTGTCTTTTTTGGGCATATACGTTTCCCAGTCCCACACATGGTGTGACCTTTGTGGTTCCAGGCTCACTGGCTTCTGGAACTTGTCCTCAGCACAATTAGTTTGATTTCTCAGGTTGTAAGTGATTTTCTGCTCCTATTTTCTGTTATTTTTATTAATTAAAAAGGTAATACATGTTTAGCAATATAAGAATCAGAAAAGTGAGTGTGAGAAACAAGTGAGAAGTCTGAAATAGAGAAGTACATAAAAAAGAAATGAAAATCCTTGGTAATCCTAACTTTCAGTGATAAACACTGTTACTGCTCTAGGGTACACTATTTCAGGATTTTTTTTTTCTATGCATATTATTTTTTACATAATTGCAATCATGCTACACATAACACCATGGTATTTGGCATTCGTCTTTATCTGAAGGTGACAGGGATGGTGTATGTATTGCAAGAAAACTAAATGAAGGTAAGGGGACCCAAGACTCTTGAAAATATTTTCTCCTCTCAACAAATTTGCAACAAAAAAAATTCTTGACTGGTTGACATTTATAAAACTTAAAAATTATCTTCTAAGCAAAGCATCAGCCTTTAAAAATTGAGGTCAGAGTAAGTGGTGCACTCAAGACAGCTGTAATCTACTAAGAATAAATATATTTTTCAAAGCTTTGCTTTTACTTGGTTGAAGACAATTGCAGATTTATGCACAAGCTATGTGTCTCCTGACACACAAACTCTTGCAGCTGTGCACGATTAGTTTTGGGAGAGTTTTATCTTTGGAGTTGGGATGGAAGGGCAAGCCTCCCAAAATGCCTAGAGCCTTCCACACAATCAGGGTGATCAATACTGACTGCTTTTAAAAGAACACAGACCTATATGGAGACTCAGAGAAGAGGTGGGAAGGAGACCCCAGGCACACACTTGAATTACAGTGGATGCCATGGAACTGCTACAGTATGCATGCTGGGGGCCAGAGCTGAATTGCATGGAGAAGGGATCCACAGATAGCATTCTTTTTCTTCCTTTCCCTCAGCAGCATCCAACTTTTTCTCTGAATGGGTGTTGAGCAAATATTTAAAGAATGCCAGTTTAAGGGGTGGGGTGGCATAGATTGTTAGCCTGCCTGGGGTTCTCCTAAGTCTGGTCCAGCTCTAACTTTTTTCTTATACCCTTCTCTTCCACCATCCTATTGAAATGACAAAGGAGCAGCATTAAGTGAGGACAAGCAGGGCTCATGGAAGTCCAGGCATTGGGTGCAGAAGTAGAGGGGTCAAAATTTCCCCATCAGGATAGGCAGGGCTGGGGCAATGATAGTCTCAGTAAGTTCACAAGCAAAGCTTTCCTCCAACCATGCCTCAAAGGAGCACAGTGAGTCTACGTTCATGTGTCGCTTAGAATTTTCATTTGGGAGGCAACTGCATGCATGGTAGAGTAGGGACAAGGTCAAGGGTGAGTCCCTAAGGCACTGCCCTAGCTAACTTTGGGCTGTGTCAGTTCACACCTGCAAGAAGGTCTTTTGTCCTAGAATGAAATCCTTACCACCTAGTTACCCTGGGATGGCAATCCCCCTTTTATTTCCATCCCATCCCTGATTACTGGGGCTTTTGTCTGACCAAGCAACACTCCAGTAAATTTCCACTTATGATATTTTTGTCTGGGCCTTAATGGTGGGAACACACACTCACACCGTCTTGGCAGGAGCCACTTCAGAAATGACTGGCAAAATTGGAGCTTTTTCTGAAAGCAGGGGCAAAGGGGAGACACTGCCTGATAACACGAAACTCCTGAAGTTCAAGGGAAAGGGGCCAGTCAGGGAAGAGATGCTTTACTTGTGAACATACAGTCAGCTGCTTACACTGACACACTAGAGCCTGGGCTCCTCCTTCCCCGGTCCAGGGCTTTTTGATTGGGAGGGCTTTTTTTCTTGAACTTGAGTTCAAGTCCTGACTCCCTACTCATGTGCTCTGTGACCTTGGGCAAGTAGCCAAATCTTTCTGAGCTGTCTACAAAATGAAGGGGAGTCATGGGAATCAGCACCTCCCAATGAGGTATATATCAGGGTTAGGTGGACATTTGGGATGAGGGGACCCAAGGATCCGTGGGGATCTTTGTTTTGGAAGTAGTCAAAAGCCTCTGGATCCCCAAGGTCCAAATTGCTTCTACCTCTGGCCATCTAGGTGACCTTGAGCACTTCTGAGTTTTAGTTTCCTACTTAGCAAAAAAGGGATACAAGTAACTTGTCCCTCACGTGGGTGCTGTGAGGATAGAATGAGATAGAATGGGGAGGGCCCAGGGTGGGTGCTCAGCAATCAGTAGCTGCTATTACTTAAATGAATCTTTCTGGAGACTGATGTGCAGCCTGACTCGGCACCTCGAGAGGAGACGCTCCTTTCTGTCCCTCATTCTGAGTTGCCCGAAGTGACCTTCCACTATCTTCTTATGACATCAGCACCTCCCCGGCATGCATCCAAATTGCTCTAAGTACCTTTGACCGAAAGATGCAATACTCTTACCAGTGAGAAAGGAAACAGTAGGCTTTTGCTTGGGAAATTTGCCTTTGTTCTTCTGCCTTCCCTCCCATCCGCCGTGCTAGGTACATTCCAATGATCTCCTTAGGGTGCCTGCAGCAACCCCAGGGCCCATGTGTCTTCTAAAAATGAAGTATAGTTTCTGGATAATTGGACAGATTTTTAAAAACAAACACATTGGAACTTCTACATTCGAGTGAGTGTTATCTCTGGTCCCCTTGGGAAGCTGAGCCCCTCTTTGGAACTCTTAGAACTGCCTTCATGACTAATGTTCAGTTTGAAAGAGTATCTTCAAAGGGGGCAAAGTTTTGTCCTTTGAGAGTGAACAAAAAGTAAACCAGAGCCATGCCTAGTGAATAAGATTGGAGATCGAGCTGGGAAATAACATTTTGTATCAAAAAGTAAGTGTGCCTATAAAGCCAGGAAACGGATTTCTCACAGGGCCTATACGCTGAATTTTAGTGAGTTTTAAAAATCAGTTTCTTTGTTTATAGTCCTACCTCTTACCTTGCCATGCAGCCCCAGGATAGTCTAGCATGTTTTTAATTATTGCATTGATAAAAAGCCCATTTTTAATTTACTGCTTATTAAGATGGATCATTTCTCAGCTCATACCCTAGTGTTTCCTTTTCAGCATTCTAATCTCTCTGCAAATGGATTTCCAATTGAAAGTGGATCTTTTCTTGGCACAATATGTTGAATGCTGGAGTAGGAAAAAGTGCGGCCAGAATAAATAAAGTTTGTGTCAAGATTTCCAAGATATCTTCTTGGCCAGGAGTGAGTTCAGCCTGGTGATTGGAGAACTAACCAAATGCTAAACTGAAGATGTGTGCTAGGTGTGAATAATTAACAAGGATTTTAAAATTAAATTTTAAGCAACCGTAGCTGTTGGTTTTTTTTCTTGTCACATAAGAGACATGATTGTAGAAAACTTAGAAGAAAAAATTTGCATGTAATAAAAATTAATAGTGGTCTTATTCAGAGGTAACTACTATTATTTGCGTGTCTTTTGTTATAGTAAACATTTTCCATATGTTTGCTGACCACTATTGTACTTGTAAATTTCCTTTTTATAGCTTTCATCCATTGATGTGCTCCTTTTTTTTTTTTTTTAACTGATTTTAAGAGCAGTCTGTATATTAGGGTTATTGACTTTGTTATATATCTTTCAAATAATTTTGCTAGTTTTCTGGACATTTTTGAGGGGGAGATTAGAGAAAAATTAAAAATATGCACCCAAACTATTAAATTTTCTCTTTATTCTTTCCCCCTCCAGTGTTATGCTTATAAAGCCCCCCAACTAGAAAATTATGTAAATGTTTATTTTTGTTTCCTTCTAGAACTTTTATAGTTTCATGTTCACATTTAAATTTTTCATCTGGAATTTGTTTCGATGTAAGTTGTGAGATAGAAATCTCACTGAATTATTTTCCAAGTGGTTAGCCAGTTGTCTCAACACCATTTTGGGGGAGTGGGGAGTAATCCATTCTTTTCCTGCTGATTTGAAAGGTTGCTTTATTTTACATTAAATTCACATAAGTGTTGGGCTCTGATTATGGACTTTGTTTTTCCTGTTCCAATGCTCAATTTGCCTTTCGTGGTACCAGTTACACATCGTTTCAAAGACCAATTACCACAGCTCTTTTATACATCTTAAAAATCAGGTAGGGCAAGTTTCCACATTTTTCTTGGCCATTCTTGAATGTTTATTCTTCCATATAAAGTTTAGAATTATTTTGTTAACTTAAAAAGTTCCATTGAAATTTTTATTGGGATTGTTTTAAAAGTAAATATTAGTTTGAAGACAACTGATGTCTTTACAATATTCACTTGCTGCTCTATTTAATAATAGTGAGAGTCATAATTATTCATTAATCCCAGCAGCCAACAATGATTGACTGCTGTGTGCCAGGGCCTGTTGAAAGCCCCATTCCCCACATTTAAGCCTCAGCGCAGTTCATGAGAGAGGAGCTGTTATCGCTATCCTCATTTTACAGAGAGAGAAACTGAGGCATGGAGATGTTAAATAACTTGCCATGGTCACTTAGGCTTAGGCCAGGATTCTTTTCCTGGGTGGTTTGGTTCCATTGATTGGGTATGGAGCTATACTGCTTCTCCATTTATTTATATGTTCATATCCCTCACCAAGTTTTGTGGCTTTCTTCCTATATATCTTCACAAGTTTGGTTATATTAATTCTTACCAGGTTTTTTTTTTTTTTTAAGGTATGTATGTATGTATTTATTTATTTATTTGACAGACAGAAATCACAAGTAGGCAGAGAGGCAGGCAGAGAGAGAGGATGAAGCAGGCTCCCCGATGAGCAGAGAGCCCGATGCAGGGCTTGATCCCAGGACCCTGGGATCATGACCTGAGCCGAAGGCAGAGGCTTTAACCCACTGAGCCACTCAGGCAACCCTCTTACCAGGTTTTTTACGTCATTACTCTATTTCTCCTGGGATGCATTCTAAATGATCTTTACTGAACTCCGACAAAGATACTGATTTTTATAAGGGAGTTATTTATTTCAAAATCATCCAGTTTAATAACCTTCTTATTAGTCCAATAGTTTATTGATTCTCTTTGGTTTTCCAGAAGGATATAACCATCATTTTAAACTAATGATGTTTGACCCCCTTTCCTGTACTTAGATCTCTCATTAGTTTTCTTGTGTTAATATGGTATCTATGGCATTGCCCAGCATAGTAATCACAATGCTATTAACATTTAAGTTTAAATTTCATTTACATTAAATGAAATAAAAAATTCAGATCCTCAATTGCACTAGACACATCAAGTCCCCAGTAATCACTTGCAGCTTGCAGCTATCATTTAAGAACATTTCCATCATCACAGAAAGTTTTACTGGATGGCTGCTAGAACTTTCAGATCAATATTAAATAATAATGGTGAAACAGGCTGTCCTTTTTTTTTCTTTCCTACTATAAAGTGAATACCTCTATGTAGTGATTTCCTGTTCAATGATGTTGAGTTTTGAATTCAAGTATCTAGATACGTTTTTTTATTGTGCTGAAAAAGTTGTATCCTATTCCTAGTTTCCTAAAACTACATATTTTAAACATTTGGAATGGATAATGAATTTTAATACCCTCTTGGAATAAAAAAATTTTGCTATGTAAGAGACAAATTCCAACTCATTCTTCAAAATTGTCTTACTTATACTGGTTCTTTTTAGATACATGGCTGGATTTTGTTTGACAGTATTGTATTAGATATTTGTCATCAATGAGATTGATCTCAAATAGTCCCTACTTCTAGTGTCTTTGTCTAGTTTTTTAAAACAACAGATTATGTAATTATTAGAACATGAATTAAGATGATTTTTCTCTATTTGCTTTGTATGTTTTACATATGGGTCTTCTGTCCCTTAAAGTTCTGCAGAATTGGGTGAAAAGAATCTGGCTCTGGTACTTTGGCTGAATTTTCTTGTCTTTATTTTCCAGATCATGCATGTCATCTTCCCCTGTGTCTAATCGCACTGCTAAATCCATCTATTAAATTGCAATTCAGTGAATAAACTTTTTCAACTCTGGAATTTACACTAGATTCTTCTGTAGATCTGCTTTTGTTGAATGGTCTTCCCCTTGGTCTCATTGATCTTTCTACACACTTTATATATGTTTATTTACATGATATTTCAAATTGTTCTCCAGTCCCTGTTTCTTGCTTGTTCTGTTTCTTTCATCCATCTTCATATGGTTGGGCATTTGGTGTTGTGAGCCCTTCTTCATAGGGGGTTGTTGGCTGCAGGAGTGCCGTATGTTGGGTTAGATGGGCATTGCCCCTGCCAGGGCCAAGGGATCAATGGTTATGGACACATTTTGGGGTTTGGTTCCTGATTTGGTGCTTCTGTATCATGTGGGTGGTAGAACATCTTATCTTTACTTCCCTGCTTCTTTGAGCCACTAAGCAGCTTTTTCAAATCTAGTTAATGTGTGGTATAGCCCATTAGAGCTGAATTTCTGCAGGTGGCTCTGCTCTTGCCTGCTGCCTTGCACAAGCTGATGTCCTGTGTCTGCATCAGTGTTGGGATCTTGGCCGGCAGACTCCCAGGACTAGAGCCTCCACAGCTTTGCTTTCTGCTTAGATTTTGCATTCCCTTTTTTGTTTCTATACCTGAGGGTTTCCTTCTTTTGAGCAGTGTCACCCATTATAATTTTTTAAAAAGATGTTATGTATATATGTATGTATGTTTATAGAGTGGGAATGGGGCAGGGGCAGAGGGAGAGGGAGGGAGAGGATCTCGAGCCGATTCTGTGCTGAGCATGGAGCCTGCTGTGGGGGTTGATCCCATGACCCCCAAATTATGACCTGAGCAGAAATCAAGAGTTAGACACTCAACTGACTGAGCCACTCAGGCACTCCTGCAAATTTAAAAATCATATTTCAACCAGAATTTCTGGATCTATTATATTGAATGCAGGTCCAGAAATTGTTTTAGATTTCTAAGTGGTTGATTCATTGATATTAATTAATTAATTAATTAATTAAAAAGATTTTATTTATTTATTTGACAGAGAGAGACACCACAGTAGGTAGAGAGGCAGGCAGAAAGAGAGAGAGAGAGGAAGAAGCAGGCTCCCCGCTGAGCAGAGAGCCTGATGCGGGGCTCGATCCCAGGACCCCGGGATCATGACCTGAGCTGAAGGCAGAGGCTTTAACCCACTGAGCCACCCAGGTGCCCCTATTGATTTTATTTTTAAGTAAAGGCAAGGAAAGTGGGAGAGAAGTAGGTATCAACTTATGCTTTTTATTTTCTGGGTTATGTTTATCATCAAAGAATATATTTAAATAATTTCTAAATTTTGGCATTAATAAGTTGGTATTTTGTTTGTGCCTTAAGACAATAAATGTTTAGGGCTGTTCATAGCCATTTAAAAACATATCTATATATCTGCTCTATATGTTTAATTTTTTATTATTCATTTATTATTCATTCGAAAACTTAGAAGGTCATGTTAGCGTGTTCCACTATAAATCCACTATAAGACTTTTAGGAAAAAAATCTTGAAAGAGGAAATACATACTATCAAAATGAAAATAGATGATATCTTAAAACTTGGGACCTAGAGATAGGAAAGGAGAATGGGGAAAGTCCAGGAATCTAAATTTATTTTATTTCACAGAGGTGACTCCATAGAGACTGTTACCTCCATAAGGCTGAGAGAAAAATGTAGATTTGACTATGTTGTATCCTAAAATGTATTTATCTCTTCTGTTCTCATAGTTTCTTACTAAATGGAAATGAGCAGGTGAATTAATAAACAAAGGACAGGTGTTTTTTTTTTCCTTCCAATTGCAGTATTTCCCCCTTAGCATACTTTTAATAACCGTATATTTGAGTATAGGAGAGCTTGCTGAAGGAGGTCATAGGGCTGATCACTGCCCTCCTCGGCTCCAAACTGTCAGCACAGTGGGGCAAGCACAATTAGACTGTGGCTTCAGCCAGATCCCTACCCCTAAGGCCTTTATTTGTTTTTGAATATTAATGAGGTGGAGAGCCTGTGTGGTTTTTGCAAGTACATGTTAGGAAAGGAAGAGAAGAAGGAGAAAGAGGATGAGCTGGGTTTCCCAAGAAAGAAAATTTCGTAGAGAAGCTGGAGAAGAATGTCCCTCTACCAACCCAGAGTACATCCGTAGTTCACGTTATGCTAACACAGCATCTCTGTGTAACCTTCCAGGCAATGGCCACGCTGCATCCCGTTTCTGTTCATCTTTAGAGGGGGCTTGGATCTGGAGGCTTGCTTGTCTGGGAAGCCTACATTGGAAGACTTGACATCTTTGAGGTTAACCCTCGGGACTTTATGATCCTAGATTTGAGATTTGGGCTGAGAAGAGAGGGCAGGTGTACTTGAGCAACGTCACAACTGAAAAGGGAGAGAAAGGAAGAACTAGGTAGAGGGCACAAGTCCAGCCTTCACACTATGACTAGCCAGAGATTTTTCAAAATGATTTCGAATCGCATGCACTTTTTGGATATGTGAGAGCATCTCCAAGTATCAAGAAAGTGAACTGAATGTTTCAGATGTTTGGAATTATTCCAAGGCCAGTAATTCCAGATGTTTGTAAGGAAGCCAGTGCCTACTCTGTTTAAATATTCAAGGGGGTTTTAAGAGCTTAAGAGGAAAAAAAAGGCATGCCCCTCAATTCTTCCTTTATAAAAGCAAGCCAGCACCTATGCCATAAGGCTATAAGGAGACGGACCCTAAAGTCACTGCTGAGTCAATAAACGAGCATCTTCCTGTGCTCCTTGATCCTCCTGCCTCTCACGGCTACTGTGGCACAAAGATGCGAAACATTTGGAAGCACACAGCATTACACAAAATGTAGAGTATTCTTACCATTTGTCACTGCAGATAGTGAATCAATAATTATCGCTGTGATGGAGGCCAGATGTGAATAATAACCAGGGCTCCTGGCCATCTGTCCCCCCCATAACCAGACTTCCCCTCCTCTTCTGGACAGCCGCACGAATCCCACATGTCTTTAAAATAAGAACTCGCCTTCTACAAATGTCTTGTAAGAGTGCCAGTGTTATGATAATTCATTTTTCACATGAGACACATGTCGTTTTCCTTCCATATTCCTGATTTCATGTCAGGTATTCACCATGATGAGAGTTTCTTGGCTCTCCCAGGCAAGAATCATCCAGATTGGAAAAACTTCCAGGATCTACACATGCAAACCTAACAGTTTGGCTTTCGGTTTATTCAGAATTAATAAATTTAGACCATCTATTTTTCACTCTCTGACAGTACCTAGTCCTTTGTTAAGGGACATCCTCCTTCCCAAGCTCTAAGCACCCAGCACTGCCATCAGAGAGAAAGAGAGCGACTTAGCGCTGAGGCTGGCAGTCTGAGAATCAGGTGCCCTTCTGCCTTTCCCAATGGAAACAAGGGCAGCTTCAGGGCCAGCTAGGGCCCTACAGGAGGCCCTTCCACCAGGGAAGGCCCTTCTCTGTGCGGTCCCTTTGGGGGACCGGGCAGATGGAGCTGGGGCTCCCGTCCCCGAAGCAGGCTGAGGAGACCCACAAGTCTGCAAGAACTTACTGAGTGTCACTGACTCGTTGATCTTGAAGCTGCAGAGGACCCTGTCCACGTTTCGGGCGTGTCGGAAGCCATTCCCTCTTACGACGACTTGAAATGATTCTGAAAGGAAAAAGGACAAGTCATGTCATCTGACTGCAGTTCGTCATCCTTACATTTTCCATCTGCCCTGATGTAGGGCATTTGTGAACTGTTTTACCAGGCTTCAGATATTCGGACACTGGTTCCCATCGGAACCCCAAACCATGTGGGTGCCTTTTGCCACCTACCACCTCCTTCTCACTAGGTGTCCATGAGGAAGGCGTACGACGTCTTACTTTGAATTCCTACCTTCTTGCCTTTGCCCTTGCTGTTCCTCCTACCTGGAATGCCCTGCTCCCCCCTTCTCTGTGCATTCAAATCTCACCCACCTCTCCAAGTCCTGGCAGTATTAAAAGCTGTGATACCTGCAGTCAGGGGGCCATGGCGGAGGGGGCGCTCCACCTCTCCTCCAATCAACTCAGCATCTCTTGTGTCTGGAATCCCCTGAAAGAATTTCTTTGGAGCCTGAGGTGCTTAATTTTTTTTTTTTTTTTTTTTTAAATCACTGCCTTATGACAACCCAGTCTATCTCGAATGGTGTGGGAAGGAATTATGTGCTGTCTTGTGGTGGTGTCTTTTCTTCCACCACTAGAAAAATGTTCCATTAAGTCAGGAATGATCTGATACTGCTTCTGGCCCTCCTGTCTCTGCTGGGCATACAGCATAGGAGCTAGGATTATGTGGGAATGGTTGTATTAGCAACAAATCAAAATCTTGCTTATCCAGTAGTCACTGTCCTGCATTATATACTTGAACTGACAATGGCCCCTCAGTGTAGCACTGGCTTCTCTCTAAACAGAAGAGAGAATGTAACTTGCAGGTCTCTGGCCCTGCAGGTTAATTTCACATTGGCACAATGCATGTTGAACTCTTATAGGTTGAAAAAATCCTTATGGAGTAAAAATAATGATCCTTCACAATAGTCTTACAAAAAGGAGAAAACCCAGCTAAATTATTAGCTAAATGTTTAGAAATACTTGCTTAATTTGATAGTAACTAATAGTCCATGCTCTATTTTCTTCTTCTTCTTCTTCTTCTTCTTTTTTTTTTTTTTTTTTGGTCTTTTTTTTTTTTTTTTGTACTATGTTATGTTAGTCACCATGTCATTCTTTTGTGTATAAAAATTGGGGCTTTGGATTATGCTGGGTGGTATCTAAAAAAGAAATGGATTAAAAGTCGGAGGAAAAGGCAGTATTTGTGAAAGTGAATCCTGAACTGTAAATCACTATTCAAATGGACACCTTTGTTGGAGGAAGAATGGAATTAGAGAACTAGCGTAAGGGACTCTTCCAAAGTTTAATAAATGTCACGAGTGTAAGTCACCTTCATTCCCAGGAAACTAATTTAGAGATCATGTATGCCAAGATAAAAATGCCGGATGCTAATTGCTCCCTCATCGTGTGCCAAGCCCCGTGCTAAGCCTAGTATATGTCCAAGGTCATTTCAGCCTCACCACAGCCCAGGGAGGTACAAATGAGAAAACGGATCCGAGTGGTGTTCGGTAATTTGTCCCAGATCTCATGGTTAGTAGCTGTCAGAGGAGAGCTGGAATCCAGGTGTCTTGGCATCAAATGCCATGCCCCGAGGACTCGGCCATTATGCTGAAATGGATCCTCATTGTCTTGCGACATATGACCAATTTAGAGACTGATGTGATTTTTAAAAAAGGTTTATTTTATTTCAGTTTCAGGCAAGTTTGCAGAAAAGTGGGGCTGGCCTGGATGGAGAAAAAAGAAAGTGAAACCCAAGCAAGAGAACCCAGAGGCACCGTCTGTGCCACGAAGAATACTAGAACAGAATGCTTTTTGAAGTATGAAGGACCTTAACAAACAAGAAATTGAGATTTGACATTTTAAATGACTGGCCCAAGGTCATGTAATTTGTAAGAAGCAAAACGGGGAGGAGTATCTGAGTGTTCCCTGCCTTAGTTGTGTACTGTAGTAGTTCAGGTCATGAGCAAATGGTTTTTCAGGATCCCAAGTCCTACGAATATTAAGGATTAACATATGCATGTAGATGCTTCTGCACGACTGCTAAGTTTAGATGGATGGTCTTAATAATTTTCCTTAGAAGCCTGCCAGGCATGTAGCTGATGCCAGTTGCTCCAACATGCATTCTGTGTCAAGCATTGTGGAAGAATCTTACTATATCTAATTTACTCCTTTAAGCCTATGGAAAGCTATTTCTGTTTTTTATTTTGAATGTCAGCCATCCAGCAATCTGCCGTGGCACACTTTTTGCTGATGCTACATGTTTTCGACCTCACTGCTGTGCTCCTTCTCTTGTTTCCTCAAACATTAGCGGAAGGAGACAAGACTCTGGAAATGCAGGCCCCGTGCCAAGCTCTCTTCTCTAACACCATGTTCTAGCATTACGAGTTCAGCTGCTGAGTCCTCTGCAAAAAAAATGCTGCCCACATGTCTGCTGGGCCTGACCTCAGGGTGTTTAGAAAGAAAGACAGCCGGAATCCAAGACGCGGCGATGGTGTAAAGGGAACCATTTAACCTCCTCGGCCAGGGGAACACATGGCGGCAACGATGCTGGGCGCTCGGGGAAGCACACGGAGCCAAGGCGTGCTGCCCCCGCTGCTGGGTACGGTTTCTGTGCTCCCGCGCACATTTGGTTTCCAGAAGAGCCCCAAGGCCTGACCCTGCAGCCCGACCGGAATGTCAGCTCTTCGCACATACAAGTTATGTAACCAAACTGTCTCATGGCTCCGCCAGCCAGTGAGAACCAGGACACGTGATTCCAGTTCATGTATCCGGAAAGCCCTGGGCCCGCCTCCCAGGGTATGTACAGCTCCGTGTCTTCAGGCAATTTGCCTGTTGGGTGACTGCTCCTACAAGCAGTGCTGAGGGGCTGTATGGCTTCAGGGAGGAATTTCGACTTGAAAATGATCTTCGATCCAATGTTTAAAGATATATATTCTTTGAGGTACATGTTTATTATGATTCTTTTGTCATTTTAAAAACAGATTTTATTTATTTATTTGACAGACAGAGATCACAAGTAGGCAGAGAGGCAGGCAGAGAGAGAGGGAGGAGGAAGCAGGCTCCCCGCTGAGCAGAGAGACCGATGCGGGGCTCGATGCCAGGACCCTGAGACCATGACCTGAGCTGAAGGCAGAGGCTTTAACCCACTGAGCCACCTAGACGCCCCTCTTTTGTCATTTTATTCTCAATTATAATTTAAACTTCCTGATGGTAGAGGCCATCATTTCTGTCTCTTTAAAATTTTTGGCTGTGCCTAACCCAGGGCTGAGTCAGCCTCGGTACTGACTGAATACTTGAGTGACATATCTTGGTATAGAAAGGGAGTAAAGAAGAAGCAGAAGGTGGTCATTCATTCGTGTAAGGTCAGGTCTAGTCCTGCTTATTTTCTTAGGCTTCATAAAGTCAATGAATGGAAAGATGCTCGACACCGTTAGTCATTAGGGAAACGTAGATCAAAACCACAAGGAGCTATCACTTCATACTCACTTGAATGGCTATAATAACAGAGAGGGACAAAAACAAGTGTTGGTGAATAAATTAGACCCCTGATAGCTTGCTGTTGGGAATGCAAAATGGTGCAGATGCTTGGCCAAATGGTTTGGCGGTACCTCAAGAAAGTAAACATAGTTACCTTATGACCTGAAAATTTCACTCTTATGTACATATGCAAGAGAAATGAGCATGTATGTCTACGCAAAAACTTGTATATGCTCATGATAGCATTATTCATAATAGCGAAAAAGTAGAAGTGATCCAAATGTCCATCAACTGATGAAGATGGTATTCAACCAATGGAATATTATTCACCCACAAAAGGAAGCAAGTTCTAATACATGCTATGACATGGAGGAAGCTTGAAAACATTATGCCAAATGAGAAAAGCCAGACACAAAAGGCCACATAATGCACAATTCCATTCCATTCCCTTACCATATGAAAAGTTGAGCAAATCCATAGAGAAAGAAAATCAACTGGCAGATGCCAGGGCTGGAGGGAAGGGGAGTGACTGCTTAACGGGTGTAAGGTTTCTTATACCCATTGATGAAAATGGTGATGAAAATATTCTGGAATTAGATAGCAGTTATGGTTGTACAACTTTATGTATATAATAAAAACCATTGAATTGCACTTTTTGAAAGGGTGAATTTTATGGTATGTGAGTTATAGCTCAATTAGAAAAAGAAAAAATAAAGTCTCTGAATAGTTGGATAAACTTATTTTATTCTCTTCCTTTTGTTTCTTTGCTTTTCTTTTTTTTTCCTTTTTTTTTTTTGAAATGTTGAAAACGTAGTTTTGAGATGACCTCAGTAAAGATCACCTTTTCTTCACTCAAAAGATCACCTTTCCTTTCACTCATCTGAAAATGAGACATCTGTACGACTTCCATTTGCTCTGGTCTCCTAAGACTTTTGGGCAAAATTATTGCTACTATTGTTTTACCTTGCGAGTTAGTTCAAATTTGCTTTCCTATTAGATGCTTAATGTGACAGGAAACATAAATATAATAGAGACTGATGTGTGTTAAGTGCCTTCTGATACTTAAATTATTCTAGAACTTTTTAATTTTACAGCTATTTAATTAAAACAGCATATTATAAAAGGAAGTATGAGTGCCACAGAATAACTTGCGTGTAAAGTATATAATTTGACAAATTTTGACATATGTATGCAATCACAGGACAATACCACCATCAAGATAGTGAACACATCCATCACCCTCAAAAGTTTCCAAGTGCCCCTTAGTAATCTCTCACTCCTGCTCCTCCCCAGGACTGAGCAATCACTGATCCCAAGCAACCACTCATCTGCTCTCTGTTGCCGTATAAGTTTGCATGACCTAGAATTTCATGTAAATGGCATCATACAGTAAGTATATTTTTTGTCTGGCTTCTCTTACTCAGCATAATTACTTAAAAACTCACCTATAATTACTGAAATTTATACATAGTCTATTCCTTTTTATTGCTGAGTATCATTCTTTGCACGGGTAAACCACAATGTTTTCATCCATCACCTGTTGATGAACATTTGAGTTATTCACAGTTTTTGGCTATTAAGAATGAAGCAGATGTAAACATCTGTGTGCTGGTCTCTGTCTGGACATGGACTTCCTTTTCTCTTGGATAAACACCTGGCAGTAGGATGGTCAGGTCAGACGATACATAAGTGTAAATTTAATTTTTAAAGAAACTGTCAGGACTATTTTCCGAAGTGATGGTGTCATTTTACATTTCTATGACCAGTGTCTGGGAGTCCCTCCTCCAAACAGAAACATCTTTAAATGCAAAGGAAGGGCCAAGCAGAGAATGAAAAAAGCCATTCTACACTGATCTTAGCCAAAAGGCGGAGAAGCAATGAAACAAGCCATTCTAAAGAGGTGCCTAAGGGCCAGGCCTGAGCTCTTTGAAAAACAATGAAATGTGAAAGAAATGAAACCACTGTTTGATGTTGCCTAAAACTGTCTGCTTTAAGCATCTAAGGCCAAATGGTAAACAGGAGGCCTAAAACTGCCTTCTTTTTGTGCGAACCCGCCCAGTTTTACTACCAGCAGTGGGAAACACAGTAGGAATGGTACGGTTGCTTCTGAAAGGACAATGTGAGGAGCTAAATATAAACTCCTTCCGTGTCTGGAGTGCAACAACTTCATGTGTAGAGCAGTTGGCAGGTTGCACACTTGATTCCAATTAGTTCCTTCCTGGAGAACTTGCTTACTACATAGAACACTGAGTGATTCAAGTTTCAGGCCAACAGAGTGGGATGGGAGGGAAATTATACTTCGGCAGAGGGCACATTTTCTGGAGAGGAGCTAAACAAGGCAAGGCCAATCTAACAAGGGGGCAACGCCCCTAATTACAGAGGCTAATCAGCAAAAATATTTGATTAAGAACTTTTTAAAAAAGAGGCAGAATTATTTAAAAGCAGGTAATGGCAAAGGGGCTCTAAAGACTCTCCACAGCAGGTGACTTCTTACATGTTTTAAAACAGGAACTGTAAATACAGTAAATATAGTTGCAAGCACCATGCAAAATAGTAACTGTACGCTTGACCTGGGTATTGTGGTGTAATAGGGAATGGTGGGGAGTATGGTGAACTGCAAAGAGTCCATGCTTCTTTTAAAAAGGGAAGTTATTCAGTCTCCAGTAATCATCCCCTTGCAATAAATGCAGGCCCAGTGTTGTTAGATTTGATTTTTAAAGACAAGGTGGAAATCTGAATTTTTAGGTAAAATCAGATTTTCAAATGTTAGCAATATGTGTGTGTGTGTATATATATATATATGTGTGTGTGTGTATATATATACACATGTATATATATATATATATTTTTTTTTAATGTAGTGTAGATCAAAAAGAACCTGTGTACAGACCAGAGAAGGCGTGTAGGCTGCCCATTTATAACCTCTGGCAGTGGAGGAGTTCTGGGAAGTCTCTCTCTCCAAATAGTTAAACTCATGACATTGAATGAAATTCTTTTTGATTAGAGCAGATTAGATACTCTCCTTACTCCCTTTCCCCATTAAGACTTCCAGTTAAAATGCAAAATAGCTCCAGGTATACTGGACTCTTTGCCATTTAAAAAAAAAAATCAGCCATTAATGCCTCAGCTGGAATTGAATTAAGACTTTGGAAACTCAAAGTCATAAATAACATCCAAAGGGGGATTGCATAGTGTTACAGAGGGCCACTGCTCACATAATTCTAAGGGTGGAGAGTTCAGACCATCCACTCCACTGCTGGAAAGTTTTAGTTGTAAATGTTCCATGTGTTAAGCCAAAATTTGCCTCCCTGATTTCCTCCCCAGCTTCTCCGTGGTGGTCTCCTGAAGCTACACATAATAAGCATAATAATTCCTTTCCACACGGGAATTCTGTAATATATCTGAAGATGCTCTTGGAAGTGTCTCCGTTCTGTGTGTAAATCTCCGTGGTTACTTCAGTCCTTCCTCATTCCACCAGCGTCTCATCACCACTCCTGCGGCTCTTGGAGCAGATCTCTGCTACAGTGCCTCACGTGTGGTTTGTGCCTTATCTGAACATGTGACCATCTTCCAGAATAGACCGTGAGGGTCATGGGTGGTTGGGAGCAAGCTTTCTGCATTTGTGTACTCAAATCTTTTCATATTGCGTGGTACATCATAGACAGTAAGCATTGAGGGAAAGAACGAAGGAAGGAGGCTAGAAAGAAAAGAAAAAGGGAAGGAAAGAAAAAGCAAGCAAGGAAAAGAAAGAGGAAAGTAGGAAGGAAGGGAGGGAGGGAGGGAGGGAGAAAAGGAAAGAAAGAAAGTAAGTGAATGAATTTTTAGCATTGTTTCCAGAGCCATCATCTCTTCTATGGGCATGACTTTGTCAGAGCCATTTTTAAAATGTGGGACTTGGAGCCATGGTCTGAACATGGAATAATAAGACATGAAATTAGCTCTCTTAACCTGGACACTGGATGGCTATTGATGCACCCTAAGATTATATCGTTGTTTTTTTTTTCCCCTCAGAGGTATTCCTGTTGGCTATCAAGATAGCTATCTTTCTCCTTTTGTTTTCTTTTTCCTGAAAGAACGGCTACTAAGTCGGGTCTCCCTAAACTGGCATTTGAACCCAAGTTCCACACTTGGTATTGGTCCCATTAAATTTCACCCTGTTATTTGCAGGCTGACCTGTGAAGATACATGTTGGATCTCAGTTTTGTTGTCCCCTCGGTGCATTATCTCGCTGCCTCTCTCAGAGTTCGGTTTGCTGTCACAACTACGGCTGTTGCTGCGTTGTGGGTGACAGCCAACTGAGATCATTGTCTTGGGGGAATGCAATTGTCAGCATCGAGTGTCCAGAGCAGGACAAGCCTGGGGGGAGCTTCGCAGCATGGGCTCCTCTGGGGGCCCAGGAAGGAGTACAATTCACAGAGACGGGCGGGGGCTGAGAAAGAAAGATTTCTAATGGAAGTGAATTTCACCTTTTCAATAGATTTTTCTAGGGCTCTGTCCCACCATGATACTTTAGAAATGCAGACACTCTATTGCTTCCTGTTTCTTTTTGCCTCCAACACATACTGAAGTAATCATTTTGCAGGTACTCTAGAATTTATCAGTGTTCTCCCTGGTTTTGTTTCAGTAGAGAAACACATGGGCATGCTTTTCTTATCTGGGTATGTTATCAACATGAGGATTCTCACATTGACCTTCAATCCTCATTACAATGATGCTGATAATAATAATGTCCCCTCGTTCTGTACAGCCAGGTGTCCTTTCAAAGCCCTCTCATGTAAATCCCTGGGTCTTTGCAGTAGCCAAATGAAAATCACCGAGTGGGTGTCCTCAGGTCTACCTGACAGGTGTTCACTGCCATGGACAATGAAATGGGCTCCAGTGCCTCAGGAAAGCCACTTACTCTAGAGAATAATCGGCAATAGACCTTCGGGGGAACCCATGGTAGAACTTGTGGTGTCATGGTATCTTTTGGAAGTTTCCTTTTCCCCTTTGTAAAGTTATTCTCTAAATATTATGTTTTAATCCTTAGAATTCTCATTCAAGAGAGCTGGGAGCTTGCCTTTTCCAAAAGCTAGAGCTAGCTTCCATTACTGTGTCTTGTATTAATTTTTTCTTCATAAAACATAAAGGAAATAGAATCGGGTAGTTTACTCTGATACAGGAAATTATTGCTGGCCTAGAACATATGTAGTATTGCAGATAAGCCAGAGATTTAAAAAATATCTAAAGAAAGCTTCCTTGGATCGGATTGACCAGAGATTTGTCTATTTTTATTGGTTCTACCGAAGAAATAGCTCTTGCAACGATTTATCAGTTGCATTGCTTTCATCTGTTTAAATTTATTAATGCATTATAATCTATTTTCTTGTATTTCCTTACTTTAAAAAGCATTTTACTTACTTCCTAATTACTTATTTTTCTTTTCCATTTTGTAAGAAACATTAAAATTGACAAATTTGCTCTTGTGGACCCTGTGCCATGTTCATCAAGTTTACCTATGTGATGCTTTTATTATCTCACATCTCAGTGGTATAAAAAGGAGATGTTGGTTTTTACTACTCATTGACTCAAGAATTATTTTGGAAGCTATTTTTCTGTTGTCCAGCTGGTGGAGGTTCTGTTTTTATTTTGGCCTTGTTCTATCTTTGGCCATCAGTTCCTGATTTTACTTTAATTAGACAGTTCAAAGGTGTGATATTAATTTCTTATGGTTAAGTGAAAGAGGTTAATACGGGTCAAATAGGCAAAATCGGTGCATTGTTTGCTGAGGAAATAAAGATTCGAGACATTCAGCCAATGTTCATTGTCTGATGGACCATCTATTAAGTGCCAGGTACTCTGTTAGGCAGATAAGATTGTCTGCAAGAGGGGAACTGATATGTTATGAATTAACAGGAATTGTATTGATTTTCTTTAGACTTTCTGATTCACTACGAAATTACAACACATCCAGTTTGCATATTGCTAAACCGCAAGTCTGGGTTTTCTTCATGGATGGGGTAATTGCATAATTAAGGAACTTCCCTATTTTCTAATTTTAAAATGAAGGACCTAAATAAATTGGGGAGGTGGATTTACTTGGAGCTAATGAACCCTAATTGAGGCTCCTCACTGCACAGACCCCTGATAAGGTCCTAGTATTGGGTACATGCGGTCACATGCTTTTGTCAAATTTGAGAAGGTAAAATTTTTCACTTCTTTTTCTTAACAGGTGGATCAGCTCCACTTCTTTTCAGAGCAGGATATTGGCAGTGATGTGTGGGAATCTAGTATTTCTGCAGTACTCTAGCAATTGGTTCCCATGAAAGAAGAGGATTTGGACAAGCTTTTTCAAACAACTGATACATAGCTTCTTTCTTTCTTTTTTTTCCCGAGCAGCAAATTTATTTAGCCATTTCTACTCTTCTTTCCACCCTCCTCCTTCTTCTGCCCTGTCTCCCCTCTTCCCCACCACTGAAATAAATGTGATTTGAACTCAAAATACCATCATTTCTAGGAGATTATTTAGTATTTAATTTACCTCCTGCACATATGGTGGATGGTTCAGCTGCTAAAATTTCGATGCAGGACTTCTTCAGAATCTAGAAAGAGAGGAAATCAAAGAGTCAAAGCACAGCTTACTTTATTAGAAGCAGGGTTTTGCTTTGAAGTTACCAAGACAGGAAGATTCAAGGATATTGTGCTGTGGTGGGTGGATGGGTGGTAACATCTTTACTAATATTACTAACATCAAACATTTAATGAGCCAACATTGTGCTACATGCCTCTGGGTGTCCCCGTAAGAATTATTCATTCATTTGTTCTTTCAGCAGATACTTACTGAGCCTATGATATGTCCGTCTTGGTTATGGAGATGTTTAACATCTGGTTAGGGAAATGGGAGTTACACTTGAAAGTATAAATAATGATGGTTTGTCACTGTGGTAGTTTCCAGGGTGAAGGGGTAGATAGTAAATCTGCAGAGTTCACGGGGAAAATCATGGAGGGACATTGGGACAGGCTTCATGAAAGCTGTGGGTGCTGAGGGTAGGACTCTGTCAAGTGGAGAGGAGTGAGTTAGGAGAAGGGTGGGATCCAGGCAAGGAATGGCACAAGCAAAGGCGAGAAGGTAGAAATACATAAACCTCTTTACTTGGAACAAAAGGAGCTTGAAAAGTAGAAATGAGAGTGATGATAGATAAAGCTGGAGAGGTAGGATGGAGAATCGTTTCCAGATTACTCCGAGTTCCACTTTTTGTTAGAAAAGTCTTGGAAAGATGTTTCAGGAGAGGACATTGAAGGCTGCCTGTTGTGCCTCACTCTTTGGACCCCGATAGTCTTATTTAAATGGAAATGGACTCTTTCCTCCAGAAGAGACTTGTAGGGTTGAGAAGAGAATGTCAACCCCATGACCGCACAGGGAGTTAATCAAGGCTGCTTTGGGCCAAGCAGGATATCTGCCTGGTAGGATGTAAGCTTCTCTCCACCATTTATGAATCCCGTGTCTTGCTGAATATTGATTCTCAAATTTCATCCAAGCATTTTAAACAAGTATAGGACACTGAGTTAATTTACCAAGCAAATGAAATCTCTTTATTTGGGCCTTAATTTGGAAATTGAGATGGTTCAGAGGGCTTTGAAAGAAATCATTTCTCTATTTATGAAAAGGGCATTTGTTGAAGGAATTAATAGTGAAATGATAACATTGAAAGTCTAGAAAAGAAAGCAAGCATCTTAGCATTGAGAAACACCCATTTATTGGCACTGATGTATTTATATATGCTTCTTTGTCCCAGCTCAAGTGATACAGACAACACGAGATACAATCAAATGAAAGATACGATAAATTACAAAAGGAGAGGACATGGGTTAAAATAAGGAAAAATAAGGGGAAGATGAAGTAAGGAATGAGAATGGCATAGAAAAAATATACTGGAAAGAGCTTATTTCCTTGCTAGGAGTGGCTCATGGATTTAGCTCTAAACTTTCTAGTAGCAGATGAGAAGGTCAGGCAATATTTATGAGAATCTCAATTGGTGAAATAAAAACAAATCCGTTTCTCAGAAGAGATAATATTTACCCATTCCAGAGAGAAATCTGGGCGTCCTCATAGAGAAGCATTGTGAAAGGAAATGGAGAACATGCTTCAGAAAATCTTTATCTGATATACAGATGACAACACACTAAAATGCAGTCACTGAAATAGGCTCTCACAAACACATGCTTTGGGTAAATCTACAGACGCGAAACTCATAAGAAGCACTATTTCTTTTTTTGACAATTCTAAAGTTCAGGTTTCCAGCTAACTTTTCCTGACATCTCTTCCCACTCTTGGTACAATCTGAAGGCATCTTTGTACTTTGATTCCTCTATTTGTTTTTGACTTCTACACGATTCCACAGTAGGGAGCAATTTGTTCCTATTTGTCAGTGCTTGGTTTATTTCTTGGACTCTGGTTTACCATGCCACAACGCCCCCCTCCCCATAACCTCAAACACTGGTATAGCCTCAGATCCCCACTGGTGCGGGAGCCTGTTCTGATAGCAGAGCACACATGCACTGAGCTCCCCAAGTCCGTGCCAATCTTGGGTAAGCGAGTGGCCCTCACACACCTGGCCCTGGGGAGCTGGTATCACCCCTGAGCTCCTGAGTTCCCTTCACTGTCATTCTGACTTGGGATCAGGGACTCCAAGGATCTATGCGGGGCATCCATGTTTCCGGGCTGCTTCTCCACCCTCCCCATTCCAATGGTTTATCCAGCCCTTTAGGTCTCTTATGTAGGTAACAATGTCCTAGGACGAGGGCTTGCCAGAATCCTGGTGTGCAGGGACTCATCTCCCGCATGACGACTGTCCTACTTGAACTGCGAGGACTGTCCACGCCCTCTCCCGACCAAGTCTGCTGCCCGAAGAGCCACCTCAGCCAGTGGCTGCCTTGACTGAGGGAGGTACCGCCCTTCCGCATGTCCTTAGGCACAAATCTCCAAACAGGACACATTGGAAGAAACAGAATTAACCCATATGGAAAAACTTAGTAAACAGTGGCATTAGAACAACACAAAGCTTTTTTTTTATGTTTTAAATAAAATTCCTCAGGCATTTGGCATCTCTTAATAAGTCATTTTATCATCCACAACTAAAGATTTCAAAATAATCCCAGAATTAAAATGGAGCTATTGGATCTCTCTTGTCCCCGTTCCCAAACTCCATCAAAACACGTAAATGAAATTTTCGCCCATGTAAGTTCCTGACTTTGAACCAACGATTTTGAACCAACTTTTAATATTTAACCAGGGATTTGGTAAAGGAAACACCCGTGAATCTCGGGCCACAAAGACACACCAGCAGGTTTTGTCATAATAAACACACGCTGTATTATTCTCTTGGAGTGTCTGCAATTAGTTGATAAATCTAAGGAGTGTATGAAGGGCCAAAAAATGTCAGCCAAGCTCTGTGATTCAGTCCAGTAAAAACACAGCTTTCCCAATCTTAACTTAAAACATCTGGAAGGGACGCGTTGCAGCCAGTAGAGCAAAATTTATCAGTGAGGGGGATGGGCAGGATCTGTCTGGGACTGCGGCTTCTATTAGTTTGAAATGTCTGGCTTTAAAAGGTAGGAAGTCATGATGGCAGAAGGTGGATCTGGGGGTTCCCTTGTTATTAGCAGCCGAGACTATAATCAGTGTGTCTGAGCTGCAGCAGACAACAGGTCGGCTTCCGTGTCTGGAGACGGGATGGGGGTTGGGGGCGAGGGAGCAGAGGATCTGTCCCCAACCTGAGCAGGGGTAACCGTGGAAGAGGTACAGGTACAGTATGGGGAAATCGCTTGAGGGAGCGAAACAGACTCACACAGGGCCAGGGTGATGGCAGAGGTGAGAGTACGTTGGCTTCTGATGGAGACTGGGCGAAAACCACCACATGCCTCGAGTATAATCCAATGTGAGGAGGGCTCTTGGCTCTGGTTCTGTACTTACTGACCTATGGTCCTTGACATATCCTTTAATTTTCCTGAATCCTAATTTTGGGGAGCAGTTTAATGTACAGAATATAGCCTGGCATCTGGAATCAAATTGCTTGGGTCAACTCCCTCATGAGCGAGCGAGCGGTGTGACCTTGGGCAAGTTCAAACAACCTCTCTGAGTCTCTGTTTCCTCATTTATAAAAGTGGGGTAGGAACAGTACCTACTGCAGAAGGTTGTTGACTTGGGAAGATTAAATGAGATAATACTGGCAGAGACCACAGCACAGTGCCCAGAACCTGGTAAGTTCTCAACTAATGTAACCATTATTCTTAAGAACTTGGGCTCAGGAAACAAAACAATATACATTTGGGCTCTGAATAGATTTATGTTCAAATCTAAGCCCTACCACTTCCTGGCCACGTGGACTTGGACAAGTTATTAAAGCTCAGTTTCCTCTTCTGTAAAAGGGGGATAAAGAAATACACTGACCTCACAGGGCTGTATGATGGTAAAATGAATGATCGATAATAAATGCAGAGACATTTAGCTTGGACTTAGGTGGTCAAATTCACATAGGACTGGAGAGTTGGGAAGGGAATGAGATCAAGGAAAACTGGCAGAGTTTTTGTCTCATAGACAGAGCTACACAGATGTGATCAGTCAGTAGATAGTCATTTAACAACCCTTGGGCCACCAACCAACAAGTGCCCTTCATGAAAATAAAGCACCAAGAAATGTGCTCAGAACATTCTTAGCAGTAAAGCACTTAGGAGAATGTCTTGACATATATTCGGTTCCAGACAATGGTAGTGGATACTATGACTTGTGATAATACTGTTATAGCTACTTCTCTTGGCCAGAGAAAGTAGCTCATATATATTTCTATCCCATCACCCACCACTGGCTCTTGCTTAATCATACCTGCTGGAAAAAAACCCAGAGGGTGGTTGATAATATTTTTCTGTCATCTTTTGGACAGATTTCAAAAAGAAGATAAATGGCAAAGCACATCTGAAATCTACAAAGAACTGTATCAATGCGATGTGTTGCTACTGGTATGGTTATGTTTGCTCATCTCATTAGATCGTTGGGGGAGTAAGAGGAAAAGCAGATGTAAAAAAACTTTGCCAAGTAATAAAAACCATTCAATAAATTTAAAGTGAAATCGATTATGGACCAGTCCAGGTTGCATATAAGAGTTTATTTTTTTGGATTCTAAAACTCTAGCGTTCTTTTGCATAAAGTTCACAGTTTCTGCCAAGATTTCTCAAGAATCCTTAAATAATTGTACATACTCACATAGAGTTATCAGGAACCTCTCCCTTACCATACACATCCCTAATTTTTTTTTTTCTGTAATTGCTCTGCCTCCTTCCCCAATAAACAATCGATTTTTATTTACTTGGCCATTTCCTGTTAAAAGATTTTTTTGTGTCTGTAAATAAAGACATGTCTCTTTTATCCATTCATAGTATAGGGACCTTTTGCTTCCACTCATCTTTTGAAAAGTCTTTCAGAGCATGTTTCTTGGTGTTTTCATTGTTGTGAAGGGCACATTCTGGTTTTAAGATTTTTGGAGCTAGAAGTATGCTGGCCAAAAGTCAGTTAACTACCTCTTGCCTGGTTATGTTCTTTAAGACAAAAACTTAGCAGCTGTCCTTAATCTCACTGTCACCCTTCAAATCGAATATAGATTTTGCCGACCCATCTATGGCCTGGTGATTTTACCAATGAACTATTTCTTCATTCATCTAGTTCCATCTTTCAGAAGACTTATCATGGTTGATAATTACACCTTTTTGTTGTTGTTTGGTCATTATCTATCTTCGTCCTTAGACTATGAAGTCTAGAGGCAAGGAATGAATTTGTTTTACCCAACACCACATATCCACAGTGCCTAACCTGGCACATAGTAGGCATTAAATCAGTATTTATTGAATAAATAAACAAGTAATGAATGTTTTCTGCATGGCTTCATACACTGGCATTACAGTGTATTAGGTTATGGCCTTCCTTTTCCTCTATACTACAATCTTAGGGTCTTTTGAATAACAAGGCCATATTCTGCATCTTGTAACACCCTCCTACACCCTCCTCTTCTTATTAAACATCACCGTCTTTGGGGGACTGCTTTCCCAGATGGCGTGTTTCAACACCTCTATTTTTTTTTTTTTTTTTTTAACGGCTTACCTTTTTAAACAACAATGCTGTAGGTGTAGCATGTCTCTGTGTCTAAGTTCTGGACTGGCCTGCTTTGTAAAAGGCCTTGACCCCTTTACTTGGGAAGATGGAGAGGTCTGGGCTTGGGGGATGGGACTCAGGCTCCCACAGAAGGCCACACACACTACTACAGCTGATAGAATGCACATTGGATAAGCCTGGGGACCACTGCTTTTATAAAATGCTTGCCAGCTTGGGACATACAACTATGTCATCCATGCCTTCAGGAGTGGTGATGTTGTCTCCAAGAATTTTGACTTTAGTTGATTCCTAACAAAGTGTTTATTTTTATTTATTTATTTTAATTTATTTTTATTTTAATTTTATTTTTATTTTTTTAAGAGAGTGAGATTGCAAGTGGCAGGGAGAGGGGTAGAGGGAGAGGATTAGAGAGAATTCCAAGCAGGCTCCGCACCCAGCATGGAGCCTGACCTGGGGCTTGATCTCTTGATCCTGAGATCATGACCTGAGCCAAAACCAAGAGTCAGCTGCCTAACCAACAGAGCCACCCAGACACCCCAGATCTCGAACAAAGTGTTTTTTTTTAAAAAAAGAGAGTCACCTTTCCTAACTAAATTCCATTCCACACTTTAAACCAATAGGCACAGCTATCGTTAACTATGGATATTATCCTAGATCCATGTCAGTTCCACTGAATCTGAATTTAAAATAAAAATCTACTATTATACCGTCATCTGTCCAGCATTCATGTACGATTTTATGTATACTCATATATTACACCAAACAGATACTCTAAGATGCAAGAAACAGTTTAAGACGTTTACTGAATTTTGGACAATAGAGTTTACCCCCCAAATATGCAAGGGTTTCTTTCTTTCTTTCTTTCTTTCTTTCTTTCTTTCTTTCTTTCTTTCTTTCTTTCTTTCTTTTTAGGTCGACCTCTTTTTTTTTTTTTTTAAGTGCAAATGTTTCTGTCTGGGGTGCGGATGGAGGAGGTGAGCCAGCTCACTTAAATTAACACAACTCTTCCCTCAGTTTGGTTCTCGCTCACTGAGTCTCCTGTGAAGGAGCCTAGGACAAACAAGGTCCTGAAACTGAGGAAATTCATTTTTTTTCCACTAAGCCACTTTCCTCTCCTGTTTTCAGAAGGAAAGCTCAGATGGCCGTGAACTCCGAAACGTGGTTTATTTAGTAAGACGAGCATGTCGACCTCCAGAATATTGGCGAAGTCAGCCGCCCTCCTTGAGAGCTGAACCCTGCAGCATTTCACTGGATTTAGTTCCAAATTCCTGTTGCTTTTCCAGTGGGTCTTTCCAGTGGGTCTTAGGTAGGAGGAGGAGCCGAAGGAAGGAGTGGGGGTGACCTGCGGAGTAACTGTTCATGCCCCTCGGCGACCTTGGTCGCCTCGTGAAGCTATGGGGATTTTTATCACATCTGGACTCTTCAATAAGCCAAACAGAAATAATAGCTTAATTGAAATGGCCCAAACGTTTGTAAAGTCTGAAGCTAATTAATAATCGCAGAGGCCAATGTTTTTTAAAAAGAGTTTCTAGCTCACTACAGAAACTATAGTTGATTCTATTTATATGCTGTAAGCAGCCTTGCTAATGTGATTGGAGCCCCAAATGCCATTGTCTATAGATACAATCTTGGAAGAGAAGGTGGGGGAAGGGCCGAGGGGATTCGACCAGAAACAGAGCCACAGAGCTGCCCATTTGTCATGCAGTGTGGGTCACGAATGCTACGCAGGTCTCTGGGCGGCTTCATCATGAGTGAGTGTGCAAAGCATCGCATGGGACACCATGAAGAACATAACACATGTGGCAGTCTCTCTGACGGTGCTGTTTAGCATCTGACCAGGAGGAACGGCAGAGAGCATGAAAAAGACCCACGTGCCAAGCAAATGATGCCAACAGTTAGTGCCACTGGGGTTCAAGGCAGGGAGAGTTCAAGGTGGAGGGGAGACCAGGGCGGACTCCAAGGAGAAGAGAGGACTCAGCAGGGGCTGGAGGTCCAGAGAGGCTTTGAGACAGGATCCAGATGGGCCAAGGAAGAGAAACCCCCTCCTTCCAATCACAAACCAGCCTGCCTGACGAGGAGGGCTGCTGCTATGAGTGGGGCCTCCTGCTCTGCTGGCTCTGGAAAAGAGGTTAGTTCAGTAAAGTCAGGGATTCCAGGACTGTGAGAACATGATGTGGATTTTGATTGGAGGGTAGCCCTTAGCAGTTCCTGGAGGTGCCTTGGAAGAGTAGGTGGAAGGGGAGGCCTGGAAGATGGGCTTTGCCTTTTGTCATAGCTTTTTTAGGACCTGGGCCACACGAGGGGGTACAGGTCTTCCAGTTCCCATGAGGGAAAAGGAGCAATCAGCACAGAATCGGGTTTTCATAAATAAAGCAATTTTATATACACCATGGAATGGATTTATCCTTCAGTTTCACTGATCTTACAGCTTCCTTGATAACGAGGATGTTCATGCCCAAACTCGTGAGAAATCCTTGCAAATATAGTTGTGTGTTTGATACTTGTTTATTGTTGATCAAACACGTGGAATTCTGCTTTACCCTTGCTTAATAGGAAGCCCAATGCAGGCTGAAATATTTATTCCAGGGAATTACTCCTAGAGGGACGTGCATTGGTGCCAGCCACTGGGCTCTCCTTCTCGGAGACTGTGTGCCTGCCTCCAGGTACCGCCCTCGACTGCACACAAAGTGGGGACCGCTGTGGGGAGGAGTTGGCATCACGGTAACCAGGCCAAGTGTTGGGATTCAAAGTTGCAGACCGACGTCCGTGGTATCTGAATCCAGCCCTCATGCAGGTTCTCGTTTCACTGGCTGCAGCACTTTTGCAAAGGCAAACAAAGACCCAGGAGACTTGCTGGACCTTTGCTTCATATTTTTGCTTGAGGGCTGGCGCTACCCTTACCAGCTGTGGTCAGTGGAAATTCCCCGAAGAAGCCACAAGAAGGGAAGGCGAAGGGATAGTTTCTTCCTTTACAGTTTTACTGGCTTTAAGGGCTACAATCTTTCAACCACCCAAAGTCTGTCTTATAATTTCTCAACAGTATTCTGCAAAAGCAAGGAGAAATTCTGTCCTCAGGGGCAGAGTTCTTGAGCATGTGTGGAAGGAAAAGATGTTCTTTTCAGCATGTGTGAAGCTGCCAGCTTCTCCTGGTGAGGAAACTTCATCTCCCGAGCGGAAATCAGTATTTGCAGATGTGCTCCCCACTTAGTAGTGACAGGCAAAGAGCTCCTCTGCCCACCCACTGGGCACCCAGAGGGCAGACCACATGGGCTTTGGCTTTACCTCTGCTGTACCTATGTGAACGGCATCGAGCCACTTCACACTTTTGGTTCCAGGGTCTCCTTCTCTGAAATGGAGCTGCTTCCTGGCCTCCCCACATCATTGAGTAGAGCACCATGGTCATTCCCATCGTGGGCATCAGCGACCCAGTGAAGTCTATTCCAGATCGCCGCTCCCTGCCATGTGGCCTTGGACAAGCTAATGGATCTCTGTCCTTAGGGTACCTACTTCTGTAGAAGGGATGACAATATCCACACTAAAGAGCGGTCATGAGACACCAATGAGACACCCACGTAGAATGATCTGCACAGCCCAGAACCTCAGGACTCAGGATATGGTAGCTTTTATTATTTTTACCTTCCTATGGAACTAGAGGTAGGAGAAAGCACAGGCCCAGGGTCACCCCTTATAGTCGTGTGCTCTCAGGAAGTTTCCCTGAGGCTCAGTTTCTTCATCTGTAAAATAGGAATACTTTCTTCATTTTCTTCATAGGGTTGTTATGATGCTAAAATGGGATTATATTCATCGGGATCAAAGAACAACATTTGGTCCCAAATACAGCTGTAATCTACAGTGGTTGAGTTCTTTCTTTCTTTCTTTTTGAGATTCTGTTTATTTATTGAGAGAGAGCAAGTGGGTGGGAGTTGGCAGGGTGGGGGGCGCAGAGGGAGAGAGGGAATCTCAAGCAGAGTCTGCCCTGGGTACAGAGCCTGATGCCCGGCTTGATCTCACGACCCTAAGATCAGGGCCTGAGCCAAAATCAAGAGGTGCTTCACCGACTAAGCCACGCAGGTGTCCCACACAGGTGTTGATTTCTTTCTGCCTTTTCCCTATGTCCTGCTGCTGAGACTGAAATGGGAAACAATGAGAACGCCATGAAAAATAATGCATTATACAAATGCAACACATAAGTACTTCTCCCTTAGACTACGGAGGGCTGGGGAACAGTGTGAAAAGACCAAAACACAGGAACCAGTTTGTGGAAGCAGAGAATTCTGGGATTTGCTGAATCCAGGCCCTGGACAACCAGCCGTGATTTTCCATTTCCTCAGACATTCTCGGCCGAGTACTATGCAAAGAAGAGGATCTCGGGAACCAGGTCTCGGTTCAAATTCCCCACTTGACCATTACGAGTAGAAAGACTAGAGCAGTCTCTCTGAGGGGCCTGCACCCCAGCTTCCTCACCTGGAACACTGGGATAAGACCTTCTGGAGACCGTGGTTGTGGCAGAGCCTAGCAGAAATGTTGGTGGATAGAAGATGGTCCACAAGTCAATGTGATTTTTCTTCTTTGGGCCAACATGATTATTGATACTGAGGGTTTATGGATTTGTTACCTGGAGGAGAAACAGATCAAGTGCACAATTCTCCATTCCCCGAGAGCCTGAATTTCAAGCGTCCTTGTTCTATGGCCAGACTTTGTATCTGGCTATAGGTTCCCACCATTCTTCGAGTAAAAGAGCCTTCCAGGCCAAGCCTTTGCTTGCCTCCTGACGTCATCTTCTGCCATTCCCCACTTCGGTGGTGCTCTTCCTTCATTCTGCTATGCTCCGTCACAGGGCTGCTCGCTGCCAAGAATGTTCTGTCCATGCTCTTCCAGTGGATGGTCTGATTTCCTTCTTCAGGTCATGTCTGCAAAGGGGCCTGAACTCTGTGTCAATCTCTTTACTCTTAATCTTGGTAGTTGGTTGCCACTTTTGTACCATTTATCACAGTTTTAATTATCTATTTATTTACTCATTTTTATGTGTCCCTCCCATGAGACTATAACCTCCACCAGGCCAGGGTCTCCATCACTTTACTTGTAGCTGAATAGCAAGGTTTGTATGTAAGGTTTCCAGTGAGCACTGGATAAAAGAGCAAATGTTCGCTCCCGCATCTTGATTTGGGATTTAAACATAAGGTCACTATGGGCTGAAAACCTGACGAACCATCTGAGCTTGTTGAGAGCTGCTCCGTACTCCTATTTGGGATAATTAAGCCCAGTCCTGTTTTATTATGAGAAAATCACCAGCCACAAAACAACATCCGTGGGAACAAGCTGGAAAAGATGCTTCAGATGGCGGGCGAAAAAAACAAGAGCTTTCTTTTCAGTATCCAGAGGAGAAATGAACCTACTTCTTAAAAATAGCCAACTTTAGGTCATAATTATTTCTGTCTGACTTGAGAAAGATGAACCCTGCTGTGCTTGTCCCTGCTTCTCTGTCCAAGCAAATGAATTAACAACTGCCATAAACATGGGTTTCAAGTGCTGGAAGGATCGCAACCACAAGCATAACTCTCAGATAAAATCTCCTAAGACTGTTATCATTCAGCTCAAGTTTGGAGACAGGACTCTCAAATTATTATTTTTTTCCCAGTTTTTGGGAGACCATTTTGCTGAAATTCCTTAGACATCTTTGGAGTTAGTTCCATTTGGGGGTGGGAAGAGCTTTCTAAACATCTTGGGGGGCCTCACATCAAGCTTGGGTGAGTTGCTAAGATAGAAATATTCAAGGACAACACTGGTTTCTGCAGATAAAATGATTCTGATTATTTGCGTAGGAACTGCCTCTTGGATGATGTGGGTACCTGGCTCCTAAGGATCTTGGAACAGGTAAGAGTCGTCCCTGTTCAGAATCGGCCATCTGAAGGCAAGACTGTGCACTCATGCAGCAGTAGGCTCATGCCTCTAGACCCCCTCCATTTTTCTTCCTATGTATGTGGACACCACCATCTGATTCTCTTCTCAACTATCACTTGTTAGATGTTCCAAATGTTTCAGTGATTACACCCACGAAGTTGGAATCAAAACCCCTTCAAGGCCCTTATCAGTCTGGTTCCAAACAAATGTCTAGGCTTGTTTCTTATCACTCTTGAGTTTTCACCAAACTCTCCCCCCAGACAGATAGGCATTATTGCTATTGTCCTCAGAGTATGCTTTTCCCTGTTCCAGCTTTTGGGCTGGGGTCATGTCATCTCTTCCCTGATGCTACCCATCACTCCTCCCGAGTCTTTCATGGATTTCATGTCCCACTCTCTTATAAAGGCTCTAACCCAAAGAAATCTACCTCTGAGCTTCATGATCAGTCCTGAATCATGTTTTGCACCATTTGGGTATTGCTTTCTATGTTCCCTGCAGTTCTTGTTGCTTATGTTGTCAAGTAGGCCACACTGATCCCAGACGTTATTTGGAACAAAGGTCCCTCACCTGGGGATCTAGTATTGGGACTGATAATTCTCTCTCAATAATTTCCACTCTCTGGTGAAAGCAGTTTGAGTTGGTTTCTGTTCCTCGTAAATAAACACCTTTTGAGTCTGGACATATTTAAGGTAGGAGTTCCTAAACTGAGGTGAGATTATTTTTCACAACTCTGAAACTGAAGGTCACATATATCATATTCTGAAAGTGTGCCTGGGGCATTAAAAAAAAACAAAACCAAAAACACAACAGATTTAAAAGACAGATTCCTAGGCACCATCTCATACTGTCTATAATAGACTCTCTGGGGATAAGGCCTGGGAACTGGTATTTTAAGTAAGGTTCCCAGGTGATTTTTAAGTATATTCAAGAAAATCTAGAGGATTGGAGGAAACTGACACTAATGTCCATTATATGATTGGAAAGGAAAGTGAAAGAGGAGGTAATTCCTATGTCTTGAGTACCTATCATGTACCTGGAAAAATATTCAGTAATTTCACCAGTGTTATCTCTTATAATCCTCAAACAGGCTGGTGATATAAGTCTTACTATCAATACCTTCTTACAGATAAGGAAACAAGTGAGATAACTCATCCAAGGATCTATAAATGGTAAGTCATCAGACCAGCATTTAAATTCTGGGATGACCAGCTCCAAAGTTCTTCTCACCCTGCAGGAGTTCTCAGCAAAGCTTAGAGGGAGTGAGAGGGGGCATGAAAGTACAGCCACACTGGAGGTTTCCTGGGTCAGACTGGGGGAGCTGGGCAGATCCTAGGTCTGGCTGGAAACCCCTGGATTAAGACCCCCTTGACATCTGAAGGGGACAGTGACCTTCTGAGCTCTGACTTCGCATCCTGGACCCTGAGTCAGGGGCCTGGTGAGCTTCCACTGGAGAAACTGTTGGCCATCTGCCTAATCACAAAACCTAAAGGTAGAGGAGACAGTGCTTCTGGATTTCATCATAGGTGCAGCACACATACTGGCCTTCTGGCTGGGACTTTAAAGACCAGCACCAATAAAATAAAATAAAATAAAATAAAATAAAATAAAATAAAATAAAGACCAGCGTCATCCAATATGCTGGCTGGACCAAGGATCTGGCCTACGTATGGAGGGTGAAGAAGAGAGGCCGATCCTGTTCACTTACAGGAAAGGGGGGGACTAAAAAAACCATTTGTATGTGAGGGATTGTTTCATTCAACCCAGGCTGGATGGAAAGAAGGAATGGCTGACCGCAAACCCTGAAAAACAGTGATTTCCTCCTATTTGGGGACTATAGGTCTAAAGCTGTGTTCCAGTAAAGTCCTCTGGGAAGGTCTTAAAAATTCTGCTCCAGATGACCTCAGTAGGCAGCCTTGGTAAAGAACCACTGGTTGAAAGCCCCTCTGATGGTCAAGAGATAAAGTTAGAGCCTGCCAGTGTTCTAGAAGGAAACTTGCATTCAGTCATGGTTGGAAAAGCTGAGGTCAGGTGCACACCATCAGCCAGTGTTTCCAGTATGAGAGCTGGAACCATCTGGAGTTTGGCTTGCTGCCAGAGCAAGGTCCCTTCCATTTTAAATTTACCTTGTGGGGCAAAACTGGCCCAGGAGAACAAAGAAAGAAACATATGTGGAAGGCAAGGAGGGAGAAGTGGGACATGAAAGATAACAAAGAGAGACAAAGGAATGCTGTCGCAAGCAGAGAACACCAGCCTTAGGGGGAGGGGACTAGAGAATTTTTAGTGGATTGGTGGGGGACAGAGAGTACCCAATGTCCAGTTTTAGAGGAAGTGCTCTACTCACTGAGTGGATGATGCCTTGCAGAGCCTGAAAACCGTCATTCACAGGAAACACATGGTCCTTGCTGTCTGCAATCCGGGCCAGCTGAGAACAGAGCAAACACACAAACACACATGGAGATGGGTCAGGCTTGGCTGCACAGAATGGGGGAGTCCAGGGGACTCCATCGACCTTTAGAACACAGAGGAACCAGAGGGCTTGGGCCTCACTGAAAAGCCCTCAGTAATAATGAGCTTACCAGTGACCTCTCTGGAGTAGGCCTAGAGGGCGGGTCCAGCTTTTACATTTGTTTTAATACTTTTCTCCTTGGAGCAGAGGTAAGATTGCTCTGCTAGATGAACATTTGGCCTGGGTTGATGTATTTATGGATCTGGGGGCAGGCCATTGGCTCATTTTTCTCCCATTCACTCAAATTTCTGTTGGCAACTGTATTTGAATCGAACAGACTCAGGTTTCCTTTCAGAGTCACTTTAAAAATAAGTATAAGTTTTGGTATTGGGCGAGGCCAATGAATGGAGCCCCTTAACTTTCGCCCAAATTGCTCCCTGAGGAGAGCAATTAGTTTCGCTCTCTTGCTTTATGGAGGAGAGGACAGGAGAAAGAAGAGTCTGACCTGTGGGCTTTTCTGGTCCGAATCCATAGTTCTGGGACTGTCACAGTCATGGTCAGTGCCACGACCTACCCTGCTTGCAAAAGTAACACATAACCAATGGGAAGTTTCAGAACACCCAGGAGGGTTAAAAAGAGAAAAAGTTACTCATCTATCTGTATGTCTATCTATCTATCTATACATCTATCTGTCATCTATCCATCCATCACCCACCTACCATTTTTCTCTTATTAATCTGATATACTATGTAGTCTTTCATACTTTCCCTACTCAAATACACACATTTATTTTAAAAGTGGACTCAGACTATTCCCACGTTTTTGTAACCCAATTTTATTCACCTAATAAGGTATCATAAGAATTGTCCCATGTCATTAAAACAAAAAGAAATGATGACCTACATTGAGGAACATTTATATAGGTTGTTAGCAAAATTTCACAATTTGCATATCTATACTTGTACATATTTTTTGCCCACTTGCCAAGTATGCGCGACCCTTGAATAACATGGGTTTGACCTGAGCAGGTCCACCTACATGTGAATTTTTTTCAATAAATACAGTAAAATACTGTAAATGTATTTTCTCTACCTTATGATTTTCTTAGTAACATTTTCTTTTTTCTGGCTTACTTTGTTATAAGAATACAGTATATAAGGCATATAACATACAAAATACATGTTAATCAACTGTTTATGTTATTTCCAGCCAACAGTAGGCTGTTAGTAGTTCAGTTTTTTGGGAGTCAAAAGCTGTCCAGGGGTTTTTGACTGTGTAGGAGGGCTGATATCCCTATCCCTGGCACCAAGGGCCAACTATATTTATTTTTTGTATTGAAAATGCACTGAATTTCTAATAGGAGAAGAGGGATGTTTGAGATTTAAGCAAAATTAGATTCATTAAATTAAGAAGAAAACAACCAACAAGTTTCTTAATTTTATTCAGATCTCTTTTGATGCCTTGGCAATTTAAACATCTACCAAGAAAGTTAACCAAGGAAGATACCACCTGGATAGTCTGCATTCACCACCCCCAAGTGCATGGTTTTGGCTTCTTGTACCTTACACGCCTAATAATTCTTGCTTGCTCAACATTTATGGAAAAATAACCTAGTTAAGGGGTGTTTGTGCTGCTGCACTGAATACACGTGTTCTCTATCATTCACAAGCTCCCAAACCTGAGGAAATCCATACCTGTGTTTCATTGAAATCCTTCACACCGACACAGTAAACAATGGCACCAAGATCTCGAGATCTGTTAGCCTGGGTCAATGGAGAACAGCCATTAGACAGAGAAATGGCAAATATACTCCTTTTGGAGGAACCAGACTAACTTCCACGATCGGGTATTTATTGAGCACCTACTATGCACCACGTACCACAATGGAGAGGGCAATCCCTGTTCCTGAGGAGCTCACTCTCCAGTAAACAGCACATTCTACCATGATGCATGAGGGACATGAGGGGAGTGAGTAGCCTAACGGGATGGGTTGAGAAAGTGTTAGAAGTAGAGTCTTGATGAAGGGATTTGAAAGATGAGGGGAGGAAAAGGGAATGGCAAGCTAGGCTAAGTCTATTAAATATTCTTGGTGTGGGTGCTCCTGGGTGGCTCAGCCGGTTCAGCACCTAGCTCTTGATTTTGGCTCAGGTCATGATCTCAGGGTGCTGAGATCAAGCCCTGCATTAGACTCCATGATCAGCACAGAGTCTGCTCAGGATGCTTTCCCTTCTCTCTCTCTCCCCAGCTCATCTCCTGCTTGTTCTCTCTCTAAAATAAAAATAATCTCAAAAATATATTCTGGGGAAATAATTATTCCATTCCTCTGAAGAATTTTTATGGCACACTTTTCTTTCTTTGTAATAACAGCATGGTATAATAGAAAGGATGTGGCCTTTGGAACTCAATAGACCTAGGTTTGGCTTTGCTCTGTAAAGTGTTTGGGGATCCAATGAGATAACATACTCAGAGCTCCTCATACAAGGCCTGGAACAACACGATGCTTATAAATGTCAGCACCCTTTGTGAATAAGGCCTTTTTCATTCCCATAGAGTATACCTGTTTAATGGTCTGAGAATTACAGTCTATATTTGAGTAAGTGAACCCATGACCATCTCTACAATTATCGAGAGAGCAACATAATGAATAACACCCATGTTTTGGCTTGATCTTAATATTTGATTTATTAAAGGCTCTGATGTCTTATTTCCAGGTTCTTCTGTGTTTCAGAATAGAAAATAAAAGTTGGAAATCATTGGAATATACAGTAGGTGCTTAATAAATAATTGACAATAGACACATAGTAGGTGCTCAGTGTATGCATATTGATCTGAATTGTGTTCCTCCTCCACCCCTGGCTTTAGTATTCAAACCCATGTGTGACTGAAACATTCTTGAAACACTGAATTTTAGAAGAAACAGAAACATATATATTTTTCCTTTCATTTAAAAAATATCACTTGCTGCTTTAAGAATAAAACAAAATTTAGACACAGTTTATCTCTAGCCTTATCTGTAATAATTTATCTGAATCTTTCCCTCTATTTGGGCTTTATATAGGATAAAAATGGAAAGACTAATTTCTTTATGTATCTTGAGCTTTATCTTTCTTTTTCAGAAAGCCTCCTTCTCTTGGCCCTGGCACTCCAAATATTTTTCCAAGTTTGTACATGCCATACCTAAAATTCTTTTCTACTAACCCATATTTTAAGCCTCTGACATCCATCATTTATTTCATATTCAGTTATTTCCTTATTAGGGTTTTTACTTTATTTGACTGTTGTTCAGGACCTAAAATAAGCCCTTCTGTGTTCCCACTGTATCGTTAGTTTCAACTTTAGAATATGAGAATATATTATTTTCCAAATGCTCAGGCAGGGTCTGTCACATTTACTTGTGTGTTTCCATTGCAAATGGTATTTTGTACTAATTACGGGTAGGGGAGAAGTAGTATGTTTACCTACATCATTTCCTCACACCCTTTGCCAGCAGAGGCTTCAAAAAGCATCACTACATCCTCACATGGTAAGCACCATGAGGGCAGTAGACGTATCTTCTCCACTTGTTTCCCTAGTATTAGGCAAAGTGTCCAGCATGTGCGGAGCTCTCAGTTAACACCGAATGAATGAATGAATGAATAAATGAATGCCAAGGGACCTGGATTTAAATCAAATAATAGTCAAGAGCTTGAAATAAGGGTCATGCTCTGATTAACTCCTCCCCCAGAGGCCAGCATCTCCTTCCTCACTGTCTATCTTTTTCCTTATTGTGTTTCTCTCTAACTTGGCTCGAAGGAGCCTTTGTCACTTTGTCAGTAATGGTGAACTGGTTTCTTGGGCCAATTATACATGTGGCTCAAATCTCAGACTAGAAAAGAAAGGGTTTCCTAAATATAAACATTAATTCTCAGTTCCTGAATAAACTTCTCTTTCTGAAACTCTTTATACAAACTGGAAGCTTCATTTAGAGAGAATTCTCTCATTTGCTCTAAGGAGGACTTTTTGAGAACATAAAGAAAAGGAAGGAGAAATACTATAGGAGGGATTACACTTTACTTTGCTACCAATTAATATTCAACTTTGATTCTCAAAGTGAGAACCTTAATGATTAATATGTTTTGACAAGACTGGCTCTTGCATATTTCGAGTAATTCTTTCCCCTCCTGTTTTTGGCAGAAACGGAGGAAAAATGGCACCAACATTTTTGTTTAAACGTGATATACAGTATTTCAAAACTGCTAGGTAAATATAGTGTTTTCAATCAAGTCATGGTGAGCAACTTTTAACCCTTAAAACACGGAGTAACAGGCAAATATTTTGAAAGGGGAAAAACATCGATTGTGTGTAAGATATGAGAGTTCACTTTAAAAAAAAATATTATTATTTTTTACATATGAAATACTATTTTACCCAGAGGTTTTAGGAAGAACACCTATCATGTTGTCTGGGTAGGAAGAGTGCAGCCCATTTCAGGAGGAAGGAGCCCTATTTCCATGTCTGTGTTAGACACAGGCCAGGCCATCGCTTACCTCCCTCTCTGAATAGAAAAAGAGATCTTCATGGAGTTCCCCATCGGTCAAAGCAATGATGACGCTGGCCGTCCTGTATCCTGCTCAACACAACACAGACCCACTCAATCCATCTTGCCGCACTCAGGGAAACCCCCTCTCAGTCCTGGGGGTTGATGTCTCATAAGCTCAACCACCCGAGGTCCATATTATGAGAACCAACAAATTTTTGTTTGGGACTAGAAGCACCTCCAGCACGAAGAAGAAGAATGCATCATCTGTGGGGACAGACTCTGGGGGGGAGTAGGATTTGTTTGTGAGTTTCTCAGTCTTCTCTCAATAAAATGGCCAAGCCTGCTGGAATGGCCACTGGACTGATAGCTGGGAGTAGCTCCGGTGAATCAAACTTCTAGGATTTTCCATTAACAGTCCGTGGGACTGAGGTTAAGGCCTGGGGGGAAACTCTACCACATGTGCTGTTCGGGAGTCTTTCCCACAGGCTGCAGCTGACCATACCAATCACCCCTTGAAGAACTGGACAAGGAGAAACAGTCAACATGATATTAGACCAGCTGGAAAAGTCTACTAGAATTCTTCCAGTGATTTTTAGACTTGTAGTAACATGGCTGATGGTTGGTTTATATGAATGAGCTTAGTGTCAATATTGGATCTGTTCTGTTTATCACAGTTGAGGGGGAAATAGGAAGCAGACACCTCTACAGGCCTGAGAGAAAAATCCCCACCGTAATACTGAATCTCTTTCAAAAGATTTGCCTCCGATAAAGAAAGGCGATCCATGAAAGACACTGTAGTAATAGTAGTAACAGCTAAAATTAAAATAAAAAGTATATTTTCTATAGATTAAGTATATTGTATATATATTTTTTTCATTTAAATCAAGCCAACTTTAAGCCACACTGGTATCTTAATCTTAATATCATATCCAATTATAGTAATGAAGAGGATTAGAGCTTGGAGAAGGACAAAAATAATTAAATTTGACAAGAATATCCAAGACTTTATTAACCTACCCAAGTACTTATTAATTTAATGAATTCAACATGCAAAGCTGTTCACGGACATTACAGACTGTGGCCCATAATAGGTTCCTCATTATTTTTATGTAACCTTTTCTGGGCATCAACAGGACAGTAGAATTTGGCCAGGTATGTGTCGTCTTGCTATCCATTTCTTCCCTGTGATGAGGTGTGGAGGATTATGGACAACGTCGCATTTATCTTTTATCATGTGAAATTACTGAGGCACTTTTTCAGGAGCCAACACAGAAAAAAAAAAGTTTGATAATTTGTATTATGGTCTTACCTTGACTGTTTTCATAATAAATCTGCTCGCTGGCCTGAAAAACACACGGAAGAGACATCAGACCTAGAGCCACTGTGTGCTGCTCGAAATACCATAGGGGACCGTGGGCTCTGGGGCTACCACAAAGGCCGGCTCAGTCATGAGTCTTTTTTTTTTTTTTTTTTTTTAAGATTTTATTTATTTATTTGACAGACAGAGATCACAAGGAGGCAGAGAGGCAGGCGGAGAGAGAGGGGGAAGCAGGCTCTCCACTGAGCAGAGAGCTTGACGTGGGGCTCGATCCCAGGACCCCAAGATCATGACCTGAGCCGAAGGCAGAGGCTCAACCCACTGAGCCACCCAGGCGCCCCTCAGTCATGAGTCTTTATGTAAGCCACCTACGCTTTGTTCAGGTATCAATGCATGGCCTTCAAGTAAAGTTACCTTGACATTTACCTAACGTACTTGTGAACATGGATCCATGCTTTACTTCTCACAGACTAGGGCCTGTTTTCCTTATAACTGAAGTCACTGACATTCCGTCTGGATACTCATGCACCCTATAGAAAAGTTTACCTTGGAAAGGCCGGGGGGCTTGCGTGAGTCACGATTCAGGAGCGTCAGCCAAGCATTAGCTAACAAGCCCTTTATCGGCATCAGGGAAGGAGCGAGGAAATTCCTTCTCTGGGATAGAGTTATCAGTGCCCAAGCTTGTGGGAAATTTGTTTTTGCTTTTTTGCTTTCGGGGGTTGTTCGGTTCCGTGTGTCTTATCTCATCGGCCATCCTTATGTTGATGTTTCCCTATCACACTTTGGGGTTGGAAACAATTTTAAAATTACCCTTTCAAATCCTTCATGCATGTAAGTGTCTCCTCCTGGCAGGACCTTCTGGAGTTCTTCTAGGCCCTGACGGATCTGCTCTCTGAAATCCAAAGACACGGTGTTAGTCCTATTAGAGCATTTCACATGTTGCTGTGGAAAGACGTATACATTAAACTTTTTTTTTGTGGATCCTGCCATAGTCCCCCCACGGTCCCCCAAAAGCCTATTAGAGGGAAAGTCTTTATAGCACATTATCCGTTCAGGGTCAGTCATAGGGGACGATGAATGAAATCTCAGGTGAAGGGACCCTTTTGCAGGAATATCCACCACTCACCCCTCAAGAGAACAAAGTTTTCATTCTACATTAGAAATGAGTCCTAAAAGGCAACCGCTCCAGAGGGGAAGACATGACAACTCAGGCAACTTTATATCAAGACGCAAACAGTTCACGTGAGCCAGAAAGAGAAGAGCACCAAGGGCCCAAGGCCACCACAGGGACTGAAGGTGGGAGGGGCAGGAGTCGGGAGCAAACTGTGCCACCCACAAGGATGCGTGGAAGGAAGCCGTGTAGTCAGCTTTGAAAATAAAAGCTCAGGCAATCAATGCTTTCCAGGACAACCGGGAGTGTTTTCTGTGCGCTGGTGTTCATGTTTTCTCACTCTGGTTGCTCAAGGTGGTAGGGGAGGGGCAGGAAGAGGAAGTGGGTTATGGGACTGGGAAAGGATCCAACTGGTGATGGGAAATGTGGATGGTCTGGGGACCTAAAACAACCTTTGGAGGACATTTTCTCCGGGATTAAGATGCCCACATCCATATTTTGTCTTTTAAGTAGCTCCATACCATGACCAAAGGGCAAAAAAAGCTATTTTCTGAAGAAACATTAACTGTATTCATAATCTGTAAGCCTATGAAAGGGTGTGTCATTACCTTTCTCTCACTGGGGTGTCTTTAGTGACAGAGGTGGAGATGCACTATTTAAATTAGGAAGGGAAGCTTTTTTTGAGTAAGTAAAGACCGTCCCATTTATTGAGCTTCCACTATGTACAAGGCCCTGCTCAAGGATTTCTGATTTTATATTCCAAGTAACTGCTCAAGGTGAGCTTTATTGCTCTCATGCCTCAGGCGAGAAAATGTGGTTCAAAGACATTACACAGGAGAGCAGAGACTTGAAATCAAATGGGGCTGACTAAAAAGTGCCTCTCTACCCTGCCCAGGATTCTCCTTACATAGATCAGTGCTGGAGAAGTGGGAGGTTTCAGTAACACTTGCTTAATGAGGAATGATGGTATTAATTTCTAACACTGTCAGAGTATTCACTATGTACCAAGCCCTGTTAGAAATACACCACTGATAATTAAGTCACTTATATCTTATGAAAGGTCTTTGAGGTAGATATACAGTTAGGTCCATTTCCCAGATAAGGCAACTGAGTCACAGGGTGGTTAAGGAACTTGCCCAATGTCTCTCAACTACTAAGTGGCAGAGGGTGAACTTGAAACCCAGAGGCCCTGTTCTCCATCACTATGATAAATTGTTTCTCTTTGAATGAATGAAGAAAATTCATTACTGTCTTATCCTGGCAATTACTTGGGGAGGAAACCTAGTGCAAAATTAACTTTCTGCTAAAACTGATACGATGTCATGGCCATGGGTGAGGCTGGATTGCCAAGTTGTTGTAAATTTTTTTTTTAATTTTTGAAAGATTTTATTTATTTATTTGACAGAGAGAGACATAGTGAGAGAAGGAACACAAGTAGGGGGAGTGGGAGAGGGAGAAATAGGCTTCCCACTGAGCAGGGAACCCGATGTGGGGCTTGATCCCAGGACCCTGGGAACATGACCTGAGCCTAAGGCAGACACTTAATGACTGAGCCACCCAAGTGCCCTGTAAGTTTTTTTAAAAGACAAACAGAATGGGTTTGCCGAGCCTTTCCCTGGCCTGGGTTGCTGATGCTTCTCTCGTGGAATATTAAAACCAGGTAACTCAGACTTTGGGAAATGTTCTGACTATGGTCTGCTTTTGTATCGGCGCCCAGATATCAGACCATGTGCCCAGCTGCCCAAGCCAGAAACAGGAAGCCTTCTTGGCCCCTCCACTTTCACTCTCCTCTCTCCTCCTGCTCCCCCTACCTAATCTGTCATTGAGTCTATCAGTTCTGCTCTAGACATCCGTGAAATTGACTACTTCTCTCTCTTCTGCCAATGCCACGGTCTAAGCCATCATTGTCTCTTGCTTAGACCACTAAGACAGTCACTCCTATCTTATGACTGTCCTCTTTCCCTTCTTCCATTCATTCTCCACATGGCCGTTACAATGTTCTTAAAATACAGAATAAAACATGCCACTCACACCGCTGCTCCAAACCCTTCAATAGCAGTTGATTACACTTGGTGTAAATCTGAAACCCTTGCCAAGCCTTCCAGTGCCTACATGGGATGGTTCCTCTGCCTACCTGTCCAGCCTCATCTGTACCACTCTGCCCCCACTCTCCTTTCTTGAGCCCCCCTGGTCTTCCCAAGCAACTTTCTCCAACAGGCCCCTCACACCTGCAATCATTGTTGTCTGTGGACTGGGGAAACCATTGCCTAGCTCTTCACTGGGCTAATTCTTACCCAGCTTTTCAGTCCCAACCTTAAATATCAATTGCTCAAAGTAGCCTTATTTGACTTCCCCTCTTCAGACTAACTCCCTCAATTAGACTTTCTCATGGCACCCAACAACTCTGAACTAATAACATTTGATTATATAATGATTTGCTTAGCTACCCCTCACCAGTTTGAGACTCTAAACTCCATGAGGGCTGGGCCTTGTCTGTTTCTGTCCCCACTATATCTTCTGTCCCTACTATAGTGCATGGGGCAGAAAAAACATTCAATGACTATTTACTGAAGAAGTTAATCATCCTAGGAAGAAGTCAGTCTTGGGGGCAGGGATGAGCTTTACTTGGCCATGTGGAGGGAGGCCAGGCAGAAGCTGACTTGATAACTGATCCTAGATCTGTCCCCATGTGGTGGTTAGAAGCCATTCTCTGTATTGTACCTCTTTCTATTGCCCTGGCTATTTCAATAAATCCTAACAAAAGGCATAGTTTAATTTTAACTCTGTCATTTGGTGATAAGAAACTGTATATATCTGTGCATTAGAAGGAGGGATAAAGATGAAAGCCATGTCCCTCACCACTGCCACCACCGGGAAGGGAGAAGGTGGCATTATCAGTCCCCTGCCAGAGGGCAGCATTGCCCTGCCGGTCAGCAGTTTCAAGAGGGTAAGGACAGTGATAAGGTGGCAAAAGGGTGAGGCTGGGATATGGGACTGAGGTTGGGATAGGAAAATGGGGGTTTGTTCCTGAGTACACAGGGGTGGCATATGGAACACTTCAGAATAGCTGGGGGCACTGAAGAGATGGGGGCTAACTTCTGACAATTAGGTGAGAAGAGATTGGACATTAAACGTAAATGTGAAAAAGAAAAGCAAATGCGGCATTATCTTTGCAAAGTTTGGGGCACTTGGGCAACACTAAAATTGGAATCTGGTGTTAAGACTGAAGCTTAAAAAAAGAGGGTTAAAAAAGGCATGTTGGGGGTGTGGAGAAGGTTCCTTGGCCCCACTGTATTTTTTCTCTGCCAAGTAAAGTCTGGGAACTGGGGTATTTTCGCTAAGCCTATTTCCTTTTCTTTATAAGTATTTTCTTGGGCTTTCTATTCTTTTGGTACCAGAACAAGCAAAGGCTGTTTTGGAAAATGTCTTTCTGGCAAGATAAGAATTCACCAGTCCCGAGCAGTGATCACGACCTCCCCACACACCACCCTTCTTGGTGGAAAGATCAAATGACTTCTGGCCCCACCTCCCTACTCCCTGCTCCTTCTTTAAGCACCCACAGTATCTAAGCCAACAGAACAGATGGTTTCATGGGAATGGTGGGTCTCTTTTAATTCTGGGACAATAGAACTATTAATAGGGGCCTTTTTTTTTTTTTTTCCCACTTATGCTCTTTTAGGAATGGAAGAAAACTGGGAGAAAGATCTTTTAAAGGGGTTGATAAGGACCTCTCTGAGGACTTGGTTATTACCAAATGAAATGTTATCTTCTGGGAATGAGAGAGGGAAATGTTATCCTGGGAAATGAGAGAGGCGGGAATCCTACGGAGTGGCTCCTATTAAGGAACCTCCTGTTTTCCTTGGTCGTTTCACATGTCTGCCAGTGTTCGCACATAGAAGTAAAGGGTCTCCAGGCCACATGTCCTGTGTTTCTTGTATAATCCCTGCAAGACTTAACGATGGGCACAGAGTAAGATAATTTGCTGTTGAATAAATGACTGCAGTATGGATGCATGCGTGCAGCCATCCATTCATTTCTGCAATGATTTACTGAGCGTGCACCATGCCCCCAGCCCTGCACTGGTTTGTAGGGTAGGGGGTGGGAGAATCAGTCACAATGTCTGCTGGACTTTCTGTGGCCCTGGGAATTTCCCCATACTTCATGAAGATTACTTTCTGGGATTCTGGTTGTGATGTGACATTTTGATAGTATTTGCTCATGGAAACATTAAAAGATGGACACACATAAGCATGTCAAGAAGCACTTCATTCAATAGGCTTTTTCTCCTAAGCACCTTCGTGATGTTCCCACTGCAAAATCCTCCTTGGGGTTATGCAGTGTCTACCACATTTTCAGTCTATAAAACAATCTCCACTACCAGCCCAGAACATCATCAGCTCTACATTGTCGACTTCTTGTTGCTTAGTAAAAGTCCACAATTCTGTGGACTTGGACTTTTCTCAAATGTCCAGCAGTTATTGGCTTTGGAGTCTCAACTTATATTGTAAACACACATCACATCTTACTACCGCTAATGCTGCATTTACAACATTTCCAGATGGCCTTACGGCTCCAGATGCTGGCTACCAAAAACATGGAGTGAAAAGAACAAAAGATCATAGACTAATTAAAGACCTTTCATGGTTACTTTTGGAGTCTTGATGTTTCACAGCCAATTCTAATCATTCGTTGATAATGTATATAAATCATAGCCTCTCTGGGACCTTTACTTAGGGATAGGCCAACATGATTAATGATATTGATATGCAAGCTGAACCAAAGATCCTTTTTTATATATAATTTTTTTTAGTGAGCTATAATTCATATATGGTAATATGTCCAGATATTTATTCATTTCTTATGTATTGCTGAACTTCTTTCCAGATGTTGTTTATAATATTTCTTCATTATCTTTTAACATCTGTAGAATCTGTAGTAACATCCTCTCTCTACCAATTGCTCTATGGATTATAGAATTCATCTTTATTTTAACACAGGCTACTGTTAATACTGTGCCACTTCTCATATAATGAAAGAATGCTTTAATAGTCTACTTCCATATATCCCCTCATCCTTTATGCTATTGTCAGATATTCTTTTATATATGTAATAAACTCCAAAATGCAGTTATTATATGTCTTAAGCAATCATCTTTTTGCAAAATTAAAAAAAATTTATCATTTCTCTTATTCCTCCTTTTTTTTTTTTAGATCTAGTTTACATCTGGTTATCATTTTCCTTTAGCCTGAAGAATTCCTTTAGCAGTTGTTCTTTTTTTTTTTTTTTTTTTTTGTATTGTAGGTTTGCAGGGGATGACTTCCTCAGTGTTCCCCCACCCCACCAAAATGTCTTAATTTTTGCCTGCAATTTTAAGGATATTTTCACTGGATATAGAATTCTAAGTTGTCTTTATTTCCTTACATCTTCATAAAAAAATCACTCTGTTGTCTTCTGGGTTGCATGTCTTTTTATTCTGATGAAAAGTAAGTGATTTCCACTGTTGTTTCTCTGTTTGTAATATGGCTTTTCCCTTCTCCCTATGTTTTAAGACTATCTCTTTATTCTGGTTTTCAGAAATTCAACTACTTTGCACTTAGATGATGTTTTTCTTTGTATTCCTCCTGTTTGGAGTTCTCTGAGGGTTTTGGATCTGTCTGCAGAATGCCATGTTCAGTATTCCAATTATACATATACTAGACCACTTGCTATTATCCCACAAATCATAAGGGCTGATTTTGCTCCCTCCTCTGCCCCCTGATCACTTTTCTGTCTCTTTCAGTTTGGACGATTTCTATTAACTTGCTTTTAAGTTCATCAATCCCTTTTCTATAGATACTGTATTTCAGTTCCATAGTTTTCACTTGGTTCTTTAGAGTTGTCTTTGTTGTTGTTCTTCTTCTTTCTGATATCCTGTGTCTCCAATGTACTACATTTTCCTATAAATTCTTTAACATATTTATAAACGCTGCTTTAAATCCCTGTCTGGTAATTCCAACCATCGAATGATCTGTGATTTGCTTCTATTACTGTGTTTTTTTCTTGATTATGGGTCACATTTTCCTGTTTTTTTCCCCCATGCCTCATTTTCTTTTCATTTGTGTTTCAGACATTTCAGACATTGTTTAAAAAAAAAAAAGCAGCGGAAACTTGGGTACAATGTTGACTTATTTTGTTCATAAGCCTTTTATCTTTGGGAGCTGAGAGTGGGGTGGGGGCTGCTTACTTAGATTCCTCCTTGAGTTAGGTTGAGTTTGGGCTGGGTTACAGCTTTAATTAGACTCTGTTCCCTGTCATTAGCCTAATTCTCAGACTTCTGCCCTGCCCTGCCTTTGTGATCTTTTTGGTTTTTGAGTTGGGAGGGAAGTGGGAGCAGCTTCAGTCATTTTTGCTTGTCTTTGGATTCAACCCTGGTAGAACTCCAGAATCCAAGCCCCACAGTGATCCATATACAGCATTATGCAATTTTTCTTCACTTTTCAGCAACTGTTTCACTGATACTTTCTTGGGAAAAATGCAGAGGTGCAGGTGAGGGGGAGAGTTGTCAGAAGACATTTCTTTTTCATTTCCTTCCAATAATCCATCCCTCTGGCACACAGTATTGACTGAGGTTCAGCTCACTTTTCCTAATCCCTGAAAAGTCTCTCTCCAGGGTTACCCTACTTTTGCCCATACCTGGGCCATATCCACCACCAAGTGTGGAAGTTTCTATAGACCTCTGCTCAGCTATAAAGGGCTTATTTCTCTCTAATTCAGTTCACCAGTTCTTCCTGTATGTTTGTTAACTCCATAGAAACATATGGATTTTATTTTGTTGGGACTTTTCTGCTTGACCATGGAAATGGAGGTTTTTCACATTCCTCTACATCCTAACCAGAAGCAGAATTACTATAAAGCCTTTTTCTAAATATTTGTGACTACACATTTGTTTTAAGTCAGGAAGAAAAATATGAGAGGCTGAATACCAGCATATAATCTCTCATCTTAAAAAAACAAATCCTCTGTGACCCCACATCTCCCTCTAGCTATTGACCAATTTGTTTACATTTCTCTTTACAACACAACTTCTTGAAACAGTACTTGTATCCCACTTCCCTGTCTTTCCATGGAGACTTTCTTCAAATGTAGAGTGATCTTTGGTTGTTCATAGTGAATGAGTGAGACAGAAAGACTTGTTTCAAGCTGTGCATGCATGGTGGGGTATGCCAACTGGTGGATGACCAGCTTTTGTCAACAGGCTTTTTTGTTGGGGACCCCTGAATATCAGTGTATGGACATTTCCGCCCTCCCCCACCCAGAAGTATTTATTTCTACAGAAAACAAATTTCCAAACTCTTTCCTTAAGTGTTATTCTGGAATTGACAAGGAGGAAGGCTGGAAGCAGCCACATTTTTGATGCAGTTATCTCCATAATCTCCCACGCCTAGTGTGTGTGACTCTGAAACCATCCTCGTACTTCTCTTCTCTGGTGGAACTGGAGGAGTAATTTTCAGATGTGGTGGGAGGCAGGTGGTTCTGAGGTTGAACAGTTCCTCAGATAAAGTCTTTTTAAAAGTTCAATTTAATTTTTTGGTTTTATTTAAATTCAAGTTAGTTAACATATAGTGTATTATTAATTTCGGGGTAGAATTTAGTGATTCATCAGCTGTATATAACACCAGTGCTTGTTACAGCAAGTGTTCTTCTTAATGCCCATCACCAATTACCTCATCCTCAGATAAACTTAATGATATTCTAGTTTTCACCCTGTTAGCCCTTCCTTGTCTTCTGCAGTATCTGGCAGTGCTAGGTTTTGACCTTTCCAGGGTTTTGCTAGGCTACAGGCTTGTTTCTTCTCAGCATCTCCTTCTATAGGATTCTATTTTACTTCTCTCCACACTGCTTACATCATTTGCTCCTCTTCTCCTCTTTCCATCCTCACTCATATAGTGTTCTTATGGCTTAAATATTCCTTAGTTTCCTCAAAGATAGGCTTTGTGGTTTTGTTTCACATTCTCCTGGTTTGGGGGTGCTTTTATGTGAAAGAAAGGGTAAAAAAATATCTTTACCTCTCATTTTAATATTGGAAGTCTTCACCTTCTAACCCATTCTGCTCTGACCTTTGTTTTCACATCTCTGCTGGTCCCCAACCATCTCCACATTGCCAACCCAATAGTCACCTCTCTGGCTTCATCTTACTCAACATAGTTAGCCTCATCCTCAAGTTAAAATGCTTTCTTTTCTTGATTTCCAGTATGACACGCACTCTCCATCTCCCTCATTTGTTCTTTCTCATATTTCAGTGTGGACTTTTCCTTCTCTTCTAGAAGATTGGAGTGCCCTAGAATTCCCTCAGACCCCTCCCCCACCCATTCCCATATTCTCAACACCCACACTATTTTATAATTCATTCTTCCCATGAAGTTGATGCTAATGAAGGCAGTATGGCCTTTGGAAGAAGATGACTTGGATTAAATCTTAATTCTGCCACTTCCTAGGGATGCCAACTTTAGATTTCTCAAGTATAAAAATGAAAAAAAAATTTCTCAATATAAAAAAAGAAGATCTACCAGCTCCCTTCCAGCTCAGAATGAGATATCTCACTTTATGTAGGGAGCAGAAACAGATCCTGGGCATCTGCTGGGAACTGGAAAGGTCACAATTGGTAGACAGGAGCAGTCCACAATGTGGCACAGGGTCTAGTGCAGACCAGTAAGTGAAGTTCACTAAGAGGAGACCATCAGGGAATTTCCAAGGGTTGAAGCCTAAGCTGGAATACAGGACAGGAGTGATGGTTTAATCACAGGGCAATGTGATGAATTTGTCCAAACAAGCTGCTCTTTACACAACTCTGTTTTGGTTGGTTACTCACTCATGCAGTGGTTTTCACCAGGCAGTTTCCTATGGTACCACTTTGTTTTTGAAACAAATCTCTGTAAGACTTTCCCATCACTAAACCTTTTCCCCAGCTGAGCCATACTCTGCAGGAGATGGGAGTGGTGGAAAGTGGGTTCTGTATTCAGGGTTTCCCAAATATATTACTTTCCCCTATGAGAACCTTCCGTTCCATGCTCCTCTTAGTTCAATAAATCTTTCTGGGTGCTTATAGCTTATCTAAAAGAGCCAGGCTGATGTACTTGAGCCCAGTTCCACTGAACACAATGGATGTTTGTAGGGGCATAGGATAAAATGGTGCTCTGCCAAGTCCTGTGCAACAGAGACTGTGGAGCCCAGAATCACCTTCTTGGATGGAAGCCAAAAGCAGACAGCCCTAGGGGAGATGATAGGCAAGCATCTTCTTTTTGGTCAGACCATATTTCTTTAGTATAAGCTGGTGGAAAGTGTAGTTTTCTCCAAAGATAAGACTTTCCTCTCACACTTTGAAGCAATATTGGGCTGGTGATGGGAGAGTATACCATGTATGTTGACACCAGATTATCCAACCCACAAGTCATAGGTAGGCACAATCTATTTGAAAAGACAAGTTGAAGGATCATACAAGGTGTTGAGAATCAACGAGAACTCTTATAAAGCACTGAAAGCAATGAAAATTGCTTATAAAGCAATGAAAATTAGCACAGCCCCTTTGGAGAACAAGGAAATCATGTCTCATGAAGTTATACATTCACACACCATAAGACCTAGCAATTAGATCCCTAGTTGTGTATCAGAAATTCTTGCTTTTGACCACCACCCTTGCGGGGAGACAGGAATGTTGACTGCAACTTTGTTTATAACAGCAAAAAGTTAAAAAAAAAATGTCTGTGACTTAGAGAACAGATAAGTACACGAGGGTACATTATTGCAATATAGTATGATGCAATGGAAAAGAATGAACCAAATACAGCTCTAGGTATCTTTACAGAGAAAGTTTCAAAACCATGATGTTAAGTGTAAAAAGCATGTTCAAGAAAAATACACACAATAAGACCATTTATAATAAAACATAATCTGAAAAAATATAATAAATTGCTCTCAGGTATACAAAAATATCCAGCATCTGTTAAGAGGGAAACCCCTAAATTCAGGATGGTGATTATCTCTGGTGAGGAAAAGGAAAGGGGGGGTATACACAGAGGTGTCAATCCCTGCTTACAAAATGTTTACAAAAAACTTACAAAAGTTACATTTTGTAACTGTAATAAGCTCGGTGGTGGATAATGAGGCCATTATCTTTTTTGGGGGGTATACTTTTGTTCCATTTGAAATATTTAATAATTTGAAAAAATGGCGGGGGGTGCATAGCAATAGGCTGAGCCTGCAGTTCACGAGGAGACCGTCAGAACGGCTCAAGGGCAGCACTAAGTCTTGGACTTGACCCTAGAGGCCAAAGGGCAGTGACGGCATGGGCAGGCAGCATTGTAGAGATGCCTATGTTGACCAATTGCGTTTTGCCATTGCAGGGCCACCGGAAACCAGGTGGGTTTGGTCTTTTCTGCTTCAGGTCTGAACACCCCACCATTCTTTGGTTGCACTGACCACTTCTGTATTTGTCCTGCTGGCCTCGTCCCAACTAGAATGCTTCTGCCTGCTGCTCTGTCAGTTTTTATTCTTTGTATGTGCTTGCCACATGTGGGATAGGGGCAAGGAAGGGAAATAACATTTCCGGAGGATCGGTGTTGCGCCAGCACCTCTGCTGGGCACTTCCCTCACATTAATTTACAACAGGCTCTGAGCAACACCATACAGTGGGTGTCATTCTCTCCACTGCACATTTGAGAAAACAGATTCAGTGGAGTCCAGTAACAGACTGGAACCCAAAGTGACCCTGGTACAAAGTCTGTATCATCTCTACTACATCTGTGGTGTCCAGACTTGGTATAGGGCAATGTATTTGTACACAAAGGCAGAACACACACACACACACACACACACACACACACACATATGTTATGTTGTACTCCATAATCTGAGGAAGAACTCAAGAGGATTTTTATCTAAAATCAAACATGGTTATGTTATTAGATAGGACACGAATGCACATGCATTCTTAAGATGAAAGAATGTTGAAGAAATTTCTTGCTTATGATGGGCAAGTCAAGCTACACCCAAGGATCCCAGGAGTATCCTTTTACTTCTTCTCCTAAGAGGGTATCCCCAGAGGAAGAGTGTGAGAAGTACGCATTACTCTCACAAATCAATCTGTTCCCAGAAGGGCGGAATTGCTTCAAGGTGGGTTTTTTTTACCGTCACTGAGACTCAGGATGAGGAGCCCTTCGACAAACTTCCTCTGGAGACACTGCCTGTGTGCATCTGTCTGAAGGAGTCTCACTAGAACTGTTACCAGAGGGAAAAAATAACCTTTCTCTGGCCTCATGCCAAAGCAGTATTTCCTACCTATATCCCTTCTATATAGGGATAGATCGGCCAAATGTTAAAACTTTGGAGAAGGCTGTGAGCCGTGGAGGGCTGGAGACTCTCTGAATTGCTGAATTACTGCGTGCCTGGCATTATTAATCTCTCCAACAGTTCTATGAGGTAGGGACTATCATTCTATTCATTTTATAGATGAAAAAACAGGCATATAGAGGTAAGAAACTTTCCCATGGATGCAGACCCCTGGATCTTCTCTCAGTCCATAAGACAAGAGAATAAATATGCATGCTTCCCACTGTTTCTCTTAATTTTGCCATCAAATCTTTTGTACCTAAATAAAGAGTACCTAAAAATGGAACAAATCCAGGTTCTTTCAAGCACCAAGTATCTGAAGACTGGTTTTCTCTCTTGTTATTTTTAAATTTAGAAAAGGCTTTTAGAACTATGTCTCTTGGTAATAATGACAGCCTGTAATCATTCTGCTCCAGGAATCAAGCGATGTGTTCAGAATATGTCATTTTCCCCCTGTGACACTAATGGCAAAACCACACTCTCAACCCAACCAAAGATGACTGAGAGGGATGGAGAAGTGTGGTCTCTCGGTTTCCACTCAGCAGTCTGAGCCAAGCATTCTTCATTTTCACTCCAACTCCTTAAGCAATAGGCAAGATACTTCACCTCTTAACCCCATCTGTGAAATGCTGATGCTACCTCTTTACCTCTTTGTGAAGCTGAAGTTTTAAAAGGTCCTGAAGATAAAAAAGGTCCTGAAGAGAAGTGTTTTCTGGAAGAAATCTAAGGGTTTGGGGTGGTAAATTGTAGATGCCAGGATTTAACTAAAAACTGTATATGATTGTAAAATTGTAGGAAACCCTAGAGGATAGTGATTAAAAGTGTGGACACCAGGGCCATCATGCCTCGGTTCAAAACCAAATGCCTCGGTTCAAAACCAAATTCCTACACTTTTACAGCGGAGTGGCCTTGTGCCTTCTTTGACTCAGTATCCCCATCTATATAATACATGTAATAAATGATTCTCATAGCACTCTTACAAGGTAGGTATTATTAATTTTCTATTATAGTTGAGAAAAGCATTCTAGGTTATTGGTACATTATAATCCATTAATAAAAGATTGTATATAGACACAAAAGTATGTGTACTTATACATTTACACATATACACAAGGATTGCTTCCATTTTAGTATTCCCCAGCTAAGAAACAAAAGACAGGAGCATGTATATCTTTGCAGTAAATAGGGTAGAGTATGGAATGTAGTAGAAAAAAAAAATCACTTGATTTAAAATTTTTAATTTTGCGAGTTAAAAAAAATCCTACACCACTGACAACTTGTATGAGCTTGGGCAAATAATTCAATTTCTCTGAGAAGAATTTTCCTTAGTAGTCAAATGAGGCCAGGGAGAGGGTTGGATAAGACACAATTTTTTGACTCATGGTTGTTCTGTCATGCTTTGTTTTTTAATCTTGCAAGGTTTAGAAGGAAGGCAAGACTTCCAGGTGAAAACAGGGGTCTGGGTCCACATATTTTAACTTCCCTTTTTTTTTTTTTTTTCTCCATAATGCTAGAGAAACAGCTCAACTACTATAATAGGGGGAAATGTTTTCCCTGCTGGAAAATAGGTAAGAGTGCCCTACCCATGCCAGACACTTGGGATAATTCCTGTAAGAAGTGTAGCAGCTGAGAGCAGGCTGAGGGAGGACTGAGCAGCCTGTAATTCCAGGACATGAGGAGAAAAGTCTGGGGGTGGTGGTGTTCATTTCTCAACACAGCAATCCAGCCCATACACCTGACTATCTTCGCTTGGCTTCAGCTTCTTCCTTACCTTGGACAAACTACCAGGTCTCCACCCTTTCCAAGCAAAAATTATACATCTAAAATTTCCCACGGTCTTTAGCCTGGGATCTTCACATTTTCAATAAAGTTTTTTTCGTGATCCCTGACAGAACTCACCCCAGATCCCAGGACTGAGACACTTAGTTGTTCTTTTTGAGTTATTCTGTTAAGGAAAATCTCAGAAGTTGGGAAGAAGAGGACCAATTTGAGGAATCTGAGAAAATTTCCCCTTTGAAGCAAACTCTTATAAAAAAAAATGGGGAGCACATAAAGCAATTGCAATTCATATTCATGATGAAGATTCTCTATCTCTAACACAATAGCAGGGTACCACATGCATACACAAAAGGAAAAAATTCAGGATCAGAAAAATATTCATAGGGTTGAAAGGTATTATCTGTCAGTTAAAAAATGCAATGATCCAGAAAACAATAAATGAAAGATGAAAGAAATTTAAGAAGGCATACATAAATGAAAAGGCAGTCTGTGTTCAGGGATCAGAAGACTTAAAATTGTTAAGATGACAATGCCAACCAAAGTGATCTACAGACTCCATGCAATCCCTATCAAAGTCCCAATGGCCTTCCCCCCACCCCCAGAAATAGAAAAACTTATCTTAACATTTGTATGGAATCTCAAGGGATTCCTAATATTCAAAACACACTAAAAAAAGGACTAAAGTTGGAAGATGCATATTTCCTGTCTTCAAAACTTATTACAAAGCTACACTAATCAAAATAGAGTGGTACTAGGATAAGGATAAAGGTGTAGATGACCGAGAAAGAAAACTTTGCATATGTAGTCAAGAATTTTCAAGAAGGATGCTAACCATTTAAGGGGGATAAGACAATCTTTTCAACAGATGGGCTGGAAAAAACTGGATATTCATTTGCAATAGAATGAAGGTGGACCTTAAAAACTTATAGAAAAATTAACTCCAAGTGGATCAAGGACCTAAATGGAAGAGCTGAAACTAGGAAACTCTCAGAGAAATCATAGAGGAAAAGCTTCATGATGTTGGATTTGGCAATGATTTCTTGGGAGATGACACCAAAAGCATGGGCAACAAATAACAAAATAGATAAATTGGACTCATCAAAATTAAAACTTCAATCAAAGGGCACTATTAACAGAAGGAAAAAGTAACCCACAGAATGGGAGAAAATATTTGCAAATCATATAGCTAATATGGGATTACTTCCAAGGATATATAAAGAACTCTTAGAAATTAACAACTAAATAAAAAACAACCTAATTTAAAAATGGGCAAAGGAGTCGTATAGGTATTTCTCCAAAAAAGATACACAAATATGTCAATGAGCACATGAAAAGATGCTCAATATCACTAACCATTAGGGAATTACAAATCGAAACCACAATGAGATACCATTTCACAACCATTAGAATGACTGTTATTAAAAAAAACAAAAAAACAAAAAACCCCACAAAAACCCCCAGAAAATAGCAAGTGTCAGCAAGGATGTGGAAAGATTGGAATCCTTGTACATCACTGGTAGCAATGTAAAATGGTGCAGCTACTGTGGAAAACAGTATGGCATTTCCTCAGAAACTTAAACATAGAATTACCATATTATCCAGTAATTCCACTTCTAGGTGTGAGCCCCAAAGAACTGAAAGCTGAGACTTCAACAGACATTTACATGCCAATGTCCGTAGTAGCATTATTCACAACAGCCAAAAGATGGAAATAACCAAAAAGTCCATTGACAGATGAATGGATAAACAAATTGTGGTATATACGTACAAGGGAATATTATTCTGCCTTAATAAGGAATGAAATTCTGACACATGCTACATCACAGATGGACCCTGAAAACATGTAAAGTGAAATAAGCCAGATACAAAAGAACAAATATTATAAAATTCCATTTACATGAGGTACCTAGAATAAACAAATCCATAAAGACCAAAAGTAGATTAGAGGTTACCAGGGGCTGGGAACAGTTTCAGTTTGGGAGATGAAGAATTTCTGGAAATGGCTAGTAGTGGGATTATTGCACAATGTGAAGTCACTGAATTGTATGCTTAAAAATGTTTAAAATGCTAAGTTTAATGGTATGTATATTTTATCACAGTAAAAAATTTCAATAGAAGCTGCAACTTGTAAGTTGAATACAAACAAAGTAATTAAAAATTGGTGAATTATAGGATAAGAGTGAAACGTTCTCCAGGAACTCAAAGAAAAATGATAAAGATAAAAATAAGAATAAGGACTTAGAATATAAAAAAGAGTTTGGAACAGATTTAAGAATCAAATGGACAAAAGAAAAGTAATAATAAAAGAAATAATAGAAAAACACTTCTTAGACTGAAGATATTTATTATGAGATGGAAAGGCTCAAATCACATACAAAGTATTACACAAAATCAATGAAGGAATACACACCTAGATATATTCTCTTGACTTAATTTTTAATCCCAAGGATAAGGAAATTTTTTTTTTCAAGTATCCAGAAGGAGAAAAAGAGGATACTCACAAGGAGAAATGTACTAAATTGGCATTTTTCTGTATGCAATAGAGAGTAGAATATATACAAGGTAGCACTGTGTCATTTTCCAGTAAATTTAGGGGAAAAGATAGTCAGGGTATAAGAATTTTGTATTCAATTAAAATATTTACCTGGAGGTGAATAATAACAATTCTCAAATTTAAGTTCAGCCTCACAAATTTTAATATTCACATACTTTTCAGGAAAATTTTACCTGAAAAAAGACTCAGCCAACTAAGGAATTAAAAAATTAATAAAATAAAAATTTCAAGTACTGGAAAGGAAATATATATGTGTATGTGTGTGTGTTTATGAGACATAATACAAATAATTCTTTAAAAATTCAGCAAGGAGAATAAATGATATTACTTAATTCTTGCCATTATAAAGACAAGCAAAATTCATTGGGAACTGTTACTAGAATACAAATGGAGTTATACTTTTTTCAAATTATACTTTTCAAATCATTGGTGAAAAATTAAAATATCAAAGAAGGTAAAAGACAAATGGGTGGACACAGAGCAGTAAATTATTTTTAGAAATTTAAGTTCATAATATTTTTTTGACAAAGGACTTAAAAAGTATGAAAGGTAACAGAAAGGTTATTTTATGTTGATTAGAAATATAGTCCATGGGGTGCCTGGGTGGCTCAGTGGGTTAAAGCCTCTGCCTTCAGCCCAGGTCATGGTCCCAGGGTCCTGGGATTGAGCCCCGCATTGGGCTCTCTGCTCAGCAGGGAGCCTGCTTCCCCCCTCTCTCTCTGCCTGCTTCTCTGCCTACTTGTGATCTCTGTTTGTCAAATAAATAAATAAAATCTTAAAAAAAAAAGAAATATAGTCCATAATGAAAATCCATGTGAACTAAACAATATGGCATAAATTACAAAGCAGTGTGTTGGAGATTCTCAAAAACCAGTTATGGTAGAAAGTTTAGAAAATACCTCGCTGTCTTCACAGATCAAGTAAACAAAAATATAAGATATTTGATAAATTTAATCAATATATTTCTTTGTTTTAAATTTACTTGACAGACAGAGATCACAAGTAGGCAGAGAGGCAGGCAGAGAGAGAAGAGGGGAACCAGGCTCTCTGCTGAGCAGAGCCCGATTTGGGGCTCGATCCAAAAACCCTGGGATCATGACCTGAGCTGAAAGCAGAGGCTTTAACCCACTGAGCCACCCAGGAGCCTCCAATATATTTCTTATATAAAATGTTTTACTCATTAAAGTATACATATTGTCTAACACCCATGGATGATAAATAAAATTTAATCACATGCTAGTCCACCAACAAAAATTAATAAATTTTAAGGTTTTTAGAGAAAAAGCAAGGGACAGAGCAGGATAGAAGCAGAGGGGCAGAAAGAGAGGAAGAAGTAGACTCCCTGCTGAGCAGGGAGCCTGATGTGGGGCTCCATCCCAGGACTCTGGGATCATGACCTGAGCAGAAGGCAGATGCTTAACTGACTGAGCCACTCAGGTGTCTCCCAAATTGATAAATTTTAAAGAAATAGAAATTATATAAACCAATAATTTAGAAAATACCCAGGAAAAAACCTCATTCACGATAAAAGGAAAACTTAAAAATGCCCAGGAAAAAACTTAATACACACTGCATGAGACTGGTTTGAAGAAAACAACAAAACCTTATGTCTCTTAAAACCTTAAGAGATGTAAGTGAAGGGATATACCCTAAGATAAGAAAATACATGCAATAAAACTATAATGCCATTTTGCTAATGTGATTCTGCACTTTCCGTACATTTTTGTGAAAAATCGCAAGAATATTGTGGTACATTAAATAAACGATTTAAAATGACTATGGTAGAAAAAAAAAAAAAGCAACCTACTAAAAACCAGGGTGATTTTCACTCAAGATCAGAAGTGAAGAAGGTCTGGACTTCCAGATGTTAAAACCAATAGAAAATGTGGCCCTAGCTAGGGACAGACAGAAATGCAATGTATCAAAATAGAAAATACAGCAATGGATCCAAGTCTATGAAAGACTCTAATTTTCAAATTGGTAGTAAATGATTATTCAGCAAATGATGGAAAAACTGGCTAAGGACTTGGAAGAAAAGGATGGATGTTGGCCTTATACCTTTCATCAGACTATTTTCTAGAAGTAACAATCTACATGTAAAAAAAAAAGTATAAAAATATTGTAAATAAAAGTAGTCATAAAAAGGACAAGAGCAGTCCAATCACAATTATGAATACTGATGCTAAATTTCTGCATAAAATGCAGAAAAGAGTTCAACTCTATATTAAAATAATAATATATGACAACCAAGTGTAACCAGAAATGCAAGAATGACCCAATATTAAAAACTTCTTAATGCATTTCACTGTGTTAGTAGGTCAATATCATCTTATTAGATGCCAAAAATGCATTTGGTTACATTGAATATCTATTCCTGATTTCTTTTAGAGGAAGAATTGGACATCCTCGAGATCTCATTTCCAAATGATGAAACATCTGAAGTATTTAAAGTAAGATCAGGAAAAAGACTATCCAGGGAGTACTTGGGGGATCATATGCAGTAGTTCACATTAACATAATGTATCCTGATAGTACGTAAATTAACATTAGATCCTTTATTATACTGATGAAGAAACCTGAAAAATGTTATTATAATTTGTTGACTGTTTTGTAAACCGCTGAAGCTAAGATATCTTGGAAGAGCAACATGATATAATGCAAAACACATGAATTGGACCAAACCCAGAAACAAGAGTTAGGATACTAATTCTCCCATTTTTGTTATTTGACCATTCCAAGTTCTCTGAACTCAGATTCTCAGTGTCCCTTATCTATAAAATGGAAGTAATAGCAGGCAAGATGGAGTAAACTTGCTACTGGCTATCTCTCCTGGTGATTATTAGAGAAACTCTAGACAAAATAAAAAAGCCAACACATAAGGACTCTGAAAAGTAAACAAAGCAGATGAGCTGGGCAGGGTAGTTAAAACCTGAGACGTAACACAGACAAGCATGGATTCCACACACCCCACCCCTTTTCTTTCAGGGCTTTAACCTAAGGGTGAGACTCAGTCACATGGTAGTGGCCTGGGAGCTCACCATATCTCAGGCCACTGGGAAAGGGAGCCCTTGGGGTTCAAAGACTGTGGAGAGAACCCTCGCTTTCATTTCTCTTGATTACTCCTGCCTTTGCCCCATGGGTGACCTCAGTAGCCAAACTCCCAAGAGAAATACCATTTTACTTGCTAGCAGACTTGTAAAGGGTGGCCTCAGTGGGAAACATAGTGTGTAGGGAATCCTGCAGGAGAGAGAACTGGAGAAGGGGGTTCCAGTAATTCTGTGAAGCTGTGTAAGTCCTGTCTCATCTCCAAGCTGCATATGTGTAGGACAGATGCAAAGCAGCTTAGCAAACCCTTTGAAAACTGAACTGAAATAAAAACCACCACCCACGGAAGAGATAGAACTGTGGTCTGAACCTAATTCAAGCAGAGAAGAAAGATGAATAATATTCTACAGAGGATTTGAAGATGACTCAAGTGTATGAACAACCTATTATTAAAAATTTCTAAGATATATTCTAAAATTACTCGACATACAAACACCTAGAAATGTAACCAAGAAGGTAATTAAGATGCCAATCCTGAGTTTATGGAATTGTTAGGCAAACAATGTAAAGCATATCAATATGCTTTAGGTATTTATTTTGTAGTATTTTTATAATACATTTCTACTAGTATTAGCTATTATATTTTATATCTCCTACTATAATTATATATAGTTAACCCGTTGTATTTCTTTCATATGTAGTCCCATTATATATTTAATTATATTATATAAAATACATTTAATTATATGTTATCTTATCAAATACTATATATTTACATGTATTTAAATCTTTATATATTTATCTTATAACTATGCTCCATGAGGTAAAGGCAAATAGATAAATTGAAATAAATCCTTGAAGTAAATGGAAAGATAGATGACCTCAGCAGGGGAACAAGAAATTTAAAAAGAACAAAATGGATATTTTAGGACTGTAAATCAAAGTACCTTCAATAAAAAATTCAATGGATGAGCTCAATGGCAGGATGGGGATGGCAGAGGAAGGAGGCAGTGAACATGAAGATAGACCAATAGAAATCATCTCATTTGAGTAACAGAAAGAGGAAAGATGGGAAAAGAATTGAGCAGGCCTCAGGCACATGCAGAATCGTATCAAAAGGTCTAAATCTGTGTCATTAGAATCCCAGAAAGAGACGAGAAAATGACTAATACAGAAAAAATAGTTTAGGAATATGGCTGCAAATTCTTCAAATTTGGTAAAAGACAAATTTGTAGATTCAAGAAGCTCAACAAAACCAAATAGGATAAACCCAAATGAAACCATGCCTAAACGGATCCTAGCCAACCTCCTGAGAGCTAAAGATAAAGAAAAAAATCTTGAAAGCAGTTAGTGAAAAATGGCATATTCTATATAAAACAATGTGACCCTGTTGGAAATTGAAGTTATAATGGTTATATGGGGATATGTGAGAAATGATAGGTAAGGTGCTTAGCAGATAAAACACAAATGGAGCTATTATTACTCTGGTTGTAATTCCTTTACTACAGCGCAACATACCCAATTTATTTTCTGTTCTATTTTTTCAAGCTTCCCGTGGTTTTCTTTGTGTGGATTTGAAACCAAGGGTTGGAGGCAAATATTCCTTTGATACTATTTCTTTTGGTTTACCCACAATCTTTTGCTCTCATTGAAACGAGAGCGTCTGTGAATTCACGTCCTGTTTTTGAACGCGTTTTTAAACTTATGTGGTGTCCTCACTTACTACATCTGTGCAATAATGTATCTTTTCCTCTCTTACAGGGGAATTGTGAAGTCCAATTGAGATGTAAGGAAAAACATAAAAATTCCTGTGACCAACTGAAACACTGGAAGTCACATTTTTCAGAGATAGTGACAGCTTGGAAGTTCTGAAAGCCTAATTCTCTTATCCAATCTAATGAGCAAGTATTTCCAAGAGGGAAGCCTCGTCCACATTTCTCCCTAGGCTAGTAAGGTTGGGGATGTGTCAGTAAACCATGCATGCTTTGCCAGCTGACCCAGAGGTTAGGCCAAGCCGTCAGCACGTGAAACCCACTCAGCCTTTAAGCAAGGCATTTTTGGCTGTTTGATGCGTAGTTAGCCCTTAAACATCCAATGCAGCTTCCAGCAAAGTGGAGATTCCAGCCTCTGTCTCCTTGGTACAGGAAACTAATAGCAGTGAAGTTAAGGCATACAACAGTAGATTCAAAGTCAGATTCAGATGACTGACTTGAGCTAGCATAACCGAAATGAGTCTGAGAAGCCTAGGCATTTTTAACAGTGTTTATAAATCCGTGACCCCTCTGTCCTCCTCACTTCCCAGAGGCTGTGAGCCTCAGCACACAAAATATCCACAAGGGATGGAGATCTAGGTCTCCAGGCCAAACTCGAGCACGCAGCGAGTGGAGCCAGCAAGCAGCTGCACCGGGCAGCCTGGGTTGTGGAAGGATGTGAAGAATGGGAGAGAGTATTTTCTCTGAACAAAAGGCATCCCTGCATAGAGGATGTCATCGTGTAAAGACAGAGAGAGGAGTCTTCCATATAGCCCATAAGCCAGAGATACTTCGTCAGAGCTTCTTAAAATCCTTGGCCAATATTGAAGGAAAGTCTCACAACTTTCCCAGGCTTAGGATTGTCTGTGTAACAGAAGCCAGCAAGGTACAGTGGAAAAATGTGAAGCCTGCATCTCGTGTGGGTTCTGCTTGGTATCTTTAGGAACATGATATGGCCTCAGTTTCTCCTTCTGTTAATAGGAAATGAGAAACCCTTATTTCTAGGATGTGGTTTCTGTATCGCAAATGGCATGCATGAATAAAAGATACCACTAAAGGAGAAACAGGACTTGGAAACTTCTATATGGTACAGAGTATTCTTTTTTGTTACTCATGGGAAACAAAGAAGTGGAGAAAAATGGGGACCAGCTCAGATTTGTTGTGTTGGTGCAAAATCCAGAAAACCTTATTCCATCTTGTTAGTCCTCTTCTGCTCTCAGAAGAGGAATGTTATAGAATCAAGTCTCCCTGTACTTGTCCCTCCTTCTTTCCTCCTCCCTCCCTCCTTTTCCATATGCAGGTCTGCCAACAGTCCCACATGTGTCCCCTCCCCCGAACTGCACCCCGTGGTGATCCTCTCATGTCACCATAGCACTTTGTAAAAAGTGGACAAATTGTCCTTAACTCAGGAAAAATGTTACCTCCACTCCCAATACACCATCCTAACTATGAACAAACAGCATGTCTCTATTTTTGCTAGCTTTCATGGATAAGTGGTAAAATCCAAAATAATATTTTTGTTAAGCTAGGTCTAAGTAATCCTTTTATGTCAACAACACTTTTCCACACCTGATTCAAATTTCCTTTTATTCTGTGGCACCGTACAACCTCTGTTTCTATTCCCTGCCTTAGTAATTATATATGATAATATTTCAACTTCTTTTTCTCACATTGTGCTTATTGTATCTCTGAAACCTTAATCCACAGAATAAATCTAATTTAAATAAAAGAAAATAGAATCCCCCAAGAATTTGGTTTGCTCCCATTTTGTTCCAAGTTAGCAGACCAAGTTGCCAATTGAATGTAAGTTTTACTTTAATGTGAGTTAGTCTTTTACATAATTTCACCAACATCAGGGAATTCCATCAGTCAATCACAGAGTAACCTAGCAGATGGGTCAATGTGCAAAGTTCAAGGCTTAAGTGAAAAGAGAGAACTATAAGATTAAAATGACTGACAGGGCAGGCACTGGGGCATAAATATGTGAACTACTCAAGAAAAGGTGGGCTTTTTAACGACAGGGAAGGGGAGTGTCCTTACCTGTCTTCTGTTAGCTTCATTAGGGTAGTGCCTCGAGTAGAGAAGACAATAAAGGACATTCTGAGCTGTGGGCTGGAAAGGAAAAGAAATTCTATTAAAGCAAATAGAAAGACTGTGGAACGCCATCTCCTTCTGGTCATCCTCCCTGTTCTTCCTTTTGTATCATGGCTGCCAGAGCTGAGGCCCTTCAAGCCAAAGAGGGCCTCCACAGCTCATGTTGCATGTCTATAGCCAGCAGCAGACTCAGAGCTGTGGACCAAAGGGAAGACTTGTGTTGTCATCCTGGAGGCTGCCTCTGATTTGACCCCGCTGCTTGGTGAGGGCAGGTTATGAGTACGAAAGCTAAAATTCATCCCTGCCCTGGGCTCTATCTGAAGAGGTGTGTCCTGGAAGAGGACTGGTCTGCGTGGTGTTTATAGAAGGGGGACTCCAATAGATAAAATTTGATAGCGTCCCCACGGCAGCCGGGTGGACCCTCTAGCACGGAGAGTGGCTGAGCTTGCTGTAGCTGGATGCCATCCGCCATTAAGATCCTACTATGAACTCCCTTTGCTCTGAAGGCAGGGTCACCACTTTTAATTTCACCTTGACTTCCCAAGGAGGTTATCCTATAAGGACAGAATGTGCTGATGGGCTACAAGAATGTCCACTCTGCTTGGTAGTTACACTTCTCAATATTCGTGAACACAGCTGCATGGTTTGTAGATGGCGGTATCCATGGAAAATCCATACTCTGGGAGACAGAACTACTCTCAGCTGAGGACCAAACATGTACTCTGTCTTTAAGATGGACTGGCAGATGTAATAAAAACAAAAGAAAAAATTTAAAAAAAAAAAAAAAAAGAAGAGAAAAGATGGACTCTCAGGGTGTAGTGGATATACCAGTAGACTGTTGTCCTTTTGGGGTTCTCTTTGGGTGACCATCTGCTTCCTCTGTCTCAGCATAAACCTGTTCCTTCACAATGAAGTACTCTCCCCTCCCTGATCTGGCCCCCATATCTTAAAATTTCACTTCCTCCAATGTTTCTTAACCACCTCTTTTCCACTTCTTAGCTTAGGACCTTGCCTTCCACTCTCTGACCAGTGCAGTTGTTTCCCAACTGGTGACCTTGTTGGGCATCATCCTCTGTTCCAGTTCATTCTTCACACTGCTTCCAGAACTATTTTTCTAAAATATAAATTAGACTTGTCACCCATCTGCTATAAAATCTCCAGTGGTTCCTACTGCCTCCAGGATGAAGTCTACATTCATTACCATATGTCTGATACATCTTTGGAAATGCTTACCATGGTGTTTAACACTTGGTAGGAGCCCAAGCAGTACACGGCAAATTGAATGTTGGTATCTTGAAATGGACCTGGGCTCTCTGTCCATGACACCATTCTGTCTGTTACCACCTCACTGCTGCTAATCAGCAAAACACCATGTCCTAAGTGATAATAATGACCATCATAATTATCATAATAATATAATAATGGTCAGCCTTATCAAGTGCTTACTATGTGCCAGGCACTATTGTAAGTGATTTGCATGTATTTTCTCATTAAACCTGTAACAACTTTATGAGATCGGTACTATTATTATTCCTACTTCCCACGAAAGGAAATGAGACCCTGAAGGATAAAGTAATTTCCCCAATGTCGCAGATTGGGAGAGTAGTAGATCTGGGGCTTAAAACCAAGCTTCTGATTCTGGAATTTGGGCTCTTAAGCACCATATATTATCCTGCTTCTTTTGCATAGAGTTCAGCTCTGGTAAAAATGAATTCAAAATGTGGGAAATGTTGGGTTCCAAGAAGCAATTGGTATATTTTGTATATGAGTCTTGGCAAAAGACCTAATTTGGGAGTTTTAAACACACCGAGGTGAGTGGGGTTGTTCCAAGACAGGGTCAGCAGTGAGAAGGGAAGTAAACCACAGCTAGAACCAACACCAACATTTAAAGACCCAACTCTGGTCAGTGGGATGAAAGGAGAAACCAGAAACCAGTGGAGAAGAGAATTTCAAGGAGAGAAAAATTCTCAATCAAGTGAAGTTTCTGTATCCAGCAGAATAAGCACTGCCAGACACTCATTGTCTTTGTCCTCATGGGGCATTACTTAGGGGCTGTGGGGAGAGCCAGCAGGTGGGGGGTGGGATGGAAGCCAGATGGCAGTGGACCAAGGAAAGAATGATAAAAGTACAGATATGGAGACTCTGAGTCTTTAAAGACATTTGAGTGAGAGACCAGTAAGAAAAACATATCTATAATATCTATAGAGGGACATAATCAGGAGATTCATTATTTTCTGTTTTGGGTTTTTTTTTTTTTTTTCAGATACGGGGCAGGAGAGATTTGTTTATGTCCATTGATGTGGAAAATGGAACCAGGGAAAAGGTGGAGAAAAATACAAGAGGGAAAAAAAGACCTGGAGTAGATTAGAGACAATGGGATAAAATGGACTAAAATGGAGGGGTCACCTTCAAAGGAGGATATTTGAGTCTCAGAGACAATGGGAAGAACAAGTATCTTTTAAGAATAGGGCTAGAACTGGAGGCATCACTCTTCTGCTATTCCCATGGTTCCTGGTGAAATGGGAGGTGAAGTGCTTTGCTGAAAGTGGTGGGTGAGAGGTGTTGGGGTTTTGAGGGAAGTCATGAAGAGTCAGCATCATTATTAGGAAAATGGGAGGAGGTCAGAATAAAGACGAATAAAAGAACTTAAAATTTCCAGGATCTCCCTTAAATCGGCAATGGTAGTATTTGTCCTGGCATCAGCCACTGTTATTAAAGAAGTACCCACCCTGCACTATCAGCTGCCAAGACTATTTGACTGTTTATTAAAATGAATAAATAAAAATCATTCATTCCTTTTCAAAATCTGTCCATTTATTAAAAAATATTGAGTGAGCATACACTATGTGTCAGGTGTTACTGCAGGTACTTGGGCTGCAGCTGTCCAAATACAGTTTGCATGACCATGATGTCTTGGTGACACACTTTGAGGGTGTCCATAGCCAAAAAGGGCCATGGAAGACAACCAGAGGAAAGTGTCTTGTGGTCTGCATTAAGCCATGTCAACTTCTCTAGTCCTCAGTTTCCTTATCAAAATGAAAGGATTGGGTTAAGTCCCCCCAACCCCTACTTCTCAGTGTCTTCACTGCTCGGATAGTGAGGCATCTGCAGTTGCTGAACGAATAGGGAAAGAGAAGTGCTGAGTGGTCACCCTAAGCCAGGTGCTGGGCTAGTTGGTTTGCACATGTTTTGTCTTCTAATTTTCACATGCAAACCAGGGTTCAACCAAGGTAAGTCCATTGCTATGGTTGCGCAATGGAGCTTGGATTCAAATCCACATCTGCCTAACTTCAAAGCCTTTTCCAGTTGTGTCCTCAGAGAGAACAGAAGACCAGAAAAGCAAATAGAGACACAGCAGATACTGTCAAGTGTCTAGAGGCAGATTTGTTTTATAGCACTCCAAAGGATAAAATGGATATAACGGATGTGAGTATAGGGAAGGACATATTGGCTCAATGACAAAGAGACTTTTCTGAAAACTGGAACTGTCCAGCTATTGGACTGGTTGCCTCCAAAGACAGCAGTTTCTCACCAGAGCTATTTAAGTTGAGGGTAGCGAATACGTCTTAGGATAGCTTGGGCAGTTGTTGCTTTCAATTCTAAGCTTCTACTTTTCTCCCAAATATTTTGCTTTTAATACCCTCCCCCCCCCCATGTATTTGCTTCTTACCTCCCCTTCCCCCTTTCTCCTGTCAGCATCTGCTTTTCTCATTCATCTGGATTTGGATGCTTCCTGCTTGCAGCCTCCAATTTTTGGCATTGTAGAGAGGACCCCTTCTAACCCTTTCCCTCCAGTCAGGCAAGCAGGAAAGAGAGCAGTAACTGAATTTGGAGGGAATGCATTTGTCTTTACTTTGGTCTCAGGGAACAACTTATCTTCTGAGATAAAGAACGTTATTCAAAGAAGTTTATCGTTATTCGTATGGGCTGGCAGACTCTACAGATGCCATGACACAGGACAGGAGTGGCCTTAGAATTTGCAATGATCAGAAAAATTTTACCAAAGACCTTGACAACTGGCTTCAAGCACATCCATGAAAGCTATCACAGTTGTGTCATCCCTTAGAAGCTGTACCCAGGAAGGATTAAATGACTTTCTTTCCTTTACTAGTGGGCGTCTATACCTACTGGAAAGTAGGACCTCCAAGGCTCTGCACATTTATAGTGATGATGTTCAAAACTTTATTGTCCTCCCTTGGAAAGTGGTGTAAAGAATGCTCAGAGAATTCTATCTGATAAGACACCTAGCTTGGCTGATCGACATGGTGGTTTGCTCAGGACTGAGGAGAGCTCTCAGAATGTGAGATTTTTCAGTGCTGTAGCCGGGAAAGTTCTGGGCAGACTGGGATGAGTTGGTTACCTTATACCCTATGCTGTTTATATCTGAGTCCAACTAAAATAAGCCAACTGGCCCAGACTTGTCCACTGTGAAAGAAATGTTAATGATCCTTCTAGAAGAATATGTAATCCAATAATAGAGACAGAGGTAAAATTTTGGTCTTATAACCAAATAAGGGTCCTCCTGAAAACACAGAACCAAAAGTTATTCCAACATGTAGCAAAGATGAAAACAAAGTCAGGTTTCTGGTTCAAGATCTGAGAGTCTACCTTTGTCAAAAAGCATGCCCAAAGTAGTTAGAAATTAGTAGAATAGCAAACATAGGCTAGTTTTACTCACAGTAGAGCACTACACATTCTTTCTCACCTGATGAATTTATGAGCCAACTGTTCCACAAAATAATAGATTTCATTCCAGTGGTGCAGCACACTTCCTGATCTAGGAAAACAAAAGTAAATGTTACTTAATCAGGTATTCATTTTTCTTTACCTTGCCTCATTTCTCTTCATGTTCTATTATTTCACATTCAACCTACCCATTAACTGGGCTCATTATCAGAAACTTCTGTAACTTTGGAAATTATTTGAAAAGGTGTTCAGACTAATTTTTGTTAAAGAACTTCCCTTCACTCCACCTTCCACTCCTTCCACCCCTACTCCACACACTAATGCATGTGTGCGTGCACACACACACACACACACACACATATCCCTGGGCCCAGATTCACAGGTCAGTTTCAAATCTTTAAAAAACCACTATGTTTGTGCTATTTAAATTATTCACTGATTAAGGAAGGAAAAACCATTCTAATTTATTTAAATGAAATTAGTGTAAACTAGAAGCTTGAGCACACGAAGATAAACAAATCCCCCTCTTCAAAAAGAGTAAAACTTCATCCATAAATATAGATGCAAAATGAGTCCACTAAATAAAATAGTAGCGAAATAAATCCAGCAGGAATCTAAAAGAATAATAATTAATTAACAGGTGGAGTTTATTTCAGGAATGTATTGCGATAGTTCACCATTTAAGAAAATCTAATGTAGCTAGTCTTACTAATAAATTAAAAAAGAAAAACTATATGATTATATTAAAAAGGAATCTTCTCCCTAAAAAAGAGGGAAACTTTGTCTAGGACATATGGAATTACATAATTTTAGATTTGGAAGGGGGTTTCCTTATTTCCCCAAATTGACTTCCATTTTACTGATACCATTTACTACTGTTTCAGTTCAGCTTCTAAATATTTCTGATAGTGCTTCTACTCAAGCTGTTGCAGTGACTTCATGGTAGGTTTTTCTATTCTAACCCATTTTTCTGTGTAGCTGTGATGCCTCTTTCCTTTTTACTTGAGGGTCTGTGTCAGGTGAACTCTGCATTTCTGCTTGTCATTCTAATAGTTGTTGAGGTTAGAAGTTTGCTCTTTCTACTCTGACATTTTATACGGTTTCCACTGGTTTCAGATTATTTTTATTTTTTATGCACTCATTTACCTTAATTTTAACTTCAAAAGAGTTGTTTGTTGCTTTTTTTTCTGTTTCAGATTGTTTATAGATATTTAAGATGAATCTGTGCAATAGATTTTGTGCCTTCTTTTCCATGTACAATATCCCAAGAATTCTCATTCTGATTGAGTGTATTTCATCTCTATAAGAATTCATTCCTCTCTGCCCCACATCCAGAAATGAGGTCTGCCTGACCTGAACAAAAGTGACACAGTATGTTACAATCATACAGTGAAAACTCTGTATCATAAGGCTATCTCACTTTCCCCAACTTAATCTATAACTTCAATTCTAGGAAAAAATCTGAAAGGATGTTTTGTAAAACTCAACAGCTGACTTTAAAAATGAAATGAAGATTAAAGGTCTAAAAGTAATCAAGGCAATCATGAAAAAGAATAATAAAGCTGGAAAACTTGCCTTATCAGATATAATGACTCCATATGCATGATACATAATAAAACTGTGGAGCGAATGAGGTAGAATAGAGAACCCAAACCTCAATCTACATAGGGTCTTGCTAGTCAATGAAAAAAGTGATTCAAACTGAGGAGACAGAACTAACTCTTTAATAAATGATGCTCTGACAATAGATTTCTAGTTGGAAAAAGCCAATTAGATCACTATCTCATACCAAATGTACACTAGATATCTTAAAACCTAATGTGAAAGACAAAACTTTGAATCTGTTGGGCAAATTATAGGAGACGTTTATGTCCTCAGGTTAGTGAAGGGTTTCTTTAGCTGGGTACAGAAAGTAGGAGTTGTTTTTTATGAAAAGGATAATTTTGACTGCCTGAAGCATCTACAATTCTGAATGACAAAAAGATGCCATAAACAGGCTCAAAGACAAGAAAAGAGTGAATGAAGATGTCTGCAACAAATAAAAAAGGCAAAAAATTTGAGTTCAGGATATGTAAATAATTGGTACAAGTAAATATTAAAAAGGCAAACAATAGAAAAATAGATCAAAGATCAGAACAGGTAATCCCCTAAAGGATAGTAAATCAGCATTTGAAAAACACTGAACTCTTCTAGTAAATGCAGAAATACAGATTTAAATGATTGGGGAAGAACAAGCAATTTCCTGTGGCAGCAGCATAGAGCTCTGCAGAGTAGGGGCTGAGGAGATTAGGGGGTGAGAAGACTGGACAGATAGGGAAAGGAATCCAGGGGTTCAGGTAAGGAGGGGGACAGAGACCCCCTCCTCTTAAAAAATAAACCTTTTCCAATAGACCTTTTCCATTCTGGCCTCAGCCTTTATGCATATTCCAGCCACTTGGGATACTCTGTGTCTACACTGGCAAACTCCTACTCATTCTTCAAGACTCGATGCAGTCTCTGCATTGACCAACATAGATGGGGCTCATTGTCCCTGTCCCATGCTCTCAGGGCACTGTGTACATCTCTCAGTCATTATCCTCAAATGCTGGGTGGCAATCACCTCTTCTTCATGTTCCCCCCACGAGGGATTTAAGAATATTTGCCTCTCCAACACCAACCAGTTTGTTCGATGGAGGAAAGAAGACATGCAAAGAAGCCTCTACTGCTCAAGGAAGCCTCTTGATCTTTTGCCAGCTGGACACCAGCTCTTCCGCCCTCGTTTAGATAAACATTCTGGGTTTGGTACTCAGATGGCTCCGGCCAATTCCTGTGACCCTATATGAACCTGAGAAGCCTTCCCAGATGGGTCAATGACTCTGCAGCCCAGCTCCTTGGTAAATGGGACTACCAAATCATCAACAATAAAACCTAATGGCAGCTGGGAGTGTCCCAAGAGCTCACCAGAACTGTATATTACTAGTCCTGGGCTCTTAACCTTTGGAAATCCTCTTTCTTTAGAATCCCAGACATCCTTCTGGACAGGATCCAGTTATATACTTCAAATTACAAAGACTAGTCCTGGCTGTTTTCCTCTAGCCATGGGGTAGATGGTCTGGCCCTAAGGGCTCTGGTGAGGGTCCAATGCTATGTAAGTGCCTCAGAAGAGGCAGCACATGATTGATGAGCTGTAGTCCAATCTAGAATTCTACAACTCCTATCTGCTGGAATCAGGAGCTTTCCTTGAGTGCTGGTCATCTGCGCCCTCTTCTGAAATTCAATGTTGTGTTTCGGTCCACATGACCATGTGTCTCTTAGCCATTTGTATGTTTTCTTTGGAGAAGTGTCTGTTCATGTCTTCTGCCCATTTTTTGATGTGATTATCTGTTTTGTGTGTGTTGAGTTTGAGGAGTTCTTTATAGATCTCGGATATCAGCCCTTTGTCTGTAGTGTCATTTGCGAATACTTTCTCCTATTCCGTGGGTTGCCTCGTTGTTTTGTTGACTGTTTCCTTTGCTGTGCAGAAGCTTTTGATCTTGATGGTCCCAAAAGTTCATTTTTGTTCTTATTTCCTTTGCCTTTGGAGACATATCTTGAAAGAATTTGCTGTTCCAATGCCAAAGAGGTTATTGACTATGTTCTCCTCTAGGATTTTGATAGATTCCTGCTTCATGTTGAGGTCTTTTATCCATTTCGAGTTTATCTTTGTGTATGGTGTAAGAGAATGGTTGAGTTTCATTCTTCTACACATAGCTGAGACTAGCACAAGTACTGTCTGAGGGGTAATGTAAGATGCTTAGTGATTGGAGAGGCATCCCCATATCTCCTTCATCCCAAGTTTGATTTTCTCATTAGTAGAGAAGTCCTGCAGTGTGGGAATTGTCCTGGGAGGGGAGGAGGCAAAGTGTGGTAAAATAGAGACTTGAACCAGAATTGAGGGACTATTCTTGGCTATCTGCCTAAGGAGCAGAGGTCTGCTATAAATCCTCGGGTTACCATTTTTTTTTGTTCTCAAGGATTGGCCTTACTGAACAGCCACAAATCAATTTGCATTCCTTACTTAAACAGGGTCATTCAATAATAATTCCCACTATCACACTGTCACAAAACACTTCATTTTCACTATTTTTCTATATGACTGGCATGTAAAATGTACACAATTTGGTGAAATTCGTGTGATTTGTTGATACTAGGTACAGAGAAAGATCCAAGAAATAGCCTCAGGTGTTAAGAAAAGTCTGTATCTATCTGGAAACCTTCTTGTTGATGGGCACGCACTGTATTTTTTCAAGAAGAAAATAAAACAGTAACCCTAAGACAAAACTGGAGGTAAGGAGGTAAGGAGATATTGACAGTCTTGCTTCTCCTATTCTAACTTGGCTAATAATTGCCCTGAGACTGTTGAGGTCTGTGGTTTCATATTTATACATGATCATTCTTTACACAATTACGTGAGCCTTGACCAAAACATACCCTTTTTGGGACACACTTGAGAAGTACATAGTCTTTTCCCTTAAGCACTGAAGGTAAATATAACCCTCTAAGATTCTGGAAACCAAACTGGTTTTGTCTTCTCTGGATTACCATGGGATCCCAAGGGGCCTAACCTACCAAAAGAGCAGAGGAATATAGGAATCCTTCTAGTCCTTATTGTTGAGTCTCCTTAACCCACAAACACACACTCTGTCCCATCCCAAGATCAGATTATGCCCTGGGAAAGGAAAGAGCCCCATGTCAGTTGCTTATGGTTTTAACATGGAAGTTCATTAACCCAAATCTGCAGGAGCAAAAGGCTTACCTGCCTGGTGCCACAGTCCTGCTCCTCTGCCTCATTACCGCCCACTGGCCACAGTGAGACTTCAGAACCCTTAACTCTAAATATGTCAACCAGGAGGCCTCAGAAACTATCCACTGTGACCTCACTCAAACATCTGTCCTTCTCCCACAGGGATAAATATATTGGGTCTCTGGCTCAATTTGGACTTTCTATTAAGACATGCATGTCTCACCTGCACTTTGCATTATAAACTGATTTTTTGGCTTGGACTCTGCCCTTGTAGCTGCTCCTAGAATAATCAACCCAGGGTGGTATGTCCATGTTTGGACCAGTGTCTTCTTTTCAATCCTGAAGACCTAAGCGGATTCTCCATCACAACCAGGAGAAGTAGGGTATTGGATGGGTAAGTGGCAGAAAGTGGATTCAATTCCAGTTCTTACCACCCTACAATATATAAAACATCTCATTTATCATGCCAACCTGTTTCAGAGTTAACGATCTTTTTTTAAAAAAGATTTTATTTATTTATTTGACAGACAGAGATCACAAGTAGGCAGAGAGTCAGGCAGAGAGAGAGGAGGAAGCAGGCTCCCTGCTGAGCAGAGAGCCTGATGCGGGGCTTGATCCCAGGACCCCAGGATCATGACCTGAGCTGAAGGCAGAGGCTCAACCCACTGAGCCACCCAGGTGCCCCAAGAGTTAATGATCTTAAAATCCTAATTATGGAGTCCTGATATTGTCTTCAGACAGCAATGGCTCACTCAGCCATTGTTACCAAAGCTCTAAGGCAGACATAAAAACTTCTTCTTAGTCCAGATATATGTAGCACTTGGAATAGTTCCATTGAACTCTGTTTTTTGTTTGTTTGTTTTGTTTTTTTGTTTTGTTTTGTTTTTTAACTGCTTTTAAGACATAGTTGCTAAGCAAACTATAGTCAGCTGAAATGCCCATGTTCTAGAAAATCAGCAGATATCTGAAAGGTCTCTGATATTGGACTCAATTAAATCTTAACTCAAATGCAATTATAACCCCTCAAGATCTCCATGATCTAGCTGGCATCAGTCCAGTGTGGAGGATTCATGTTCCTTTCTGGGATTTTGAGACTTGGTTCCAGAGGTATAAGTCTCAGCAAAAAGTGGCCTCCAGGAATCTGCTTGAACACAGTCCTATGGAGTTCTGTGCTTGAAGGTCCATTCAGTCAGTATACCTCGTCTACTCAAAATGAGAGTCAATGCCACCTCACACCACCTTCCGAGTTGGCTTTGAGAAGGGTTGCCCAGATCGTGGGATGGCAAAGCCACCAGTTCTCACTGCTATCTCCACAAGAAAGGAACTGGTGGGGGCAGCTCCAAAGTTTCTTACTTATTTTTGTTTTTCTATGACCTCTCCAGTGTTTGAAACAGTCAGAAGTCAATAAATTTTTGTGGCATTGCATTCATTGTGAGTTCCCAGTGAGGGATTTTGCATAGAACCTAGCAGTGCCCTCAGATTACTGCTTAATTACTTCCAAAGGTCCAATATGCAAAGAGTAGGAGCAAAATAAGAATTCTGACTCTCATTCTGATTTGTTTTCTGAAATACATTCTTTTGTGCTTATGTGAGTTTCCAAATCTCCCTGTGGTTAAGCTCCTTAGGAAACACAGGCTCTTTCCATTAGCCACACACACAACCAGAGTCAGAAAGAATCGAGTGAGCCAAATTGAGTTTAAATTGTCCCCCCTTCTTTTGCACATGGGTTAGAACAAGACGAGAGGGAAAACAGAGCTTGTGTTTGGAACCATCACCCACGAGTCTTTTAATCCTGGAAGAGAGAGTTGCTTTAACGATGGAAATTATAAAACTGTCAGTCCCACTTTTCCTTAGCCCCACCCAGCTGAAGTCACTGATGTCCTAAATGACCCACCCAGGTCCCTAGCTAATCCTGGAAGGGTGCGCAGCCTCAGGCGCCACGAAGTGGGACAAGCAATTAGCTTGTCCGTCAAAGGCCCAGCGTTCATTTGCCTCCTCCCTCTACTCCCCAGCTTCTTTCTTGGCCTTCCTCCCATTCCTCCTAACCTCACATTGCACTTGAATTGGCAGGAGCCCTAAATCCAGCCCTGGCCTTAGCCCTTATCCACCTATTACCGGTCAGGGTCATGGCCAAGACTCCGTCAAGCATAAAAAGCTTGACCTAGACTCTTGTTTCTCTTCCAGCTTCTTAAGACACCAGTCGAGACCCAAACTGAGCCATTGAGCACGGCACTTGAGTGTGGGAGCTCCTGTCTGTGTTGTGAGACCCCAGCCCAGGATTCCCAGTCCCACCCTACTGACTTGTGAGGAATTTTCCATTTAGTCGACCTAATGGCTATAAAAACAATGACTTTCAAGCTTTAGGATGCAACCTATTAGTGATTTGGGAAATCATTTTGGTTGGATGTTGCCAACATTAAAAGCCAAATGAATTAGAATGGAACAGAAATATTAGGACATGTTACGTGCTGTAACAAAGTAATACTACATGAAACACTAGGTCAATTATATGCAAGTAATTATATAGATGGATATAAACTGTATTTTTTCTTTTGGAGCAGATCAAAAGGATATTATAGCAAAATATGTATTCCACTCCTTTAACCTCTACTAATTTTCTTTTTTCCAGCACACACACATCGGGTAAAACCTAAAATATGATCTGATATCAACTATTGGCATGTCTGGTGCAGATTCAACACAAAGCTGTAGTTGTTAAGAGAACGGAAATTGGTTGGTCCAAAAGGTATTTCCCATCACTATGTGGGATGTGATACGTGAGATCCCCAGGTTACCAGCCAAAGCCACCAATGTGATCTGTGGGTGACCTCTAGATGACCATGACCGGACAAGGGTCTGGTCAATACTGTGGCTGCCCAGAAAGTCAGAAGCCCCTTTCATGTGTATTGTGTGAATGGGCACAATAAGCCATGTGAGTGGAGGAAGTGGGGGGTGGGGAGGGACAAAATCTCAAACTTAAATTTACCAAATATTTAAATTTTTGCACTGGGTTAAGATTTGCAGTTTGGAAAAAAGTTGTTTCCTCTCCTCACTATACCTGCATCCAGCAAGAAGGTCTTTCTTGGATAAGCAAAGCAGCTTTAAATTATTTTCGATATATCCAAGGAGAGTGAAAATGGGGGGTTTTCTATCCTGAGACACATATATTTGTAATTACTGTTATCTTGATGCAGAAATGTGGAAAAATTTCCTCTTCGGGGTTCAGATCAGCAGTTATGAGCACCGACTTGGTGAGTTCAAACTCCTGTTCTTCCAGTTATGAGTATGACATTTGAATAAGACATTTTGTTTTCTTACACATCAATTTCCTCCTTTATGCAATGAGGATAATAGTATCTATCTCTTAAGGATTGTTTCAAAGATTCAAACTAATGTTCCTCAGGTGTCAAGCATCCTGGTTGGAACACAGTGCACCCTCAGGACATGGTGGCCACAGCAACCCCCTTCCCACCTTAATTATTCAAGTCCCAGCCCTAAGATCTGAAGTGCTCCTTTTCTTGCCCTTCACTGACACTTGGGATTATCTCTTTCTGAAATATCTGTAAGTTTTATAAATGAAAATGGATGCTCATTATAATTTTCATGTGGCTGTATTTAATTATAAGCCACAGATTTTTTTTTCATATTTATTGTCCATTTTCGGTTTTTAAAAACACTGAGTATCCGTTAGGACCAACCACATCATTTGCAGAACCCAGTGCAAAATGAAAAGGAAAGCCTCTTCAAAAATTATTAAGAATTTCAAGATGGCGACAGCAGTGCATTAAGCCTTTGTTAAGCGTGGCTCCTGGGTCACTGCACAGGTCCCATGTCCCTGCAGCTGACCCTGCACTATCAATACTCTGTCCGTTTTCTATTGGGGTGCAAATGTTTTCTTAACGCAGGGGTGCGCAAACTTTCTTTAGAGGGCCAGACAGTAAATATTTTATGCTCTGGGGGCTAGATGGTCCCATGGCAACTGTTCAACTCTGCCCTGGTGACACAAAAGGGTCCGTTGATAGGCCATAAATAAAGTTAAGTGTGGTGATGCGACAGTACAATTTTATTTACAGAAACAGTCTGCAGGCCATAGTTTGCCAATCTCTGTCCTAAACAATGACTTTCTTTCAGTTTTCCTCATTACAAGACAATATAAAAGTCTATATATTTTTTCTGGTAGCTGAAGTTTTAGGGTACTTTCACTATTCATTTCCTGTTATTTATGGCTCAGAACGTGGAGTGGAAAAATTGTGCCTTGGGATATATATATGGAGGCATTCTTTGTGACTTGATAAATATTTCATGGGTCTTTGGAAGGAAAGTTTATTCTCTGTGGGGTATGGAATTCAAAATATATTTATTAGAACAACCTCATTAATTATTTTAGTATTTATTTTTTATTTAAATTCAATTAACCAACATACAGTACCTCATTAGTTTCAGATGTTGGGTTCAATAATTTATCAGTTGCATCTAACACCAGTGCTCATCACATCACATGCCTTCCTTAAACCTCATTAATTATTATTCACATGCTCTCTCTCCTTTGAATGCTTAAGTATTCAGAGAGATGTCTTTTCAGATTCTGCTAAAAAAATAATTTGGTTTTCACCTTTGGTGGTCAAGAATAGATGAGGGTTATCTTAATACATTTCCTAAATATTGACGCACTCTTACATTTCCAAGATAAATTTTACTTGGTCTTGGTATATTATGATTTTACACTGTGAGATTTATTTTAAGGATATTTAATTTGGGATTTAGTGTTTATTCAATCTGGTCAGAAGTTTTGCATGTGAACATGTCCTCTTTAGTAGGTATTGGTATCAGACATACGCTAACTTCCTAAAATAAACTGGGAGACTCTCTCTTCTTGTTCTGTTTTCTGCAAGAGTATAAGACTGAAATTTTCTGTTCTGTGATAGAACTGGCCACAAAACCAACTGGTCCAAAACCAAAGGACCTACCCACAAAGGGAAATTAGCCCCTCTTAAATGTCCAGATTCTACTGGGGGAGGGCAAAATTGGAAAGATCCAGCATTTCACTTAAAGGAATTTTTTAAAAAATCACCATTATTAGACTCTTATTATCACTATGGTTCAAAATTTAGACATTTCCATACCTCCTAATACCCACTAGGTAGACTTGGAAAGAAGAAGAAGAAGAGTTTGGGAGCAAAAAGCAGACCACATTTTTTTTTTTTAAATATGAATGTAGTATGAGCAAATTTTTTCTATCCTGTTTAAAAAATTAACAGTTTTCACTTTCTCTTCAATATTTTGAAGTGATTTTCTTCAATAAGGCCATGTGGATGGCATACATTTTGAATTTTTATATGTCTGAGAAAGCCTACTTATGGAATTTAAATATCACATTTCACTCAGGACTCTATAATTATTGAGGTTTTTTTGAGCATTTAATATTGTAGACTAAAAAGAAAAAAAAGTCTGTCAATCTGAGTCTTGTTTTTCTTTTTTTGCAGGGGGAAAGGAAACTTACTATTTTTTTTCTTTTTTGGAAGAATGTAGACATTCTATTTAGTCTTTTATTTTAAGAATTTATCTAAGGTCGTGTATTTGGTGAATGCTTAAAAAAAAATCAATTAGGTTGAGTATTTGGTAAGTCCTCCAAATGTTCTCTTCTTTTCCTAGAATTTTTATTGTAAATATGTTGTATATCATTTTTGTATAGTACATATATTTTTTATTGTGCATATGTAGGTGTATGTGTATATCTTATTCCTAGACTTTGTATTACATATCTCTTGTCTCAGCATTTTCATCTCTGTATTCTTTCTGCTTGGGTTCTGGGAAAAGTTTCTTAAAATGTCTTTTGATGAACTGAATTTACTTTCTGAAATATTCAGTATGGTGGACATTGTTTCCAGTGGATTTGAATAGTCAGAAATAGCATATTTTCTCTCCAAAAGCGTCTTATTTTCAGCTTGTTCCTTTCTCATGACAGGATGCTCTGGTTTCTTGAAGCATTATCATCTGAAAGTTTACTGATAATACTTATGAGACATACGTTTGCTTAAGTGGCTTCAATGGTCATCGCTCCTTCCTTTAATTGATAACTACTACATCTAATGATTTTTTTAAGAATCTTGATTCACTTTTTTTGGTAATTTTTTGAAAATTATCCCTACTCTCCTTTTTAGGAGAATCCATATCTATTTGAAAATGATTTTTCTATTTTTTTTCACATGTAAGTGACATATTTGCTAAATATAACATTTTAGGTGATAAACTTATCTATCAAAATTCTCCACCATTTAATGTTGCAAAGTCTTGGTAGGTCACCTGTGTCTTTTCCATTCATAAAATTCTTCTTTTCTCTTTGAGATTAAAAATGATCACAGGAATGCCTAAGATTTCATCTCTTCTACTTAACTAATTTTGATTGGTACTTGATAAGCCTATTCAGTCTTCATTTTCAGGTTTTTCTTAAATCAGGAAAGTTCTATTCACTCTTTGAATGTTTCTTCTAGACTATTCTTTAGCAAATGAAATAATCTGGTATATTGGATAGCTATTTTTGTCATTCACTATCATCTTCTCTCTCATCACTTTACCTAAGTCATTTCCCTATTCAAATTTGAAGAATTTCTTAAATAAGCCTTCATTATTTATTTCATTTTCTGCATTGTCAGTTCTGCTCTTTACTGCTTCTAAGGTGACTTCATGTCTTTCCTTATTATTTCATATTTTGTTAACTATTCTGGGTTCCTTGTCTTCTCATCCATATTTTATCTACTTTGCAAACTTCTTATTTTATTTAATGTCACTGAAATTATAAAACATATGATGTTAAAACTGACCTCTTCTGCTTAGAAAATTCTTTCATATATATGTTTTTCTTCCACCTTGGGAATTTTATTTAATCCCTTCTTTAAGCTGAGGAAATTTTATAAGCCCTGTTGTCATCCTTGAATGTGGGAAGGTGTAACTGGGTCTGGTATTTGCTTCCCAAAGAGTTTTTTGGTGGGTTTTTTATTTGTTTGTTTTCTCATCTCATAAACTTCTCTAAGAACTCAGGGAGAAAAGAGTTGGTTTTAATGGCTAAAGTAAGCTTATGTTATTGTTCCATCACTTAGAGGAGAGAAGGGAATGAAATAGACCCTCATCATCTCCCACGGATGAATATCATCCTTGCTAGGGGTGTGTGTGTGTGTTTTGGACATGGCTGGATCCATTCCATCTTGCCATTTGTAGGGGTTTTTGGCCTGGTCTCTACTTCAGGTTCCTATTTTGTTGTACCTGACATCTTTCCTTATCCCTACCGTATCCACAGAATCAAAGACAGAATCTGCCTTTTCCCTGGAGGCCCAGCATCTATGGGGAGGATTCAGCAAAGCTGGACAGAACTACTGTCATGAAGATGCCCAGTGTTCATGAGCTCTCTTTTGGGGCTTCTTGCCCCCTGATTATCCAGTGCAGCTGCTTCTGCACAATGTAGAAGGGCTCCAAGGACATGGTTCTCATCCCTTGTATGTCCCACTCTTCACTTCAAACTTACTTCCAGATTTGGGACTGTTCTTGGGGCTCCTTCCAAATCTTCTTCGACATGCTTTCTACAACTTGGCAACAGTGTTGAAAGTAGATCCTGGCTGACCTCCTTCAAATTCAGTCTTCTGTTTTGTTCAAATTCTGTTTTGTTTCTAGTGGAATTTCTTACAAGTGTGCTACATGTCAATGTCAATGTCCTTTGTCTTTGGACCTGATGCAGGTTTCCCCCAGATGCCTCCTTAAGATTTTCTCTTTGGGGGGAGGGTGGAGCAGTTGTAGATGATAGTGGGGATAGTGGGTGAAGGAGAAGCTGTGTATATTCAGTTTCCTTTTCAGAAGTCATAACCAGGGCATTTGGGTGGCTCAGTGGGTTAAGCCTCTGCCTTTGGTTCAGGCCATGATTTCAGGGTGCTGGGATTGAGTCCCACATTGGGCTCTCTGCTCAGCAGGGAGCCTGCTTCCTCCTCTCTCTCTGTCTGCCTCTCTGCATACTTGTGATCACTCTCTCTCTCTGTGTCAAATAAATAAATAAATAAATAAATAAAATCTTAAAAAAATCATAAACAAACCTTTTTTCTTAGTTCCCACTAAGATCCTCAGTTCATTAAATTTTAGTTTCATCATTTATGAGGCCCTGACAGTGCACTTCCAAAAGTCACCAATGCGTTTATTTCTGCTGAAGCATATGGCCCTTCTCAGTTCTCTTCTTGTTGGATGTATTTATAATATGCATAAATATGACACATAATAATTATTGTTTCCACAAACTGATTTTTGAATGCCTAATGGGTCCTTTTGCATCTACAAAGACTAATAATTCCAACACTTGGTATTTCTTAAGTAGTTACTAAGCAGCGGGCATTGTGCTGAGCACTGTACATGCATCACCATTTAGTGATAGTAGCTAGTCCTTCATGAGCTCTTTTTACTGGCTCATAGGTTTCTGTTCTGGCCACAACCACCCATGTGGTAATACTGATCTCCTTTTTTTTTACAAATGAGAAAACTGAATTCACAAAGAGGTGAAGTAACTTGCTCAAGGACACACAGCTAGTTAAGTGATAGAACTGGAATTTGAACACAGGTGGTCTGGCCCTAGAGCCCACACTTTTAGTCTAAACACTATGTTCCCATGAGGAAACCTGTGCTCTTAACACCTATGCAACACTGCCTCCCCATGGAGGGGTCAGGAAATGCACAATTACAACTTAGTGTTAGGTGCTGAGAGTGAGTCGTACTACTAGAAAATTTCCACAAATTGTTACAGGAATTTGGGAGTGGGTATACCAGGAAAAGCTTAAAATTGGGGCACTTGAAGGGAATCAGGAGTGCTGATTGGTTGACCATTTTAATGGAGTAAAGTGTACAAGGGGTTTCAATGGTCTGGCCTTCAATGGTCTCCCCTTTGGTTTCTTTGATATCGTCTTTTTTTTTTTTTAAGATTTTATTTATTTATTTGACAGAGAGAGATCACAAGTAGGCAGAGAGGCAGGCAGAGAGAGTGGGGGAAGCAGGCTCCTTGCGGAGCAGAGAGCCCAATGCGGGGCTCGATCCCAGGACCCTGGGATCATGACCTGAGCCGAAGGCAGAGGCTTTAACCCACTGAGCCACCCAGGCACCCCTTGATATTGTCTTTTATGACAGTCAGTAATCAAGATGGCCATATAATTTAAAATCCAAACAGACATTTTCAAGAGTAAGATAAGAAGCCATTAATAATTGTGCTGGGACAAGAAGCATAAGCAGATAATGTCCCAGGCCATGCATTTATTGATTAGTGGTTAGATTACGGCTGTCCAACGGCATTTGAATTTCCTTTTATTATTTTGACTGGCATGTGGTTACACTTACAGGATACCTCACTTTTCTTTTATTTGCTTTGTGATTTCCATAAACTTAGTATTTGCATTATCTTGTATGTGAGAAGTGTTGGCAGGATGACTATGATTCTGATCATAATCCTTTGGCACCAAGATCTTGGGAAAGCTCTGTTCCAGGTGACTCCTATATGTATTTATTCACTGGAGCTGTATGCGGTTGAGCATCAGGGTTTGAGGAAAATAAGATAAGGCCACTGAATGAGACCCCAGAGGACAAACACTAGGGTTTATTATTCTCCATCTCTTGATAATTGACTGTTATGCTGCTTATAACAATATGAGTTGTTACAAGGTTGAGGGAATCAGGAAAAGGAAGAGATTTTGAATGAAGATGTAATGTAGAGAGGTGATTGTTTTCGATTGTCTTTGCACCACAGGGAGCCTACAACTAGACATAGGAGGGGCCAAGTAGCAATGATCATCTCAAAGGATAAGAGGCTATCATCTATGGAGAGATGGAAATGGTGATGAAGAGCATTAGCTATAGGGAAGAAAGTGCATGGGTTAGTTCAGGGAACTACATAGTACCGTTTTGTTGGAAGTTACAAGGGTGTGGGGTGTGGGAGTGTGGTAAGAGATGAAACTAGGGGAATACATAGTGGCCTGAGCAATAAGGCTCTTGAGTACCTTGCTAAGGAGTTCACATTTTATCCTAAAAGAGTTTTGGGGAAGATGTCAAGATTAGATTTGTGGTCTAAAAAGATCAATTTGGTGCCCCTGTCAAGAAGACAAGGTGGGGGGAAGGGTAAAGGAAGTAGGTAAGGAGACCAATTTAGGGACTGTTTCAGTGAACTGGTTGAGAAATGGGAAGGGCCTGAGCTAAGGCACTGACAAGGCAGAGAATGGGGTCATGTGGGAAGATCACCCGAGAGACATCGGGACAAGTGTTGTCTAGCTTTGCAGTATGAGAAGGAGGATGACTCCCAGATCTTTGGTCTAAGTGGCTGGGTTTATGGTGACGTCACTCGCTAAGACTAGAAATAGAAAGGAAGATGTTATTAGGGGAGAAACAATGGATCATCCTTCCACTGAAATTCTCTCTCCTTGCCTCAGTGGTACAATTCTTTGCTGGTTCTCTGCTGACTTTTCTGGCAATTTCTCAGCACTATTTAGTGGAGTTTCTTTGGCAAAGACATTCCTGTTAGTAATTCCTCTAAGCCTGGACCCTGGCCATCTTTGTCATTAAACTCCACCTCTTCTTGACATTAAAAAAAAAAATCCTGATATTTTCATAATATTATCTCAATATTATTTATTATTCATATCCACATTTTTTACTACTACCCTTGGGTTAACACCACTCAAGTCTTTATTCTCGGTCCCAGTGTATAAATCCAACTGCCTACTCAGCATCTCCACCCAAATGTCCTACGTGTTCAGACTTAACACGTCCACACCAAGCCCTCTTTCCTTCTGAAATCTATTCCTTACCTCTCAACGCTTTCTCTCCCACATCCCATGCAAATCAAGTCCTAAGCTCCTCACTACAAAAGAGCTCTCAATTCCATTAATTCTTTTCCTCATTCTTACTACAAGAAGAAGTGAGATATAGATAAAACATACATATAAGCTTGCTATTTTTTTCTGCAGAAAACTTTAATCTTATAACCTATTCCTGATATGAAAAAAATCCACTCTTGCCAGATTCTTTCCCTGTCACTTTCCCTGCCATGCTTACATCACAGGGAATGTGGGTCACTTTGCATTCCTGTACATCACCCCTTTGCTAGAAATGTCTTTTTTTTTTTTTTTTTTTCACTTGGTCACGTCACAAAATCCTGCTCTATGTTCAAGTTCCAGATCCAAAGCTACTTCCTATATGAAGCCTCCTAAGGCTCTCTCATCTCAACCAAAATTAATTATTTCACAAACTCTGTTTCCCCAGCTTTTTGTCTCTTCTACTAAACTGTGAAATCTTTGAAATCCAGTGACTTCTTGGGCATTTTGTAATTCTAGAAATTCAGCATAGTTTGAAAATTCTGCGTTGAATTTTTGTTTTCCTGCCCTTAACCGGGCAGTTCTGCTTGGAATCTACAGAGGTCTCTTTTGTTAGATGACCACACCCCCTTCCTCCAGGGGTGATTACCACTACCACAAGGACTACCACTAGCATCATCACCATAAGTATCTCTCATCTGGGTACTCACATACCAAATACTTCATGAAAGGTTTTAATCTAATATTTTTACAACACTTCTGTGAGGCAAAAATGTTAATACCTATCTTACTGATAAGAAGAGTGAGGTTCAGATGGGCTAAGTAATTTTCACCGAGGTCACAGAGCTTGGTGAAGAGGCTTGAGCTGGTGTTTAAAGCCAGAGATGTCTGATTCCGAAGTTGGTTCTCTTAACCCCTGTGCTTGAACCCTGGTTTGTTCCCATTAGGCCCCGGGGCCACATTTCATGTGGCCTTGACAGGCCTTCCTGAGGTCTTGACAGAAAGGGAACAAAGGACTGTCCTAGCAAGTACGGGGGTTTTGACATGTATGCACATATGTTAGAGCCCCATAACACTAGAGGGCAGTGCATGGCCCCGCTGCCCTCTGCTCTGTTTTTTCCATGTCAGGTTGGGCTTTCCTACCACTGCCTAAAATAAGGACTCTGGTGGGTACCCCGTTCTGAGGTGCCTGCTGCCTCAGCTACATCCTCACCATAGGGGCGAAAGGCCATCATTATGGAGCAGCTTTCCTTGTCTTCCTGTTCAGTCTTACCACTTATTGCGAGAGGGAAAGACCCACATCAGAATCACTTGGGAAGCTTTTCCAAAATAGACATGCTTGTCCTGGTCTCCTCAGATTCTGATCTGGCCCTTGATTGAGAACTAATGGTTGAACCCATTCATTCCTAAGGTCTACAATTTCCACTGGTCCTTATCACTGAAACCTTCTCATTTCTTCCAGACAAAATGCTCAGATACAGTCCAGGGGTGCCAGGAATCAACATCATCGCCATGCCTCACTCCTCCCTGTCATCTTTCAATCAGGGGTTCCTAACCTGGGTGGCACAATCTCATAGAAGGCATTCAGAAGTAAATGTGGAGGCATTTACTCATTGGTTATCACAATGACCAGGGAGGCTAATGGCATTTCCAAAGCAAGGATCAAAAATGCTAAGCATCCTACTGTGCCCCACAATGAGAAAACTTCCCGCCAACAATGCCGAGAGCACCCTCACTGAGAAACACATTTGGTGTTTGATTCAAGCTTTGAATCAGCCCCCTCAATACTCGGGCATCCTCTTGGCTCAGCTCCTGCAGTGTTCTGGGGGCTGATCTCCCTTGCCCCCCTCTTATATTCCCTCATATTCCATAAATTATGGAAAAAGAAATTCTTAGTTTTCAGATATTCATATAATACAAATGTGGCAGGACAGCTTGTCTAACCTCCATTTCTGCTTTCCATTTAATCTCAATTTAGTTCCCTGCCCACAAAGATATGGGAGGAATGAGGAGGGAGGAAAAGAGCAGGAGCCAGTCACTGCCTCATGGGAGGACTTGAACTACCATGTCTGACAGTAAGCCCAGGTTGATGAATAAATACAAGATCTAGCTCAAAACCAACCCTTTCCCATCAGTCTTAAGTATCTTTGCTCTTTCCCAATGACTATTCCTTTCTCACTTACTCAGGCCAAAGCAGTGTATAATTTTCGTAGAGTTTTTTTTAATGCCCACCCATATCTGGCTTTCCTCTCCTTTTAGATCCCTGGGAAGATGAAAATTTTCACCCTCTTTCTATAGGGTGAGGCCAAGTGACTAGTTCTGACCAAGGGATTGTCAGTGGAAGGATGTGTATCAATTCCTACTGGAGCATTTCATCGCCAGTGAGAGGCCCTCTGGCATTTTCTTCCCTTGAAGCTGCGATGGTGGAAGTTGGTGTTAAGAAGGCATCTCCACCAGCCTGGCTTCCAGAACAACTACCCCTGCTGACACCCATCAGACATGCAGTGTAGGCAGAGATTATAAACCAAGGTTTAGACCTTTGGTGTTTTTAGTCACTGAGATTGGGTGGATTGTTTGTTACCAAAGCATAACTTAACCTATCCTGATTGATTCAATGTTCTTTTGCATGTTTAGATATTTTTCATCTTTGTGCGTAGATCGTGAGTCAGAGTGGCTTGGGTTTGAGGCTGAGTTTCACCACTTAGAGTGACCTTGGCTGATCTTTCTAAACCTCAGTTTCCTCATGTGTCCAATAGTGATCATGACTGTACTAACCTTCTGTGGTTGTAAAGACTAAATGGGGTAATACAGGCAAAGCATTTAACCACAGTGCCTGGCAGGTGACAAGGGATCAGTAAATATTACTTATTATTCTTCCTTATTGTTGATCTAAAATTGACTTTACTTGTCCCCTACCCCAAATCCTCCAGGAGCCTGTAGCTTTGGCTGCCTCGAGTCCTTCTAATGTCTTTCTACCTAAAAAGCAAACAGTCTGGGACTGCTTCTTGCTTCTTTTATATTCCTTGCAGCTCCCAGAACACGACATTGCTTGCAATCGACACTGTGTTATCCATATCTTTAACTGAGTACACACTTGTGATTGGAATTGAGAAAGTTTTTATGCCAAATGAATGAAAGAATCAGCCAAACTAAAGAAACTAATTACTTTTTTTCGGTATGAAACTGGCATGTCTGGGAAACATGTCAGGACGTAGCCAAATATCCACTGTGTCTTTTGTTGCTGAGTGATCTCTGGGAAAGGCAAAATCCAGTCTCTTGGCCACACATCAAAAATAGACACACATTCTAAATTAGCAGAAAGAAAATCCCATTTGCATTTATGTGACAGCCAAGTCTTGCTAAGGGGTGCCAGAGTTTGTTTCTGGACCTCTGGGAGCCCTTTAGCACTTGAAGATAATTACAGGTTATCTCAGGACAGGAGCCTTCCTCCAACACTCCTGGATTCTATTCTCAGCTTGACACTGAGTTTTACCAGGTCTCCATAGCTAGGGAAACGAGAGGTAATTACTTGGCTGACCCAGACAGAAGTATAAAACAAGACACTTATGCCTTATTTATTTTTATTTTTGACCCACATGCCAAACCTTCCAATTTGTAGGCAGTTCCATCAACTATTACCTAGTCTAATAAGTCCTCTCCAAACCTGGAACCTAACTGGAGAAACGTTTAAAACCAACCATAAAATCCATTTCAATACAGAGAAAGAAAGGAAGGAGGAAAGAAAAGGAAAGGAAAGGGAAGGGAAGAAAAGAAGAGGAAAAAAAAAAAAGAAAGGAAGGAAGGAAAGAAGGAAGAAGGAAGGAAAGAGAAAGAGAGATTCCTGGCCCCTGACAATTTTTTTTTTTTTAATGATGCCTTTTAGAATTACCATAGTAGCATTTTCAAGATATCTTGTAATGGACCCTTTGTTTCCTTATTCAGAGCTAATTTTGCAATTTCATTTCTCGAAGCCTCTTCCTAAGTATTCCTGAAAACAAGCTACCTCTCTTTCAACCCATCTGCCCAGTCGAATTTCCTTTTTCTATTGGATTCAATCTGAACAAATTAACAATTTATTGGACCTTGAAGCGCATCTCCTCAGATGTCCTGAATGCACCTTAGAGTTGTAGCCATCAGTTAACCCCCCAGATTGCTGAAGCATCTCTGTGGGCTGCAGGGGGTTGGAGTCCCTAAAACTTTCAATCAACCAAAGCTGACCTGACAGCAGAGCAGTAGCTCCTCAATTAAGTACTGTTGATTGCCTTATGTACCATGTATCATTTACTGAAACCCTGATGCAGGGATTTTTAATTCCTGGAATCCACCCCGTTCCTCCAGTTGGACTGCCATATGCTTCTCATTATAACCCAGCTACGCAGGGCAGCAACGAGTGGGAAGGGCAGGGCTGGGAGTCAGGAGCAGACATCGTCCTTGGGCAGGTCACTTAAGCCAGTGGGCTGAACAGAGAGGGTTAAGGGTAAACTCATCTGTAAACTAGGGACATCAGTCCTTGCCTTAGCTACCAAGCAAGCTTGTCTTCGCGGCACCTGTGAGAATGTGTAAGTGTGGGGAGACTTTGATTCTGTTCTAAAGATTTCTTTTCTAAGTCAGTAGTTGGGAACCCGGAGGTATTTTCTCAGGAAAACGATACCATACCCGGCGGTGAAGTTCCCAGGCTAATGCTACAAACATCTGTCTAATGATCATGGCCCTGGAGAGGTACACAGAGCAGTGGTCCTACAGATCATCTCCACTCGGGGATCATCTGGTTGTGGTGCTGAGGGTGGAATTCTGAGCGCCAAGATGGGGTCCTCTTGCATGGGGAGGAGAGAAAGAAAATGGGCTGGACAGCAAGGAAAGAGCAAAGGGAGGAGTTCGGGGGCTCTAATGGGAAAGGGACCAATGCTAGGCCTGCAGAGGGCCTTTACAAATATAAGTATATATTGGTGGCAGGCTGTGGCTTTGGAAGGTCCTGTCAATAAAGCTTTTTAGTGCTTACTGTCCCCTCCAGCCCACCATCTCCTCTACTCCTTCTGCTATTGACACCATCTGTTTTTGAAGTCTTTAGGGCACACATGAATAGAGCCAGCCCTTCCCCAAGACTCAGGATGGAGAAACCAATTTTTCCAATGATGTAACTAATCGTTCCCTATAAAATCGATCAATATACGATACATAAATGTATAGTGTCATGACAGAGGAGCCCTGGGAGAAAGGAAAGGTATCTTTATGTCCGTGGGTCAGTCAACAGGGCACATTAATCTTAGAGGACCCCTGGAAGACTTCAAGGAGCCTAGCTGCTCTTTGCCTGTTTTTTCTCTGCATAGGGCCTTCCAAATCTGACTTTTCAAATCCCTGATTGAATTCCCAGCAATCTACTTTTCCTGACTGTAACCAGAAAAGCATGTTTAAATGAACATGAAATTCCATCAGTATAAAGCCTTGTGAAGCCCAGTCCACCAGCCCTTTCGCCAAAGCCGCTAATAATGCCCTATTGTGTTACTGTGGTAGTCTAGGTTATCATTATGAAGTCTTGCTCCTGGTTGAGAAAACACGACGTTCCATTAAATGTATAATCTGGGTTCTCTCCAGGCCAGAGATGCATCCTGCTAAAACCTGAAATGAGCTGAGTTTTAGTGTCATGGAAAAGAAGAGAACCATTCACCAAGAAAAAGGGAGTTGAGGCTGGGGAAAAGAAAGGTGCCCTGGGATCCCTTAAGTTCAGCCTGTAGACAGTGTCTAGCCGGCCAAAGTATCTTAGATGCCCAAGGAAAGAGTGAGTCAGCATTCTTTCCCCTTCCACTCTGCTGTGGTTGGGTGCTGGACAGCATGGTCCGAGAAGGTTCTTTCTAGGATAGAAGACCGTATCTTGAGGGACCACCAGAGGCCTCTTTGCAATCACTACATTTTGGCCCATCTCCCGGCTCTGAGTCCGACAATACCATACATTAGCCTGGATTGAGAAAGCAAGCTGAAAGTGTGTGCACATCAAATACTAGCAATTTTTTCATTCAGCACGAAAATACCTCTCTCTTCAAGCCCTAGGACAACTAAAAGAAGTCAGAGGAGTCCACCTAAATATAAAGGTAGGTGCCTGCAAAGGGGCCCCGTCATTTTTTTCCAGGAGCACGTTTGGGTCCCCAGTGCACTGCAGGGTATCTTATGATGCATTTAGAAACGGACTCCAGGATCAGATATAAAAGAAGCAGCAGCCTCTGTAATCCTATGCTTGGAGCTCAGCACGCTGCTTAGAGACCCTCCACACACTTGAAACAATTCTTCAAAAACTCAAAGTAACTTATTTTTGTTGAATATAAATGTAACAGATGCTCATTATAGAGAACTTGGAAAGTTCAGAAAAACACACACAAAAAATTTAAATATCTTCTAGATAGAAGTACAATTACAGATTAGGTAAAACAAGAAACACACTTGTGTATTTAGCTTTTTTACAAAGGTAGCACCATAATGTACACAACATTGGTGCTTGTAATTTTCACCTAAGGGTACATTCTGAGCACATCCAATAGGCATATGCAGTCATTGGCTACACCATGCCTCACTTAATTCACTATGGTTATACATCTAGGTCATTTTCAGCTTTATTATTACAAACAGCATTGCCAGGAACATATATGGAGTCATTTGTTTGAGATCATCTTGGGTTTTTCCTTTAGGACATAGAATTACTAGATGGAAAAGTAGAACCCCATTTTTTTTTTTAAAGCATTTGACACATGTTGCCAAATTACCTTCTTGTCTGTACTACCCAGTACAGTAGCCACATGGGGCTGTTTCAATTAAAATTAATTGAAAATAAACAAAATAAGAAGTTCACTTCCTTGTTCACACTAGCCCCATTTCAAGGATCCATAGCTACTTACGGCTAGTAGACACCAGCTGCCCAAAGCAGGTACAGAACACTTCCATCATCACAGAAAATTCCACTGGACATCACCAGTTTAGAAATACTATACAAATTCCTATTTTCCTTAGTAAGATATGAAAGTGCTTACCTCCCACAAGTTGGCCAATATTGAATATTATAATTAAAAAAAAAAAACCTTTGCCAACTTAATAAAAACTACATCTTGTTTGATTTTTTTCTTTTTTGATTACTAGTGAAGTTGACATTTTTTGTTTGTTTACTGTTCTCTACTGGACTCATCTTTTTAAAACTTTTTCTTTTTTATACATTCAGGTCAATCTTTGAGGAGTAATGGATGTTACAAAAGTTCTTGTAACTTTTTATTATCTTTTATCTCTGACATTTTTTCACTTACAGAAATGGGAAACTTGAATATATGTAAATATTTTCATAGTTTTCTTTATTGCTTCTGTCCTATTTTAAAAGCTCTAAACCTAAGATTACAGTAATAGTCGTTTAAATTCTCTTCTGGTTGTTTTATCCTTTCATTGTAAACATTTAAATTTTCGGGCCTTCTGGAATCTATTTTATTGTGTGGTTTAAAACATAAACCTAAACTTTTTTTCTTTTCCTATGTTACCAACCATTTGTTTAAGAATCTTTTTTTTTTTTTTTTTTTTTTTTCCCAAGTACCCAGCATGGAGACCCCGAGATGAAGACCTGGGCTGCGATCCAGAGTTGGACACTTAACTGACTGAGCCACCCAGGCACCCCAAGAATCATATTTTAAAATAACAAATTAATTCCCCACCAACTTGAACTCCCACTAAATGCTCTCATGACCCTGGATTTCTTTCTAGATTTTCTACCCTGTCTACCTGTTCTTTGGCTTTTACCATCCTATGTGTCATAATTTGCCTTCTGACACATTTTAATATTTACAGGTATGCCTTCATTATCTTTCTCTAAAAATGTTTTACCTCTTCTTACCAGGTTTCTGTTCTCTAGGATAAACTTAGAATCATTTTGTTAAATTCCTCTTCCCACCAAAATAAATGCTTTCAGAACTTTGATTTAAAAGTTCAATTCAATTCAAATTAATCTGGGGAGAACCTGATTATTTCTACAGTATAGAGTCATTCCATTCAGGGACTTGGTGGTTCTGCCCATTTTTCTTTCAAGTCTTCCTGTATGTCCTGCCCAACTGGCTTTTCGGGGGGGTGGGCAGTAAGTGATGGGCACCTCTAACTGTTCTCAGACATAGTCTCTGAATCTGTGAGCTGTTGCTTCAGCCACTAGAAGTAACAAAAGAAATTCCATTTCTTAGTTTTGGAGTATATTTTCGGTATCCGCCTTCTCATAAAATCTCTAAGAAAGAGATCTCACTTTTCATCCAAAGAATCTGGAGTTCAAAACAGCCCTTACGGAAAAATCAAACTCCAGGGGCAACTGCAAAGCACATTTGGTGTCTCACTGGCCAGCTTATTTTGCAGACCTTTTTCCAACTCCCAAATACTTTCCAGTCTGTGAAATTCATCTCCCCACCACTGTTACAGCAAGCGCCTCTCCTGGCACCAGAGAGCTCACATAGTTTTCATGAGCGTGGATCTTCTCTGGGGGGCTTTTTACTGTTGAAGCTGGGTTTTAGTAGATAGCATAACGCTTCCTTGAATGACTGTGGCTTGGCAAATCTAAGGGGATTTGGGAAGTGTTTAACTGGTCAGAGTACAGCTCTCCCTTGAGCACAGACCTGAAGCCTAAGGGCTATCCCTTTTGGTAAGGAAACCAGGGCTCCTGCACCTCCTTGGTAGCCCACCAGTGGAATTGCCAAGAACTTAAATCCGTCTCAATCAGAGGTCCCAAGGCTAGGAGGGGCCGGCGGGAATTTATCCACAGGGAGCTTTTGGCAACCTCTGGCAACAATTTCGGTCGTCGCCAACGCAGGACTGGGGCTGGGGGGTGGGGTGGGGGTGGGGGGTGTCTGTGGTGGAGAGGGAGAGGGAGCATGGAGCGGGCTTACTCGGGGAGAGGCCAGAGACACTGCCGAACACCGTGCAGTGCACATGATAGTTCCACAACAAAGAATTCCTCAGCCTAAAACCCAGTAGTGTCTAGGGTTGAGAAATCCGCCTTCTTTTTCCCCTAATTGCCCAGTCAGCGTGCAGTGCATTATCAAGAACAAAGGCAATGCCTTAGGCACGGCAGCATGTGTTTTTTGTTGTCGTTGTTTTTGTTTAAAGACACCACGGACTTTTCAAAGCCCACTCCCGCGGAGCCTGTAAGTTCTACCTCTCCAAAGCACGCCCTTCTCACCAGGTTTCTAAAGCAATGGGAAGGATTCACAGAAACGTGTTAGGTCAACAGCATCCTCACAGTCCCTTACATGCTCCTCGGGCATAGAAAGCCAGGCGGAAAGTAGGTATTTTCCACCCGCCAACCAGCAGTGACGCCCCGGTGGTCTCCGGCAGCAAAGGATGGGGAGGCGAGCTCCGCGACCGAGCCGCAGTGCAGGGCTGCTTCGGCTCCCCCAAAGCGCGTGCCTGTCCCAGAGCGATGCTGCCAACAAGCCCAGCCCGGCAAGGAGCATCACCCGCGGAGCCCAGGATGCAACAACTCGAGACACTTACTTGTCCAAAATGAAGTACAGGTCAAATCCCCCGTAGCAGGCTGGACCCCCTTCCTCCCTGCGTCCCCCTTGCCCGGCGCAGATGAGCACAAAAGTGGCCAAGGAGAGACACTTGAAGCCAATGCCGAGGGCTTTCTGCTCCACGGTGGCCATGACCTGCAGCCCAGGGAGAGGGTAGGGTCCTCTGCTTCCCGCGCGCCTCGAACTCGCCACGACCCTCAGGGACGCGCCATCCGAGGGGCCCTGCTCGCGGGCCCTTTATTCCCCCTCGCGCTCCTGGAACTCCCCGGAAGCAATTGTCTGGAGGAGTTCAAGGTTTTCCTTCTGGTTTCCGCTTCGATTCTGTTTCTAGGTTTCAGGTTTCAAGAATCCCAATACTGTACTCCGCTTTTTTAAAGGGGCTGCTCCTGGCTCGGGCGGCGGACCCCTCCGGAGGCTCCGCCGACGTCTCGCAGCTGAAGCAGCTCCGTCTTGACGCTTCTTTGTCCCAGCTTTTAAATAGTACGGGGTGGGTTTTCAAATTGTTCTCGGTTGGGAGAGTGCTTTGCCTTTTCTCCCTCCTCTCGCCCCCCCTCCCCGGGCTCAGTTTTTTGGTTGGGGTGGCGGGGGGGGGGAGGGAAGAAAGTTCAAAGGGTGCCACCTTGTGGCCAACGATGGCCAAAGCGCCCTTTGGCGTTTGCGCGAGTGGAGCTGTGCGTGCTTTCTCAGTCTTTTTTTTCTCACGCGTCTCCTTTTCTTTCTCTATTATTTCTTCCCCAAATTCCTACTTCTCGCTCATTCTCTAACCTTTTCATCCCTACCCTCTCCTTTCCTATCCTACATCTATTGATAAGGTCGCTATAAACACTGATGAAAAATTACTTCCTCCAAGCACCTTGGCTCCGACCCTGGGGCTGGGACCTTCCCAAAACTGCCTTTGTGCAAGTGAAGTAGAGAAGAACAGAGACTTGGAGATCTGACTCATCCCAGTGACCTTACTGTACTATTAGTACAGATCACAAAAGAGTCTCTTGGGGTCCAGTCTTGTGGCTTGGCATAAACAGTCCCAAAGAAAAGATTGCTCCCGGCATGGAACCCAGGGGCGTTCTAGATGGACTCCCATCTCCAAATTTTAGAGATTCTGTGATTCTTCTTTCCAGTCTGTGAACTTTGACTTTTTTCAACCCTATCTTTGATTTAGGACAGAGGGAGTAAACAACTTACAAGAGTATGGACCTTCCAAATCATTTGGGACTAGGAGGGGAGTCCTGTCTGTGCTAGCTTCTCTGAAGTGAGGGGTCCTCTTTACAGTGGATCCAGGTAGGAACTCAGTTTTAGCTTCATAGATCTTCCACCTGGGGAGTCCTCAGCCTTCTAGCCTTATTCTTCCAGACATACATCTTCCCCTCATTTGTAATCCTCTAAGACACTTAGTCTACAGTGTGACCATCCATGGTCGTTTTCCCCCACCAGCTGTACTGAGGAACGCTAATGTCTTGGAATGCTTCATTAAACTATCATTTTGTTGTCTAATAAGTTTCGGGGACTCGTAAGGCACTGAAGCAGCCTGCCTCTAAAAGGATCCTCAATGTCCCTTCTCTCCTGGTGTTAACACCCCCCCACATACACACACACTGAATAAGACTGATTTGTGAACAGTCGATGAGGTATGGCAGAAATGATGATGTGTGACTTCTGAGGCAAGGTCATAGAAGATATTGTGGTTTCCTTTTGGCACACTTGGGTAACTTGCTCTGGGGAGCCCACTGCCCTGTCAAAAAGGTCACTTAAGGAGCTGTATGGAGACATCCATGTGGCAAGAAACTGAGATGCTCTGCTGATAGTCAGCCATGTGAGTGACTCACTCACCTTGAAAGAGGACCCTCAGCCCCAGCCAAGCTGGCAGATGACTGCAGCTGCCGTCAACATCTTGATATAGTCCTATGAGAGACCCCAAACCAGGAACACTCAGCTAAGCCAATCCCAGATTCCTGACCCACAGAAATTTATGAGATAATTATTGTTCGTTAATGTTTTAAGTCTCTGATATGGGAGGTAACTTGTGACGCAATAATAGATAAGCAGAAAATGTCTATTATCACATTAACGCTTTGAGAATACCTTTAAAATATGTTTAACTGTATTTTCCAGACTTACTTGACCCTGAAACTGTTTCTTTCAGACAACACCTATTGACACCTAAACTTTGGGAATTATTGCTCTCAGGAAAAAATAATTGGGAGGAGGCTAAAATACCCCATAGCAGGCTGGACCCCCTTCCTCCCTGCGTTCCCCTTGCCCAGAGCAGATGAGCACGAAAGTGGCCAAGGAGAAACTAACTTGAAAATCAGTTTAATCCAGTACCTCCCTTGAAATCCTGTTAACAGCCACCCAAATGCATAAACTGAACTTGTCAAACACAACTACAACCCAACTCTGATCAATTCAGAGCCCTGAAAAGAAATGAGCTAATTTCTTTTCAGGGCTCTGAACCATCATAATCCTTCCTAAATTACACCCAAGCCTAGCATGAAGTTTAAACACCAGTCCACTTTTAGCCCAATCCAGCTAGAGGCTAGCCAAAACTCAAAGCCTAATACAGCAAGCACGGCAAGGAAGACACATTCCTACAAGGTCTCAACTAAGAAAATAATCCAGAATTCATACCAGCAAATCCTGAAAAGAATCTGTCCCAGAACCTCATAAGGGCTCAAAACCTTGCTGAACAAAACCTTCATTTCATCTAGATGAGAGACCAGGCGAGTCCAACCCAGAACCCAGAAGAGGGATAAAATGGACCAGTATAGTCCAGGGTCTTGACAAGACCAGAGCTTGCAAACGCCCAAAGGAAGACTATATTAGACAACTTAGGGCCAGCAAAAAACTAAACACAAGACCAATTAAAGCAAGCCCTTTTCTGCCCACTTCTGTGCAACCTTGGCATATTTTAGCATATTCAAGACCAGGGTCTTATTCAGAGACCGAGACCAATTTATAACTGAAGATATCAAACAAAATCTACCTAAGCTTGTCAAGCCCATAACTCCTTTGATAGTTTTACTACATGTCCAAGTCCCAAGCCAGAGAACCTGTAGTTCTCAAAGTATGTGAACATGTGTATGGATAAGAATATTTGGAAGGGGTACCATGAAGATGAGGGCAAAGAGGCTTACTTACCTTATAATAGCCAGTGGAGTTTTTTCATATATATCTGTAGAATATCAGAAATAGATGTGGGGGCTTCAAGGACGCATAGAGTTTCACAGACCCACACAATCTTATGGTGGCCAATTTCTTTTCCCTCTTGCCTCACACACTCATCCGTGATTAGATTTATTGTAAAATTAATGGTAATTCCCCTAAACTGTTTTGAGTATTAGGATAGGACACTAATAAATAGTGTAATGGCACACCAGGCTATTGGGGGCAAAGCAAGCTCTGCCATTCTAACTGGGTGACATTACTAACAAGTTACATGACTTGTCCATAACACAGCTTCCCATCTGCAAAACGGGGTTACAAATATTACCCTACTTCATTGAATTGCTTGGTTTCAGTGAGATAATGTATGTCATGGACAGCCTCAGGAGACACACAATAAATGTTGGCTTTTATTGTTATTGTGGGATTCTGGAGAATTGCATGTGAATTTCTTGTAGAGACAAGAAGAATAAATTTCGAAGAACCACTTTCAGGGTGTTTGATTTTTCTACCACCAGTGAAACAAAGCTGATTCTGTGCCACAGGCATTCCTACTATGAACTCTGAGAAATGCAAAGGTGAAGATTCTAACTTATCCAGGAGCTACTGGGATTTGAAGATTTCCTAGGATACAAGTAGAAAACAAACAGAAAACATACTTTGGAACTATCAAAAATCTATTGGCAGCAATACTATTTCTGCTAGCCAAGAATGCTAGATAGATAAACTCTACAGAAATGTCTGAGAAAATGGGTTATAATCAGTGGTGCTTTTTTTCTGAGCTTGGTTTTTAGATCTAATGTTATAATAATTGAAGCTTCTTTCTGATACTGTTTTTTTCTTTTTAAGATCTAACAATCCCTAGGAAAGAACCTTCATTTTTTCTCCTTATTAACTCATTCATTCATTCAAAAATAGTTTTTGGACATCTATTATAGGGCAGTCCCTATGCCTACACTGAAGATTCAAAGATGAATAAAACATGGATTTTGCATAATTTACTTGGGAGGCACAAATATATAAGTAGGTATTGATACAATAGTTTGGTTAACCTAACTTTTAGAGGAAACTCAACATGTCCTTCTACTTCACCATACCAATTCTAAGGAGAACTAGGTCTAACATAATAGAATCTTTGGAGATGGACTTTCAAACTAGAACTCTTTGAGTCGTCCCAGGATGTGAAAGAGTTAAGACATGACAAATGTTTCTTCCTACTGGTAATGAGATATTCCTTCCTTAAGTAGATCCAAAAGTGATCAGGAAGGATCCCAGGGCAAAGAGACCAACATCTTGAGCTACTTAAGGAATACCCAGGATCCTTGTCCCTATTCTTGATCCATCACGGATCACCAGAAGGGCTTGCGGGCAGAGCTGTAACTAGTAACTATGTATTTAATCATGAGTTTGCCTCTGAGCATTGACGCCTTAAGGAATAAGGAGTTACCTGGGTTAGCTTTCTGGCTGGGTTAGCTTTCTGGCATAGGTTTTCAGGCCCAATTGAATGTGTGTCCAAGATAGATGTTTAAGAAGCAGGCTCATCCTAGAACCTCTAACATAAAAACATTTACCCTTACTGTGACCAAAGTAACAGTGGAGAAGTCCTATGTCATTCGTTGTGAGAGGACCTCTTTGGCCTCTGGGATCAGGACTGATTTCCTGAATCTAGAGAAGACTCCTTTCAAAATAGTTTGAGCTCAAGACATGGATGCTACCCAGGTTTGTTTTCTTTTCAATCATGTTTGTCATCAAGGATTGAGGACTGACCTGCTCTGAAATCTTAATCATGGTCATAAATTTAGGCACTTAAAATGTGAGTTTAAGCCAAAAAGGATAGTGAAGTCAATCAATAGGCACATAAAATGACTAAGAGCCCCTACAGCATAGATAGAATTATCATCTTCTTTTGAAATGGAGGAAAAATCCAATATAATTCTTATAAATCTAAGAGCTAACAAGGAAGAAATAAAACTCATTCCCAGAATATTGTCTTCTAGAAATCAGAATTGCTCAGAGGCAGAGGGAAATCAGGTGGCAGATAAGAAAACTTTACAATTTGGTATCTAAAAACAGAAACCGTAAAGTTGAAGCATGGAGGGAGTTCATCACAAACTTAGTAAGTAATGAGATCAGTTTAAAATGCTATTCTTAATCATGTGGTTAATCCAGGGACTGTGGGAAAAGAGGAAAAAAAGGAAAGGAAAACATCCAAATCTGGCAAACTCTATGCATATATAGTAGCATTTTTGGAATAGCTTTTCCACATTTTGGTAGTTTCCCATAAATAAGGTTCTTCGAGCATAAAAATTAAAACAGCAATAACCATATGTTTTAGTCTTCACCACTGCTATAGTTCAGATATATACTGATGGTCCTACTACGTATCTTTAGTTGGGTTACTTCCGCTCTGAGAAAGTTTTCTCAGACTCTCCAAGTTTTTAATATTCCCTCCTTCACTCTTAATTGATGCTGCTGCTTCATTTTTAATTGGATAAGTAGAATCTAAAAGACACTAATATACATGTAATTCTCACATGTGGGAGTGATGCCTATGCTGAAGAGCCTTTGGAGCCAGGAGTGTGTAAGTGCAAGTTATGAGTGTGCTTACACACCACCCTGGGCTAGTGAAGAGAATGATAAGAAATGAGGGTCAACAGCAATTGCACTGCTAGACATTTATCTAACGGATACAAATATAGTGATTCGAAGGGGCACATGCTCCCCAATGCTTATAGCAGCGATGTCCACAGCAGCCACTCTATGGAAAGAGCTGAGCTGTCCATTGACAGATGAATGGATAAAGAAGACATGGTATATATCTACAGTGGCATATTATGCAGCCATCAAAAAATGAAATCTTGCCATTTGCAACCATGTAGATGGAACTAGAGGGTATTATGCTAAGTGAAATAAGTCAATCAGAAAAAGGCAAATATCAGATAATTTCACTCATATGTTGAATTTAAGGGAATAAAAAACAGATGAAAACAGGGGAATGGAGGGAAAAATAAAACAAGACAAAATCAGAGAGGGAGACAAACCATAAGAGATTCTTAACTATAGGAAACAAACTAAGGGTTGCTGGAGGGGGAGGTGGGTGGGAGGATAGGGTAACTGGGTGATGGGCATTAAGGAGGGCACATTATGTAATGAGCACTGGGTATTACATAGGACTGATGAATCTCTTTCTATATATCCTGTTGGTTCTGTTTCTCTGGAGAACCCTGACTAATGCACCAATTCCAGATAAAGACAAATAGAATTCTTAAGATGACAGCAAAGGGACACCCCAGGATGATGGTGGTGCAGATGATTTAGAGTACAGACAATCCAGATAGGAGGAGAACAAAGATCTCCTGAGAGCATACTGCCAAAGGAGAAGAAAGAAATCAATAGTTACCTTGTTGTGATTGACACAGGAGAGTTAAAATCTCACCTCTGAAATAGAAAGTCAGTGGAGAATGTTTGAGATTGACGAATCAAAATAGATTCAGTGTGTGCATATCATTTGGAAACACAGCAACGTAAAATGGTGGAATTAGCTAAATTATTGAAAAGGGATGGGAACTGGGAACCATGGAGTTTGGTGGGGCAAAAAATGGGGACATTGCTATAAAACTTTTAGACAATTTGACTTTTAAATGGTGTGCTTTTATTATTTTGAGTAAAAACTAAAAATATTTTTTAAATAAGATGCTTCAGATTTTGCTAAAGTTTCTGCTAAGTCTGTTTCATTCTATTAAACTATTGGCATGGTGTAATGCCATGTTTTCTTTAAAAGTAACAATCACATGGACTAGCTATCTATACACAGAGATATTTATAAAATAAAGTTGAAAAAATTGAAAAAGCTAAAAAAATGGAGCACAGAGCAATTTATAAACATAAAAACAACAAAAAGATGTATGCACATATATCTCATGGGTATATATTAGAAGCAACATAAAATATTAAAAAGCAACATGAAAACCATATATATATGTACATAGCATAGGTATCCATAGTATATATGACTATGTATATGATTTTTCGTGTTGCCTTCAATATTTATAAATTATTGTTTATTTTATATATGTAAAAAAGAAAGTACACACAAAGAAAAACACACCCAGTTGTAATTAAAATGGGAAATAAGAGGCAGGAGCAAGATGGCAGAGGAGTAGGAGATCTAATATCACCAGGTCCTAGGAATTCAGCTAGATAATTATGAAACCATTCTGAACACCTACGAACTCAACAAGAGATCAAAGAGAAGAAGAGCAGCAATTCCAGGAACAGAAAAGCAACCACTTTCTGGAAGGTAGGAAGTGCGGAGAAGTGAATCTGAGGAAATATACGGGAAGATAGACTATGGGGGGAGGGGCCAGCATCTGGCAGGTAGTGGAGCAGCAGAGCACAAATCGGAGCTTTTAGAAGTTGCTCCACTGAGGGTCATCGCTCCAGAGGCTAAGCGAGGGTGTGGAGCCCTTGGGGGAGTCAGTGTGGTCTTGGGACTCTTGGGGTCACAGAAGGACTCGGGGGTGCCTGAGTGGGGCAGAGTCCCCAGGCATCAGAGCAGGGAAGCTAGGTGCAGAGACGGAGCCGAGGAGTGTGACCTCAGTTCGGGGTTAAACTGTTATCCAAGGCACAGTTCGGCCACTGCGCCTCGAGCTGGGACCCCACAAGTGGCAGAATCGGGGAGACTCGCCTTCCTCCTGCGGGAGGAGTGGTGCAGGAACTTGCTGCAGGAATCTGCTGGGTTTGGAGACTCCAAACAGAGCCGTGCACCAGATAGAAATGCTCAGTCACAGGCTGGGAGAGCACAGATTGCAGCCAGATACCAGGGAGGTGGAAGGGATTGCCTGCTTTTCTCTGAGGGCGCACTGAGGAGTGGGGCCTGATCTGTCGGCTCCTACAGACCAGATATTGGGAGGCCGCCATTTTCATTCCCATCCTTCAAAGTTGTACAGAAAGCGCTCAGGGAACAAAAGCTCCGAGAGCAAACCCGAGCAGATTACTTAGCCCAGCCCCTGGCAAGGGCGGTGCAATTCCACCTCGGGCAAAGACACTAGAGAATCACTAGAACACACCCCTCCCCACAGAAGATCAGCAAGAACATCCCACCAAGACCAAGTTCACCAATCAAGGACAACTGTAAAACTTCAGAACTACAGGAATACAGCACCTGAAATTCATGGCTTTTCCCCCATGATTTTTTAGCCTTTCAAAGTTAAATTTTTTTAATTTCATTTTTTTCTTATTCTATTTTTTCCTTTTCCGTTTTAACGTTTTTAAACTATTTTATCTTATCAATACCTTTTTAAAAATCTTTTTTAATTTTCATTGTTAGAGTCATATTCTATCCCTTCATTGGATTTAGCCTCATTTTTTATATACATATAGGTTTTTCTTTCTTTAAAATTTTGGAGTACAGTTTCTTCTAACAGATCAAAATATACCCTAAATCTAGCACATGGCTTTGTTCTAGTCTCCAACCTGATCACATTCTTTCCTTTTTTTTTTTCTTTTTCCAATCAACATCTTATCAACTCCCTTTTTAGAATAATTTTAAATTTTAATCTTTAAAGTCATATTCCATCCCTTCATCATATTTACCTTTATTTTTGTGTGTGTATGTATATATATATTTTTTTTTTCTTTTTTTCTTTCTTTCTTTAAAATTTTGGGAGGCATTTTCTTCTAACAGCCAAAATACATCCAAATCAAGTGTGTGGCTCTGTTCTATTCACCAGTATAATATATATATATATATATTTTTTTTTTCTTTTCTTTTCTCCTTCCTTCTCCCCCCCTCCCCAACTGCCCCACTCCCTCTCTTCCCCCTGTTTCAGGTCTCTTCTGATTTGGTTAGTGTATATTTTTCTGGGGTTGTTGCTACACTTTTAGTATTTTGTTCTCTCATTCATCTATTCTGATCTGGATAAAATGACAAGGTGGAAAAACTCACCTCAAAAAAAAAAAAAAAAAGAACAAGAGACAGTACTGATGGCTAGGGACCTAATCAATATGGACTTTAGTAAGATGTCAGATCTAGAGTTCAGAATGACAATTATCAAGGTGCTAGCTGGGCTCAAAAAAGGCATGGAAGATACTAAAGAACCCCTTTCTGGAGAAATAAAATCCCTTTCTGGAGAAATAAAAAGTATCAATGTGATACAACACATTAATAAAAGAAAGAAAAAGAACCACATGATACTCTCAATAGATGCTGAAAAAACAGTTGACAAAGTACAACATCCTTTCTTGATCAAAACTCTTCAAAGTGTAGGGATAGAGGGTACATACCTCAATATCATAAAAGCCATCTATGAAAACCCTACAGCAAATATCATTCTCAATGGAGAAAAACTGAGAGCTTTTCCACTAAGGTCAGGAACACGGCAGGGCTGTCCACTATCACCACTGCTATTCAAAATAATACTAGAAGTCCTAGCCTCAGCAATCAGACAATAAAAAGAAATAAAAGGCATCTGTATTAGCAAAGAAAAAGTCAAACTCTCACTCTTTGCAGATGATATGATACTCTATGTGGAAAACCCAAAAGACTCCACTCCAAAATTACTAGAACTCATGCAGGAATTCAGTAAAGTGTCAGGATATAAAATCAATGAGCAGAAATCAGTTGCATTTCTATACACCAACAGCAAGACAGAAAAAAAGAGAAATTAAGGAGTTGATCTCATTTACAATTGCACCCAAAACCATAAGATACCTAAGGGGCAAAAAATCTGTACTCAGAAAACTATAAAGTATTCATGAAAGGAATTGAAGAAGACACAAATAAATGGAAAAACATTCCATGATCACGGATAGGAAGAACAAATATTGTGAAAATGCTACTTAAAGCAATCTACATATTTAATGCAATCCCTATCAAAATACCATCAATGTTTTTCAAAGAAATGGAACAAATAATCCTAAAATTTATGGAACCAGAACCAGAAAATTTATGGAACCAGAAAAGACCCCAAATAGCCAGAGGTGAAAAAGAAAACCAAAGTTGGTGGCATCACAATTCCAGACTTCAAGCTCTATTACAAAGCTGTAATCATCAAGACAATATGGTACTAGGACAAAAACAGACCCATAGAACAATGGAACAGAATAGAGAGCCCAGAAATGGACCCTCAGCTCTATGGTCCACTAATCTTTGACAAAGCAGGAAAGAATGTCCAATGGAAAAAAGGCAGTCTCTTCAAAAAATGGTGTTGGGAAAATTGGACAGCCACATGCAGAAGAATGAAACTGGACCATTTCCTTACACCAAACCCAAGAATAGACTCAAAATGGATGAAAGACCTCAATGTGAGATAGGAATTCATCAGAATCCTTGAGGAGAACATAGGCAGCAACCTCTTCGACCTCAGCTACAGTGATTTCTTCCTATACACATCACCAAAGGCAAGGAAAGCAAGGGCAAAAATGAACTATTGGGACTTCATCAAGATCAAAAGCTTTTGCATAGCAAAGGAAACAGTCAACAAAACCAAAAGACAACCAACAGAATGGGAGAAGATATTTGCAAATGACATATCAGATAAAGGGCTAGTATCTAAAACCTATAAAGAACTTCTCAAACACAACACCCAAAGAACAAATAATCCAATCAAGAAATGGGCAGAGGACATGAACAAACATTTCTGCAAAGAAGACATCCAAATCGGCAACAGACACATGAAAAAGTGCTCAACATCACTCGTCATCAGGGAAATACAAATCAAAACCACAATGAGATACCACCTCACAACCATCAGAATGGCTAAAATGAACAAGTCAGGAAATGACAGATGTTTGTGGGGATGCGGAGAAAGGGGAACCCTCCTACACTGTTGGTGGGAATGCAAGCTGGTGCAGCCACTCTGGAAAACAGTCTGGAGGTTCCTCAAAAAGTTGAAAATAGAGCTACTCTAAGAACGAACAATCGCACTACTGGGTATTTACACTAAAGATACAAATGTAGTGATCCGAAGGGGCACGTACACCTGAATGTTTATAGCAGCAATGTCCACAATAGCCAAACTATGGAAAGAACCTAGATGTCCATCAACAGATGAATGGATAAAGAAGATGTGATATATATATAGATATCTATATATAGATATCTATATATATATAATGCAGCCATCAAAATAACACCAAAATCTTGTCATTTGCAACGTGGATGGAACTAGAGGGTATTATGCTAAGCAAAATAAGTCAATCAGAGAAAGACAATTATCATATGATCTCTCTGATATGAGGAATTTGAGTGGCAGGGCGGGGAGTCATGGGGGGCAAAGAGGGAAAAGAAACAAGATGGGACCCAGAGGGAGACAAACCATAAGAGACTCTTAATCTCAGGAAACAGACTGAGGGTTGCTATAGGGGAGGAGGGAAGGAGGGATAGGGTGGCTGGGTTATGGACATTGGGGAGGGTATGTGCTATGGTAAGTGCTGTCAGTTGTGTAAGACTGATGATTCACAGACCTGTAACCCTGAAGCAAATAATACATTATATGTTAATATAAATAAATTAGTTAATTTAAAAAATGGGAAATAATGCCTTGCATTAGAATGATTTCAAAAGCTAAAGAATTTTGGATCATTATCAAAATGATATAGTACATGGCCATCAAAAATAAAACACACAAAGACAGCAAGACATGAAAAAGTGTTCCCGGCGCATTATTACATGGAACATTGAGAATATACGTAGGTTAGGATGGCAAGTAGGAAAAATACTCATGTGGATAAGAGTGCAAAAGTGAGTTTTACAAATCAAATAGCTTGGGAAACAAAAAGAGTCCATTGAAGGAGAGATGGGGGATGTATTTGGTCACAAGTTTGCTGTGAAGCTGTAAAAGGACAGTAGCTGGCATAAGGGAGGTGGAGGTAGGAAAGAAACTTGCTCACCCAAAAGGCTGAAGGAGGTTTTGTGTTTACTCATTTGTGTGATTTTTTAAATTTTAAGTTAGGAGATGGCTTTCTTTGGTATTCAGGACTGGGGAAGGAACAAGGGAATTTAGAAGTTGATAGTCTGGGAGGGAGAAGGAGAAAGAGGGAGTGAAAGGGGGGGGGAGAGGGAGCGAGGAAGGAGGAAGGGAGAGAGGGAGGGATGGGGGGAAGGAGGGAGAGAGGATGTAAGAGGAATAAGAGGAGAAAAAAGGCTACCAGGGAGCGAGATGGAGAAAGAGGTGGTGCTGGCATGTGGAGGAAGGTAGCATTTGGGCACAGAAGGAGAGTTAGCATGCACCAAGGAAATGAACTAGCATATGGCAAGAATTCTACTGGGGGGGTCACTGATACTGTATGTCATGTTATAGTCACCACAATTGTGATTTTGACATTACGATCCTCATTTCATTAGTGAAAACCTGAGGCTCAGAAAGGTCAAATAACTTTCTTTAAAAATCAGTGCGCCTACAGGCAAGAGAGCTAGGATGCTTTTTCGCCTTTGCTCTTTCCACCTCGTGACCCTTTGAGACGGTGGAAAGAATGCTAAGAAGGAAGTCTGTAAGAGGGGAAGAAAGTCCATAAGAGGGAAGAGGAGAAATTGAAGAAGTTTTTGAAAGGTTCAGTTTAAACAGGATAATGCTTGTTGTGTGATTTTTCAGGCAATACTTGAGTTCCTGGGAACTAGCTTCCTGGATTCCTTTCATAGCACAGTGCTTGGCTTACCAAACTGCTGGACTTCAGCATTTCTTTATTCTACTGCCAGGACGTGGGTTTTTGTATTGTCATTTTACAGTCTACCTAAATGTTTGCAATCATTTAAATGATGGTATCGTGTTTAGGTAAGTGGGTGATGCAGCCTCCTTTTTTTGAGTTACGTACGTGGAAGATTCTAGAATGCAAACCCAGGGTTGCTGCTTTCTTTACTGTAAAATTACTTTCTGCAGAGCAGATATACAACAAGCAGAGAAGGGAAGCATCCCTTGAAAATAAGTGTTCTAATTGCATTGGGTTTCCAAGAATGTCGGTGGGTTCCTGGGAACACCCCTAGACTCTGAAAGGTGAGGCCTGATGGGGTCTGAGATGCTGCCAGACCCACAGGGGTCTTGTTAGTGAGGTCCTGCTCTCTGTGGAGCCCAACAGGCCTGCCCATCAGCCTGTGTCCCTCAGAGCTAATATAAAACAAGAGAGGTGAGTGCAGAGTTTCAGAATCTTCAGAATCAGATGTTCAGAGCGCCTCTTGAATACAGCAGTATGTTTGGGGTCAAAGACTGGCTACTATTTGAAAGCCTTAAGGGTCAGTTCAGGCCATCTGAGGCCAGGTCCTCCTGTAGGAGCAGCACAGAAATGTACATGCTTACAGAACTTGGAATAGCTGTCCCCTTTCAGCCCCTGGAAGGACTGCCCCTGTGAGTGTCCCCTTCTCCCTGAGTTGCCGCCAAACGGGTCCTTCTCACACTGTGGCCACCGTCCCCGTTCTTGAAGTAAAACGGCAGGAGAAGGAGCTGAGCTAGAGCGAAAGCCTCTGTCAGAGGGCTTGGATAGTGCTGGAAAGAAGACGCAGGACCAGAACCAGGGGTGAACTGTGGTGGGTTGGGGATGAAAGGGAAAATTGACAAGTGGCAGATTCTCTGTCCACCAGGGTCCCTCATGACTTCAGTGGCCAGTGGAGATAACAGCATTGGCCAGTGTTCCAAGAAACCATGCCCGAATGTAATGACTTTAACAGAAGGTGGCTATCATTGCTCACAGTTCTGTGGGTTGACGAGGGCTCAGCCAGAATACCTCTAATTTGGGGTCTCCCACGTAGTCACAGCAAGACATCCACTGGGCTGCCACCAGGGAAAGGGCCAACTGCACTAGAGGATCAAGACAGTCCATTCCCATGACTGCAGTTGATGCTGGCTCTTGGCTGGGAGCTTAGGTGTTCACGTGCCCTCCCCAGGTGGCATGGGCTTCTTGATGACTGGGTTTCTGAGAGAGTGGTTCGAGAGTGGGCATCCCAAGGGACTCCGGTAGAGGCAGCAAGTCTTCTTATAGCTGACCCTTATATTCTCAGAACGTTTCTCTTTCCCTTTCCTTTCCCCCTTCCCCTTCCCTTTCCCTTTCTTCTCCTCCTCCTCTTCCATCCCCTTCCCCTCCTTTTTTTTCTCATGCTCCTTCTCCTTCCTCTTCCTCTTCCCTGCTTTATTAATGCAACAGCAAAGGAAAGGTTTTCCAAATTCTTAGAAGAAAAATGACATGAGCAGTTACCACGCACCAGGTGTTACAAGATTAAATGCTCACATGTATTATTCTGAGAGCCCCCAGGACGCTGCAGATGTCGCATCAAGGCCATCTGCCACCAGAGCTTCTGCTAAGAATATGTTTCTCACTGCGGTAGCTTCAGAGTCAGTTCCTCAATTTCTCAAACAGAAGAAATGATTGTCAGTCCTGTTTCAGAAGCTTTTGGTGTAGACAGAACATATCAGTTTGGAAAACAGATTGTTTCTTGAATTCAAGCAGAATCATGAATCAAGCGAATCACCTACCAATTTTTCTCTGCTGCCGTCTCCCAGAGCGTTCTGTGAATGAAGATTCCTTTTCCATCCCCGCCACGTGTCTGGGTCAGAGGAGAAGAAAGGTGGAGTGGGGCCAGTGCACTAACGGGCTCTCAGATGGGGTTCTGTGCTCCCTTCCCTCCGTGCTGGCGATCCTAAGAGTCTTTTCTGGCAGCTGCGGTAGCTTGGTGGGCGGAAGAGGCTACCCACTAGACACATGTTCTCGAGGCCACCTTTTTTTGCACTGACAGAAGAGATCTGTCTTAGAGCTCCCAAAGCTGACCATCTGTGGGCAACCATTTCTGTCCTCCTCCTGGTGGGAGCACTCCTTACAGTCATAGGCATCAGACCCTTCATGGACTCCGCAGATCACACAGGCCCCCGGCGAGAGCCGTAATTACACTCATCATGTGTGCACACCAGAGTGCAGGGTCGCCCGTAGGAGTCACAGATCACACACTTGGTATCACCTTTTTCACACAATCTTCGGATGGCAACAGTGGCCTGCTTGTGACAAGGGATTCAATCGAGAGGACGTTTAGTCCTGACACAAATCAGCCGCAGACTCAGGACACTTCTTCTGGTCGGTCTCTGTTGGTCAAGGGAAGTCCTTAAGGCCAGCTTCCATCTGCAAGGAGAGAATTAGGCTCTAGTTTTTGAAGCACAGAGAAGCGTGCCTATATAGGGAAGTCAGGAATTGAGGGAAGCCACACTTCAGTCACCTGCTGCAGCCTGGATAAACCTCAGTCAGAGCATGACAGTGGTGACCCCAGGATGTGTTTGACGAGATGAAGCAAAGGGTCATTGCATGCTGACTTTGCAGCAACACTTTTGCATGTGTTATTACATTTAATATTTTCAACAACCCTAAGGAGTAGTGTGGTCATCAACTTTTCAGCTCCTGTTCTTCCCTGCTCCCTGCATCCGTGCTCTTTGCAATGTCACTTTCCAGTGCCTCTCATGTAAGAAATGGAGATTATCTCCCTGTACTTTTGGGTTGTACTTCCCTGTACTTCTTGACTTATGGCTTGGCCATATGTCTGACTTTGGCCCATGGAAAGATAGTAGATGTCATGCAAACAAGGGTTTGAAATGTGCTCACATTTGTTTCAGAGAGGGGGCTTGGCTATGCTTCCTGGCACTTTTGTCCTCACGTGGAGAAGAATTTCTCCCAGGGGGCTAGGTGGGGGGGGGGTGCTGTCTCTTCCACCTGGAGCTCAGAATGAGACACGTGGAAGAGACTGCAGAGCCAGCTGGATTCAGAACTCGACGCAGAGCTGTTCAGGCAACCCTAGCCAGGGTCAGCCAATTCCCAGCTAGCTGACCATAGATGGGTGAAAGCAAATGGCTATTATTGTATGCCACTGAGATTCTGTGGTTGTTTGTCATTGCTGAGTAACACAGTAGGCATTATTAGCTTCATTTCTCCCCCCTGAGGCCCTGAGGAGTTTTAAAATCTAGCTAGACTTACTGCATCCCCCATGCTGTAGGCTACGTGGGTATGACAGGAGATGGGCTAAGATGGTGTGACCAAGCTCCTACCCTGCCCTGGTGGACAAGGGGTGGGCAGCTGGAGGAGAGTCGTTTCTAGGGATCTAAATGGGAAGACTCCTCTCTGTATTGCTTCCCTAGGAAGTTCTCAGAGACTGCCGAGCGTTTTTATCTTGGGATGCGTGTGGTTTGGTGGCTGCTGTACTGAGTCTCATTGTTTCCTGAGGAATTTCCACTGGAGAGATGAACAGCTGAGGAGAGAGGGCGTGTCTACAGAGCTCAGGCATGAAAGACAGCATTGTTGATCTGACTGCCTTGTGTGGTTAGCTACGAGACTCAGAAGACCCTGGGAGGGCATTGGTCTCCTAAAGAATAACTCTGTGTGTGTGATTGCAACTTTATACCCTATAGAGCTCTAACACTTGGTACTCTACACAAAGAGAATAAACAGAGGAGTTGGCATTCATCTGAGACTTGGCTTTTGATATTTGTACAGATTAAAGCTCCCTTTTCCACATCCCATGCTTGCCCTCTCAATGAATGATGTTATGTGACTAAATGTGTGAGAGAAATCCCCTTACCTGGCTCTGAATGGGTCCCTTTACCTCAGGAAGGCTCAGGTCCCACCTGGACATCATGAAGCCTACCCTAACACCTGAAGGGCAAATGAGAGTTTAGATGAGGAAACACAGCCTTTAACAAATTGCTGGTAGATGAACAGATCATATATTTCTGGGTGAAATATTATTAATGGATATCAAGAACCCAGAAGGATGAAATTTTAATTATCTTATTTTTGCATTAAAAATAATTTCAAAACATGCATGTGGGGCTTGCCTCTGTCATTATCTGGCTGCAATCTGTTCAGGTGAATGGTCACTGTCCACGGAAGCCAGGTAAGACCTGTTGAGAGATGTCAGCAACTCCAGTGATCGTCCCTCCCATCTCTCAGCTACAGAGTCACCATAGCCTTGTCATAGGTGCTGGTCCCATCGGCCATATCCTCAAAGCCCCTTGACAAGGCCTTGGTGGGATCTGACATTGGCTCAGCTTCCTCTTCAGCTCTGGTCCTAGGGGGCATTTAAAACCTATATATTTGTTTCTCTCTCTTTCATATTCACTTTGAACTGGACAAATAATCCAAAAAATAGAGGCCAAGGAGTTGTTTCCAAACCTCATTTATCTATCTCTATTGATCTTGGGAAAACCATTCAGTCTCCTCCAGAATACTGGGGTCTTGGAAGGGATTAGGAACCCAGGCACCCTCTTCAACAACAGCACTGAGCATCCCCTCAAGCAAATGATAACATTTGCATTAGGGGATTTGATACTTGGATGTGTCTTAGCTGTGACATTAATCTGGGAAACGCTGGTAGGAACTCAATGAGGACTCCCCTTCTAAGGCCTCCTCTAACCTCAAGTATTTGTTTTAGCAGTAGGGAAGATGGAAGGATGTTCTTACTTACACTGTGATAAATGATCAGAGTGGGATAAGTACCACCCAGCTCATGATTCAAGCAAAGAAAGGAAGACATTGCCTGAACAGTACATTTATGGGACATGGAACACTATCCGGATCCAGGAGGCTGGAAGAGAAAGCAGGATGAGGAGTGTTTAGATCTAGTCAAATCTCTAACATACAAATGACTCAGGAACGGGTCCATGCCAGCCCGAGAGCAGCTGACTGCAGCCACAAACCCAGTTTCCATTTCCCTCAGAGGGCTTGCAAGACATTTCAACGGCAGGGTTGTCATGAGAACTTCCTTTTAGGCAGGGAAGGGACCCATGCTCAAGCGAACTTCAGCAGCACCACCAAAGCCTGTAAAGAAAACATCTGACAAAGCGTGGACATTCCCAGAACTGAGGCTGCCTCTGGCCAGATCTCTATCCCAACGCAAAAACTGCCATGTTCTGGGATGCCTGGGTGGCTCAGTCAGTGAAGCGTCAGACTCTTGATTTTGGCTCAGGTCATGATCTCAAGCTCGTGAGGCAAGTCCCATGTCGGGCTCCACGCTGGACATGGATCCTGCTTAAGATTCTCTCTCCCCTCACCCTTGGCCCTCTGCCCATCCCCCAACCCTTCTTCACTAAACAAACAAACAGACAAACAAACTTCCGCATTCGAAAAGGTGGAGAATGGAGGGTGAGCCGTTGCTCTGGGGCAAAGCCTGGTTCTGTCAGCTATTTCAGTGTTTTCGAGAGTAAAGGGCATGCAGAATGTAATGGGCTTTCACGTGCATGCCCGCCAAGTAAAGCATGGTAAGAAGGCAGGTATGTCAATTGCATCAGTGATCCCCTAACTAGAGAATTCCATTAACTAGAAGACCCAGGTAACTTCAGGCAGTAAAACATAAAAAGAAAATCTTGTGCCCACTTGAGGCATCCCAACCACGTTAAGGGGCTTCCTCTTTCCTCCTCCTAGGTAACACATCAAAAAGTAAAAGAAAAAAAAATGTAGGGGAATTTTGTCAAAATTAATTTGTGGGGGCTCCTACTGAAGTCACGTGGAGGGGCGTTGCGCTAGCTCTGTTCAGTTGAGCTTACAGCACACGCCATGACGCCATGACACCATGACTGGTCTTCAGGGATTGTTTCTGGTTTCCTGAGTCTGATACTTAACTTCTTTTGAACACAAAGATATCTACTTAGTTGGCACCACAACTCTTCAGGAATGCATGTGGATTGGAGGGAGACAGTACTCTCGTAGTTTAGAACTCTGTCAGGAATCATTTGTCGCTTGAGAGCAATCATGTCCCCAGTGCTCACTTTATTCACACCATTTTTACAGATACTCACGTGAGTCTGCGTGTCATGCTGATTCCATGTCTAGGAACAAACGCCTAAATATTAAAGATTTTCATAATTCTCTTTTTGTATATTCCATCTGTCAAAAATTGGTGAGTGTGATAAGGTCTCCCCTCTTGTAGTTTTGATAGCTTCGTTTAGCATTGCCAACAGGTTTGTTTCGTTTTTGTTTTTGCTTATTTGCCTGAATTACATAATTTGATCTATAACAAATGTTATGATTGTTAGGTCTTCAATGGGAATTGCATATTTTTTAAAAGAGTTTATTTATTTGACACAGAGAGGAAGATAGAGAGCACAAGCAGGGGGAGAGGCAGGCAGGCAGGCAGAGGCAGAGGGAGAAGCAGGCTCCCTGCCCAGCAGGGAGACCGATGTGGAACTCGATCCTGGGACTCTGGGATCATGACCCAAGCCGAAGGCAGACACTTAACCGAATAAGCTATCCGGGTGTCCGGGAATTGCATATTTTATCATCCTAAATGACTTCCTGTTACTTCATTTACTGATTTTGCCCTAAATTATACTCTTTTGACATTAATGTTAAGGCCCCTAATTTTATGATTTACTTAAAATGTACTTTTATATCATTGCCATTTTTTTTTCATGGATCAGTGTCTCTTTTAGTTTTATCTTGATTAATACCTGGATTTTTGATCTGAGTCTTTTAATAAAATAGTCTAATCGGATTACTTAAAAAATGTTTCCTTCTGAATAATTTTAGAGTTATAGAGAAGTGTGAAGATAGTGCAGAGTTCCTGTATACCCTTCCCCTAGCTGCTTCTGCTATGCATGAACATGGCGCAATGATCAAAACTGAAATTAATGTCTGGACAATTTTTTAAAATTTATTTATTTGACAGAGAGAGAGAGAGCGAGCAAGCACAGCAGGGGGAGCGTCAGGCAGAGGAAGAGGGAGAAGCAGGCTCCCTGCTGAGCAGGGAGCCAGATGTGGGGCTCGATCCCAGGACTTTGGGATCATGACCTGAGCTGAAGGCAGACGCTTAACCTACTGAGCCACCCAGGCGCCCATGTCTGGACAATGTTAAGATGATGTTAAACAATTTAAGAGACTAACATTGCTACAATATTCTTAAATAACCCACAGAATTTATTTGGATTTTACCAGTTTTTCCATTAGTGTTTCCTTTCTGTCCCAGGATCCAGTGCAGGACCCCACATTGCACTGAGCCACCGTATCTCCTTAGTCTCCTGTGATCTGTGACAGTTTCTTGGTCTCCTTGGAGTAGAGAGAATTGAGTCTTCCAGAAAGATGTGTCTAAGCCCTAAGCCCTGGTGCCTGTGAATGTGATCTTTATTTGGAAATAGAGTCTTTACAAATGTAATTAAGTTAGGGATCTCAGGATAAAGTCATTTGGAACTGAGGGTGGGCCCTCAATCCATGATGGCCGTCCTAATAAGAGAAAGGAGAGGAAGACTTGAGACAGAGAAATATAGAAAGCCACGTGAAGACAGAGGCTGCGATTGGAGAGTTGCTGTTCCAAGCCAAGCGAAACCAGGGGCCACCAGATGCCAGAAAAAGCGAGGAAGGATTCTTCCTACAGCCTTTGGAAGGAGGAGACCCTGTTGACACTTGAATTTCAGAGTTCCAGCCTCCCAGATTATGAAAGAATGCCTATGTGCTATTTTAAGCCACCAAGATTATGGTAATTTCTTGTGACAGCTCAGAAAAATGAACACAAAGACCTTGACAACTTTGAAGAGTGCTACCGGTATTTTGTAAAATGTCCACTAGTTTGGGTTTGTCTCATGATTATACTGCATTATGGATTTTGGGGAAAAATACCAGACTGGTGAAGGACACGTCATATCAGAAGGTATTTCTTTTCCTTTTTCTTTCTTTCTTTCTTTTTTTTTTTTTTTTGCTGTACTTATTAGAAGCAGGTCACCGGGTCCACCTTCTGTAACTCTGCATTCTACTTTGAATCCTGGAGCCAACACACATTCTTTTTAAATATTCCTGGAATGTTTTTGAAAATTGTTCATAACCTAGGCTTTAAAAAAAAAAACACAACTGTATTAATTCGGATTAGTAGACGTTTCACAGGCTATATGCACTTACCACAATGAAATAAAACTATAAATCAATAATAAAGAACAGGGGACCTGGGTGGCCCAGTTGGTTAAACGGCTGCCTTCAGCTCAGGTCATGATCCTGGAGTCCTGGGATCGAGTCCCACACTGGGCTCCTAGCTCCTCTGGGAGTCTGCTTCTCCCTCTGACCTCTTCCTCTCATACTCTTGTTCTCTCACTCTCTCTCTCTCTCTCTCTCTCTCAAATATAAATTTAAATCTGAAAAAATTAATAAAATAACATACAAAAAACCTGAGCATTCAAGATACTGTCCTACAATACTTTTTTGTCAATGAGGAAATGAAAAGTGTCATTATTGGCTGTTTAAATAAATAACTATAATGCCAAAGAGTATAGGTCCAAAATTAAGGAAGGAAGTCAAGTGACACCCAGGAGGAAATGAATGATGGGAACTGTTTGTATTATTAAACAAAGAAAAGAATGGCAAAAATAAATTCACTGGCCAACTCCATAATGAGGAAAAGAATACCAAAATAAGCTGAAGGCGAATAAGAACTCACAAATAATATTTTAAAAAGCACAATTTGATAAATTGTAAAACAGAACAGAAGGAAAACTAATAAGGAAACCCTCAAGCTAATTCTCTGGTTTGGAGTGGAGCCCCATGTTTAGATGACACATACTTGGTTGTGAAAGTCATCTGGATGAACTGTAATGAAGCTTCAGCAAGACTGCACCAGGAGCCAAGCCTTGGCAAAGCTGGAGGTTCAGCGTTAGCCTCATGTCCGACAATTACAAGTTTCAGAAGGATCAGCTTTGAGCACCGACTCCATTGTGGGTGGCGGGTGAGAGCAAATAAAGACACCTCTTTAACCTACGTAGCTTTTAACATCAGAACAAGACCTCATGTTTGGGCACAATGACAGCTGTAATTCAGCAAGTTCTAGTGGCCATTGAGGAGTGTTCTAGGCTCAGTGAGACACGTCTGGGCTCTGATTCCATGCAGACGTAAGGGTAAGCAGGAAGTATTTTGAGAAATAATGAGAAGTACCATGAGAAGTAAGAGTAAAGGTGAGTATACGCCCAGGACAGCTGAGACACAGGAGGGCAAAAAGCCTTTGGAGGTAAAAAGATCGGAATTTTGCTAATCTTGGAAAATGGGTTTGAGTATGGTACTTGGAAATATGACCAGGGTGCCTTTCTTTGCACCTTAACTATAAAGTAGAACAATCTAGTTATGTAAGAACAATTCATTTGAAGCTGCAACCCATTGCTGATTAAGTTAAATGTTTTATCTTGTATTGTGAAACAGATCTTTTAATGATGCTGAAATCATAGAAACGTTTTCTTATTTGACCAAGGTTTTATTCTCCTACATCACTTAAGAGAGTTCATTCCAGATATAAACTTTTTGCTTTTAGGGCTTATCTAATGAATTTCTTTCTTTTTCTAGGTTAAGGCAATCTAACAAATGAGATAAAATAAATCTTCCGGTGTATCTTTGACCAACTGATTACTAGCATGCTGTTTAATGGTGAAAAATAAATGGAGCTGTAAGTTGAGTGTATCTGCTATTACTGTTCTAGCCAATAAAATTGAGGGGGGGGAGGATAAAATATAGATAATGTAATAGAGAAAGAAACTGGACCGAATTTGTACATATTATCATTTCCATAAGCCTGGCTTCACTTCAGATATGAGCTGAGTTCCAGAGTCTCCAGGTCATTCTCACTTCTGACCAGCTGGCTACAAATTCAGCAGTTCTCCCTACAGATTCAGTAATTCACTAGCACAACACAGAACTCAGCAAAGCACTGTTACTATTACAGTTCTATAATAGTAATGGGATACAAATCAGAACCAGCCCAAAGGAGATGCGTACGGCAAGGTCTTGGGAGGGTTCCAAACATGAAGCTTTTTGTGTCCTTTTTGTCACCCCCCTGACCCTAATGTGGGGTATTGCCATCCAGAGGAGCTTACCTGAGCTTTGGGGTCTGTGGTTTTTATTGGCAATTCATTAAATCATTGGTCATGTGACTCAGTCTCCAGCGTCCTCCCCTCCTCTGAGGTTAGGCTGTTACCCTGAGACTCACAGGCCCAACCCTCTGATCACACAGATGGTCTTTCTGGCATAACCGACTCCTATCCTGAGTCGTCTCATTAACCTAAATTATCAGGTGTGGTCCGAGAGGACACTGTGAACAACAAAGATGCTCCAATCATGTAGAAACCACCTTCCAGGGACCTGGGACAGAGACCAGCCAAATTCTTTATTACATGCCTTCCTGTCTAAAATAAAATAGTAACCCCTCCCCCATTTTAAATTTCTGTTGATGGTTCTTCTTCCTCCATGTTATTCTCTTCCCTCCTTAATAGTTTTTCATCTTTACTCATATTGGATATTTATTTATATACTGTTTTTCTCCACCACTGGAATGTAAGACAGGCACTTTCTTTGCTTTTTCCCTAGGGTCTAATTTAGTGGCTAGAAAAGTCCATCATATAGGAGGTGCTCAATAAGTTAAAGATAGACAGACAGACAGACAGAAAGATAGATAAATGGCATAGAGTTGAACTGGGATGTCCTGTTGACAATGCTCTTAGTTAAGGGAACCAAGCTGTGATTTTTGTCTGATTTGAATCTTGTGGATGAAAGCAATGCCAGGAAAGAGGAAGGTTAAAGCCTAATTTGAACATCTGGGTAGGAGTGATTTAAATGGAAGGTTTGGCATACTTTCGCTTTGATTTTGTTGTACTTCCTGGTATTGCTGATTGGCTATTTTTGATATTTAGGAATTGCAAAAATCAGCTAATAGACATATGTGTCTGTTGAGATGAAAGTTCCTTCGAAAACTTGACTTCAGGTGAAAATTTATTAGTTAATGTTTTGGAAGGATCCACTGCTGGAAGTTTGGTTTAAACTATACAGTTTTGTCAGAGGTGCAACTGGGAAGAGGACCAGAAAGATATTCAAATAATAGGCGAGGATACTTTTTTTTAAAGATTTTATTTATTTATTTGGCAGACAGAGATCACAAGTAGGCAGAGAAGCAGGCAGAGAGAGAGGGGGAAGCAGGCTCCCCGCTGAGCAGAGGGCCCTATGCAGGACTTGATCCCAGGACCCTGAGATCCCGACCTGAACCGAAGGCAGAGGCTTTAACCCACTGAGCCACCCAGGTGCCCCAATAGTCAAGGATATTATCTGCTCCTCTGTGGTGCCTCTGGGGGTTATGAAGTCACCAAAACTTCTGATGACCCTGCAGGCCAGCTCTGTATGCTCCCTGCACATCTTCTGACCCCCGTGGCACGAAGCACACTGGGCAAGGCTCGGTTTGGTGTGACTTCCTCAGGCATCATTGAGGCCAAACAAAGTGCACATGGGAAAGCACACTGCAGGCTTCCATGCTCTGATTTAGAGCCTGGCAGAGAACAGACTTGGCTGCAGTGCACCTCAGGAACAGCGGCTTCGCTCTGCAGACCTCTCGGCATCCTGGTGCTGAATGAGCTCGTTTTCACTTACTCTTCTGGGGACACGGGTCAAAGGCTGCGTGTTTGGAACCACAAGGCTCAGAGCTGATCAAGAGATGAGAGGCCTCTGCTTTATGTCGGAATGAAAGGGCAGTGTCTTTCCATCCACACTGGTCTATCCTCTTATGGTCTTCAAAAATTATCTTACTTTTCGTGCTTTTAACTTTTAAAAATTGTCATTAAGTATTGAGTTAGTGCATGAGACTATTTAAAAATGTAGGCTGAGTATAAAGAATAATGACCTCGCCCATAGCCATGAACACTCCTCCCCTCAGTCTAGTTTGAGGCAGAGGGACGACCTCGCCGCAACCTTGGAAGCCTTCCATCCGCCCTCCATGAACCCTTCTTTCCCTCTCGGGGGTGCACAATTACACCGAACTCTGTGTTATCGTTCCCTCGCTTTTAGTCATAGTTTACCACATTTGAAGGTGTTTCCAGAATAAAATGCATGCGTTGTTTAGTTTTGTGTATGTTTCAACTTTATATAAATACAATACGTTGTCTTCTGCGATTCCTTTTGTTGGCCGAACATTGTTTTCCCTGGAGTCATCCATGTTGTTATGTTTGGCTCTGATTAATTTTGTTTTCTCTTTGTGATGTTTGGTATTCTACCAAGTAAACGGATCACAATTTATTTATCTGCTCTTCTGCTGCCAAACATTCGGATGGTTTCTAGTTTTTTGCTGTTCCAAGCTCTGCTGCTTTGAACACTCTTGTGACATGTTTCTGGATGTCCATATGCAAGAATTTCTCTAGGATATATATCCAGCGGTAGTGTTGTGCCATAGGAAGTTCACATCTGCAGGTTATTAGACAATGCCCAGTTGTTTTCCAAGGCAGTCTTACCAACTCGTGTTACTAATTCATGGCCACGTACTGTTACTCTGCATCCTCTCCAGCTCCCAATATTAGACTTTTACAGTTGCCAATAGGTTGGGAATAAAATGATCTGTCACTGTGGTTTTAATATGCATTTTCCTTATTAGAATGAAGGTAATAGCCCTTCATATCTAGGTTCACCATTCGGGGTTCCTCTTCTTCAAGAAACATATTTGTGTCCATTTTTCTATTACTTATTCATTTTTTTCTTGTTGGTATGTAGGAGCTCTTTACATAATTTCTGTATTACTTTTTTATCCAGTTTTTGTGTTGCAAATATCTCTTCTAGTTTGCGGCTTGCCTTTTTGCTCTATTTTTGGTGACTGGATAAAAAGACTTTTTTTTTTTTTTTTACGCTGAAATATGCCAAATTTTATTTTATTTTATTTTTTAAATTAACATATGATGTATTTTTTGTTTCAGGGGTACAGGTCTGTGATTCATCAGTCTTACATAATTCACAGGGCTCACCATTAGTACATACCCTCCCCAATGTCCATCACCCAGCAACCGATCCCTCCCACTCCCCTCCCCATCCAACAACCCTCAGTTTGTTTCCTGAGATTAAGAGTCTCTTATGGTTTGTCTCCCTCTCTGGTTTCATCTTGTTTCATTTTTCCCTCCCTTCCCCTACGGTTCTCTGTCTTGTTTTTCAAATTCCTCATATCAGGAAGATCATATGATAATTGTCTTTCTCTGATTGACTTATTTTGCTTAACATAATACCCTCTAGTTCCACCCATGTTGTTAAAAATGGCAAGTGTTCTGCTTTTTGATGGCTGCATAATATTCCATTATATGTATATACCACATCTTCTTGATCCATTCATCTGCTGATGGACATCTAGGCTCTTTCTATAGTTTGGCTATCATGGACATTGCTGCTATAAACACTGGAGTGTACATACCCCTTTGGATCACTACGTTTGTATCTTTGGGGTAAATATCCAGTAGTGTAATTCTTTTAATGCAGAGAAATTTATCACTATTTTTACTTTATGGCTAGAGCTTTTTCTGCAAAGTTTAGGAAATCCTTCCTTCCATCTGTAGTCCTGAAGTTACTGTTCTTTTTTTTTTCCACTATAACTTTTGATGTAGTTTATTATAGAGCAATAAATAATACAAGGAGATTGAGAGATCAGATGCTTCTTTCTGTACTCACAAAAGATGAAGGCAGAAAGTAAGTAACAGTTCTTATAAAAGACTTCTTTTTTTTTCTTGAAAGAGTGTCTTATTTATTAAAAAAATTTTTTTGGATTTTCTTTTTTTTTATTGTGTTTAGTTACCCACTGTATAGTACATAATTAGTCCTTGATGCTGTGTTCAACGATTCATTGGTTAAGTATAACACCCTGTGCTCATCACAGCAGGTGCTCTCCTTAATACCCATCACCCTGTTACCACCCTCCCCCCACCCCATCCCTTCTGAAACCCCCAGATTGTTTCTTGGGGCCCATAGTCTCTCGTGTTTCATCTCCCTCTCTGATTTCTCCCCCTTTGGATTTCCCTCCCTTCCCCTATGGTCCTCTATGCCATCCGCCTCCTCTCCAAGGCTGTTTGTTATACAAACATCCCTACAAAAATAATTGAGAGCAAAGAGCAGTCCGTGTCTCTACTCATAATATGTATAGAAACATCAGGGACTCCTGATTTTGCAAGCATATTCTAAATTTAGCCCATCATGTACCACACACACTCTTGGCCTGCTGAGAATTTGTTTTGAATCACACTGAATCTATAGATTGAGGGAGAGCTGACTTCCTTATAAAAACAAGTCCTCTGATTCATGGCTGTGGTCTCTTGGCACTTACTTAGTCTACCTTAATGTCTCTCAAGAAAGTTCCCAGAGAAGTCTAGCATATCTTTTGTTTAACATATTACTTGGTAAGAGTGTATCCCGTCTTGCCTCAAATTCCTGCTGCGTCTCCCTATTTCATCCAGGATAATACCTGAATTTCTCACAATGGCCAAAAGGCTGCTCATGATCTGTCCCTCTCTTAACTCATCGCCCTCATCTCCTCTGCTCTGTTTTGTTCATTCTCCTTTAGCCACACTGACTTCCATACTGTGCTTTTAATGTGCTAGGCACACTTCTGGCTTAGGTTGTACACTCTTTCCTTTGCCTGTAATGCTTTTCACCCAGAACTACTAGTGTGGCTAACTACTTAATCTCCTTTTGTCTTTCAATATCACCTTTCTTTTCTTTTTTTTTTTAATATTTTATTTATTTATTTGACAGAGATCACAAGTAGGCAGAGAGGTAGGCAGAGAGAGGAAGCGGGCTCCTTGAGGAGCAGAGAGCCCGATGTGGAGCTCGATCCCAGGACCCTGAGATCATGACCTGAGCCGAAGACAGAGGCTTTAACCGACTGAGCCACCCAGGAGGCCCTCAATATCACCTTTCAATGATGTCTAGCCTACATACCTATTCAAAATTGCAAACTGTCTATTTCCTCCTGGCATTCTTGATTCCCTTAACTTGCTCTGCATTTTCCCCTCGGTATTTATGATTTTTCCATCCAACTGTATTATACTACGTAATACTATTCTACCAAATGTCCTACTCTTCCTTTATATATTTGTTCTTTTGTGTGTTAATTGTATTTATCCTTGATACCTGTGTCCTCTAACTAAAATATTAGCCACCTGAGGCAAGGATCTTTGCATTTGTATTGGATTTCAAGTGTGTGCAATAGTGCTATGCCTGTAGAAGTTATTTAAGAAATATTGTTAATTAAATTGATTTTTCCAAGTAATGTTGTATATTTTGCTGCTGTTACAAATGCTATTTCAAAATCAAATTTCTATGTTTGCTGCTGATATATAGAAAGGCAGTTTATACTTGAAAGCCATTTTTTAAAAGCAGGAATTTCTTTCTTTCTTTTGAGAGAGCGAGCAGGGGAGAAGGTAGAGGGAAAAGGAGAGAGAGAATCTTAAGTTGGGCATGGAGATGGATGTGGGGCTCCATCCCATGACCCTGAGATCATGACCTGAGCTGAAATCAAGAGTTGGACACTTAACTGACTGGTTTAAAGTTCCTACAGGGAATCTTTCTAAATGCTTTGACTCCTATGAATTATCTGCAGATTTTTTTGTATTTTTACACAGAAAACTATGTCATGTGGGCATAATGGTAGATTTTTCTTCCTTCCTCCCTTTCAAATCTTTATATTTCAATTTTTTTTTTTTACTTTACTATCTTTCAGTGTAGTGTTTCTAGGAGTTTTGATGACAGACATTTGTCTTATTTTTGTCTTAAGAGGCATGTTTCCATTGTTTTTCATGATACTTACACTAGTTCTTTTTAGATAATCTTAATTAATAAAGTTTCTTTTGATTCCAGATCTTCTGAGAACTACTTGTTTATTATGAATGAATATTTAACTTTACTATGGAATATTGCTACTGTTGAGATACATCATAAGACTGTTGTCTTTTAATCTTTCAATCTGGCACAGTACATGATTAAATTCCTAATATCAAACCAATTTGCATTACTAGAAAAATCCAACATGGTCATGTTACAGTCAATCTTTTCTACACTTTGCTCAATGGATTTGCTATAATTTTGTTAAGACATTTTTGCATCAATATTCATAACAAAGATTGTCCTGTACTTTTCTTTTCTTATACGATCCCTGTCGAGTTTTGGAATCAATTTAATAGTATTCTCATAAAATGAGTTGGAGAGGACTCCCCACTGCCACTGCCCCCGCCAACATCCACCTATACATTTGAATAGTTTTATAACATTAGAATCTGTATTTTCAAGTTTTGTTAAATCTCAGTATAAAAACCACCTTGGCCTGGAATTTTCTTGTGTAAAGTTTTTAAACTTCTGAACTATCTCCATTACTGGTTATAGAATGATTCAGTCTCTGTATTTCTTATCGAGTGAGCTTTGGTAGGTTCTTTCTTTAGAAATTCAGTTCACTTACACTTTCAAATTTATTGGTAAAGAGTTGTTCACAACTTCATTTTATTAACATCTCAGTATCTGTGGCTTCCATGGCTTAGTATCTTCTTGTCTGTTTGCTTCTAGCATTGCTTGTGTTTTATCTTAAAAAAATAATTAAAAATTTGTAGTGGATGTTACATGATGTTACATTAGGTGCCTCACATAGTGATTTGACAAGTTTGTACATTACTCTTTGTTATTAAGCTTTGTTCACAGGTGCAGCTACTTAATCTATTCTGTTGTAGTGTTACTACAATATCACTGACTGTCTTCCTTACACTGTGCCTTTTATTCCTGTGACTTCTTCATTCCATAACCAGAAGCCAGTACCTCTCAATCCCCTGCTCCCATGTTGCCCAATCCCCAGCCACCTCCCCTCTGGCATCCATCATTTTGTTCTCATAGTTATAGATCCAATCCTGCTTTTTGTTTGCTTATTCATTTGTTTTTTTGTTTTATTTTGTAGATTCATTCTACTTGTTTCTTTTTGGATTTCTGGTCATTTCTACTTAAAGTTTGTCAATTTTATGCCTTCCCAAAGAACTACGTTTTGACTTGTTGAGTCTTACTCAACAAATATTTATTTTTTAAAGCGTTTATTTATTTATTTGACAGTGAGAGAGAGATCACAAGTAGACAGAGAGGCAGGCAGAGAGAGAGGGGGAAGCAAGCTCCCTGCTGAGCAGAGAGCCCAATGCCGGGCTCAATCCCAGGACCCTGAGATCATGACCTGAGCCAAAGGCAGAGGCTTAACCCACTGAGCCACCCAGGTGCCACAACAAATATTTTTTGTATATTGTTTTCCCTATCTTATTAACTTCTGATATTGTCAATATTATTTCTCCCCCCATTTATTTTTGATATTTTATGCTTTTCCCTCATTTTTAAAGTTGAATTTTTTGACTCAATTTTCAACCTTCTTTTATGAAATGAACATTCAGACTATAAATCTTCCTCTATCCATTGCTATAGCTGCCACTCATGATGTTTTGAAATGTAGTGCTTTCATTATTGCCCAGTTTTAAATGCATCCCACTTTCATCATGAATTCTTCTTTGACTCATGTGTTACTTAGAAATATACTGCCTAATTTCAAAACAAATGTAGCTACGTTGTTTTATTTAGAAGGGAATATTTGTTCTCTTACTTAGCTTGAAGGCAGAAAAATGTGTTCTTTTTTTTTACACAGATTTTTCCTTTATTTAAATGTTCACATTTTTAATCTATACATTTTTATTTAATTTTATTTTTAATAAACATGTAATATATTTTTATCCCCAGGGGTACAGGTCTGTGAATCACCAGGTTTACATACTTCACAGCACTCACCATAGCACATACCCTCCCCAATGTCCATAACCTCACCCCCCCAACCCCCCTCCCCCCAGCAACCCGAAAAATGTGTTCTTTATGATGCCAATCATTTGAAATTTTTTGAGACCTGATTTGTGCATTAACATGTGATCAATATTTGTAAATGTCCAATACATTCCCAAGAGTAATATGCATTCTGAAATGTTCTACATATGTTCATTAAAATAAGCTAGTTAGTTGTGTTAAATGTTTTTATATTCTTAGCTGCTTCATCTATAAGTTATTGAAAGATGTGTCAAAATCTTTAACTAGGACAGTGAGATTGTTAAATTCTACTATAATTTTTATAATTTTTCCTATATGTGTATATATATATATATATATATATGAAAATGTCCTAGTGTATACAAAAGGAAATGTCCATGAAGAGCTTATTTATTTATGAGATGGAGAGAGAGAGAGAGAGAGAGAGAGAGAGAATGAGTCCAGGGAAGGGACAGAGGAAGGGAGAGAAGCAGACTCCCCACTGAGCAGGGAGCCCAATACGGTCCTAGATCCCAGGGACCAGGGATCATGATCTGAGCTGAAGGTAGATGTTTAACTGACTGCACAATATATTTTGATAGGTGTATATAACCTAGAATTTTTATATCTTCCTAGTGAGTTTAATTTCTTATCCTGAAACAGTGACTAGACAATTCTTCTAAGAAACATGGGATTCATCAGTTCCCAAAAGTCAGTTATATGACATTGTATCCAGCTTGTGAATCACATGTTTCTTTCTTTCACACTGCCAGTGACAGGGCAGTATGTAAGACCTTGATCTTTGATGGGTTTCCACATTTCATGGCTTCAGGGTATTTTGGAAATTTTACTGCTCTGGTAGTACCTGTCATGTGAATAGCAATTAAATTGCCTCAGCATAAAGAAAATTATTATAATTGCTTCCCAAGAAGGCCTGGTAAATATTGCATTTTTTCCGAATGGTGGAATCAATGTCTTTTGTTCTTATGGTTCTTTAGGGTATCCCATCTGAAGACATTAGCATGGATTAGATATCCTCTTATGGCATCAGGACTAAAAAAATATGTATGGGGAGCATTAACAAAAATGAACTGAGTTTCATATTGTCACACACAACATTTGGGGTCTCTATTTTTTCTGAGCTCTTTCTTCTTCAGCGAAGACCCCATTGCTGCACCTTCACCAGGTGACTCCACTTCCCTGGTCAACTGTGATTCCTTGAACCAAACAGAGTCAGGGAAAATTGGAATTGGGCCATTACCTCTTGAGGGAGAAAGGCATATAAACATGGGAGTTGAGGCTAATATTTTGGTTCAACCCTCTTCCACCATGACAGAGCCATCTGCAAGATGGAAAGAAGAGAGAAGCAGAATTTAAAGAGGAACAGAGAAGAACTAAGAAGTGGCTTCAGGGAGAGAGAAGGGAGACTTGGGTCTTGATCTCAATATACTTCTTGGTTCCAGTCTCTTTGATTTTCTTGCCCTAAGATTATTTTAGACACTCCAATAACCTTGCAGTAACCCCCCACCCCTCCTGGTGAAAGCTGGTTTGAGCGGATTTCTGCCCTTGCTGATCTGAAAGATTACTGTGCACATCAGCTGTGGATCTGGCTTCAGATCAGTGGGATTGTCTTGGATCCATGCCCAGAACTGTGGTTAGTAGTATCCAAAGCATCTGAAGGGCTTCTTTATAAGGGACAAGCCCTGAATATAAGCTAACCATTGGGTCCCATGCACCCCAACAGCTTCCCACCATCATGTTGCACTTTTGAGCCTGTGTGTTCCAAACAGGAATCATAAGGAATTTAGTGCTAAGTAGGTTTATTGAAACTTGAAGAGGCCAAACATAATCAGCAGAAAACATTTCAGAATGACATGAAAAAAATCATCAGAACCCGCATTTTTTGCATTGACTCTTCTGATGACTAAACTCCAAGTGACTTTTTTTTTTTTCTTTAACTCTCAATTACTTCTCCACAGTAGGAAAAGTTGAGAAGCAACAATACATTAACATCGTAACAACGACTTCCATAAAAGAACAGGCTGGCCCCTATTAAAAAGAAAAGAAGAAACTGTTATCAGTATCTTTTCAAGGACTCGTGTGTGTGTGTGTGTGTGTGTGTGTGTGTGTGTGTGTGTGTGACAGTTTCCAAGCTAGCTATGTACTAATTTCAAGATCAACCTACCTCTATCACCTGTCTAGCTATTTATCTAGATTTAATCAATCAATTCAGAGATCTGGAAAGTTGCTGTTATATTAGGTAGGTGGATACTTTGTTTTTCTGCAAGTCATTCTTTGAAGGTGCAGAAATTAAGTGAGCTGTAAAGAGTCAGTACATTCTATTGGCATTTTCTTTTTCTTTAGCAATTCAGGCCTTCCTTTAAATATATCTTGCAGTAACTCCAGATCCACTCTTGAAAGGCAGTATTTACTTCCCAGTGGCAAAGAGCACAGAATCCAACGCCAGAATGCTTGGGACTGACCCAGACAAGAGACCTGTGACCTCTCCCTGTGCCTCAGTTTCCTCATCCAGAAAGTGAGAATAATAATAACTTATCAGGTAAGACTGCCGGCAGGAGCTCCTAATTTAACACACGGAAAGCACGAAGCAAGTGCTGAGTGGTCGGTGTCTTCTATGGACATGCCCAAGAGTAGTCTGACAATCCCAGCAGCAATACCTTGGAGTGTACTCCTGAAAGGCTACTCACCTTTGATCTCCTCAGCCATGTATGTTGGAATCCCCCTGCACATGCTAGCAATGGGTTTTCCTAACTTGCTCAGGTCGTTGACTTTTTCCGGGTTGACAGAGTACCTCAGGCCCTTGGGAGGAGGTCCTCCTGGTCCTTCACCCTGAAGCTGAGTGTGGAAAGGAAGAGAGAGAATGAACGCCCAGCCCAGTGGTTTGTTGAATGAGGGTTGGGTACCAGGTCTGCAGGCGGTATTGCCGGCTAGTTTTTTTCATAATCAGCACCCACCCTGTATATCTCAGAATTTCTATGTTCCAAAAGATTTCGCTGATGTGCAACCTCAGCTTCTCATAAAAGCAGAAGTCTGAGGTTAAATTTATTCTGAAGCTTGGACCTCATTGGGTCACTTTATATTTCTTGGATGGAGCTGTATGATAATCAGTTTCTGAGAATGCTGTTTATTTTCTCTACCTGGTCAATGAAAGGTGACTGTTTTTCAGTTATAGAAACATGAACTCAGGCAAACATTTTAAAGAGCAATGGGTCTTCTCTCCCTACTTCACTAAGGTTGGCAGATAAAATATAGGACACTCACTTATGTTTGAATTTTAGATAAATCATTTTGTCCTAAATATTGCATAGGACATACTTAAGTTAAAAAACCATCCATCGTTTATCTGAAACTCCAACGTAACTGGGTATCCACTATTTTCATTTCTAAATATAATAATCCCAACCCAACGCTTGTGGGAAAAATGTACTTGGGGAAGTGTAGACAGCTGCCATTGGCTTGAGCAGAACTTTACTCCTCTAACAGAAAAGGCAGGTGTGAGCCACAGCATTGAGGGCTGGCCGCTCCTTTGTCTTAGGCAATTACCAGTTCCTCTTCCCTTTTTGTGCTGCACATGACAATGTACTGTGGTCAAGAGGAAATGACTGTGACCTCATTATTTACTGACCTCCCTTGAGCCAAATTAAAAAGTCTTTTATTTATACCTTCTTTTCCTTCACCAATTTATCAAGAGTTTGAAGAGAGGGCATGGCGTCCTTGTTCATTCTATGCACAATGCATTTCTTCTTGCCAAAGAGTCTGACTGCAGCAAGGTCCTAATAGAGAAGACGGTAGATAGTAAGAAGTAGGTTCCCCAAGGAGCTTTTCTTACAAAAATCAGTTTGACCAGCAGAGGGAAATGGAACTCCAAGATTATGATGAACTCAGATCAGAGCACCGGGTCTGGCCCAGTTTTGCAATCATTTTTGTTGTTAACATTTGTAAGCCTGGAATACAATCTTCTTGAGGGCAGAGACCCAGAGTCTAACTCGTTGCTTTATCTTCAGGTTCTAGCATGGAGTCCCCCTGCACATGTCTGCTTTGCTGAAATAAACTTGAAATTGCTATCACATTTTAATCTCACATGATCTTCATACCATTTCAAGGAGACAGGTCAGACAGGGATTGGTTTTCTAGTTGATCACACGATAAAACTAAGATGATAAAGAGTTGCCTTTTTACAAAGTACAAAGTTTGTTAAATAAAAAGCTAGTAATTGCAGAATTGGGTCTTCTAACCAGAGCCAAGTGTTATTTTGGTTTGGTTTTGGTTTTTTGCTTCTTTTACTGATTAATATTGTCATTTACATTTCCTGTAATGAAATATCCATTTATGTCTTTTTAGAAGCAAATTGAATATGGACTGAAATAGGCAATAGTGATATCATGCAGGTCTCTCCTCATTACAGAGGGTATCTTCAGGGAAGGCAGAAGGATGTTCATATTTGTCTAACAGCCCCGCAATCCTTGGACATAGTAGATCCTAATTACTTTTCCTTGGTCTGAATTTTGACTGTTTGTGGGAAACATTAATAGGGTTTACATCTAGGGAGTGAAGCTCGGTGACCAAAATAAGCACTTTGACCTACAACTCTATGCTTATGTGCAGACAAATGTTACTTATGATTTAAGTATCATAAGTAACCATGTTACTTATGATAAAGAAATTACTTTATGTAGGGGTGCCTGGGTGGCTCAGTCAGTTAGGTGTCTGCCTTCTGCTCAGGTCATGATCCCAGAGCTCTGGGTTCTAGCCCCGCATCGGGCTCCCTGCTCTGCAGGGGGCCTGCCTCTCCTTCTCTCACTCCCTCTGCTTGTGTTCCCTCTCTTGTTATCTCTCTGTCAAATAAATAAAATCTTTAAAAAAATAGAAATTATTTTTAATTCTTTTATGGTTAGCAGACATTTTTGTTGTTGTTAAAAAAGAAACATATTTGTAAAGAATGTAAATTGTATGTTGGCTACCTACAGTATTATAGTCCCAGAGGGCATTCCAGGAGTCCCATCCGTTGTTATTGTCCACATTGGCCACATTATGCTCATTGTTGACACTCACTGACTGCTGCCCACTTATACCACTGTTGCTGTTACCGCCAATGTTGATGTCCTAAAATTTATAAGAAATTGACAGTGATTTAATACCATGTTTCTTTGCAAATGCACTTTAGTAATACACTTCAAAAAGTTTAATACTGGAGCACCTGGGTGGCTTAGTTGGTTAACTCTCTGCCTTCTGTTTAGGTCATGGTCTTGGGGTCCTGGGATTGAACCCCAAGTATTCCCTGCTCAGTGGGGAGTTTGCTTCTCTCCCTCCTTTTGCCCCTCCCCACTCTGCTAATGCTGACTCTCTCATGGTCTCTCTGTCTCTCGCGTTGCACACTCTCTCACATAAGGAAATAAAATCTTTAAAAAATTTATAAAAAAATAAGTTTAATACTTACAGTGGAAGCAAGGGCTGGGGTCAGAAAGACTCCAAGAAGTCCAGCGAAGACAATCTAAAAATCATAAGTAATATTGGTCTACTATCACATGGCAAAAAAAATGCCCTCTTTTTTTCTTTACCCAAGCTTACAAAAAATACTAATTTTACCACACTGTTGAGTGGTCTGTCTTTTCTTCTTTGACCTTTGTATTCTTTTCAGCCATAGAAAGTTTTAAAGAATGTAAGATTGTAGTTTGATTACTTGTAGCAATCAGGTTATTGTGGTGTATAGTTTTAAAAGTATTAATGTAGTTCTTATGAAAATATATGTAATAATAATATTATTATAATATATAATATATAGTGTTATATTATTATAAATTATATGTACATTATATATAAATTATAAAATATATATAATATATAAATTATATATTCATTTATATATTTATTCATATATTTATTATATTTATTTATTATTTATTATAAATATTCTTATATTTTATTATATATTATATTATATGTTATATATTTTAAAATATGATTATAAATATAAATATATTTATTATAAATATTTAGGTATGTTATATATAATTTATATATTATATATTTATATATTATAATTATATAATACATATTTATATTATATATAATATATGCATAAAATATATATTATATATTATAAATTATATAATATATAATATATAGTAATATATATTATATAGTTATATATTATAATAAATATATAAGAAAATTAAATTAATTAAGAATTTAAGATTTAAAATTAAATTTAATTTTAATAAAATTAAAAATTAAATTTAATAAATTAAAATTTCTTATAAAAGTTTTTCTTATGAAAAAACTATGCATTTTGAAATATTTCATTTTTTATGAAAAAACAGCATATTGAAAAACACATTTGATAATGAATAACATACACGATATGCAAATGGATATAGGTTCTGAGAACTATGTCAGAAAATGATTTACTTTTCTTATTTGATCTGGAATACTTTCCTTCCTTCACAGACCTCCTAGTAAAAAAAAATACTCTTCTTATATATAAAAAAAAAAAAATTAAGCAACGGATCAGTAAGCAGCCTGGCTGCTACTGAGGGACTGAGGGTGGAAAGTTCTGGCTGTCGAGTGTGGTTGGCAGAAAGGAAGTCAGGCACTGTCCTAGGGTACCTGGATTAGTCATTTGTCACTGGGTACATGACATTAGTTATCAGAACACAGAGATTTTATACAGGTGCCTGATTCCGAGTACCTATTAGCATTTCCTTGGCCTGGGACAAACTGGTCTGAGATCTGCCCTAGTGATTCAAGCTAATTGTTTTATTTGCTTAATTTTTCTCCTGATAGCTTAAGAAGGAGGTAAAAATGAGTCTCTTAAACAGTGAGAGATGGGGAAAATTTAAGAGATCTACTAGTACAACACAGTCCTTTCACATATGAGGAAGTAAGCTTCAGTTGTTAAGTAACATGGTCACGCTTATCTTGGCTTGTCACAGCAGAACAAGGAGAGAAACCACATTTGACCTGGGCTCAGAGCTCCTTTTTTTAAAACTGTGCTGTTATTAGAGCTTAATTCTAGGTAATCATTTACATTTGCAACTCCACTCTGAAGCAGCGGCTGCTGTAATATAATGTTTAGTATGTTAAAGCATGAAGACATCCATTGGATTTCCAGCCTCTCTGTGTCTTGCTATAAGTGACACACAGTGCCACCAGTTACTTTGGTGGAATTCTGTGGTCTACCTGCCACGCTCTCAGCCTTTTATCTGGAGCCACAGGGAAAATGCTGCACTAGCTTCATGCTTCAGGTGTTTTCATGGATAAATGACTATGGTCAGGGTTCAGGAAAGCCATTCATACTTGGAGATCCATTTCACAGCAGAGAACGTGACAGTAAGTCTCTCACCCATCTCATTCAAGAATCTGCTTGTTGTTTTTCCTGAACATGCTCGGGAATTTTGGTCAAAAGAGGAATTCAGTGGGGCACTTGGGTGTCTCTGTGGGGTAAGCTTCTGCCTTTGGCTCAGGTCATGATCTCAGGGTCCTAGATCGAGCCCTGCATCAGGCTCTCTGCTCAGTGGGGAGCCTGCTTCCCCACCCCACCCCCCCTTCCTGCTGCTCTGCCTACTTGCTATCTCTCTCTCTGTCAAATAAATAAATAAATAAAATCTTAAAAAAAAGGGGGGGGATTCAAGAATGTGGAGAAAGATCAGGCATTTTCTAGGGTTTAGGGACTGCCTGCTTTGGGACCAGCCCTGAATCAGGAGGACTGGAAGGTAATTTCATTAAGATAGCATGAAATACAACATTTAGACAACTGTCTACTCCCAGTACAACTATCATTCTCCACAGAGATGCTTATAATTGCCATGATTCAATGACAAGAAAGGAGATTTTCTTAAAACAATGGCGAATTGTCCTAAGAAGCAGACCCCTCTTAGCTGAGAACGTTAACGGTCCTTAATCATAAGATAATACATTCATAAGGAAAAATCTACTCACTGTGAGCTTCATCTTGGCTTCACCAAAACAACGGAGTAGAGAAGAAGGCAGGCATGAACTCAGACAAGAACACTTCTCATATTTGTACTTACCTAGATTTACTCAAACTAGGTGTGACTAGGTTGGGCCAAAGATTTATCTTTCTCCATTTTCCATATCTGTGCCATGGTTCGGCATACCAGGAAGCCTTTGGGAATATCAACCTGCTTGCCAAGGCACTTTGACATGGAGCCCAGCTGACTCATCACTGTTGAACTTGAAGATATCCCAACAAACTCAATATGACTTATGATAACTGCTGGTCCAACGGCAGCTGTGGGTGTGGGTATTTTACGTATTTGGTGTCACTCGGAGTCAGAAGAAGAATATCCCTAAAATCAAACAAGAACATAGATGAGAAACTGTGGACACCCTTGGACTTGCAGATAGCAGGTCCAGTAAGGATGTGGGAATAGTTTCCTCCTTGTACTGTTCTTTGAACCCATCTTGATGGTTTAGCGTAGGCAAAATGTGTCTATTAGTGACTCCCAGCACACCTGCTTCCTTTTCTGCACTCCTGAGCTCTCTCAGTGGCACCACGTACCACACACAGTACACAGAGAGTGCCATGCATGCCACCAGAAATCCTGGGGGCTGTCTTCAGCAATGTCTTCTCACCACCATGTCTAGGCATTTACTTAACCTTGTCATTTTGTCTCAGAAGGGCCCCAGGACTCTGGTCTTGTCCACAGCTTCTTTCACCAGAACTTTTATAATAGTAGTGTGATGGATCACTCCGGTCACTGGTCTCTCATATTCCAGCACGTTTTTCCCAAGGTGATCTTTCTAAAGTACATCTATAAATAGACACAACTCTTCTATGCGAAGAAACGTTCACTGACAGCCTGCAGGACGAACTTTAAACTCATTGGAATGGCACAGAAGGTCTTTTAGAATTAGGTTTCCAAAACCTCCCCCGCTGCGTCTCTCCTATAATCCCGCTACACCAGATTTCCCGCAATTGCTGGAATATTCGCTCTACCCCTTTGTGCATGCTGTTGTCCCACCTTGGAGGGGTACCCTTTTGCTTTTCTTTAATTCATAAACTGCTATTCATTTGTCAAGGCTCCGCTTAAATACCACTCCTTCCAACATACCTTCCCTACCTCTCAGGGGAGACTCCCCCCCCACCGCCCCCGGAGCTATAAAAGCAACCTCTCCTTTCATTCATCTCTAGATAACTTAATTTTCAGAAATTATGTCAAAATAATTTTTAAAAAATGTTTTCAGCAGAAACACAGGGTAGAAACTGTCTCTTGGCCTGACAAGGGAATGCTTAAAACAGTCCTGGAGATGAATTAAAGTTTTAATTTTTTTTCTACGTTCTCCTCCATACTGAACCTACTAAAGCAAATTGCCGAAGAGGAAAACTGTATTTCATTTATCACTGATTTATAAACACCCTCTTTAGAAGCCGTTCTGAGATCATGATTGTCCTTGTACATGTGGACTGGAACTTAGGAGGGGGCTACACAGTTATAAAGCTTGATTCACTAGCAATGCCTCTTTGAAAATGTAAGTGGGTTAGTGTAGCTGTGATAAGATTTTGTTCATGTTTTTAATGTGTCCACTAATTTCTTGCAAACCTAGTTTTTAGCTGCAAAAGATCAATAAACCTGGGGTAGGGGGAGAAGACATAGGTGAAGAGGCCTTCATCTGCTTTAGGAACTGTCACATCCCTGCAAAGTCAAAGAGGGGACAGCACGGTGCCTTTAGGTCCAGTCTTGGGTAGTCACTTTGGTATATGAGTACGGTCTAACACACTTTTTGCATGTAATACCTTACCAAAGGTTCAAGGTTGACATTTTTTCCAGTGGGCCTGTGAAATGCTGGTGTGGAGGATCCTCTGGGAAATGGACACATTGTGAGACAGATAGAGAGCCGATAGCCGATAGATAGATAGATAGATAGGGTTCAGACTCCAATAATGCCCTGCTTAGAGACTGACAGTTTACACTCACGTATCAAGTGTGCTAAGACATCTGTAGGGGAGAAATCAATGTCGTGTTGTTTCATGCAGATTCCCCTAAATTTAATTGACCATAGAACCTGGTTGTTTTCCTTTTCTACTGATTTATTTTTCCTAACACTCCTTAACGTCCCTGAGGGGTACCCTCCTTAGGGAAACAACAATTGTGCTACATCTGAGGATACAACCTGGACGTGAAGAGCCACTTGGGGAGCTACTGGTTGGAATGAGGGGCCAGGAGACCTAGATTCTGTTCTGCTACCTTCTTTCTATGAGTCTCATACACTCTAGGCTTTAGATTTCCTGTGGGTAAAAAAGAAGAAATTTCTCCTTTATACAACATTATTTCAATGGCTCCAAAAATCACAAGAACTTCTTCCTCTGTACTCTGTGAGGTAGTTATGGAAGTGCCAAAGGTGGTGGGGGGTCAGGGGGTCACAATTCTTGTCTCATCTAAGGCCAAAAGTCCTAAGGAAGTGTGAGTGAGTCTCTTGTTCCCTCCCATAAATGTTTTGTGTGTTTCTTTTCATTCCATAGGAGAAAGGAGAACATGTCAACTTTTTTGCCACCTCCACAGAACTAGAATATACTCACATACACCTGATGCCCAATACGCCCATTTTAAAAATAAGCATTGTGGGGCACCTGAGTGGCTCAGTGGGTTGAGCATCTGACTCTTGGTTTTGGGTTGGGTCGTGATCTCAGGGTCCTGAGACTGAGCCCCAGGTCGGTCTCCATGCTCAGTGGGGAGTCTGCTGAGATTCTCTCTCTCTCTCCCTCTCCCTCTGCCCCTCTCCATGCTCCCACAAGCACTGTCTCTCTCTCTCTCAAAATAAATAAATAAATCCTGAAAAAAATTGGAATTGCATAAAGGAGATGCTCAAGCTAGAATTAAAAAATGCATTATGTTTACTCATTCCGATTTTTGGAGCCAGCTGGAGAGGTGCAGCTTTGCCTTGGTCATGGTTACATAGCAAGGGAGTCCCAGGAGATGGGGTGGCCCAGTGCCCTGGGATTAGTGTGGGGCAAACCAGCACAGGAGTAAACAGGGCCTGCCCTGATCGCCGAGCTGGACGCTAAGCCACGCCAAGAGGCAAGCCTTTATCGTTGTTTTATCTCATGGCTCACACACCCAAAGCCTCACTTTACCCCACATCCTGTTGTGTCAAGCTGGGTGGGGGCTCCCTTGTGTGGAACAAACAGGGAATGCGGTTTTCCCTGTGATAGCTTCCTCCCATAAATCTGGGGGGCCTTTCGGAGCTTCACCGCAGACAAACTTTTATTTTCCTTCTTTTTCTCTGAGTAGAGGAGAATGTTTACTTACTGGGCCTTTCTCATCATTAAATATCCTCCTTCAAGATTCCCTCTCCTGTGTGGACGATGGGTGGACCTCGACGTCATTAACATCCAGGAAGCCCTTGGTAATCTTGTTTTTCCCTTCAACCCTTCCCCTATTTCCCCCAATATTTAGGGTTCAGCTGGCCTTCAGCCTGTTGGACATCCACCATAATCTAGTGGCTTGAGTGTGGAAGCTCCTTCATGCAGAGATTCCTTCCCAGTTTCTTTGCCTCTACTGTTGTTTTCTGAGCATCCTTCGTACCCATTGGACATTACTTGTGACACAGCCCCAAGTCAGACGGTTGGTTGGTTGTGACGTCTGAATACATTGGGTCACCCCAGGGGTGGGAGGGGGGGCAGGTTGGAAAACCCCTGCCTGCTCCCGTGGTCTCAGGGTACTGGGCTGCAGCTTGGACCCTAGTTTCTGTCCCGTGACCCCAGCGGTGGGGGCTGCGGCCACACGTCAAACCTTCCACATGCACTTGTGGCCAGGAATGCCACATCCAAAAAAAAAAAACCAGCACAAGGGCCATGTAAAATAACACATGCACGATCATTGCTAGAAAGCTTCCAATTCCAGAAAAGCCATGCTTATTACATAGTCGTTTTTGCATAGGAAAGAAATTCTTTTCAAATTACAGCAAAGCGGGGGAAGCTCTTTCCTGGGGCATCATCGAGCCCTTCCTTTTTGTTGTTTCCCAGAGGCCCTTGCTTTCCAAAGTCTATATAACTCTGCCTTTCTGTTGCTGCTTGCATGTCAGTCCAGTTGCATCTGCCAAACATTCTGGGTCCCCTTAGAGGCCACCAGTGATAATTTTTATCTCCGATCTGTCATTAACCTTGAGCATGAGAGAGTTGTGAACAGGGTTTGGAAAAATCTTGCTCAAAGAAGGTCTCCTGAGCTATGACATCATTTGCATAAAATATATGAAAGTAGAGATAAAGAGAATTTTGGTAAAAAACTTCATTTTTTGTCATCATGAAGGACAATCGGACCTGGTTAAGTACTTCCATCCTAAAAAGGAGCTGGAGAAAATATGACCATATGAGGAATGGAAATCACCAAGTGAAGGAATATGTTGCTTTCCTAATTATCTTGTAGATGACTTGGAAATAAGAACAATTATTCTGTGTTCGGCGTTCACACTGAAGCAATTCAGAGAAAGTAGTGTAAAAACACTCCCGCGGAAGGTGTGTTCCTTCCCCTGCAGCCCTGAGGTGTGGGGAGGGCCAGACTCAATGGGGGAAGCTGCATATCCCATCCCATCCCACCCCATCCTGGGAGGACCAGCAAGCGGCAGCTGCGGGGGCGCACCTGGGGCCCACGTCTTGGGAGGACCCAGTGCACCCCTTCAGGGAACTGCCTCCTCTGGGGGCTTTGCAGGCAGGAGCTGAAGGCCAAAGTCAAGGACTGGCCCCAAGGTGGCTGAACCATGATGTGGGATTCTGCGAATCCTTGAGTTTTCTGCAGGGTGACTTATCGGAACTGGTTTCCTTTCTACATCTCAGGTAGAAAATATACACATATGCGTCATCTTTCCACTCCTGGAGGAACGCACCTTCAGATGAAGACACTAGGTGTTCAGAGGTGCCTTGGGGAATTCCGAACTTTCATGTTTATTCAATTACCTACTCTTTTCCTACCCACACCCCAGCCTCCAATTCCTGGAAGCGCTTAATAAAACATATCCAGTGGGGCTGATTCTGGAGTGGCCGTTTTCTTTTGAGGTCCCACTGGGTTTAAATAAAAAACCAACTCCCCACATCTAAGCCAGGAAAGTTTTCTCATTTGCTGCTCAGCAGAAGGTCACCAGGCCTACAATCCTTTCTTCGTTTCCTCACTGAAAAATAATCAACAACCACCAGTGTGCCATGCTTCAGCTAACACAACGCCCCAGTTCAGCACAAATGCCACAGGAGAGTCAAGGTTGCCAAACAACTAGTGCTCCTACCCCAAGATCCTGGGGAGAGACAGGGCTGGCTTCATGGACACGGGACCAGGGTAGCTACATGGGGCTCACACTAAGAGCCCCACACTTGAGTTTAATACTTTACAGTTGCCATCTTGAAATTTTTAATGATTTTATTTTGGGGTTTCTGTTCTGTAAGTAAATCCAATGGGACCATGGAGGATGCCCTGGGGGCCTGGAGCCTTGGTCGATGGGTGGTCTTACTTCCTGCCTCTCCCACCTCTGATTCCTACCTTCTACCATTAGGTAGATGTCTTTTTTTCTCAAATTTCAACATCTGCCTGTTGGTTTGCTATTTCTTTTTGGTTCATATGGGAAAATCTCCCCAATACTAAAAAAATGAGTCAAAACCAAACATAAAAACCTTCCCTCAGCTCTACCTTCTGCATACAAAACCTTATTATCTCCCTTCCCTTTATACCTCTTAAAAGAATCGTGTAGATTTTCTGATTCCATTTCCTCACCTCCCAGTCATAACTGTATCCCCTGGGATCTGGCTCAGGTCCGAGGGGTAACTGGTCATGCTGGGACTCAGAGAGAGCAGGGCAAGTCTTGGATGTTGGATGTGCTGGTATCTTTTCAGTACTCATGTACTGAGCAGGTGATTTGACCTCTCTGTACTTTTTGACCCTGAGAGTCTCTTCTTTTTTGAACTTCTCTTCTCCCTTAACATCTACAACACCTCTTTCTCCCATTTGCCCTTCAAGGGCTCCTTCCACCACCCAAACGATGGCTTGCCTCTCTTCTTCCATCTGTCCCTTTAATGTTGGTGTTGGATTCTACCTTGACCCTCCTCTTCCATCATCCCTCTTATTTTCCCTGGAAGTTCCTCCATTCTGAACACATGAGCCACCTCTTCATGACGGAAGAACAGATCAAACCCCACCAAGCTTCAGATGTTAGTTTATAAATGTGGGTATTAGATTACTTCAAACCAAAACATTTTCATTAGTCCCCCAACATGCTGTGTTTCTATAACATATGTAGTCTTATGGCATTTTTAACTACCAGGCAATCAAGACAGGCCTCCCAGCTGTCCTTAGCTCTGCTTTCTCACCCACCCATCCCCGCCTCACATAATCAGTCACCATGGCCTGTAAATGCTACCTTTTCAGTGTTTCTTTTTAAAAATAACTTAAACCACTCCCCCATCATAAAAGTAACTCATAGGAAATTGTAGAGAATATGGAAAATTTTCAAAGAAAATAATTGACATGTCAATTTACTATGCAGAAATAATCACTGATAACCTTTTACCATATTTCCTTTTCACTTCTTTTGAGCCTCTTTTGATCTGTGTGTTACCTAGAAGTGTATCATTTTGTCTTCAAATATTTGGGGATTTTCTAGTTACCTTTCTGTATTGATTTCTACTTTAATTCCCTTGGGTAGACTACTACTACTTTGTATGATTCTATTCTTTTATGTTGTTAAGGTGTGTTTTATGGCCCAGAATCTGGTCTTTCTCAGTGAATGTTTCCTTTGAGCTTAAGAAGAAGCTGTATATGGATATTGCAGAATGAAATATTCTATGTGTCAGTTAGATGTGACTTCAGTTCTCTGATGGGTCCAAGTAGTTAGTTGATTTCTGGTCTGTTCAGCTTATTTCTTGCAAGGATAGGAGTAAGCACTTCCTATGTTGGAACTAAAATCAGAAGTACCATATTTTTAAAAAATCTGTTTTTTCAGTATATGTATACCTATGTTGAGTATGTGGTATTTTTTATAGAATTAAAACCATACCTTACACACAATCTTATAATTTTTCATTTAACATTGTATAATGGATATTTTAATATCCTTAAATACTCTTCACAAACAGAACTTCTAACAGCTGTGGTGTTATTGTTAAACATATATGATACTTGTAATTCTCTACATAAATAATACTGCACTGAACATCTTAGTATATGAAATATGGTACATATATCTGTTTATGCATTTTGATATATTTATAAAAGTTAAATTACTTGGTCAAAAGAATAAGCATTGTTATGGTTCTTTACATACAAATAAATTATCCTCCTGGAAGTGTTTTTAAAAACTCAGTTTGTACTTCCACCAAAAGAACAAGACAATTTTTTCAACTTAGGTTCATTAAGAGAAATAAATGGTATCTTATTAAATTACTGATTTTCAATTTCTTAAGAATTAATGGATTCAATGTGTTTTATTTATAGTAATTGGTGGCTATAATTTTAGATAACATTTATTGTGAACCTACTATATCAGCTACTATTTTGAGTCTTTATATGTATGACCTCATTTCATCTGCCCAGCAATCTTGTGAGGAGTCCTTATATTGCTTTTTATTTATGAATGAGGATATTGAGGCACATAGAGGTCAATAACTTGCCAAAGATCATACCATGAGTAACTGTGTGAAAAAATTAAATTCAAGTGGGATGTATCAGAAGTCTCAACTCTCAACCATCTCCTATTATTTTATTCCTCAAAGCAGGTCATTGCCTGTTAAAATAAATTACATGTGTTCATTTTTCCCACTGTGGATTTATAAAACATTTTATGAGCTGAGGATATTACCATCTGTTTCTTATATATGTTGAATATTTCACTCAGTTTTCAATCTTTTTTTTTTTAAGATTTTATTTATTTATTTGAAACAGAGAGAGAGAGATCACAAGTATGCAGAGAGGCAGGCATAGAGAGAGAGAGGTGGAAGCAGGCTCCCCGCTGAGCAGAGAGCCTGATGCGGCCTCGATCCCAGGACCCTGAGATCATGACCTGAGCCGAAGGCAGAGGCTTAACCCACTGAGCCACCCAGGCGCCCTTCAATCGGTTTTTAAATTTTGCTTATATTTTTATACTTAATGAATATTACTTTCTTAATCAGGTTGAAATAGAATTTATAAACAGTAAAGCTTATCCTTACGACTTTATAGTCCTGAATTCTAACAGATGCATGCAGTCATAAACCAATACAGAACATTATCAATATGACTTCACTCATATGTGGAATTTAAGAAACAAATAGCAAAATTAATACAGAACGTTATCACCACTTCCCCAAAACTTCCTTGCTCCCCATAATATGTGATCTTACCCTTCATCCTCAGACACTCAATCGTTCACCTGTTTTTTTAGTTTTATCTTTCTAAAATGTCATATGGGGTGCCTGGGTGGCTCAGTAGGTTAAGTCTCTGCCTTCAGCTTAGATCATGATCCTTGGGTCCTGGGATGGAGCCTTGTGTTGGGAATCTCTGTTGAGCAGGGAGTCTGCTTCTCTCTTTAGCTCTGTGCTTTCTCTCTCTCTCTCTCTCAAGTAAATAAAATCTTTTTTAAAAGCCATATAAATGGAATTATACAGTAGGTAGTTTTTGGTTCTTGCTATTTTCACTTAGTATAATGCATTTGAGATTCATCTGTGCTGTGTATCAGTGAGTTGGTCCTTTCTTATTGCTAGGCAATATTTCATTAGATGAACATACCACAATTTATCTGCCCAATCACCCACTGAAAGCATTTGGGTTGTTTCCTAAATTGGGTGATTACAAAAAAAGCTATTACAAATATTCACCTACAGGTTCTAATGTGCACATATATATAGTTTCACTTCCCTTGAGTAAACACCTATAAGTGGGATTTCTGGGTCTTGTGATAATTTCACTAACTTAATAAGAAATTACCAAATGGTTTTCCAAAGTGGTTGTAGTATCTTGCATTCCTAGTTGCTCTAAATTCTTGACAACACTTGGATTGTTCACTTTTGTTTGCTGGTTTATTTTTAGCCATTCTAATAGGTACATTATGGTTTTAATTTGCATTTCCCTGATTACCATTAGGGCTAAGCATCTTTTTATGTACCTATTTGCTATCTGTGTATCTTCTTGGGTAAACCATCTTTTAAATCTTTTGCCTATTTTAAAAATTGGAATATATGTTATATTATTATTAAATTTGAAAGTTCTTTATATATTCTAGATATAAGTTCTTTGTAAAATTTGGGTTTTTTTTTTTTGCAAATATTTTCTCCATATCTGTGGTTTTTATTTTCAGGTTTTTAACAGTATCTTTGGGACAGCAGAAGTTAATAGCTTTCCTGAAGTCCATAATAATTTTTCTTTTATGACTCTTTAAGCATGATGTTAGCTGCAGGTTTTTTATAGATGAACTTTATCAAAATGAAAAAACTCCTTTTTTCCCCTAGTTTTTTTAATAGCCGTTATCTTTGACGTACAATGAATTTTGCCAAATGCCTTTCTATCAAGATGGTCATATGGGTTTTTATTTATTTATTTTTAAATTCTTTAAAATTTACATTCAGTTTTAATTATCACATAGTGTATTATTAGTTTCAGAGGTAGAATTCAGTGATTCATCTGTTGCATACAACTCCCAGTGCTCACTACATCAAATGTCCTCCCCAATGCCCATCATCCAGTTACCCATCCCACCGCTCACCTCTCCTCCAGCAACCCTCAGTTTGTTTCCTATAGTAAAAAGTCTCTTATGGTTTGTCTCCCTCTCTGTCTTCATCTTATTTTATTTTTCCTTACTTCCCTCATGTTCATTTGTTTTGTTTCTTAAATTCCACATATGAGTGAAGTCATATGATATTTGTCTTTCTCTGACCGACTTCTTTCACTTAGCATAATACCTTCTAATTCCATTCACTTCTTGCAAATGGCAAGATTTCTTTCTTTTTGATGGCTGAGTAATATTCCTGTGTGTGTGTGTGTGTGTGTGTGTGTGTGTGTGTGTGTGTACCAACAACATCTTCTTTATCCATTCATCTGTCAGTGGACATCTGGGGTCTTTCAATATGGCTTTTTATTTTTATATTCAATATATTGAATGACATTGATTGATTTGCAAATGTTAAATGAACCTTGAATTCACAGGAAAAACTTCTCTCAATTATGATGTATTATTATTTTTATATATTGCTATATTCATTATGTTAATATTTTTGGAGATTTTTTTCATCTATGTTTATAAGGGATTTTGGTCTATAGCTTCTTTTCTCATAATGTCTTTGTCTATTTTTGGTATTAGGATAATATTGGCCTCATAGGATGAGTTTGGAGATGTTTTCTCCTCTCTTGTTTTCTGGTAGAATTTGTGTAGAATTGATACTATTTCTTCCTGAAACGGTAGAATTTGCCTGTGATGCTCTGAGGTCCTGGAATTTTCTTTGTGGAAAGTTTATAACTACAAATTCAATTTCCTTGATTGATATGGGCCTACTCCAGATAGTTATTTCTTCTTGAGTAAATTTTGGTAGTTTATCTTTCAAGAATTCTATTTGATTTAGAATGTTGAATTTTTGGACATAAAGTTGTTTGAAATATTTCCTTATTATTTCCTTATTATTCTGTTAATGGCGTAAAATCAACAGCACTGTGTTGATATTCCCTTTTTATCAGTAGTATTAACAATTCACGCCTTTTTTTGCTTGAACATTCTCTTTAGAAATTTATCGATGGATTGGTCTCTTAAATAAATGATTGTCATTTTTCATTGAATTTTTTTCTTATTTTTCTGTATTCAATTTCATTTCTTTCTGCTCTTATCTTTATTATTTCCTGTTTTGTGCTTGCTCTGGGTTTAGTTTGATGTTTTCAGGCTTCTTAAGGTGAATACTTCAATCATTTATTTGAGGATCTTTTCTTTTTCTTTCTCTATTTCTCTCTTTGTTTCTTTCTTTCTCCGTTTCTTTCTTCCTTTCTGGCCCTTCTTTTTTCTAGTATGAGTATTCAGTACTACAATTTTCTCTTTAAGCTGCATCCCACAAATTCTGACATGTTGCATTTTCACTTCCTTAAGTTCAAAATATTTCTAAATTCCTTGTGACTGACTACCTCTTTAACCCATGATTTATTTAGAAGTGGTTTTTGAAAATGTTCAGATACTTAGGGATTTTCCAGCTATCTTTGTTCCGTTTATATTTAATTCAATACAGCTGCTTGACTTTGCAATTCTTTAATAACTTACAAGTTTAAGCATGTTTTACTTATAATAAATAGTGTAATAATATTAGGTAAATCTTATTGCAAGCTTACTCTGAGCCAGTGACTATTGTAAGTATGTTGTGTATGTGAGCTTGTCCATGTGCACACGGATGCCCTAAGGAGGCAGGCACTTTGTTCTCCTTTCCTCAAGAGGATTTTGAGGCACATGGTGAGAAATTAGAGAATTCGGAATTCAAATCCAGGCAGGATGTTTTTGGAACATCAACTCCACACCTGGTAGGGCCCCTTCTTCCCTTAATCAGGTTCTTTGCCCATTAAAAAGCACTGTGGTTGAATACGCAACTTTTGTATCAACATGGACGGGACTGGAGGAGATTATGCTGATTGAAATAAGTCAAGCAGAGGAAGTCAATTATCATATGGTTTCACTTATTTGTGGAGCATAAGGAATAACATGGAGGACATTAGGAGAATTCACTTTGGGGGAAATTGGAGGAGGGAGATGAACCATGAGAGACTGTGGACCCTGAGAAACAAACAGGATTTTGGAGGGGAGGGAAGTGGGGGACAGGTGAGCCTGGTAGTAGGTAATATGGAAGGCACATATTGCATGGAGCACTGGGTGTGGTGCATAAACAATGAATCTTGGAACACTGAAAAAATAAAATTAAAAAATAAAGAATAAGGTTTTATTTAAAAAAATGGATTGTATGCATCCACTACTCTCTCGTGAATTTGTAAAAACTTTTTGTAAGTTTAAAATATTACTTTTTGGAGATTTTTAACATATACTTGTTTGTTTATTGGTAATAAAAATAAGAAAGCTTATTCACTCCCTCCAAAACAAAGAAAATATTCCTCTTTGTCTCTCCTATGTGTTAAAAATACTTTTCCTGAGTTTTAAATGTGCTTTTACTCTTTCTTAACAACTTATTTACTCTTTCTTAATGATCCCTTATATCTTATTCAGTGAGGTTTGTACATCTTTTTTCTTGTGATTTATTCCAATACTTTTAGGCTTAGAAAATATTTCACATTGCAAAAATTGGATCAAAGTTTATGTGTATTTTCTTGCAGTTTTTTCCATTTTTTTCTTCTTTTACATGATATATGATGTTTATATGTATTTAAAAATTAATTTAGAATTCATTTTTCTTAGGGTAAGATCTATGGTAACCTGCCCAAATAACTAGAGCCTCCTCCCAGGACCTTTTAGAATGGAATCTTTCTCCCCCATGAACAGGAGTTTTTGAGCTCTTGCTTGGGTATGGCAATAAATAACATGGTAATGAATTCATTGAGCGCACCATAATAAAAAATGGCAAGAGTCATAACAAGAAAAATAAGATCATAGTAAAGAAGGTATGAATTAGGGATGCATGGGTGACCCAGTGGGTTAAGCCTCTACCTTTGGCTCAGGTCATGATCTCAGGGTCCTGGGATGGAGCCCCGCATTGGGCTCTCTGCTCAGCAGGGAGCCTGCTTCTCCTCCCTCCAACCCCCACACCCCCGCCTGCCTCTTTGCCTACTTTTGATCTTTGTCAAATAAATAAATAAAATCTTAAAAAATAAAAGAAGGTATGAGTTAAAATGCATTTCAACTTATGTGACTAACCAAACAAACAGTTGGGAATGGATTTGCTATTTGGTTTGAACAAGAAAACAGCAAGAAAAAGACAATAACTGAGGATGTGCTTTTTTAAAAAATTTTACTTTCTATTAATTAACAATTATTCAACTAATTACAGCACATTATAAGTTTCAGAGGTAGACTAAGGATGTGGTTAAGATATAAATGAAGGTATTACACTCGTAAAAAAAAAAGAACAAGAGATTATGAGACAAAATAGCAGAAGCTTAACAGCATGTAACTGGAAAAGAACAAATCAGGAACATTGTAACTGTGTTGCTAGCTGGTTTCACCTCAGCGACAGTGGAGTTGGAAAGACAATGGAATAGCATCTTTATTTTTTTTTAAATATTTTATTTATTTATTTGACACAGAGAGAGATCACAAGTAGGCAGAGAGGCTGTCAGAGGGAGAGGGGGAAGCAGGCTCCCGGCCGAGCAGAGAGCCCGATGTGGGGCTTGATCCCAGGATCCTGAGATCATGACCTGAGCCAAAGGCAGAAGCTTAACCCACTGAGCCACCTAGGCGCCCAAGAATAGCATCTTTAAAGTGATAGAAGGAAAATACCTGTCGATCTATAACTCCTATTCCAAAGTGAGGGGAAAATAAAAACATTTTCAGACATAATAAGAAATTAAAACCCAGTGGCTCCCAATAAAAGAACTACAAAAGATATACTTAAACCAAAAGAAAATAAAGTTTTTGGGATATAAAAAATAAGAATTAGCCCCCAAATTGATAAAATATTTGAACAAATTTAATGATCTATTGATGGGAGACTTGAGTATTTTTGTGCTATTTTAAAGGTGAAAGTAAAACACTGTCCAAATACAACAATAGGGGGCTGGGAAAGATGCTTAGTGATGACTCCAAGATGACTGAGTTCTTTGTTTCTGTTGAGTTCAAAATACAGGACTCCTTTTGGGTTTGTAGATGATGGGAATAATTAAGGATGTAAGCTAAAATCTCAAAGTTAGAACTAATGATAAAAAAGTCAAAATGTCCCGGAAATAGAAGGGAAAGAAAGAGAATGCAGAATTTTTATCAATACAAAGAAGGCAGACAGCAAGAGGAAGAAATGCGAAGGGTGTAATACCTCTGTCTGCCCTCATGTCTGCAGGTGTGGGAGCTGGCTTGCTTTTTGGGGTCTTGGGAGCCAGATATGGGAGAACATTTGCAGATGTGCTATAAAACTGGAGTTCTTCTTGCTGCCAGTATCTCAAAACGGCTTAATAAAGCAGCACATTTTTCATCCACCCAGCTGACCAGCCAGGGGAGGGGAATTCCAGGAAACTAGGTAACCCCCAAACTGCCCAATGTCTGCTTTTTAAAAGTCCCATTTTTTAAGCCGCTAGTCAGGAAGTCATTCCGGCTGTAGAACAAGGACATCACTTGTGTTCCTTCTGTGCTTACCATAGCGATTCTCAATGGTAAACAAATTTGCCATTGACAGGTAATGTTTATTTTTATATTTCCCTGCCTTCTGAATTAATGATCCCACTGTAACCCTAGCCAAACATTTTTGAGTGTGGTATTATAAAAATTACACAAATTCAACTGTATCCCATTTTTTTTTTAATCTGAGAAATTTTCAGTGCCCTTCAGGATAGCTAGAGATGTATAACTCATAGTTTTTATGGAGTTATGGGCAATGCTTAATGTAAACATGTGGTTAACTCTGGTAATTGGGCAGAGTGCTCTCTAGATCTTGTTCCTCATGAGTCTCTGGAAATTGGAAGTGACTTTAACAGGGAGAAGAAATTAAGTCATAGGAGTCCCCTAGCCACTGTGTTTCCTCTAGTCTTACGTCCATCCTTCAGGCAGAAGAATTCAAAATACAGGGCACACATGAAAAGACACCGAAAACCCAGTTCAAGTCTGAAGGGAGGACTTTACCATCAGAGGCAGATAGTAGGACTTGTTTGTCTATAAGATGCTGGTGTAGAACAAGCATCTTATAATATTTTTAAAGGGTGGAAATTGAAATCTTGACTGCAATGTTACACAGATAAGCAAGGAATATTTACTGAGTGACCAAGTGGCAGATTTTTATTACTGACTAATGAACTTTATTGATATCAGGTTATGCGGCTATGTCTCAATCCTGATAAAGGAGTTTGCTGGGGTTTGTCAGAGATATGGACATAGCCTTTTCCAATGTAATTGTTCTGGAAAGAGATTTCCACACCTTAAAGCTAATATAAAGGGTTGGAGTTGCACCGGCAGCCTCGTCTGGCACCTTCTTCCCATCAGGCAAAATGAAAGTCCTTGTGAGTATTTTTTTATGCTTCTTTATATTCTTGCGGTGGCTTTTAGAGAAAATGCTCAAATCCAATATGCCTTGGATTTCAGAAGTCTTAGATGAACACTGTGCATGCTTCTAAGCTTCTGTGGTTGAATTAAATAATGTCTTCGGCAACGATAGTGTTAAATATGAGGTCGGATATTTATCAGTCCATTGTCTATTTTCCAAGACATTTACTTAAAAAATGCAAAGAAAACATTTTGGAAATATCTAGAGAATTTTAATTTGGAGAATTCTTAATAATAATTCCTTACTATCATGAGCTTGAGAAGGAAAGTAGGCATTTTGGGACAACTGCATTTACTCTTTAAAAGAGAAGGGGCAATTTTTATTGAAAAAGATAATAGCAGCTGTCATTTTCTGAGTGCATATGAGATCCTATGCTGAACATAAATACTTTGATTTATTCACCTCAAGAATTCTGTGAGCTGAGCAGTATTACCCCCATCCTATGGATGAGGAGACTGAGGGACAGAGGAATGTGATTTTCCCATTCCAGTAAATATGAGGTTTAGACTTGAAATGTACCCATCTTCGGCCCCACTGGCAGGAGCAATCAAGGCACAGCGTTCCTGCTGTGCAATCTCTCCTCCTCCGGATCCCAGTCCTGACCCCAGTCTCCCATGGCTCCACTCTGCACTGCTCCATGAGCAGAGCTCTATGTTTTGACCTAGAATGGAACTCCTTCCCCCAGTGATCTATCCTTTATCCTCATTTAGTTGGTGATGGAGAAAGCAAAATGATAAGTTTCTTCCCATCAGGTGTTCAAGATTGTTGGCTTAAAGAGTTCCATCTCCAAGGGTCTCTTCATTTTCCAAGAGGAGATCTGTTGCTGAAACCTAATCCTGTAACCTTGGTGTATTAAACACGGTGTTGGGCGGGTGGTTATTCGGGGGGCGGGGACACTTCCTGAGCTCTCTCTAATTGTATTACTATGGTGGTCAGTCCTCCACCCAACTGTTCAAACCTCTGTATTAGACCCATTTAAATAGAATAGAGAAGAGTGTCAGAGGTTACAGGAGCTGGCCTGGAGTCAGAGAAGGCATGTGGCTGGGCGAGTAGGCAGGTTGGAGATCTGCATGCTGGTCTTTGTCAGACACTCCTCCCCAGTCATCAGAAGAGAAATGTTACTGGTGATTGTTAGGAAAGTAAAAAAATCTTCCTGACAGGTCTTAAAAATACTTGCCTTCCTGCAGACCTCCTTCATGAGCGGCTTGCAATGGCAGTGGTGTACATGGTAGTGTTCAGAAAAGAGAACGCAAAACTGGGTCTTTTACCCATTGGATAAGACTCTTCACACAACTGCAGCAAAATGTCAGCACTGCGTCAGTGTCAGTCTCATGGTCCATCAGCCTAACATTTGTCTGAGGGCATCACTAAGGAGAATATAGAGGTTTTCCTTGATGTCAGCCTTGAAAGTTTGCCATGCCTCCAAGTATCCTATTTTCATAGTTTCCCTTGGGAATCCATTGTATCTCATCACCACGAATCCCACTGTAATATACCCTCTTGGTCTCAAGGGAATTTGATACATTTTTTTTTTAACCATGAGACACAACTTCACTTCTGTCATCCACATCCACTGTGAGTCACACCAGGGTGTTCTCATAGTAAAAGGAGTCCTTCCTCACTGTTCACCTACTCCAAGTTGTATCTGGCATAAGAACTCTTGTTGCCTACAAGCTTATGATGTTGGGAAGGGTCAGGGATGGGGCATAAAGGTAGAACCTGGTGTCTGACAAATAGCATGAAGTCAGCAAACACCTGTCTAATGAGGGAATGTGTGTTTCACATCTGGGAGATGGACTGTTGACTGCCCATGACCACCCACCTGTCTCTCTAAGTGTATATTTTCTGAGATACTTGTGCTTGTCCTGTCCAGTGTCTCCCTAAGTCCCCATCCTTAATGACTGCCCTATAGAGAATGGATGCAACTGGTCTGTTTTTCAGGTGGTGTTTCTGGTGTTGGCCATCTTTGGGACACAATCTCATGGATATGAGGTAAGTTGGTTTCCTTTGGACTTCATACCCTGCAGTTACTGGCAGAGAAAAAGGAAGATACAAGATCATCTATGTGGAGCACGGTAGAGAGCCCATATGCCCTATTTGGGATGGCATCCCAGAAATAACCAATAATGGAAATGATAATTTTGGTTATTTCTTTCCAAACTGCAATCCTTTAAAAAAAATGCAACCCATTGCTTTACAATGTGGTCACTTTCATTTCTTCTGTGATGTTATTACTTTTCTTGTATATAATATAGTAAACCATGAAGAAGAGCTTCACATTCTTACTTTAGCATGGTTTTTGGTCTGGGATGCCAGGGAAGAGGTTTCAGACTTCAGTCTCTTGCTCACAACAAGTGGAGGGCTTCATTTGGTTGGAAGGGTTGTCTTTCCAGTGCATAGGACTTATGGAAAAACCATTATGTCTTTGTTGTTAATCTAGGTTTATAACATCATCAGCCCAAGCAACAATGGTGGCAATCTTCAGGAGACAGTGACAATCGACAATCAAAAAAATATTGCCATCATTAACATCCATTCAGGTTCATGCTCCTCTACCATGATTTTTGACTATAAACATGTAAGCCACAAAGGAATTTTTATATTCTTCAAGACTCACTGGGTTTCTAAAGGGTGAAGGGGCAGCCATTTACTATGCATTTGAATTCCAAGAACTATCCTTGCAATTCTTCCAGAATTCCCTTACTTTTGCTTTTCTCTTTTTAAATTTTTTAAAGATTTTTAAAATTTATTTGTTTGACAGAAAAAAAGAGATCACAAGTAGGTAGAGAGGCAGGCAGAGAGAGAGGGGGAAGCAGGCTCCCCGCTGAGCAGAGAGCCTGATGTGGGGCTCGATCCCAGGACCCTGGGATCATGACCTGAGCTGAAGGCAAAGGCTTTAACCCACTGAGCCACCCAGGAGCCCTGTTTTCCCTTTTTTTTTTTTTTAAAAGGGAGATTTTATTTATTTATTTTAGAGAGAAAGAGAGAGAGGGTGTGTGTGCGTTTGAGGAGAGGGAGGGCCAGAGAGCAAGGGAGAGAGAGAACCTCAAGCAGACTCTGAGCTGGGCTCAGATTCGGGCTGGGGGCTCGATCTCATGACCATGAGGTCATGACCTGAACTGAAAGCAGGAGTGGGACACTTAACTGACTGAGCCACCTAGGTTTCCCAAACAAAACCACTTCTAAGAAAAATGTGTAACAGGTAACATACACATCTGTTTGGTCTTTTGAGGTGGTAATTGGAGCATCATGATAATTGCCTCACTACAGGCTCAGACAGTGTCTAGAAGAGGGGACTAAAACCCAGAGTATAGCCTGGCACACAGGCTTTCAAAAATATTGGCTGAATGAATAAATGAATGAATTAGGGCTTCTAATAGAAAAACTCATGCAGAAAAAGAGTGATTATGGAATAAACAATCATAGAATAGCAGAAATCCAGAACAACTATACCTCTTCAACTATGTCAGTAGGATATGCAATAAATCATACTTCTTCTGGAAGAAGGAAAGTGTGCTAATCCAAACTCTTTACAAATTTCAGTTACTTAACTGAAGCTATTAACAATAAATCTCAGAAACCTGCTTAGAAAAGTTATTGGGTCCTTTATCCATTTATTTGTTTGTTTTCTATTCGTTCCATCTGATCAGGAGGCTGCTTTTACCCTGGGACAGAGCTACGTACTGTGGATATAAGTATGTCACAGTCCATCTCACTGGGCATTTGAACGTACTTTTTGTCTCCTTTTCTTGTAGGAACCTCCTCACATGTCTCCTCCCCATTGGCATTGGCAGTTCTAGGACACATCTGAAAACACAAAATTTTTGAAAGATACAATTTTAAAGGAATTTGTACTGAAATCGTTTTTAAAGCAGATTTCAGGGAAATCCCCCAAGTGTCTTTTAAAAAAACAAAACAACAACAACAAAAAAACCCAGAGAGGTGAGGACTCGGTTTAAGCCCCTTCCACGGCCATCAGGCTTTGCCTCGGGCTATTTTTGAATTTTAGGAACTGGCAATTTGTGAGAATTGAAAAATGGGAACTAGAAGTGGGTTTGTATGACATACAGCCTCACAGACTGTATAATTATTTGGGTCTCTGTAGAGAAAATTCCATTCAGGGTGAAGGTGAGGTGGCCTCCGGTTTCGTCTGGCTCCTGGGCCTCCCCTACCATTGCTATTTCTATACCACCTTCCTCCAACCCAGCCTCTCCAGCCTGCTTGGGTTTGAGATGGAGAAAGGAGGGAGAGAAGATGGTAAAGGAGAGAAGAATGGATGAAATGTGTGTGTGTGTTGGCAGGGAGGGGGAGCATGCCACGCAAAGGAGATTTTCTCAAGCAGCACTGTCCAGCAGAAATTTCTACAACGCTGGAAATGCTCTATATCTGTATTTTCCAACAGACAAGCTACTGGCTGCTTGTGGCTACAGGGCACTTGAATTGTGTGACAGAGGAAGTGTATTTTAAATTTTACTTAATTTGAATTTAAATTTAAATAGCCCATGTGGCTGGGAGTGAACATATTGGAAAGCACAGTTCTAAAGAATACTATATTTACCCCAAATTAAGGAAAAGGCAGAACGAAATCAATAGAAAGAGAGACAGGGGCGCCTGGGTGGCTCAGCTGTTAAGCATCTGCCTTCAGCTCAGGTCATGATCCCAGGGTCCTGGGATCGAGTCCCATATCAGGCTCCCTGCTTGGCAGGAAGCCTGCTTCTCCCTCTCCCACTCCCCCTGTTTGTGTTCCCTCTCTCGCTGTGTCAAGTAAATAAATAAAATCTTAAAAAAAGAAAGAAAGAAAGAAGGAAACAGACAGCTGCTGCTTCTTAATTGTTCAAACCTAACACTACAGGCCCTGGTTGCAAAACATGAGAAGTGGGGCACAGATTATGGGTTTGTACAACCTCAGAGATAGAAACCACAAGCCAAAAAGTAAACCTATGATGAAAAGAAGGCGAATGGGTAGCGAAAAATGGTCACGTGCACTCACTGCGCATGTTCAAGGCTTTCGTCAGTGAGGCTCAAATGTCCTCCCCACCAGTTTGGAACCGGGGAGCCAGGCAGGCCAGTAACTGTGTTCTTCCTGCCCCAGGGCTACATCGCATCCCGGCTGCTCTCCCGAAGAGCTTGCTACATCCTGAAGATGGACCATAAGGCGATCCCTGCTCTGGACCAACTAGAACGATACATCTACGAGAAACAGGTGATTCTGCAGTACCTTTCCCCATTCCCCGTTCCTTTGCCCGGGAAAATGGGTGCCTACAGAGGAAAGAAGAGAGTAAGGGGAACGATCATAATATTACATCTTACCATGGTTATGCACTCTCCACCCCTTAAAGTGTTTTCTCCTTTATTGATTTTACTTAGCTTGATTTCTACCATCCAGCCCCCAATTCGAGAACTTATAAATTCCAGTGTTTTTCTGTAAAGGACTGAACAGCAGTGTTCTTAGAAATAGTGACTGGCAGAAAAACGAGTGAAGTCATATTAGTCCACAACACAAAGGTGCAAAGAAACAACACGGGACAGCGAGAATAAACAAATACAGCGTAAGGCTTGCAACGTGGTGTTGCATTCTCCCCTGTAACTTCCCATCTGTGTCCCCTGTGCCATGGGAGTCACCCTCCCTGGGTTTCACTGCCACCAAGAGGGATATAGCTTTGGTAATATCGAGGCTTCCCTGCAGACCAAGTGCTCAGAAGGAGATGGCGTCCTGAGCATTGCTGATGGGTTTCTGCTTCATAGTATGAAAAAGCAAAAGCTTAGAATAAGGGACATCAGGTTAGGTCAACCTGCTTCATCCTATCCCCCTCTCCTCTGCTGTTCTAGGCTATGAAGAACATGTACTCTGACAAATACTTCTGGGTCAAATACAGCCCCCTGCAGTCCTTGATCATGGACATAGACTGGTTCCTGATCGGTTCCCCGATCAGGTATCTCTGCAGTCACATCCCCCTGTACAAGGGGGAAGTGGTTGAGAAGATAGGTGAGTACTGAATTATTCCTTCCCCAGACATTTCCTGGAAGCTTCCTGTGTGGGCCATTCTGCTCGGAGTTGTGTGAAATACAGGTAGACGTGAAACATGGCTCATTTTGGTTGAGTTCGGGAACGAAACACCTATGGTGTGTGGCAATCGTGCTAAACATGAGGGAGAGTGAGCAATGAATGATAAACTCTGCCCTAAGGAACACGCCCTCTGGTGGAGAAGTTGATGGGTTAACACAGAGGATGAAATTTTCAGATGTCCTGGGTGCCAGGGGAAAACTTGTTGGATTTCCTCCTGTGCTTCGTGCTGATGGGTGTTAATGATACAGGATTGTACACTTGAAAGTTGCTGAGAGGAGAGCCTAAGCATTCTTACCACGCAGCACACACAGGAAAGAACTACCTATGTTAACTGTGTGCAGTGACGGATGTGTTCTCTCGATCTTGGTAATCATTCTACAAACGTGTGTGGATATCAAATCAGCACGGTGTACACTTGAAATGTATACAAATGCACTTGTCAATTATTCTTCAAAAAAGTTTTAAAAGCTATTTTCAGAATGAGTCTAAGGAAGAGCAAGCAAAGTGCACTGATTGACAAGGAAAAAAAGCCCTGAGTGGTCCAGCTAGCATATATCATTGCAGTCATCACTGGTATTTTTATACAAAGTTTCTAATATGGGAGAGGGGCCAGGCTGCAGATGGTGAATGCAACAAGATAAATTACCCAGAGTAGTGGAAGAAGGTAAGAGGCAAAAGAAAATAATGAACATTTATCACATTTTTACTGTCTAGAAAAAATGTTTTAAGATATTTTTCTTTTAGCAGGGTCATTGTACTTACGACTAAAAGCACACAGGCAGGTCACCCATGCAGAATGTCAAAGCATTAATCAAATAGAGCCATACAGCACTTCTAGAAGTTGTCAGTCTTTTTTTTTTTTTTTAAACATTTTATTTAATTACTTGAGAGAGAGCACACAAGAGTGTTGGGGGAGGGGCAGATGGAGAGGGAGAAGCAGAACCCTCCACTGAGCAGGGAGCCCAAGATGGGGGAGGGCTCCATCCCAGGAACCTGGGATCACCACCTGAGCCCAAGGCAGCCGCTTAACGGACTTGAGTCACCCAGGGGCCCCCAGGACTTGTCAGTCTTATTTAAGCTAACGCATCATTACCCTTTGCAATACAAGGGTAGCTAAAAACTTGGGTAACAGAGAATTACATGTACAATCCCTCGTCAAGACATTAACGAGAAGGCATGGGTCTGCTGCATTCTAATAATGTATTTCTCAATGCTCCTTCTTCACAAATTTGTCCCTTTTTCAGAAAACGTCAGTACTCGCTTCTGCTCCAAGACTGGATTCCTGGGCATCTTAGGATTCTCCATCTGCGCAAGCGTGAGCGCTTAAGGCCTCCCAACCCCCGCCCCCACCACCCCCTGTCGTCTTTTCTAAGATAGGTGCCTTTGTTTTCCACTCAGCAGCCAATTTAAGTTCTTTCCCAATGCTCCAACTAATGTTGAGACTCAGTGGTAAAACATAAATCCTATATCTACAGATCTCTGGGTGTTTGCTTTTTTTTTTTTTTTTTTTTTTGTAAACAAAAAAGGGAAGCCAAACCATGCTCATGTCAACATGTAGAAGGCAAGAATTTGCCAGGATTTCAAGTGAAGCACATAAGGTGTGAAACTTCCCAGATGATAAAACTGAGTCATCACAGGGTGGCCAGCGGGATGCAAGTGTCCGTCTTGCCTCCATCAGACCAGCTGCCCATCTGTCCACCAAAACAAAGGGGATTCAGAGCACACTTGTCTTGATGAGTACTGAGAAATGTATAGAATTGTTGAATCATGACCATTGTACCCCTGAAGCTATTTTAACACTGTAGTTTAATTATACTCGACTAAGAAAATAATAAAATAAAACTCCGATTAAAAATAAAACAAAACCATCTCCTTGCGCACTCTGGGCGAAGCAGGTGGTGGCCTCCCCTTGCTGAAGGGGGTGGAGTTTGGTGTTCTCTCAGCAGGTGATGGAAACTATCCCCTCTGACAAAGCACCCAGTCTGGAAGACCAGTCACATGCCTTTTAGAAAATGCCTTTTAGTTCATCGAGGCACTAGTCTCAACTTAATAAGTACTATTATAATATATTTTGTCTTGGACTGAGGGGAGAGGTTGTGGGGGAACACCCATCCCCCAGAGAAAGATGAACCTTCCTGAAAATCTTGACAGGAGTGAGAAACTAACTGGGAATGCCAAGTCAATATAAAAAAAAAGGAAAGCAATTTCCAATATTCCAAATAAATTGTGTAATGTGGGCACAGTCCCAAATTATACAGCTGGCTCTCTTGTGGACTGGTCAGCTAGGTGCAAAGTCAGAACACAGAGGAATGCCTTTAACAAGAATTTCTTCTATCAAAAATTCTCTCCTCTTCTTAACACTGTACATCTACTTCATAATAACCATTAATAAATATATTTAAAACACTTAACCATGTGCTCAGTACTGGGACAGGTATGCTGGCAAAACTACCATTGTCAAGGAAATTATTTTCTTGTTGGGGAAGTGAGACATTTACGTGAAAACATTTGCTTGCGACAGTAAAGAGTGTCTAAGAACATGCCAAATGAGTAATAGAGTGTACGAACTGGGACCTTGGTGTTTGCAAGTGATGGAACCCAAAATCAAATTAACTGAGGCAAGAAGGGTGGAATTTATTGTCTCCTCGTGCTGTAGAAAGATAGGGATATTCTGGTCTCGGATGGCTAGACCTAGGTGCCTGAAGGTGGCCAGACTCTTCTCCCACTCCAGACTCTCCTTCTCTCTGTGTGTCAGCTTCAGAATCTTATGTCAGCTTTCTCTGAGAGGATAGAAACACCACCACTGTGCACCCCAAGGTCCCCATTTTCCCAGCATCCTCGTCAGAGAGGAAGGGACTCCTCTTCATTCTAATCTCAATTAGTTTTAACTTACAAATCTTTGGAAAGGCACCAGATTGAATCACCTGGGGCACATTCTTATTCCCTGTGGCCAAGACTGGTCAGAGGTGAGGGAGTGCTATGATTGGCGACCTCCTTTGGAATTTACTGCTTAGAGCTGTGTTATCCTTATTAATTTTTACAATGTTAGTCCCATTTTTTAAAGCAGAATTTAGAATTCTGCTTTTTCCTGACTCTGCTTTCATTAAGTCGGTTAACCCTGCTCAGTATCATACTGAGTACCTATTAGATGCACCAGGAGGAGTGGGCCAGCCCATGCCTAGAAGGAATGTGTCCACATGGAAGTTATGAGGGAACTGGGGCACCATTAAACTTTCTTCAGAAGGAGCTTCTTCTGGGAGATTCAAGGTGCTTGGAAGGGGAAGGGAAGGGAAGGGAAGATTCAAACTGCTTCCATTTTTTGTATGCCTTGAGATATTTTCTAATCTTCCCTTTGACTTCTTTTTGACCCAGTTGTTAGTCCAGTGTGTGTTGTTTCATTTCCATCTACTTGTGAGTTTTCCTGTCTTCCTTCTGTTAGTGATTTCTAGTTTCACTCCACTGGGTTGGAAAAGGTACTTGGAATGATTCTTAAATGTGTTAAGACTTGCTGTGTAGCCTAATATTTGATCCCTCCTGGAGAATGTTCCACGAGAGCTTGAGAAGAATCTGCATTCTGTTGTTGTTGGATGGAGTGTTCTGTATAGGACTACAACATCTGTTTGGTCTATAGTGTAATTCAAGCCTGCTGTCATCTTATTGATTTTCTGTCTGGATGATCTAGCCATTATCGAAAGCGGAGTATCAAAGTTTCCTGCTATCTTTGAACTGCTACCCATTTCTGTCTTCAGATCTCCCCAGGTTTATATTTTATAATCAGGTTCTCTGATGTTGAGTGCACATATATTTATAATTGTTATATCCTCCTGGTGAATTGACCCTTTTATCAATATGTAATGACCTTCTTTTCTCTTGTGACAATTTTTGACTCAAAGTCTACTTTGTCTGATACAAGTACAGCCACCTTTACTCTATTTTAGGTGCAATCTGCATGGAATGTCTTTGTCTATCCCTTCGTCTCTAGCTTATGCATTCCCTTAAATCTAAAGCAAGCCTTATAGACTGTATATGATTGGATTTTTTTTTTGGACCCACTTATCTACCCTGTATTTTTTTATTGGGATATCAGCTCTGTTAAGTCCCTGTACACCCAAGCATCTACCTTCTCTCGGCCATCACAAAGGAGGGGCGAGTCTGGACCCAACACAACAAAGCATCAAGGATGGTAGCAGAGCTGATCTTGCTACTAGAGCTGGTCTGAGGGGGGAGGCGTGGCCCAGGACACAAATGTCCCAAAGGGGGTTCTGTAGGAGTCATGGTAAGTCTTGTAATGGGGGTTCTTACTTCCTGTGACGTTTCGTTCTTCCGAGTAAATGAAACGTCCTATGGACTCATTTGGTCATCTTGAGGTAGAACCAAATGCAATTTGTTTATTCAGAACTCCCCAGGATTTGAGTATGTGAGCCCAAACAAATACTTTATTTTGCAAATTCTTTGCTTAGACAATGGTTTGAATGAGTCTAAGCGTCAGTTAACCCAAACGTAATAAATATAAATTGGTGAACTGACAAAAATATGGAGACTTCTAGCTTCTGATAATGACGAATTAGCCTGTATCAGACATAACAATGACAAACCTGGGCAAAACAGTGATGAAATAAGTGTTTGAAGGCACTGGAGAGTGACCCAAAGCTAAAGAGGTAAGACCTTTGAAAGAAATGTTCATCATCTATAGTTGATCAGAATTTTCCAATATTACATGAGAAAAAAATCCACGGAGGACTCATTCCCCGCTTTGTCCCTATTCCCCAGCCCCGCTTTCCTGCTGATACAACCTCTTTGTTCAAGTGACAGATAAAGCACAGCCAGGAGGACTGAGACTGAAAGACCAAGGCTACATCCATCTTGTTTCCCTTAAGAAGATAAGGTAGAGTCGGCTTCCTCAGTCTGTGACTGGTCTTTGGGTAGCCGAACGACCTCAGCTCTGGTCAAGGAGATCTAAGTGGGAGTTTGCTAAATGAGACTTCCAAGAAGGGTCTTTACTTCCCTACAGAAGGACAGACTGAGCAGGCATGCAAGCCTGCCCTTTGCTCTCTCCTAGTATTCTTCCTTCGGTGCAGACATGACGATGATGCCGGGAGGTGCATCTGCTGTTTGGGGACCACCAGCCAACAATCCTGGAGAGGAACGGTTCAGAAAAGAGAGAGCGAGAGTGCCTGATTGCATCATTCTAGAGCAGCTCCAGCTGGGACCATCTTTCCCCGGATTCATCAGATACAGAGCAATGGCTGTCTGTTTGAATGCCTGTGACTGTGTTCTCCTTATTTGCAGGTCAAAGCGTTCCTTACACATACACCTGAAAGGGGGGCGGTTAATCTGCTTGGCTCACATATCCCCACATGTATCCCCGGATCTGGACCCATCCCAGCACCAATGACTGCACTCTGCTCCCCGCATGACTCCTTTGGAAATTCCAGGTTCACCACATCCCTGCACTCACAACACACTCACCCGACGCCATGCACTTCTCGTAGAATAACTGAGAGAAAACAGTTCCGGGGAGCCCACCGTCTAGCTCCGCCCACCCGCTCTTCCTTCTGTTAGTCCAGACCCGGTCCCCAGGGGCTCCCTCAGCTCCAAGGCCCATGTGTGAGGCTGCAGCAACTGTTTTTGCAAAGGACTCAGGACACACACAGGAACCCAATCAAGTGCTTCTTGGGGTGCCGGGGTCTGGGTCTACGCCACATAAGAAGGTAAGCCCGTTTCCTCAGTGTGCTTCTGACTGCAAGGGAGAACTTTCTGGCTAGAGTAGGGATCCGCCCTGCTTGTGCTCTAGAGTGTGAGCTCGTGAAGCTCTCCCGTGGGAACTCACCCCCATGCTTTTACTGACGCAGCTCCCCTCAAACTTTCTCTGCTGTCTCCATAAGGGCGTGGTCTTGGGCACGTAGGACAATGGCCAACTGTCCTGTTCTCTCCTTAATGATCTCTGGCACCCTCACTTTCCTCCTGTTTGACCCTATTCAGTTGTCATGTCCCCCAAGGAAAATCCTGGAGGTAGTGGCCAGCCTTTGATAGGCTGACGTCGGCCTCCATTCCAAGGGTCCTGACCAAGCTATGTTTGATTTTTGCCAAGAGATCCTCAGAAAATTCTACTACTGGCCTTCTCCACTCCTCTGGGACCAGGGTGTGGGTGGGCATTGCCAGGGAGTAGCTTGAAGGAACTTTCGGGGGGTGTTGGGAACATTCTACATCTTCATCCAGGTCACAGCTACAAGGGTATCTTCGTGTAAGTGTTCACAGAGCCATGGGTTGAAAATCCCATACCTTACTGTATGTTGCATCCCACTGAAAATGTCTATAGATTTTGCTAAAATTTGTAATGCAGTTGAATACAGAGAAGGCCCTCCCAGTGTGTGACTGTCTTAGGAGACACCACAAGTTGGTCACGGCTTTGGGTGGCCCCTGGCAGCACTGGAAGGCTCCTGAGCCAGGCAGGAGGGCTGAGTGCAGTGGGGGGTTGTGGGCCCATGGACAAAAACAACTGTGCTCAAGGGACCCCCCAGGGGACAGGCTCTTGGGGGAAAATCATGACCAAAAGTGACGCAGGCCCATGGAAAGGCTCCACAGGAAATGATGCCCAGAGATCTGGATGAAATGGGCCTGGTCTCTTCACTCCAGGATGAAGTGAAGTGGAGCATCCCGAGATGGATAAAGGGGCCCTATCCTGATCCCTTGGGAAATTGAGTCATGGAGCGGGCAGGGAACGAGAGAATAAACAAAGAGCAGCTACTGCCCTTGGCTGGAGAGCTGGCCCCCAGACCCTCAGACCTGAGGCTCAGGCACAGCTGATTTTTCCCTAGGCCGCAGAGAAGAAGGATAATGGCAAGAGATAGGAGCACCGCTGGCCAGGATGGATGGGCAGCAAAAGGACAAGACTGTTCCCTGAAAGGAAATTCTGCAAGACGAGTGTCACTCCAACCCAGGAGGCCAGGCACTTGACCTCTGTCTTGGACCTCTTCTCTCTGAGAAGTACCTCGTGGGCAAGTGTGGAAATTTTGCAAGACTCTCAGTGATTTTTTGGGAGGGAGCATTTTGTGTGGTCCCAGCTGGGATTTAGTCATGACAGAGGACTTCTGGTGATCCTTCCCAGTGACTGTTAGCAGGAGGCTGAGGACAAAACCCAGGGAGAGCTCAAGGTCAGGGAAGCAGGAGCTGGGCTGTGGTCCAACCCAACCACAAATCTCGGGTTGGGGGAAGCAATACCGAGCACGTTGTGAGGTCTCACACTCAGATTTGTCCCCGGTTGTCCTTAGGGGGCTCATACTGGGGACCTCAGGGTGGTGAGTGGGGACTGGGAGTAGAAACCACAGATGTGATGGAAGGGAAAGCCTTTTCTCAGTACAGTGTCTCTAAGAAACCAGAGCAGATACTGCAGCAATGTGAACAGTGGACCACAAAGCATGGAGGAGATGTGCTCTCCTGATCTCTGCATGAAGCCTAGAGGACCCATGCTCCTCTGACCCTCAAAGGCTCCCCACTGGCATGTCTTCCCTGGACAGCACACAGCAGGTGGTGGGGATGGCTCAGCTGAGGACATTGGGGGATATGGGTTTCCAGACCCCTTCTCCTGGTTCTCAGAGGTCAATGGCGGTGGGCACCCCAAAAGAGGGAAAACAAAAAAGAAAGAAAGGAAATAGATTTCCCTGCATGGAAGATGAATGGGCCAATTCTTAGCCACTTCTTAGATGCTTCCAGAGAGGCTCAGAAACCAGTATAATGGACTTAGCAAGAAGGTTGAGTTCTTTGAGCACAAGTAGAACAAAGTAACAGATGGATGTTGGTTTGATCATATTTAAAACAGAAGGCTGGTGGCTTTGAGAAACCTGTGAAATGCTTGGGTCTGGGGCGCTGGGTGGGATTCAGATATGGCGAACTTCATGGACTGCTGGACTGGGTGACCTCAAAGGACAAACACTGACAGGGGTCACTGGCATGTGGGGCTGGAGATGGAATGTTAATCTGTAGAAGGACAGCTCTCACCCCATACCCAGTCTGTGGGCACCTTGATCTTGGACGCCCCAGTCATCAGAACTGTGGGAAATAAATGTTTGATGTTTGTAAGCCCCCGAGCCCATGGAATTTTGGAATTTTGCCCCCCTCTGTCCCCAGCGCCAAATCCTAAAGGCCAAAATCCTGGTGCACACATGGAAGATTCTTAGTAAGATGAAGACAAGATTGTAGGCTGAAGGACCAAAGTCTACCTTGACAAGCCTTGTCGGGGCTAGCGGACTGTGCCTGCTGGGTCCCAGGACAGAGCTGTGAAAGCCTGGGCCCTGCTTGGAGATCCACTCAGGGGCTCTGGTTGACCAAGCCCTGGCCTGTCACATGGGATGGTGCCCGCCCTCTGTTTATGCACATAGCCCTACCTTCCTGACCCTCGACAAGCTGCAGGGGACCAAATCTGCAGGTTCAGAGCCTCTGGCCTGCTCCTCCAGACCCTGTGTTAGTCCAGTTAAAGGTTTCTCCTGGGCCTTCCCCACTCATGACTGCGGGTGGCCACACTAGCTCATGCCTCTGTGGGGCTGGCACTCAGCTCTGTCGCTTGCAGATTGAGGCTGAGACCCCTCAGAGTCCTCTCACTCCACGCACACAGACCCCCAACCCCCACCCTCTAGTCCTACCCTCTTAAAGTGCTCCAAATGGGGCACCTGGGTGGCACAGTCGGTTAAGTGTCAGACACTTGATTTCAGCTCAGGTCATGATCTCAGGGCGGTGAGATCAAGTGCCTCATCGGGCATGGAGCCTGTTTGAGAGCCTCTCTCTCTCCTTCTCCCTCTGCCCCTCTCCCCTTTAAAAAAAAGTGCTCCAAACTCCTACACGATCTTCTGTGGACATCTGTCTGTACCCCCAATAGGTCTTGCTCATTAATTCTTGTTTCTGAGGTGAAGGGAGCCAGGGATGTCCTGTATGTGTGTGGGGCTGGCTCCGTGCCTTCCAGCTGTGGGAATGGACAGTTAAAGCACCAGGAAGCGATCAACTCCCTTATTCACCTGTAACAGAGAGAAATGCCTGTGTGTTACCACTAAGGGGTTTAGACCAGTTCCAAAGAGAGCTCTGGGAGGCCTCACTTCACCTGAATTCTGCCCCCCAACCCCGGAGTGGTTCCTGGTGGAGGCTGGGCCCCCAAAGTGAAAAGGTTTCCACAGAATCTCAGCCCCAGAGACAGAGATGTGGTCCCAGACCTAATGGCTTGAGCCTGTGGTGGGCTACTGTCTTCCTGAATTCTCCAGAGAGAGCAGCGCAGGTGGTCAGGGTGGTGGGGTAGGGGGGGAACTGGACCTGCTGGGACTGGTGCAGGTTGGGGGTGGCGGGCTGGAGCCTCTCTGGAAGCACCTAAGTGAGGCAAGAAATGGTGAGGCAAGACCAGTGAGGCAAGAAAATATACTATTCCATCCTGGAGGGAGAAAGCATACCCAGTTTACCAGATGATGAGGCTGGATCTGGGGTTAAAAGGAAGAAGGTGGAGGACAAAAGGAGCAGCTTCCCCTTGGCAGAGTTGGCGCCCCTGGTGGCTGGTGTCAGGCCAGCGGCCCCCACTAGGGGACACCCTGGAGGTTCAGAGCCCAGAGATCTCACCACAGATGGAGAGTCCCATAAAGGCAGAAGTGGCACCACGGAATAGGAAGCAGGGTCAATTGCCGAAGTGGTTAACTTTTTTTAAAAAATAAAGATTTTAGGGGCACCTGGGTGGCTCAGTGGGTTAAGCTTCTGCCTTTGGCTCAGATCATGATTTCAGGGTCCTGGGATCGAGCCCCACATTGGGCTCTCTGCTCAGTGGGAAGCCTGCTTCCCCCTCTGTCTGCCTCTGGGCCTATTTGTGATCTCTCTCTCTCTCTGTCAAGTAAATAAATAAAATCTTTAAAAATATAAAATAAAATAAAGATTTTATTTATTTATTTGAGAGAGAGAGCCAGACAGACAGAGAGACAGAGATAGTGACAGAGAGCATGAATGGGGAGGAGAGGCAGAGGGAGAAGCAGACTCCCCTCTGAGCAGGGAGACCTATGCAGGGCTGGGTCCCGGGACCCTGGGATCATGACCTCAGTCAAAGGCAGAGTTTAACTGACTGAAAGAGAAGCATTTTACTAAAAATATCATCTAATCACTTTAAGATCCCAAGGCAGCATGGATATATTTTGAGTTGTTCCTAAATCAGATGAGGTGATTGGAGCAGCTCCACTATCAAGAGACTGTGGGACTGAAATGGAAGAAGTCCCCCATGCTGCCATAAATGGCCTCACATCCCCTCTTTCCATTTCTTTCACTGACCTTTAATCACTCTCCTTGACCGCTCTCCCCCCAGCCCCTCAAGTTCTCCCTGTTCTCCTGCTGGATCCTCCTGTATGAAGAAGACTGGTTCATGGGGCTAAAGCATACTTAGATGTAAGTGATGGGCAGCAGCCTAATGGGAAGAGGTTACTGACTATCTCTAGAAGAGCAGGTGGCTGTTGAAGTCTTATCTGGTAGCTTCCCAAGTTAGTCACCCCAGATCTCCCACCAGTGTCCCGGCAGGAATGGCAGCCACCGAGATGTTCCTTCCCCTGTGTGATCTACTATTAGGGTCCTGGACAGCATAGAAAGAAGAGGACCGAAAACCCCAAAACAATGCGCCTTTAATGGTGGGATGCTGATGAAGCTTTGGGTCAGGCGAGGGTACTCACCAGCTGTCAGTCCCACTGGACAGTCAAGGGCTGTCCTTGACCTTCCGGGAAAGCTAAGTTAATTCTGCCTCTTGTTCCCAAAGAGCCCTGGTGTCAGATGGGGATCTTTGCCACCAGAGAGAAATACATCCCGGGCTACATTATTTTTATACCCAGTAGTGAAGAAGTAGAGCAGACTAGAAAATGCTCATTAGAATTTGCCAATGACCTGAAAATCGTACTGCATTTTTTTGTCTCACCCATGGACTTGGCTTTCTGGTCAAGTTATTAACACACTCTCTTTCTGCTGCTGGGGGAAGTAGGTGAGGCTCTCTCTGCACGTGTTCTTGATGAGCATTCCACCTTGGGCTAAGTTCTTGGCCTGGCTGAATAGTGATTACAGTGTAGGTCGGGCCTCAAGTGGATGGGTAATGCTTTTTAAAGTCTGGAAGAAGTGGCATCCCAAAATGGCAAGGCAGTATATAGAAGTGGTACAGCAAGGAGTAAGAGAGAGAAACTCCAGGGCACCCAGAGGATGCAGTTTACAAAAAACAGCTGTGAACTCAAACTTGGCCCTTGTTTCCTCTCTAGCGGCAATATCCAATCTGACCACAAGGTGGCGACCTTACCCTAGGGGAAAAAGATCTGTGCGTGAACCTGAGTGTCTTTGTGACTCAGGCTCTGCTCCTCTTACCCTTGATTTCTCAACTTTTCTAGCCTTCAAAGCTTTTCTCATCTCTAACAATAACATAAAATGGGTTTGAATTGTTTCAGCATTTATAGTATGTTTTTGCTTGGTATAAATCAGGTGAGTGGAATAGTTTCTCTCTTTTTAAAAAGTTTGACAATTTTTTTTCTTTTAGGTAAACTTAAACACTTCGCTCCAAAACCACCATTTTAGAAATGACAAAACAATTCTACGAAAGATTTCTTTTCCATTTCATTTTATTTTTTCGGTGTTCCAGAATTCATTGTTTATGCACCACACCCAGTGCTCCATGCAGTCCGTGCCCTCCTTAATACCCACCACCAGGCTCACCTATCCCCCACCCACTCCCTCCAAAACCCTCAGTTTGTTTCTCAGAGTCCACAGACTCATGCTTGTCTCCTCCTCCAATTTCCCCCAACTCTCTTCTCCTCTCCATCTCCCCATGTCCTCCGTATTATTCCTTATGCTCCACAAGTAAGCGAAACCATATGGTAATTAACTCCAGAAGATTTTTTTAAAATGTGACCTGAAGTGCATTTGTTTTCCCTCAAGAATCAGGGACCCTCCTGCTATGCTGCCCAAATGTGCCAGTCGGTTTACTTAATCAAATGACCGCAGATTTCAAAGACTTGCCAAGGACTTCCTATTGATGTTTAATTCATTGACTACCCTTGTCATTTAAGAGACTGAGAGGCAGAGAGCTTCAGCACTCATGGGCTTATTTCCAACCAATGATAATATGTGTGTATATATTTGGAGAGTGTGCAGGGGAGGAGAGATGGTAATCCAGCTCAGGTGTCAACAAACAGTAGGAATCAGTGTTATCAGTATCTACCATCTTTTCATCAACCAACTGATGGCGGGAGAGCCCTTTTGGAAATATATCTATTTTCTCTTGGGGTGGAACAAGTAAGAGGAGTTAATTTGCTGACAGTCTGTGTGAGGGCATGTCCTTATATATGTCACGCTTGCTTTTTCGTGACCTACGGCAAGCAGTAGCTTGAGCAAGAGACTAGCAGAGGCCGAAAGGCTGTAAAGACTGAGTTAGCTGACTGCTCTTGTTACCAAATTCTTTATTCAAGTAAAAACCTCCAACAGACTGACCTTTTATTTCTTTCCAAATGACAAATGACCAGCATTTGGATCACTTGCCTTCATGAATATGTCCCCCAAAATATGACACCTAAGTCAAGATTGTGGTACCATCGTATTGATCTGGCTAACTTTCAGGAATGTACCAATCAGCAGTCTGATTGATGCAGAATCTTGGAAGATCTGACTTATGAGACAACACAGCCAAACCTGTTGACCTATTGAAGTGTCTTTTGGGCTCTAAGAGCTGTAACTTTGGCAAAGTTGCCATTTTTGAGAAAAGAGGGAAGCAGCCTTGGCCTTGGGCAGTGGGGCAGGCCTAGGAGGGACTGGGGAGTGTGTGTGCTCACGTGTAATGAGCAGAAACTGGGAGACAAGGGGACAAGGGGAGGGGCCAAGACACTCAGCCTTGGTTCCTTTACAACATCATTACTATGCTATAATGAGTCAGTGTTTCTATTAGCTGAGATCAATAGTACAATTACTTAGGAAAGACTTCCTTCCAAAAATTTTGGGTTCCCAGAAAAATGTTGCAAGGTGTACATCATGTAATGTGTGCACATATTCAGGCATGATCTCTATAGTTTGTCACATACATGATATTCACATGCAGCGTTTCCCATGTTTTCCTGAAGCTGCCTTCTGCTGTCCACTTTTGGCAGTCAGGTTCAGGCTGAGTGGGTGATGTATTAATTCATTACCATCCTTTATGGATGAAGAAAGGGGTGTGGTAACCAGCCTTCCAGATGGTCCCCCATAATCTCTACTTCTTGGTAGTCATGCCTTTGTGTAGGTCCCTCCCACACCAAATAAGACCCACCTTTGCCTGACCAACTCCATGTTGTGGAAATAATGGTGTGGGAATTTGAAAGCTAGTTCATAAAACACATTGTAACTTCTGCCTTATGCTCTCATGGAAACTGACTCTGGGGGCAGCCAGCTGCTATGTTGTGAGGACATTCAAGCAGTGTTATGGGGAGGTCCATGTGGCAAGAAACTGAGGCTTCCTGTCAACAGCCATCTTAGGAGGGCACCATCTTGGAAGCGGACCTATTAGCCCCAGTCAAGCCCTCAGAGGACTGCGGCCCCTACCAACATCTTGACTGAAACCTTATAAGAGAGCCTGAGCCAGAATTACAGAGCTAAGCCCTCCTGGATTCCTGACCCTCCTGACCCTCCAAAACTGTGTAATGTAATGATTGTTGATTGTGTTTACATTTGGGATGATCTATTTTGCAGTTAGTGAGAGCTAGTATTTTTTTATTGAGGTGAAAGTGATATAACATAGAATTATCCAATTTGAAGTGAAGAATTCACTGGCGCTTAGTACATTACAGAGTTGCACAACTCCCTCTTCTATCTAGTTCCAAAATATTTTCATCACTCTGAAAGGAAACCCACACCCATGAAGCAGTTACTCCCCTCCTGCCCTCCCCTCAGCCCCTGGCAATTACCAATCCACTTTCTGTCTTTACAGATTTACTTATTCTGCTTATTTCAAATGGATGAAATCATACAATATGTACCCTTCTGCGTCTGGATTCTTCCACAAAGCATAATGTTTTCAGGGTTCATCCGTTTTGTATTATCTACCAGTATCTCGTTCCTTTCATGACGGGATAATACTCCATCGTATGGGTATAGCACATTTTGTTTACCTACTCGTTTACTGTTATTCATTTTGGCTATTTCCACCTTCTGGCTACTGTGAATATGGCTGCTGTGAATCTGTGTGTCCATGACCTTGTTTGAGATCTTGTTTTCAGTTCTTTTGGGTGTACACCTGGAAACGGAATTGCAGGGTCATATGGTCGTTTTCTGTCTAACTTTTTGAGGAGCGCTCAGACTGTTTTCCACAGCAGCTGAACAATTTTTTGTTCCCACCAACAGTGCCTGAGGGTTCCACTTTCTCCTTATCCTTGCAGACACTTGTTATTTTTTAATTTTTATTTTTATGAGAGCCATTCTGGAGGCTATGAGGAGCGATCTCCTTGTGGGTTTTATTTGCATTTCCCTAAGAAAAGAATATTGTTCAGAGTGTCAGCTATGAAAATGTGAATTTGGGCCTTAGGAGGAATGCTGCATTGAGATGGTCCAGTCATGAACTCATTAATTCACTCTCTCCTTGAAAAAACACTCTCTGTGCATCTTCTATAGAAGGTGCTGCAGAAATCTCAGAGGTCAACAAGACAAGGTCTTCGCCCCCAGAAAGCTTGCAGGCAACTGGGAAAATGAGATGTTCAACTTCGCTTGAATTTCGAATCTCTTCTGACTGTAAGCAGTTTTGAAGGGGATGTGAGGAAGTGTTGGCAGACTTCACCTCACATTAAGGAGAACAGATACAGGACTCTTGGGGGATCCAGGAGCCAAGATTCTAAAAGTTCATGAGACAACATTTGTCCAGGGCCAGAAATTTCTAGGCCGAATGAACAAGCATGTGCTTGTGGCAGCCCACCCCAGATCTCCCCCACCACTTGGCTTGGGCAGGCTCACCAGGGCTGGACTTGGCTTTCCCTGTGCTGGAAGACAGCTCAGTTGACAGTACACCTGCTTGGCCTTGGAGTTGGTTTAGAGTTGGGGTCGTCAGTGGAAGAGAGAGTTGGCTTTTTCGCTTATCAGCTCCCAGTTCCTTTGGATCAGGCTTCACTCATCTCACCCCCGCCATCAACAAAGTCTTGCACAAAGAATGGCCCCTGTCTGTTCTGATGCCCCCATATTCCTGTTCATTCCTTTAGCTTAGACCAATTGGAAATTGTAAGGTGTGCTTACACTGAATTGGAACTTGGCATTTGACTGGCTTATATTAATCACTACCAGGACTCCATTTGCCCCTCTACTCCACTGGCTGGAGCCTATAAATCCTGTACAGCTTGCCTATATATCTTATGACACAATCTGCTTCTGCTTGCTGGGTTTCCTTTTCTTCCCTTTCAAAATGATTCATTTCATCTTAACAAATACATCTGAATGCCTCCAGTGCATGAGGCACTATGATCGTACTGAGGAGACAGAAATGGATGAAGTCAGACATGGTCTCAGAGTTGACACTCTAGAAGGGGCTATAGCATTGAACACACTCATACATTCTTTTCATTGGTTATTTATCCAGCAGATATTTATTCTTGCTGGGTGGTAGGCAGCATTCTAGATGTTAGGAATACAGTGGTGAGCAAACAGAATGGTCTTTGATGACAAGGAACTCAGTTACAGAGGAGATACGAACTTAGTACATAAACTTGTCCACTGTCTGCCCCTCCCCGTGTCTTCACTTCCTCCCTTACTCAGCCTAAATTCTACTGCCAGATATTATAATCATTACCTTAAATACACCCTCAAATACCTTGCCCTACTTTTGTTTCAATGAACCTCCTGATTAACCACATCTTCCCTACTCCATTGAGTAGGACAAAGCTGGAGAAGAGCACATAGCCACGCTGAGTGTTCTAACTTAGAAAGCTTGTCCACTGACCTATAGTGTGCCCTTTAAACTGTGTTTCTTAAGTCCAGTCATACCCTCTCTTTGCTAGACCACTACTGCATGTCTCTCTCCCTAAATGTCCAATGTCTCTCTTCCATCCTCACTCTCAGAGGTTGGTCTTGTGTGGTTCGTGGTACTTAGCCCCATTCCTGGTCTTCGAAGATCTGTCCTGGACGGCAGGGGGCAGGACATTTCATAACTAAATTTCCTAGACCCTCTTGCTAGCTGCTTTATCGTGAGGTCCTGCCAAGAGGAGGCATTGTCCCTAGATTAGAAGGCAGGGGTTGGGGAGAGGTCAATCTGGTTTTTGTTCCTGCAAAGCTGTGGCTTCCAGGTGCAGGCTTCAGACAATCAGTGTTTCTGCAGCTGATGGAGAGGGTGGGCCCTGCTTGGCCTTAACAGTGGCTTTACTAGCAAATCAACAGTCCCCCTGCAGGTACCACTCCTCCCAGTGACATCTTCAGCTGTTGCAATTCTTTGCATTACATTTCTCTCTGCTTGAGAATGTTTCCTGTTTTCCAGATTGGACACTGACTAATAAACCTTGCTCCTTATTTGTGAAGAACCTGGGAGCGATCTGAAAAGGACTTTCCTATGTTCCCACCACCATGTATGTGGGGGGGGCGGGGGGACTCTGACCTCTCCTATTTCTAAGGACTGACTCTGCATGGTCCCACCTAATGCCCTTCCCTGCTTCTGATCTAGGTCCCATTTCTTCCCTCTCATCAATTTCTCTTCCATGTGTCACCCATTTCTGCTTCTCTTCTGTATTATTCCCATAGGCAGAAATACATGCTGCCGTGTCTCCCACATTCAAAGGAAATAAAACAATGGCAGAAATAAAACAAAAAATAAATTCCTCTCCTGATAGCACTTCTCCCTCTCGATACCACTCGTCTTCTCTCCTTTCATTTAGAGCAAAATTTCTTGAACTAGAGGCCCACACTGTCTCTTCCCTATTTCCCTTGAGCCCTCTCCCATCAGGCTTAACCCCAAACACTCCCTTGAAAATGCCCTTAACAAATCTAATGACTTCCTCAACCACTAAATGCAAGAGTTAATTCTTAGCTCTTCTTTGACAAAGCGGCAGCATTGGACACCTGGAACCCCCCACCTTTCCTCAGTGGCCCTCAGAATACTGCTGTTCCCGTCATACCTTCTCCCTTTCACTTCCCCATCCTCAAAAGGTGGATGTGTCCTGGACCTTAGTCTTTAGGCTTTTCCTTTTTTTCCTGTCTACATTTAACTCATTCAGTGATTTCATCCATTGTGTTACGGCTTTAAAAAGAGTCTATATGCTGACATCTCCCAAGTGTCTATATCCAGCCTGTCTTTCCTTTGACCTGCAGCTTCGTTTGTCTCATTCTCTCCCTGATCTCTAGTCAATTAAAGCTCAACACACTCCAAGTGTTCCATCCCTGACCAGCCCATAGCCCACCTCCTTTCCTGTCCATCTCAGTAAATGGAAGCAGCCTCTACCCACTCAAGTCGGTGCCATTGGAGTCTTCTGGACTCTTCTTTCTTTCCCACCCATATCCAATCTATCAGGAAATCTTTTCACCTCTGCCTTACAAATATACACAGGGTTACATAAATTCAACTCTGTTTCTACTACTCTTGTTTAATCCACCCCCATCTGTCACCAGAATATTTTGAAAACCTCCTAACATGTGTCTGCCAGAGGTCCCCCCGTTAAATCCTAAGGCAGATGATGTTATTCTGCTGATCAAAACTCAGCTACAGCTTCCTGTCTCACTCAGTGTCAAAGTCACATGAGTCATAGGGACCTACCAGGTTCTATAGGGTCAAACCTCTCTGACCTCTCTGCCTTCACCTCCTGCTGCTCCCCTCATCCCTCTGCTCTAGACACTCTGGCTTCTTAGTTTTTCTTTGCTCAGGGCCTTTGCATGTTCTGTTCCATCTGTCTGGAACATTTCCCCCAGGGATCCTTGTTTTGATCCCTTATCTTTTAGGATCAAGGTGTAACCTCAGTTAGGTCTTCCCAGGCACCCTATTTAAAACTGCAAACTCGACCCCTGGCCCCCTCCATCCCCTTCTCTGCTTGATTTTTCTCTATTAATCACACTGATTACACCCTAACATGTGATGTGGTCTATCTATGTAATCAGACCCAATTCTTCTACCAGGATGTAAGGGCCGTGAAGTTAGGGACTTTTCTGCATTGTTTACTGCTTTATTCCCAGTTCTTAACACAGTGCATGGCACCTAGGAGGTCCTTCGTAAAGGACTGTGAATCATTTAAGTGCCCTCAAGCCAAAGAAAAGAGTGTCAAGAGAGAGAATCATAATGAAGACCCAAATGTAGATGCAGGGGAAATGGTAAAGACGAATCTGGCCTCTCTGAGAAGTGGCTTCTGGGCTAAGACCTTCCAAAAGCATGAGCATGGAGTGTGGGTTAGTTGGGGGCATGGGGTTGGAAATAGCCTGATCAACTATTTTGGTTTGCCAGGGACTAAGAGGTTCCTCAGTGGTAAAAGGAAAGTACCAGGGACCAGGCTGAGTGGGCATGATAGGCTGGGTCAGGGTGTGGTTTCCAGGGTCTATGCAATGGGAAGCCACCAGAGGGTCTTTTAAAAATCCTTTCTAGCTCTCCTGGGAGATGACCAGGAAGGCAAGTAAAAGTGCAATGTGGAGGCTTGTTATCTCCTGGTAATAAGGGTTATGAAAAGGGGTCCGGGTTTTATGCACTTCAAGTCAGAGTCAGTCCAGGCCCTGACCTGGTCAGTGGCAGGGATAAGGGCGGCAGGGAGGGGGGTGGGGGTGGGGAGGTGGCAGCCTTAGGTTATTGCTACCTTGTCTCTTGGGGTCGGACAGAGTGGGAAGATTGGGACCTACCTAATTTCAGTTAATATAGCCACTTACTATGAATTGTTAAGTGGGTGAGATTGGAGTGGTTTCTCGATAAAGAGAGAGCCTGTCAAGGGGGATTTCTGAGCCATTTTCTACATCAAATCCATAGAGGTGTTAATCCTCAATCTAGATAACAGAATAATTCAATTGCAGACATTGGCTTTAAACCCCACTGCAGATTAACCAACTGTCAAGGACCTCAGCCGCCAACGGACAGGCCTGGATGATGAGTAATGCCAGACTCTCAGGGCGAGACCGTGGATGTTCCAGACCTGACTCCCTGCCGTGGGCACAGGGGCGGTGCCTTGAACTCCTGGATGGTCCTGGGGACCTTGGGGCCAGGAAGAAACCCACTCTGTACCCGACTATAGGACAAGGTCTCCCAGTCTGGACACTTTCAGACATAAGCTGTGACTGAGGAAGAGAGACTGGCAGACAGAAAAACATCATCGACATACTACTGTCCTTTTAAAAATAAATTTCTAAACGATGAGAACATTAATAAGCTTCTTGAAGATAAAGTTGACCCTAGCACTCTCATAAAGTTTAATTATTCTTGTGTAATCCCTCCTGGCACTTTTCTATGGGGAATTTATCTATTAGCATAATTTCTATATGTGTGCCCTGAATTTTCATAATTATATATTTCAATTAATCACTCAAAGAGGTTAACAAAGAAAGGGGGGAGTATACAAACCCAGGACAAAGAGGGCTTTCCCCACCCAATTATATGTATACTATTGCAATGAATGTCTTCGTACAAAAACATTTTGATTCTTTTTATTACCTCCATGAGGTAAACTCCCAGAAGTAGATCAAATTTGAAATATTTGAATGCATTATGATTCTTCATACACAGCACCACATTATTTCCCAAAGTATTATGTTAATTTGCCTTTCCACCTGTAATGTTTCTGTATCTAAATCTCATAGCAAAAAATGTTATCCTTTTTTTTTTTTAGTTTTATGGGTTAGTAAGTATGACAATATATCTTTGTTCTGCTTTTATTTCCTTGATTATTGATGAGATGATTGAGTATTTTTCCATACGATTTTTTTCCTGTTTCTTTTTCTATTAGTTGCTTGCTCTCTGTGGTTCCTGAACGAGCTTAAACTTCCTTTTCTAGAAAATGGGGACACCAGCAGTGTCACCTCATAGGATTTTCGTGAAGGCTAATTGATCAAGCAGGGTTTGAAAATTGTTGCAAGCTGGGCTTGGATGTCGTCAGCCTGGCTTGGGATGCTGTCTCTGACATTTGGAAGCTCACCGGGGGTGGCAGAGCCAGGGGACTTGGTTGTCACCATCTTTGGAAAATACCATCTGTCACATCACCCTTTTCATCTTTAACTAAGTCTCTACTTACACAACCTATGCAGCCTATTAGAACATGGAAGTTGAAACTAAAGTCCCTTGTGACCAGCACCTCCATCCCAATCTCCTTTGCAAAGGTGACCGTCACCATTTTTTGGGCAGATGTCATCTGTGGATGCATACATAGTCACACACACACATACACGCCCACCTGCATCCAGGGAAAATCTGTAGTGTGTTTCTATGTTGCGCATAAATAGTATCATTGTGTATGTATTTCATTTCAACATGTTTTTCACTCAGTGTCTAGAGACTGTATTATGTCATACACTGAGGTCTGTTCTACCCTTTTGCATCAGTGGATAATATAGATAGAACATAATTTATTGAATAATTCCTTTAGTCACCAGCAGAGAATGAGAATGTCCTTTTTCTGGTTCTCTCTGATGGTTACAAACAATGGTTTTAAATTTTGGTGGTCAGATTGGTAAAAAGGACATGATGATTGTTTTACTTCGCATTTCTCTGATGATCAGTGAATTTTTTTCCATAAGTTTATGGACCATTTGCTTTTCTTCTATAAACTTCTTACACTGTTTAAAAATATATATACTTTGCTCTCTTCAATTGGGTCATTTAAAACATTAATTTACAGAAGCTTCTTGATATACCCCTATTCTTCGGTTGCAAAATTCTTTCAGATTTCACTTATTTTTTTAACATTGTCTATGGTCTTTTATTGCACTGAATTTCCTTATTTTGATGTAATCAGTTTTATCAATTGTTTAGCTTAAGGCTGAGGTTTGTGTGTTTTCAAGATTTTTGTTTAAAAACCTTTTTTACCTCTAAAATATTTCCCTTTGATATTAATACTTTTATAATTTTTGAACTATACTTCACTTGGGATTTAGTTTTATGAATGTGTGACTTCGGTTTCAAAGGACAGTTGTTCCAATCCCATTTATTGAATTCTTTCCCCACTGATTTGAAACAGTATCCCGACCACATGCTGAAGTATGCAGATATATGCAGATATGCTTCCAGACATTTCTTTGTGTTACCTTGATCGATTTGCTTGCTCTTGTGATGATACAAGTTTTTAGAACTATAGCTTTCTAATTTATTTTTCTCTTTCTCCTTGTTACTGTTCTTCACATTTGTCTTGACTGTTCTTTCCTGTTCAGTCTGCCCTATGAATTTGGAATCAACTTCTCAAGAGCTTTGGATTAGCAATGCATTGAATTTATCACCTAACTTGGCGAAAACGAATAAGTAATGTTCTATTTGTAAATTTGGTCATTTTCTTCTTTCTCCCGCTTCCCAACCCTTCCCTGGAGCATGCTGTTTACAAAGCAGCCACAAGGTGGTTGTAGGGACGAAGAAGGTGGAGCTCAGTCCCATCTTGAGACGCTTGGTAAGAGACACCGAGGGGAATGAGTGTGTTGGATGGAAGGAAGTTGGAATGATCTGTAGGGAATACCTTACTCTTATACTTACTCTGTTTAACTTACAAAAACTTCACTTCTATGATTTCCCTTGGAACAGAGATATTTCCCCCATTTTACAGATGAAAAATGAAGCCCGGAGAAGTGAAATGTCTTCTCGAGGCTCTGCGGCCAGGATGCTGGCATGCGGAGCCCACACCCTCCCACAGCAAGCGGATGGTTCTTTTGACCACATCCCATTGCCAATTTCTGGTTTCCTGGAATTTTGTCTGAAAAGAATACAAATGAATGGAAACTAAAATCCAAAGCAACAGCAGGAGAATGCGTGCAGGGCCATGAGCCCTAGGTTCACACTCTTGCTGTGACTTGGTAAGTACCATAGGCAAATGGAATGGAACAAAGAGATAGAAAACACGTTTTCTCCCTCTCTTCTGGGCTCAAATTTACCCTGTGGCCTGGAAGCAGTAGGTTTTGGGGTAGATGCTGGGTCATCTGTTGAGTCAGTCAGGGAATAGTCTGGCCCCTGGAGAGGGAAAGGGAGGTTTGGAACTAATAGCACAGAAGACCTAAACCCAAGTATTTCTTCTGGGTCAAGTCACCTCCCTGCTTGGCCACTGCTGTCCATTCAAACCCCTAGTGTGGTCTATGGACATTTTTGGTGGCTGTGGCCTGTGCCCCTCCCTCGTGTCCCTACTCAAGGGTCAAGGAGGCCCCAGACAACAGCTAGTATGCTTTGTTCATCTCCAAGGTCCCGAGATACCTCTACTTGTACATAGATCCAACATACCCACTCAATATTCAATGTTCTTCCATAACTGTCTTTATAAAGAAGGTCCATCTTATCTCCTTGTCCAAATCCCTCAGTGCAACTTCTTCTTGTTAGTGTGATATTCCTCTACCTCTTTCTTCTACCCTTGGAATTCCCATGTTGATATCCATCCTTTGTCCCTCGTTTATGTCCTGTTGTTGGCAAGTGCTGTTTGAGGCCCTTCACAATTACCAATCTGTTGCCCATGACCTACAGACTAACTGTTCATAGAGTAGCAGACACACTTCCAGGGTAGGTCACCAGCTTTTTGCCTGTCACCGTAGAGCTGTTCTACTTTCCCTATCACAGCAGAATTTACTGATGCCATCTTGTTCCAGCCCAACCAGATCTCCCCGTATCTCAGTGTAAGGAAAGATAGGAGATCATATTGTTATTCTAAATGTCAGCTGCCCTTTCCTGGGGTGGAAGGAAGCATTTTCTCTCCTTGGCCCTTTGATGTCAGACTTGCCCCGGTGACTTGTTTCGGCCACTGCCTGTGGATGGAAAGAGGACGTGTGTCCTCTGGGCAGCAGTTGGAGGAGATCGTATTTGTTCCAGAACGTTCCCTTTCCCTCTGCCACAAGCAGTAGTGACATTCCAAACAGAGGCTACTCTGTCCCTCTGAGCCCCAGAGTGAAGATGACAGGCAGATATGCAGGTGACATATAAAGGACATGTTATGAGCAAGAAATACACTTCTGTTGTAAGCTTTTGGGCTAGTTTGTTCCTGCAGCCTGGTGGTAGGCAGAAGGACTAACTCCACTCTTCACGTTCGCAGAGCAGGGAGGCCCTTTCTTCCATTTTGTGGGAATGAAGCAATAAAGCAATATAGTATAGTAGAGACCCTCCAGCCTCCTTTCTGGAGGAGGAGATATGCTTTATCTGCTGGGCTACGAGGGAGGGGGCTCGCATAGGTAGCTCGCTCTTTCCAGGCTCCTGTCAGGATCTGTCTACAGGGAATTGACACCTGCACACAGCTGTGTGGTAATGCCAGGGACAGGCTCTATGGAGTTGGCCTGTGGTGTCCCGGGGTGCCAGCGAGTTGGCAGACAAAATATTAAAAAGTCTTGTAGGAAAACACCTAAACCAACCCAGCTTTTATTAATGAAAAGATGATGTTTTAACCTCTATTGCTGGCGCTGTGTCTAACACTCATATCTGAACTAGGAAACAGTGGTGTTGTATATTTTCCTCCTAAGACTCCAAGATACAGCCTGTATGTGGTCCCACTCTATTCCCCCATCTTATCAGGTATTTTCAGTGATGTTCCCAGAGCTGTTTCTGGGGGATTTGTGGGCCATCCAGAAACACTAGAGGGCACAGCCTGGCAAGCCAAAGATGATGTGAGGAAGCTATTATTACCCTGACTGCGGGAGAGAAGGACTGCCCAGGCAGGTGCTCACAGGGCTGCTGCTTGGGACGTGTAAACACTCAGAAGTCATTGATTGTCTGACTTTCCATGACATCCCTCAGCAAACTGCCTCAATGACTCAAAACAGGGACTCAATCTATGGCTGAAGATATACTGGTATGCACCTCCTGTCTACACCTCTTGGCCCAGGTCCATTCAGTAGAAAATCATTCATGTCATCTATCTCACTCAGCAATAACCCTTCCCTCCCTCAGAGGAACTAAGACTGAAGGGTGGTGGAAATAGACCGCTCCATGATACCTGCCACCCCAAGCTAGAACCTACTGGTATAGGCTGTTCCACTTGGGAGAGGACAGTAGCTTTCACTCACATTAAATATACATTTCATGTCCAAAACGAGAGCTAAGGAGGTCACGTGACTAGTTCAAGGCCACGTGCCTCTTGTTTCTGTATTTCCTTTCAAACTAAATAACAGTAACTGTGACAATTCATTGCGTGATTCCTACAAGTCCAACCCCATGCTGACCTCTTGCCATATATTAGCTCATTTAATTCTTATGCCCGCTATGTGTTATTATTATTAACTTCAGGATGAGGAAACCAAGACTCAGAGAATTTTTAGAGCTTACTTGAAATCCGATTCCATAATTGATCCTATGACCCATTCTATACAGTTGTATTATAAAATTCAGTATCATAAAATTACAATACTCTGTTATGAAACTCAGAATTTGAGTCTGGGAGCTGCTCTGTACATTGCAAGTGGGAATTCAGATCCTGCACAACCAAAAAGAGATTTGAGAACGTCCGAACGTGAGAGCTAGAAGGTGTGGTCAAATGCAGACCATTGCAGAGCCTCCCCCTTCCCCACTACCACAAGCCCAAGCACTCACGCACACATGTGCACAAAGGCCACAGGTTTTCACTGCCATGGCCGTAGAATTTAAAAACGTAAATAGTGGCTGGCCATCTGCGATGTTCCTCCCTCTCACATCTTTGTTAAAAAGGTAAATGCTCTAATGCTCACCTCTTAGGGGCTTTTATTGTTCGACGTAATACCACAAGATTGATCACAAAAATTAACATCCCATTTTGATGGTCTCGTTCGGTGGGAATAGTGGGGTTCACAAGACAAGGTAAATAAGAAAAAATAGGCAGGAGCAGAATGCTTCCTTCATGTTCACAGAGGAGTACCAGTTCCACATTATTTCTTTATTTTTATCTGACGCAATTAAAAAGTTATACAAAAGCTGAAAGCAGAGAAAAATGAACTTTATTTTCCTGGCCGATTTGAGTGTAAATTGCCACCCTGATGCCCATTAGCAGCGAAACCTTATTTGTATTTCCTACAAACCAGGGTATTTTTTTTTTTTTTTAACATAAACACCATGCAACCATCAGAATCAGGAATTGAACACTGGTACATTGTTACCATCAAACGCCCAGCCCTCAATCCCCTTTTGCCAACTGTCTCATTTAGGTTCTTTATAGAAAAAGGACCCCATTCAGAATCACAAATTACATGTAGTTGTCATATGCTTTTAAGTTTTTTTGTCGTTTGAAACAATTCCTCAGTCTTTCCTTCACTTTAATGACTTTGACATGTTTGAAGGTTATAGATTGGTTATTTCGTAGAGCATGCCTTAATTTACATTTATTTGATGTTTCCTTATGGTTAGATCCAGGGTATACTTCCTGGTTGGAGCATTGCCAAAGTGAGGCTGTATTCTCCTCATTGCTTCCCATCAGGTGGCGCTTGAATTCTGTGCTCACCAGGCTCACCGTGATCTTGGATTAAGGGGCTTCTACAAAGCTCTTCCCCTGTCATTATTCTCCTCCCCTTTATACTTAATGAGGATCTGGTTGAGAGATACTTGGGAACTATGTAAATATTCCACTTCTCATTGAATATCCTATTCATTCATTCACTCATTCATTCATTCGTTTGTTTCTATTGTATGGACTTTCAGTTTCCTATTTTATTCAATGGGTTGTAACTGGTCACCGTCATGAGTTACTGGATGCTCAAATTCTCACCAGTTTGCCCAGAGGGAGTGCTGCACACTGGTTTCCATTTCCTTGAGCACTTATTTACTGTCTTTTGAGCAAGCTCATTCTCATAATTTTCCTGTTCCTGCCCTGGAGGCATTTCTTCAAGGAACACTGGGTCCTTTTGCTGGAGGATGGTATTCCAGAGGTCAGCTCTGAGCTCTAGCCATGTTCATCGCTATTTCAGTGTCTCTGCTCTTGGGTCCTCTCAGTGGTCAGAGTAGGGAGTATATGTATGTCTATTCATAGTTAGAAATATTCATGCATGTGTAGAAATAGATGGAGACACAGATGTAAATGTGTCACATTTTTGTTCTGCAGATATTGATAATTTATTAATCATCCATGTCAATCCTATGTCATTTATATCTGTATCTACGTCTATTAAAAAACATAGCTCATAATAATACCTTCATTTTAAATTTAATACCACAGAGTTCATTTTAATAGCTTTTACTTTCCGTATTTGTAACTCCTTTCTCTGACAGTGAGGGACCTGGCTCCTGTTATCCTTAATATATTTCCTTATTTGCTCAATCATCCTGCAGTAACCAGTTTCCCCATAGCCACAGTACCCTTTCCCTGGTGGGATGGCCCCCTCGCCCCACTCAGACCCAGACTCCCCACTCTAGGCTACCACGCTTCCCTCCTCTCTCCATCCTTCCTGGCTTGCATGCCTGCTTTGCTGGACCCCACCTAATGGATTTAGGAAGAAACTGTTCAGGAAGGCAAGGAAAGACACTAGAAATAGCACACTTGCTTATTTCTTTGCAAGATAGAGCTCTTGCAAGGAGAGCTCCTTCCACCTTAACCCTGTACTAGCTGAATATTTGTAACGGTGAGTACTCAAACCGGCTTCAAGTTGAAGGGAATACACCTGGGAATGACACCCTGATAAGTTTACACCAAAAAAGTATTCCCGAGGAGATCATCTTTGTTCAAAGACAGTCTCAACAAGCTGTGATGACCTAAACCAGAAATGATAAAAGCCATTTGTGAATAAAGACCCTATGAGATTCTCTCTCTGATTTGTCCTTCGGGCTTGGTGGGGAGGGGTGTCTGTGGGGAAGGTGGGAAGTGTGCTTAGTGGGATTGGGTTCTGGGTTCTAATCTTAATTGCACAGCCCATTCAGGGAGGCAGGGAACAGGTTGTGAACTGCTGAGGGTCAGTCTTGCGGGAAAAACCTGATCATCCCTAGATGCCCTCACAGTGAGATAGCCCAGGATTCCCGCACACGGTGTATTTATCACACTGTCCACCCACCCTCCTCAGGGGCAAGGACCAGACCTCACTGTCCTCTCCATTGTGTCCAGCTAGGTCTGGCCAATGCAGGCATTCGGTTGGCCTTTGTGGGTGAGTGTGTGCATGGCCTAAGGGCCGCAGGCTGGCCAGGTCTCTCTCTCTGGAAGCATCCACCGTTAGCACCACTGAGGGCTCCCTCCCAGCTCACACTTCCGAGAAGTCATGCTTCTTAGGACTGCTGGTGCACAGCAAGGGCGTCCGTCCAGCCCATGCCTCATAAAAAGCCCCGATTCCCCGATAAGGAGAGGAAGTGACTGCAGCAGGAATTTGATCTGTGATAAACCGTTCCGCGGCTCAGGCTGGACGGTGCTGAGCAATCGCACCGCGTGGCTGCTTGTCGCACGGGGGCCGCCGCCCGCAGCCTCTCAAGGAATGTGTGTCCAGGACTTGGTGCTGAAAGGCTGGAAGGAGAAGCAGCGACCAGGACATGTCAGGGCGGATGAGTCCCCGTGATGTAAAGGGCGTGATCCTCACGCGGGCAGCAAGTGGCAGCCCGGGTCGTGGGGAAGAATGCAGAGAGGATTAGGAGGAGCTCTTGCTTCCCTGGGCATAATTGTTTTAAAGAAGTACAAAAATCCTTCTTCTTTTTTTTTTTTTTAAACATTTCATATCCGTTTCCCTTGAATCTTTCAACCTGGTCTCCACTAAAACTGAATTGTAAATAAGCACAGTTAGGAATGCCTCTTGTGCTCATTGGTGAACTTCATAAAGAACGCTGGCCCCATGCAGATAGGAAATGGTCTGTCATCTAAGTCTGTAAGTCAGCTGTCAAAGGAGCCCAGATTTCTCCCGTCAGGAGTGGGGTTGGGGGAGCAAATTTTCAGAAGGAAAGAGTCAGGTGGTTGACTCCTATTCTTGTTGGAGGAAGGGAGAGTGTAGTTTGCTCAAAAATACCCGGACAGGCATCCCACCCATTCATTAGGATAATTTGTGAGTGGAAAGAGTTTTGGGTTAAGTGAGGGGAGATCTGGTGTCTGCTCCAGTTTTGACACTTGCTATTTCTGTCCAGACAAAGGAAGGCCTGGCCTTGAGCCTCGGCTCAGTCCATCTGTGCAATAAGATATCCTACTACTATGCGCTTCCTTATGAAAATGCTTTGTAAATGGCCAAGGGCTGCAAGTATGCAAAAAGTACAAATTGTTGGTGACTTCTCTTTTAAAATATGCATGTTTCCTGGAAGAGTCACCCTATTATCGTTCACATCTTAGTGTTAATTGCATTAGCTAATAGCAGTCTCCCGATTTCTAACTGTAATTAGCAGTGGAAAAAACCCAGAATTTTGTTTCAGATCCAACTTCTACTCTCACAGCACCAGCTGATGGGGAGAAGGGTTCTAGAGCTGGACAGTTGAGGGGGATGGGGGTTATCATAGAGCAGGAATTAGCTGGGGGATGCCAATGTCCTGTGGTGGAAATGCTCTGGACTCTCGAAGAGTTGGGTTCAAATCTCAGCTCTGTTAGAGACTGACCAAGTCATCTGGGGAAAGGCATTAAACATCTTTCTGCCTACTGGTTCACTTCGATAATATAATGATGTAGGGTTTCAACAGATGATCTGTGGGCACTAACATTCTTAGATTCTAGGGTACAGGCCATGATAGCAAAATATGCCATGGGAAATGAACTACTGTCTGGTATAAGATATGCTATCATCTTGGAATTATTACCTAAAGAAATTAGAAGTATTGCCCGTAAAGTGGTGATTCAAGGCTGGACTGAGGACAGATAATTAGTGTGATTTGTAGCACCCGCAGCACAAAGCACTGTGCCGGGAACACAGTTAAGTGTTTATCTATCATAGAGACTGTGTTGTGTTAAAAGCAAGAAAAAAGTCAAATTTTCTGCTTGTGCCACTGACGTGTTGTGGGTTCGTCAGTCTGTTTATTAGAGATTCCCCCGGTTAATTTTTTTAAGTACAAAGACATATATAAATGGTAAAGAAAAGAAAAGGAAACCACCTAAATATTTAATCATAAGATAACAGCTAAGCAAATGTAGGTCTATGTAAATAAATAGAGTCTTATGCAGCCATTTAATGAAGATGAGGTAAATGTACCTTGGCATTAAAAATACGCAAGTTACATGGTTAAGTTTAAAAAGACAGGTTACTAAACAGGTCTTAGAGCATGGGAAAAAGTCCAGAAGACTTACACACCAAAATGCTTACCAAAGTTATATACCTCCATGGTAGGGATAAAGGTTTGTAAAATATCTTTCTCTTTCACCTTTTACTTTGCATTTTGAAAGTGTTGCGTTGAGATAGAATTCACATATGACAGCACTCACCCATTTAAAGTGTATAATCTGGTACTTTTTAGGAAAGTCACAAAGCTGGGCAACTTGAGAATCTTTCCAACACCACGAAAAGAAACCTCACACCCTTCAGTGGTCTCACCTCCACCCATCCCCTTGTCACCACTAATCTACTTCCTGTCTCAAACAGCCTCCTGATTTATATTCTAAATTCACATTTACATATTAAATTCTTCTTTCATCACAACTCACCAGAGAGTACATCCTGTGACCAGGTATCAAAGCAACCATTCATTACTTAACTCTTTCCTCTGGACCCAAACCAGGGACCAAAGGTGCATTTCTTGTTAGGGGTGGTTTCAGACCTAGCGGTACAGCAGCCTGGCATGTGGGTTGAGGCGTGATGAACCTAAGCTCCCTTTGATTTTGCATGGTGCTCTCAGGTGTCTCCTGGCTGGAGAGAGACCTTTGTAACTTCTAGCTTCTTTGATTTCTGATCTGGGATCTCTTTTCTTTTCTTTTCTTTTTGGAGAGGACAGGGATATGACTGCAACCCTCACCCTTGACCTAACTTCTATTTCCATGTTGTCATTTGCACAGCCTTATTTTTCATCAGGAATCACTGGATTGAAGTGAAATGGTTTCTATATGATAGATCTAATTCCCAAACTCAACCAGGTCAACTGAAATCAGAAATATTCTCTTTATTCATGTTTTTGAAATGACTGTGTCAACTTGATCTTAGGGGGTTTTTAAGTTTTTAAAAATTAATTAATTGATTGATTGATTAATTAATATTTTTAGAGAGAGCAGGGAGGGGCAGGGAGGGGCAGAGGGAGAGAGAATCTTAAGAGGGGCTCTATCCTACAACCCTGAGATCATGAGCTGAGCTGAAATCAAGAGTCAGATGCTTAACCCACTGAGCTACTCAGGTTCCCCAGCAATAGGGTGATTTTGTTTTTTAAGTAGTTGGTTGCTTCCTAAAGTTCAAGTATTTCTATGTATAAATTCATTACTCTAATATTTATTAATCATCTTCTAGGTAGAGAGCCCTGAGTTAAGTGCTCAGTTGTACAAAGAAGTGTAATCCTGAATGAAATAAACTTACAATTTGAAACAAACTTAAAAAGACCTCCAGTCTTTGGATAACATATTCCTTTCCTTATTTACACTCTTTAGGAGATCAGTCTCCTTAACTGTAATGACAACCAACATAAGTCCTTCTAGCAAACACAACATACATAAAGTTGAACCATATAAAGTCACCAACATTTTACTATTTTTGACATACAAAAATGGCAGTTTCAAATAGTTCAATCTAATGGAAAAGTGAAAAACTTGCACTAAATAGTGATAGCGAATACTTACCATTTACCCACATTGGGTTTAAACTATTTTATACGCATAATCTTGTTTAGTCTCACAACAACCCCATGAAATAGGAAGTATTTTTATCTCCATTTTATTTATTTATTTATTTACCAATCTATTTATTTGTTATTATTTTTAAGTAATCTCTACACCCAACACGGGGCTTGAACTCACAACCTGAAGATCAACAGTTGTACCCTCCACGGACAGAGCCAGCCAGGCACTTCTTGACCTCCATTTTATAGATGGGAAAAGAGAGTCTCAGAAAGATTCAGTAATCAGCTCAAGTTCATAGGGTCAATAAGAGGTCTTATTGTGTGATATGCAAAAAACTCTGTGTGACACAAAAAGACTATGCTCTTAAATATTGTACTAAATAAAATATTAAATTGGAGAGAACGTAATGGCTAAGCAACAGAGAAGTCCTTCTCCAAGTGCTTGGTGTATAGTGTGTGCTTAATAATATTGGAGGGCAGAGAAAGGAATGATGAATGCTAATAAAAATATGCCCAAGTATGAAAACCCTTCCTTATCTTTGTTTTATATTCCAAAGGGTACAGGTCATTCTCCCCTCACACTGTAACATCTCCCAGTGGACATCATCTCTATCTAATTTTGTTTCCAGAGGTTCTGAAAAGCACTCCACTCAATTCCTCTTTAGTGAGTAATCTCAGATCACTACCAAGAATCTTCAGCCTGCTGGACCAGAATCTTGTTTCCATGGTTAGCTCTCCTCTTTCCCGCAGGTCTCAGACAGTCCCAGGATCCATCCATAAACTAGTTAAGGGATGAGATATGAGCTCACGGAAATTGAGTGACCGTATGAAACAGCAGTGGAAGAGCTATGTGGACTATGAACGGGCCCCATCTTGACTAATACATTCTAGGCAGAATTCTACTGTGTCAGGGTATCTGGATGGCTCAGCCCATTAGGAATCCGACTCTTGATCTCTGCTCACATCTTGAACTCAGGGTTGTGAGTTCAAGCCCCTACTTAAAAAAAAAAAAAAATCTACTGCCTCAATGATTCAGGCTGTCTTTGAGCAAAGGCGATCTGCTTGGTAGGATACCTCTGCGTTTACTAACAACGGTCAACAACTGATAAAACACCAATGTGTGAACCACTTGACTCCATCTTGTGATGAATACATTTTCCCGAAGTTCTGGCATTGCAATCCACCACTCTTTAAGTTCTGCTCGCAAGATGTGTGCTGGCAACTGTTCCTGCAGCTGTTTCAGAATTCTGACATCTCTCAATGCTCTTTGAGCAATGGCATGCTACAAGTTGTTCTCGTAAGTCATTGGTACCAGAGGGCAATGCTGAGTTCTCTCAAAGCATGCTGGGAAGAGCATCACGAAGATGCCCATAAATGCTATCAGGCACTGCCTGCCACACAAGTGGACCGTTCAGGGAGAAGAGAGATATCGAGGAGTGTGACAATGGTTTGAGCATGTGCAGGATAACTAAAATTAGTTTCCAATCTGAGATCCTCATTTCTGCCTTCTCTGGAATGACCGTCATTTTCCACATTTTTCCCCATACATGGTCCATTCCGAAATAATCCCTATTCAGAGGTCTAAATGTCAGCTGCTCAGAGAAGGCGACTGAAATTCTAAGCCCTTACAAAGCCTCGTGCTACAGTGACTGTCTCAGTCACTTTCTTTTGACACTTGACATTTTGAAATACTGCTTGGACCGTGTAACGACCTCAGATGGATATTTATCGAGGTCTGTTTGAATTAATTTTTTAAAAAAACAAGGCAAAGAAGTGTAATCCAAATTTTGTCATTATTGTTGGAAGTGTGCTTCCCAGTTGCAACCACTGAGTGTCAGAAGGAAGAAAAAAAAGAAAGCTTTCAAAGATCTACTTAAAAAACAATAAAATAGGGGCACCTGGGTGGCTCAATGAGTTAAGCCTCCGTCTTCGGCTCGGTCATGATCTTAGGGTCCTGGGATCGAGGGCTCGGGCTCTCTGCTCAGCAGGAAGTCTGCTTCCCTTCCTCTTTCTCTGCCTGCCTCTCTGCCTACTTGTGATCTTTGTCTGTCAAATAAATAAAGAAAATCTTAAAAAAAACCAATAAAACACGTGGTTACTTAGGTAGCTCATACACACACACCACAGGAAACTGAAAAGACTAAGAGCCAGTGTTCTCCAAATCCATATTTGGGATCAGTTTTCTAGTGACAGATTGATGTTGCAGGTGTCTCGGGGACATGGGGTGGTCTGGAAACTGTGCGAGATGACCCCCCAAATGGCTCACGTGATGACACTGATGTTGGAGATTCCCTGTGGGTAGTTAGAAGGCAATTTTGAAAAATGTGCAAATGGAAACAATTCTAAACTCATGTTTTGTTTTCTATAACATTTTAAACATACAAGCATTAAAATTATTAAATGAAATAACAAGGAAGCATTTGACTGTCATCTATATTCTGAAAAGATATGTATTCAAGGTCCCTACACCTCCAGTCTATTTTTTTTCACCTTTCATTGGAAAAATAGGGGGACTACATTGTATTTGGGCTTACATGAGCTATATTATGTGAGAGATATTTGCAGATTGTTATAGAGGAGAGTCAGGTGTCATATATTTGAGGGAGACTGGATGTCATTGTGCTTAGTTTTGGCTGAATTATTGGTTCCAAGTGTTAAAATACTGTCAGCAAACATTCTATAGAATAATGAAACCTATATCAGGTGTCTGAAATTATTAAAACCATTAACCAAATTCCTTGATTTATTGTTCTTGTGCTGCCCAGCACATTTTATTTTCCTACAAAAAAAGGAAAAATCCCTGCTTGGTTTCTCGTTCATCTTAGTTAAGACTCCTCACTTTCATGATCGCTGTAAGAGGTCTTTGACAAGGGTTTTATCCGGGAAGAGTCATTTCACCCTTCGGCATCTTGGTTTCCCCATTTATATAAAGAGGATGGTTTTCCATACGGCAACCGTGAGGGTCTGATGACATGGATATGGACCGGGAGTACTGTACTAGGCACGTTTTCCTTCCTTAATATATGTATTTTAAAAACTGAAAAACCTAAAACACTCAAAGCACATATTTAGGAAGGAAGGGAGGGAAGATAGGAAAGAAGGAGGTAAGAGAAGGAAAAAGGAAGGAGAAAAGGGAGGAAGGAAAGAAGGAAGGCGGCAGAGAGGACACAGCAAATAAATTACTCCTAAACCTACACTGTAACGATGGTGGATTTCTCGTTTGGACTCCTTCACCTCACCTCAGTTGACTCTGGTCACATCATTCACACCCAGGCAACCATGAGAGGACAGGCTGGCAGACATTCTGCATTTCTCCTGGGGGTGCAGACTGCACTTCTCACTGACGTTTTTTCTTGTTTCAGACACAAAATGGAGACTTGGTTGGAGTTCAGGATTTGAGCTTCTCTTGTGTGGAATATTCTAATGGCTATGTTAACTGGCATAAATGAAACGGGCCATTCCCATGAATGAAACTTCTCACTGAATGAGGGTTAACTGTGTATTCATTTAATCACTGAAAATAATTTCTAAGTTTTCAAAAGGATTTGATTCATAACTTAGGACATGATAAAAGGTAGAGTAGATATTAAATTTTAAAACAAGATTTTACCTAAAAGGGGGAGAATAAAGAGATTCAAAGCAGGAAGATGAACTGATCTCTACATTAGTAATAACAATGATTAGAACCAAGCCTTATAATTTCCAGCACCATTTCCCCTTATTTATTGATTGCAAAAGTAAGGCTTTTGGGGGATTGAGAAAATGGCCTAATCAGAGCAAGGATCAAGGTTTTCTGACCACAGGAAGTCCTAGGCTAAATGTGTCAGACTCTGGGCAATACATTTTATTCTGTGCTTTCAAGCCACGAAGATGAAAATAAAATCTACACAGTTTCAAAGGAATTTTCTAGGAATAAAAAAAGTAGAAATGTACAGATTCAATCACCAGCCGACATGCGGGTACCACTATTCTGACAGCATCACAGAGTAAAGACTTGCCAAAGGAGAAGGCGCAGAAGCCACAAGCTTGTAGAGCATGCCGCAGAGGGTGTGAGGCCCTGCAGAAGTTTCCTTCCGAGGAGCATAGAAAGCAGTGGGCCACTCGTGGAAATGGAAATGGCTCTGGTTCTCCTTGTATGGACCGGTTAAGATTCTATAAAGGTTGCTTAAAATTTATGTTATATTTTACTATATTTGATGGAGAGAAATTATATGTTTTAGGGACGTTCATAATGGTTAGGATTTACATATGTGGTGAATTGTATCGCTCACTAGGTCAAAATTTTGGAAATTACGATGCATTATATGTATAGGAGGTGTATTTTGGAAACTACGATGCATTCATACATACATGAACTCATTTCTCTCTTGAACTTCAGTTTCAACTACCTCCTTGACATGGTGGCCTTGCTGTCCCGTTTTCAGTTCCAGACTGTTATGAGAAAAATTGCCCCCATGCCACCTCTCAGACCACTACTTTCAATTTTTATCTTTTAATTGAAAAGTAAGTTAGAAGTTATCTTTCCACATGTCCCTACAAGGCTTCTCACTTTCCCCTTGGTGGCTTGGGTTCTGGAGGCAGACTGTCTGGGTTTTAAGTCCCAGTTCCACCACTTGGTACATGTTCCACAGTAGGTCTAGTGTATATCTCTTCGAGCCTTGGTTTCCAGTTTTTTGGAATTGTGAGAATGAAAAAGAATTACTTGTGTGAAGAAATTGGAGCATTGTCAGACACACGGTGGACTCCATATTTGCCATTATCATTATTATTATTATTATTATTCTCATCATCACCATCATCACCCCTGCCCTGTCCTTACACTCATTTTACTTACCAGATGACATTGCCTCTCACTTCCCAGAGGAAGTGGAGGATATTAGGGATGAAATTCTCTAACTTCTACTACCTCACATGTGGCTATAGCTCCCTCCATCTTTTCCTCTTTCCCTCCATCATAGACAATGTTCTGCTCCCTATGACTTCTCCTCCTTCTCCCAGCTGTGCTGTCTTTGTCACCTGCCTCCCCTCCATCCAGTCACCCCCTCTTAGGGGAATGCTGTGTTGAAGGGAATGCCTAGGCTTTGTGAGTGAACACAGCTGGTGTCAATCTTAGATCTTCCTCTTCCTGGCCCTCTGACCAGACTCTTCATCTATAAAATGGAGATGATGATAGCACCTTGATCGTAGGGTTGGGAGGACAATTGGATGAGAGAATGAACATAAAGCATGGGACTCAATGCCAGGCAGAGAGAAAGATCTAAACAAATAGCAGCCTTTTACTGTTATTGGTATGCTTGTCAGGGTGGCCAGTGTGGTGCGTTTCCTTGCCAGCCTTGTGGCACTGTGTGTTACACAGTGTAGGTGCTTAATAAACATTTGTTCTAGTGCTGGTGGTTAATGATGAATTATTAGCCATGATAAGTTGCCTCTGGCTGGGGCTCAAGATTCCTTACTCCTGAGAGAGCTGCCTGATGTCACCACCGCAAGCTCCAGAGAACAACATTTATGGAGCAGGGGGAGCTTCCAACCAAAACCATTTTGTTTCCATGAGGAGTTTGCTCCAAACCTAATACAGTCGCCCAGAGAGTTGGACTGGACCAAGTAGAGGAATGCCTTTTCTCTGGCTATATGCATGTTTAAAGCTTAGGGATAGCACCAGTCACCTTGGCTCCTTTTGGATCATAATCCAATCCACTGGAGAAGAAAAAATGACTATATAGAAAACACATTAAGAACAGGAAGGGGTCCAGAGACCTTCGTCTTAAAGACCTAGGGAAGGGAGTCAGAGGTTGGGAAGGATGTGCCATCCTAATTAGAGGATTCCTAGATCCTTCTGGTCTTATCCGCCATTCGGAGGACCAGAATTCCCATAGGTCAAACCCTGGCCAGTATGACTAAAACCACTCATTCCATAAAGAAATGGTCAAGAAGAGAACCTCAATATTTTCAAAGGAGACCCCTGAGAAAGGAGAGTAGGTAGTCATAGGAGAGCAGTGGGTCGGGACAGAAGATGGATGACAAGAGGCAAGAGATATAAGTACTTTTAGGGATTAGAATGCATCCACAGAGTTGAGGAAGAGTGAGACATTTAGGTAGGTTGGTATCCTTAATTTGAATGTAGATTCCTTTGAACAACTTTCAGCTTAATTCTCTGTATAGTAGTATATAAAATATAAGAGGATAAGTATGGAATGGGGTCATATCAGAAATATGCTCCTTTGTTCATTGATTTCATTGAGTAGGTACTACGTGCCAAGCTTCATACTAGGTTCCAAGGATAAATGAATGGAATACAGCCTCTGCCCTCAAGTTGTCTGTGGTATTCACAAGACAGGCATTCTTATCTTATCTCAGGAAAGCTGATAGAACTCACAAATATGTTAACCATGCAACAGAGAATGACCATTCTTATGCCTGGAGTAACAGCTTGGGGCTGCATATTTTGGAATCTCTTTTATCACAAATTTGGTCACTTGGCTTTATTACGCCAGTGTCTCATGTTAGCTAAACCGATGATTGCTGTGTGGTAAGAGTGTCAGAATCAGGCAACTGCAGAAATGTCCTTTAAAAACTCTTACAATTTTCTATTATTCATCTAGCCAAACTCCATTTAGCTGTCTGGTTGGCTATTTAAAGAATTCTGTTGTTATTCTTCACTAGAATTCCTTTTAGATGCTGTTATCAATCCCAACTGCACAAAATCCCCAGAGGTAATTAACCAACAAGTCTAAAACACAAAGCCTTGATAGATAGTTCACTAATAATAATTTTGGATGACATGCGAACAACCGTATCAATGGCTTTGGTCTCCTGGACTTCCACACTAAGTAAATTGTACCAGAACATGCTTCACTGAAGGTACTTATCTAAAATTCACTTTGTCATTTTTCCAGCCATATATTCACATTGCTTTGTAAAGATCGTTTAAACAGAATTGCTGTCTTATGACATCATGTGATTAGATTGGAACTTGACTCTGTAACCTGACCTTTTTCCTTTGAAGGGAAATAATGAAAAGACATTTGGTGGGGGGGAGCGTGTGGGTAATGAAGCCTTTTAAGGCAGAAGTTACCATCTCTCTTCGTTTAGAAACCAAAAGTTTGATTCCGTAAATAGATTTGCTGTTCCAACATTACCTAAGTCCAAAATTTATTCATGGCTTCAAGTTACTTTTTTTCTTTGTTGTATGCATGACATTTAATGAAGATGGGTCACATGCAGACTGTGATTTCACGAGGAAATTCGCGATGCCCAGCAACGGTGCTGTCACAACACACTTAGGCTATCACTCTGATACGGAAGACCTTCTCCAAGAAGCCCTTCTGGCATGCAACCTTCTGAACTTGTCAAGTGAAAGTATTCAGAAGAGTGCCTGCCTATTGATAAGGAGGTCTCAGTGGCTTCTCTCCCCTTCCTTCTCTCTTCCTGCAGAGATCTGGGGCCAGCTATGCTGACCTCTGGTGTTCCTTCCCACTTTCAGAGGCAATGATTCTCAGTTCTAGGATTTGCCTTGGTGGCTCATGAAACTGGGGAGCAATGGGTTACTTTGATAACATTCCTTATGGTCATACATTCTCAGACTAGGACACTGATATTCACAAACTGATTTGGTGGAAATGACTCTTTTTAAACAAAACCATGTTTATTTGTTTTTTTCCTTCCAGGTATCCATCATCTTACCTACACTCGTCACTTTCCAAGTTCAGTATCATGAGCATGTTTGCCCTGACCCTTGTAGCCCTCCAGGGAAGTTCCTGGTGGTGATCTCAAAGAAGGAATGTGTGTGCAAAATGTATGTACACTGAATTCTACAGAAAAGGTGACCATATTTTCTTAGTGAAAAAAAGAAAGGGGACTCATATTTTGCTTGTCCTGGGTATACAGGACAGAACAGAAACATTAGAAACTGGAACTGTCCTCGGAAACCTAAAAACCTTAAAGTATGCATTCTGCCTTCAGGTAAACCACATTAAGAGCTAGCACAGAGAAGTCCAGCACTCCCCACCTGATTAACTACGCAGTCAAGGTTTTATATCATGCCCTATTCACCTTCTCACAGCCCAACCATATGGACCATCAGCCTGTTTGGACAAATCGGAGGAAGCAGGGAGTTTAAATCCAAGTTTCTCCAATCTCTACTCTCTATGACCTTAGGGGGGTTCATTTAATCGTTTGGACCTCAGTTTCATCTGTGAAATGGGGAAAGGAATTCCACCATAACAAAATGAGTCTCGGATCATGGGGGCAAATGGCTGACACGCAGTGGGACTTCGTGTAGGACCTTGGAGTTATTCCTCTCTCTACTGCTCCCCATTATCATGTTGGGAAGGCCTGGGAGACATGCTTTTTATGGCTCTTTATGGAACTGGAGTCTAAACAACCAGAAATCTACTAGTTTCTTACCCTGAAATAATTATACTTATTCGTGTCTCTTCAGTTTTTCCTCTAAGCTGCTTTCCAGATCTGAGTGTCCTGTGAGGCGTGAATGGCAGCTTATCTTACTGAGAGTGTGGAATAAACCCTTAGCAGCCTCTGGTGTTAAAGGGCTTGACTTATCTCAGTGCGGTGGCAGAGCGCCCTGGCTGGGTTTACGTCTTTGTCTTTGCACTCTGGATGGTTGCTTAGCACAGCTGTCAAACACCTCGAGTGATCCCAAGAGCACGCTGATGGACAGTCTATGCCACTCCTAAGATCTCCTAGGTCAGTGGACATTTTCATTTTCAGCATTTACCACTTAAGGAGCACATGCCAAAAGAGATTTTGTTAGCTTCAGAGAACTATGAAAATGTTACTTAAGATACAGATAACGTAATCTTTGGTAACATGCAAAAGCTTGTCTCTCTCCATGAATAAATGTGTTTCTGAAAGGAAAAAAAAAACTTCATTTAAAACGTAATTGGGGAACTCATTATTCTAAGAAATTCTTGGTGAAGTTTTTTTTTAGCTGATAATCATAATAGTATTTTGTCTCTGGGTTTTGATGGATAATATTAATTTATATGCTTTTTCTAAATGTGAGGCTGTCTTTTCTTCTTTTTTTGAAGAAAGGGAGATAAGATAACCATTTATCTTCTTGTTATTTTCAAGAGTTGGAGCTCGTAGATGAGGTACTAGTTCTTAGGAAGAGAAGCACCCTTCTCCCAGAACTTCTCCCCAGGGCCTCTAGAGCACCAACACAAAGGTTCAAAATTGTTCTTGCATAGTAAGGCCTTAATCTATCTGGATTTTATTTTTGCATAAAGAGTGAAATAGGCAATCAATATTTCCAATAAATGATCCCAGCACCATTTATCAAATCACTGACATTTTTCCCACTAACCTGCAAAATGCCAGCCATTATATGTTATTTTTTCATATTTGTGAGTCTTCTGCCAGGCTCTTTTCTGTTTTGATCTATTTCTATAACAACACAACATCATCTTGATTATCGCTGATTTTTAATGGGTTTTAATATTTGGTAAGAAAAGTCTCTCATCCAATTCTCCGAGAGTATGTTAGCTATTCTTAACTCTTTGTGCCTACATTTAAATTTTAGGGCTATTTTTCAAGTTCTATTAAAAGTCCTATTAGGATTGTGACTGAAATTTTATTGATGCCGTGTAATGATTTAGGGAATATTGACATCTTTATTATGTTGTCTTCTTATTCATGAACTTGGAGTGTTGCCACATTTATATAAGTCTCCTTTCCTGTCCTCAATAACATTTTTTGCTCCTGGGTGTCATGATTTACATGGGTTGAATCATTCATTATAGCATTGTGGGAGCCAACACAATATTTTAAACCAGTGCTTGCTTCCCAACTCAAGCTATACCTTTTGTCCAGAAGACGATCTTATGCTCTGTTGCAGATGCCAGGAGTGAATGGGGAGAGCAAGGGAAGAGGGAGTCAGTCAGCTACAACCAGAGTCCTTGAAGTTAACCAACACAAGTTGGCAATGATGTGTAATGACAGAACTCCTCCTGTGAGAAACAGAACTGGGAAACTCATTATGGAGAAAACGTTGGCAATAAGATTATTTGTAGTAGCACAGTATTGAATGGGGAAAGAAGAAACAATCCAAGTCTCTATCAACAGTGTGATGGACAAATAAAATCTTTATATATTTATAAAACCCATAACTATGCAGTAGGGAAAATCAATGAAACATGGCCACGTGCATTGACCTATGTGCATCAAAAGAATCCTGTTGAATGCAAAAATCAAGTCACACAAGAGAACTTATAGTGTGATTCAATTTATCTATAAAGCTAAAATAGGCAAAACTAAACTTTGTATTTTTAGAGATTTGTTCATATGTAGTAAATCATAAAAACGTAACAAATCGATTAGCAGAAAATTCAGTCTAGTAATTACATCCGCTGAGGAGAAGGAGATGAGTTGGGAAGGGTTTCACTTTAGGTCTTTTGTTTTGTTATTTTTTTTTAAGAAGATTATTTATTTATTTGAGAGAGAGAGAGAGAGTGAGGGAGAGAGAACATGAGAGAGGTCAGCAGGAGAAGCAGACTCCCCGCCAAGCAGGGAACCCTATGTGTGACTTGATCCTAGGACTCCAGGATCATGACCTGAGCTGAAGGCAGTCACCTAACCAACTGAGCCACCCAGGCACCCTGTTTTGTTATGTTTTGTTTTTTACGATTTTACCCATTTATTTGAGAGAGAGAGAGAGAGAGAGAGAGCACAGGCAGGGGGATGGTCAGAGGGAGAGAGAGAAGCAGGCTCCCCGCTGAGCAGGTAACCCGATATGGGGCTCGATCTCAGGCTCCTGGAATCATGACCTGAGCCAAAGGCAGACGCTTAACCAAGCCATGCAGGTGCCCCTCACTATAGGTTTTAAAGGTAGTAACTGGCCTTTTCCACTTTTAAACTGAGTGGTGGATACACGGTTACTTCAGTTTTATTATTTTCTTCACACTTTTTATATACTTTATGTAAACACTTTGTATGTATGGTAATAAGGTTTTGGAACGATAAATTCATTTTTTGTGAAGTTTTAGATGAGTGGTCTATTATGGTATAAAAACTCATCTAGATACATAGAATGGGTCTCAAGAAAATGCTTGCCTACTTTAATAATGGATATTTATTTTAAATGGCATTTGTGCTTTTATGACATTAAGTAATCTAAGGAAGAGAGTATTTGAATATTTGCTATGATTTATTCCTTCAGTGACTATGTATTAACCACTACATGCCAAATAAAGATCTAGTCACTTACAATACATGGGGGAAGAAAACGAGGTTCCTTGATATTGTGGCACACATGGTCTTGCCAAGCAATAAGGAGTAAGTGTCAGAGAAAGACAGAAAACCATGTGCAAACTATATTAATCAATTATGTCTTGTATTGGGAGTGATAAGAACTGCCAGAGCAGGCAAGTAGGCTTACGAGAGCGGAGCAGGCTGCCATCTTGAATAGGGTATTCAGGGCAGCCTTCATGGAGGAGGTTACTTCTGAGCAGAGACTTGAAGTGGGTGAGAGTGACCATGTGGGGGGAGGGCAAAGTTTGTTTCTGGCAGAGGAGCAGCTGAGGCAAAGGCCCTAAAGCAAAAACACGCATGGAGTGTTTAAACAATGCCAGAGAGACCCCTGGGCTGAAGGGGAGTTAGAAAGGCGTTGACCCCAGAGAGGTAACAGAGGGCCATGAGGGCTTTGGTAGGATGTTGCCTTTTTCTCTGAGTGAGGAGAGGAGTGATGATATGATGTCGTATCAGGACCTAGGTGCCATGTTGAGAATAAACCGCTAGGAGGTGAGGACAGAAGCAGTTAGTAGCCCGTTACCGCAATCCAGGCAAGAGGTGATGTGGCGCAGACTGTCAGTTTCCAAGTACCTTCCAGGCCGGTGGTGTTCTACAGAGAATAAACGTTATTTGACCACTCCACAGACAGGTTCTCTTTTTCAGACCCACATTTCAAGTTAGTAAATATATTCATACATTAATGGTTGTGAAAACTTTGTGGAAATATGAAAAACCCGTAAGATGGCATGGTCAGTGACAGAAAGGAAAAGGCAAAGTTGTGTGACTGTGTAGTAGGGCTGTTAAAAAGAAAAATCCTGGGTGCCTAGGTGGCTCAGTTGGTTAAGTGTCTGGTTTTGGCTCAGGTCATGATCTCAGGGTCCTGGGATTGAGCCCTGCATTGGGCTCCCTGCTCATCAGGAAGCCTGCTTCTCCCTCTCCCTCTGTTGCTTCCCCTGCTTGTGCCCTCTCTCTCTCTTTCAAATAAATAAAATCTAAAAAAAAAAAAAAATTCATGACCTCCTTATTGGTTCAGGACCTGCTTATCCATAGACCTCATCTTCTCTGTGACTCTCTCCCTCACTTGACTTAAAAACCTCTGCCTGCAATGCTCTTCCTTTGGGGGCCTGCATGGCTGGTACCCTCACCTGCACCTGGGAGGCCCACCCTAGCCTTGACAGTGAAATTGCAACCCCTTGCCCATGGCATTTCTTATCCTCTTCCTTTGGTTTGCCTTTTCTGCTGTATTTGTCACCACTCAACAGACACTTTATTTGTATATTTGTTTATTCTCTCTCTTGTCTCAGTTGGAAAGTCAACTCTACAAGGTCATAGATTTGGTCCCTTTTCTTCAGGTTTTGTTTTTGCACAGTTCCTGGCACATAGGAGGTGTGCACAAGAACTCTCAAAGAAAAGACAAAGGCCTGAAGTTTTTTATTGCTTGCCTAATTATTGATGAGAATTCACATGAGAGGCCTTATTGGTGAATGAAAGGCCCATGTGGAAAGTTACAGAAAGAAAGAGGTAAGGGACTATTTAAATCACAGATGCGGAAGGACCTGAGTTGAGGAGATGGCAACAAGTGTGTGGCTGTGAGAGAACCACTTGGCAGACTGATAAGCCTCAGGCAAGTAGCAACCTAAATGTTGTGGGGTCAGAAGAGGCAAGGGAACACTTTCCCCGACTGAAAATGTAGACTCTGGGATCTGGATTGATGAGAAATGCCACTTCGGTCGAGGCGGTTTCTGATCCTAGAGGAGGCGCTGGGGCAGATGATATCAGAGGAGAAGGGGCAGGAGCTCTCTGAGCCAACCGAGGGGCAGAGGCAGCCCAAATGGTGCCTAGGTCTGAGTACGGTGGGCAAGGCCTGGGCTGGAGAACGAGAGGACAGCCAGCGACCAGATTCTAGTAACAAGCAAGGGAATAATCAGTGCAGGCTGTGTAGCCTCATGCTGAGTTAGCAAACGCTAACAGCATGTAGCTTGCAGAGCTCTGGCTTAGGAAATTTAGGCGATACTCGCATTCACCTGTTATACATTGTACGACGGTAATATGCCGGCTAAAATATCGAAATATTCCCATACAGGTGGAGGTCGAAGCCCCTCTGCCAGCATCCCACCCCAATCTCCCCCAGATCTAGAGCTCAGTAAGTGAAACTTGGGGTCTCTGGGATATCGCTCTGGCACTCTAACTTGTAATCTGTTTTGATTGGCTGGGACCTCCTGTATAGCTTACTAAATATTTTTATTATCATACCTGGTTTGAGAAGGGTTACCTCAAAGTCCTGAAAATTCCTGAGCTAGTAGCAAGCGTGGCACCATGTTTCTGAAGTGGGGTCCAAGGTACAAGTGTTTCCAAAACCCTGGAGTCATGTTCAAAGACCTCCTAACTTCACTGACCTGTGGTCAGTCAGGAGAATTTTGTTGATTATCTTTATTAGGGATCTGTTCGGTCCTAACCGGCACAGCAGAGTTCCAATGGATCCAACCTTCCCTGATCACAGATCTCTTGGAGAATCTAATGGAGTTCAGTCAGATCCTTTAGGTGTGTCCAGCTACTAGAACTAGTTTTAAAAGTTGGCCCCAAACTTTGTAAAGAAGAGACTTTGGAGCATTTTGCAGTAGGATCGACAAAGCATGATATGTAGTTAATATTTCTCTTTCCATCCGTGGGGGTTTGCTTAAAATATCTAGATGTGCTTTTCATCTTTGGTTTGGCAAAATTGTCATCTTCTGTCTGCTCTAAATGAATTACAACACCTTCCAAATGAGCAGAATCCAAAATAAATAATCAGGGCAGAGTAATAGAATCGATTGTGTCCAGAATATCAAGATTGAGGAAAGAACGTGAAAATATTTGGATCTTTTAAAGTCCGATGAGAGCCATTGGGAGAAACTTCTAGGTAAAGTCATGGGGATAGAGACTCTGCAGCTAAAATGCAAGGCATTCCAGGCCTAGAAGAGGCTGGAAGCTTATGCCCCTTTCCTCCATGCATGGAGCTCAATCCCCTTCCTCCCCTACCCCAGCACAGGTGTGGGGCTTAAGGACCTTGCATTAAGGTCACAGGCATTGGGATGTGGTTATAGACATTTTCCTATTTTATCTTTAAGTCTGCCCAAAATATAAACATTTATGATGCAGAAACCGGTCTAAATAGTCAAACCCAACGATACCTCTAACACCAAGTACAGGAAATCTCAATTGCCTATCTTTCCCCTTAGAATGCAAAGAGCTAGGACTCAGCAAGGTGGGACGTCCGTGCCTCTTCCTGACCCGTGAAGCCTGTGCGCCCGGGCTCCAAGTGCCGCCACTTACTCAGCTGTCCTGTGGCAGTTACACGCACATGCCTGCCATTCAGAGTTTTGGAGTGTGCGTTGACATCTGTGTGTGTGAAGAGAAACGGGTGCTTGTTTTGAGGCAGGACATGATACAAGGACCCTGCTGGTATGCTGTCAGGAGCCTTCTGGTAAAGCCCACCCGCAGAATGGGTTGGACTCACTCACTTTTGGACCCACTAGGGTATAGTCTATTTCCAGTCTACAACTATCTTTTCAATGTGGGAGTGGGAGCTTTCCCCACGACGGAAGATGGAATCAAAATCAACAGCTACTGAACAATTGGACAATTCTGTGGAGACACTTTTCCTCAAAACACAAGTCTTTCTAAGACAGTTCAAAAAACTGTTGTAAATTTACATTTTAGCTGGGGAAAGGATCAGAAGACAGCTCCGGAAGGAGCTTAAAGGAAAAAGGATAGTGGAGGTACTGTAGCGGACCTAATTGGGGTAAATGTTGGAAAATGTAACTCAGAAACTGAGAGAGTATTCCACTGTACCAAGTACCGAGACACAGCCTTCTGAACACAGTGCCAGGCACCTGAATTGCACAGGGAGTGCACTGAACAAGTAGGGAAACAACAGTCCCACTGCTTCCGCGGGCGGTCCACAGGACCACCGTGGCCGCACCGAGCTGCTACCACCATTAAGTGGGGCTGGAAAGGCAGATGAACTTGATTTGTCTTTCTTAACCAGGCAAACCATCAATTTCACCATTGCTTCTCAGACAAAGAAACATTTTTCATCTGCCCCATAATGTGGTTTCCCAAACTTTGACTTGGAGCCACCTGGCCCATTTGACGTCGCCATTAAGATGGAGTTGGCAGAGATTTTGTCATCCTCACGATCCACCACCGCCCCGGTAAAGGACCTGAGGTCCAGCTCCAACTGCGAATCCTTGTCTCCTGACTGTGGACTCTCCGGGGAAGGGCGAGGCTGGGACTTAGCCTTTCAGCATCTCTGCCCCTGCTCCAGTCTCAGGAGCACTGGCTTGAAAGTCTGATTGTTTTTTCCCTTTCGTAAGAGTGAGAATGCCTAGGTTCAAATCCTGACTCTGTCACTTTGAGGCTCTGTGACCTCTGGCAAGTGACTGACCCTTAGCGACTCATATGTGCGATGGGCATCATAAGGGGGTGATTATAGGGAGCACACTTGGTGATTGAGATAAAGCACTCAGTACCATGCCTGTTTACAGGAAAGCACCTAATGAATTTGAGTTGCTGTTATAATGAAACACTCACCCTATTTTTCAAAAGCCACTTAGCCAGATCAAATCTGTATGAAAAAGGCCCTTGACCACGAAGTTTATACTTCCCTGTTTCTAAAAATGTAAGCTTCTAGAAAGTTATAGAAATGGATTTATAGTTATTAACTTAGCTTGGAGGTGTTGGATATTTGGTCTTTCTTCTGAACCGTTGCTGTGAAGATGGAAGCCCCGGCTCTTGAATTAATCTGTGATGCCACTGATGTGTATTGTGTTGATTCTCAGTATCTATTCTATGCATGTGTGAAAGCAAATCACATAAAAGCAGAATTTAGGCATTCCTGCCAAAAGGAAGTGAATTGAAAGGAAGAGAAGCAGAGCTTCTGCAAGGAGAAAATTGTCCTATCTCTTAGCCAGTGTCAGAATGTGGAAATGTTTATAAAATGCTCATTAAAAGAAAAAGGGATCGCGAGATAGAAACAAAATCTAGTGCACAAGTTTACACTAGGGAGATAAGAAAGGCTAGGCCCCTATAGGGGATTTTGTTATCCAATTACTGCAACCTGACTTTGGGGGGAGAGGAAAAGTGGTAGGGGGGAGGGAGAGGGAGGCGAAGAGTTTCCAAACTTGTCTCCAGTGACACGAGACATTAACGCTGCACAAGATAAAACTGCCACTTAGAGCCCAGGAGAGCTAAATCTTCCTGGGTTGGCCTGGGGGCTTGAGCAGAGTCATGGGTTCTCTGCAGTTGCAGCTGTGCGCTCTCCTCTGCCTGGTGGCTCACTCGGTTTCTGGCAGCCCCATCATGAGCCTGGAGCAGTCACCTCTGGAAGAAGATATGCCCCTCTTCGATGATGTCTTCTCAGAGCAAGATGGTGTCGACTTCAACACATTGCTTCAGAGCATGAAAAATGAATTTCTCAAGACACTGAACCTATCTGACATCCCTTTGCAGGATTCAGCCAAGGTGGACCCACCCGAGTATATGTTGGAACTCTACAACAAATTTGCAACAGATCGGACCTCCATGCCATCGGCCAACATCATTAGGAGTTTCAAGAATGAAGGTAAGTTGACATTTTATTGACAAAATTTGGCTTGGATTTTTTTTTTCAAGAGATGATAAATTCAAACAATATAGATGGGGTGAACACTTCTATGTAAAGGTATATGTACACTGATACTCAAAAACGGTGCACATTTTGGTCTATACCATTTTCATGGTCATTTCCCAAATGCTATTAAAAGGTACTAAAGAATATCTTTTAATCCAAAGTCATAAAGTGTCTGTCATTTTGACATCATAATTTGGTCTTTAAGATTTTTGAATTTGAACCACAGTAATACAAGAAATTAATGTCGGGTTATTTCTATACCTTTGTCTGTCATTTTCCAGATAGGTCTCTGTTTCCATTTGTCCCTGAATTGACCAAAAAATAAATAAATAAATAAAATCTGTCAACTTCTACTTAGAATGAAAATAGACAAGAACCAAAGTCATGACTTGTGCTTCACTCAAACTTTGAATGTGTTTCCATTTTCTGACCTTACTTAAGAAATATTCAGACAGGACAAAACTTGTATTTTAGAGGTTCTTCCTAAAATATTGTTGTGTTTTTGTGACATGTACATCCTTGAATCACTCTTTATAATGTCCAGGAAGTACACGGCCCAGTTAATGATCCAGCTTATTTCAGTGTCTTCATGAATAGCAATGCACAAGCCTTAAATATCAGCAGAAAAACGATGTTAGCCCCCCCCCAGCTTTATTCAGTAGCTAAATGTAATGACCTAGCAAGTTGATCTTTTATTTAATATGGTGGTAGGTGACAAAAATATATATATTTTTTCTAATATGCATGCTTAAAGATGTAGGTCCAAAGAGATTAATTCTTTAATATTTCCATTGTCATGAACCAGGTGCATGATAATGACAGCCCTCATGGAAGAGGGTTTTGACTGATGTTGACCAGTTGTTCTTAAAAGCAGAAAGGTGGTAACACGGAAATAGCTTGGGATTTGGAATTTTGAGGCAAGGTTGACTTAGTAGTTGTGGATAATTAGCTTAATTTCTCTGAATCTCAGTTTTATTATCTGTAAATTGGGCATAATATACCTAAGTAACACAACTAAGCGATTTCAAAGAGGTTATGAGTAAGAAAGTGCTCTATTTACTCTGAATTGCTGAACAATCATTAGCTATTACTAAGGAATTCCTTAAATTCTAGGCATTAGAGGAAATGTGGAGTGGGTATTGCTCAGTCCTGAAGATAGCATTTGCCTTTAAAATTTAAATAAGTGCCAAAATTTTAGATATTTAGTAACACATCAGAAATGTTACTCAGTAACATTTAGTAACATAATGGAAATGGCAAACTGAAATTACAGATTCCTTTTGAGGGTGAGTCTGAATTGAAAATAAATCTCCTCCTTCCATGGGAACCTTTCCTAGCACTTCTGAGCACTGAGCTCTGGGTGCCTTGTTCGGAGGGTAGGTGGGAAATGTTCACACCCCCAGGGAGAAATAGAAGATTTTTAGTTCTCGCTTCTCCCATGAAGGATTTGCGTGATGCAGGTCAGGAAGTGGAGTTTACAAAGGGTCTTATTACAGGAGACCAGCAAAAGCCGGAGCGGATCTATCTGTGGACACCCCTGCTGCTCGCGGCTCTGCTGCCAGTCTTCAGGAGGCATGCTCAGCCCCAAGGACATGGATCCTGCACTGGGCTGGCACTAATGGCTGTTCTTGACTTTCTTTTGACTCTTTGAGTCTGCACAGTGCAACTGCCTAGGAGACGAAGACCAACCCCGCCTTGTCCTGCCCCTCCACCCCCAATCAAAACCAAAAAAACCCTCCTCCCAATCTAACTAATCAGGGGAAAGCAAGAAGACTTCTAAGGTAGAAAAAAGATGACTTTAATTCCTACCACTTCTGACTTCACTTTGTCATCTTGGGGAAGTCAGTCCTCTGCATTGAAGCTTGATTTCTTCTGCTGTAAGATGAACACAATAGCAATAAATGGTCTTTATAAGAAACAAATGAAACAGTGTTTGCAAAACACTGGCACATTTAAATACGCTCAACAAACATCAGTTCCCTTGCCTAGAATGCAACACCTTCATCTACTACTTTGTATAGTTGCACATACACAGTGAACTTATTTTTTAACAGCTTTATTAAAGTATAATTGACATACAATAATCTGCACATATTTGAAGTATATAATTTGGTAGGTTTTGGTATTTATAAACATCCACTGAAACCATTACTACAATGAATATAGTGAGCCTAATCATTACCACCAAAAGTCTCCTTGTGCTCCTTTGTAATTAATCCCCTCTTCCCATGACCATGAGCTTTCATTCCGCACTTTTCTCATGCATAGAGCAACCAGTCTACTTCCCTCGTTTTGGTCTCATGCTCCCTTTCCAAGGAGAGGAAAATCTCTCTATTCTTATATGAGGGGACAACTCTCAAGTTACTTGATGTATTAAGGACCTATGCCATTCCCGTAAATCAGTTTGATCTTTTGTGATGTCCAGAATCATCGACTAGTCCATATTTTGAAAACATTGCCTCTGTTTAAGGTATCCCAGTAGCTCGGAGGCATTGAAGGAATTTAAGCTGGGCTCCCTGCCAACACGATGACTATCTGCTTGGGAAGACCCATTCATAAAAAGAAAACTGAAATGTAAGGATGTAAATGGCAAAGCTTATAGGAGAGATATAAAAAGTAAATATCAGAATCACTAAATTCTACTCCTGAAACCAATATTACACTATATGTTAACTGACTAGAATTTAAATAAAAATTTTAAAAAAGAGTAAATATGTAAGTGACCCAGAAGGCAGTGGACTTCTAGATAGGGAGGTGAAGAAGGGAAAATCCCACAAGGAGGGGTCACAACCAGAGAGGTGGAAGGGAGGGGAGAAGGCTTTCCAAGAGTCAGAAGCACAGCTCCAGAGGTGTGGTGTACATCAGGGCAAAGGAATGTTTTGGCAAATGGTGAAGATATCGGTCTACTCTAAATAGGAGGGTTTACAATTCCTTTAACCTTTCAAGAAATACAACTTGTTCTATTACAATGTTCCAGGCACTTTAGGGGTTGAGTGGGAACTATGGATAGATCAAGACGGTAAGGCCTGTTTATAGCTAGTTTTAAGAATCATGCTAGAGTGTTTAAATTCATCTCATTGGCCAGTATTTCCCACTGGCAGTGTATGAGATGATTTTAAATGGTACCCTACAGAGAGAAAGCTGTGAATCCTGTACAATTATTATACATTTTCATTAATGTGGATCAGAAAAAAATCTACATGACAACCACCTTAATCCCTTCATTTCATGAATGTTGTTGTTTAGGACAAGCCTAAAAGAGACATTAAAGAGTATAAAAAATCATATAAAGCTAAAGAAAAATATTTAAGAGTACAATCTGGAGCAGGGACCCTACTAAAATAATGAATTAGGTATACAGTTGAGAAAACACTGCCAAAGATGACAGGGAACCCCTCAATTGGGTGTCCTTAGCACTCTGGTGTCACTGAATTTTGATGGATGACAAATGCCCCCCAGGCATAGTCTTATGTTTACCAGGGGCAAGGTTACAGAAGCTCTGGGCGCCTATAAATTCTTACATAGGAAGTCAATGTGATAATATCTGGAGATGCACTTCTGAGACTAAAGGACCTTATTTCATAAACATTCTGAGTGATTCTTATGTGCCAAACTCCATGCCAGTTGCTAAGGGTACAAGACTAAAGCAACCCATCTATCCCAAGGTTCGTTTTCTCCCATTCCTCCTTGTTGAAGTCTATACACCCAAAATTCAACTGCTGTGACCCCCCTGGTTTGTGGCTATCTTGTCGGCCTTGTCAGACATTGGTGTCAGAGGAAGAGTCAGCAAACTCTTTCTGTAAAGGGCCAGACAGATAGCAAATATTTTGGGTTTTGTGGGCCATTTGTTGTCGCAACTCTGACACTGTAGTGCAATGGTAGCCACGGACAACATAGAAATAAATGGGCCAGGCTCTGTTTCCCTGATCCTTTATTTCCAGACATAGGTGGCAGGCTCATCATGGCCCATGGGCTATAGTTTACCAACCCCTGATCTACATGGGGGTCTTTAAGGAAGACCAGTCCTCAGCCAACCATGTGGAGAATCTTCACTTATTATGAATGCAAATATGGAAAGCCATGAGATGCTTATCCCTGAAAAGCTTCCAAAAAAGAACAACCACCCCACCTTCCATTTGATGGCCTTTTACTGTCTAGGCTAATTGGGGGCTTGCCTGCACAGTCTCCAGAGTCCCTCCTAGCTCTGTAATTCTGTGGCTGATAAGTGAAACCAATGCAAGCAAGACTGGGAGAGTTTCTCCCATTCATAAGACAGCCGCTTTCCATCTTAGCCTTGGCAGCTTAAGTCAGTTTAGCATTCTGCCATTGACCTTTCAGTATTTTCTGTCAGAAAATGGTAACATTGTGTTTATTTTCATCAATGGTCCCTCTCGTTCCTCTGTATCAAGCTTCCCGCACAGACAGTCCCTCTTATTGCATAAATAAGCATCTATTTTTCTCTGTGACACACTACAAATCTGATTTTTGTCTTTTTTTCCCCCCAGATCTGTTTTCCCAGCCAGCCAGTTTTAACGGACTCCGAAAATACCCTCTCCTCTTCAATGTGTCCATTCCTCACCACGAAGAGGTCATCATGGCTGAACTCAGGTTGTACACACTGGTGCAGAGAGATCGCATGATATACGATGGAGTAGACCGGAAAATTACCATTTTCGAGGTACTTGAGAGCAGAGGGGACACTGAGGGTGAAAGAAGCATGCTGGTCTTGGTGTCGGGGGAGATCTATGGCACAAACAGTGAGTGGGAGACTTTCGATGTCACCGATGCCATTAGACGTTGGCAAAAGTCAGGCTCATCCACCCACCAGCTGGAGGTCCACATCGAGAGCAGACACGATGGAAGCGAGGATGCTGGCAGAGGACAACTGGAAATAGACACCAGTGCCCAGAATAAGCATGTCCCCTTGCTTGTCGTGTTTTCCGATGACCAAAGCAGTGAGAAGGAACGGAAGGAGGAACTGAATGAAATGATCGCCCATGAGCAGCTACTGGATCTTGACAACTTGGGCATGGACGGTTATTCCAGTGGGCCAGGAGAAGAAGCTTTGCTGCAGATGAGGTCAAACATCATCTATGACTCCACAGCCCGCATCAGAAGGAACGCTAAAGGAAACTACTGCAAGAGGACCCCGCTCTACATTGACTTCAAGGAGATTGGCTGGGACTCTTGGATCATCGCCCCACCTGGATACGAAGCCTACGAATGCCGCGGGGTTTGCAACTACCCCCTGGCAGAGCATCTCACACCCACAAAACATGCAATTATCCAGGCCTTGGTCCACCTCAAGAATTCCCAGAAGGCTTCCAAAGCCTGCTGTGTGCCCACCAAGCTAGAGCCCATCTCTATCCTCTATTTAGACAAGGGCGTTGTCACCTACAAGTTCAAATATGAAGGCATGGCAGTGTCTGAATGCGGCTGCAGATAGAAGAGTCCTGGCTTATTTAATAACTGTAAATGTGTACATTTTGTGTTCCTATTTAATGAGATTATTTAATAAGAGTGTACAGATCATAAAGGCTCGCTGCCTTAGGGAAATGGGCAGGTCAGTTTGTTGTATCAAATGCATATTTTGCTAATACAGTCTCATCCCTTCCAATCTGTTTTTTCTTTGGACTCGGCATTTTCTGGCAATGCCACGTCCAATAGCAAGTGGCAACCCTCCCCCCAAATTGTCCTCTATTTTTATTTGAAAACAATAAGACCCAAGCAGAAACAGCGTGTTGGATGATAGATATTTGTGTATGTATATGTGTACATAGGTAAACTTCTAAAACTCTTTTGGTCCCATAGAGGTAGATCATACTCACACGTGTGCATGATTCAATCAAATGTGTATATATTAAAAACCAGTGGTACGTTCTCAGTCAACTCTTCTCTGAGTAGGATTTATGTGAAGATAATTAGCACCAAGAATTTCACCCTCCTAGGAAGGATTGCATTTCCTACATACTATTGGATAGGTAGGTGTAGCATTTATTAGTTGAGTTTGTGCCATAGCTCAGAGCTGCAGGACCAGGTAAGGGACGGTGCATGTTTGAGGGGAGGGGTTATTTGATACAGAAACCAAAGGGTTTCCAAAGGCAGTGGCCTGAATCCACCATAGCAAGGGATGAGCCCCACCGACCACCACTGCGCTCTAGAGGGCAGCACTTGGTCAAGAAAAGAAAATAGGGGATTTCATGATGTTCCTGAGATAATAGGACTGACTGCAAGGTCAAGTGTGTTGGCCTTTACTGCTGTGGAGGGTAGAGGAGGTGGGGGGGGGGGCGCTTGCAGGAGAGGAGGGAAAAGGATACAGATGCTGTCCTAGGTTGTGTGTGTAAAATTATAAGCAGTTTTAACTGGAGAATTAAGTCTTTGGGACAAAATAAAATTACCTGAGATCGAGAGGAGGAAAATCAGAAGGGATCTGTCTGTTGGACTCTTCTTAATATTTTGCTTCAATTCTTAATATTTCTCCCCTGCCTCTGCACCACTGTTTTTGCTTCTTTCCACCCCTCTCCTTCCCTCTTTCTCTCCTGCCCCAGTGCCTCGTATCTTTCTCTTATTCCTGTGTCCCCTTTCTTCATTGGTCTTCATTGACCTTGCTGTGGGTTGGGAAGGGAACCTGAAAGCATTTGCTATCAGGGTGAGTGGAGTTAGTGCTCTAATTTTTAGATTTCCTCCCAATATCTAATTTGATTTGATTTATGAAATATTTTGTTCATGAAAAATACTTAAATATAAGGGGAAAAAAACGGTCCAAAAGGATATTTCTAAATGAATGAGTGAATAAATAGACACATAAACAAATGACTCCAAAGCTAAGCCTGAATTCTGAATCAGATTGGCGCCATGGTAGAAACCCTGTAGGCTTCTCAATCCCCTCATTCTCAAATCTTGCCAGTTTGGAACTGGCCAGGACTAAGGGACTGGGAAGCGTTCCTGATGGGGATGGTCCAGCGGGTTTGCCGGCAGTTGACTCGTTGGAAGGACACGGCGGAGGTTCTTCCTCCATGCAAGGTCACGGGCTTTGTGCGGGAAGAACCAGAGCAGTGCAGTTCTCAAACTATTCGACTCTTCCAGGCATCTGACGCTGATGTTCACAGTTCTAGGAATGCAGTTTCCAGAACATTGTCCCCCACTCACCCCATTGAATGCTTCCTTAAGAAGTCTTGCATTTTTTCTTTTTTTTTTTTTTTTTACCCTGGGAAACCATCAGCCTCCCTTTCACAAACCTCTTGGGGTTATAAACTCCACTGGAAAATAGAGGTAAGGGAAGCTATTTTGAAGGACATTTTGCCCAATTGGGACATCTACTCTGTACTTCCACTGTCCACTGACATCCAGAGGGCAGATCCTGGGAACTCAGTGCTCCACAAAAGTGCAGTTTCGACTATCAGTGAGTATACAGTGATTGACAACCTGAGATGGCCACGCAGCTCGGAATCATTCATTTATGAAAAAGCCTGCAGATAAAATGGCATGCATGAGTGTGTATGTGTGTATGTGTGTGTGAGTGAGAGAGAGAGAGAGACTGGTTTTGGATAGCCACCCTTAGAGCCCTCAGTGGGGTGTGGTGCATCATTTCTATCCATGGTACACAGTGGGTGCTCAGTTACTCTACGGTACTGCTTCTCCTTTCTAAAGGACGCTGTCTATAATAGACATAAAGTAAAACCTCAGCTGAGCAGGGTTGTTCTGGTTAGATAAAAATCAAGCAACATCTTCTTTCTGTGTAAAATACGTACGACAGTGATGCGCGGATAAATGCTTTATGGCCAGCCATCTTGATTTGTAGATTTCAAAGGTAGATTTATAGATTTCAATGGTAGATTTCACCAGAGCCTCTTTCAAACTATCCATGTGATATCAAGTGGTTTGCAAAATTCCTGAAAACCAAGCAGGGTGCTCTCAGGAGACATGTGTGCAGGCCCCCCGCTGCTATTAGCAAGCTGATGTTAGAATACTAGAATGTGCCAGGTCCTGCTTTCTGAACGCTCTCTGCCGACATGGCCAGGTTTTGGGAAAAACCTCGTGGCAAGCACTTAAAATTGCTCTTCTGTTAAAGGCATGTGAAAATCTAAAGCCACATACTGGTTCTTCAAATGTTGCTAGTTGCATTGTTTTTCATCAGAAATGCAAAGGCATAAATCCTAAATAGGGGACCCCTGCTCCCATCAGGCCACTTGCAGTGTGTCCGCACCTCTCCTCCATCACTGTGTTAACGCTAAGCCATGAAATTGTCAGATCCTTAGGAAGTAGGAGTCACTGGAAGTCCTCTCTGGTCGTAGACCTTGGCTGCATGCCACACCCGTCTTTTTTACTCTTTTATGGAAGAATTATCATCACTGAAGTTTACACACCTAAATGACTCTCGAGGAGGACTAGCAGAGGGACTTCGACAGCCAACAACTAAAATATTCATGTAAAATTTCTAGGCTTCTTACTATTTATTGATGGATATATTTATTTTTGTAATATAGTGTAGAATATCAAATATTTTATTTTTAATGTTTGTGATTCCCTCTTGAATACAATAGTGCTTTTCAAATAATGCCTTCCTTAGAGTATGGCTCCTTTACAATTTATGGCCTGTATTTTCATCTGTCTTTTTGCACCAGAATTCCCTGTTACTTTAAGAGGACTTGCAACAAGCTTGCCATCACTTTTTATATTTGTGTCTTGTAGGCATGCTGTGAACCCCCTGGCGTATTTACTCCTTTGTAAACAGTAGAGTTTTAAGTGGATAGCAGAGTTTTAACTGGATAGGTAGTTTTAACCAAAGTGTAGGCCTCCCAGAAAATAATCAATAGGTTGTCCTTATTCCGTGAGAGGCAAATATTGTCAGGCTGTGAGGGGCTGTGATTGCGGGTCAGTGAGTGGAGGCGGAGTTTAACTGGGGCTTTTCATTCCCCAAACTAGTTTCTTCCTCCTGACTGTACCCTTTGCCACCAATCAGAGACCCAGTAGGACAAATCCATTTGTCATTAAACCAATGACTCTATAAATATTTTTAAAAATTGTTAATTTAGGGATTCCCAAGGGACTTAGCCTCAGAATGCTTGATTCTTTCCCTGTGTATAATTTTTGGTCCAAGAAATTAATGGTAAATACTTTCCCCCAGAACTGTTAGTACATGTTTTGGCTTTGTTTGGAATCTGTATTCTTTAAGTAAATCAGGTTTCTACAAACAGGAGTTTTACATATTACTTCTTACTGGACCCATCAACAGCCTGTAAAGCCCAGAAGCTTGGCGGCAAAGCCATTTATGAGTTGTCTGTCACACAGAAGGAATGTCGCCTTTTCTAAGGGAGGTGGACCTTTCCACAGAGTCACTGTGGGCCACGCCTCACCCTTTGCAGTTCCAGCGAAAAAAGAACATGGCTGAGTCTGCATTTTCTCACTCGCGACGAGGACATTTGGCTTCACACATTTGGTGGAAGGAAAGTGGAGAATGCTGTACATCAGCCACATAAAAGGGTGTTTCTGGGCGTGGAAATGCCTCAGTAAGGCAACAGCCTCAACTAGGAATGACTGTTGTGCTGGGCATGCTTGTCTCACACATGAGCGCTTGTCTTGTGTGTGTGTGTGTGTGTGTGTGTGTGTGTGTGGCTTGATCACGTTGAGGAGGTGCACGTGGTCCTGCTTACCCGACCAACCTCCACAGATGCGGGAAACCCGCTGAAACCACAGTCCCCCACAGCCAGCTAAAGCATGCACATTTCTCTTGTGTAAACCGTGTTCATCATTTATGTTCAAATTTCTGTAATAATGACTAGACTCAAAGGAAGATGGAGATATTTTACACTGTGTTCATAAACCAAATGTGTACATTGAGTCATCATGTTAAATAAAAATGGAAATGTTATTTTGACAATAATTATTTGCAGCTTATTTTTCCTTAAGATGAAATGTCTTTTGCACTACCCCCCTACCCCTACCATTTTTTTTTTTTTTTACGTTTTCGTCTCACTGTAAATCCAGGTGGACTAAAACTTCTTGCTATATTAGGAGAACATGGTCTGAAGAAACAGTGTCTTGGCTTTAGCCAAGAAAACAGAGAGTGAGCTTCTGTTATGTGGTTCTCCCATTTGACACAACTTTTTCTAAATCTCATGAATGCAGAGACGAAATGAGCTCTTCTTGGTCCACAACCAAGAGATATTTCTTCTTCGAATTTAGAATGACACATATGAAAGAGAGATTACTTTGGGAAGCCCATTCAAGCTAAGTTTCATTGAAATTTAATCATTGAACCTCATAGAATCTCAAGCTAGAACGGACTTGTAAACATTATTAACTGTCCCCCAGCAACCCACCAAAGTACTTTCAATCTTTTCTGCAAATATTAGTAAAGAGAAGGGAATACTTTACCTTCTTAAAGGCACCTGTTACAGTTTTAGAGGACTCTGCCTCCATGATACTCTATCTGGTGGCATGGGTCATGATGTGCTCAAGTCACTGCAGGAGAGAGGTAAGGAGAAAGTTACGGGGAGATCTTCCTTCTACGGAATTGAAATGTTTGCTCTGTCCCTCATAACAGCCCAGGTCACAGCTCTTGGAGCGACACATACACATGGAATCCATCTTTACGACAGCCTCTCAGCAGGCAAATAGCTCTCCTGGCCATCTGGGTCCACTGTTCCCATTTCCTGCAATGGTGTGCCTCTGAGCACACAGCCAGACACAGCGAACTCCCTCAGCCAGATGGAAACAGAGAGAAGGTCTGCACCTGAACTAGATCTGCCCCCTGAATGGATAGCAGGCATGGTGGACAGATGGCCCCTGCTGCCTGTTCTGGAAGGAAGTTCATTTCTATGGCAGGATGTGGGATTTGAAGGCCATAGAGACAGAGCCAAGTGAGCTAAAATTCCTTCTATTGGACAATCAATGTGTACCTCTTTTGGGGAGAATTCTCTGATGTCCTGGCTGGCAGACTTTATCTGACAAGAGTGTCAGCAGAGAGCACAGCCCTTGTCCCTCAGGATCAGGAGAACTGATGAGGCCTACACAAGAGTTCGAGTCATGGAGGAAAGAGAGCTGAGAACCCAAGATGGAGCTTGGGCCAGGGATGGACTAAGAAGGCCTGGAGAGCCGTTCTTCTGACTTGATTTTGAATTCTTTAGCAACCTATTCATTCTGTTCTGTAAATAATTCCACTTGTGGTTGTATCTCACAGGGTGATGCCTGGACCCATTCTCCACACGTGGTCTGACCTGAACATGGCCGCCCAGGACCAGCCACTGTTATTCCAGGAGTTTCTTATTGACTGAGACAGCCTGGGATTGAATTGGGGAGACATGGCTGCACATCATTTTGAGGGGTAATGTGTTTACAGAGTGAGAGAAAATATCATTTTCAAAACTCGGGTTATGCAATGAGTACACTTCCTGATAGCGCTCCTAATGTGAATTGGTCTGGATGGTGTTACAGGAAAATAAAGCCATGAGACGGGATGCATGTGACTCCAGTCATATGGACGGGAGCCCACTTTTGCACCAGAAGTGACTATTTGTAAATAAGGGGCCTATTTGGAGAAGGTGAGAGCTTGTTAACTTGGGTGGTTATAAATGGATTATGCGATTATCTCCCAACTCACTCGCCCGAGCTGTCAGTTTACAGGAACCAGCTCCTGCCCTCTCTCAGCCTTCCTCAGACCGTCAGCACAGATCCAAAGTGCTCATCTCGTTCTGAGGAGGAAGCCCCCAAACACACGAACACCTCGATCCATGCTTACTCTTAAATGTGATTCTGAGAATCTTACAAAAAATTCAGGCCATTCGGTTCGAATTGAGATTCTTTGGTGGGAGACAGGAAGCACCATGGTCAAATTGGGAAAATTTTCACTCATAGGACACAGGGCCAACTTTCTCACACCGCATGGGAACGGTGCTAGAAAATTCGGTGCTAACACCTGACAAGTGTTCCTGCCTAACACGCATAACCTAACCTGACCCGGAACGCGGAAACATCCCATGAACCCATTAGAAGGACATGCTACAGAGTGACTAGACTGTACTCTTCAAAAACGTCCATGAAAGGCAAAGACCAGTGGAGAAACTGTTCTAGATTAAAAGAGAAGAAAAAGATGTGACACCTAAATGGAACGTGTGATTCTGGGCTGGATCCGAGATCCCTAAAAAAATGGCCAAAAAAGGAAATTATCTTTTGTTAGACTCCCTGAAGCTCAGTTGGGAGAACGTCCAACTGTATCAACTGTAGACTCTCAAATGACACTTGCTTTCAAAAAGCTTCGGTGTGGTTATTGCTCTTTTTCTTTCGGAAGCTGCGAGATGTTTGCATAGGAGGAGTAAGTAGGCTTTTGCCCAATGCCATGTTGAAGAAGCAAGCAGATGGCATGAAAATGAGACCTTTGCCCAGTATGCAAACTCAATGGCAGGAATGGAGCCAGGGGTGGTGGGGGTGTGTGTGTTGGGTGGGAGGGGAGACACACCATCAGTGTGGCAAACCTGACGTCAGTACGAGCCCTACAACAACACATTTTCCTGAAATAACCAAGCTCAACACTCCACTCCCTGAAAAGAAGCATGCTTTTCAGGCAATAAACCATCTGTTCCCAGTGTTTAAGAAAACGGATCTCCAATCACTGGTAATTTAAACTTCCTTATACCCCAGTTCAATGCTTGATAAGACAAGAGTGCTAACAAGATGGGAACTGAGTTACTATATTAAGGAACCCAGACAGAACAAAAACCAGCCCTCTGTGGTTGTTTTGTTTATACTGTAGACCTATCTCTTTTAATTAACATAATATTTACATGAGACCAGCTCCTGGTACAGCATTTGCTGCGGTTTGTTCTTTGTTTTTATGAAGGTCCTGCCAAAGCGTAACTGAGACCTTGCCTAAATAAGGGATATGCAGTGGAATCGTGTCACAGCATCCTAACACTCCCCCCAGGCCAGGTGCACCTGCTTTGTGGAGTTGGGAGCCAAGTGTCAGATTGCCAGAGAAAGCCTAGACATCCAATTCAATCTGAATCTAAGATAAGCAATCAATAACTTGTTTGGAGTAAGTATATCTCAAATAGTGCACGAGACATATTTATACTAACAACATGTTCATTGTTTTTCTGAAATTCAAATTTAGTTGGGTGTCTTGTGCATTTATTTGTTAAATGTGGTAACCTAAGTTGGCTAGTGCCCGGCAGGCTACGGGAGGGGAAAGAGCCAGAGGAAAATAAAGTAGCTGTCCTTCCGTTCCCACGTGGGCTATTCAGAGGATCATGAATCAAGCCTAAGAGGGTTCATTTTTGAAGAGCCGCTCTGAGACTGGAGGTTGAAATCTACTTGACCATGATACTTACTATACTGAAAACAGTAACAGTACCTAACACGTCAACCTCTCCATCCCCTGAAAATCTTACCTTTAAATCTTTTAAAGATTTATTTATTTGTTTGAGAGAGAGGCAGGGGGAAGGGCTGAGGGAGAAGGAGAGAGAAAATCTTAAGCAGACTCCCCACTGAGCATGAAGCCCAACCTCACAATTCTGATATCACAACCTGAGTCAAAATCAAAAGTCCAATGCTTAAGTGACTGAGCCACTCAGGTGCCCCAAAAGTCTTACCTTCAAAGGTTCTCTTTTTCATATTGACTTTGCCTGTTTTTAATTTTGTTATATTCATAAAAACAAAATTGCTGGAGAAAAGGACATGCACATTCAGAATATATCATTCTGAGAAATACTAGCAAGTTCATCACCAAAATGTTATACAAATTCTGCTTTATTAGCTGTATACAAGATACTGTTTCTCTACAGTTTCCAGTATTCAACACTACTGCTTTTTTTTTTTTTTTAAAGATTTGATTTATTTGACAGAGAGACACAGCAAGAAAGGGAACACAAGCAGGGGGAGTAAGAGAGGGAGAAGTAGGCTTCCTGCTGAGCAGGCAGCCCGATGTGGCGCTCGATCCCAGGACCCTGGGATCATAACCTGAGCCTAAGGCTGACGCTTAACCACTGAGCCACCCCGGAGCCCCACTAATGTTTTTCTTAATGGATGCTGCTCTTGTTGAACTGTGCCCCCAAGTTCATAGGTTGAAGCCCTAACCCCCAATACCTCAGAGTGTGACTTTATTTAGAAATGGGCTCTTCAAAGAGTTAGTCAGTTAAAATGAGGTCATTAGGGCAGTTCCTAACCCAACATGATTGTTGTCCTTATAAAAAAGATAGATTGAGACAATGAGATAGACATAAACATGAGGTGAACACCATGTGAAGACAAAGGCAGAGGTCAGCATGGTGTGTCTTCAAGATAAGAACTCCGGTGATTGTCAGCAGACCACCAGCAGAGAGAGGCGTGGACACGATCTTGTATCACAGCCCATAGAAGGAACCAACTTTGCCAACACCTTGATCTCAGACTTCTAGCTGCCATAACCATGAGACAATCCATTTCAATTTGTTACAGCAGCCATAGGAAACCAATACAGATTCTAAGTACAATAAATATGAATACATTGAAATTTATTTCTGTAATGATTGGTGAGTTTGAATATATTTGCTTATATTTTTTGACTAATTTTCTTTATTCTTTCAATAGACTTCCCCTCTTTTACCCATTGTTTATATCCTCCTAACTGATTTGTTGGCATATATTACACTGTATGTACTGTGTGCAATTAATCCTTTGTTATATGCTGTCAATAGTTTTCCTGTTTGTTGCACCCTGAACTTGGATTTCCTTCGTGAGACTCAGATTGAGTCTTTGTTCTTCCTCCCCACAAAACATAGGAAATGCATGTCAAGCTCTCTGTGGGGCACAGTTTGAAGCTACTTTTTATTCCATTTCAAGGGTAGGACAGGCATTCTTCCCCTCCCTTTAATTCCAAAATGCAGATATTATCCAAATGAATTCATCATCACAAAATCACATTTTGAATACATGTACGCATGATATTTCCTTAATAGGAACATTTGTTTCTTAAGTCAAATTGTGATAGGTTTTCAAAACTTGGTGACTCAACATGGCTAACCACCATGCTTAAGCTAGAGCTGTAAACTTCTTTCTGTTCTGTTTATTAGATTTTAAATAAATTCTAATTTGGAATTTTTACTGTTTGCACAAAGGAATAACAGAAAAATTAAGCAACTTAATTAAAGTCAACTAATTAGTCAGTGGCAGAATTAATCATTAAGACCTAGGTACTGCAACTTCTTATGTCAGGATTCAACCTAACAGGCAACCAAGATGTTTTTAGTGAACTTTTACCCTAAGGTTTGCTTTAATACTTGGGGTTGTTGTCATTGTTGTTTTTAATGAGCAGAAAACAAACAAAAAATTCCAGATCCTAATAGACTATCTTATATATTTTCCAAAATTTATGAACATATTTGAGCAAAAGCCAGATTTTAACAAATAAAGACTGCTAAACAATATTATTCAGTAAGCACAGATCTACATAATGTCACTGAATGTCGTTGGTTTGAGGAATTGCAAAGTGAGAAGCAAAGTGCTTTTGAAGCAAGCCAGGAACATGGTGTTGAAAAGCTACATGTGGAGTGAAGGAAAGGTTGGAGGCAGGGCAGATTCCCAGGGCAAGTACAGTAACCAAGTCCCGTGATCCATCACCTTTCGGTTTGTTGCTTTTTGCCATGACAACTGCTTATCTTTGGTAGATGTTTTTGGATCCACCGCTGAAGGAGGTGGCTTTTCTTAACTGGATTAACAAATGAAGACCAAGTATGAAAATAAAGCAACAGAGCCAGAGATTTCTGTATGGAGGATATGAAAGGATTCAGTACAACTCTTCTTTCCGTGATCACACAAGTGATGTCAAAAAGACACAAGTGGAGAATACTGGTTTCTCTGAGCTCTTATATTCACAAGGAAGATGCAGTGAATCAATCACATTCAGCTAATCTGAGCCCTTTAGAGCTATGACTAGTGCTATTGCTAGCACAATAACTTAAAATTGGTAATAGAAAGATCAAACTGTTGGCCTCTAATCCTTGCACCCAGGCAAATTAGATCAACCTTGAGTCCCAGAGCCATATTTCAGACTCTGCTAGGCCACCCTGAGTTTGTGTGGCCATCTTCTGGACAAGAAGGGTAGAGGCACTGGGACAGCCCTCACCCTTGTCTTCTTCGTATACCACCAAATGATCCCACCCTTCTATTTGAGCTGTCTAGAATGAGGATGGCAACCCCCAGGTTCAGGCAAGTCACATAAACAGTAAGGTAGCCTGGAGACTGTGGAAATTATTGACATTATTGTTATGACAATGACTAAAAGAATAGGTGTTAGTATCAAGCACATCAGCTCTCAACTGGACCTGTTCACAGCGGCACTAGTGCAAGGCCAGACAATGGTTGCCATGGTAGAGTTTAGGCCCATAGAGTTTAAGATGAGCTAGAAATCTGGAATTGCAATTTTTTTTAATGCTTCTGTCTGATTCTACATTCTGCAAAGTACAAATAATGCAACTCTGTGTGCCAGATTTGGCCCACAACTTACTTCTCTGGCCCTGAAGTTAGTTGAAACATGGAGAATCACAACCCCCCAACTGGGTCTCTGACATTCCCCTACCGAGCCCAGAGCTCTAGCAATTGTGTCTAGAACTGGAAATGTTCCTCTTGAGGCTCATTCTCTCTGTTTGACTGTCACCTTCTTCTCTTAGTTAAGAAGAATCAGGAATTGGGTTGGGTGCTTTCTTGCCCGCTCAGAGCTGGAGAGTTTACATCTGCTCTTTGGTGATGCAAAGTCAACAGCATCTTTAGAGTCCCCAGGAGACCTGCTAAGGTTTGCACTTGATCCTGGCATTGTTCCTACAGCTCAATATTACAATGGGACTTTCTCCAACAAAGAGGCATTCTATTCCAGTAGTTCTTGGTCTACATCAGAATCATCTGAGGAATAATTTTTGAAAAGTGTCTGGTCTTACCCAGGAGAATCAGATGTAGTGAAACGGATATGGTGTAGAGCAGCGGTTCTCAAATGTTTTGTCCTCAAATCCCCTTTATATCCTTAAAAATTACTGAAGATCCCAACAAACTATATGTGGGTTCTATCTATTTATATTTACTATATTTACTACTTACAGTTATTATAATTTTAAGTAAGAATATTTAGATATGTATTTATTAATTGATTTTAAAATTAATAAGCTCATTCCATGTTAATATAAAGTAACATATTTTGTGAATAACAAATATAGTTTCCAAAACAAAATTGATGAGAAGATTGGCACTGCTTTACAATTTTACAAATCCCTTCAATGTCTGACTTAATAAAAGACAACTGGGTTGTTCTATCTGCTTCTGCATTCAATCCATTCAAATAGGTTGTTTTGGTTGAAGAGATGAAGAAAATTTGACCTCCTACAAATTTGAAGTTAAAAAAAGGGAGGCATACTTTGATATCCAGTTCAGATAATTGTGGATATTCTTTGATATATACTAAAACTCAGTGAACGACAGTTTCTTACATGTTAGTGGCAAAGTGAAATCTGAAATCGTATTCATGAACTCTGTATTTAATTGAAATCTATTGACCTTTCTGCAAATTTTTTTGGCCTCATCGTTCTGGATGCCAGAAGTCCAGAATTAAGCAGAATCAGAAGGGTTGGTTTCTTCTACTTTTAAAAGCATTTTTTTTTAGTATAATTGATACAAAATGTTACATTAGTTTCAGGTGTGCAACATAGTGAGTCAGCTTCTGTCTGTGTGATGCTGTGCTCATCACAGTGAACTGCCACCTGTTCCCACACACCATTACAATATCACTGACCATATTCCCTACGCTGTACCTTTTATTTCTGTGACTTCTTCATTCCATGACTAGAGATCTTCTTGCACTTTTAATGGCTATCTCACCTAAGAATAATTCTATAATATTTGTCATTTGGAAAATATTTGTTCACAGTTGTACTAAATGTCGACACACTTCATTATACATATACATCATTACATATCATGTAGCTTCTGGAAAACTGCATGGTACCCTTCCTGAGAGAATGAAAACGAGAAAGGCAAGTATCTTGGATTGTTGGGAAAGATGGTTTTGACCTCTACGGACGCTCTGGTGAATCAGGAGGAGCCCTTTTCTAGAACTATCTAGATCTACTATAGATAGCGCTACAAGCTAGCTAAGTGACCTTAAAATTTCCTCACTTTTCTATGGCAGTTTCTCAGTTTTAAAATGGAATTTCAGAACTCGAGTTGGTGTTTATTAGTGAGGCACCATTGGCATTCAAGGCAGAAAAATGTGTTGTTGTGAAGGACTGTCCCTCTTGTTATGGGATAGTTAACATCTCTACCTCCCTCACTAAACACAAGCTGTACCCCATCTTCAATCCTTGTAACACCCAGAACCCTGGTGAGAACCCTCTAGGGGCGATATTGCCTCCACTTGAACTAAAGGAACTTCAAGAATTTGTAGTCTCTGATAGTGGATAATGCTCCCACTTGAGCAGCTGACCTGCGGTGTGGGAAGAGAGAGCTAAGTTTTCCCTAGACTACCAAACTCCGGAGAACCTATAGAAAGCCATGAACACATCCCTCGGCCAGCTCTGCCTCCTTTCTGCTCCTGAAGGAGCAGTAACTCCCAGAGGCTGAAAGGCCAGCCTGCCTGCCTCTTACTTAAGCCCTCTATGCCTCTGTTTCCTCATGTGCCCAGTGAGAAGAATCAAGTCACGTACCTTACAGACTTACTGTGAGAATTAACTGTGTGAACACATACAAATTACTTGGAACAGTGTGTTGCAGTGGATAAAGAAGCAATAAATGTCAGCTAATGGTGTTACTAAGTAAAAGAAGGAAGCCCAACTCCCCTCTGCTGAAAATTTTGGGCTGCCTTTGAAGTTTTGTTCCCCTTACCCTGTTATATTTTTCTGTTCTTCTCTCGTAAGGCTGAATATAAAACTGCCTTTATCCTACTTTTCTGTGAGCACATGCGCAGTTGGTTTTCAGAGGGGGAAACACCATGTTGATAACCCTGGGGGGTTTCCATGAAAAGCTCTCAGGCTGCTTTCCTAATGTTCATTCTAAGTAAAGGCAAAGCAATTTCCTGAAGCCCAATAAAGCAGGCACACCAGAATTTGGGGGGACTGGAACACACACTTTTAAATGGGGTTGATGTGCAATCGTCACTGTTGGCAACGAAAATCCCACATAAACAGGCCAACATGGAAACTCCTGAGATTTTTAGCTTTGCAAATGACCAGTCAGAAGAAAATTCCAGATTTAAAAGGGACACCACCTAGCCAGGACTTTTCCACAGTAAGCATTTGGAAAAGGTTGCGAGAGGAATCCTGGAGGTTGGATCGTCTTCCTCTTCCTCCTCCAGAAAGGCAGAGATTGATTTACCTTTGGCACTCTGCTCTTTGTAGAACCTCCCCCTGGGCTCCAGAGAATTATATTTTCACATCACCAGAGAAATGAGGGTGGTGGAGGGATAAGAAAGCAAAGGCACCTACCTCTCGGGTTAACTGCGGCCCTATTTGTGACCTGACTTCCGGCTGACTCATGGAGCTCTGAGAGCAGAGTTCTGACAGACATGTACAGCATTGCAGAGATAAGGGGAAGGTGATCTCACAGCAAAGCTTCTGTGTGTTTGTGTATGTTTGTCTCTGAATAAACATTCTCTGGTAGAACTTCTTGGTCTGTGGTTCTCGTGTCTGTTCCTAAGTGACCCGAACACTTAGCTACTCTTTCCTCAGGATTCTACTAAAGACCAATTTAAGTACTTGGTGGGAAAGATGCATTTGGAGTCTTTTCCAACTCTACAGATGTATAAATTTATGTGTTTGTAGAGCTAGAAATGGCTTCAGAACTCATCCAGTTGGACTCTGTTGACATGGAAACTTCCTGGATCAGAAATTGCTTTCAAGGCAGGACAGAACCAAGAGCTCCCCAACCACAACCCTTTCTCTTACTTACTCCAGGGTTCTTGAGATTGGGGTCCACGTGCTCCCCTGGAGCTATGAGCCATGTGCACGGTGCACACAAAAGTAACAGGCTTGGGCGCCTGGGTGGCTCAGTGGGTTAAGCCGCTGCCTTCGGCTGGGGTCATGATCTCAGGGCCCTGGGATCGAGTCCCGCATCAGGCTCTCTGCTCAGCAGGAAGCCTGCTCCCTCCTCTCTCTCTGCCTGCCTCCCTGTCTACTTGTGATCTTTCTGTCAAATAAATAAATAAAATCTTAAAAAAAAAAAAAGTAACAGGCTACAACGTGGGGTACCCTCCTAGAGATTCAGTTTTACCCTTGAGCTAAAACATAAGCAATCTTCATACCTCACGTGCCACTATTCCCATCCCAGGTATCATCTGCTCCACAGCTCCCAGAACACCACCTAACCTAGTGGGTCATCAATCAATATTTATTGAATGAATAACTGTTATAAATAAATTATGACACTTTATCAAAAAATGTAGCTTACCACGGCCTTAGAGATATGTCAGTGGAAATATCTGAGAACACCACAGTGACACTAAAACCAGGTGTCTCAAAGAAGCGGCTAGATTGTGGCTGTGTGCCACATTTGAAAATCTTTCTATATGTTACTGAAATCCAATGTATTTTGAAATCAGATGAATAAGAAAATCACCTCCTTTGTCTCTCTTGGACATAATTCCTGCCCTTCCCGCCTAACTGCATAATATTTTACCTTTTCTTACCACATCCCCAGGGAAGCCTTCCATGACCCCCTAAACTGGGTGAAATCCTCCAGTTTTATGTTTTATTGAAACCTCCCCCCCTCCTTTGTAGCATTCAACACACTTGATTTGTGTCTGTCTTCCTGGCTATGCTGTCAGTTTCCTACACAAGGCAGGACTCGTGTTGTTCTTACTCAATGCCTGGTATCTCTGAGGCCTTGACCAGAACCTAAAACATGGTAAGGACTCAATAAATAGTGTTTAATAGAAAGAGAATTGAATTTTCTAAGCTAAGCATATAGTGATTGAAGATGCCTGGCTTATCCTGCTCTAATCCAGAAACAATGGTGCTTGGCTTGTCAGAACACCAGCAGCTCACTTGGTACCGGATAATAGATATCTCCCGCTGCCCCAGTTGCAGAAGCCAAAACAGATGCAGGTCACTGCTCTTCTGACCCAGTGGCCACTCACTGTGACCCAGGCTATTTTGGTCATATCTTTCACCAACGTCACTGATGCCCAGGATTGTCCTATTTCCTAGTTGAGAACTATTAGAGGTAGGGAGGGGGGTCCAGTAAAGATTTGAGGAGAGGAGAAGATGAATTCAAGAGATAATTTTGTGAGGAAATGGATGTGATTGGAACAGAGATCAGGGTGTGGAGAACCCTGAACAGTTCAGTGTTTTGTAGCTTGGATGACTGGTTGGAGACACTGCTGACTAAGAATGATGAAGGAGAGGACGATGTCTGAATGGAAAACCAAGAGCTGTGGTCTTAAAATATTGAGTGTGAGACCCCCACTGCTGCAGTGGGTGTGTCCAGGGATGGGCAGAGCTGGAGACTTCTACTAGAAAACTGCCAGCTCCCACCAGCTGACTGTTCTGTTCATAGTCTACTACCTGGCTTTCTACCCAAGATCTCAAAGTAGAGACCTTTACATCCTCTCTCTTGATAAATGAACTTTGGATCAAGTAGGGCAGTGACCGTGGCAGCCTCAGTGGGAGAGACAGGTCAAGCCACTGGACTTGGCCCAGCCCCAGTTAAAGATTCATCCCTGAACATGACCCAGAGAAGACAGGGGTTCCAGCACCATCAGGGTTAGCTCTGCTGGTGTTGTGTTAGGAGGTGGAACACATCAGTGAAAATGTAACAGGAATACATGGGCATATGTCAATCTTGACAGAAAAATGGACTCTTGTGAACAATTTTTATAGATACACAGACATGCCTGGCATATACATGATAGTCAAAAAATACTTAAAATTCAATCCAGAGCTGTGTTATTGCATATCTTTCCAAAATCTAATTCTCTATATTTTTTTGTTGTTGTGGAAAACTCTTACTTCATGCTGACCAGTATGATTAATATCACACACACACACACACACATACACACACACACACGCGCACACATGTTTAGGTGGAAATAATACAAAAGGCTTTTTTCAGTGGTATGGTGCCTGCTGGTGACAAGGACTGTATGCTTCTTGGAGACTACTGGTTCTTTGGGGCTTTGAGACAAAGCACATTTTCTTTAAAAACCCTTCCTTTTGCAAATCCTGGAAGCACCCTTGGGCATTCCATTCTAGGTTTTAGAGCAGGGGCCAGACCCAATGGAACTACCTGCCCTGTAATCCATGTTGGGATGTATGTGAGGCTCACTCCAGCCCAATGCTCCGGACTTATTGATTAACATCCCCACCTCCACTTACCTATCCAGACGAACTTGGAAAATATTATTTCCTCAATATTCCCTCTAGCAAAGAGAAATATTGTCTGCCATCATGGAGTAGACAGGACATGATATTTTCCTTTTCTATGCATTTTTTTTTCTTGGCATATCTGCCATTCAGGTCCTGCACAGGTGGTTGTAGAAGGCAAGAGGATGAGGGGCCCCGAAGATGTCCAGACCACGGCTCTCATCTGGTCACTTCCATACAGATCACCCTACAGTGAATTCAAGCAATGAAGTCTCTATGTAGGTAAAGTACCCCAGCGCTGAGAGGCCCATGAGCTCCCAGATGACTTTACAGCTTCTCTGAAAAGAGCCACTGACTCTTAAGAAGAGAACTTTGGCTTCCTTTGCCTTTACGTTTCTAGAAACTTCCAGCTCATTCAGGACTGGCCCATGGAGAATGACATCAAAATGTTGGGATTTAATGAGTCTCACCTGCCTGCCTCCTGCTTTTGGCATTGGTAGCTATTACTTGCTTCTAAGAAATTTCCCTGTCTAGTAACCAAGTTTTCTCCAGAAGCTCCCCCTTTTGGCCCGCAGTGTTAGCGCAGAGCACACTCAGTCTGAATTCAAAACTTGGTTGTATCTGCAATGGCAGCGAGTTGCTGCGCTAAGCATGGGCCTCGCCCAACCTCCTTCACACCGATTGTTTGCTTATGTGTTGTGATTTAGTGAAATAGGAGTGACTGTCCCAACAATGCCTCCTTTTTAAGATTTTCTTATTAAATGGAATAATCTGTGTAAATTGTTCATTACGATGTCTAATGTACTGTTACAGCTTACATTTTAGCAATAGTAATAAAAATATAAAGAGTTAAAATGATAGCTAATCATGACAAATTATCAACATTTATCAACATCATTATTGTCATGACAATGACTAAAAGAATGGATGTTAATATCAAGTACACCCGCTCTCAAGCCTCGTGTCTACCGCTTGCCATCTTCGCGCTCTTTTCCACCTATACAAATACGAGCAATGATCGCCCTCAAAAGACTGCTGAGGGGATTTGGTGAGGTCAAGTTAAAAAATAAAGAAATGATAGCTTAGGGCCTGGCTGATAGGTAACAGTGTTCAGTAAACCATGCGTTGCTCGAGAAGAGAGCTCAGTGGCTGAACTCTCTTCTCCTCTTGAGGACGAAGTTCAGTGACTCTTTTTCTCTGACAGGGACTTTCAGTTCATTTTGAATTATCTTGTAGGTAGAGTGACCGGGCACAGAACTGTGATCCTGAGGCCATCAGTCAGTCAACCAACACTGACCAAGCTAGAGGCTCCCACACGTCAGTTCATGGGGCTTTGCTTTCTCAGTAAGGGCTTCTCTCATCCCTGTGCCAAAAGAACTATCGAATGGCACCATTTATTGAGTAGTTAAGTCCAAACAATCTAGTAAGTATTTATTTATTTAATAATTTAGCAGCTGTTCAGGAAAAAAACAATGCACCTACATTGAAACAAAAACAGTACTATTTTTCAATTTACTTTTCTATCTCCACAGTTAGGAGCAGCCTGTGCTCTTGTTGGCCACTATGTGCTTTCCCAAACCTTGGCATAACCTGACCCGCCACTCCGGTTTCCTGTTCCACATTTATTTTGTGCAACTCATGTCCTTTTGTCATAGCAACAACCAAAGGCCAAACTTCAAAAGATCTGATGTCATCGAAAAAAATGCAGATGATTTCATGTTGAAACTGTGCACACTCTCCAGCCGGTAGTCTGCTCTGGGTGTCATGGTTGTTGAAGACCCCCGTGTTCCCCTCAGAAAGGTAAAACATTGTGGTGCCCTGTGCGTTTGCTGCAGTCCCTGGGGCAGGGTGCCTCGGCACACAGTTTGGGAACTGCCATTCAAGAGAATCGGTTGCTGTGGGCCAAGAAGTCCGCCAATCACCGGATCTGATGCATGAATCAGATGGACACAGTCTGCGCCCCATGATTCTTACAGGTGAGTGGATGAGACCAACATTAGTCAAAGAATCTTACCCAAAAATGCATTATTACGAACTAAGGGCAGTGAAATGAAACCAGCCTGTTCCTGGCTGGACCTTGTTCTCAGGCCCGAGAGAAGAATCTGTCCTCATCTGGTTCTCAGCAGGTGTTTCCTTTGGCAGCTGCAAACCCAGAGTTGTACTCAGTGCTGTCCTTCCTAAACAATGACTTGGACAGAGAAGAAAACTGGTATGGCTAGAACTGGGGAATTAAAAATAACAATGTCGGCCTTAATGAGATGAATCTGGTGCGCTCAAGGATGCCCATACTTACCTCACCAACATCTCCTTATCCCTGGTTCTCAGGAAAGATATTCAGAGGGGACTCTCCAAGAAAAATCACTTTATTTCAACAAGGCTTTTGCTAGAGACCCTACAGGTCGGGCCAGGGTACATGTCTGGGCCTCTTAGGATGGATGCCTTTTGTCCCGGTCCTGGACAGGCTGGAAGCAGGTTATCGGACATCTTGGACCTCTGTACACTGGACCCTGGCTGTCAACTCTAGAACTGTAGTTTTTATTTTTTAAAGAATTTATTTATTTATTTAAGAGAGACAGAGAGAGCACAGCAGGGGGAGCAACAGAGGAAGAGGGAGAAGCAAGCTCCACGCTGAGCAGGGAGCCTGATGCAGGTCTTGATCCCAGGAGCCTGGGACCATGACCTGAACCGAAGGCAGATGCTTAACCAACTGAACCACCCAGGTGCCCTGGAACTCTAGTTTTTAAACTCACAATGTGTAAGTGGGGGAAGGCCCCAAGTCTTTCTTACCAAACTAACTGTGTGAAGTAATGACTCCCAGAAGATAACACTGCAGGGGTTGGTTTTCACCTGGGCCTCTCAGTCCCTAATGCCAGGCCCACCAAAGTATCTGGCCCATTTTTGGTTGATGGAGACATGAATCTAGAGCTCCCACTAGTGGCAGGAGAGAGAAACCAACATTGCTCCACTTGCTTTCATTTCTTCCCTTGTTCACACTGAGTTTAATTGCTAGGTTGATGGTCTGCAAGAAACATTAAAAAACACCATCTTCACTTTTATGGGGACATTTTCCCAAACACTGGCAGTTTTCTATGGACCTTCAGGGAACAATGGATGCCTCCAGGCTTTTATGAATGCTTCATCGTTAACCCCAAAAGCCTCAGCTACTAGGAGGGAAGGGTAATAAATCACCTCTTCTTCCTAGATTTGCTTTTTCTCAGGGTCAGAGTGGTGAGATTGCAGGGGTAGGGAGCAGGCAGCAGGCAGGGGTCAAGGAGACTGCTCAGACTTGCCAGAGTACAGGGTGCAAATCCACCTCTAACCCAGTTACAAAGGACCTGGTGCTGCCACGAGGTCCAGCCCAGGTCACTGGGAGATTAAACAGTAGTTTGGACCAAAACCTTTGCAACAATAATGAATGCACTATTGTCTGTCTTGTCTCCACAAACCCACCACAGTAAAACCTGAGTGAGCGCAGGTTCAGCATTCAGGGTTCCTGGGTCAAGTGAGATACTGTCTCATTAGAGTTAACTAACAAAAATATTAATAATTATTATAGTTTAATACATAATCAAATAAAAATGCTATTTCTCATCATTTAAAGCCAGGTTTACTCACCCCTATCCAGTGTCCTTCTCACAGTACCTATGGGTCCACAAGATTTTAGAGTACTGATGCTATTGACCTTCTGTGATAGAAAATTTAAAACAAAATGCAACAATAACCCCTGGTTTCAAGTTTGAAGATATTAAGATATATACACATTTGCAGAAGAGATTCTGAATGCAATGATCCCTCTTCATTAGAGATCTAAATAATGAGCTTATTTTGATGATGAGTATTTTGAGCTTAATTGTGCCTTCTTCTGGAGTCCCAACCCCCAGTATCTCAAAACATTAACTATTTACAGAGATAGGGCCTTTAAGAGGTGATTAAGGTAAAATGAGGTCATAGGGGTCATTGGTCATAATCCAATATGACACCGTGTCCTTATAAGTAGCGTAGATTAGAACACAGACACAGAGGAAAGACCATGTGAAGACCCAGGGAGAAGGCCGCCATCTGCAAGCCAAGGAGAGAGACCTCAGAAGAAACCAACTCTGCCGACACCTTGGTCTCAGACTTCTAGAACGGTGGGGAAATAGATTGCTGTCGCTTAAACCATCCAGTCAAGGGTACTTTGTTATGGCGGCCCTAGAAAACTGACACACCAAGGTTGGGAGTTTTTCATCACCAATAGTGATGCCAAAGTCAAAGCAGTAGCACTGGATAGAGTAGAACTGGGTTTGAGATTCAGGTAATTCTCTGGAGACTTCACATCTATGGCGAATATTAGTCATTGTCCACCATGTAGGGCTGCTTTGAAACAATGACTTTCAAAATCATAATTTAAAAGGTTATTAAAGAACATTTAGGGGAATGGGTTTTGTTGTTGTTGTTGTTGTTTTTGCTTTTGGAAAAACTGCTTTCTAGGTGGTGTGGAGGACGGAGCAGGAAACTTCTGTGTGCATTTCGGGCTCTTCGAACGTCTGTCCCAGCACATGAGGCTTCTGGTTGGAAACATCAGTCTGGTTTCCGCATCTCATCCAGATGTTTGCTCCATGCCAAGTGCTCTGGTGTGAACATGGTTCCTGGAAAGCAAAAGCGCCATCCCCGGGCTGTGTGAGCACATGCCTGCATCAGAGTTTCCTCACGGGCACACTGGGTCAAGGACTGGAAACTTCCTCTAGTGATTTTACATGCGTCAACAGCCTGCTTTCTCAGGCTGCATCAGGAGGCCCAAATGCCCTCACTGGGGGCCTGGACCTTCATCCTCAAGCCCCAGGTACTCAGAGGAGCTGGGGAGAAAGTCTGCCTTGCTGGGAGACCATGGCCTGGTGGCGAGTCTTGCTGTGAGAGCCAGCATATCAACAGCCACATGGGGCACAAAGCCTGCTTGAAGGAGAATTCCTTGTTCTGGGGGGTCATGAAGTGCAGTGGTATATGTTACTACTACTGAGTAGTAGTAATACTATTCTAATACTCAGGCTACTGGCTCATGTGTGTACACACACATCACCCCACTCGGTCCTAATGGTCGTCTTGTGTGGTGGGCAGCACACGTCTCTCACATTATCCCAGGTCGCAGGTGAGGAAGGTGATGCCTCACAGGGTGACCGTGAAGGAACACGAGGACCAAGGGTGTATACATGCACAAGCGTCCCACGTTCTCTAAGTGCCCCCCACACCGGGCGAAGGTGTTTGAGCTGGTTTTTCTGGCAGGCAAAGGTTTATAAGGCAGAGCGGTATGGCAGCGCTGTAAGAAGTTTAGTACCCCTTGAGGTAAATAATTACAACCTTGGAACAATTCTCCTGAGATAATACTACTGTTTAAATTTGACTGGTACCATCCACCACCCAGACTAGCGAAAGGAAATCATTTTAGAATGGGAAGTTTCAGCCTACTTGTTCTCTCCGTTACTGAATCTTTTTCATATCAACTCTTTTTTAAAAAAATTTATTTATTTATTCAAGAGAGAAAGAGTGAGAGACAGAGCATAAGCGGAGGGGGAGGGGCAGAGAGAGAAGCAGACTCCCCGCTGAGCAGGTAACCCGACTAGGGGCTCAATCCCAGGATGCCGGGATCATGACCTGAGCCAAAGGCAGATGCTTAACCAACTGAACCATCCAGGTGCCCCAATATCAACTCTTTTATCTATAAAAAGAGCTTCTCATCTGCTATAAGTAATATTAATAATAATAACAGCTTCATCTACTAATAAAGAGCTGTTTTAAGATGGACTTCTTGGGAAATCTCTTGAGATCTAAGAACGCTCTTATCCCCTCTGTCTCTGAGTTCCTTGTAACAAGGGTGGCATGCCTGACCTTCCTTCTCTTCTTCAGGGTGCTCCGCTGCCATTTCTGCCCCACTGTGACCGTCTGTTGGAGAGTCCCCTGGCCACCTCTGGCTCCTTGGAATGAGCTGAGTCCTGCCCACTGTGGGCTGACAAGGTCCTGAGGTTCTGGGTTTAGTGAGCTGGCTGTACCTTCGTGTGGAGGAAAGGTCCCCCTTCCTCCGGGTGAGAAGTCAGAGCACATGGCTCAGGGCAGAGGAGGGGGGCTGTGCTCACCCCTTTGGCTGTACGGCTGCACATGGCAGAGGCAGGCGGCGCTCACCCCCTGTTCCACATGGTGAACTCCTTCTTCCTTCTGACCCGGTCTTTGGGGTTTCTAACCATTGCCCCATCCAACCCCCCCACCACAAGCCAGGCCTTTAGTTCAGTGACTCAGGACCACACCTCAGCTTTGCCCTGATGCTCTCCCCATCAGGTGTGAACTTTCTTACGCCGTCGCCTCCCTCCGCATTCCACCCTGGTTTCTAGTAAATCTGTTTCCAGTTGGCCCTGCGAGCGTGGCTATTCATACGTGAAAGCAGACTAATTTGTCAAAAGCCAATTTGTCACAGGAGCATTTCACCCAATTACTGGAGATTTTCTGAAGTGTTAGCATTGCCCTAAACCTGCCCCAGCTCCATCTTTAACCCTAGAAACTGTCAGAAAAATGTTTTCCTCTAAACGGGAGACAATGAGCAGAGCCACAGTCAAAGGCAGAAGCAAAAGCAGAAGCAAATTGCTTTGCTGTGAAAAGGGATGCTGCTATCTAGCTGTGAGAGATTTGTTAGGATTAACTCCGTTAATACAAATAAAGCACTTAGAACAGTCTGGCAGAAAATATTCAGCGCCCCATAAATGTTAGCAATTATTGCTATTATGATCAATGTTAACTTTAAATTTTACAAATGCATTTAAATTATAGGAATTAAACCACATGCTAGATGAAAAATAAAAATAACGACTTAAATGGGAATGCTGGGAAAGAAGATGGATAGCAAACACTAGGGCCGACTCAGCGGTCCATATATTTGGTCTCATCATTTACCTGTGGAGGGGGAAAAGGGCTGGAGACTGAGTTTAATCACCAGTGGTTGATGCTTTGATCAACCGTGTCCACGTAATACCGCCTCCATAAAACACCAAGGAACGGAGTTTGAAAAGCTTCCAGGTTGGCAAATACATGAACATGTGGCCCGAGGAAGCTCCAAGCCCTCTCCCCATATTTTGCCCCAGGCACCTTTCCATCTGGCTGTTTCTGAGTTATATCCTTTTATAACAAACCAGTATTCCAATAAGTAAAATGTTTCCTGAATTTTGCAAGCCACTCTAGCAAATTAACCAAACCCAAGGAGGGGTGCAGGGAACTTCTGATCTGTATCCAGCTAGTCAGCAGCATAAACCCCGATTGGCATCTGAAAGGTTGGGGCAGAAGGCATTGTTTTAGGACTGAGCCCTTAAACTGTGGGGTCTGATGCTGTCTCCAGGTTGATAGTGTCAGAATGGAGTTAATCGCTTGGTTGAGTTGGGAAAAACAGACATTGGACATACTAATTTCGAAAGTGTTCAAATGAAAAAAAGTTATCTCTCAGAAAGAAGATACTAACTATAAGTCTAAGCAAATGACTTAACCTCTGAAAGCCTCCATTCCCTCATCTGTAGAATAGAGGTAATACTAGAAACTTCCTCATAGTTGGCTGTGAGAATTAATAGAGATATTGCAAGTAAAGCAGAGTATTTCATGCTTAGGAAACAGGAAGCCCTCAACAAGTGCATTTTTTTAATGTCCTTATTTAAATGTAGTTCTTCTAAAACACTCAAGGGCAAGGGAAGACTCAAGTGTTGCAACATTTTGCTATATCTTGGGTTCAGCCTACATGTGCTGCAGATACCATTGTAAACACAATGTAAACACAGTAAAGATACCAGTGGCAACCCAACTGTCCATATTATCACTGCACAGAGATCAGCTTTCTCAAGACTGGCATGACCGCTGTCAGATGCTGTGTGATTTGCAAGTTTTTGCTTGTTCAGTAACCCTCAGATTCTTTGGGAGGTAGATTCCAACACTCTTGGAAGAGCAAGAAAGACCAGGGTGACTGTCAGTGACTACGTAAGTAGCATGAATGGCAAGACACACCACTGATGTGTACCTACTTGACTTCAGCGGAGTCCGTGAAACCCAACATAAGAAACCTTAATGAACATTGTGGCCGGAATTTTGAGGGTATGAGTTTCACATTAATAAATGACCAGCATTTCAACAAGTAAGCAAACTCAGTATGGTAGAACATGGTGTTTGCTTTTTCTGATTGGGGTGGATTTCCATTGAAGGTAACATCCAGCCTGAAAATAGACACAATACCTAATCCAGACCACATGCTTCCTGGTGATCAAGTTCAAGTTCCCACAGAATGTGTCTGATGTCTACCCAGCCAGCTGAGCTGGGCCGCGTGCTCCCCCAGCTTTTTCCCTAAAAGGACACTGACAGGCAAACCCCTGCCCTCTCTCACAGTCAGGAACAAGTGACTTCGAAGGGAAATGAGGGCTTCATATCTTAGCTGAGAATCAGTAATGGTAAAATGCAAGAGGCAGCGGGCGAGTCCGAATAAGTGCATCATTACACGGGCCCTGCTTCCCAAGGAGTCACGTATTGATCCTTGCTCTGCTCACCGGTCCCCTGGGAGTGCTACGGAAGCTATCAGACCACATGAAGCAAGCTGAAGATATTCCGTGCCTTACACTCAGAAGCCGCAAGCCTCTGGCCAGAATGAGCTCTTTCAGCCTGTAAACATCCACAGGGCAGAGCCTGTATTTAACTTATGACACGTCTTAAGTTGAGGAAAGGATGGGAATTGTGTTCTTATTTCCTCCCACCAACACCACCCGGCTCATGCAGACTCCCTAAGGTTTCTACGTGGACTAGGAAGAGGGTTTTTACTCTCTCTAAAAGGACTCATGGGCAGTACATCCTTCAAAGTTATCCAATAAGCCCGCTTGAGGGCCCCCTCTCAGCTCGTGCAAAGAGAAAAGTTGTTTCTAAATGGAAAAGAGAGTGAAGGATATGAGAAGAGAGCCAGCAAAGAGGTCTTAGACACTCACTCCTCAGCACTATGGAGCCAGACACTCTTGGGAGACCCCGATCCTGGAGTTACTCCCACGAGAACTTTCCAGTGTGGAGCTCACGACGTGGCACCCTAAATGTACTCCGGGTAAAGGCCTGGCGTGGTTTGTTGGCCTCCAGCCACCCTCAGGACAAGCAGGCAGGTGTGACTCGGGGCAGTGGGGAAGGCATCTGCCTGCTGAGATTTCTCCACTTTGATGCTGAATCAGAACAAAATGAGGGGCCCTTTCCTGGATTTGTACCAGTATTCTTTATATTAAAAAAAAAAAAGTCCTTGGAAATTTTATTTTAGTTCATCACCACTTAGAGATAGCTTTCTTCCTGCATTCTTTCCCCACATGAGGTCAAGGACGACATAGCATTGAACAAACTGGATAGACTCGGGCCCTTGCTCTGCTGCATTGGAACCTCAATTTCCGCACCTGTGAAATAAGTAGAGTAGCACGTAATCCAAAGAGTCTATCAAGGATTTGAAGGCGACGTCACGTACAGAGTGCTTGGCACAGCGTCTGACAGAAAGCAAATGGTATTTGTTGCTTATGAGTGGTAGTTAACGGTTATGATGTTGATGGTGGTACTAATTAAGAACAGAGACCGGAAAAGGAGGTCTGAGGGCCAACTTTGACCAGTCGTCAGGTTTGCTTGAGGGCAAACCAGCATTGCAGCCTGCTACTTAAATCCCCCTTTCCCCTTTTAGGGCCCTGTCCCCACACCCCACCTCAGACTATGTACCCTGTGCCCCCCCCCACCAAACTATTCCCTCCACCCACAACCATCTTACCCACTCAGGCTCTCATTCTTTCATGGCACAGCTCTCTGCTTGGAACCAGGTAACTAATATAAAGATGGTATTAATGATTAATGGAGGCTTCATGGCTGTCTCCCAGATATATCGCATTCGTGGTTAATTTCCCAAAGGCTCCTGATAGAGCTTTCTCAATCTGAGTTTGAAAGGAAGATGGTTTTAATCAGAGCCGTGCTTGGGACTCTTTAAATGAAGCTGTCAACTGCTAACCTTCTTAAAGCAAGTTGAGAGCATTCCCATATATAAAAGAAATCTCAGGCTCCTTGAATTTGTTCATGTCTAAGCTACTGTTATATTGAGATTTTTTAAGTAACAACTTCGGGCTCAGTTTTCCTCTTCTGAAAAATGGGTATGTAATGAAGATCCATTTTACTATCTCTTAAGCATTTCTTATCCTGAATGAGTGAACACAAGATAAACCAGCAAGTAGGGAGGACAGAGAATGTGCAGTGTTGACTGGGGATAGAAAAAAGGAGTAGGTAGGGGCACCTGGGTGGCTCAGTGGGCTAAGGCCTCTGCCTTCGGCTCAGGTTATGATCCCAGGATCCTGGGATCGAGCCCAAATCGGGCTCTCTGGTCATCGGGGGAGCCTGCTTCCCTCTCTCTCTGCCTGCCTCTCTGCCTACTTGTGATCTCTGTCTGTCAAATAAATAAATAAAATCTTTTAAAAAAAAAGAAAGAAAAAAGAATAAAGGAGTAGGTAAAAAAAAAATCTTTAAAAAAGTGGGGGCAGATCGCTCAGTTGGTTAAGGGTCTGCCTTCAGCACAGGTCAGGATTTCAGGTTCCTAGGGTCGACCTCTGTGTCAGCTGCTTGCTCAGCGGGGAGTCTGCTTCTCCCTCTCCCTCTGCCCCTTCCTCGACCCCCATCCCCCTTCTCCTGCACACACACTCTCTCTCTAATAAATAAAATCTTATTTAAAAAAGGAGTAGGTAGATTTAATATTATCATTAGTCAGGACTTGTGTCAAACTTAGCAGTTTTAGAACCATGTTTAACAATTCTGTCTGCATATTAGAATTAACCGGAAGTTTTTTTAAGGAAAAAATTCTTAGACTCCACTCCCCCACCAAAATTCTGATTCAGTTGACATGTTGACATGGGGTGGGGTTTGAGCATCACAATTTTTTTGTAAATCTCCTTAAGGTAATTCTATAGTGCAGCCAAGACTGAGAACCACTGTCTTAAAACAGCATCAGTCGTATAAAGTAGGTGGGAAATGGCATCCTGGGAGCCAAGTGTTGGTTTGACCAAAAGGTGAGGCTGGGTCTCTATCCCAGACAGACTCAGCAGGTGACATTCAATGGGTTTGGCCTGGGGGGAAGAACTCCCGGACAGAAGTGGAGAATCACTAGATAGTGGGCTAGAGGAATCACTGAGTCCCCTAACTTTAATCCTCTTCTGCATTGATATGTGAGCACCGGCAATTCAGCTTGCCTTCAGGCCGCAGTTTCCCTATCCATTAAATGAACAGATTAGATTAGATAAGCCCAGGGGGTTTTCTAAGTTAGTTTCTGCACCTCCAAGGCAAGATGCACCTAGGCGATGGCGTTCTCTGCGCACTCCTCGTCTGAAGTCACCCTGGGAAGCTCACAGATCCTTAGGCCCTCCAACTCCAGCTCTTCTGCTGCCATCCAAAGGCCGGCCTGGCCTCCATCAGCAGTAGCGAGACCTCCACCCTTGGGGCCTCGTCCAGGGGGAGGAAAGCCCGGGGGGAGTTCTTGTAAAGGCAGCGTGTTTGAATCGCAGGGGCGGCCTCAAAGTGATCTCTCTGGTCCCCGGCAAGCCGCGGGCCTGACCACGGACGGTATCTGCAGAGGAAGTGGTGGAATGTGGAAGTTTACACGACGTCCGTGTGCTCACATCCCCCTGTCTTGAGCCCTGGGAGCCCGGCCAACAGCTGCAGTTCCCTGGGGCTCCTCGTCCGCCCATCTCCACGGCCTGGAGCTCCCGCAGAGTCTCCAAGCTTTGAGCTTTTTAAAATGGAATGACTAGGCTGTTGAGCAGGGCTTAAGGAATTGAACAGAACAACAACAACAATGTTTGGTGCTTATATCCTCTGCCCAGGCTCTGCGTGAGGAAGGTTGCACTCCAGGCCTCAGACTCTGACCCAGATTCACCGGAAGGGAATTGCTGTGGTCTCAATGTTTGCGCCCCGACCCCCAATTCCTGTGTAGACATTCTAACCCCCAGAGATGAAGGCATCAGGTGGGTGGCTCCCTCCTGAATGGGATGAGTGACGGGAAAGAAACACCCAGAGATGGCGAGCCCCTCCACCATGTGGGGACACACGAGACGTCCGCAGCCCCGAAGGAGGCCCTCGCTCCACCCCGCTCTCAGACTCCCAGCATCTGGAACTGCAAGAAATAAGCATCTGTTGTGACAAGGCGCCCAGTCTGGGGTATTGTGTTATAACAGCCCAAGTGGACAAAGACAGGAATCGTCTCAGTCAACCCCCTCGTACAAAATGTCCCATCTGGCGCACTAACTTACTGGAAAACCCTCAGCTCTGCCTCAAACTTGGGAGAAAAGTGGGCTGACGCGTGCCATACCTGAAGCTGTGAGGTAAATGACAAGTCCGGGTGAGGAAGAAGCCCAGGGGTTTTGGTGGGCACACTGCAGACCTTTTTTAGCTTCTCATTATCTGTGCAGGTGGAAGAGAGGCAAGGTGAAGAGGGGATGGGTGAATGGAAAAAGGCAGGTTTAGTAGATCTCGCCCTTGGGAGAGCTAAAGGTGGGAGCCAACAGAACACGGATGACGTAGGTCTGTCTCTGTGAGTTGCTTTCTGAACACTGGCTTCTTGATCCAGATCAAGCCTAGAGCTATCCCGTGCTCTGCCTCACACAGAGTCTTCGGGGCACGGAGGCCAGTGGCATCAGACCCCAGATCTTTGCAAGCCCTTCCTTGCCCTCACAGGGCCTAGGGTATAGAAAAACTCCCGCTTCTTGTGTTCTCCTTCTATGGACAGTGGCAGAGGAGGAAGCAGGGCTCCTCTAGCCAGCCAAGTTGCCCCCTTGATCATGAAGAGGAACAGACACTCCAGCTTCCAAGGCTGGAGTGGCTGCTGTGTTCCCTCATGGTCCTGGTGGAAGGAATAGAACAAGAGGTGTCATCTGGCCAGGAGGAGCTTGGAATTCGAATGCAGCCCTTCTGCTCAGCCTGAGCGCCTGCTCCGAGCCCCAGCCAGGTCCTGCCACACTGACCTCCAAACACAGACTTCAGGTCCTCCTCTTTGCACCTTTGAGCAAATGTTCCCTTTAGAATTTTGAGGTTACTTCCGTCTTCAGCTTGGTTTCAGCACCTAGAGGGTCAGTGTGAGGAACCCACGCCCGGCAGAACTACAGACTCCTCAGTGTAAATTAGGTGTTCAACAAGTGTCTCCATGTTCGCCTCTCTGTAATTAGGAAACAAGCCCCAGGAAATCAAATATTTTATTGCTTTACTTAATGATGTGCCAAATCACCCCCTTTCCTTTCCCCCCAGTCTTCTATAAACTCATCTCCAAGAGAATGTGCTGGGTCTTGCCCCTGCCCTCCAGTAGTCTGGTGGCTGGTGGTGGGTATGGCAGGACTAAACCACACTGACCCTCCTGTCTGTACCTTTTGCTCTGTGGGTAATGTGTCATGGCCACAGGGAGAGGGACAGAAATAACGAGAGCAAAGAAAACAAAGAGAAGAAGAGAAAAAGTGAGAAAACAAAAGGGGAAAAAGGAATAATGGAGGAAAAGTGCGCCGGGTTACTCTCATCGCAGTAACCATCGATCTCAAACCTCTGAGGAAGCCAGGTGGCTTCAAGAGTTGAAGTAAACACGTGGCAACAATGGGATGACACCTGGAAACCGAGCACAGGGAACACCTGCTGGGCAATCGGACTGGTGGCCTCCAGAGCAGAAGGCACCTTGGAGAACATCTATTTATATGTGTTTCTGTCTCATCCTTACTCAAAGTCTGTCGTGTGTGTGTTTTCGGATATGTATGATAGAGTCGTATAGTAGTACCTGCATGTGATTTCTAAGTAAAGAAATCTATTAGAGGATGTCTGCTCAAGTATTTTCTTCCGATGAGTACATGGTCAAAAGAGCTTGGCGATCACCTGATTAGAACAATGACAAGCACCATGAAAGAGCCCTCTCTCCTACTTAGTGAGGCGTGGGGCTTCACCAGGGCCCTCTGCTAGGCTGCCTTAATGTAGCCTTAATGTAGAAGTCAGCTGTCTGCTCGAAGGCCCCTCTCCCAGCTGTTCTCTAGGGCCTCTGGTCCCTTTCAAGAGTGAAATCACTTGCATTTTGGTGAAACATAATATTATCATGATTATTACTATCTAAAACCCCCAAACCAGCCTCCAAGGAAGTGCCACCATGGTGAGAAGGCCTCTGTTCACAGGCCCACAGTATACAACTGTGGCCATGGAAACGCAGGTCCGGAATCCAGCCCAGGCCCTGCTCACCCAGCCATGTGCTGGGAGAGGAGTGCATCTGCCTCAAGGAAGGGGCACCTTTTACTAAGGCTCACAAACATGTCTGTAAGGATTACCAACAGCCCTTTCTTTCTTTCCTCCCTCCCACTCTCTTCTTTCTTTCTTCCTTTCTGTCTTTCTTTTCTTCCTTTCTTCCTTTCTCTTTATTTGAATATGATTTCTCATCAATTTTGCCTTCATAAATACAAAGTTTATTGCTTGCTTTGTCTTAGTCTAATAATAATTTTGACTTTCCAGCCCTAGAGAGTGTGCATCATGGAAGGGGGGTACAAAATGGGGCTTTGGTCAGCAGGTGAAGCCCTCCAAAACACAGCTCACCAGCTCACCACAGGTGAGTACAAGAAAGCTAAATATCATTTTCTGTCCCTGTGTCTCAAGGCCATCATGAGGCCATCTGATTAGGTGAATTGTTCCACAGAGAAAAAAAAAAAGAACTAATGCCTCAGTCCAGCCTTGGTTGAGGCCAATCTATTGCCAGGTCCTGGGATGTGGCCTGCTTCAAATGTCTCCATTGGACATAGTCACCCAGCATGGAAAGTTCCATTTCACTCAGCCTGAGACCACAGTGGAATAATGCAATCCTTTTGAATATAGCCACAGAGGTCATGGATGTCCCCACACGTCCCTGCTCACCCTCATCTTCCTGCCAATTCCATTGATTTATTTTACCAGGAAAAGTGATGTTTCTCCTCAAATGTCTTCTCCCTCCTAGGGAGTAATTTTGCCTCTCAGTCATCAGGTAGCACCGAGAGAGGGAGTGTGTTGGGTGGGCCTCTGTGGGCTGTCTTCATGGTATGCTTGGAACCCTCAAGCATCAGTTTTGGGCTCTTTCATCGATTTGACAAATTCTTTGACTTCTTCTTCCAGGGCCTTGTTCCTCCTCTCAACATCCTCCCGGGAGCGCTCCACATTGCGGAGGCTGATTTCCAAGGCTGCGGATTTCTTCTTCTCCTTCTCCAGTTCTTCATTGAGCCTCACCACCTTGGCCCAGACATCATAATTTTCCTTCTCAAGGCTACAAGGAAGGAAATAACAGAATGAAAGAACGGGGCATGACCTCTAGACTCTCCCTTCACCCTTGCTCACATACTATCCATTTCCTTTGTACATCACAAGTCCTATATCCAACTTCCACCCCCCACATGCAGACTTCCCAGTAAACCTGAATTCCCAGGGCATGTCTGAGCCCCCCTCTTGTCATTTAACATGATCTTATAACATCTTCTGTGTTGTTGTTTTTCATGTTGTTCTACGTTTTGTATCTTCTATCAGATAATAAAGTCTTTGAAAGAAGGAACCACCATATATATATATATATATATATATATATATATATATATATATATAAAATTTTTTTTCCATCTCCACAGTACCTTGCACATGTCCTGCAACAGAAATACTGATTGGGGGTTGAAGCTCCATATTCCAGATTCCCAACACCTGTGCACACATGACCGCCTGCCCATCCTGCTGCCAGGGAGAGTAGCAGTGCTGCCTTCTCCTATTAAGGCCTCCTCGGGGAGGAGATTCAGAGAATTTCAGGAGCTGCCCTTTGGGAGCAGAGGCCATGGCAGCCCCACCCTCACTTCTGAATCTGCTCCAGGTGAACAATCGGTTGGGTTTCTGAATTCCCGGAAGCTTCCCTGTTCTTAGCCCAAACCATAGTCTAGTCAGAGATGCTCCCTGCTCTTCCAAGCCTTGCTGAATTAACTCCTAAGAATGAGAGTACAATGCCATTTTTAAGCCCAGAGAGAAAATTTCGGGACTGTGGGGAGATTGTGTGATTGGAAATTTGCTTCAGAATTTCATTCTGTGAGGCGTTACCTCCTTGTCCAGCACCCACTCCCCACCCCAAATGGCCTATTTTTTTTTTTTTTTTAGTAGAAACTTGAGTTCCCATTTGAGCCCAGCCTGGCTTCTGTCTTCAGGGGCTTTGGCCAATTCTCCAGGTAATGGCCCTTCTTTAGAGCCTTGCTTTCCCCTGCTTATCTCTTCCTACAGCTAAATTAGTCTTGTTCCTTCTGGCCCTCTCATTACAAATCCAGTTTTCTTCTCCAAGTTTACTCTTGCTTCCATCTTGCTTTGGGAGAAATCTCAACTGAGAGAACTACTGCTAGATTTTGACCACTGCTGCTGGTGGAGAGGTAGAATCTGGGTGGGCTCAGGAGCCTGACTGACCCAGTTCAAACCCCAGCCCTACTGATGATTAGTCGTGTGCCCCCCCGAGGAATCTTTTTATCCTACCCGAGCCTCCATTTCTTCTGTAAAATGGGGATATTATCTATCTTACTGCATTGCTGTGGGGATTACATGAGAAGGTGTGTCTGAAACACAAAGCTCACAGCAGGCATTATGGACTATGGACTCTCTGTTGAGGATGGAGGACCCCTGTGATGGGTGAATTCAGAGGACTTGGTTCCATGCAGGAGGAAAGACCCCTCCATGGCAGCTGGGCTTGCCCTACCCTGCCAGTGACATTCACGTGAGAGTGCAGTAGGAAACTCCTCTGGGGACGCTTCCATCACAGACAAGATGGCACTTGAGTGTTGTAGTCCTACAAATGACTGATTTCAGGTCCTTAGACGAAGGATCTCCATTTTGCTTTTAGACAGGCAGCCCTCTATGTAGGAAACAAGGAATCAGGGCTCACAAAGTCTTCCTTTCATGTGTCTGAGCCTTAGTGGACTGAAAAAGTACCCATGATTTGAAAGCCCCACTAGTTCGCATTTCACTATGTCATGATTTGTGTTCATATGGGCTAAACTGGATTGAGCTTACGTTCATGAAAAGTCAATGGTGTGAAAAAGATTTCAAGAAAATAGTTTATCTACCCAGGAGGCCACATTGTGTCCAAGCACCTTAGGGATGTGCATGACAATTGTGGCAATAGCCTCTGTGTTGGCCTTCCATTCAACCCCTGTGGGGGGCCTGAGCTCAGTGAGAAGCCAGTGATTTGGTGAAGCTTTAGTCAAGTAGATCTGGCTAGAAGCTCTGCCTCACACAGGCTTTAAGGTAGCTGGCAAGGCCTTCTACCCTCATCTGCCCTCTCTCCTATGAGCTACTCCCCACTGCTCCAGCCCACCGCCACTCTTCCAATGCACGAACAGACTGACCTGCTCCCTTCCACACCCTCTGCACCTCTACTTCTCCCTACCTGGCTTGCTCTTCCCCAACAAGTGGGCCTGACTTATGCCCTCGTCTCTTCAGGCCTTTGCCTTAGTGCCACCTTCTCAGTGAAGCCTTCCTGACCATCCTGTTTAACATAGGAACCCCCTTTTTGGACCTCCCAAACTTCTGCCCTGCTTTACCTTCCCCCATAGCATGTTCCAGCATCTGACATAGCATATATTTTAATTACTTATATGTATATATATATATTGTCTGTTCCTGATAGAAGGAAAGCTCTATAAACACGGAGACTTTTGTCTGTTTTGTTCAGTGCTATTCCCCAACAGCTGAGATGGTGTATGGCACACAGTAGGTGCTCAGTAAACATTTTCAGAAGGGATGACTCACATTTCTATGAAAAAATTTAAAGTTCCTCTTAATTTTTAGAGCATGTTGACCCTTAAAGAATCATGATTTGGAAACTGTTTAAGCTGCATAAGCTACACACTTCACTTTTTCATGAATTTAACCTGAAACTTAAAGAGTTTTTACTACTGCAGTCATCTCATCATTCCCTCTACCTCTTTCCTCAATTACGCCCAACTGCTATAGATTACTGCATTCTCTAAACTCAAGGTTTCTAACATCACTTCTTCAGCAGAGGAGAACAATCCCTATTGCTTCTGAAAATGGAAGCTGAGTGATTGCCCAAGGCCCCTCGCAGGTGACTTACTTTTTAATCTGTTCCTCATACGTTTGCTTCTGTGTTTCTATTTCCTTTTGCAGCTCCTGGACCACCCTCTGCAAGGATTCAAGTTCCTCTTCCCCAGAGTTCTTTTTTCCAGGCTCGGTTTCAGAGGTGGAGCTGGCAAGAGTTTCTCTCTTGGAGTCACAAGCTTGGGAAGAGCCGGCAGCTGCCTCATCCCCAGGGGCCCGGGGTGGGGCAGGGACATTATCGTAGGTGGAAGTCCGCTGGGAGTCTGGGCAGGGGGGTACGCCTTGAGACATCGTTCTCCTGTGCCCTTCCCCGGCCTTTACCTCTGAGGAAGGTGACCAGAACTCATTTTTAAAGATCTCCACTTTGTTGCTGTTGGCACTTTGAAACGCTGATGTCAAGAAGCATTTCCGATTAGGGAGTGTCTGAGTCCTTTTCCGTGACTGCAGCTTCCAATCACCTAGCTTTTCCCTGGGGGCTTTACTGCTCTCTTCCAGAAACCCATCATTCGGCCGTTGTCCGGTGGGGCTGGTTGTGTCCGAATCACTGGTCTAGAAAGAAATGGCCACGGATGTCACATGGGTTTTTACCATATGTCAGGTTCCCAAGATAAGGATTAGCAACCTGAAAGAAAGAATCTCCGGGCTGCACACGCATGAAACTCTTAATGAGAAGACCATCTCTTAATTCATCACATTATTGATTATCTGCATGGTGTTTTTTTTCGAAAGGATATTGCACTGAAAGGAACTAACTCATGCTCTAAAAATCAATTGTCTATTAGTGGTAAGAGAGTCTTAAAGTAGGATTTTTTCATAGCTTTAGGATGAGGAGGCCTTTCTAACTAGAACTCAAAATCCCAAAACCATGAAATACAACTGTGATAAATTCAACCTACATAAGTTTCCATGACTCCCCAAATTTAAAAGAACAAAAATAAGACAAAGAAATCACCATAAATAAAACAAAAAAAAGAAATGACAAGCCAGCAAAAATATTTACAATACATATCATGGACAACAAGCTACTCTCTCATATAAAAAGTTCATAAAAATTGACAAGAAAAAGACCAACAACCAACATAAAGATGGAAAGGATAAGATCAGACCATTCACAGATGAAAAGAAAAATGCAACGAATCCTTACACTTAAGATGTTCAGCTTCTCTCATTGTAAAAAAAAAAAAAAAAAAAAAAAAACAATCAAAATTAAAATTACTGAAATATCAGGGTGCCTGGGTGGCTCAGTTTTGGACTCTGGATTTCAGCTCAGGTCATGATCTCAGGGTCATGAGATCAAGCCCCACCTTGAGCTCTAGGCCCAGCTGAAGATTTCCTCTTCCCTCTGTCCCCCCACACCCTCTTACATATATACTTATGCATTCACTCTCTCTCTCAAAAAAAAAAAAAAAAGTGAATTATCAGTTCTCATCTATCAATAATACATCTCCCCAAATCTGAAAATATATTTTGCTAGTGAAACTATAAGGAAACAGGCTCTTTTGTGCATTGACGGTGGAAATACAAAATGGCACAACCTCTATTTGACAATTTTAATAAAAATTACACATGAATCTACTTAACCTCTGACTCAGCAATTTCTGAGAATTTATCCCAGAAATACATCTACTTAAGTACAAGATGAAGCATGGTCAAGGTTATTAATTGCAACCTGGTCAGATGAGGGGTCTGTCCATGAATTGACATAAAAATGTCTTCAGGATATACTCTTAAGTGGAAAAATGCAAGATAAAGATAAAGAGTAGCATGTATGTGTGTGTGCGTGTGCACGCTTGTGTGTGTGTGGAGAGAGAGAGAGCGAGAGAATATATTTGCATAAAAATGTAAATAATTTACATTCATATCTGTTTGTAATTGTATAAAGAAACACTGGAAGGATAAATACGGAGCAAATAAAGGCGAAGAAGGATGGAGTGGATGGAGATAGCAAAGGGAGCGGGATTTCTTAATATATAGTTTTTCTCATTTTAATTTTTTTGAACCATAGATATATAAATTAAAAAGAAAAAAAGAAGAAAAACAATGAACCCTAAAATCAGAAAATCAAGGCCTAAGCTCTTCTTCTAATCTCTCTATCACTTGCTTCCTCAACCCCACCTGGAGACAGAAGCCCTGGGACCTCAAAGTGAAAACTAGAACTAAAACCCACTCTGTAACAACCAAGTGCTGCCATTTTCCACCCACTGGTCAACCTCCCTGAGCCTCCGGTCCTGAAAAACAAGATGTGGATGACAAATTCTGCCCTACAGAGTTATGGTGAGGACCCCAGAGGTGACCTACTTAAGTTTACCATCATAGTGTCTGCCCATAGCTGCCCATACTGTTACAATAAATAGAAACCTATCAAATAAGCATAACGATGTCTACTCCCAAGGACGGCTAATTGGATTTCATTATATGAAGTATGAGCATTTCTAAATATTAATTTGAGGGTGTTGGTAAAATGCATCATGTACAGACATCACCTAAGAAAAATCATAACTACTACCACTAATCTTTTTTTCATACTTCTTTAATTATCCTCAGGATTAACAGTACTATAGACAACTTCATTACCAGGTCAACCAGAAACTTTCAATTTATCTCTTGGTCACATAAAAAGAATCAAGCTGCTACAAAAAGTTCATGGCTGTTTTTGTTTTTTTTTACATATTTGTCTCTATAAATACATAAAAATATTTGAACTTTGTAAATTATTGGCCTCAACTACTCTACATTTCAGAGGTTGCTGAGTTTTTTGACATTGGGAATGTGAGCCACGACCTTTTAGTACAAATGAGGGGAGTGACATTGCTGAGACAGCTTATCAGGGAATGAGAAATATTACATGAACACATCACAGAAATCACGTTTCATTGGGTTAGCGGGAAACCAGTTCTCTCTGGACTTTGACCTGGAATTTTCAATAACTCTTGCTAAAACCCTTACAATGTGACATATAATTTCCCCTATTGAACTTTCCTGGACAGTGTTTGGAAAGGCTTCCCTTTTAGAGTAGGCTTTAGTGAGGACTCTCACTGCTTAGTCATTGGGAAACTGGCACACGTGTCACTAACCCCACCTCCAGGATGCCAACAGAGACTAGATTTTGAAAGAGGTCAGGCTTTCAAGATGCATTCAAATGGGTCTGTATGATCTGCGCCCACTGTCATGGCATCCTCTAAAACTGCTCAAACTTCCACCCCAGACTAGCACTTACATGGAATGACTTGGACTAAAGGAAGAGTCAGAGGGAAGGAAGAAATTTCTCTGCACCTTACCACGTTACTGAAGCTATCTGTCCTAGAAATTGGAGGGTCTTCAGTGGCATCCCAACCCACAGAGCTTCGAGCTACTGGAGGTTTCTTAGGGTCATTTTTCTGAGCAGGGGGTGACAGGGGTGCATCCTTGGACTTGGGGAAGAGGACTTCGTGGTCTCTGATCATCATGGTCATCACTCTTTGGATCTGAGGAGTCCCTGAAAGAAGAAAGAGATTTGTAGACCTGGACCATGGCAAGAGGTGGGCAGTCCTCACAGTCTCCACCCATGGGATGTCTCTAAACTTGGCTCTAAAACCACAGGGCCCAAAAGGTCCCCATTACTCTTCGTGGGACCCTTCTAAATTGCTTGAGGTAGGAGATTGTGGTGAAAGAGAAGGGAGAGAAGGATATGGGAGTGGGGTAAAAGAGGGTTATTTTCAGCCTATACAGGCCCATGGGTCAGTCTTTGATCAGAAACTAAGCAATATAGTAGAGAAAATGAAGACATCTTTCTCCCGTGATGTGGTCCTCAACATGTCATCTCATTTCTTATTGCACACACAGTAAATACATGCCAGGTGTACTGCCTTCCCAAATGCATGGCAGACATCAGTACTCTATGCCAGCACTTCTGCTCACCAAACCAAGACACAGCCACAGAAGCTTTTTCAACACAACTTCACAAGTAATCTTTTGTGAGTTATCTTATACAATCAAGCTTGCTTTCTCTATTTACTGGCAAACTTGCTTTCTCTGGCTAAGGGTATTTAAAAGTCATACAAGACTAAAAAATACTGTTTTTGTGCTAGCCTTTTGTACTGTGTGACCACTGGCTCAATTTTTCACCATTCTGCTCAGCTGCGATCTGGAAAATGGACATAACTTCTGCTCTGCTCCTTTCACAGGGCTATTTCACAGTAGGGACAAGGGAATCAACTGAAAATGCTTGGAAAATTGCAGTGCCCTTTGATAGCTAGGTAATTGTTGCCACTTCCTCTGCACCTGCCTTCCCCATGGGACCAGCTGTACCTCTCATGATCACAGCAGGGTCTTCGACCTTCGACCTGATGAGATTCACACCAATCACGGTAGCCAGGTTATCCACGCTCATCTTGTTAACACCACAGTTGAGCTGGATTTCATGTAGGAACCTGTGGGCAGCCAGGAAGTCCCATAGTAGGAAATAGGAAGCTGCCAGAGAAGGAAGCACTTCCAGATACCACAGGGATCTCAGAGATGGATCCCATCTCCTTCCTTCTAGTCTCAGGAATGAGACTATGATTACAGTGCCAAGCATCTCAAATTCCCAGTGGGTGATCAACAACTATAAAGATTTTTTACTATAATTCCACCCAATGAAGGCATGAAGCTCTCAGCTTCCTTATTAAAAAAAATAACAACAACCGAAAAAAACCTGACAATATTGGCAAAGGAATTTCTAAATACCTTCTCCAAAAACTATTTTTAAATGGATAGGCTGAAACAACTTAAAATTCCAAATACATAGAAACTACCAAATAAATGGTGATGTTTTCAAATGAGGAAACATTATGGAATACCATAGTCATTTATAATCCTATTTTATGACATAGGGAAATGTTCACAATATAATATTAAGCCAAAACCAATAGGATACAAATATATACAAAAAATTGTTCCCCAATATTTATATTGATATATGTAAAGATCTATCATAGAAAGAAAAATATCCAGAAGGAAATATGCCCAAGCAGTAATAGTGATTTTTGCTGAGTGAGGACACTGTGTATTATTTTTATTTCTTATTTATAGTATGTTGTATTTTTCTGGTTTCCAAATCAAGCATGTATCACTTTTATAACCTGGATACTACAACATATTATTTTTTAAAAAGAAGATAAATTTCAGCTCTGTCTGGCATGGAGATCTAGGCTCCCAGCTTAGATCGACCTGGGTCAATTTCATGCTACATGTTGCCATGAATGTCTCCAGGGCACTAAATTATGGTCCCAGAGTCGGGAAGATGGGAGATACTGCTAGAAACATTATAAGGATTTTGGGTGTTCCTGCACGTCCCAGGACTCCAGGCAGCCCTGGGGCAGGCCTGAAGGAGGAAGCATGTTCACTTTGCTTGCCAATCAGACGTGGAATAGATCCTTGAAATTATCTTGTGGATAAAGGGAACTACTTCAGTGCTGCATGAATATGGCTGACCTTCCCAAGGTCTGGACCAGAAGCTATGAGTTCAAAGAGACCCTCTTTTCTCCTCTAACTGGGGCTTTTTTCTGATACAGCTAGAAAGTGATGCCAGGGGACTCTTACCTGCATAAGTAGCTCAGGAGGCTATAGTTGTCTCGAGGAAGGATGGACAGCTGTTTCACCAACTCCTGCTGAGCCTGGGAAGAGATTTTACACTGTAAACCAGCCTGCTCCCTTTCCAGCAATGAGACTCTGGAAGATGGGGAACATAACTGATGTGTCGGTACAGAAGCAGCATGGGCAGTCACTCCCGTTCCATAGTTTTTGTGGGTTTTTTTAAGAAGCTTTTTACTTTGAAATAATTATAAATTCACAGGAAGCTGCAAAAAAAAAATAGTATGGAGAGGCTACGGATATTTTTACAGCCCATTTTTTTAATTTGTCATATCCTCTTCCCCAACTCAGAGCTACTCTAAGGCAAGCATGATTTGACAACTCATACTCTTAATAATGGTTTGCTTAGTGAATGCTTGAGATATAACACTCCAGTAAAGAACTGGATCATAACCAAATACCCCAAGCTATTTGGTATTTAAAACCAAATTCCCCAAGAGAAGGAAAAAAAAAAATCAGTAGTGAGAGAATAAGGAAGTTTCTAAGAAGGGTTTTAAGCAATATGGCCTTGCTGAGACCTGCTAGGACACAGGATAGGCTGACTAATCTGGGGGGTGGGGGACAGGTAAAGGTCAGAATGTTCTAGCTCCATGAGACCGTCAAACAAGGAATGCATGTGCCAGGGAGGGGAAGGACAGAGAGCTTTTCTTAGTTCTCTTCACCCGCAGCTGCCTGTAGGGTCTGTAGTCATTGCCGATAATGTCATGATTATAAAAGCGCGTCAGTTAACATGAGACACACGGGCTCCCTCAACCCTGAGCAACTCCTCCTTTGCACCCTAAGCCCTGTCAGCCTGCGTGCAGTGACTTGGTGCAGACCCTCTGTATCCAGGATGCCTGCTTCATACTGGGATTTCATCCTCTTCAGTTTAAAGAGGGAATTCTTCGCAAAGGCTTCTGTAGACTCTTGGCTCCCAGCTACCACCCCTGCCACATTTTCACCAGCAAGGGAGGCTGATGTCCTCTGCCCTGTCCAGATGAACATTACCCCAGATTAGAAATTCAGAGATGTTGAGATGGAGGAAAGTTGGGAGAAGCAGGTCCAAAGTGGGGAAGTTCTGTGGGTGGGGTGGTGAGAGGAGTCTTACTGTCAGATCTGCATCTGTGTACCTCCTTTGCTTTCCCTGCAGCCAGGGGCTGAGAAGTTGCCTGGTCTTTCTAGCCAACTTTTAAACCTCCCATAAAGCGTTGTTACTTCCACAAAGGGGAGCTGATACGCCTATATTAATTAAGATTTGTCACATTCTTGTTTCACCCCCCACAAAAAATTTCATAAATCCTGCCCCAAATCATGCACTCAGCTACTAAATTTGAAGTGGCTTGAGGTATTTGATTATAGTCCCATTCTGCATTGGATTGTTACATCCCAGGAAGGTTGACACCACGATTGGCTTTCTTTGCATTTTGTTGCTGAGGAAGAGCTGTATGAGATTACGCAACTTAACTTTTGGGTCAGAAAATAGCTATAATAGCTCTAGCGTATTAGCTTCACCTGTATCATCTCTTTCATTTCCTGATGTTGAAATACAAAATCACCTTTTTTCTTGTACCAGGATCCACTTATATGGTGAGGCTCTTTGCCCTGAGTCAGGAGAGAAGTTCTCATAGTTACACTTTCTACCAGGTCTAGGGTACTATTGTTCTGTTGTTTAAAAATGACAACCGTGCATGTGTGTATGTGTGTGTATATATATATATAAAATATATATCATGATATAGGTGATATAATGATATGATGATAACGATATAACATATTATCATATAATACTTTATAAAATATATTATATAATATAATGATATATATAATGATATATATCGTTTTATATATATATACATATATATATAGCTTTCTGGGGGTATACTATATAATAAGTTCTAAAATAAGAATAAACCTCTCCTTAAAACAATCATTTAAAAATATCACTCACCTACCTCATATCTCTTGTCCTCAAAACAATCCTAAGTATAGCAGATGTTATTAAGAAATTTGTCTCAGTTTGTGCTGTCCAGTACAACAGCTACTTGACATATGTGACTATTTAAATAAGAAAACAAAATAAAATTGGGAATTTGTTTCTTTAGCTGAACTAGCCACATTTCAAGTGCCCAATAACCATGTGTGGTTAGAGGTTGTCGTATTGATCAATGCAACTATATACTAGTTCCACCATTATAGAATGTTTCGTTGTAAATAAACTCTAGTAGAAAGTGCTTAATTTGCCTAAAGAAAAAATCAAAGTTAAATCCAGGTCTTCACTGTAGGCTTTTCTGTGCACCATTTTGCCAAAGAGAGCTTTAACACGGTAGTGCTAAGAACTACCCCCCACCAATGAAGGGATTTAGACCCTAATTATTAGCAGTATTAATAAAAGTATTTCTCAGGCATTTGATTTTGCAAATCCTGGTTAAAAACCATGAAGGTTTTTTGTTGTTAGATGGGTTTTCCCAGTTTCTTTTGTTGGTTGGTGTGTTTAATTAACATGAGTCCAGGTTAGTGACTATTGACTATAAGACCTTTCTGGAAACAATTTACATAAGATCACAAATCCTGCAGGTGAACACATGCGTTCTAACAAGCAGGCATCCACAGACACTGACCACAGCCCTGTAAGCAGCTGCAGTGGAAAAGAACAAAGAAAGCTCCTTGTCCTTCCTTTCTCTGGCACATGCATCCCTTGTATGTCCATGCCTGACGCTCATTCACCATGGAACTAGAACATTCTCACCTCTCCCCTGACTTCCAGGGTGTCAGCTCTGTCCTTGTGTCCCAACGGAGTCTCAGCAAGGCCATATTGCTTGAAACCCTGCTCAGAAGATTCCTCTGTCTCTTATTAATTTTACAGTGACTTGGGTGTATTCAATGATAGTCAATTCTGCATTGGATTGTTACATCTCAGCAAGGCTGTCACGATGATTGGTTTAAATTGCTTTTTGTTGCTGACAAAGTTCCAGTTTGAAAAAAGTATCTCACTCAAAGTTATGGGTTCCCTGACACACCGTTGCTTGCCCACCAGAATAGTTCAATAACCAACACCTTCTTCCAAAGCCAGACAACTAACTTCAATGAGATACAGACCTTTGCCTCATCTGCATTCATGAGCTGCCCACAGAGCAGGAACCCCTCATACTGATTCCAGGGAACCACGGGCTCTGGGAGGTCACGGAGGTAGAGCTTTAACAGGGAGGCCACTGTGTGCACATCTGTCTCTCTGCAAAAAATAAGCAATGTTCTTTGAAAGTGAAACTCCAGAACATTCCTCACCTCCCCTTAGTGATCCACTGAATAGAACCTCAGGTTCCAAAAGGGAGTTTTGCCAAGGAGTAGAGTCTGATACAGATGTATCTGAACAAAACATCTTTACTAATCTTCTGGAATAATGACCCCCAATACCTCTTCCTTTATCTCTTCTACCCAACTACCTCAAAGGTAAGTTCAAGGTCTATCTTTTCATTGATCCTATTAAATTATCTTTGTCTTCATCTCTTTCTTTTTTCTCCAAGTCTCTTAGTGCCTCACAATTTTGCATTCTCTACTTAGTCTCTAATTTTTCATGCGATAACTCATTTATATCTGTGGTCCATGATGTCTTTAAACCCTCAGAGAGCTTAAAACATTTCTGGGGTTCATTTACATATTTGCACAGTCACGCATTCAGTCAGTAAGCATTGACAGAACCTACTAGGCGCAAGATACTATGTTAAGCACTGCAATTTCAGCGGGGACCCTGAGGGATACACAGGACACCTGGCCTCATTGAACCACAGAGCTGTGCAGACTCACACGTTACCAAGTCATTACAATATTGTGAGGTTAGTACCATGACCAGGAAGCCCAGGACCTGGGACCGTATGGAAGTATGAAAAACAGGGACACCCAGTGCAGAGTTGGGGAGCCATGGGGACAATCTGAAGAGTGACAAGAAGTTATAGCAGGGGGAAGGGAGAACATGGGGAAGGGAGGGTGGAGAGCAGAGGTCCTGCTGCAGACACATAGATGGTATTCAGATGGCTGCCTGTTAACGAGGGAGGCTCGGGTTTTTCCAGTTCAGCTTCTCCAGCTTACAGCAGGAGTGGGTAACCCTTGGCCCAGGAGTCAAATCTGGCCCACTGCCTGTATTTGTACAGCCTTTGAGCTAAGAATGGATTTTATGTATCTAAATGGTTGGGAACAAAACTCAAAGGAAGCTTATTTCATGGCCTGTGAAAATATGAAATTTGAATTTCAGCCTCCCTACAGTGTTACAGGAATACAGTCATGTTCATTCATTTTTGCATTGTCTTTGGCTCATTTTGTGCAAAGACTCTGCTAAGAGCTGAGCTGAGAAGCTGCAGCAGAAACCATCTGGCCTACAAAGCTTCGATATTTCATATGTGGCCCTTCATCGAAGTCCACTGACCTGTGGTTCTAGAGCTCCTGCATTTATTCTGCAGTAAGAGAAAATAAGTCTGAGTCTACCATATGCTTGAAGTTCATTAGTGAAGAAATTATTCAACTGTCCAGGTAGTATTTTGAAAAGCTACGATGTGGTAAGAGGTTCACACCATGTGAGTGTCTCCTTAGTTTCAGTGATGGGAAATATAGAATTGGCTGGTAGAAGAGCTTCCTGGAGAAGGGGCAGAATGGGTCAGTTTGGGCAGAAGGAGGAGAAGGGAGACATTGGAAGGGGCAGAAATGAGAATGTCAGGACTTGACTGCAAAGCTCTGTCTTGACCTCCCGAGTAAGTATCTTTTGTTTGTTTTAATAGCCAGTGTTCAGAGCTGTCTCCTGAAAAGGCCCCCCTTTTGCAGCCTCAAAATGAGACCGTGAACTGGCATAGAGCCCAGACTGTGGTCCACTGCTGCCTCAGGAAATTGAGGGTGGGAACCATTCACTTAAGGTGGGGATTCTGGAAAAGCCTTCCCTGCTGACTCACTGCCTAAAAATATTCCTGGGCAAAGCCCTCTTGTCGAAATACATGAGAAGTTCCCAAGAAAACGGCAGAAAGACAACCTGCTGACACACATTATCCTAAAGTCCAAGAGTGGGTCCTCCTCATGCCCCAGCACTGCAACCTTTTCTATGGTCTTAGTAAGAATCCAGGACCTCTCCCTCACTCCACATCCAGTTAGCTTCCCAAGCCCCTCAATCCTACCCGAATGTCATGTGAGTTGCTCTAAGTCCTGGCCCCCACCCTTCACTGCTCTATTTTAGAAGGTAATGGCCTCCTGCCAGGATCTTGCCCCAGCTTCCTCTCTGGCCTCCTGCCTCCACGGTTCCATTCTCTGACATTCTGTCCACTGCTTGGCGCAGCCCCCAACACACAAATTACACCCAAGCAACGAATGTTGCCAACAACAATTTGAAATAAGAAAGACAGTATCAATGATACATTAAAAAAACAGAATCTTTTGAAGATAAATGACAACAACAAAAACCACAAACTTCAATCAGAAGAAACTATGACAGCAAAAATATCTAACATTAGAAAAAAGAAAGGGTTATACCCATTGATATAGTGTAGATGCTTCAAAGTTATAACCAAAGAGCACAATTATCTATATAAATCATCTGGTAATATTTAAAACCAGAGGAAGCTTCCTGATTCATTTTACTGGGGGAAGATAATTCTGCTTGTCCTGACTAACCCTTCGTGCCTGTTTAATGTGTCTGAGTGTAAATGTCATTTCTCTTTGGAGGGTCTCTGTAAATCCACCAGAATATGCCAAAAGGCTCCTGTTCTGGGGCACCTGGGTGATGCAGTCCGTTAAGCATCCTACTCTTGGTTTTGGCTCAGGTTGTGATCTCAGGGTTGTGAAAGTGAGTCCTGGGTTGGGCTTAACTACAAGTCCACTTAAGCTGAGATGCCCTTCAACAGACGAATCAATAAAGAAGATGTGGTCCATTTAGACAATGGAATATTTCTCAGCCATCAGAAAGGATGAATACCCAGCATTTGCGTCAACATGTATGGAACTGGAGGGGATTAGGCTGAGTGAAATAAGTCAAGCAGAGAAAGACAATTTTCATATGTTTCACTCATATGTGGAACATAAGGAATAATATGGAGGACATTAAGAGAAGGAAGGCAAAACTGAAGTGGGGGAAATTAGAGGGAGTGATGAACCATGAGAGAGTGTGGACTCCAGAAAAAAACTGAGGGTTTCAGAGGGGAGGGGCAGGATGGGGGGGATGGGTTAGGTCAGTGATGGGTATTAAGGAGGGCATGGATTGCATGGAACACTGGGTGTCATATGCAAATAATGAATCATAGAACACTACATCAAAAACTAATGATGTACTGTATGGTGACTAACATAATAAAAAAAATTTTAAAAAGACTCTCTCTTTCTGCCCTTCTCCCCCACTTTCTCTCTAATAAATAAATCTTTAAAAAGGTGGGGGGCTCCTGCTCTATGTTCTCAGAGTACCATCCAGTTTTCAATTTTAGCACTTAACACAATGAAAATTATGCAATTATTTCAGGAAATTTTTGGTTTAATATCTGTGCTCCCATTGTAACAGGGTCAAATCAGTTGTCACAGTTGTAGTCTAAATTTCCAGCATGATTTTTCCTGATTTTGCTCTTCCTTCAACCCAATGAAACATCTTTAAATTATTTTTTTTTAAGTCAAGGACAGGGGCACCTGGGTGGCTCAGTGGGTTAAAGCCTCTGCCTTTGGCTCAGGTCATGATCCCAGGGTCCTGGGATCGAGCCCCGCATCGGGCTCTCTGCTCAGAGGGGAGCCTGCTTCCTCCTCTCTCTCTGCCTGCCTCTCTGCCTCCTTGTGATCTCTGTCTGTCAAATAAATAAATTAATTAATTAAAAAAAATAAAGTCAAGGACAAGGGCAAATCAGGAGCCAGGTGACTTCTGAGTTCAACCCCTGCTCCCCCAGAGATTAGCCCAGGCACCACGGATGACTCTGCCAATCCTTCCGTGGTAGCACGGACCTTAAAATGTGGCACGTCTGTATGTGTCTCAGACAACTACAGCTATCAGAAGCCCATTAGTTTTGTGGATGGCAGAAGCTCAACAAAGAGATTTTAAAATGTACATGTATATGTTTAATGAGAATCAGATCTAGGTGCTCTAGAATCTACCAAATAAAAGCTCCTTTGTTTCTCTTCATTCCAGTGAGATAATTTGGGGGATCTAGAACCACACATATGACCAATGTAGGTCTGGATGAGTACCTACAAAGTTTACGTAGACCTAAGTCTCGGCCCTAGGAGGACTCTTAAGAGCCCCCAGGTGACCCCTCCTAGTTCTGGGTGTGTAAACTCTACTTCTTAGTTCTGAGGGTGGAAGAGTCATGACAAGCTGTGTAACTTTCCTTCTTCCAGCCCCAAATATTTCCCAGGAATCAAAGACTATGACTCCACCACCCAGGCTGACTTTATAGGTCCATAAAATCAAGCCCAGGGCAGGTTATCTGACAAAACCCTACAATCACCTCTATCCCTCCTGGCTGACTGTTCACATCCCTTTAGCAACAACTCACCTGTATCTTTTGATCAACTCAAAGCTAATTAAAAACATAAGAAGAAAATGGAATACAAAGTTGGTGAGCTTAATTGAACAGCTGTCTGATAATGAAATGCAATTTATAGTGTTGCTGAGAGGTCCATAAATTTGATGCCCATTACCTGCTACAGGTACAGTAACAACTCCACCCTTGCTTTCTTGTCAAAATAGAGCACGCTTGATAAGTTAACCTACTGCACACCGAGGGCAGCAGAGACGGACATGTGGTGGGCCAAACTCAGACAGTGGCTGTGAGACTGGAGAGAACAGGTGGTATGAGAGATGCTTCAGGGGGAGAACGGGCATTGCTGGTGACGGGGGAGGATATCAGGGAGAGGGACCTAATGGCATGTAGCTGTTCATGATTCTCCCAAGATCAACCCTGTTCCTAGGTCATAAATAGCCTCTTGGGGAATTTCAACCTTTGGAAACTGGATAGAGTTGAGGCCTGTCTCCCCAAATCTTGATTTATGAGCTGCTGATTTGGAAAGAACAATAGCTCTTTCATGCCAGCAGGACAAGAACACACAGGCAACCAGGGTGAATATTGCACAACAGGCGGAGAGCGTCCAATGTCGGGGTGGAGGGTGTACCAGCTGGCTGCGGCAGAGCAAGAAACCCTGGCTAGGGAGCAGCAGGAGGTTGGGCGGGCAGGAGATGGCAAGAAGAAATGTCACTACAGCTGGCAGGCCCCAACCAAACCTGGGCAACCTCCACAAGGGAGACATGGGGGGACGCCAGTCTGCTAAGTCATCAGTATGTACTCTCTCCAAAAAGGCTCAGAACTAAGTTCAGAGGTGGACGCTACGGCAGTCTCCCAAACTAACAAGAAGTCCTGGTTCTGGACACTTCTGGAAAGCTGTGGAAGAACATCAGAGCCCTTGGGTATAGAGACGGTACGTTCTCCACCACGCTGAGTCAGACCATAGAGACAGCTCAGCTCTGCCACAGTCCTCATCAGCCTGGCAGTGTGAGCCTCGAGCTAGGTCCCCTCCCACCATGGCACTCCCCCTCCCGCTACATCAGCAAGGCCCTCGTTCTAGTTCACGTCATTCCTCCTGTAGGTGATCAGCAAAACACAAGGCTCTCTTTCTCGCCAGCCAGGGTTGTGGAAGCAGCTGTGCAAGTCTTATAGCTCAGCTGGTAGAGAGAAGAGTCCCTGCCCGAGTGAGGCAGGGGGAGGGTATGGTGAGGACAGGGTACCTGTCAAAGGAGGGCCGCTCCCCGGCATCAAAAGCATCTCTGAGCTGCTTCACCAGGTTGTCCTGCCCAGGCAGTCGGAAGATGCCCTCTTCATTCAGACCATGCTGGAGGATGAACTCTGCACACTTCTCCACCAGGATGGGCACGAGGTGGGGGCCGAATTTCTGCTCATAGGCTACGGTCTCATCCAAACGCTGGCCAAACACAGCTGGGAAGAGAAAGACAGGACCTGCCCATCACTCTGACTTCCACTGGATGAACTGGTAGGTCGAAGTGCTTTGCCCAGATCTGGATTTGTTTGTGTTCCCTGTACCCTCCAAAGCTATAGTGCAATGATACTAGATGAAAGGCAGGAGACAAGTCACCCACAATATTTCCTGGGGCTATACATTTGGGGCAGTCTCTGTCAGTCTTTCTCTCTTGACCCACATTCTTACAAATTTAAAATAACAACTCACTTTCACTGAGTACATGTTGTGGGCTAGAAATTGTGCTAAGCACTGTGCATACCCATTCTCATTTAATCTCTACAGTAACCCCACGAGGTAGTAGAGTCGTTATACTCACCTTACTACGAAAGACACTGAGCCTCAGAGGCACTAGTGAACTTGCCAAGGTCACGTGCCAAGGCTTGGTAGTCAGAATTCAAGCCCTGGCAGTAAACTCAAGGAAATGTGCTCTTAACCGAAGCAGAAAACAGGCCATTTTGAATTCTGCTTGTGTCATAAAGCTTCAAAATATAACAGTCTATCACACGGCTGTCTCATACTGTATGAAACCATTGCAGCATTTTTAATAATTTAGATTGTTTACTATGTTTTACTACTTTTATTTATTTATTTTTTTAAAGATTTGCAAGGAGGAGCAGCGGGAGAGGGAGAAGCCTCAAGCAGATGAGAAGCCAGACCCAGAGCTTGATCCCAGGACTCTGGATTGTGACCTGAGCCTAAATCCAAAGTTGGTTGCCCATCTGACCGAGCCACCCAGGCACCCCATATGTTTTACTATTTTTAAAATCGCCACAGTGAACATGCTTATCCACCAAGCAGAGTTCCTGGAATGTATTCAGTGCAACGTATAATTTCTAATTAATTGCTTAATTGATTAATTAACATTTGGATGGGTGAACATAGGCTTTTTACTCTTTTGAACTATTTCCTTAGGGCAGATTCCCACACGTTGAATTACTAGGTCAAGTGGTTTGAACATTTTTATGACTCAATGGTATGCAAATTGTTGTCCAAAAATATTTTTCCAGATTACACTGCCTCCAGCAAAGCATGTGTGGACCAGTTCTAACCCAGCCCTGTCAGTACTTGGCTCTATAATTTCCCCATCCCAGTGGTACAACAAGGTTAGTTTTTAAGTCGGGATAATCATTGGCTACCCATTCTCCTACCAGGTACCCAGGCCCTTTGGTTCCTGGAAGCTCAGAAGACAGGTCATGGCTTCACCTCCACCTGATTTTCCCTCTGTCATAATTAGGCCCCTGCTACAATGACCATTTCAACTACCAGGACACTGCTTCCCAAAGTCCTTTGGTTTTCCCCATGGGTCTCTCTCTGGTGGGTCCCCTGTATCCAGTCTCTAACTAATGTGGATTCCACCTGGGAAAAGCTATCCGGAGCTCTTGAATCTACTGTGTCCTCTGCACTCCCAGCCACTGCCCTAAGCCAGACTAGACTACTCTCTCACCTATGACAGCTGCGGTCTCTTCCCTTCTGATGTCTTCAAAACTCTCTTGCTGCTTACCTTTCTAAACCACCTCCAATTTACCTAAGCACACTCCCTCGCCCCCCAACCTTGCTCTTAATAGTCATCTACTTCTTCTCCAGCTGTCATAGTGGCATTTTCCAAATTACCCCTCAAAGTCCTAGGGGCTTCCTCTGCAGCACCTCATCAAATCAGGTGCTGGGAGGTGAGGGAGGTGAATCTAGGAGGAACTGAGCATGGGGTTGTGGGGGGGTGTGGTCCTTGTACTCCCTACTCCCAACCAAATCCACTGGACTGTTGTCTGTTTTACTTACTGCATTTCAGTGAGACTGTTTGATGAACTATTTTTATAGCTAGAGTCTGAAAGTTGGGGCTGGCATTGCTTGGGTTGGCATTCCATCTGACCACCCCGCCCCCGCAACCCCGGTCTGACCCCTGAAGACACCTCTCCCTGATGTTCCCCAAAGCCACAACACTCTCCAGTCATCATGCCCTTGGATGGTCTTCTCATTGCCCAGTCTGTTCATCTCTCCTTCCTTGTTTGCTGGAATTCTATTTGTCTTCCTTGGCCTGACTCAAATATCATCACATCTGCCAACCTTTCCTTGACCCCAGCCTGAGAGACTTTGTAGCTACTTTGTGTACCTGTATTCCTTCTAAAATGTCACAATCCCTTTTGACACTGTATGGTAATTATTTGTATGTGCCCATACTCTCTGCACGACTAGGTTCCCCATTGCTGGAAATATGGAGATGCTCTCTTTTCATCCCCAGTGTTCAGCCAGGCATAAGGTAGATAGAGAGTATGTTTTGCTGAATTACTTAAAGAATTATTTCTTAAGCAAGTGCTTTCCCTGATTAATCACAACTGTGGTGTTTCTTTAGTTTAGGCACTGGTAGAGATCTCCTTGGTGAAGAATTCAGCTTCACCCTAACATTTATTGAGTGTCAGCAGCAGGCCATGTGGAATGAGTAATACAGACAAGAAAATGTAGGATATGGTTCTTGCTTTCAATAAGATTGCACTTGAGTCATGGAAATGAAAGGACAACATGCAATGTAATAAGAAACAATTAGAGAATATCAACAGCAGTATAGAATTTGGTTCCTATATGTCTGTGAATGATTGAAATAATCTGACTTAAAACAGACCACATGGCATTTGTAAAAATCCCTTGAGGGCCACCTCAAAGAGGGAGGCAGATGGGTTTCAGAGCAGTTGAAACTCAGGTTGAAGGGGGCCCCTGGACCCTGACAAGGAACCATATCCTAAACACAATGTGGGAATGTATGTGGAGACGTCAGTGCTGTCAGATGGGAGCTCTATTCCCAAGGTCCAGAGGCAAGTGCTCTGTTTGCAGGTGACCTGGAATCCAGCTCCTTCTTGCAACCCTCTGGGTAGCAAGTCCTGTAATTTTTCTCCCCAGGGATGAGAGGATGTGCTCATCCTCTATCCCTTCCAGGCCCTGCACTCAATCGTTGTGATGTCACTCTCACCAGCAAACCCACATCCCAACCCTCATCTCTCCTCCATCATCTCAGCTCTGCTGATTCCCAGTACCCTCTCCACTCCTCCATCTGGTCAACCAGAGCTCCCAGAGCTCCCAGGGAACACAGCATTCCATATCATGGAAGGTCATATTCCCAATCTCGGGAAAAACTTGGTTCCAAATCTTCCCCACTTGCCTTGCACTCACCACCCCTTCCTTCCCTTCTCTATCTCAGCAGATGACCTTGGCTCCTCTTTAACTTCTCTTCCTAAGTGAGGACATGATGATGACATCCTCATCCCCAGGCCCTGACTCTCTGGTCCCTCCTCCTCTGCCTGTCTGTCTGTCTGCTCTCAGAGGAAGAAAACAACCCTGTGCTTTCCTCTAAAATGTTGCTTTCTCAGCCTGTGGGTTCCATCTTTTCTTACCTCTTCTAGGACTTCACTTCTTTTGTATTTTAAATTTTTCTTCTTTCAATTGAAAGAGCCCAAGTGCATCCAAGTCTGCCAATTTATTAAACAATAACTTCCTGTCCCAGCTCTCAAACACCACTACTTGTCTTCCTGTCTTCATCAGTATACTCATAAGAGAACATGTCTACTTCCAGCCTCACGGGCTCTACTTCTTCACTTATCAACCTCTCAGCCTCTCAGCCCATCCCAGTCTGGTTCCATTAGCCTGAGTCTTTCCACCCAATCCACTCAATAAAATTTCCAGTTCAGAAATGGCCAGGCATGGCCTATGTCCATTCCACACCCTGCTAGTCTTCCCTGAAGACTCTTGATGCTGTTGATTCTCTTTCCTCATCAAGACTTTATCCCTACATGATGACAAAGCCATCTGTTCTCATTCTATTCCTATGTCCTTGCTGGCTTCTCTGCAATCTTCTTTACTGTGCTCCTTCCTCCACCTGCTCCTTTAGTATGTCGCTTCCTGGCATTCCAACTCAGCCGTCTCCTCCCTCTAGATATTCTCTTTGGCAAGGTCCCATGATTCGGTACATTTGGATATCACCTATAGACTGATAATTGTAAATCCACACGTCTGGTTCAGAGCTATCTGTCTATCTATCCATCCATCCATCCATCCTTTCCCATCAAAAGTCTAATGGCAGTCCCCCCAGTGTCTTCTCCAATCTCACTCTCATCCCACCCCCAACATTCCCAAATCACTACTTATCCTGTAGCCTTCTTCCCAATAAATAGCATTCAGTCACTCAAGCACTAAAGCATCAGGCACTTTCCTAGGCACAGAGAGTACAAAGCCATCAACGCAAGGTACTTGCACTCAACAAACCTCATTAGCTGAAGGGTGAGTGTTAGGATTGTCTGCAACACCCTCTCTTTCCCTCCAAACCGATCAGCACTTTCTAAATTAAACCATCTCTCTTCTCTGTCCTCGCTGTCAAAATTATTGTGATGGTTTCTTTTGCAACCCTGTTTCTTGTAAACTCCTCCCACTAGAATTCACAAAGTCATTCAACAAATACAAACTGAGTATCTGCTGTGGACCAGCCTCTCTGGTAGCTGGAGATTAGGATAAAAATAATGAAAAAAATGTCTTTGCTTTTGAAAACTCTGGAACTAACATCCTTCCTCCTTCTCCCCACCTGGGAACCTGATTTTCCAGCAGCAGGAGTTCCAACTCTCTTCTGCTCAGAGGGAACTGGTCCCTCCCTCCTCTGTCCTCCCAGAGCTCCCATAGATAGCTCTATCCTACCATTTCTCAGGTAGTTTAGTTTTAAACATGTCTCTCTTCTTCTGGACTGTGGGCTCCTCAAAGGCAGACAGCCCGTCTGGTTTACCCTCTATTTTTATTTCCTGGCACAGAGCCTGGCGCATGATGGACCAGTCCTTGAAGAGCTTTCACCAGCGGTCTCCCATTGCTCTCGTCCTCCACTCCTTCTCTTCTGAAAGTACTCTGATCAGCACTTCTCCAAACTTGCTCTTGTCAAAGAGATCAATGGCCTTTACATTTTTGAAACCAAGAAGTCAAATTCTCAGTCTTCCTCTTAACTGCTCTATCAGCACCATGTGACAGAGCAAATCACTCCTCTTGAGACACTTTTCTCGTGGTTTTTGGCACTCCCACTTGGTTCTCAATTTATCTCACGGGCCACACTTCCTCAGCCTTCTCGGATGATTCCTCCTATTCTCCCTGTCTTCTAAATGTTGGAGTGTCCTGGGCCTTCCTTCCCTCAACCTCATGTGCTTCCTAGCACTCCCACTCTTTTCATATTACCCATATAACAAAGACACTGAACTACATGCCTCCAGCCTAGAAATCAGTCAGAGCTCTTCCCTCCAGCAAGAAATGGCCACAGCAGGCTGTAGATACCACAGGACCAACAGAAGAGGAAGAGCCTCCTGGTTTTCTTTAGTCTGTTTCAATCAAGCTTTGTCACTCTCCATCTCCAATCACATATGAGGAGTCTGGAATAGAAAACCTTCCTGGAACTCCAAAGACCCAATCCTGAGTCACACCTACCTCTGACTTCTCAGTCCTGATCACTACCCTTTGATCCTGGGTGGACATGAAAGAGCCTAGACCCCAAGGAAACGAGGGAAGGAAGAAGACAGCAGACAGTGGGGTGGGAGGCACTCGAAGACCGTTCTCCACCTCGGGCTCCCCTGCCTCTCAGGCTGCCCCCACTCCTTCAAGGAACTAGTGCCCCTGCTCTTCCTGCCCTTGGCCAGCCAGTCAGTAACTCAAAATTGCTCCTCACTCTGGTCCAGTCACTATTAATAGAGACATTGCCATCTTAATGGGTACAAATCTTAATTGATTAATTCTAATACATAGTGTAATAATTCTAATTATTAATACATTTAATTAATTAAGCTAATTTTATGAAGACATGCCCTAGAAGGTGTCGTGTGTGCTCTCACTTAGTCCTCATAAGAACCTTACAAAATGTGGTGCAAAAACAATGAATACTGTTACACTGAAAAGAAGTTTAAAAAAAAAAGAACCTTACAAAAAAATAGATATTATTGTTCCATTTTACAGATGGATAAACTGAGACTTAGATTAGGAACTTGTCCACTGTTGTATTTACCTCATGATTCTAAATTTAATACTTTAATCTTTCTTGTTTAAAGCCAGTGGAATACAATTGTCTAGGTGAAATTTCAGACATCATTAAGTCTCAAGGGGAACAAGAAAGGGGTAGGCGGCTTCCTAGTCTCTGTGGCCATCCTCCGTTCCACCCTTTACTTCTAAGCTTCCTCCTCAGACTTGCTAGGCAGCCCCAGGATACTGAGTTGCTCTGGGGAAGCGAAAGCAGAAGGATTATCTGTCAACTCCTCTCTAACCTCATCTCTCCCTTTCGTATCACACATACACTCCTGGGTTCAAGACAAGAGCCCCTCCCCACACTGCCTCTGGTCCAGCCCAGAAGGACTGCCCCGCCCCTGTCCCCTCTTTCCCACTGGCCTTTTGTGGTTTTTGTTTTGTTTTTAAGATTTTATTTATTTACTTGACAGAGAGAGAGGAATCACAAGTAGGCAGAGAGGCAGGCAGAGAGGGAGGGGGAAGCAGGCCCTCTGCTGAGCAGAGAGCCGGATGCAGGGCTTGATCTTAGGACCCTGGGATCATGACCCAAGCCGAAGGCAGAGGCTTTAACCCACTGAGCCACCCAGGTGCCCCCCACCCACTCGCCTTTTGACCCAGCCCTGGTACCTGCTTTCCAGGGGGGTCAGTTCCAGAAACAGCCCCATCTCCATAGGAGAGGGAAGGGGAGCTGGGCAGAGTGCCTTTTAGTGGAAGAGTTGAATCACAAAATAGGGAAGAAATACCTTTCTTTTGGAGCTTGGGGGTTTTCCTCCTGAAATTCCAGCAAGAGAGCAGTGCCAGGGCAGAAAAGCCACAGCCCAGGTCCCACTGCGGCATCCTAAGAACATGAGGCATGATGGGGTCCGAGGAATCACAGCCTCTGCCGGGGCCAGCCTCAAGCCTTCCCTCCTCTCCAACCTGGAAGAACCATCCTCTCTCGATTCCAGATCAGCACATGCTTGTAAATACTGCTCAGGTTCTGACTCCAGCGCGGAAATCATGGGATCTGTCGGCACCTGCCCCAGGCCCTCCCTCCCTCCTTCCCACACTACTTCCCCTCCCCACTCACCTTTATACACATGAGTCTTGGCTTTTAAAGAGTGAACATAAAGCTGTCAGGGCCCGCAATAAAAATAAGTGCCTCCTTTTACTTAGCAGCTAATTGTCAACTGCCATTCAAGGAATAGAATGGAGGTGGGTTAAAAAAAAAAAAAAATTCCCCACACAAGCCCTTACCAGCATTGCCCCATATATCAAAGTGTCTGGCAGGAACACAGGATTTCACTTAGTGTTGATGAAGCCAGCCCACCCTTGTCTGAAAATGCTTTCAGAGTTGCACGTGGCTCAGTCAAGCCTTCAGAGAGAATGATCTTGGAGGTGGGTTGTGGGGTAAACCGAGACGATTCCCCCCTCCCGTTGAGAAGATTTTAGCAAATAGTGCAGCAACCCCGCCAGACATGCCCAGGAGACTTGGAATGGACTCTCAGCATCATGAGGGGACAGGTGAGAGCAGGAGGGATTGCCAGGAGGAGTAATGCGATGCCCCCCCCCCCACCCAGTGTTCATGGCTCATAGGCTGGGAATCAAAGACTCCATCGACACCACATTCTCCTTCCATGCCACATTCACGCCCATGTCGTGGCAACGTTGCCTTGGAAATGTTCTGCACACCTGCTTACTTTTCTCCATCTTCACCAGCACCACCCTCATCCAAGCTGCCTTAGGAGGAAGACCGACAGCTTTAGCAAGGCTATGTCCACTGTTCTCACCTTCCTCTCACTCCAGAGCCTGTTCTCCTTTCTGTCACAGGACCTTGGTATGTGCTATTCCTCTGACTGAGATACTGTTCCTCTTCTCCCTCCTTTGCCTACTCAGCCTCTACTAACCCTTCAGATTTAAGCTTAATCATCACTAGTTCAGGGAAGCTTTCCCTAAACTTCTTGACAAAGACATTTCTCCCCACCGTGCATTATGGGTTCTTCCTTCATGGTACTTTTCCCAGTTGTAATGTTATGGTTTGGGGGTCGATTCATTTCTGTCTTCTATTAGACTTAGAGGAGACTTAGTGTTTTCTCACTGGGGTATCCCCAGAGCTAGCACAGTGCTTGGCTCATGCTCAAGAAATATTTGTTGAGTAAATGAATGAATAAGTATCTGTCTTGGGGCGCCTGTGTGGCTCAGTGGGTTGAGCGTTCAACTCTAAATTTCAGCTCAGGTCGTGGTCTCAGGGTCGTGGGAACGAGGCCTGTGTCAGGCTCCACACTAAAAAGGGAGTCTGCTGGAGATTCTTTCTCTCTCCCTCTGTCCCTCCCCGAGCTCATGCTCACTCTCTCGCTCTCGCAAATAGAATAAATAAATCTTAAAAAAAAAAAAAAAAGTTATCTGTCTCCAGGGATGGGGGACTACTAAAAATAAGGTAAAATCAAACTTCTTGGGCAGATGGTAAAAGAGAAAAAGAAAGAAAAAAGGCATCCTTCTTAATATCCAGTTTATCTAGAGAAAAGGAATCAGAACACACGGAGTAACAATGAATCACAGAGATAGGACACTCCCACGGGCTAACCCTGCTGTAGATTGTGAAATCATGTTCTGAATGATGTGGACAACTTAGGAAAGAAGAGGAAGAAAAGGAACCCAAGGCATGTAACAACCCACTGTTCATATACTCTATGCCTAGTGTTGGCAAACACTCAAATATGCTTAAAACAGGGGACCTGGCCCGGGCCTTACAACCAGGTTGGTCAGAGCAGAACTAGGCAGGATTTCCGACCAATCAGCATTTTGCAATGTGGCCTGCCTGCTCCCTGGGGGTGGGGCAGACACCTGGCTTCAGGGTGAGGATCCAGGCAGCACAGAGCTGTCCAGCGGAGGGAGGGGTGGTTTAGAATAAAAGGGACTAGTCACTCAAAGCCCAGATGGGATCACCTCCCTTCCTTTTCTTCTACTTAAATTAGGAAAACTTGGAATTGCATCCAGAACTTTTGGGAAAAAAAGTAAATCTAACGTTTCCAGCCAGGCCCTTAGGAAAGATGAATGCAGAAAAAAGAGATAAATTGGCTGGCTAGCAATGAAAAGCCTAGAACACCAAGGCACACCACGGTGCTGCTTTCCAAGGAGTGATGTGGTGATTTACTATAAGAAATATGTTTTTGGTCTTTCACCCATTTCCTGCCATGGAGCTCCTAAAACTCTTGGAATTTGCTTGGAGGAAAGAGATAAAGGTATCTTTTGTTATGTTAATGAGGCGAGTTTAGAAAAGCACCTTGGATGTGGGCTGATTAACAGTAGAACCGCCTAGTGATTACAGGGTTGGAGCTTTCTGTCCCACCCACTGACCTCCAGAGAAGCGGGAGGAGCTGGAGATTAAGTTCAGAACAAACAGTCAATGATTTAATCAATCATACTGATGCAATAGTCTCCATAAAACCTAAAAGGCTATGGGGTTTGGAGAATTTCTGGGTTGATGGATACCTGAAGATTTCCGGGAGACTGGTATTCCTTGAGATGGTCTTTGCCACACCTTGACCCATGCATCTCTTCCATTTGGCTGTTCCTAAGTTAGATCCTTTTATAATAAAGGGGCAGTCTATTAAGTAAACTGGTTTCCTCAGTTCTGGGACCCCCTTTGGCAAATTAATTGAACCCAGGGAAGGGGTCATTGGAACCTCCAATCCATAGCCATTGGGTCAAAAGCACAGGTGACAATCTGGACTTGAAACTGGGACCTGAAATGCATGAAAGGGGAGACATCTTGCAGTACCGAGCCCTTTGCCCGTGCAATCCAATTCTATCTCTAGGCAGATAGTGTCAGAACTAAGTTAAATTGCTGGACATCTAGCTGGTGTCCAAGAATTTCTGGGATGTGTGGAGATGCATTGGAAATGGTCCCAGAATGGGACAAGGTGAGAGGAATGTTCAGAGCAGCTAGGAGGAAGGAGGAGCCAAGGGGAAAAAGCTCGGTGTGTCATGGGAACGACGTGGTCCTTCTTTCTTGTCAAGGCAGAATGGCAGCCAGAAAAGAGACTGGGGCAAGAAAGGCCTTGGCTCTGCAAAACCATCACGAGAATAACTTCTAAAACATAGTTTGGACTCCGTACCTGGGTAGTACAAAGGGACCATTTTTGGGGAAGAGCTTCCACAGCTTTTATCAGATTATCTAAGGGATCTACAAGCCATGAAGAGTTTCACCAAAGCTCACCATTAACACACTTTGAGCGAGATCATTCTAGAGGCAGCGACCCATTTTCCGCATAGTTTCCCAGGTAAGCTGATGGTCGCCAAGCAAGGAGGAGAGCCTACGGGAGTAGAACCCTGGACCACCATGGGAAGAGAAGGCCATTCCTTCACATCCACTGTGTCAGGCACTGTTTCAATTCTGGGATACAGCACTGAGCAAGACAGAGAAAGAGATTCCTGCCAAGTAGATTGAAGGTTTCCTTCTTACCAGGGAGACCAACTACGGACAAATGAGTTAAATATTTAGCAAGCTGCTAGAGCATAGTACTGATGAGAAAAATGAAGAAGGAAAGAGGGAGAGGAAGGGTCAAGGATAGGCCAAGGGAGGCATTCAATGTCAAATGGGATGATGGAGGGAGGGCTCACTGATATCTGAGCAAAGACCTACAAAAAAGCATAGTACCAAGCCACACAGCCACACTGGAAAGAGGATTCCAGACAACAAATAGCGATGTGCCTGAGGCAGGAATATACCTTGGGTATTTGGGGAAAAGCAAGGCAGCTGGTTTTGGGACCACTGTTGTAATTCAGATAAGATGGTAGGGCGCCTCAACGAGGATGCTGGTATTGGAGATGCTAAGAAGAGAGCTTTTCTGGGTGGGAAAGGCCATAAAAAGTATCAGGAGGGCTGGAGAGAGGCAGCAGCAGCAGCAACATCTCTCAGTGACTTTCCAGTGGTTGAGGGATGTGCCCTGCAGATTGAGCGGGCCCGGCTCAGAGGCACTTTCCGAGTGTCTGCTGTGACAAAGCTGCCTATGGAGGCAGGAGCCCCGGCCCCACTCCTTGGCAGCTGGGCCCCTCGGACTAATCATCTACTTCCTCAGGACAGAAGTTTCCTGACTTACAAACAGGAAGAACAAATGTCAGTCTTGCTTCATGGCCTCAGACTGGACCCTCTGTTGTCTTAAAATGCCTTCTCCTCCCAAGATCTAGCATTCAGATGCAACTAGAGGCTTTGGGCACATCTGAAATGCCACGCCAGGGACAAATTCTGTTCTTTGAATAAATAAATATGCTGTACTCTTTCTTTCTCGTCCTTTGGACTTTCCCTGGCCTGCAGGATTTACGCTCGACTGGCTTCTCACGTGGTAGGGGAAAGAAGAAATCCCCACCTGGAGTAGGACCCAGTAGAGCAGCTCCCCATGACAAGGCTGAGCCAAGCACCATATAAGGCATGGTGGCTATTAAAGTGCTGGGCTGGGGAAAGCAGGAAATGGTCCACAGGACTCGGGGCCAACAAGGAGGGTCACCGCTAAACCTCCCCAAGCTGAACGGCAGAGAAGAGAGCTTTAATCAAAAATCTCATCTTGGACTGATTAGCATAGCAAAAATGAAGTGTCTAGGAACTGGGAAATGGTTAATGAAACCACGCTCCCCTTTTTGTAATAGGATGCAGCTGATCGGACAGTGGTGGCAGGCACTCTGGAGTTAGGGTGTCCCATCAGTAACTTTTTTTCTCCCAGCCCCCTGCTAGGCAGGTCGCAGACTGCAGGACTGCCTCCTTGGCCCAGCTCCTGAGTTTGCAAGGGGTCTCCTGACCCCAGCTGAGCCAGGTGGGTCTTCTTTCTCAGGAGTTTGGAATGGGGTGGTGGAGGTTGAGCTCAGCCTCTGCTCTGCTTGAGAGAGAAGTCCAGGGAAGCTGGCACAGCTGTCTGGAGCCACAGGCAGGAGTAAGTCCCGGAGCACTGCTAACTTAGGCAAACCCAGGCAGGTACGCGGAGAAAAGCAGAATGCGACGCTGCACTGCCCCAGAGAATCCAAAAGGATAAGGTCTGGGCCCATAGTCCAGTTCTTGGCCCCACCCTCTTGAGTCCTCTTGGCAATTCTCCCATAGTCTCTGAGTAGCTACTGTACCGACCCAGTAAATCCCTCTTTGTTTAACATCATTGCATGCGATTTCTACTTTTTGCAACCAAATAACCCCTGAAACGAATCGATATAACAACATGGGAAAAAGCCTTTAGCTATAAAATAAAAGGTATTGTATATATTCCATTCTTGTCATTCTGGGGAAAAAAAAAAAAAAAAAAAGAATGTAGATATGAATATTACCCGGAAGGAAAGCATAAAAATTCCTCTGCTGGTTGTAGGGGTAATTATTTTCCTATATTTTTTCAAATTTCCACAAAGTTGTTATGGTGCTCATAATTTCTAAAGAAACCATTGGGCAATCCAATAAATATTTAATATTGGAACTGTAAAAAGCTCCCCCACATGACTTCCAAAATAATAGGCAGCACAGTTGATAATTATATACGGGTATTCTGGAGTTGACAGAAAGTGTGTTCCTAAAAAGCTGACAGAAAGTGATCACTCGAGATGGCCCACATCAGTTCCTCATATTTTTATGAAAGGAAAAAACACATGCTGGATTCACCTGTTTCGTCAATTGCAGATGTTTTTGTTTTGTTTTAGTTTTTTACAAATTTGTATTTAAATTCAATTTAGTTAATATACAGGGTATTATTAGTTTCAGGGGTAGAATTTAGTGTTTCATCACTTACACAGAACACCCAGTGTTCATCCCATCACGTGCCCTCCTTCCTGCCCATCACCCAGTTACCTCATTGCCCCACCAAACTCCCATCCAGCAACCCTCAGTTTGTTTCCTAGAGTTAAGGGTCTTTTATGGTTTTCCTTCCCTTCCCCTATGTTCATCTTTTTTGTTTCTTAAATTCCACATATGAGTGAAACCATAAGGTATTTCTCTTTCTCTGACTTTTTTCTTTTAGCATAATACCCTCTAGTTCCATCTGTGTCGTTGCAAAGGGCAAGATTTCATTCTTTCTGATGGCTGGGTAATATTCCATTATATCTATATGTGTGTGTGTGTGTGTGTATACACACACACACATAATACATATCTACATATATATGTATATATATCACATCTTTATCCATTCATCTGTCAATGGACATCTGGTCTCTCTGCCTATTTTGGCTCTTGTGGACGCTGGGTTAATTGCAGATATTTTTTTCACAGCAGTTTCTCCTCTAGTATGGACTCGACACCGGGGTTGCCAGAAAACTCAAACACATGAGTCATGGAGCCCAGAAAAGTGCTCACCCTGAATTCACAGAGCACCTGGGGGTGGGACACAGTTCCTGAACCTCCCCTCAGTCTGACCGCCCCAGTTTCAGCCAGCCGCTTCACTTTCCTGTGCTGATCAGCCTCCCCCAGCTTTCAGTATAGATCTTGCCATCACCCTCTGGCCCCATGACCCCATAACCGGGCAGAATCCTGGTGCCACAGAATGTTGTACACATTTGCCACTGCGGTGCAAAGGGCTGCAGTTCGCCCGGCTAATCTAGAGTTGCCTCTTGAGCTCATGCAGGGAGCAAAGCTAAATACTTGGCAACGAGAATAACCTCAGAGTTGTCCTCTCATGGTCTCTGCTGAACGCTGTTCGGGGAGGGATCGTGTGTGGAGCTACTAACTCCCCATCTTTGAGCTGTCACAGACACCTGCCCAGGAAAGCCTGCAGAGTCCTTACCTCCAGAGGGCGTGCCAGCGACTCTCTTAAGGAATTTAACCCATTCCTCCATCTCGGCCTGAGAGGTGGCCATGAGGACATAGGAGTCCTGTCCTGTGCGACTCTGGTCCCATGAGGCTGGAGGAAAAAGTAATAGTAATGAAAGTCTTCGAGTGGTGAGCAGCCGGGACAAAGGGAAGCGAAGGGAAGTTGAACTTCAGTGGCTTCCTTGGTTCAAACAACACAAAAGCATTTATCTGCTTATCCTCAAGGGAACCAAACATCGATGCACCCAAAACCCTAATTCTATACATAAACCACTGAATACCCGTGGTTTGCAAGGAGGATGCCTTGGGCTGAGATCTGCTCCTGTGGCGGAGAGAAGCCATTTCCGACCAGAAAAGAAGAGAAGTTCAGGGGGCAGTGTCGGTGTTAGAGAAGAGAGGCTCAGCCCATACAATTGTGAAGACTTCAGTCCATCACACCGTCACCATCAGCTTCGATATTTTCCTAAGCTACTCATGAGCTCAGCTGTTGGGGTGGGGAGGATAACAGCAACTCAAGGAGCACATGTGTGCCTTTCTCACAAAATCAGTGCTTCCCATTCAGAATTTCTACTCTCCTACCTGCACAAGACATTATAAATGGTAGGTTCTTAATACATAGTTGATGGACAAATGAAGTTTGTTAGGACTTTCTTTACCATTTGGACTTTAAGCCCATGATTATGGACAGACATATGTAATGTTTCCTGGGTTTGTGTTGTCAGACAACAGGGTGGCAGAAATGACAAGGGGGTGGAACAGGGAGAGGATGCCAAGAGAAAGAATGAAAGAAAGCGACAAAAAGAGAAAGCGGGTCAGAGAAGGAAAAGAGAGGGAGAAGGAAAGCATCAAGCACAGGTCTGAGGAAGGACAAGAACATAATAGCATTCCCTTTCGATTACAAGTGGCTATTAAATTTCAAAGTGTCTGTGTAAGCACCAACTCATTCTTCTCACAATGTCAAGGCATTTCTCTTAAAAAGAGTTTGTTCTAGCACCCCAGTTGTGCCCAAACCTGTCTTTTCTCGCAAAGTAACAAAAGACCTTCAAAATCCCTTTGGTTCTGATCTCTTGAACTTAAATTACTATCACTACATTCTTTTATGCTTTGGGACAGCCCTATTCGGAATCCATCCTATCACTGGGTCATCAGCTCTTCTGACCAGAAGAGTCAGTCCATGGAGGCCCTGACCACTCCTGAGATCTAGGTGTTTCCAGAAGTAAAATGAGAAGTAAAAAGTGGTCAGGGTAGAACTAAAGAATCCTGTAGGAATCACAATATCATTTTGAAATAGAAGGGGCTCTAGTATCATTTCCTCTCTGTAGCTAATGGAACTCAAGTCCAGAGATGCAAAGAGACCTGCCCATTGGCACCCAGAAAGTTACCACCACACTCAAGGTTCGGCCCCTGATCTTTCTCCCAATAATTGCTACTAGCCCCTATGGCTTCCAATTTGACCTTGGCCAAAATTTATCTGGCACCCTTCTCCACCATGCTTATTCTCCAGTCTCTTGTGTGTAAAAAACATGCCTTTTCAGTTTAACCTGACTTCTGGGAGATCTTTTAGTTTTGCCATTAGTTTTGTCTCTCAACTCCATTGAGACACACCCAGCTCTCAGGATGCTCCTGACTGGCCAGGGCTTTGATGGACTGATCCTTCTGATCAAAAGCCAATGACCCGATGACAAGAAGGATTGTAAATCAGATCATCCCAAAGGGTAAAGAAGGTGAAGCTCCACGATATTAGATAGGTTCAAGAGATCAAAAGCAAAAGGATTTCAAAAATCTTTTCCTGCCCTATAAAACAATTAATGTGGGGCACACTGGAGTGTCTGCTCTATTTAAAATGGTAAGTGAGGGGCACCTGGGTGGCTCAGTTGGTTAAGTGTTTGCCTTCAGCTCAGGTCATGATCCCAGGGTCCTGGGACGGAGCCCCAAGTTGGGTTTCCTGTTCAGTGGAGAGTCTGCTTCTCCCTTTCCAGTCCCCCTCCTCTGCTCATGCTCTCTCTTAATATCTCTGTCTCTCAAATAAATAAATAAAATCTTCTTTAAAAAGTAAAAAAAATAAAATAAAAAATAAAATGGTAAGTGACCGGCCACTATCCCCACCTCAACCAGAATTTTTTCTCTCTTTATTTGCTTTCATTTTTTCCATTGCACTTATTCCATCATAAGCAGTCCACTGTCAGTCTCCCCCATTAGACTATCATGTAGGCTTGTTCTTTTCTGGATTCCCGGTTCCTACAGTAGTGCCTAGCTCATGGCAGGTACTCAATAAATCTGTTGTTACATCTCACCAGGCAGTATGAGAATGAAATGCAACAAGAGGAATAACTCTCTGTATCCTTGATGACTTCCTTTGGGTGGAAGGAAAACAGATAGTTATTCTGCTAGAGGTAAGTAGGGAGAGCAAGGCTTGCCCTAAATTTTTGCCTGCTCTTAGGAAAGAAACACATAGCAGAGCTACAAGGAAAGGCTTCTCTCTGGCTTTTGTGACAGTGACACAGGTGATCACAGAGAGAGGGCCCTGAATAGGAAGGCCATTTCTCAGGGCCAGCGTTGGTCCCTGAGAATCGTCTTGCCTGAGATCATGACAAAAAGAGGAACTAAAAAGTCTCTAAAGTGAAGCTTGCCTCACTTTAAGTTGAATGAAGACTTGAGAATGATGGCTCCTTTAGGAAACCGTTAGGAAAATGGTTCCCTACCTTATTACTGCTTTAGAATTGTTGTTTGTTCTTATGAGACACGTGTGCGTGCAAGCACTTGCATGAGCACACCCAGAGGCCTGCAAGTGTACGTGATAATGAGATACCATAGCCTAGCAATCTTCAAGGGCACTAAGCTTTGGGTGCAAAGCCCACAGTGAATCCTAAGGAAGACCTCTCAGTAATTTCCATAACGGAAATTTAGGCTTGGGACACACGTTACCATGGATGGTTGCATCCCATGAACTGTGCTGGGAAAGGGGTCCTCGGACTAAAGGAATCTTGTAGGAAGAAGTGGGGCTTTCTCAGGGAAGAGAGACTAAAAAATAAACTATTCTTTTGAGGAGGAAGAGAGATGGACAGAACTTCAGATAAAAAAAAAAAAAAAAGGAGTGCCCACTGGGGAGGAGGCCACCCAGAAAAGCTGAACCTTAAAAATTGTTTTTCTTCATTTCCTATAGCAGTAGCAAGTTTCAGGATAGATTTCTACCTTATAATTTCCTCTAGTTATCCCCAAATGTCAAACACTGACATGGCACTAACTATATACCAGTCACTATACCAAATGGGCCAAATCGATTTCATTGTGCCAAATCGAGTTCTTTCTTTCATTCTCACTATCCTCTTCATTGTCTCCATGTCACAGATAAACAAACAGAGGCAGGAAGAAATGAAATAATTTGATCACAGCTACCCAAATAGAAAGTGGCAGGGCCAGGATTCAGAGCAGGGCAGGCCAGCTCCAGACCAGGCACTCTAACCTCATGGCCACGTTGCCTTCTTCATCGTGTCTTATGCACACGCTGCCCTGTGCTAGCGGTAAGGAGGAGGTTAAGGGAAGGGGCGCGTGCTTACCAGTCAGGGGACTGGTGGCCTCCCCTGCTGTGTGGAGTTCCTAGCCAGGCTGGGGCTGGCAAAGGAGCCCGAGACAGGGAGAAGCAGCCTCAGCGTGCCAGGCTCACACAAACACCAATTCCCCTTGAGACAGAGTGGACCAACTCCCCTTAGCCCAGATGCACTTGAGGAAGGGAACTCTACCCTGGGCAGAAGCCCCCTCCAGTGCACTGCTAACATGCACGATACAGGACTTTCAGCACCTGTCATGTGTTAAGCACTCAGTAATTCGCAGCTGTCATTTCTTATTAGGTCGTGTTGAACCACATATGACTGTTGACCTCTCTGTAGCTAACAGAGACCATTTGTGACCTACCAAAATGGCAATTTCACAACGCTCGGTTTACACTGTAACTGTTCATTTTAAGGTCCCACTCAACTTTGAAACCGGGCTCCTTTTAGTGAGCAGGGCTGATGTACTTTCCAGAGTAGCGAGCCAGCGCCTAGTGGAATACGTTGACTCCAAGAGCGCCCTCATGAGATGCTTACAGGGTCGAACCAAGTGTGCACCCGCTTAGTTGGCTGCTAGCTAATCAGCTAGTATAGGTTCATTAACTACATACAGAACGATGATGCATTCTTACTCGGTCATTTGGTTAGCTGGCTGACAGATTCAGCCTTGACTTCTAGGATCCAGAAGTAAGATGGGAATATAATGTAGCTCTGTCCCCACTTTGGTTGCCTACCTGGAATGACTTCAAAGACAAATTTCCCCGCCTCTTCCGGGTTCGTGGCAATCTCTTTGACTGTACTTCCTGGTAGATACATGCAACCCTGAAAGATCAAAAGTTGGCCCTTTAAGGGAAGCAGCAATTTTCTCACCTAAAATTCAGCTGAAGGGCAGACAGGATAATGATGGGATGGGAGAGGAAGACAGGTAGGTGGAGAGCAACCTGGAAAGCTAGCATATCACTTTCATCCAAAAACAGTAAAAATAAAATGCAAAATATGTTAGTACCATTCATCAAACAGTTACTAGGCGCCAGGGTCTGTGCTAAATGCCTTGAATATTTTATCACATTAAATCTTCCTAAGAACTCTCTGAAGGACAGACTGTTATTTTCCCCACTAGAGACGTGAGGAAGTAAGGGTCAGAGAGGTTAACTGGCTGATCTGAGATCACAGCGCTAGTTAATCAGAATGCTATGAATCAAACCCTGGTCAGTGGGATTTCAGAACGACAAGTAAGGCTTTACTTAAAAGTCCCACTTACTCTGGGGGAAGAAATAACCATTAGAGTTAAACATATTCACACCAAGTCATAAATGGCAAACTGCAAGACCTTCCTGAAATGAGCACAAGAGGCTTGCACATCATAAATGAAGAGAGGAGAGAGAGAAAAACCGTAAGAGAGACAGTAGTGGGGGCGGGGACACTGATGGGAAGGGAGAAATGGCCCCGGCCAGGGAAGGGCGCCAGTGGCTGTTCTCCCCCACAATGCAAGTCAACAGGGGTGGACTCTGTACAAACATGGAAGGAAGAGGTCACATGTCCTATAACAATGAAGCAGGGCAGATAGCCAGGGCAGTGGGGTGCCCCAAACAGAGGCTCGTAAGAATGAACTGTCACACTTGCAGGAACAATGTGAGCCAGTTGTTAAACACAGCCGTCATCAAAAGTTTAATGATAGAAGCTTATGACGAAATATTTTATATTAAAAATAAAGGTAATAATACTCAGAGTTCACCACTTCCTAGTGACTTACTGTATTTTACTATTATTTCTGTTCATGTGTTTATTTACACCTGTTCTATCTGTGTGGTTATAATACTATAAAACACTGTGCTTTGTGTCCTTCTTCTCAACTCCGTTCAGTGATGTCATGCTGGAGGTCCACATCAGCCACGCTGGGTTATTTACACCACGGAAATTGGCCAATGCTACATCATGATCAGCTCGGCCACCAGAGAGCAATTTGTGAAACACTTCCCAGCCATCAACAGTCAGCCACCGGCACTAAGGTCCCAGAGAAGCAGGGAGATGAGCCAAGGGGACAACGAAGGAGGATTGTCCAGAATGATCATTCTAGCAGGAACTCGAGGGCAATCTCCCGAGGTTCTGGTTTAAACAATTTCCCTGATAAAGAACCTTTTGGAATGAGTTATATTAAGCTAAGTCAAAGATTTACAAAGCATTAGCTTATTAAAGCTGGACAGACCTTACTGAGACCTCGGAGGGAAAAATGCACAGACTGCCTTCTGTCGGGCCCCAGGCTTCCTGGGAAGCAAGCATGGGAGTCCATCAGACAGAGTTCCATCATTTATTTAATCATTCTCCTTTGTTGGACATTAAGTTCAAACTTTCTCATTATAAACAGCACTGCATGTATCTTATTTCTTTTGGACTACTTCCTAAAAATAAAATAACTCAGTATAAGTGTATGATATTTTTTTGGCTCTTAGAAATCCGGCCAAATGACTTTCTAGAAAGATTGTACCAGCTTATATACATATCATCTGTGTACCTGAGGGTCTTTTTCACCTGACTGCTCCAAAATTACTGGGGTTTCTGTCTGAGATTTTTTTTTAAAGGATAGAAATGTGTGTGTTCTTTTTAAAGTTATAACTAAATTATACCTTATAGAAAGATTGGAAAATGAACAAAAAAGAGGAAAATTAAAAATTGTGTGAAACTCCAGTGCTCAGAGGAGATAACCACTATTAACAGGTCTGCGTATTTCTTTCCCAGCCGTTTTCCCATAAATTCACCTTCATTTGTTTTTCCTTCAACAATGGGGTTAGTCAGATACATCATCCTCCATTGTAAACAGGCCCTTTTTTGCTTTTGTTTTCAAAGCAATATTATGGATAGTTTTCCATTTCAAAAAGTATTAATTTAGGGCATTACAGCAGACTTGTATTCTGTTGTTTAATGTACAAAAGTTCCTTGATATAACTTAGCCTCACCACTGGGCATTGTTTTCAATATCACTATTATAAACAATACTGTAGTGAAAACATATACAGGTAAATTTAATATCTACATCAGTCTTGGGCCACCTTGGTGGCTCAGTCAGTTAAGCAGCTGTCTTTGGCTCGGGCATGATCTCAGGGTCCTGGGGTCCAGCCTGCATCGCGCTCCCCGCTCAGCGGGAAGTCTGCTTCGCCCTTTGTCTCCCCAATCTCCCACCCCATTCTCTCTCTCTCAAATAAATAAACAAAATATTTTAAAAATTATATCTACACCAGTCTTAAGCAGTCACTTTGGTTAAATTCCTAGAATTAGAAATACAGGTTCAAAGAGTTTGCATTTTTAAAAAAAGTATGTATTACCCTCCAGAAAGGTGGTACAGATTTTCATTTCCATCAGCTCTGCATTATAATAATTCCTATTCCCTGTCCTTACCAACACCAAAATTTCTAGAAAAGCATTGCTAGGGACAGTGATGTCTCGTTATATTACATCACACATCCTTAATTGTTACTGAGACCGAAATTTTTATACACATATTGGGGATTACATGTCTTTGGAAAATTGTTTGTTTGCATCATTTGCTCACTTTTCTATTGAGTTATTTGGATTTTTTTAATAGGTTTGAAAAAATACCTTGAATATTAAGAATATTTGTTTACCATTTACACATATACAATTATTTTCTTCTTGTTGTTTGCTTTTTCACTTTATGATGTTGGTTTTTAAGGTACAGGTATTTTTATTTATGTAATTAAATTAGCCTTTCCCTCATGCTGTCTTTGTTACTTATACTATGCTTGAAAAACACGTGCCTTCCAAAGATTAGGCAGATAACTGCATTCTCTTCTCAGACTTTTATGAACTCAGTTTTTTTTTTTTGTTTGTTTGTTTTTACATTTAAGTCTTTAGTCCATCCAGAAGCATGAATGGTGTGAAACATAGCATAGAAATATGCCTTTATTTTTTCCCAAGAATTTAGCTCATGTCTGTAACTTTCATGTCATTTCTTTTTTTTAAATAGTCATATTTTCTTTCTTTTTTTTAAATTGTATTTATTTATTTGAGAGAGTGAGAGTGAGAGAGCACAAGAGGGGGTAGGGTCAGAGGGAGAAGCAGACTCCCCACTGAGCAGAGAACCCAATGGGGGACTCGATCCCTGGACTCCAGGATCATGACCGAAGCCAAAGGCAGATACTTAATCAACTGAGCCACCCAGACACCCTCATGTCATGTCTAGATGTTTGCAATATCTATGAATCCCAAAACAATGTTAAATGATAGCATAAGAAAGTGCTTTATTTTTAACAAATTTCCTTTATCTTAATGAAATAATTACAGATATATAAAAAGTCTACAAAGATGTCCACTTAACTCTTATTTGTAATAATAGTATAAAAATATCAGCCCAAATTCTCAACTTATTTTCATTAGAAAATTAGTTAAATAAATTACAGAATGTCCATACGGTACACTATTCTGCCACCATTAAGAATAACATTGTAAAAGAATATTTGATTATCATAATAACAATTCATGAATTGTTAATTTTTAAATTAAAAAATATTATTATATTAATTTGCATTTAGAATAGCTGAGTTCCTAAAGGTGTATGTATAGAAAGAACTGGAAAAAGTGAGAATTTAGGTGCCTATTTCTTGCTAATGGGATCATTTTCATTTTCTGCTTTGTTCTCCTCCACATCTTCCAAATTTCCTACCATCCAGCTTTTGTAATCAAAGTATCCATATCTATATACAGTAAAATCTTCTTTCTAATACATTACCATTTCATCCCTAAAAGCTTTTCAAAAACCTTTTTATATCTGAAATGAGTATTGGATTTTATAAATGCTGATAATTGTGGTTGAAACCACAATTTAGGGGTTGTGCAGTTTTTCCTTACTTGACTTATTGATCTCAACCTACTGATCTGATGTATTATATTAATAGATTTCCTTAAAAAAAAACACAACGTACTTTCATCCTAGAAGCTTTGCCTAATTATCTCAGGCTACTTTATCCCTGGAAGGATTTTGAGTTACCTCCTTCAGAAGCAAAGGAGAGAAGCTAGGACCTCTAATAATTTATTTAATCGTTGGCATCAAGTTTATGCTTTCACAAAACATTTTTTTTTTACACATGCTTCATATTGTTGGAGCCTATGATAAGTGCAGAACAGATATGATTGTCTTATTCTACAAAAAAAGAAAGAGGAGTCCAGAATAATTAAATAGTTACCTGGCCAGTTTCCTGGGAGAAGAGCCAGGGAAAGAATACAAGCTTGGACATGTTGTACCTCTCACCATCTATACCTGGGGGAAGTAAACCCCACTTAGCTGTCCTTCCTGCTGATGGGGGAAGGCTAATGCCTTGGTGCCACCTCCCTCATTCTGCGGATGGGAAGACTGGCTGTGTCGGCTCCTCACGCACCAGTCACCACCATCTTGGCCTATAACTGCTTGGCTCTGATAGGGTCTGGGTTGTTCATAAAGTAAAAAGAATTCTGGTTACCATGCATGGGTCACTGGGCAAGAACCCAGTCTGTGGTGGGGTCTCTGGCCCTTCTTCAGCCTTTGCAGTGACAAACACTCAAGGGGAGGGCCTGGTTAACCAGGTGCTGCTGATGTGTCACAGATCCCCAAGCTTATTCTTAAAGAAATCTGTCCTCTTCCAAAATTACTGTCTTGTTTCTTTACATTCCCAGCCATCCACCCTCAATATCCTTACTCTTCTTGGGGCTTTTTTTCTGGATCCAGAAGGTTCTAGAGTCTATCTTCCCTAATAAGTTCCTTCTGGCAAAGCCTATTCTTCCACCATCACAGACATGACTCTAGATGGGTGGCCAGCCATCTTGGTTGCTCCAAGACATGCAGTTTACACCTGGGGTCCCAGGGTAATTGTTAATAGCACGTCCTTTCACCTTCATGTACCATGACGGCCGGGAGGAATCACTAGTTCCAAGATTAAGGACCAAAGTCTTCTCGGGCCCCATCCACTCCATCTGGAAATCCTGTTTGCTGTACTTTCAAAGTATACCAGGAACCTGATCACTTTCCTCCAGCCCACAACCCCCACTGATATTCTAAACAATATAACCTCTCCCCTAGGTTACCCTCGTGCCTTCTTCCTCTGGTCCTGAATCTATTTTGAACATTGTAGCTAGAGCCATCTTTTTACAGCATAAGCCAAAGAAATGTCCCCTTTCTGCTAAGAACTCTGAAATGCTTCCCCATAGTCCTCAGCACAAACCCTCAAGTCCTTCAATGGTCATCTTCTTTGCTGTCTTCACTGTGATCCTAGACCCCGCTTTCCCCTCACTAACCCCATCCCCTCTGATCCTCTTCTTCCCTAGCTCTGGTGCTCCCACACTGACCTCCTTGGTATTCTCAGCGCACAGCAGACATGCTCCCCCATCCGGCCTTTGCACTGGCTTTCCTCTCTGCCTGAAGTGCTCCTTTGCCAGAGATCCTACCTGGCTAACTGCCTCTCCTTAATCATACTGCCCACCCTTTGTAAAATCATATCAACTCCCCAGATGCTTCATCTCCCCTTAACCCATTCTTTTTTTTTTTTTTTTGTCTCATTGAACGAGTCATTTTTTAACAAACCACATACTCTCCTTATTTATTATTTTCTGTCTGCCCCCTTATTTTCTAAGTTCCACACACAGAGACTTTTATCTGTTTTACCCTCTGGTTGACTTCAGGTACCCAAAACAATGTCTAGTACATAACAGATGCCCAATAAATGTTGGCGGAACAAACAAACCAATTTGCCTGAAGGCAAATCCGCTGTCTCTGAGCCTTCCAGCTCAGCGTCACCATCAAGACAGGATCACCAGCCTTCACCTCAAGGCTGAGTTTAGGAAGCTCCTCAGTGCTCCCTTCAGGGCTTCCCGGAGGAGGAGCCCTTTGTCCTCTCTGCCACTCAATTTACGGATCTAAAACCCGGTGGAAAGGAGAGAGGGGAGGCCTCAGGGATGGGTGCACATCTAGCCTAAGGAGAAGGCCTGCAGGTGTTTCCTTCACCTGAGCGCAGGCTGACAGCCCTGCTGGTGGGGACCAACAGCCTGGCTGGTACCTGCGGCTTCGTGTCCTCTTCATCCTTGTAGTAGAAGAGCTGCTGCGCCCTCAGCACGAAGTACCTCTGCTGCCAGTTCTTCACGATGGACCTCTGCTTCTTCAGCCAGCCCATCTTGATGGGCCTCTCCAGCGGGTTGGGGGCGGACGGCTGGTGGAGGGCAGCCATCTGCTCGCCGGTCATCACACTCCTGGACCGAGCTATGGAGAGGAACAGACAGGCAGGCTGGCTCAGGGACATGAAGCTGCGTGCGTGGGAGGAATGGGGGGCGCCGGGGCCACGGAGGAAGCCCCAGGGGGCCAAGAGGCTGGCTGCGTGCACCCCAGGCGGGCCGGGCTCAGGGGGCCAGGCCTGCAGGAGGGACGAAGCCCCGAGGAGCCAAGAGGCAGCCGAGCAGCCTGTTCCGGGCGCCGGCCGGCCAGGGACCGAGAAGCTGGTGACAGCCAGAGGACCGATGCACACGCAGTCCGGTGCCCGGCGCCGGCCCCGTCATTCTGCAAAGAGAAAGGCTGGCTGGAGCCTTCTGAAGAGGAAGTGGCCGCAGCATCTGACAAAAGGTGCTTCCTTTTTCCTGCGTGGGAGTCGGTATCTGACAAGAGAAAGAGAAAACAGTGCGAGCTCGGAGGGCTCTGGGAGTCCTACGCGGCTGCAGAGGCAGCGGAAGCTGACCGGGCACTGGCCCCAGAGCAGGAGCTGGGGCCCCCTGACGTCCCTCTCCGGAGGAACACGAGCCCCCCGCCCGCTCCACGCCCCCACCGTGCAGGAGGCGGGCACCTCGGGAAGGCTCCTGCCCAGTGTCACCCATTGCCACTCTGTCCCCGGCCCTCTCAGAGTATTTACAGCCCTTTTGCTATACCAGGAGCCATGCCATAGCTGCCTTCCAACCACGGGATCAGTTGGGTGGGCCGTTCCCTGCGCTGACGACACACAGGGACCCAAAGAAAACCATATCTGCCAGCAGAACACAGAACGGGAATTTGAATCCAGACCCTCATGTTTTCACACCAGAGCACTGCTGTCCCGGATCAGGTCCAAGTGTCCACAGCTCGTCTCCAGGGCAACTCCCAACTAGGATAACTGTCCCCCTCCTTCCCTCCACAGCAACAGGTCTGCAGGCCTGTGGTGCGGCTGGATATGTCCTCTGATCCCCACCTGCTTTCTTTCCCTGCCAGGTCTACAGTGCCCTTCTACAGAGGTCCACCACATCGAACACCAGACCCCGATGATCGGCTACCCCCCACCCCCAGCACCTGCACTGCATTCTCACTGGAAGAAGTCTCTGTCTTATAGCCCCTTTCTTCAGCTTTTGTGGGTCCCCAGAACATTCATGACGCCGCTGAACGCAGCCAACCTCACTCTGACCAGTTTCTCCCAGGCTGGTTGGAGACCAGTCCTTCCTTTCCTGGTTCGTGGGCCCTTAAGTCCAGTACACAACTTCTCTGAGCCTCAGTTTCTTCGCTTGTTAGACTAGGGCAGTAACAGTCCCTACCTACTCTGTGGAATCACAGTGGAGATTAAACAAGCTAACATATATAAACACATATAACTTGGACATATGTAAGTGGCCCAAGATAAGCCAAAGTTACTTGTTCATTTTATCAACAGGTGATGTTGCTTCCACTACAAAACTGGAGATCATCTCTGAGAGCTTCCTAAAACTTCCCTGTGCATTTCAAAATGTCACTCCTTCCTCAAGCTTCCTCTCGTCTTTCACTTCTATCTTTACTGTATTGAATTGATAACTTTTCCCTTTGCTTTTGATTCTTTTCTTTCTGTCCCCTTGTAGGCCTATGGTTTTCAAACTTTATTTCTGTTCATGCCATACTTTCAAGTACCAGAATTTTATATGGCATCCCAGACTAATCGTATTCAGAGTGATCACTCTATTTATGTGTTTTACCCTTGAGTCCTATATGGCTGTCTGAAGACAACTATGTTCCCTTGATCCTCACAAGGAACCTACATTCCTGTCACATCCCTTGTAGCTTGTAGTCACCCTCACTTCCCACCAGGGGCTGGAGAGGTCATACTAGGTTGGACACTGGGACAAGGCAGTTGGTTCAACCTCCTCTTGGGCGGACATCATCGTAACAGTGCATAAACTCGATTGTAGTAAGAAGTAGTTTGACATTTTGATGACAATTTGGCAGCATGCGTGCAAGGGGTTTGCTTTATATCACTGTCTCCTGGCACCCCAGTTAAGAATTTTATCTTAGATCTTGCTCCTCAGTTAACTACTGTCTTCATGATCTTCCACCTATAGCTCAAACAACAGCCACACTGAGGCTAGTCATGTACTCTAAGGCGGTGTACATGATCTAAGGGGATGATAGGAGGTTCTCAGCCAGAATACACTGGGTGAAAAGAATTTGAAGAACCAGGTACAGCTCTGTGTCTCTCTAGGTCGAGACTGTAACTTGTGAAGACTCCTGTCTGTCCTAGAAAGAGGGCAGATAGTAGGCAGAGATGACAAAGAATGGTTCACACCCACAATCTTTAGAGAAAGTGGAGGAGAGAGGCATCTGGCAAATTTGGGGGTGCTCTCCTTCACCTCAATAGCCTCAGCATAGCCATGCCATTCACCTGAAGTAGCACCATACTTGAGAGGGAGACACCATTCTAACAGGGCCATAATGAGGAAGCATCCCTTGGCTTCCAGGCTGATGCCACCAAATGAAGACAGTCTAAGAAAGGAGAGAAACAAGGAACAAGAAACAGGCAGATGCCACATGATGATTATGAGGACTCGGGCCTCCTGAGCCACCCCCAGAGACCCAGAGAAATTGTTGATGGGGGAGCCATGGTGGGAGAAACTAAAGGGGGATGGGGGAGACATAAGCCAAAAAGACACTGTAGAATTAACTCAATCATGGAACTTGGTTGCTGGGATATTTTTCTGTGGTTAATTCTGTGAAGTTTTTACGCTTTGTTGTGGCAAAAACGATGATAAAAACAAATACACAAAAACAAAACCTCCTCTAGAAACATCTGTGCATTGTAGAATGGCCTGGCAAAGGCAAGAGGAGGCCTGAGGGTCTTTCATTCTCGGACCTGGCCAACAGGGGCTTGGATGCCCTTGGGATTGGTAGGCAACCACCTTTTCTGCCTACATATGGTCAAGGCTTTATCTAACATCGTTCATGCTCCAGAAATTATTCTATTCACCCCTACATCCACCCAGTTTCTTGAGTACCTGTATCATCCTCATTGTGGGTAGTTTGACTATACACACTGGGTCATGCTTACAAGTTGGAGTTTGGATGGCCTAGTATAAGCCTCCACACTGCTAGAAGTAGCCCCAATGTCACTGGTAAGGTGACATTTGGGCCTCCAGTGAGCCAGGGACTAAGCAGGGGAGCTTTCTGTCCCACATCAGACCCATCTCCCACCTTAGCCTTCAGCATTGCTCATCAGTCAGACCTACCCTGAGATGATTCAAGTATCAGGGAAGGAAGCCTGGTGGGCTTTGAGTTTGACTTGTTTTTGGCTAAGTTTCCTTGTTAGTTCCTTTGAACAGTCTCTCCTCTTTGTGGGTGTGACTTGTTCCCAGATAAAGTAAACAAAGAAATCTGTTACTATTAATGGAGCTATTTCTCATAATGAAAATAATAACTGTGATAAGCTTCACTTGTGAGCTAGTCACTGCACACAAGTGCACGATCCCAGCCCTGTGGGAAGGAGATCTGAGCCAGGCTGTGGGTTGGAGAGGGGGCTGCAGGCTGACCAGAGAAGGCAGGAAGTCAGAAGGCAGTTGCTAAGCATTTACAGAACACTCTGGGGAAGTGGGAAGTGAGGGCCTCAATAAAGTCAGAAACCCACCCTGACTTTAGGAGAGAGAGAAAAAAGAAGCTCCTCAGACTGTGCTATCCAAAACAGTAGCCACTTGCTATGAGTGGCTATGTACATGTAGAATTAAAATATGTTACATTTACTTCCTCAGTCACACCAGCTACATTTCAAGTGCTCAATAGCCCCATGTGGCTCATGGCCACAGGACTGGACACCACAGATAGAGAAGATTTCCATCATCACAAAAAGTTCTATTGGTCAGCACTTCCTGCATTTGGAGTGTTATCGTTACTTAGCATGAGACAAAAATGGTTATAAATGGTGGGGCAGCATTTCATCAAATAGAAAATCAAGCTAGAGATCCCTGAGAAGACACGGCTTCAGGTGGCAGAGTGAGCAGCTCAGCATTGATCTGAGAGGTAATATGGAGCCACTTGACATACCTCAGCAAGGGATGCCCAGAAGAAAATATAGACGAGTTCTAGAATAGTTCTGTGTATGCTGAGTTTTAGTCTGCAGTCTGGGAGGGCACCAGAAAGAAAAGAAGAGAAATGGAAGAAGTGCCACATGCCCAGAGGATTCTGTTTCTGTAGTAGAAGTTAGCTACTCTCTGCCCCAAATTAGAACAAGAGAAAATTCAAGAGAGAAGTATAAACAGAGAAGTCAGCTTGGGAAGCATTGTCACTTCCTTTCTTCATCTTCCCATCTTCTGACCCTTAATCCCCAAAATAATCATTCACAAAATCTTCCACGGTCTACTTTTGAGATATTTCTTCTATCTGCTCTCAGCTCCACTGCAGTTTAGATTCCATTTAGATGGGTCCGAATGTATGGGTGAGATGCTAATAGTTCATCCAAAGGTGGGTATTTTCTCAATGTTCATACGAGCAGAGCATTAGTCTGGGAACCATGTTAAATGGCTTTGAAAAGGGAGTAGATAATATATGCTTCACCCCCAGAAACCTGAGCTGCACATCTGTCTGTCCAACTGCCTACATGTACTTCAATGGGAATCTCAAGGTCACCAGGTTGCTAGTGAAAAGTACTACCTTCCCCTGTCCCTTCCACCGTTCCCTTCACCTTACACCCACAAACACACCCAAACCTAGCCTGCCTTACTTCCACAGATCTCCATGATGTGCTGTGAGGGATGTCTTCCCAGCCAGCCAAACAAAGTGGAAAGCTGCCCCATTTCACAGTCACCACAGTCAACAACTCTCAGATCCAGCCTTCCTCTCTACCCACCCACCTCCCTGCTTTTGTGGACCCTTCTATTCTCCCCCTAGATTTCCACAAGAGTTCCCTTATATGTGTCTTCTACCAGTCTCACTTCCAGTCCATTGGTGACATTGTCTATGACATGGTCCCTCTAAAACACAAATCTGATCATGTTATTCTCTTGCCTAAAGCCTCTGATAATCCTCCAGCACCTTCATCATTAAAAGATACAAGCTAGTCCTTCAGTTTTCCTCCTGAATTTCCTGCTCCTTCTCCACATACAACTGCCTTTCCTTCATGACAACACACTATTCTCTCTGTTGGAATATTCTCTCCACCCCCCCCCCAAGTTCGATCTCTTGGAAAGCCCTCACTCATCCTTCAAGACTTACTGCAGGCCACATCTCCCATTAGAGGCTTTCCTAGCCCAGCCAGTCTCACTCCCTGGGCTCTGTTCCCTCCTGACTGAGGACATGTCTATCAGAGCCCTTCTCATCCTGCTTGGTCCTTTCTCTGTCTCCCCTCCCCACATATGCTCTAAGGAGATAAAGGGGCTCTGCCTTTGGCCTTGCTCATCCTTGTACCCCCAGCAGCTAACACAGTGCCTGGAAGAGAAGGTAGGATGAAGTAGCAGAGGGCACAGGCTTCTACATATGTAGCGTTAGGTAAGTCATGTTCTATCTCTGGAGGTTGGTTTCCTCCTCCGTGAAGCTGTGATAATGATATGTACCTTGTGGGTGGCTAGTCTATAAGAATCTATGAATAATGGTAAGTGGAGAGGCCTAAGCTACTGTCTGCTTCTTAGAACATGAGCATTAAGGGGAGGCTATATTGAGGCCATAAAATGGACATAAATGAGAGAAAAGACAGAAGAGATGAAAAAGAGAAGGGATCAAAGGAGGGAGAGAGAGAGAGAGAAAAGGAAAAAGAGAAGACGAGCTGGACATTGTACAACATTCCACGTGCAAGTCCAGAGATCTAGTTTGGACGGTGGCAGAGGAGAAGGACAGACTAGGGTAGGCAATTGTGAGGGAACCTCAGACAAGGAGGAGTGGGAGGCAAAGACTCATGTGAGACTTGGGGTGACCTCGGGTAAGGCAGCCTTCTCCATCCGTTTGTTTGCCGTACGTTGGCTGAGCACACATGTGCACCAGGAACCATGTCAGGTTCTGGAATATAAGATCAACTGATGTAATCCTGTCCTCAAATAGCTCATGGGTCTGGGAGACCTGTCCATAGAGGCAGAGAAGGAGGTCAGAGGACAAAATGGGTTTGAGCAGGCAGGGGAATCCCCTTCTGGGCCTGATTAGATATAAAGCTGGACCAAGAGCTGTGGACTTCACCAGAGCTCTGGTGTTGACAGGTGAGGCCTGGAGATTAAGAAAGAGATCAGAGGGAAAGGTGCAAGTGAAAACCGGGAGATGGGAGTAACGTGAAAATCTCAGATCTGAAAAGTAACGCAACAGAGGTTCAGAAACCAAAGAGAAGGCTGGGCACACAGGACACCAGCACAGAGAGAAGCATTTTTAACTTGAGGCTATGGAGATAAACTTATATATGAGATGGAAGGCGTTGCTATTTTCCTTGGGCCCTTAAAGAGAGCTTGCGGCAGATCTAAATATGGGGAAGAGGAAGTGCAGCAAGAAAATCCATTATCACCAAGAGTTTGGGGATGGACCAGGGGCTGCTACCTGGAAGAGCAAAATCAGAGAACAGAGGTTGTCATCCTGTGGTAAGCAAAGATCCAGGGCCAGTTCAGGCCCATTTCACATCCCTGGGCCAGAAACTGTCCTTGGGGAACACATGGGGCCATTGAGTGAAGAAATAGGTTCCTCTGCCTCTGGTTTGGGTGGATGCAGCCACACAGCAGGTTAATAGTTTGATGAGAGAAGCACCAGTGGGTTTCAGTCGTACTCAGGCTTTCTGCCAAGGCCCTTGTACAGTGCACTCTTACACAACCTTCCACGTATGGCAAGAGGTTATTTAAATATATAAGGTACCATTTAAAAGCAAGACGTTCTTTTCAAAGGAGTGTTTGAGTCTCTGATCTCAGTTTTCTCTCTCAGAAAGGTATACTTGACTCCAAAGGTGGGCTGAAAGCCCCATAGCCTCAAGGATAAACATCTTTGCGCTTTTATTGCATATTTGCAGGTGATAAGTTGCTAGAGCTACAAAGAGGTTCTTGAGAGCAAGAAGTACCATGTCTTATTCATTTGAGTATCCTGAGCACCCTCACAGTGTCTGGCTCAGAAAAGTTAACTGGGAGGAATGAAGAAATGAGAGGGGTGTATGTGTGCATGTGTGCCTGGTTTTGTGTGTGTGTGTGTGTGTGTGTGTGTGTGTGTGTGTGTGTGTTATGGAGAGAAAATAATATTGAATAATGCTCAAATAAAAGATTCATAACATGGATTCTTAACCAAAAACCTAGTCTTTCTCTCTTATCTCTTTTATTAACCAATCAGAAAAATCAATTGGGCATTTCTTATGTGCAGGGTATGGTGCTGGATAATGGGCAGGGTTTAAAAAAATAGAAGAAACTCTCTAGATTCATGAACTTGAGATTTGTGGGGTTTCAAGTATTTATTGTGCACCCCGGCATACAAAAATGCATTCTACAACCCCCTGTTTCCCAGGGTTGCCCCAATCCCAGTCCCATTTCTTGGTGATCTCAGCCCTGTCATACTCCCCTTGTATAAAATAGGGGGATTCCAAATCAGTCATGAATCACAAATTATTAAAGGAGAGATGAGCATCTAGTTGAGGCTTTCTTTCTGGTAAAATCAGAATGAGAAAAGAGTAGCACTGATAAGCAAATTGGAATGGAAGCTCAACCATCAAAAAGTAGGGTTCCAGGAGCAGGGAGTTCAACCATCTTCTTCACCAACCTAAACATAGCTCCTAGAAGAGCATCTGGCCAATTGAAGTTTCCTAATAAATATCTATTAAGTGAATAAAACAACATTTTAGAATGAATTGCAAGCCTCTATCAGGCATATATGCAACAAATATTGGCCAGTTTACCTATTCATGGGATTTCTAGATGTGTTCGCATGTATCCACTCAAGCAGAGTGGCCAATAAAAGATTTAACCCCTGATCTAATAATGATGTACATCAATAGTGATACTTTCATTAAATATTTATCATGTGCCAGCCACAGTACAAACACTTCATAAATCTAATTTCATTTAAATCTCATGGGAGGGCACCTGGGTGGCTCAGTGTAACCCACTGACTTCAGCTCAGGTCATGATCTCAGGGTCCTGGGATCGAGCCCCACATAGGGCTCTCTGCTCAGTGGGGAGCCCATCCCCCCCCCACCCGCCTCTCTGCATACTTGTGATCTCTGTCAAATAAATAAATAAAATCTTTTAAAAAAACTCATGTAAACTTTTTATGGGAAACATCATCTGTCTTACAGACAAGGTCATCTCCATCTTACAGACAAGGAACCGAAGATCACAAAAGTGAAATGATTTGCCCCAGTTTTACTGCTAGAAGTCTGATTTCAAAGCCCACTACCACTACCTAGTCTACAGCGCCCACAGAGAAGCATGTATTCTAGGGGTAAAGCGAGGCACCTAAACTGGGAATCAATGTGTAGTAGTTGCCAAGCTCCAATGGGTAAGTGGGAAGTGGGCAAAGGACCTTTGCCTCTGGGTAAAGGACCAAGGCCACTATTCCCAACCCATCACATGCGATACCTGCTTCAGCCTCTACCCATTTTTGCCTCCATATTATGCATAAAAAATGTTGTGCTACTTTTCCTGTACACGGTAGGCTCTGCAAGCCTCAATAGGTCTTGGGGGAAAAAAAAAAACAGTGACAAAAAATGGTACTGAAACCTCCAGCCCATCGCTGAGGCTGTGCTGACACCCTGGCAGGAAAATGGACATATTAGGTAGTCCTGCCATGTCTTACCAGCGTGGCAACCACCCATGCTCATTACAGGAGACCTAAGGATTCTGACCAAAGGCCAATGTGGCCAAGGTGTAGAAGGGAGGAGCTAACCCACTCCAGCCCAGCACTCAGGCCCACACCACAACCTGTGGCTGGCGGCCCAACCAGGCTGAGGATGGGGCTGCTGGGGAGCCGGGCAAAACAACAGCCTCCCATCATCAATAACTCCCTGTTGAAGAGGGATCTGTACAGCCTTCCTTAGTCCCAGCACACACACATGCACACATGCGAACACAGACTTGCCTGTCCCATTGCCAGACCATGGGAACATGGCCCCCGCTAGAAGAAAGTTAGGTCTTCTAACTACAGAACCTCCAGGCTCACTTTCTTTATTCCTTTTCTCTTTTCCCTCTCCAAGGCAAACTGCTCTCCATTTTAAAGCATCCACTATTCAGGGACCTGGGGAACTTTTAAAATCTTTTCACTTTCAAAACCTGACATTTAAACTTCAGGAAAAATGTATCCTGTGATTACTCTCCTGGATTTTTCTTTGAATTCTAAATTCCATTTCTAATTTTAATATGAAAAACCAGGCCACCTGCAAAAACCAACAAGACATAAGACTGAGGGCAGCCAAGGGGATTGCTCTGTGCACTTGAAAGTAAGTCACACGGGCTTCCCCAGGACACTCACTCATGAGACAAATTTACAAAACCTCATTCAAAGGGCTATCTTAAAGTCATCTTCTGAACACCTGTCTCCATACCCAGGAACCAAGCAGGTTGACCCTTCCTATGTTCCATAGACTATAGAAATGCCCTTCACTGTTTGACAAGTAAAGATTTTGCCCTAGAAGAACAAATTCTGTTTTGGAAAGACACTTAGCCCAGATCACTGTCCTTTGCAGGAAGAGGTTAAAAATGTGGTCTCACTAGCAATATAAAGGAGAGAGAGAGAGTAAGACAAGAGCGGGGTGGGGGTGTCAGTGAGGGAGAGAGAGAGAGAGAGAGAAGGGGGGTGGAGACGGGGCAAGGGAGGGAGAGAATCCGCTTCCTGTTTCTTGGGCTTGCAAGGTCTTCAGCGCTTACAAATTCTCTCGGCCAAGGGCACCTTTCCAGGGCCACCTCTCTGGTGTCCACGTTTTGGAGCTTTGCATTTCTTAGGAATTGAGAGCCCAGTTGCCTCCTGGGGGTGCATGTCTCCATCTGTTTCAACACTTCAAGCCCCCCCCCTTCTATCTTTGCATAACAGGAAGCCAAGCGTAATAACAAGAAACTTGCAGAATTGTGAATGCTTCCTACTCAGCACTGCTCAGGCTGTCTCTTCCTCAGCACAAGGCGAAGTGGAGATTTGGCAACTAGGTGGTAAAAGTATCTTGGGTTGAACGTGTGGCTGTTTGTGTATGGACGCTAATTGCCTTCCCAGACATCAGTGCAAGGAAGGACTTTGCATCATGTAGGACTGTGGGACAGCTAGCAAAGGAGTCTCTGCTGGGTGCTCACGTGGTGTGCTGAAGCAAGAAGTGCCTTGGGAGAAGTAGTGACCTTTCCATTCTCACTGCTAGTCATTTTTTCTAGTAAAGAGGTTTTGCTTAGTCACTGGCATTCATAAATAAATAACTCATTCAAATGCTTGATGTATTTGCATTTTATGAGCCCGGATGAATCCGGGGGTCCCAGTGTTTCAACACAGCAATCCAGCAGGGGCAATGCTCAAGACTGGCCCCCATGACTAAGCACAAGGCTACCCATCCCACAGTCTGTTCCATTCTGTTCCCACAGCCTTCTTCCCCTGGTCTTCAGGAGTAGTGATATATATTTTTTTTAAAGATTTTATGTATTTATTTATTTGTCAGAGAGAGAGCAGGCAGAGGCAGAGAGAGAAGCAGGCTCCCTGCCAAGCAAGGAACCCCACATGAGACTCGATCCCAGGATCCTGGGATCATGATCTGAGCTGAAGGCAGCGGCCCAACCAACTGAGCCACCCAGGCGTCCCAGGAGTAGTGATATTCAACCTTACAATCCTACTAAGAGTGTGAACAACAAACAATTCTTGCAGTAGGATGGACCCGGTATACAAGTCACGATGTATTTCTCTTATTCTACAACCTGATAAAAAGACTCTATTAAAAATTGAAGTGAGGGGTACCTGGGTGGCTCAGTCGGTTGAAGCCTCTACCTTCAGCTCAGGTCGTGGTCCCAGGGTCCTGGGATAGAGCCCCGCATTGGGCTCTCTGCTCATCAGGGAGCCTGCTTCCTCCCCTCTCTCTGCCTGTTTCTCTGCCTACCTGTGATCTCTGTCAAATAAATAAATAAAATCTTTCAAAAAAAAATTGAGGTGATTAGATTATGGGTAGGGGAGAAATGATATCAATAAATTATTAATGAGTTTTGCTAGGTGTGATCGGTCAGCGTGGTTAGGAAGCAAAATGTTGGGGCACCTGTGTGGCTCAGTCATTAAGCAGCTGCCTTCAGCTCAGGTCATGATCCCAGAGTCCTGGAATCGAGCACTGCAACGGGCTCCCAACTCAGCAGAAAGTCTGCTTCTCCCTCTCCCACTCCCCCTGCTTGTGTTCCTTCTCGCTGTGTCTCTCTCTGACAAATAAATAAATAAAATCTTAAAAAAAAAGAAGGAAGCAAAATGTCCGTGTTTTAGAGATGCATACTGAAGGATGAGGAATAAAAGTCCATAGCATCAGGGATTTGCTTTAAAAGATCTCGGCAAAGCAAAGAAAAAAAGAAAAAACAAGGGATGGCTAAAGCAAATGTGACAAAATCTCAAAACTGTGTAATTTCAGTAACGGATATACATGGGGGCTCATTACACTCACCCTCCATATTGGTGTTTGAAATGTGTATATAATAAAAAATCTTTTTCAGGATTCTATTAAGTGTTTATAAATACATTCTATGAGGCTTATTTTTTTCTTTCACACATCAACTATTGCCCTGAACTTCAACTTGCTCATTTTCCCAGGCCTGCATTTCCAGACCTGTTAGTTATTCCTCTGAGCACAGCAGAATGATCCTACACAGATGTCCTACCACACACGGACACATTCTTCCCGGACAGATCCTGCCCCTCCGTCCCCCTGCGCTGTCATTTTATCACTTAATGAAGGCGAAGAACTGAGGGACTCCTGATGCTCCCAGTTATGGATAGTATTTCCTGTAAAGTCAACTTTTACCCAAACTGTTAGTGGTGGTGATGGTGTGTGTATGTGAGTCTGTACACAGTATATGTGCGTGAGCGCACATGCACACGCACACACACAAACTTTCCCAGTGTAAGGAAAGGAGGAATGGACAGCCCCAACTTGAAAAACAACTGTGGCAAGGATGACAAGGAGGCTTCATCTTGTGTGACGATTCCTTCTAATGGGGACTGTGCGCGACATCTGAGACCTAGCACAGGCTCAATGGGAAAAATGGAGTGACTGATTATCGGTGTTTACAATGACAGAAGTTAGAGAAAGTCATAGTCCATAGGCTTTCCCTGCAGCATGGTAGATGGCCGACTCGATCTTAGCTCCCCTGGCCCTGTGGCAGAGAGACAGGTAGCACAGTGTATAGGAAGGTATATCTGACTGGCTTCACAAGACCTGGGTTCAAGTTCTAGCTCAGACACAAATCAATGGTATAATTCTCTGGGCCTTTCTGAGCCTTTGCTTCCTCATTTATAAAATCAAAGGATGGAAACGAACCATCTTGAATGCATTTTTCAGCTCTAAATTTTTTTCTGATTAACCTACAGAGCATCTTTCAACTGCTTAATTTGTGTTGTAATCCTATTTTACGTGCGACAGGTCTAAATTTGCCAACTCAGGCAGGACTCCAGCTCTATATCAAGAACATGGGCCTCTAGCAATGCACTTATTTAACTGATTTTAAAAAATGGATTTGGCAAAAGACATATTCTGGGCGGTTTTAATTAAACACAGATGGTCTGGCATGCTTCTGGTTAGAGTGTTTGTGAATTTCACTATTAGGCTACAGAAGATCCCCTGAGGAGTCCCAGTGACAATACACAGTGGGAGGTGCAAAGACAAAAGCCACCATGACTATTACTCAAGGGCTGACAGCACAACAAGCTGTGTGGTCGATCTCTCTGGAGTAATATCTTAGCTCCCAAACATTATGGACCCGTCATCTTCACGTATCTCTCCAACTCGAAACCAGACCTAATATATCAAAAACTGCAAACACATCCATGCTCTTTCAACCAATGAAAATGTCTAGTAATTTAGTTAAGGAGATAACAATGTTTGTCTATTAAGTTTATTTATAAGGATATTCACTATAGTACTACTGTTTAAAAAATGTAGACCACTAAATGTTCAAAAACATGGAATCGGTTGAATGAAGTATGGGATGCCTATAACATAAAATACTAAGTAGACTTAAAGATGATGCTTTATTGGATGATAATGATGTGGGAAAATGTTGAATTTATGTAGATGGATCGAAAATTACTTATTCCAAAATAGTACAGACAAAGCAACTCCATTTTGTTAAAAAAAAAATACACACACTGACACCCATCTAGGCACAGTGTTCCACTGGAAAATTGTAAATACAAATGTGGTATAACACAGAAAAACATGATAGCAAGAGTCACACCAGACTGGCGTGGGGTTTAAGATTATTTTCCTGAAAGGTGGGTGTGTGGGTAGTCTTTACGTCTTCTCTTTGTGGTCATTTTTTTTTTTATTAAAAACAACAATAACAACAAAGATTATTTTAACAGCTCTGTGTTACCTTTCTCTTCAGGGACCTCCCTCTTTAGTGAGTCTCCCAAAATACAAATTTTAAGACTAAAGTAAGTGAGTCAAGAAAGAGACATCAGTAAGGAGAATCTGTCCCATTTGTAGAAAGAATTTCCATAAACTAAACCCATGCAAATTCCAAAAGTTTTAAAAGAGAGCATTTCAGGAGCTAGCTATGTCATCTTAGGCACCTTACCATGCCCTGCCTCATGGGATTATTTGCCCGCAGGATACAATATATAAACGATCACTTCTGAAAAGCAAAGTGGATATAGATTTGTTTTATTATTATTATCACTAACAAGAAGAACTTCTGCAGAGTTTAGCTGCTCCATATATAAAATGAAGTGGTTTAACAAGATGCTTGGTGGTTTAACAAGATGCTTGCTAAGGTCCTCCTTGGCCCCCAAATTCTTCTATTCTCTGTTCATTGGCAGTTTCTACTAAGACCATAATGTATGCAGAGTTTATGATTAGAGGGAAGGGCAGCAGGAATGAGGGATTCATTATTTGGGAAATAAAAAAAGAGAAAGCGCATCAGTATAACTGGAAGCTGCCAGTCAAGACATCATCAAAACCATAGAACCTGGACAGGGTCTCTGGGGCTTAAACAGAGGCAGTCCTTGGGAAGAGAGAAAGGGCAGTGGGAATGCTGGAGAGAGCACAAGGGGATGCTCTGAAGGAGCTCAGGAAGGAAGAACCACCTAGAATTTCAGATGGTTTAACTTCATTTCCAAATTTCCACTGCATTGACAAAAAATTACTTTAGTAAGAATCTGGGGGAATGTGAAATGAAAGTAAAAGTAAAGAAAGACGCTACCAGCATGCTATTTGCGGGGAGGAGGATTTCTGTACAATGGAGGAAGGCAGGGCGGACCAAGCTGCAATGCAGTGTTGGTGGAGGGAGAGCCACCCGCCCGGAGGGGAAGGTCCCAGGAAGAATCTGCACCAGCTCCGAAGAGCAGAGCAGTAGTGCCAGAGATGGGGAAAAATGGAGACCCCCAAGAGCCACTTCTGCAAGTGCTCAGAGAACAGGACCCTGGCTGCGCCATGTCGTCTTCAGCTTACCCCAGCTGCTCAAAGTCTGGCCAGAGAAAATTGATGGCCCTGTCCTACTGGCCCTCAAACAGGGTTATGGGACCAGTGAGAGGATGGGACACTTTTCCAACTCCTCCAGGGCTACCATAAAGAGGGGGAAAAAATTAAAAAAGGAAACTCTTCAGAAGGGGAGCAACTCTTCCTACACTGGATGGTTTTTAAAAAGGTACACCTAAGCTTACCCTAGTGCCCAGCAATTCCACTTCTAAGAATCAAAGCATGAGAAGTGAAAGAGCCAACTTTCTTGGATGCAAATGTTCCCAGCAGCGTTATTCTTCATGGTTGAGCTGGAAACAATCCAGAGTCCATCAATTGGGGGATGGATAAACACAAGGAACACAAAGCAGCCATCCACGGAATGCAACATTACTCAAAAGTAAAAAGAAATGAATGAAGCAAGGACACATGTTCCAACGTGGCAGACCTCAGAAACATGGTGCTCACTGACAGAGATGGAATGCACCAGATGGCATGTTCCAATTCCATATAGGAGAAATACCCAGAAATGGAAATGCCATGGAGACAGATGCAGATCATGGTTGTTGGGGGCTGAGGTGATGGCAGGGAACGGCTGTAAATGGGCAGGAGGAAACTTTCTGGGGTGATGAAAGTGTTTTAAAACAGGTTGTGCTAATTGCTGCACAACACTATAAATTTCTCCCAAATCACTGAATTCTAAACTTACAATGAAAAAATGTTACAGCATTGTACCATAAAAACATGTACCTCAGTAAAGCTATGAAAGAAAAGATCAAGAACCGTAAATATTTAATTCTCACACACACACACACACACACACACACACACACACACACGGAAGTACTGAAGGCAGAACAGTCTCTGCATAGAAAAATAAGGAATCATTCCTAAATTGTTTTATAAAAATCATTTTAAATCAACCACAAGCTCCACAAAGTTAGAGGGTTGTCTGTTTTGTCACTCATGTATCCCAAGGATCTAGAGTACTCCAGGAATGTAATAATACTTCAACATTAGAAAAACTATTCCAATAGTTTCATAATGGTTCATAACATCAAGAGGACCAGGACCTAAAAAGCCGTATGTTCTCAAAAGATTGTGAACTTGCACTTGGTAACGTTCAATACTGAGTCATATGTCAAGAATGGGAGACTATTTCTTAGGTGGTAAAGAATGCGTATACATACAGGGGATTGAGAGAATATTCTGTGTTCCTGAAAAGTCAACTACTGAAGATTGGAAGACGCATACATTGTTGGGAATCAGATGAAGTGTTTGCTGTTTGGGCTGTCTAAGGACAAACGATATCATGCAGGTGAGGCGTGTCAAAGGAACAGAAAATGACATAGCAGAACATTTCCACACTTCTACTGTGTTGTAAAATTGAGGGCTGTCGAATGGATGAAAATTTCCATTGCCATGATATTGTGCAATGCTGGTAAAAAAACATTTCAGGGTTTGACAGAAGAAATCGTTCTAAAATTCATGAAATACAAAAAAAAAAAAAAAATTCCAGAAAAACATCAATGTCAATGTCTTGCTTGGAGCTGCCAACATGTGAGGAATGATTGGGATTTCACTTTTTCCTAAAATGATGTCCTTTACCAGCATTTCTATCCATTTCAGGCTGTTTCACAGTACTCAAGTGAGGCAGAAGGCAGAATTTCCCCTGTGATACTGCCACCGACATCCTGTAGTTCTGTTTCCGCTTCAAAGCTGTCAAATGTTATCAGCTGTCTGAAAACAAAATGCTTCACGTGGGTTTCCCTTTCATCGCTCAAGGTCCTCACAAAAATGTTGGGATTTATTTTGTATGCATCTCTGAGCAGCCGTAGTACGTCTGTCTGACCTGAGCTTTCTTGGTGGTCAGACGCAGACCTTTGCCCTAATACGTCCCTTTGTGGTTGGCTACACTTGATGTTCTCACAGCCTCTATAACACGTCTCTTGTTGCCCACAGAAGAACTAGAAGAACATCATTCTTTCTTTCTCCTTTATCCATTTGTTTGCTTTTAGCCACTTTGGTCACAGAAGGACAAACTTAGATTTAAGGTTCTGGGTGCAGAAGCACCAATGGACAAACAGGAAGTGGAGGAAGGGGAACCATGAATGGGTGACTCGGTGACTGACACCATGACAGGCAGGACTCGCTCCCAATTCTGAGGTCTCCTGGCTTGGCGCATCTTATAGCCTAAGAGAACTTTTCAGGATGAAAAGTAACTTGAAATGTTTGGGTTGGGTTTAAGACAATTTCACTAAACTCAAGGTAGGCACTACATGGAGAGTCATTGAATGTAAAATAACCGAATTGTCTTATAATAAACTGGCATGGGGCACATTTAGAATAGAAGTGGTAAAGATTTTAATGTGGAATTTAAAAATGGAAGAAAGGACTTACTTCATGTGCTCAGGAATGAATCATATTTTTCCTCTTCTGTGCTTTAACTCCAGCCTGCCCCCCCCCCCACCTTCCTGCATTCCCTTATTGGAGCAACTGAGAAATGGCCGGCTTCACATTGGACAGAAGTGGGAAGACGCTGTACCCAGACTTAAGAGCAGCCCCTGAAAACATCTGTTCCTTTGAATATATGGGAAGTTTTTTTCAAAAAACAAACAGATAAGCATAGCTAACCTGTTGATTGAAGATTAAAGTCCATTGATCTGTAGCATGACTTTGTTACACCAGGGTTGGATGTATTTTTGGGGGGTGGGGTGGGAAATGAGTTTCCAGAATACCATTTCTATTTGCATGATTTTGAGAAAGGGGATCCAGAAAGACATTCTGGAGTGTTTGGCCACAAAAAATAGCATGGACCATTCCAACCTTCCAGCACTTTCCCCTGCTTGATTAAAAAAAAAAAAAAATTACTTTGGAAAATGTGACTTTTGTGATCTTTGGGAGGAAGCCTAGAAAGGGTGGGCTGAGGGTTCCGCGTGACACAGGAAATCTGTGTTTGTAATGCTTAAGTGTGTGGGTGTGTTCATGTGGGCAGTGCTGGAGAAGAAAAATGAAAAAAACCTTTTGCAGACCTTTGCAGACAAGAGCTGAATGAGAGACTCAGAGAGTCCATAACATTTATAAAACATATTTGATATCCACAGAATATCCTGGGTTGAGACTGTCAAAAACAACTCGACATCAAAAACACAATCTGTAGAAGAACAATTTGACATTGGACTTCAAAAAAATTAAAACCTTTTTCTCTGTGAAAGGCACTAAGAAAATCAAAAGCAAGCCACAGATTGGGAGAAAACATTTGCACATCACATACTTGACAAAGGAGTTGCATCTAGAAGATACAAAGAACTCTCAAATCTCAACAATAAAAAAACAAACTGATTTTTAAAGTGGGCAAAATATTTGGGCAGACACTTGATGCTAAACATCCTTAGTCATTAGATGAACATAAAATAAAACCACAATGAGATTCCACTACAAACATATAGGAATGCCTAAAATAAAATTTTAAAACAAATGAACAATATCAAGAACTGGTAAGGATGAGAAGCAACTAGAATCTTCATTCATGACTGATGGGAACACAAAATGATTCAGTTACTTCAGAAAACAATTTGGAAATTTCTTACAACATTAAACATACATTTGTCATATAACTCGGCAGTCCCACTACTTGAAGTTTACCCAAGAGATATGAGATCTTATGTTCAAGCCAAAACCCACAGGCACATATTTAAAACAGCTTATTTCTTATCTCCAAAAACTTGAAGCAACCCTAATGTCTTTCACTTGACAAATGGCCACATCCATACAATGGAATACCTCTTGGCAATAAAAACAAAACCACTGAGACAAGCAGTAGCATGAATGACTCTCAAATGCATTCTGCTGAGTAAAAGAAATCAGACTCCAACGGTTCCATACAGCATGATTCTATTTATAAGACATTTTGGAGAAAGCAGAACTATAGGGACACAGAACAGATGAGTGGTTGCCCAGACCTAGTGTTGGTGAAGAAGAGTTGACAAGAAGAGACAGTGGAACGACATTCTTTTTTATGATGGAGCTCTTTTTATCCTGATTACGGTGGTTGTCACAGGACTCCAGGCATTTGCCAAAACTCATATAATTGCAGACCACAATGAATAAATTTTACTAGATGTCAATTTCAAAATAATCCTTTTCATCTGCTCAACTTTGTTGCATGCTTGTTACACAGTCCTATTTGGCATTCTCACCTCCTTCTGACCTTCAAAAGTTTCCAACACTAATGTGAGCTCTGAATGGAAAAAAAAAAAACGTTATTTCTACCATCCACAGTGGCTTGGGTGAGGTGAGTAGCCTCAGAAAACATGGGAATGTAGGGAAGATTAACACGTCAAGCTAAATCTCTCCAGATAGGATTAGGTTCCCAGGACTGGCGACAATGACCTTCATTAAGCTTGTCTCTGTCATGGGTGCTAAGGAAGATCATGACATGCCATCTCTAGCAACAAACCCACACTCCTGTGAGGAGAGCTTGCACGGGACCCTCATTCAGATTCTTCATTTTGGTGGCCCAAGCAAATAAGAAATAAGCCAGGGTGTTTTCTTCCATATATATGTAATCTCTTAATTCTGGTGGTACTAGGTGTTTACTGTAAGGGAGGGCACGATGGTAGGCAAGCTGGTGGGATCAGAGACCCTGCAAAGAAGTCCTCTTGAGGAGAGCTGTAGGTGGGTCATGTTCAGGTCATGTTCAGGAGACCTCATATCTAGTCCTGGTTCTGCTGCTAACTTGCTGTGTTCAGATTTGGGCAGTCCACAGAATTTCTCCCATGTTTCCTCACTGTCTTAGTCAATAATGTTTTGGCTATAAGAATCAGATTCTGAATCAAATAGGTTTAAATTAGATAGATACATAGATGAACAGATCATTCCATCAGTGGTTCTTGGTTTTGGCAATGTCTAGAGGGGATATTTGGCAATGTCTAGAGATATTTTGGTTGTCACAATGGGGAAGGGTACTACTAACATCAAGTGGATATTGGCCAGGGATGCTGCGAAATACTCTACGATGGGCAGGACAGCCCCACAACAAGGAACGGTCTGGCCCAAAATGGCAAGAGGGCCAAGGTGATGTAAATACAGACACACAAGCGCATCTATAAATAAAGCGTGTGTGTGGATGTGTATATAATTTTTAAAGGATAATCTTATTTTGAAACAAAAACTTAAGGAAATTTCAGGAAAGAAATTCATCCCTCAGGAAGGGTAGAAATCAAGGTAGATTTTGTGAGTTTTGAGCTCTTCGCAGAGCTCAAGGACTTTCCTCTTAGTGCCCTGTGACTTGCAGGGCTCAGTTCCAAATGCCCCTTCTCCGTGAGCCTCAGACTGAGAGAAAACCAGACAGATGCAGCTTAACTCAGCTATTCATCCTGTTCCTGTCAGTTCCGTTCAAGGGGGCAGGGTTACAAAGGCCAAGCCTGTGCCACCCATGGAGATCTTGCTGGAAGCCCTCTGAGAGGGGGGAGCCGGGAAACAGCCCCAGGGAGGCCTATTATATTTATCAGGAAAGTGATAATAATGCCACCTAGCCTCCAGAAGCCTTCAGTTAAATAAATGACTGGGGGCCTCAGGTCACTTGAAAGCGGAAATGGTAGGTCTCTCCTCATAATTTTTTTCTTCTGTTCTGTCTTGAAGAATAGTTTGCAATTTTTAAACCGCCACAGAACGGATGTTTGCCAGTTTGCACGGCTGATTGCATGAGCTGTAATAAGTTCTGCATATTTCAGGCTGTCCCAAGTTCCACCTTAGAGGAGGGTCATTTTGCTACCTACCCCTTTTGATAGGAGGACGATAATCCCCTGCTCAATACAATACGTGGGGTCCGAAAGTCGGTCATGGGCTCCACAGGGTCACGTTATTTTGAAGCTAACGAAATGGCCGCCAGGAACCGGCTCCGTTTACCGGCGACAGCTGCCTGGGTCTGGCGGCGCCCTCGGAGCCATCCCAGTCCGGGCAGTGCGTGCTGCCCCCTGGTGGCCACGGCCGGCTTCGGTTTACAGGGCGACAGGCGGGATGCGGCCCTGTGGCTGCCCAGGACCTGCCATTCAGCAACAAGAAGCAATTCTAGGAATTTCCCCGATTGTAGTCACCCTCCTGTTGGCCCAGGCCAGGAAGACTGGGTCAGGAAAAGACCGTGGACCGGGAAAACCGTGTGCTGTTTCCCCAGTCAGCCTTTTCTGTTTCTCCACATCTCTCTACACGCAACACCCAGAAAATACTTTTGGGCAGGAGGGGCCAGGCAGAGGACAGGAGTCAAGTGTCCATCACAGTACACCTCATGATCCCTGAGTTCTCCTCTGAGATGCTTTCCTGTGCTTGGAAACAGAAAGCAGTGGCTTTAGCCTTTGTAAGATTGCAGATATCTTTGAAAATCTGCATGTACAGGGGCGCCTGGGTGGCTCAGTGAGTTAAGCCTCTGCCTTTGGCTCAGATCATGATCTCAGGTTCCTGGGATCGAGCCCTACGTCGGGCTCTCTGCTCAGAAGGGAGCCTGCTTCCCCCTCTCTCTGCCTGCCTCTCTGCCTACTTGTGATCTCTACGTGTCAAATAAATAAAATCTTTAAAAAAGAAAAGAAAAGAAAATCTGCATGTACATATATACATTTACAACTTTGGGAAGGTTGTGAGCTTACTGAAGCCAATCCATTGTCTTCTCTCAAAGAGAGAAGTGTCTTCTTCACAAAGGGAAAGGCACCAAACATGGGCCTAAGAAAGATGTTAGTTAACTATTAAATGTATATTCACAAGCCACTCTGAAGTCATTTGAAACAGAAAGGAAAAAGATATCAGGGGTAAATTTATGCTCATGGAAGGATCTGAAGCCCCTTCCTGTCTTGTAGAATGTGTTAACTGTCCATATGACTCTCAAGCCATATTTATCTATGCTGTGTCTCCTCCACCTTCCCCCGTCAACCTTAACAATGGGTCTCTGTTTACCTATCTGGGTTTCTCCTGGCTTTCCCCATTCCCTCTGGTTTCCATCCAGAGTTCCTAGCTGGGATGAGGCCAGCACCCCAACTCACCCAGGTGGGTGTGAGCAAGTCCCCCACCCTCTCTGGGCTCTGTCCTCAGTCAGCCTTTGGGGATAAAAGATACACTGTGGACAAGTGGAAATCATGGAACGAGAAGCGGCCTGCAATTTCTGAGTCTGCCATGTTCTTACAAAAGCAAGTCCTCCCAGAACACTCCACGGGCCATGCATTCTTTGAGTAGGTGCAACGTCCCTGGGCCTGCCCTTTGGAAGCACTCGTGGCAATAGATCTTTGCTGTGTAGCTAGTCCCGTAGGAGCTTATAATAAATAATCCAATCCTAGACCACACCTCTGCCACTTAAATCAGTACCTCTGAAGGGGAACCTAGGCAGCCAAATTTTTTAAGATCTCCCCAGGCAATTCTGACCGATAGCCGTGTTTGCAGAGCAGTGACTTAGAGGATGTGAAGGGGAGCCGCCCCAGGCTGGATGCCCCCTGCACGTGGTTTCCGTGACCTATGTGTCACTTACTGTGATCACTGAAACTAGGGACACAGGCAGGCACTGGGAGCTCAAGGGAATGAATTAAAAATCATGAAAACCAGAGGCTGGACCAGGCTTAGGAGGTTTGCCTTGTCATCTGGGCCTGAAATGGAGAGAAGACAAGAGGGAAGATCTGCGATATAGGCAGGAGGTAGAACCAATAGACTGATAGGCATGATCTGGAGGAACAAGAGGTCCTGAGGTCAGGGGTGGGCTCAAAGATGACCCAGTTTCCAGATTACAAAGTGGAAGAATGAAAATGTGCGGCCCCTCATTCGAAAATGACTGACATTTGGGGAGCGTGGGTGGCTCAGTCGGTTAAGCATCTGACTCTTGATTTTGGTTCAGGGTCATGAGACTGAGCCCCGTGTTGGGCTCTGTGCTCGGCAGAGAGCTCCTTGGGGTTTCTCTCCCTCTCCCTCTGCCCCTTTACCCCCTCGCTCTCTCTTTCTCAAATAAATAAATAAATCTTTTTTAAAAAGTTACTGACTTTCAAGATGGCAAGAGCAGAGCCCTAAAACACATTCAGGATTCTGTGAGCATGGGGCTGCGTGCAAACACGCAGGTCACGTGTCCACACAACCAGCCCTGAAGAGGGAATCTTGGCCACTTGTAGAGCAGGGAGGGTGGAGCAGGGGGGTGCATGGAGAGAAATAACCAGAATGGAAGACCATGGACTGAGGATTTTGTCCCTTGGAAAGAGTCACCTAAGTGCTAGCTGGGGGTATTATAGGAGACTAGAATCTTTCTCCTACTCTCCATCTTCCTTCCTTTCTGCCTCTCCCTTGCTCATCCTTGATCCTTAGATCAGACATCCACTGTGCTAACTAGTTGTACAACTTTAATATAAAACTTTAATATTTGCATTTCCTGAGTAAAGCTACCTTGCGCATGATGTTAGGAGCTCCCTGGATGCTGAAGAGGAGAACCGGTGTCCAGTTAAAGAGAAGAGGGAAGGAAGCAGGCCTGTGAACACGGCTCCCAGCCCCTGGAGTCTGAGATGAAAGAATTTGTTGACCACACTCAGTCATCAAGAAGATTGATTAAAGGGGCAAGAAGTATCCCTTGTGAACTTACCCAGCAGGCTGAGCCCTGTGATCTCTCTCGAGAATAGGTGAATGTTCTGTCCTCCACATGCTGTCCAAATGAGCTTCAGAAACCAAGAGTCCTACCTCTTTCTCCACAAGAAATTCAGATCTGCCTCTCTGGTTCAAACCGTTCCTCAGCAATCATAAGGGTGGCAAAAAAACATGCATTGGTCTTATTTTGACTTTCTTCATCTCACTGGGATAGAAGAAAGCCAGCAGGCCATAAACCAGTCCCTGGCTAGCCCACAAAAATCCCTTGATCAGCAGCTGTGTGTCAGGCACTGTTGTTGGCAGTGGTAATATCAAAGGGAACAAAACAGGCGAAGCTCTGCCTTCAGGAAGCTTATAGTCTAGAGGGGGTTGGAGGCCACAGACGCACAAACAAATAAATATCATTTCAGGTATAAAAAGTGTTAAGAAGAAAATAAAATCAGATATTGGGATTAAGACAGACTGGAGCAGGAAGGCCGTGTTAGATACTGTGGTCAGGAAAGAGCTCCTTAGAGAGCCAATATTTGAATTGAAACTGAATGGGGTAGAGGAAAGACCGTGGTGAGATCTGGGGACGCATGTTTCAGACAAAGCAGCAGACAGGCCATGCAAAAGCCTTTAGCAACTGCATGGAAGGAACTAGAAGGTGGGCTTGGCTGATGGGCAGTGTGAGAAGAGCCAAGGAATGGCAGATGGGTGGGGAGAGAGGGGCGGGGTTCAGATCCCACAGGCAGGGATCCTTAGATTAAAGTTCATTCTACATGTATGGAAGATTTCATAGAAGACATGACATAACCTGATTTCTCTGTTGAAGATATTGAGTCTGGCCGCGGTGCAGAGAATAGAAGATACGGGACAAGAGTGGCAGCAGGAAGACTGGCTAGAAAATGATCTCAGTAGACTCAGCGAGACATGATGTGTTTCTAATACCCGAGAGATAGAAATAATCAGATAGGGGGCCTTACATGCAAATGAATCCAAAAGTTTTCTGTAGTGGATTGGATACAAGGTAGGAGAGAGGAAGGTGGACGGAAGAGGTCTGTAGGTCTTGAGTCTCTGCCACCTGGTGCCTTTATTGAGGCCAGTGTACCGGGTGGGGAGGGGCAGGAACAGAGAGACTCGCTGGGAGAGAGAAGCCCACGTGACCTCCACGGGGAGTAGTGAGCAGTCTAGAACCCAGCGGAGAGGTGGGGCTCTCACGAAGCAGTGCAGAAGGAAGGTAAAGCCATGGAAGGGATGGGGTCACCCAGCTAGTGAGGAGAGAGGGCAAGGGAACTGAGCCCTGGGAGCAGGGTTCGCTTCTTGGTCCCACAGCCTATGCAGCAGCCCTCCTGGGCCCCACGCTCACCCTGTCCCTGTGCTTGGTTTAATGCTCTGCCATCACCCTCTTGAAAGTCTTACTAATTCAGCACAAGAGATTCCACATCTTCCTATTGCTCTGGGCCCCTCAAAGGATGTGACTGGATCTGCCCGGGACACTTCCGAGTTAAGAGTTCCGGGGGAGTGGAAGACTCCATCACGAAGACCCAGAAAGAGTGGCTAATGAGGCAAAGGGAAGCCGGGGAGTGTGCTGTCCAGGAAGCCGTGCCAGTATCTCTGGGGGAAAATGGCTGAGCGTGTCAAATGTTGCAGGGCAGCCAAGTGAGACGAGGACAGAGAGTTCACCCTTGTCGAGCCAAGGTACAGAGATGAGTGATTTCAATGACGACCTTCTTGGTGGAGTGGTGTGCTCTGATGTTTAACTGGGTTACTGCAGAGCAAGACGTGACCGGATCCACCACTGAGAACACAAATGGAGGCCTCGTCGCGTAGTCCACGCCCCTTCTCTCTGCACCCAACTCTGTTTCTCACAGTGAGGGACCTCATACACGTGCCTGGGGACACGTCAGCCGGACATGCTGGCTGTGCTGTGGGCCTCCCTACAATCAACCAGCCGGGGTGGGGGTGGTCCCAGGAAAACCTTCCCGAGTGTCTGGAGATAGCTCTGGCCAATGGTGTAGGGAATTTTATGGTCCCACGTGGTCCCAAAGCAAGCAGGGCATGTCCCCTTGGCCAGGCGCCTTGCCCCAGGAAGGACACAGCTGCAGCCGCGCCAGAGCAGGGCCCTCCAAGAGCTGGGCCTCCAGATGGGAGCCCCGTGGCCCAACTCTGGGTTATTGCTAGAGGTGAAAGCGCTGGGTGGTGGGAGAAGAGGGAGGGTTTCCCACTGCTGCCCATGCTTTTCTGTATGAAATAGAGAAGTGAGGGTGAAGTCAGGAGGAGGTGATAAAGCCTTGAAGAGAGGAAAAAAAGATTTTGGGAAAAGGGAAGTAAATCTACTAGGTCGGTATGGTAGGTAGGCCTGGCTGGCTCTATTGACTAACCACCGGATATGACTGGTCACAAGCTGAAGTAAATCCACACATCTCAGTGGTCTCATTCTCCTCAGCCACATTCAGCTGCCTAGATACAGGCACCCTGAAGAGAGATCGCCGGGTTTCAACAGGATTAGGGGATGTTCCCCGTGGTGATGACAGTGGGAGAGAGATGGGGGGCTCAAGGACATCTGTTCAGCAGTGAAAAGGTGGTAGAACCCATGGAGCGGCAGCTCATTGAGGTCAGAGAATTACTGAAGGGTGAGCTGGGCACCACAGCACTGGAAGCCTGAAAGTGGGCTTTCAGGGGTGCGACAGTTGTAGGGGATGACATGGTTTACTTATGACTAGGAGCAGCTGAGCTAGGTGGAGAAAGTATTATTAGAGATGAGACCATCAAAGGAGAGATACTACCAATAATAAAAACACCAGTTCATTGCCAAGTGACATGTGCACACATTATTTGATTCTTAAAACAGGTCTATAAAGTGGGCAGGATGACTGCCCCCATTTTTCAGATGAAAAAACCGAAGCACAGCGAGATTAAAGCTACTTGCCCGAAGACTGACTTGGACATCAAATCCAGGCTTATTTGACTTCAAGGGCAGTGTTCTTTAAAAACAACCTCCCCCTACGACCCCCCCCCCCGCCACCCCCCGCTCCAGCCCCTGACTACACTCAGATCTGGCTTCTTAGTTAAACTGAGTTGGTTTGTGGGTTTTTTTGTTTTTTGTTTTTTTCTTTCAAGAGACAGTTTTTATCTGGAACCTCACTTTTTATCTGTAAAGACACAAAAGGGACTAAATTACCATTTGCTTTCACTGTAATGCTGGGCATTTCAGGTCACTGAAGGATAAAATATAAAGACAACACTGTGCTGCCCAGAGACTGGTTAAATTCCAGGGCTTTCTGAAGAGAAACAGTAGAAACCAAGTTTAGGGGTAGAAATGCAACTACACTGTCTGCGAATGCCCTCTACTGGAGGCCACTGAGAATAGCAGCCTGGAATTAGAAACTTGATTTGTCTCTTCTTGGAAGACAATAGACTTAAATTACCAAGTGAAAACTTACCCCTTGTAGATATTTTGGAGCCGTGGTTCAAGTGGGGCAAGGAAGCTTTAGTTAGAGAAACTTTCGAAATTTTACAATCGAGGGCGCCTGGGTGGCTCAGCCGGTTAATCTTTTGCCTTAGGCTCAGGTCAAGATCCCAGGGTCCTGGGATGGAGTTCTGCATCAGGCTCCCTGCTCAGCGGGAAGTTTGCTTCTCCCTCTGCCTGCCACTCCCCCTCCCCCTGCTCATGCTCTCTCTCTCTCTCTCTCTCTCTCTCTCGCGCGCGCGCTCGCTCTCGCTCTCGCTCTCGCTCTCAAACAAATAAATAAATAAACAAAATCTTTAAAATTTCGCAATCGCTGTTATTTCACTTAAGAACTTCTGATTCTCACTGGAAAGGATATGTGCTATGGTGAGTGCTGTGAAGTGTGTAAATCTGGTGAGTCACAGACCTGTACCCCTGGGGCAAATAATACATTATATGTTAATAAAAATAATTTTAAAAAATTATGCATGGGGGGATAAAAAAGAACTTCTGATTCTCTTTAGTGGGAGAGCCCTGTTTCCCTCTGAGTGTCTCCCCATTGAGACTGCAAGCTACTTGAGGTCAAGACCTTAGACTTTTTCATATTCTTACATCATGAGCCTAGTAAAGTGTCCAGCACATTGTAGGCATCCAATAAATATGTATCAACCAGAACAGAGGAAAGTGAACAAAGTGTTGTAATTTCACAGAACAGGAGGGACTATTCCACTAGGGCAATTCAGGGAGGCTTCCAGGAGGAGACGGGTGGTGGCTATAGTGATGGGGGTGAGGGAAGTAGAGTCAAAAAGAAAATCCAGAAAGTAGAATGGCAAACCTAGGGGGCCAGATACAGAGACACACATGACAGAGATTTTTTTGTGTGTGTGATTCTGGAAAGAAGTACCTTGCCATATGGCTGAGAGGTGAGGCTCCCAATCCTTCCAGAGAAAGTATGAGCAAGAATTTTAAGTTTCAAAAAAATAGGTAAAGGAAGCTAGTTTAGGCTAAAGAAAGAATTTGGAAGGACTTCTGACTATGGGCACTAAAAAAAAGAACAATTCAAGGTTTAAAGAAATTTTCCTATAATTTCATTTTTACCCTAAACTGTATGACAGCACCAAAATTCAATTCGATAGCTATACAGAACTCCTCTCACAATAGTCCCCAAATACCTTATTTTCTCAGACTGAGCACTAGGAGCAGGGTGACTTTCCTGGTTTTCATACTGAGAGTCTGTCTCATAGCTCAGGAACCCCTGAGCTCCAGACAAATCAGGACAGCTGGTCATCCTAGCTGAGTATGAAAAAGCAGGATGGTTCACAAGGAGGTCAGTGCCGAGTGAAGAGGAGGCAGGTTGGTGGCAGGACATAGCACAAAGGGCCTTGGCTGAGAAGGGGACAACTCTACTCTGTCCTTGTTATCATCATAACTCTGGGTGGTGTGCATGGTGACATTTTTCACCCACCAGCAAAATAGGCTTCTGAGCCCTAACTCACCGAGCGCACAGAACACAATGCAGAAGGCTATCAGAGGGCAGGAATACACTCACAAAAACCCTTGGGTTGCAACAGTAGAATTGAGGCCAAAGGAAAATGGAAGCCTCATTTTGAAGGTCCTGCTGTTTCCTCATAAGCACACCTAAATAAAATGATCTGAAAATGAATGGTAGGCCACAATAGCAAGATTCTTACAGTAAACTGGAAAAACTTGCCTGCTGCTGTAAGCCCCATGGAAGTGATCGCCAACATTAAACACGGACTCCAGGGAGGCCCAAACAAACAACTTTCAACCTCACTTCTGTGGCCAGGGGCACTTATGACAGCAGCAGAGGTCAGCAGCTTGGGAGGAAGTGGTGCCTCTGTAATGGGGGACGGTCTTCCAGGCCGGGCACAGCCCAGAGTCACTCTTTTCCTTCCCAAAGTAAGGGGAGTCTGAGGAACATCTCCGTTCACAACAGCACGGGGACAGTGACTTAGCACAAACTCCCCATTAGGCTTCCTGGAAAGTTATCACTCAGGTACTTTACAGGTTTAGGAAATAGATGACAAAAAAGAAAAAAGAAAGAAAAGCAAGAAGAGAGGCACCTGGGTGGCTCAGTTGGTTAAGCAGCCGGCTCTTGATTTTGGCCCACGTCCTGATCTCAGGGTCCTGGGATCGAGTCCCGAGTCAGCCTCCTTGCTCGGCTTGGATTCTGCTTGAGATTCTCTCTCTCTCCCTCAACCCCTGTCCCCACCTGCACTCTATCTCTCTCTAAAATAAATAAGTAAAATCTTGGAAAAAAAAAAAAAAAGAAGAAGAAGAAAGAAAGAAAACAGAAAAAAGAAACTATGTAAACATAAGGAAGGGCTCTATTTTCAAAGATTGGAGATAAAAGGAGTTAAGAAACGAAAGATAGCTCGTCAGCAATAGCCCAGCTTGGTTGCCTTGGGACTGGGACCAACACTGAGCAGGAAAGTAGATCAGCAGAGGTTACGAAGACTGCTTATCTAAAGAAAAGACAGAGGAGAGGCGCCTGGGTGGCTCAGCTGGTTAAGCGCCTGCCTTCAGCTCAGGTCATGATCCCAGAATCCTGGGATCAAGCCCCACTTCGGACTCCCTGTTCAGAAGGGAGTCTGCTTCTCCCTCTCCCACTCCTCCCTCTGCTTGTGTTCCCTCTTTTGCTGTGTCTCTCTCTGACAATTAAATGAATAAAATCTTTTAAAAAGAAAAGAAAAGGAAACGAAAGAGAGAAGAATTAAACTGGATCAAGACAAACAAAACGCTAGCAGTGCTGGCCGGACCTCTCAGTGCTGATTTGTTAGGAGTTGGTATTGTACCTACAGTGTCGTAAAGCCTGTGCAGTGACGGTGACAAATGATATTTATGCAACACACACCAATGCCTGCTATTATGTTACAGGTTTTGCAAAGACCATGTCCTTTAATCCTCACAATAACTGTATTGGTTAACCCTATGACTGTGCCCATTTTACAGATGAAGAAACTGAGGATCAAAATCCCCTATCTAGCAATTAGTAATGGTGGGATCAAATTTAGGCAGTCTGACTCCAAGCTAGCTTTTGAATTACCACACCACATCTACAGTTGGCTCCTTTTAAAATATTAAAACAATTCTACATAGCCTAAAATCTTTATACCATAGCACTTCCTCTTTCACTTTGAAATTCCCAAACCAACAAGGAAGCACACGACTGGTTCAGAAGCCATAGGCCAGGGTTCCAGCAGTAGATAATCACCAGCCCCATCTAAGGGGCTAAGGGGCTAAGAACTAAGATCTGTGTGTACACATTTGGGGGATGGGGGTGGGTAGCACAAGGAGGAAGCAAGGAAGTGAAGCAGCTGTCACCTGAGTGAGTCACAGTCCTGGTGACTGACACCTCACAGCTTACGGAGAAAATGTGGTGGCACCAACGTTTGAAAACACTTCTTTTAGAAAGATGGAGGTGTGGGTGAGCGTGTGTTATCAGTGTGAGGAGCACAACATTGAGAATGCTCTTTGCAAAGGACCTATCATATTGAAGTCAGCAAATAAACGTTTTATGAATGAATGAGAGACATGACCGGACCCAACGTACTGAGGACACCACCATTTCCCACAACTCCAGGGGAAGAATATAAGCAGCCATAGAGTTGCATTTTCACTTATAAACTGAAACAAACAAACAAACAAACAAACCTCATTCTCAGCACTGACACTCTTTGAACACCATTCTTTAAAAAATTGTCATGCCCAGTTGCTACTGATAAGTGGAAAACCTAGCCACAGCATATTTGAGGAATTGTGTGCTAATACATCGCCTATGATCACCCTCCTTTCCTCAAAGGCTTAATTGGCTTCTCATGTTCAAACAGAAAGCTCATTTACAGTGAACATGTAAATTTATATCAAGGACAAAGGAAAATATACGTGTGTGAAGTGAATAGGTAAAAGTTGTGATTGAGCTTCAGTTTAGCTCTGAGCTTCCTGGCAGCCAAGACAAAAAGAGAAACAATAATTTGCACAACCATGCAGAAAGGAGAAAGTGCACCAGTCCCTCCAACGAGACAAAGTATTTCTGAGCACTGAATTCTCAGTGAGTTTTCTTTTTTTTTTTTTTAAGATTTTATTTATTTATTTGACAGATAGAGATCACAAGTAGGCAGAGAGGCAGGCAGAGAGAGAGGAGGAAGCAGGCTCCCTGCTGAGCAGAGAGCCCATGTGGGGCTTGATCCCAGGACCCTGGGATCATGACCCGAGCCAAAGGCGGAGGCTTTAACCAACTGAGCCACCCAGGCACCCCTTCTCAGTGAGTTTTCTGACACAGAGTTTCACATAGGTGTCAATGGCATTGTCCATTCCTCATTCTCATTTTATAACACAAACCTGGGGCAAATTTCATGAAATCATTACCTGCAGTAAAGATAAAAACTGAGCGTGCAATAATGAAGCATAACTCAGTGAGCTCATTCTGTACGGGAATCAAGTCCACGTAGTCCAAGTTCAGCCTCTAGTTTGATCTGAGTTGGAAATGAGATTATCTATAAAGAAAGGAAACAGGTGTTTGCTGAACACCTAAACGTGCTACGGGCACGACATATTTTTTTTCCTCTCAACATACATATCATTATCCTATTTGATAATTAAGTAACTTGCCTTGGGATTCACAGCAAATTAGCAGAAGGATCTTAAGCACATGAATTCTTTTTTCTACCACACACCCTCCTACCCACCTCCTATCACACACTCCTATCGAGAAAAGCCAATGGGCAATTCGTCCCTTAGACAATTTTTACGGGCAATTCGAGTTTGTTCTCTCCAGGGAGGGCCTAGAGCATTGGTGTTGTGTATTTCAGAGTAAGACAGATTTCTGTGGTTCAAAAACCCTAGGTGGGTGGAGTTGACACATGTAGGCAAGTTCAGGAACATTCACCTCAGAGGAAGTCCACAGTCTCTAAGCTACAAGCCTCTCTGTTTGAAAAGCTTGAGAAAGGATTCTTTTACTCTCCTTCCAGTGATTTGCCAACTTAGAGTCTCTGAGAAGGAAAGATGTCTATGTTATGATCAAAGCATGGGTAGGAATTGGGTTCTACAAAGGGAGCCCTGAGTAGGAAGGGGCTCCACGCAGATGAGAAAGGTCAGATACAGCTGAGGTCTGGAGTATGAGTCTGTGTGTGTGCCTGGGGAGGCAGGGAGGCAGGGGACACACGGGCAGGTGAGCAGGGCCAGATCCTAAGGACTTTGAGTTTAATCCCTTTGCCAGGAGAAGCTACCCAAAATTACAAAGCTTTTTTCTTCTCCAAAGAAACAGAAAGTAGTACAGAAAAACCAGCCTGAGAAAGATGGCAAAGGCTGCAACTCGCTATAGATAGCACACATCCGTATCTTAGAGAAAAGAACAGCAGCGGGGCGGGGCGGGGCGGGGGGGGGGGGGGGAGAGGGCTGGATCAGAATTCCTCTCCATAGGCACCCTCCTCTGGCTCCCATGGCTATTCTCACCACAGGACTTGTCTTAATACTGTCTCCTTGTCTGTGCCCCACTAGCCTATAAGCCCACAGGAGCAGAGGGCAAGACTGTCTTTGTATTTGGCTATCAGACCTATGGGTATAATTTTGTTTAAGTGATACTTGGTTTTTTAGAAAATGATCAAAGGGAAAAAAATTTCAAGGAGCAACATGGTGACAAGTAAAGCATAAAACAAGAAATGTAAATTATTTTCTCTTTTTGTAACTTCCATATCTCAGTTCCTGTCTGGGAACTCTACAAAATTTACATGCTGTCCCCTGGAAAGGATCCCTCAATTGGTCTGTGCTGCCCCAGGGATGTCCCCTGGTGTTGCCCCCGGTTCATCACTGTTGCCAGCGGGTCTTGCCAGTCACTGTGGCCACAGCCGGGGTTGCACGTCGGCTCTTCACACGCTCCCTTCTCTTGTATCCAGTTAACTAGCCGTGGGGCTGCTTCATGAGAGGTTTTACTATTTTCCTTCCAAGCATCTGGTACGTGAAGGGTCATCATCACCAGCTTATTCTTCTCAATCATTCCCAGGATCTTTCCAAAACCCCACAATGTGCATTCCTTACCCAAGAGACCACACTCCAGCTCTGAAGCGGACAGGCCGAGTCTCCACATGGTTCCCCACAGGACACTGTGCAGAGGCTTTGTAAATTGCAAGCCAGAGACAGCAGTCGTCCCGCGACTGGAAGACACTTGTGGCTGTGTATACCATGCGAGGACCACGGGGTATCTCACTCAAGTCCCATTTTCTGAGATTCGAGCTCACCTCTGCCAATCCAAATATACTTTAGTTTCCGATCTAACACAACATCCAGAATCTAAATCGACCTTGTTTGGCCTCTGCAGGGAGGACTTTGTCAATGAGTGAACAGAAAACAAGATTTTGACTCCTCGTCACCACTCAAGTTGAGCCTCACTCCACTGCTATTTAGAAGAGCATCAGTCTCTCTTCCCCAGATGGCAAGGAGGCTCTCGGCTGGGACAGCAGGAAATGTGCACCTTGTGGAAAGAATTTGATGACTAAAGGTAAGCCGATGACAACATAGGGCAGGCTTTTTTACTTGAACAAGGAATCAACCTGGGCACCTGCGAGGCTCAGTGGGTTAAGCATCCACCTTCGGCTCCGGTCATGATCCCAGGGTCCTGGATTGAGTCCCATGTCAAGCTCCTCACTCAGGAGGGAGCCTGCTTGTCCCTCTCCGTTTGCCCCTCCCCCTGCTCATGCTCTCTCTGTCTCGCTCTCTCAAATAAATAAAAGAAAGAAAAGAAAGAAAGAAAGAAAGAAAGAAAGGGAGGGAGGAAGGAAGGAAGGAAGAAAACAAGCATCCACCAAAGCTGAATGCGAAAAAAACAGACCAGCTCACCGTGGGCTTCATGGTCTTGGGATTCCCAACCTGGGGATCCAGTATATCTGTGTTCATTCAAAATGAGAAATATGCTCAAAGAGGGAGGCCTGGTGACTTTGGGACCTTGTAGCTCTTCCAAGAAAACCCTCTATCCTGGGTCTAGAGGTGCAGAAAGTCTACAGACAACCAGCTGTGGGTCCTGGCTTGTTCCAACCTCTGCTGTCAGATGGAGGCTTTGCAGCTGCCGCGGATCACCAAAGAGCACTTGTTGCCTGTAGTACCTTCTGCCAACATGCTTGACCAAGCACTCTGGAATTTGTTTTAGCTTTCATCATTTTTCTAAAGATTTTTTTTTTTATTTATCTAAGAGAGAGTGAGCAAAAAAGAGAGCACAAGCAGGGGCAGAGGGAGAGAGAGGAGCAGACTCCCTTGATGAGCAGGGAGCCCAACTCATTTATAAAACATTTACAAAACATTTATAAAATAATAATACAATCCCTATAAAAATACAAACAGCATTTTTCACAGAACAAGAACAAAGAATCGTAAAATTTGTTTGGAACCACAAAAGTCCCTGAATAGCCAAAGCAATCTTAAAAAAGAAAAGTAAAGGCATCACAATTCCAGACTTCAAGTTATATTACAAAGCTGTAGTAATCAAACCAGCATGGGACTGGCAGAAAAATAGACATATAGATCAATGGAACAGATTAGGACACCCAGAAATAAACCTGCAGTTACATGGCCAATTAATCTTTGACAAAGCAGGAAAGAATATCCAACGGGAAATAGTCTCTTCAACAGATGGTTTTAGAAAACAGGAAGCCATGTGCAAAAAAATGAAACTGGACCACTTTCTTACACAAAAACAAGTTCAAAATGAGTTAAAGACCTAATTGTGAGACCTGAAATCATAAAAATCCTGGAGGAGAACATAGTCAGTAACCTCTTTGACATCGGCCCTAGCAACCTCTTTCTAGATATGTCTCCTGAGGCAAAGGAAACAAAAGCAAAAATAAACTATTGGAACTTCATCAAAATAAAAATCTGCACAGTGAAGGAAACAATCAGCAAAACTAAAAGGCAACCCATGGAATGGGAGAAGATATTTACAAATGACATATCTAAAAAAGGGCTAGGGGCGCCTGGGTGGTTCAGTTGGTTAAGCGGCTGCCTTCGGCTCGGGTCATGATCACAGGGTTCTGGGATCAAGTCCCACATTGGGCTCCTTGCTCAGCAGGGAGCCTGCTTTGCTTCTCCCTCTGCCTACCCTGCCACTCTACCCGCTTGTGCTCTCTCTCTGACAAACAAATAAATAAAAATTTTTAAATAAATAAATAAATAAATAAATAAACAAGGTCTAATGCCCAAAATATATAAAGAACCGATACAACTCAACATCCAAAAAATATAATCCAATTAAAAATGGGAAGACATGAACAGACATTTCTCCAAGAAGACCTACAGAATGGCCAACAGACATATGAATGATGCTCACTGTCCCTCATCATCAGAGAAATGCATATCAAATCTGCAATGAGATATCGCCTCACACCTGTCAGAACGGCTAACATCAATGACAGAAGAAACAACACGTATTAGAGAGGATGTGGAAAAAGGGGAGCCTTCTCGCACTGTTGGTGGGAATGCACACTGGGACAGCCACTATGGAAAACAGTATGGAGATGCCTCAGAAAGCTAAAAATAGAACTACCCTATGATCCAGTGATCACACTTCTGGGTATTTACCCAAAGAATACAAGAACACTCATTCAAAGGGATGCATGCACCCCTATGTTTATAGCAGTATTATTTACTATAGCCAAGATATGGAAGTAGCCCAAGTGTCTGTCAATTGATGAACAGATAAAGAACACACACACACACACACACACACACACACACACAATAGAATATATTATTCAGCCATAAAACAGAATGAAACCTCACCATTTGCAACAACATGGATGGAGCTAAAGAGTATAATGCTAAATTACCTGTCAATTTCCAGACTGCCTATATTGCCTTCTGTCAGAGAAAGACAAATACCATATGATTTCACTCATATGTGGAAGTTAAGAAACAAAACAAATGAGCGAAGGGAAAAAAATAAGAGAGAGAGAAAGAGATACAAATCAAAAAACAGACTCTTCACTATAGAGAACAAACTAATGGTTACCAGAAGGGAAGAGTGTGGAGGGAATGGTGATGGGGATTAAGGAGTAAATAATAATAATAATAATAATACATATGTGTGTAAATCCTTCACTAGTTAACTACTATTAACAAACTGTACATCCATCCAGATTTTTGAGGGTTTAAGCATGTGTTCATTTCTTTGTTCATTTTACTTACAATAATCAAATAAACTCTCATGTACCTTCCACTGTAGTTACACCTTTGAAGCTTCTCAGATGCATTTTCCCTTGTTTTCCCTCTGGAAGTAACCATCACCTGAGTTTTATATGAGTTTTATATTGCTGTTCCTTACAGTGAGGCCAAGAACAGACAGGATTTTTAACCTGAATATACATGATTCCCATTCTGCTCTTCTGCGCCTCTCCTTTTCTGCCGAAGTTTCCGTTTTTGGACAGGTAACTGTAATTTCTTTCTGGTCTTAAGCTGTGTTCCATTTAATAAAAATACTGCAGTTTCCTTTTCCACCTGTCACTGTGGCTTGCTTCCTGCCCCCTCTTATTATGAGCAATGCTACTCGGGAACGTCCCTGCCTCTATTCTGATTCCCATTTGGGACCTTTTCCAAAGGACTGTCTCTGCGCAATGAAATGGCCACTTCGGAGGGCTGGTGTGTCATCAATTTCACTAAGCCATGTTAAATTGCTTTTCCAAAAATGGTTGTGTCTTCAGCATAGGAGAGTTTCTTTTGTTGCATGTCCTCAAGAGCACTTGGTATTGTCAGACTTTCATTTTAGCCAATTTGCCGGGTGACATGTTTGTTGTGCTTTTATCTTACATTTCCTGATTATTGTGATTAAGCCTATTTCCATATGTTTACTGGTGTTATCATTCCTCTTCTGTAAAATTCCTCTTCGTGTTGTGTATTTTCTTTTCTCCTTTTTATCGATTCATAGTACTGCTTTATATATGAATTCTATCTCTGTGTATCTGTGGATCTATTGATGCATCTATTTATCTAAAACTATACTTTCAGGGGCACCTGGATGGCTCAGTCCTTAAGTGTCTGCCATCAGCTCACGTCATCATCCCAGGGATCTGGGATCCAGCCCCTCTTCAGGCTCCCTCCTCAGTGGGAAGCCTGCTTCTCCCTCTCCCACTCCCCCTGCTTTGTTCTCTCTCTCACTGTGTTTCTGTCAAATAAATAAATAAAATCTTTAAAAAAAAAACTATACTTTCAAATCAGATTTCTTTTAACAGGAATAATGACCTCCATTGCATAAAACCTTAGGTTTTATAAATTGGGTTTAGTTACAACAATCTTAAGGAACAAAACGTTTTCATTCCCTCTATTCAGACTTTCTAAAGGGCCAAACTAGACAAACTATATCAGACAAATAATGATTTATCAAACAGAAGAAAAAATTAAGTAGGGAAAAGAAGCCCCACCATTGCCATTATACCTTTTACTACTTGGGAGACTAGAATAATGAAATTTTGTTTCTCAATTGTTTCTGATTTCACATTAAATTTCAGAGGGGAGAAGAAAATTGAAACACCTTGTCCACAGTACCTTTCATTATGGATCTCAGAGCCCATATGCTCTCTAGGGTCTGCTTCCCATTCTAACTTGGGGGAACCGAGCACAAAATAAGATGGACCTGAGACAGAAGGCAATATAGGCAGTCCGGAAATTGACAGGTAATCTTCCCACTGAGTGCTCTCAACCCACAGGGCAGAAAGGGGGCTTTCCCTGGATGGTCAATGCCCTCTGCATGCTGGGCGCTGGGGGTGCCAGACCCCTGGACTGTGTGCAAGAGAAGATGCTGAGCCTTGGAACCTGCCCTCTGAAGCTTACAATTCTGTGAGAAGGACGAATAGGTGGGAAAGATTTCACTCACAGAGCAAGAAACCAGTGGAATGGTTCCATGGTTTTCATTGTTGGACTAAACGGAAGATGATAAAGGATCAGAGAAATGTGTGCTCTGGGCTCCACCTGAAGTCAAATCTGTTTGCTCTCCATTCCCCTTTCCTCCAGGGTGGTCCACTAGGATCACCAGGCAGAGGTAGGCTGGCCTGGGTCACATCCTCCAAGCACTGTTGGGCCCATGTTGGTGGTCTCTGGGTCAGCCCTGCCAGCCAGTCCCCACACACCCCCACACCCTACTGTCAGCTCTCTGAGAGGGATCCTCTCCCCAACTCTCACAGACTTTCACTTTTACTCCAGCCGACTCCGCACTCACAGGGTTTAGGGGAAACTGGAAGCACAGCTGGCAAAAAGAAATAGCTGGGATCCCCTCCTGTGTCACATCATGTGTCAGAGCCTTGCTGTTTCCATAAGCAAGTGCTGGTTCTGGTATCCGCCCTAGGCCACTGCTCAGCCCCCTGAAGTTACGGCTTACGAAGGGTCCCTTGAAAATTGACCCAGGCAGTGAATCGTAAGGTAATACTTGGGTTCCACTCTTTGGGATGATCTTCTTCTCCAGTGGTTCTCAACTAGGGCAGATGTCTCTCCCCAGACATCTGGTAATGTCTGGAGACGTTTCTGGTTGTCATAGCTGGTGGGAGTAGGAGAGTGCTGCCGTCATCGAATGGGTAGAGGCCAAGGATGCTGCTAACATCCTCTAAAGCACGGGAGAGGCCCCCATCACTAAGACTCATCCTGCCCCCAAATATCCATAGTGTGCAGGTTGAGAAACCCTGACCTACCACTCCTCACTATACAGAATGGCCATTGACTTCCCTGACATGACTCCCCATTCCACACACCTTCTTAACAGCTGTGGGATTCTCTGATAGACCATTAAGCCAGTTCTTACAGTCAACCTGGACACCGGATGCTGGAGAGGGGACCAGGGGTCCTGTGGCTGAGTCAGTGACTCTCTCTCCTAGGAGAACTCAGCTTGTGATCTGAATTCTCATCAGCGTGACACTCATGAAGGATATTCTGGCTGTAGTCCAATCTCTTGGGGGGGTGACAAACTTGTAAATGACATGGATAGTGAGAAGGGCTTCTTTATATTTCATGACGTAGTTATTATTTTTTTCATTAAATACTACTAAATAATATCATCAGCTTATAGTCCATCATTCATTTAGTCAACAAATATTTATTGTGTGCCCACCAGGACCAGACATTGTGTTCTATGCTGGCTGAATGGTAGTTCTTCAAGTCTACTTATGTAGACCATACATCCTACAGCAAAATTCCTTCATCAGATGGGATGGAGCAAGGGGTGCTTGCGAATTTGCAAGTGCATGAGCCCCCCTCCAGATATTCTGATTTCACAAGTCAGGATCATGCCCAGAAACCTGCATTTTTAGCAAGTGCTTGAGGCGACTCTCATAGAGGCTATCCATGGGACCATGATTTAATAAACATTGGTAAAATCATGAAATTTACCCAACCTAATCCCAGGTCTGAGAACGTGCAGAACTGAGCTCTAATGTGGTCATTTCCTATATAGCTGAGGGGAAGAAAATCATGTAACCATTTAATCTATTAATCATTTAATCATTAATCTCACGTTTTTTATTTTTAAGCAGGAGAGTAAGACCTGTTCAAACACCGATGGTGAAAGATTATAATGACCCCAGGTAGAGAGAAGCCAGACACTTAAAAAGGAACAAAACCATAGAAGTTTTACTTCTAAAAACTAATTTTTATGACATATAATAAAATGAGCATTTGCCAACTACACTGGTATCAACAGTAATTAGGAGAAAAATCTCTTGCTTATGTAAGAGTTATGCACACTACCTATTCTCGGAACCAGCCTCAGCATGCAATGATTCCTAGCTTGATTAGGGACCATGAATCCTCCCTGGATACCAAGATTAATGGCTTCTCTGATTACTCTCGATTGTTTTTCAAATCTCTTCTCAGATCTACATCATTTACCCTCTGTTATGTGGCTTTTCAGTGGACCACTTATTTTAGGAACATATTAACCACCAGTAAAAGACCTCATCTAAACCTCGTTCAAAGCAAAACTTTTCCAAGCCATGAGAAACCCTCCCCCCGCCCCAACTTATATAATGTCCAGGAAGTTAGCTCACTGTGCAGGTGTGATTGTAAAACACAGGGAAACCACTTTCAGCCCAACTTCTCTCCCCCAAATTACTGTGATCGATTACATAATAGAAGAAACCCATATAAAGAAACTCGTGATAACAGTTATTTAACAGATTAAAATCGATGTGTCACTATGATCATTAATAAGAAGCAAAGATTAAAGGCCAGAACATCTCAGACAACATGCTATCATCTTTTAATTAATCTACAACGCATTTCTCTTTTCAGCTTCGCTAAGAATTTCCTCCCATTCTGTCCCTTCAACTAAGTGTCTCTATTACACCTTCAACTGTCTCTAGGTTCCTATCTGGTCTTCATTGTTTACTTTTTGCCTCACAAACAGGACCCTTTGAATTTCTTCACCAATCAAGCACTTCAGAAAGACTCTGCTCTCTGTGATCCTAGGAAAGACCACTCAAAATATGGACAAGTGTCCAAACAGGAGGGAAATTATCCTTTCGTGAAAAATAAGAGAAAAACTCTCAGTTTCGTGTGTGATCTGCAGACTTAGCCCATCCGAAGTGCCCCATTGTGGCCTCAGCCCATCACACCCCAAATAAGCTCTATTCCAACACCAGCTCCAAACAGAAAAGAACCCCTCTCTCCCGGTTTGGGAACTTTGAGCCAACATATCAATTTGAATGCAAATTTCCCCCAAACTCAGATTCGCTGAGAGATCCATTTTTGAGTAGATTAAGCTCCCTCTAGACCAACATGCAAATGCGGGTGTTCAAGTATAAGAACCCAAGGTCAGCAAAAAGACATTGACCGTACCTATTTTCCCAGCCTCCACTTTCAGGTTGAACTCCCAGTTTCTTGGTAACTTCAGGGACATTTTGCTCCCTCTTCGGGTGAGTAGCTGCTGAAGCAACAGGTCTGTCACGATTTCCGCCCTTCTCACTTTCTCGATGTTTCCCTCTAGGTTTTGTGTGTGTGTTCCCCTTTGTGAGTTCTTCACAAGCAATCCTGGGTTTGGAGTTGATTTGCCAGCAGGAGTCCTCCTTTCTTTCAGAAGAAAGGTCCATCCATCTGTTTGTCACTTTGGGAATGGCCCCCGAGTCCCCCCAAGGCCTCCAACAGTCCCACAGGGGCTGGTGCTTCCTGAAGTGTGCACCTTGCTTTTTCTTGCTTTCGGTTTTACCAGAAATATCCCAGTTGATACTTCACTCTGCGTCATGAGAAGCAGAGCTCCAGTTCGAAAGAATCTCAGGCCTCACGGAGGGGAGGTCGTGATCAACAACTGCCGTCTCTCAGCTTTTTTTTTTTTTTTAACTGTCTGCTTCCTTGTATTTGAGGAAGTGGGTGGCTGGTCGGTGTAGATGATGCATTATGAGCACTCTTTCTTGAGAAAACGGTTTTTGGAAATGCTCGTATAAGTAGAATGAGTGTTCTTGGGATCTAAGGCTATAGCTTTGATCAAAAGAAAAAGAAATACAAAATTTCAAGTGTCCCACCCTGTACCTCTAAGCCTTCCTCCCAACTGAGTGGATCAAGCGTCCAAAAATGGTCAGTGAGACAACCTGCGTTCTCCCACCCCACAAAGTTTTCTTATTTTAAATTCTCCCTGCTGTTAGGACCAGAGAGTAAGTTCTCCTCCTGCTTGGGATAAAGCCTCATGTGGGGAGGGCTCTGAGGTACTTAGCTACTAAGCTGGTTTTATCTGGGTAGACCCACTCAAGTGGGTCTTTGGCATTGCGTACAGGGTGTGGGTTTAAGAATCACACTCACCTGGGTTCAGAACGCAGATCTTCCACTTCTTAGCTCTGCAGCTTTTCACAAACAACTAAATCTCTCTGGGCCCCAATGTTCTCAGGCAGTAAAATGAGGTCGATAAAAACCATGACTTCACAGAGTCATGAGGCATCTTGTACAGAGCTTAGCACACGGTGGTTATACCACTGATGCTAATTCAAACTTTATCTCATTTACTTCAGCTCTGTGACAGGCTTTCATATGTTTAACTGGCTCAGCCTAATCTAGTGATTAAGTATTTGAGTCCAGAGCCAGACTGCCTGTGTGTTTAAATCCTGGTTCCATCACTTTTTTGCTGTGTGACTTCAGACAAGTTTCTTGACCACTCTGTGTTTCAATTTCTTTATGGGTTAATGAGGCAAAAATAGGCCCTACTTCATATGTGTGTTGTGAGGCTTTATTAGTAGGTAAAAGTGCTCACAGGAGTCACTGTTAGCCAGCATGCAAACTACACATCCTTGGTCCATTCAGTCTTCAACCCTCTTGGATGACTTGGTCATACTTTCTTCATCATCTCACATATGCTCATTCTCTGTTGACGACCTTACTTCCTGTTTATTGAGAAAAGTTGGTACAACTAAAAGAGAATGTCTGTATCCTACTAACTGTGTCTAAGTCCTACATGTAAGTCTTTACACTCAGCCTCCTCCCAGTTACAGTCGATGAACCATATTATCACTCCATCTTTTTTTTATTATTTTTTAAAAATATTTATCTATCTATTTATTTATTTATTTATTTATTTATTTAGAGAGCATGAGCAGGGAGAGGACCAGAGGGAGAGAGAGAGAATCCCAAGCAGACACTACGCTGAGCACAGAGCCTGACATAGGGCTCGATCTCACCACCCTGGGATCATACCTCAGCCGAAACCAAGAGTCAGACAAACTTAACCCCCCAGGCTCCCCTATCATTCCTCCATCTGAATTAATTCCTTCTCTCTCTCTCTCTCTAGGATCATTCCCATCAGCATTCAAGCTTGTTTAAAAAAAAAAAAAAAACAGAAACTCTACATTCTACTTCCTCCTCCTGCTACAGCCCTATTTCTTTTCTTCATTTTGGAGTAATGCTTTGGTAAGGATTGTCTACATTTGCAAATGCTTGTCCTATTATTCCCTCCTGAAACCTTTCTGTTGATGTTTTTGCCCTCAGGACTTTACGGAATACGTTTTTATCAGGACATCGACAGCATCCCTGTCACTAAATCACTGTCAGTGATGGACCAGTGATAGACTGGGCTACATGTCAGCCCAGTGCCCTACTGGCAGCTTTGGACACGCTGATCACGCTCTCCAACTCTGAGGTCTCTCTCTGCTTGGCTCCCACAGTGTCTCACTGTCCTGGTCGTCTGCCTGCCTTTCCAGCTGCTCCTTCTCTGGTTCCTTGCTGGTTCCTTCTCATCTCTCTGACTGCTGAATATTGGAGGAAACCAAGACTCACACAGTGGATTTCTTTTCCACTGGTACCCACACTTGGGTGAACTCACCTATCTCAAGGCTTTGATTGCTATGCATCTGCTGATAGGACCAGTGTAGATCTTTAGCCCAGACCACCCCAAACCCCAAATCGTACACATCTTTGCTTAGATATCACACAACCATCTCAAACCAATCATGTCTAAAACTTATATTCAGGGGACCAAGCTGAAGGAGCAGTGGTGACCTGAGGTATATTCTCATTGTGAACAAATAGTGACCTGCGGTATATTCTCATTGCGAACGAAAGGAACGTAAGAAGGAAGAACCACATACACATTCTTCAAGACTCTGCTTGCATCATGTCTGCTCATATTCCAGGAGCCAACACACATCACATGGCCAAGTTCAAAGGCAGGGATATAGGAAGTACACACAGCCCTGAGGTGGTGGGGGAGGGGAGAACAGAATGATTATTTGCTGATCAAATCTCCAATCCATCACACTAACCCAACCCAACCCACACTAACCCAACTTCCCCAGGGATACTGAGGTGCTTTGAAGCTGACTCAGCCTACCAGAGATTTTGGAGCCCCAACTCTGCATTTTGGCCAAACACCACTGCTCTTTTTTTCTATCTTTGCTTGGAAGGGAGGAGCAGCGGATAACCATCCTGAGCCCCAGCCCAGAAGCATCTCCATAGGGAAGTTGACATGATCCAAGGTTCTAGTACTGGGACTTTTAACTCAGGAACTCTGAAAATATTTTGAAGGTAGCACTTAGAAACATACAAAGAACTTCCTTTGCTCTTTAGGGTAGGTTCCTGTAAGTCTTGGAAAAACTCATGACTGATGGGGAAGTTGGGTATGAATGCTTGGAAAGGCAATCAGATGAAAAGCACCCCTGGAAAGGCCCAACCCAGCAGCCTTCCCTCTGAGGAGCCTTCCCTCCAGCCAGCTGCTGGACAGGGTTAGAGAGCCCCTGTCTGTGCTGGGCCTCTCCCCTTCTTCCTGACCTTCAGGGAATGAAGAACTGGATGTCCTGTCTAGCCCCAAAGTTTAAATCAGCATTTGCAGTAGCAAAAACAAAAGCAAAAATCCATTCATCTATTTGCTTACTGAGTATTAACCATTTCTTGAGTAAGGACTTCATTTTTGCTAGACTTTGGAGGAATGTCCATGAATTTTGTTTCTGCTTTCATGTTTCTGCTCTCAGTGGTTTGTTGAGAGAGAAGAGTTATGTTGGGAGTTATGGGAGTTTATATCTGAGGTGCCTCCCAGGGACCTGGGGAGTAAAGGAAGTTTTCCTGGGGGAAATGTCTTTTACATTAAGGCTTGATGAAGGACTTAGGGAGGCAGGAGGGTTGGGAAATGCTTCCAGACAAACAAAGGGCATGCAAGAGGTACAGAGGAAGGAAAGAACTCATCAGGTTGCTCTGGGAAAGGGTGAAAGGGGTAGGAGGGAGGAGAGATGGAGAGATGGTTGGATTGGGGATGGACCCCTGGTAAGCTTCTGTAAGAGTAGTGACTTTACCCTAGAGGAAAGAGAAGCCATGTAGACATTATTATTGGGGTCCAGATGAGGGGCTATGGCAGATGGCCAGGTGAGAGCCAGGGAGAGGGAAAGGTCAGTGGCAGTGTGCAGGTAAAGAAGGGAAAACGAGGTGAGCCATTCTGGCGGTGGGATTGACTGTCCAAGAGAATTTCTGTAGGAAGAAAAGAGATGTGCATGGTCCTGGCTCCAGTCCCTAGAGGTGGATGGGCTCCCATCACAAGGTCAGATACTGCACCAAAAGAGTGAGGGTTGCTGACGAGGTTGCTAAGGACGAGAGACTAGCGAGGAGTCAGTTGCCAGAGGGAGAAGCCAGTGGGTTCAGTTGGGGGCACCTGTGAAACCCTGGAGCACAGCTGTCCTGAACCTAAAGCTCAGCAGTGAAATTCATTCGTTCGTTCACTCATTCACTCCATAAACATTTATCTAGGACTGGGCTGGACTCTGAGTAAACAAGGATGATTAAGATCCTAGCCTAATCCCCAAATGACTCAGTGAAAGAGAGAAGTATAAACATAACGGCAGTGCTGTTTGAGCTATTAAAAAGAGTGCACACACAGGGTAGGGTGACAGCAAGAAATGGTGGGCTCGGCTTGAGTAGCCAGGGATGGCTTCCCAGGAGAGGTGACTCAGGGGAGAGCAGCCAGGTGTGAAGGAAGGCGGGGGAGCGGGAGGAGGACGTCCAGGGAGGAGGACGTCCAGGCAGATGAAACAGCAGATGGCTGCTAGAACACAGACCCCTTCTCAGGGAATTTTGGGAATGGTGCACCAGAACAAGGCTGAGGGGGAGCCGGGCGGACTGGGTCGGGCTTGCTGGACCCAGGCCTGATGTGCAGCCTGAGGGATTGGACTCCACTCTGAGGTGACGGTCTTTGGAGAGCTTTTTTAAACATCCTTTTTATTGTTACTTTTACCATTACAGTCGTCCAAGCATGATCTTCAGAGAAGATTTCAATAAGCATAAAGAACATAAACATCAGGACCCCTGGGTGGCTCAGTCGGTTAAGCGTCTGCCTACGGCTCATGTCGTGGTCCCAGGGTCCTGAGATGGAGCCCTGTCTGGCTCCCTGCTCAGTGGGGAGACTGCTTCTCCCTCTGCCTGCCTCTCCCCCTGAATGTGCTCGCTCTCCCTCTCTCTCTCTGACAAATAAATAATTTTTTTTTTTTAAAAAAGAACTCAAAAATCACTGTTAACCATTTAATGTGTAAGGGGAATTTTCCCATCTCGATCTCCATCACTCTTTTTCTATTTATGTGTATATATAATGTGTGTGTATGTATTTTAAATTTAAAAATTAGTATGTATGCTATTTTATAAGCTGTTATGCTCCCGTGACAAAAACGAAATAAGGCAAAACACATAAATAGTTACCTTATTAAGTGTTTTCCCAAAACATCATTCATGGCCTCATAGTCTACAGTTACATAGAGATAGCAAAATTTATTCAACAAATCTTTGTATCACTGAGTGTGTGAGATGTGTACAAATTTTCATAATATTCTTTCAGCTAAATGTCTGGGGAAATCCATTCCCTCTCCAGAACCCCTCCACTCCTAGTGGATTCTTGGAGGTGGAAATGCTGGGAAAGCGGATGAGAAATGTTCAGACTTGATATGTCTAAACTGTTCTCCAGAAGGTTCTACTTGAATCCACGAGGGGCGAGCTCCCGCCTGGCCTCACTAAGAGCTGGCGTTTTTATTTTGTAAACTAACCAAACCAAACCACTGCCAACTATTCAAGCAAACAACTCTAAGTGCGACTCAAGTTATTTTTGAATGTGCTTATGGGCCATTTGTAGGGGTCAGATACATCTAGGTATCTGTGTGTCTGAATGATTCTGCAAGGAATCAACAGATGGGGGGGCCAGGAAGTCTTAAACCTTTATTTGTGACTTTCAGGCTCCTGGCTTCAGCATCTCCTTCAGAACCTCTAGGTAATCTGCATGCCAGCCATCCACTTTGTTGCCTCCTCATCTTTCATTTTGTCACCTGGATCACTAACCCTCTGCATTTTGAGTTAATTTCTCATGTTTGCACCTCACCTCACTGGTTTTGTTTTTTCATAGCTTTATTGAAATATGATTTACATAACATACAGTTCACACATCTGCAGTGTACAATTCAATAATTTTTAGCATATTCACAGAGTTGTGCAACCATGACCACAATCAATTTTAGAAACTTTTTATCACTTAACCCCCACCACCACCACCAAGAAACCCCATACTCATGAGCAGCCCCTTCCCATTCCCCCACAGCTCAGTCCTGGGCAAACCCTCGTCTACTTTCTGTCTCTATATATTTGCCTATTCTAGACATTTCATATAAATGGAATCCTGTAATATGTGGCACTTAACCTTCTTTCTCTTCACATAATGTTTTCAAGGTTCATCCATATTATAGCAGGTGTCAGAAATTTATTTCTTTTGATGGTTAAATAATATTCCATTGTATACATGTAGCACACTGTACTCACTAGTTGATGGACACTTGGACTGTTTCCACTTTTTGGCTGTTATGAATAATGCTGTTTTAAACATTCGTGTACAAGTTTTTTTTTGAGTGTATACTTTTGTTTCTCTTGGATATGTACCTAGACGGGCATTGCTGGGTCATATGGTGACTCCCTTTTAAACCTTTGAGAAACTGCTGGAACATTTTCCAAAGTGGTTACACCAGTTTACATTCCCTTCAGTAATGAGGGTTCCATTTCTTCCACATCCTCCCCAACTCTTGTTATCATCTGTCCTTCTCATGTTAGCCATTCTAGAGGGTATCAAGTGGCATCTCATTGTGGGTTTGATTTGCATTTCTCGGATAGCTAATGGTGTTGAGCATCTTTTTGTGTTCTTATTGGCTGGTTTGGTTTTCCAGAACCTAAATTCTGCTTCTTGGACTATCCAAAGATGTAGCCACAGGGAATCTGCATTTCTACAAGGACTGAATTCGGCTAACACTCAAGCCTCCAATTTTGACTTACATTCTACCTTGTTTTGTTTCCTTTAAATCCTTCCTTAGGGAAAGCCCACACACACTGTGTTAAATATCATCCCAAATTTCCAGCTGTCTTTTTCCTCTGTGCTTCTGTTCCAACTGAAGTGTCACGTTCCCCTACCCCCTGCCTGGATCTCCGGAATTTTTAAGCGATGCTCTGCATAAAAAAAAGCAGTCACACCTTCCCGGCAGTGATCAGATTTGTTGGAGAGACCCACTGGCCATCACATCTCTCCCTTTCTCTCCCCATTGTGGTTGTTACCAACATCCTCATCACCATTTTGGTTGTAGCTGCTGTTCTGCAAGGATTCGTAAGGATCCCAGAGGGAATGGAAGAACAACACACTAGCTGCCTCAAGAATCAGCATCAGAGAAATGGGTGGCAGAGAAGCAGAGTTCAGTTTTCTGGATTCTCCCTTATCTGAGCATCTGAGTAGACTCCAAGGGAGTCACAACTTGAGTGCCCACCTTTGTCAGAAGGTCTCTGTTTATGAGACAAAGCCAAGGAGGTTTCTCTGGGCCGATGTCCTTGTGCGGTAGGACGATTCCCTGTGATCCGTAAATTGTCCTTACCAAGAACAAAGAGGACCTCTGTTACTGATGCCACCCAAATGATGTTGCCGTTGTTGTTTTTTGTTGTTGTTGTTTTTGTTTTTTTAATTTTATTTTTTATAAACATATATTTTTTCCCCAGGGGTACAGGTCTGTGAATCGCCAGGTTTACACACTTCACAGCACTCACCATAGCACATACCCTCCCCAGTGTCCATAATAACCCCACCCCCCCAACCCCCCTCCCCCCAGCAACCCTCAGTTTGTTTTGTGAGATTAAGAGTCACTTATGGTTTATCTCCCTCCCAATCCCATCTTGCTTCATTTACTTTTCTCCTATAACCTTAACCCCCATGTTGCATCTCCTCTCCCTCATATCAGGGAGATCATATGATAGTTGTCTTTCTCCGATTGACTTATTTCGCTAAGCATGATACCCTCTAGTTCCATCCACGTCGTCGCAAATGGCAAGATTTCATTTCTTTTGATGGCTGCATAGTATTCCATTGTGTATATATACCACTTCTTCTTTATCCATTCGTCTGTTGATGGACATCTAGGTTCTTTCCATAGTTTGGCTATTGTAGACATTGCTGCTCTAAACATTCGGGTGCACGTGCCCCTTCGGATCACTACGTTTGTATCTTTAGGGTAAATACCCAGCAGTGCAATTGCTGGGTCATAGGGTAGTTCTATTTTCAACATTTTGAGGAACCTCCATGCTGTTTTCCAGAGTGGTTGCACCAGCTTGCATTCCCACCAACAGTGTAGGAGGGTTCCCCTTTCTCCGCATCCTCACCAGCATCTGTCATTTCCTGACTTGTTAATTTTAGCCATTCTGACTGGTGTGAGGTGGTATCTCATTGTGGTTTTGATTTGTATTTCCCTGATGCCGAGTGATATGGAGCACTTTTTCATGTGTCTGTTGGCCATCTGGACGTCTTCTTTGCAGAAATGTCTGTTCATGTCTTCTGCCCATTTCTTGATTGGATTATTTGTTCTTTGGGTGTTGAGTTTGCTAAGTTCTTTATAGATTCTGGACACTAGCCCTTTATCTGATATGTCGTTTGCAAATATCTTCTCCCATTCTGTCAGTTGTCTTTTGGTTTTGTTCACTGTTTCCTTTGCTGTGCAAAAGCTTTTGATCTTGATAAAATCCCAATAGTTCATTTTTGCCCTTGCTTCCCTTGCCTTTGGCGATGTTCCTAGGAAGATGTTGCTGCGGCTGAGGTCGAAGAGGTTGCTGCCTGTGTTCTCCTCAAGGATTTTGATGGATTCCTTTCTCACATTGAGGTCCTTCATCCATTTTGAGTCTATTTTCATGTGTGGTATAAGGAAATGATCCAATTTCATTTTTCTGCATGTGGCTGTCCAATTTTCCCAACACCATTTCTTGAAGAGGCTGTCTTTTTTCCATTGGACATTCTTTCCTGCTTTGTCGAAGATTAGTTGACCATAGAGTTGAGGGTCTATTTCTGGGCTCTCTATTCTGTTCCATTGATCTATGTGTCTGTTTTTGTGCCAGTACCATGCTGTCTTGATGATGACAGCTTTGTAGTAGAGCTTGAAGTCTGGAATTGTGATGCCACCAAGTTTGGCTTTCTTTTTCAATATTCCTTTGGCTATTTGCGGTCTTTTCTGGTTCCATATAAATTTTAGGATTATTTGTTCCATTTCTTTGAAAAAAATGGATGGTACTTTGATAGGAATTGCATTAAATGTGTAGATTGCTTTAGGTAGCATAGACATTTTCACAATATTTATTCTTCCAATCCAGGAGCATGGAACATTTTTCCATTTCTTTGTGTCTTCCTCAATTTCTTTCATGAGTAGTTTATAGTTTTCTGAGTATAGATTCTTAGTCTCTTTGGTTAGGTTTATTCCTAGGTATCTTATAGTTTTGGGTGCAATTGTAAATGGGATTGACTCCTTAATTTCTCTTTCTTCTGTCTTGTTGTTGGTGTAGAGAAATGCAACTGATTTCTGTGCATTGATTTTATATCCTGACACTTTACTGAATTCCTGTACCAGTTCTAGCAGTTTTGGAGTGGAGTCTTTTGGCTTTTCCACATATAGTATCATATCATCTGCGAAGAGTGATAGTTTGACTTCTTCTTTGCCGATTTGGATGCCTTTAAATTTCTTTTTGTTGTCTGATTGCTGAGGCTAGGACTTCTAGTACTATGTTGAATAGCAGTGGTGATAACAGACATCCCTGCCGTGTTCCTGACCTTAGCGGAAATCCTTTCAGTTTTTCTCCATTGAGAATGATATTTGCGATGGGTTTTTCATAGATGGCTTTGATAATATTGAGGTATGTGCCCTCTAGCCCTACACTTTGAAGAGTTTTGATCAGGAAGGGATGCTGTACTTTGTCAAATGCTTTTCCAGCATCTATGGAGAGTATCATATGGTTCTTGTTCTTTCTTTTATTAATGTGTTGTATCACATTGATTGATTTGCGGATGTTGAACCAACCTTGCAGCCCTGGAATAAATCCCACTTGGTCGTGGTGAATAATCCTTTTAATGTACTGTTGAATCCTATTGGCTAGTATTTTGGTGAGAATTTTTGCATCTGTGTTCATCAAGGATATTGGTCTGTAGTTCTCTTTTTTGATGGGATCCTTGTCTGGTTTTGGGATCAAGGTGATGCTGGCCTCATAAAATGAGTTTGGAAGTTTTCCTTCCATATCTATTTTTTGGAACAGTTTCAGGAGAATAGGAATTAGTTCTTCCTTAAATGTTTGGTAGAATTCCCCTGGGAAGCCGTCTGGCCCTGGGCTTTTGTTTGTTTGGAGATTTTTGATGACTGTTTCAATCTCCTTACTGGTTATGGGTCTGTTCAGGCTTTCTATTTCTTCCTGGTTCAGTTGTGGTAGTTTATATGTCTCTAGGAATGCATCCATTTCTTCCAGATTGTCAAATTTGTTGGCATGGAGTTGCTCATAATAAGTTCTTATGATTGTCTGTATTTCTTTGGTGTTAGTTGTGATCTCTCCTCTTTCATTCATGATTTTATTTATTTGGGTCCCTTCTCTTTTCTTTTTGATAAGTCTGGCCAGGGGTTTATCAATCTTATTAATTCTTTCGAAGAACCAGCTCCTAGTTTCATTGATTTGTTCTATTGTTTTTTTGGTTTCTATTTCATTGATTTCTGCTCTGATCTTTATGATTTCTCTTTTCCTGCTGGGTTTAGGGTTTCTTTCTTGTTCTTTCTCCAGCTCCTTTAGGTGTAGGGTTAGGTTGTGTACCTGAGACCTTTCTTGTTTCTTGAGAAAGGCTTGTACTGCTATATATTTTCCTCTCAGGACTGCCTTTGTTGTGTCCCACAGATTTTGAACTGTTGTATTTTCATTATCATTTGTTTCCATGAATTTTTTCAATTCTTCTTTAATTTCCTGGTTGACCCATTCATTCTTTAGAAGGATGCTGTTTAGTCTCCATGTATTTGGTTCTTTCCAAATTTCCTCTTGTGATTGAGTAGCTTCAGAGCATTGTGGTCTGAAAATATGCAGGGAATGATCCCAATCTTTTGATACCGGTTGAGACCTGATTTAGGACCGAGGATGTGATCTATTCTGGAGAATGTTCCATGGGCACTAGAGAAGAATGTGTATTCTGTTGCTTTGGGATGAAATGTTCTGAATATATCTGTGATGGCCATCTGGTCCAGTGTGTCATTTAAGGCCTTTATTTCCTTGTTGATCTTTTGCTTGGATGATCTGTCCATTTCAGTGAGGGGAGTGTTAAAGTCCCCTACTATTATTGTATTATTGTTGATGTGTTTCTTTGATTTTGTTATTAATTGGTTTATATAGTTGGCTGCTCCCACGTTAGGGGCATAGATATTTACAATTGTTAGATCTTCTTGTTGGACAGATCCTTTGAGTATGATGTAGTGTCCTTCCTCATCTCTTATTATAGTCTTTGGCTTAAAATCTAATTGATCTGATATACGGATTGCCACTCCTGCTTTCTTCTGATGTCCATTAGCATGGTAAATTCTTTTCCACCCCCTCACTTTAAATCTGAAGGTGTCTTTGGGTTTAAAATGAGTTTCTCGTAGGCAACATATAGATGGGTTTTGTTTTTTTATCCATTCTGATACCCTGTGTCTTTTGATTGGGGCATTTAGCCCATTAACATTCAGGGTAACTATTGAGAGATATGAATTTAGTGCCATTGTATTGCCTGTAAGGTGACTGTTACTGTATATTGTTTCTGTTCCTTTCTGATCTACTAGTTTTAGGGTCTCTCTTTGCTTAGAGGACCCCTTTCAATATTTCCTGTAGAGCTGGTTTGGTGTTTGCAAATTCTTTCAGTTTTTGTTTGTCCTGGAAGCTTTTAATCTCTCCTTCTATTTTCAATGATAGCCTAGCTGGATATAGTATTCTTGGCTGCATGTTTTTCTCGTTTAGTACTCTGAATATATCATGCCAGCTCTTTCTGGCCTGCCAGGTCTCTGTGGATAAGTCTGCTGCCAATCTAATATTTTTACCTTTGTATGTTACAGACTTCTTTTCCCAGGCTGCTTTCAGGATTTTCTCTTTGTCACTAAGACTTGTAAATTTGACTATTAGGTGACGGGGTGTGGACCTATTCTTATTGATTTTGAGGGGGGTTCTCTGAACCTCCTGGATTTTGATGCTTGTTCCCTTTGCCATATTGGGGAAATTCTCTCCAATAATTCTCTCCAATATACCTTCTGCTCCCCTCTCTCTTTCTTCTTCTTCTGGAATCCCAATTATTCTAATGTTGTTTCGTCTTATGGTGTCACTTATCTCTCGAATTCTGCCCTCATGGTCCAGTAGCTGTTCATCCCTCTTTTGCTCAGCTTCTTTATTCTCTGTCATTTGGTCTTCTATATCGCTAATTCTTTCTTCTGCCTCATTTATCCTAGCAGTGAGAGCCTCCATTTTTGATTGCACCTCATTAATAGCTTTTTTTATTTCAACTTGATTAGATTTTAGTTCTTTTATTTCTCCAGAAAGGGCTTTTATATCTCCCGAGAGGGTTTCTCTAATATCTTCCGTGCCTTTTTCGAGCCCGGCTAGAACCTTGAGAATCGTCATTCTGAACTCTAGATCTGACATATTACCAATGTCTGTATTGATTAGGTCCCTAGCCTTTGGTATTGCCTCTTGTTCTTTTTTTTGTGGTGAATTTTTCCGCCTTGTCATTTTGTCCAGATAAGAGTATATGAAGGAACAACTAAAATACTAAAAGGGTGGCAACAACCCCAGGAAAATATGCTTTAGCCAAATCAGAAGAGATCCCAAATCGTGAGGGGGGGGGGTGGAGAAGGGGATATAAAGAGGTTCAGAAAGAAAAAAAAATAAAAAAAGAAAAAAGAAAAAAGAAACAAATAAAAAAAGAAAACCAATAATGAAAAAATATAAAACGGAAAAAAACATATATATATATATATATTAGATAAACTAGTTAAAAAAACCTTTAAAAAGAAAAGGGCAAAAATTAAAAAAATTTAGCAGAAGAAGAGAAAAAAATTGAAAAAGAAAAAAAAATTAAATTAACTGCAAGGCTAAAGAATCATGGGGAGAAAGCCATGAGTTCCGTGCTTTGCTTTCTCCTCCTCTGGAATTCCGCTGCTCTCCTTGGTATTGAAACTGCACTCCTTGGTAGGTGAACTTGGTCCTGGGCGTTTCTTGTTGATCTTCTGGGGGAGGGGCCTGTTGTAGTGATTCTCAAGTGTCTTTGCCCCAGGCAGAATTGCACCGCCCTTACCAGGGGCCGGGCTGAGTAATCCGCTTGGGTTTGCTTTCGGGAGCTTTTGTTCCCTGAGCGCTTTCCGTAGAGTTCCGGAGGGCGGGAATGAAGATGGCGGCCTCCCAGTCTCCGGCCCGGAGGAGCCGAGAGTCTGGGGCCCCACTCCTCAGTGCGCCCCCAGAGAACAGCGCCCAATTGCTCCCGTCACCCTGGCCTCTGGCCGCGCTCCCAGCTGACCGAGCCTGCGAGCGGTTCAAGGTAAACCCGAGCTTAGAGCTCACTCTTTGGCTCCGTCTCTGTAGCCGGCTTCCCCGTTCTAATACCTGTACGCTCTGCGACACTCAAGACACCCCCGATCCTTCTGTGACCCTGCGGGACCTGAGGCCACGCAGACCCCGCGTGCGCTTCACCCCGGTTAAGCCTCTGGAGCGATGTCCCTCAGCGGAACAGACTTTTAAAAGTCCTGATTTTGTGCTCCGTTGCTCCGCCGCTTGCCGGGAGCCGGCCCCTCCCCCCGCGGTCTATCTTCCCGTCGCTTTGGATTCACTTCTCCGCCAGTCCTACCTTTCAGAAAGTGGTTGATTTTCTGTTTCCAGAATTGCTGTTCTTCTTCTCTTCGATCTCCCGTTGGATTTGTAGGTGTTTGCAATCTTTAGATAAGCTATCTAGCTGATCTCCCGCTACCTGAAGTAGTCTCAGCCTGCTACTTCTCCGCCATCTTGACTCCTCCCCCCGCCGTTGCTGTTTTTAACAGAACTAATTGTATATTGGAGGAGGGGCACAAGCAAAGAAGAATCTTGAGCCTCCCCGTGTTGGAGCTTAAACAGAAGGGACTTTCCGTTTTACTATTTAACCAAGAAAACTCTTGAAATACAGAGAGGCGGCTAAGGGTTGGGTCCCATCACACCTGTCTTCCACAGTCCTTGAAGGGTCGCTTGGTGAAATCTGAAGGCCCTGACCATGGCGGCAGTTCCTTGAATCCAGTGTCTTTGTTTGTCAGTGGTGAGTGTGCAGTGAGGGAAGAAGGGAAAGCAATGGGAAGGGCCTGCCCTGATCAGGCCGCTGAGTGCATTGTCTGCAGAGAATTTTAAAAGTATAACAAAACTAAAAGACACCTACTTAAAAAAATCATCACCGTGCATAGTACTTCTAAATAATGTCTGTGCTAAACACTCCTCCCCTTAGTTGGACTACTTCCCATCCCTACCCCCATGGTAGGTCCCCACAACCAACCTCCTCCATGGGGAATTCTCTCCTTGCCGTGGAACCTGCTAGTGTTGTGTACTTTGATTGATTATATTACCCACCTGCAAAGTGCACACCATGCCTACTCCTTCCCACCCTAGCTTCTTAAGGATTTGAACTCTTATCCCAGCCCCTACCCCACTTTCCCCATTGGTGGTCTAAGAAATCCCCTCTTCCTGTGAGCTTTCCCATGAACCTTGAATCTGAATTAGATGGCTTGGTCAGAAAGCCTGCAGGATGCTATGCTAAAAAGAAATGCACTTGTGATAATTCCGGGTATCGTATGAAAGTATTGAACAACTAAATTGTATGTCTGATACTGACATTACACTGTATGCTAACCAACTGGAACTTAAATAGAAACTTTTAAAAAAATGAAAATAAAAATAAATGTCTTAGGGGCACCTGGGTAGCTCAATCAGTTAAGCATCTGCCCTCGGCTTAGGTCATGATCCCAGGGTCCTGGGATCGAGCCCCACAAAATTGGGCTCCCTGCTCAGTGGAGAGCATGGTTCTCCCTCTCCCTCTGCCTCCTGCTCTGCCTACTTGTGCTCGCTACTTTCCATCAAATAAATAAATAAAATCTTTTTTAAAAAAATAAATGAATAAATGCCTTAAGACTGCATCTTAATGAGCTTATCCTATTTGAGTGGAGCACCCATTTTCTTTTAATTAATAGACCTTATTTTTTAGGCACATTTAGGTTTGCAGAAAAATTGAAAGGAAAACAGAATCTCCATATATCACCCCCCCACCCAAGCCTGCTACATGCTCTGCACTTCCCCTCTTATCAACATCTTGCTTTAGTGTGGTACATTTGTTACAATTGATGAGCCAATATGAATACATTATTCCTAACTAAAGTTCAGAGTTCACATTAGGACTCACTTGTGGTGGTGTATACTTTATGGGTTTGATGCAATATGTAATGACATGTGTCCCTCATCATGGTATTATTGTACAGAAGAGTTTTACTGCCCTGAAATTCCCCTGCTTGGAGCACCCACTTTTTAGATACCCCTCCCCCTGTCTGTTCACTCAGGGTGTTTTTCTTCATTAGAATTAATTGTTTGGTTTTAAATAGGAGAGTCACATGAGAATGCAGGTTTCTGGCTTCTTGAAACAGTCAGTGACATGGTACTTGTGCTCCCATGAGATCATGGCCAGCGGAAGCTCCACGGAGGCTGACTGTCTTCACATAGGTCCAGCTAGCCGGAACACTTCCACTCCCCAGAGGCAGGGACAGGTATCATTGGGAGGCACATGTGTACTGTTGTTTTCCTTCGAACAGACTGAAGAAGAAAAAAATGTAAGCCATGGTACCCAACTGGGTCTCATTCAAAAGGGGGGAGGAAAAATACTAGTCCAAAGTCATAGAAGTTGGGAGAAAACATGTTTCTTTGTGGATGTGAGCCAGCCAGTTTCGCTTGCTTCTATCCCCCACAAGGCTCCCACAGCGGCTGGAATTGGGGCCCAGCACAGTGGGTGCACTCGCTTAGCAACTCACTTCTACCAGTTTGTACTCCTGGCTGATTCCCCAGCATATGTGTGCTGGAGGGTGGCATTTGCAGACACCAAAAAGAAAGGTGTTTTTCATACGGATTTGAGTAGTCTATATCTCTAAGAAAGCTGAATTTAGAAGGCACAAGTTGAAGGTTTGATTCCCATTCCCTTGGCTGTATGGGGGAAAACAGAAAACAAAGACAAAAACAAAAAACTCTGACAGAGGAAGAGACTTATGTGCTCTGCGCACTCTGTTTGAGTTCAGGGACCAGGTACAGGAGTCTTGGCTCAGAGCCTTGCTTCTCTGGGGCCTGAGCAATGAGGTGGACGTGCCTTATTACTGTTCTCATCTCTGCCAAGGTCCCTGGTGTTGGTTCTGATGTCTGGTCACAGTTTGATAGTCTATTAACCTTTACTTTTGTCCCATCACAGCTGAAGAAAGAAAGAAAAAAAAAGAAAGAAAGAAATCTTTCTAGTTCTGAAGGCCGAGACTGCCATTGTCACTGCCAACGCTCTAACTAGAGGAAGACTGTTCCCTGGGTCATGGCGTAAGAGAGAGGAATGTCTATTTAAATGGGAAAGTTATAACCACAAGATTATAAATGGAACCAGAATGTTTCGAACCAGAGCACATAAAACAAATCAGGGGGAAATGCTCCCCCTACATAACACCTCCTTCGGGCCAGTTACGGGTTACATATTTGGTTGAACCACATGAAGTCACTGATATTTGACCACTTTTGACCTGAAAACACGACAGTTTCATAGGGTTCAGAGGCCCACTCTGTTTCCTGCCACGCGTTCACTCAACAAATAGCAAATGAATTGTACACCTGTTACATACCAGGCACTGTCCTGGGTGCAGAGAATGTAGCCCAAAGCAATAGAGACAAAAATGTCTGGTTTGGTGAAGCTTATATGAGAAGAGACACCCATGTACACAATAAATAAATAAATGAAGTAAGTATAACAAGCTAGTTGGTGGTGAGTGCTGTGGAGAAAAGTAAACATGTCATGGGAATTGAGAGAAGAAGTAGGTTTCAGGAGGAGTGTCTGCAGATTGAAATAGCCGGTGAGTAAAGCCTTCATTAGGTAGGCAACATTTGAGTAAAGATCTAAGGGAAGTGAAGATTGAGCCAGGTAAATACCTAGGGAAGAATCTTCCAGCACAAGGAAGAGTGAGTGTAAGAGTCTTGCCAGAGGTGGGAGTAAGCCCAGTATGACCAAGAGACAGCTGGGTGGCTGCCTAGTGACACTCTCCTTTTTCATGGGGCTAGTAAGAGAGAGGTTTTACACAGGAGAGACCAACATGATAGGCTAAGGTGTCAAGCCATCTAAATTGCAGGCCAGGTGTTTAGGAAACTTGGGAGGAATGTCAGCAACCTAACAGCTGGCAAATGGGAGGCCCCAATATGGTGGGAAGCTGAGGCCCGGAGAGTCTCAATCTTCCCCACTGGAAGAAGGAAATCAACCCCCCCAGGCTGTGCAGAGAGTTCCCCAGTCACTCATTGGACAGTGCTGCCTGCTCACCATCTGGCTCTTTGACCCCAGAAGCTCATCCGTCAGGGGCAAATCTCTGTTTTATCTGGATTAAGAAGAGGGAGATTATTGACCCCACCCCACCCACTTGCCAGTGCTGGAAGTGTCCCTGCCCAACCAACTGGGGTCTTTCACTTCTGCCAAAATGAGCCAGATTATTAATCTCTTTGGAGCAATAAGCTCTGTGGGGATCTGGGAGTCCCCATCCTGCCACTGCAGATGACTCCAGGGACCAGAGAGTATGTTAGTAAAAATCACCCAAAGCACATCGGTATGTTCAGTTCAGGTCCATCCCAGACCATAGGCAGTAGGGTGTCTCCCTCCTCCCCCTCCCCCATGCTCAGGCACATTGGACACCGACCTCCACCATGGGAGGTGAGAGCAACCTGTGCGATAACCTGGGCCAAGAAGGCCAGGTGAGCAGGGGCGTGGACGCACAGCTTCTCCCACCTGCCATCCCTCAGATCTCCATGCTCACGGGTCTAGGAGTCTCCTTATGGCAGATGAGTCTAGGCCTTCTGACTGCCCCCTCAACAAGCACCTGTATCTGCTTTCTGAAGCACTCAGCTCACAACAGATCCCCAAAATAGATTGGTATAGTCAAGATGCCAATATTCAAGTCCCCTTTCTTTCCCTCCAAGCCCTTGGAACCTACAAGGGAAGGGGGGGATTGCCCCCTGATGCCTAGAGGGAACCCTAGAGCAAGAAGGGAGCCCTTGGGGTGCCTGGGTGGCTCAGTGGGTTAAAGCCTCTGCCTCAGTGGGTTAAAGCCTCTGCCTTCGGCTCAGGTCATGATCCCAGGGTCCTGGAATCGAGCCCCACATCCTGCTCTCTGCTCAGTGGGGAGCCTGCCTCCTCCTCTCTCTCTCTCTGCCTGCCTCTGCCTACTTGTGATCTCTGTCTGTCAAATAAATAAATAAAATCTTTTAAAAAAAGAAAAGAAAGAAAGCCCTTGTTGCCCACCTTCCTCCTTGACCTTGTTCTGCATGGTCACGCTCCTTACAATAACTGCTCCAGGTTTCCATCTACCCCTTTGTACTCTCCTAACGATTGCAAACCACCACAAGCAGGTTCCCAATAAATGTAGCTCATTCCTATAATTTTCCAAAGCCCCCTCCAAGATTTGAGATAGCCCACTGGCTTTCTGTTTTGAGCTGGTCCTGCAGTAGGGACAGGCCTGAGCAGTAGGGACAGGCCTGAGCTGCCCCAAAGGCCCAGTGTGGTCAGTCTACTGAACACCTGTCACCCTGAATGACCAAATCCCCCTTCTTCACCTTGGCTTCACCGAGCTTTTTTTACCACTAACCAGCAGCCACAGTGCAGACCCTGAGTTGGCTGCCTACAGGCTCTCAAGCCCAGATTTGTCCTCCTAGCCTTGAAAATAAGCCCACTGCCCTGTGCAGTCCAACCAAGCCTAGTGCCCAGAGGGATAGCACTCATGTGCATTTGCCTCGGGTCTCCTCAGCCCTGCTGAGCCTGGCTTTCCCTTTTACACTTTCCGTATTGTCCCCTGGTTTAAGAATTAGATACTCCTCCATTTCTCGTCTATCAAAAATGCTGGTAGCCATCTTGCTTTTGGTGAGGGGTGTCATGGCAGACACCCACTTCCCCTTTCTGAGCTTCCTCTACCCTTCATCTCCTAACTCTTTCCCAGGTAGAGACCTGGCAGTTGTACCCATCCTGTCTGGGATCTTACAGTATGTAAGGCTGAGCCTTCATGGTCCCTGTGGTCTTATAAGGGATGTTCAACTTCACATCCAGGGTCTCTGGGAAGTTATATACTCCACACAGATATGCAGACTTGATCACTGGGAGTCCAGCCCAACATGAAGGCAGGAGTGGGAAGGATCCCTTATACACGGCTAATTGGGGAACACTCATTCCACATCAACACACTCCACCATAGAAGGCCCTGGTGTCATCACTGGTGCAGACTAGGACCACGGGTTGGGGGGTCAGCTGGTACCCACAGACCCCTCCTCTCGGCAACAAGTGTAGGGCTGTGCTCCAGGAGAGACCATTTCTGAAAAAAGCATCTGAAGTGAAAAACCCCGCAGAGGCTTCAGATGCCACAGCCATCACGGTGTAGCCCCAGCAGGCCACAGAGTCCTACAGGACGCCTGCTGACAGTGAGGAGACAGACACCAGGGAAAGAGCCACAAGGACTCTATCAGACACTGAGAAGCACTGCTTGCCAGCTATGTGAATGGGGATTAATTCCCTGATGCTCTAGCCTGGCCCACAACTAGCAGATTAACTCTATAAGCTCCCTGCTCCCCAAGAGAGGGCTTCACTTTCTTGAACACGTTCTCGGGGCAGGAAGTTGCCAGCTCTCGCAAGTGGGTAGCCACAGACTGTTAGAGTTTATTTGACCTCCTTTGTCGTCTGCTGGGAATCTCTGACTATAGGAACCCCACTTATGACCACTGCCTGTCAGTGGGCCCAGCATCGTGGAATTTGCTGGCTGTTCCCCACTCCTTATCAACCACAGCCAAGGCATCTAAATGAGCCCAGAATGGCCAGCCCGAGAGCAAAGCATAGCCACTATCATGGTTGCCCCATAAGGAGAGAGAACAAAGAGGAGGGAGAACCCCTTTGCTGGGGTACAAGCCCATGTGCACCCAGTGGAACCCAGACCAAGCTTGCCTCCTCAGTCTGGAGAGGGGGGAAAACCTGTGCCTGTTGACCCCCTCCCTGAGGGCGTTGGCACCTAGTGAAACGTGCTCGTGTTTGCCCTGAGTCCTTCGCAATGCTTGACAAAGCTGTCCCCGAAGGCTCGTGTGCCCATAGCAATATGGAAGCATCAGGAAGGGAGCTCAGGAGCCTGAACTGGACTGAGAAGCATTCCAGGGATCAGGGATCCTAGAACCAGCCTCCTGGGTTTGAATCCTACCTCCTCCACTCCACCTGTGTGACAGTACGTATGCTGACTAACCTCTCTGGGCTTTCCTCTTCTCATAGGCTAAATGAAGGGAATTATATCTCTCCCAAAGAACTGATGAGAGGATCAGAGAAGACTAACACATGAAAAACACTCAACATGGTGTCCAGCATGTAGCGAGGCTCTTAGTAAATGTTCAAAAAGAAGATCTTTTCCACTGGTGAGATTACATGTCCCTTGAAGCTGCATTTGATGTGACTTCAGAAGAAAGTAAGCTGATAGCTAACAACTTAAAATATGCTACATCTGCTTCAATCTGGGGTACAGGAGGGACCTGCCCTTTCCTGTTTCAAAAGCTCATTAGACTGCAAAGCCAACTTAGGCCAGTTGGGGAGGGGCATGGAAAGTCGTGAGGGAGGCCGCCATCTGTCCACAGAGCTCTGTGGTGCTAAGATGCTGAGGACGGAGACCAATCCTGGACCACAGTTTTGTGGTGTGGCTTAAAGAGCCCTTCCCACCCGCCCGGAAACCTGCACCTGCACACACAATGACACACCCAGTTTTATCAGCTTGGACAAACTGGGAGGAAGGAAGTGGTGTTGTGGAGAGAGGTAGGTAGGAAGGGAGAGTTCCAATCTGCACACCCAGAACAGGGAATGGGATCTAAGCTGCAGACAGGCAAACCTGCCATCTTCCGTCCACCTAGGGATTCGCTGGGAGGAAATCTGAGCCAACAGTCTGGAAACTATTTTTAAGCCACGCCTGGAAGGCTCTGCCAGCCCTGCTTCTATGCTCCTGAGATCACGAGATGCTCAGCAGGGGCTGCCAGAACAGGAAGTGACAAAGGCAGCTGATTTCACCAAGATACGAAACCCGCAGTTCACATTGAATAATCACACAAAGAGCCCTTGAAGCTGCATTTCGTGTGACTTCATGAAAGCCAGACCCAGCTGGGACAAGAGAAGAGTCAGTGCGAGCATGTAACTTCACTCGAAAATAATTCCACGCACTGGCAAAGAGAACACTTTGACTTCCATACCCATGGCAAATCCATTTTCCCTTCATGTAAATAGGGCAAATATTGTTTATCAGTTTTACAGATAAGAAAACCAAGGCATGAACCGGCAAGGCAATTTGCTTAAGGACCAAGTCAGAAATCTGTATTTTGTCCAAGAGTTGCTACAATTCTTTTTTTTTTTTTTTTAATTTATTTGACAGGAATTGAGAGAGAGAGCACAAACAGGGGGGAGCAGGAGAGGGAGAAGCAGGCTCTCTGCTGAGCAAGGAGCCTGAGGCAGGCCTCTATCCCAGGACCCTGAGATCATGACCTGAGCCGAAGGCAGATGCCTAACTGAGTGAGCCAGCCAAGGGCACTGCATTGTTGCAAATCTTAATGGTTATACAGTGTACAATATAACCCTTGAAATAAAGTATAAAATTCAAAATAAAGCAAGGAATTAATTTCTGATTGTTAGTTCTTATGGCAAAAAGAGGAAATAAGTTTTGGTCAGTTTCAAAAAAGGAATCACCATGTGGTGTTGAACTTGTTCAAAAAAAGCTTTGTTTACAAAATTTTAAGTAAGCCGCCATAATTAAGACTTGTATACATTTTCATTTGAAACATGACAATTTGCAATGTTAATGTAAAGTTGGTATTAGTTAAAGTTGTTACCAAGAAGCTTCATGACCATGGAGAAGGAAAAAAGAATGAGGAGAAAAAGATCAAGACTTTGGATCTGAGGGTGTCTCAAACATTTCTGCATTCAATCACATCTGTGACCACAGCTGGATTTCTATAAAAGCGTATTTCCTTCCAGAAAGATAATACTAATCAAGCAGAAGAGTCTATCAAGATCACCTTCAAATATTCCAAAACATCTGGTGGGGGTTGGGGGAGTGGTGTATCAGAAAATAGCCTACACATTTTAAATCCACATAGATTTTGCCCACCTTGCTAAAGACCATTTGAATCTGGGAGGTGGGGAAATATTCAAAGAGCACCGTGGTCCTTCTGTACCAACAACATGCTCTTTGGATAAGTCCAACAACAAAGTGATTATGGCCACATCATTGAGGGGAATTTGGTCTCTGTCCATAGAAAAGCTTCCAAGGCAAGCAGAAGAGTTAATATTATTATTTTTAAAGCTATTAGAAGTATTTCCATGTTTGTGATGTCTCTTCTGACCCAGCTTCATTCCTCTGTTCCACCAAAAGTCTGAGCCACAATTTACCATAGAAGCTCATCAAGGTGGCATCTCTCAAACCATCTCCTGCCAAGGGGCAGCATTTCTGCTGGCTCTTGTGATTTTAAAGATGGTGACCCTCCCTGTCTGGGTGTGTGATTTCTAGAAATGAGCCCTGATCAGTCAGCAGATAGTGTGCAGGAAGTTGCTAAGGCTTTCCACCAAAACTATCACTTTGGTCTCCGCGTTGTACTTAAAGATTCCTTCTCCAAATACGCATGGGCTTTATTTAGATCAATGGACATTAACAGGTAACTGGACAACCATGGGCTGTCTGACATCATGCATGTTAAGTTTGGAAATAAGTCAGGTGATTATTTTGGTAACATGAGCCAGCAGCCAAGAGGAGCTCAGTAAACCTGGATTCATGAGAGCCATCCTTGATCCATCCCATTATGATTTCTGAATCCCAGGCTCCTCATCTACAAGGGTAGGTTGATGATAGCTACTGTGGGCTATACTTGTGAAGATTAGGCTTCCTGTATGGAAAGCTCCTGGCACATAGCAGGCATTGTTAAATAGTAATGGTAATAATGATAAATTTCCTTTAAACAAGATTTGACAACAAGATTGTAAAAGGCTGAATAATGGCCCCCTAAAGATGTTCACAGTTTAAGTCAAAGATCTTAAGATGTGGGCACTATCTTGAATTGTCCAGGTGGGTCCAGTGTAACCACAGGGGCCTTATTAAGAAGAAAGCAGGGGGAGAATAATGTGAGTATGGAATAAGGTGAGAAACGAAGGATGCCGGTGTGGCTCAATTCACGGAGTAGCTAACTCACTGTTGGCTCAGGTCACAATCTCAGGGTCCTGGGATGGAGACCCGTGTCAGTCTCCATGCTCAGCAAGGAGCTTGCTCTCTATCCCTCTGCCCCTCCCCCTGCTCTCTCTCTCTCTCTCATAAATAAATAAATAAAATCCTAAAAAAAGAAAGAAAGAAAGAGGAAGGGGGAAGAAAGGAAGAAAGAAAGGGACCATGTGCCAAGGAAAGCAGATGACTTCTAGAAACTTGAAAAGGTAAGGAGACAGATTTCCCCTCAGCATCTTCAGAGGGAACTCACCCTCTTGACACCTTGACTCTAGCCCAGTGAGACCAGTGTTGGAGTTCTGACCTCCAGTACTAAGACTCAATCCATGTTATTTTAAGCCACTGAGATTGTGGTAATTTATTACAATGGCAAGTAGAAACTCATACAAAGGTTATAAAACTTATTTTCTTGGGCAAGCCCATAAGCTGGCTCTGGAGGCTATTTCCAACAGAACAACTTTCCTCATTTTTTCCAGAATAGGAGTATCACATATTTATGACATACTTATTTCATACCAGGTTCAAAAGTCTGAGTAACCAGGCTCTAGAGGACGACTTTGAAGGGAATACATTTGAATGGCACCAAGAATCTCCATTAATGGACCTGCCTTTAACCAATTTCCCAAGTCTAACCAGTCCTTTGTAAAATTCCTTGACGGGTGCCCAGGGTCTACACAGTGCCCGTGACTGGTGGTATATCATTTACTTTCACTCCCACCACGTGAACTGCACATATTATCTCGGTTGGATCTCTTCCCAAACAGATGCATCCCAGGGTAATACAAGCTGTACTCACTACTTAAATTATATGACGAAGTTGATTATTTAAACCAGTGAAATATGAGTGCTGAGAAAAAACACAGAGCCCTTTCTATGAAAATTCAGCAAATGGATTTGGCAAGAGAAAATGTATATCACTATAAAATACGTCAAATCACATTTGGGTAAGTGGAAGGAGGAATCCTGAAACTTTCTGAACTTAGAAGGCTTTAACATATGCCTTCAAATCTTCACTCCCGTTTTGAAGAAAAAAATTTGTCCTGTGAGTGCATTATACATAGCAAACACGTAGACAAGAAACGCTATAAGGATATGCTCTGGTTTTTAGGTGAAAAGTTGAAGGTCAAGTGGCTGCTACCACTCTCGGTGGTGGTGATGGTGTACTTGCTTATGCCTCAGACCTTTGGTTTTACTTACACAATGCTGCAGTTGTTACCTACCAGCCCTGTCAAGCCTCAGCACCACAAACCTGTCAGAGGATTTGATTAATCTCTGACTTTTGCAGAGAACACTCTGAAGGCCAAAAAGAAAGGAGTGAACTGACTTCGTTCTGGAACCAGAGGAAACCTCACCATGATCACACCAGATCATGGTGCCTCTGCCAAGCCATATCCTTTCATGGGGGTGGAGTTAGAAAGAGCGTAACATATATTTAACTGTAAGATAAGTGGTCAGAAATACACATAAGGCAACTGCTTGTAAACAAACAAAATGTCACATTCTGACATTTCAAGAGGGAGAATCACACATATCGTTTGATAAACTAGGGTCAAAGAGCAAAGTGAAATAGCAGCTGTGGCAAAACCACATTAGGCTGAAGGAAGTTTAGGTCAGAAAAGTCTATCAGGCGCCTATCTGAGATGGCCCTGGAGACCCCATGGTGGTTTCTCACCAATGTAAGTGCTACCTCAAGATTACATCATGTGGTTGAGGTTTGGAATAAAACTATATATACATTCTTAAATGTCACGTTCTGGACAATCCAAACTTCAGTTTTATAGAATTACGAAGAGAAAAGGACCTATATTCTACAGCTTCTGAGTTACTTTTTGGGAGGGAAGGATGTTGGCCCAAGCTCCAGGGGAAGGTAGCAACAATGATAGGCAAGCTCAGGAGCCCTGCTGGCCTTCTTCATGGCCATGCTGCCTCACTGCACTATTCCTTTCTATCCTCAAGGATCCACATTTTGGGAGAAGCCACAGCATATTAGAGTTAAGAATCATTTCCATGGCATCGGTATATGGACCACAAGGATCACATGGACGTTCTAGGGGAGAACTCACTGAAGAGCTCTTCTCTTTCTCTATATACTTCATCTTTCCTTCTACTGAAATGGGTGCCACATCTCAATAAAACAAACTGGGGCTTCTGAGGGAAGTAGGCAAACTCAGCATATTCCTCTCTCTTTCTCTCTGCTCTCCCCAAATCCCATCCACATGATAATGTGGATGGACAAAGAAGAATGAAGGGCATAGGAGACAATCAGAAGGCCAAGGGTTTTCATGAATCTCTGGAAGGCAGTCATTGGGTAGAAGGCTACTGAGGAATAAACCCTGGGCAAAAGGGACATCAGCTCAGAACATGACCAAGGCAAAGCTGCAAAGAACAGGGGCAGGGGACTTGAGTATGGAAGGTATGAAAATGAACAGATGCCTGTGGAAGAAATGGTGGCATAGGCTCATTTTCCTGTCCCCTCCTTTCCACCCGTTCCCACAACAAGTCCAGGGTAGGATGATTCCAGGATGGTTCATTTCGGAGCTCTGGGACTTCAGGAGGCCTGCAGATTCTTTCCAGCTCTCAGGTGCCCTGCTCAGTGGTTCAACTCACCCATGACTGCAAGATGCCTGCAGCACCTTCCATCCTCCCCCCAAAATGGAACAATATCCGACTCAAGGACTGGGGATGGCTCCCACTCTTCCATACCTCTTTTCTAAGAACAAGAGCTCTTTTCCCAGAAGCCCTTTGAACCAATCTCCTACCACTTCTCACTAGCCAGAACAGGGTCACATGCCCAACCCTAAACCAGTCACTAGCAAGAGGAATGGAATTTCTGTGGTTGACTCAGAACAGTGTTTCTTAAACTTGAGTGGGCATCAGAGTGGCCTGGGGAACTAGTGAAAGAACAGATTTCTGGCCACCACCCCCAAAGGATCTGATTCAGTGAGTCTCAGGGTAGACTGGGGATTTTGCATTTTTGTCGAGCTCCTACATGTGATGCTGATGATGCTGGTTTAAGAATCACTAGATTTGGGGAGACAACCAACAGTGAAAGGATCCATCCTGTTTTGGCATTTTGAGTGGTTCTAACGTGACTTCCTGCCCACATGTTTCAGGTTAAGCCTTCTGGTGTACACAGCCCGCCCTCATGCTCAAAGCTTAGTCATCCCTCTTATTCAGGGAAGTTATGATTATAACCATCAGAAGAACTAAAAGCAGAAATGGTCACAAGTGGCTATCTCAGGGAAGCAGGTGCAAGAGGAGGGGCAAGAACTAGAAAAGACCACCAAACTCATGTCAGGGAGCAAATATTTCAACCTTGGGAAGCTGCTAGATGTCTGGGAGGCTCGGAGCTCCAGAGAAGGAGCTGTCACTCAGAGATATCTTCCTGGGAGAAGCGGCAGTCTAGCATGTCCAGAGTCACCTGGGTGGGGGGCTATAGGCCAAAAACTGAATGTGTCCTTCAGACAGAACAACTCAGAGCTCCTAGGCCACCATTAATTGACACAGAAACCAGAAAAGCCAAATCTGACCCGTCGTAGACGTCTTTCTGAGTGAATGAATGAAGAAATAAAAGCCCTATAGCTGTTTTTAGCCTGATTCACTCTAAAATCATTATTTCATTCATCCTCCGAAGAATAGGGGCTCTGATTCAAATAATACTTATGTTCCATTTCGTTCTGGTCATCATTTCCCACTAATACCCAGGAAATAATCCAAAGTTCTGACACTAGTGCAAACGTATTGTTATTATTCCATTTGCTCAGGAACTGAAAGGATTCCATTCGTAAGCACCTTTCTTTTATAATTCGGGTTTCATGGGTTTTTAAAAATTTTTTTTTTCTTAAGAATCTCCATTTCTCTTTGCAGTTGTAAAGCTAGGTCGAATTATTGTTTTTCCCTCCCTTTCTGTGGCTGAGTCTCCTTTTCATTTACGTATTACCTCTTTGACTCACCTGCAGACTAGCAGAAAATCAACCTCATGCTGTCTGTCTCCAGTCATTAGCTGTTTCCTTTACGGTGCAAATGGAGGCGCTTGTCGTCAGGCCCTTCAATAAAGCATCTCTCAAAAAACAGTAACACGATTACCCTAAGGAAAGCGATTCTTTTACGTATTAGAAAAGAAAAAAAAAACTGAAGAGAAATGTATTGGTCGTTTTGTCCTGTAACTCAGAGCCCAGTATGATTCCGCTGTCTTTGTCTCCCTCCCGAAGAGGATCATAAGGATCATAAGGACGTCCACACTGGCCCACAGGGGGTTACGTGTATGCTTTTAGCCCTCAAGGACAAGGACAGCACCGCTGGCTCTGGCAGACAAAGCGGGGCTGAAATGCCATCCACACTCGCTTGCCAAATTGCAGGATTTTAGGATCTTGGTTTAATTTGCTCCAGATTATCATCTGAGAGAAAAGTACCTGTTTGTCTACATCCCATATCCGCAGGAATGCGAGGCGTGAGGAAAGCTTGCTTCTCGGCTCCCTCTGCTGGCCTCTCAGAAAACGATCCGTCCCCTCACTACCAGATCCCGCGCGGTGTGGACCTAGTGGCCCGACTTCCGGCCAAACAGAGTCATTAGCCGATAGGGAAGTTCCGGCCGGGTGGACTGGGAAAATCTCTTCAAGGAACCCGGTGCTTCGAGCGATGAAAACAGGAGAGGAACCGACCCAGTGGCGAGTCCAAACTAAAATGCTGATTCTCGGGGCGCTTGGGTGGCTCAAGTCGCTGAGCGTCTGTTCACGATCGATCCCCGCAGGAAGCCTGCTTCTCCCTCTCTCCCTCCCCCAGCTTATGTTCCCTCTCTCTCGCTGTGTCTCTCTGTCAAATAAATAAAATCTTTAAAATATATATCTAAAATAAAATAAAATAATAAAATTTAATTTAATTTAATTTAATTTAAAAAATGCTGATTCTCCAGCCCGCCTTACAAAGAAGTAAGCCACAGAGGGAGCCCAGTCCTGTTTATTCTGAAAGAGAATCCCAGGTGATTCTGTTGCACCTCCTGCTTAGGAACCACAAGTCCTAAAAGTTCTGTTTTATATTTAATGTGTATATTCTGGCTCCTACAGTTCAAATTGGTATCTGTTGGACAGGCTTTAGGAGTAGGGAAGAATCAGCATATTAACCCCACCCAATACACTTGGTTATTTAAATGGCACCTACAGCCTTGCTTCCTCAGGGTAAATGAATGAATGAATGAATAAATACTAAAGTCTGCTTTTTTTTTTTTTTCTTTCAGTTTTTATCCTCTTGGAAGATTCTCAGGAACAGGTATAGCAATTCAGAGAGGCCTTCAGCATTGCATGCATTCATGTTTCCAAGCCTTGTTACTTTCTCATCTTTGGTTTCCTCATTTCTTCTTCTTAAGGGTTTGGCTAATGTCAGTGCATTCCTTATCAAGCTGGTGAGCAGCCACTCACTGACAGGAGGGTCAAACCTCCCACAGTGTTCATGCTATTTGTTGCACATGAGGACAGGGAAGATGGGGCAGGGTGCTGAATGACACACACAGCATACTGATCCCATATGACCCCATATTCTTCAGGTCTACACATCAAACCTACCCCTGGCAAGAGAAGAGGTCTTGGCACACCAGCTGGTTGACTAAGGGATTGCTTCTCACTGGCCAGGGCAACACTCAAATTACATATACCCCAGTGAGAGCTGCCCCGAGAAAAATGGTTTCAGGGCTCTAGGCTATATCCATGACCTTAGCCAGACACCTTATGTGTGGTCTTGGTTATTTCCTACCAAAGGAGATAACTCAGAATTTGTACCAAATAATCCTGCATCAGTCGAAGTACACGCAAGACAACAGAACAAAACACAAATTTGTTCTAAGAAAATACTATACAAACATAATGTAATACTTTCCTGTAACCCTTCATTCTTTACAAAGCAGGTTAATAGGTGTTTTACAATCAAGTTTTATAACCACAAATGTGTTGCCTTATTACAACAGTCTTTCACAGTTGATTTGTGTGTGTCTCTCTGTGTGTATACGTGTATATATGTATATATATGCATTTAAGTATCTATATATTCTTATACACATATTTTATATGTTTACACATAAACCTGTAATTTTTTAAAAAGATTTTTAAAGCAGGCAGAGAGGCAGGCAGAGAGAGAGAGGAGGAAGCAAGCTCCCTTCTGAGCAGAGCCTGATGTGGGGCTTGATCCCAGGACCCTGGGATCATGACCTGAGCTGAAAGCAGAGGCTTTAACCCACTGAGCCACCCAGGCGCCCCTAAATCTGTAATTTTTAATATCAGAAAATTTTTTGAAAAAATAGATTAACTTCTTTAAGATACACTCCTTGATTATTGAAGATAATCTTTCAGTTTTAACAAATATTAACCCAAAATATCTGTAAGGACTCAATTAATGGCACAATGCACAAACACTCTAATTTAATCCCTTGAGTGAATGCCCTTCTGAAAAATGCCAATATCAGTACATTGAAATGATCTAGGTTCTATGAATGGGAGAAGGAGTCCTGAGATAAATATAGATAAAGCTCTCTGGGTTTTTCAGACATATCTTTTTTAAAATATATATTTTTCCTACAGATATACTATGTCTCTGCCATGCACCAGATTTGGGAGCCTCTTGTTTATCATGTCGGCAATGCTTTACAAGCCATTTTTGACCCTCCAAGGGGAAGACTGACATACACCTTCAAGCATCCACTAAGAATGTGCCTATTCATGCACTGCAATGTTCTTTATTTTATTCACTTTATCGTTTCTTCTTAACCGCTAAAAAATGAATGCAAAGCTCACACAAAGCTGCCAAATGAAGTGGAAATACACTGGGTATTAGAAAGAATTAAGGCGATCAACACTACGGATCATTTCCTTTGCTCATCTTATGGCACAGGGATGGAACCAGGAGGCAAGGGAAGGGGTTGAAATCCCCAAATGCTTAAAGTTTAATTGGGCCTCCATGTCAACTCATTTCCTAATCTTCACAACCATTTCATTATGGAATTTAACATGACCTTGCTTGGCTTTCTGCATCATTCGCTCAATAAACATCTATGAAATGTCTATTATGTTCTAGGCACTATTTTCAGGGCTGGGGATACAGCACTTAACAAAGTCATTGCCTTTGTGTTGTCAGATTCCCTAGGGGACGATGGACAATCAAAGCAGAAGTCACCAAACACCAGGTGGTAAGAATAAAGATAATGAAGGCTTAACTAAGGAGGAGAGAGCTGTGGGTGGGTATGGTGAGAAGGCTTATAGGGTGGTCGTGGCAAGCCTCTCCGAGGAGATCACTGGTGAGCAGAGCCCAGGGGACAGCCCTGAAGGAGCAGGACTTGTGAAGAGGGGGGAAGAGCTCTTCAAAACAGGAAACAACAGACACAAAGGCCCTGAAGTCTATTGTAAACGACTGCTGGTTTCCAGATACTTGGCTAGATGCTGCAAATATGACGGCAGGCAAAATGGGTGTGAACTTCCACTGTCATGGCGCCTATAAACCCTGTGAGGAGGTGACCCACGGTTTGAAATGGAAGGGTGGTGGTGAGGGTGGGAGGGAAACTAACTTACTTAAAATGGTCAGGAATGTTCCTCAGAAGTGCTGCCACTCAGCCAGAAGATGATAATATCGAGACAGCTGGTATGGTGGCCAAGAGCATGCTCTTGGCTGAGGAGGGGATTGCCAAAGTCCCTGGATGGTCACTTGACACACTCCAGGAAGAGAAGAAAAGGCCAATGATAGTAGCACACAGTTGGCTCGAGGACAGCAGATTGAGATCAGTTTGGAGATATGAGTAAATATCAGACCATTCTGGACTTTGTTGATCCTGAATAAGAGTTTCAGGTGTTTTTAGTGCATGTGGGGATTTAAGCAGAGAGTATCCTGACCCGAGTTGTATGTTTAAAAGACCACTCTGGATGCTGTGAAGGAAACAGACTGGAAGAAGACAAGGAGGGATGTGAAAAGTCCAAAGAGGAAGCCATTGGGCTATTGCCCTCGCTCAGGGGAGAGGTCACGGTGGCTTGGACCACAGTGAGGGCAGTGGGGATGGAGAGACAGATCTGGAAATGGGAGACACAGGTCTTGCTGCTGGATTAAAAGAAGGAGATGAAGAAGGAGAAAGCAAGTTTGTGTCCTTTTTCTTATAGTGGGCAGTAAGTGTTTACTGATTGTCCCCTACTGAGGTGGTGAAGACTGGGAGCCAAAACGAATTGGGGAGGAGGGAAGAGGAGATCCAAAGGTCTGTTCTGGACATTAGAAGTTTGGAATGTCTGTGAGGCCATTAATAGATTATAAAATAGGCAAGTTTTATACATCATCCCTTTAAAAGAAGTCTTTGAAAACTAACTTCAGGTGTTTGGTGACTTCTAAAGCTGGTCACTAAATATGACCATCCAGGACCATCTCTCAGGTCAATAAAGCGGTTAAGATTGTCAGTGTCTGCTTCCTTTTGGCCAGTATTGTGCAGGGTCACTGATCCCGAACTGACTGGCACACAGAAGGAAGGTATAACCTTCCAACAACTAAATTAACTGCCCTGGGTGTGGTGTTTCCCCTAGGAATAGAATCTGAAAGAGGAATAATAACAAAATTAAACATTTGTCAGGGTCTGCTTATGGTGGATATGTGCCAGTCAGAGTCCAGTTGAGAATGTCAGGGTGACTTTTGTGCCTTTTCATAACAACAAGATACTGTTGCATTGCTTTTCTTTGATTTTTCTCTTTTGTATTTTTGTTTTCTGTTTTATTAACTTCTGCTCTTATTTTTATGAATTCCTACTTTTTATTATTTCCTATTATCACGTTTACTCTTATTTTTCTAGTCTCTGAAGAAGGAGACTTAAATGATCTATTTCAGACTTTACATCCTTTTTCCAAAATAAGCATTTAATGCTATACGTTTCCTTCTAAACGTCGCTTTTACTGCTGTGTTTTTATTTTCAATGCAAAATATTTTCCAGTTTCCTCTGTGACTTCTTCTTTTATCCATGGGTTATTTAAACTGTATTGCTCAATTTTCGGTTATCTGAGGATGTTCCGGGTATGTTTCCACTTTTTAAATTTCTAGTTTAAGTTCAACTTGTTCAGAGAGTACACTTTATATAATTAAAATTCTTCTAAATTTCTTGTGAATACTGCTTATTCTGACGAATGATCAATGTGCACGTGAACACGTATTCTGTTTTTGTGAGGGATTTGTCTATAATTATTAACTAGGTAAAATTAGGTGATGCCTTCATTCAAATATTCTTTATCCTTACTTACTTGTTCCATCGAGTCCTAAGGATGAAGTGTTGAAATATTCAGTGGTACCTATGGGTTTCCTTGCGTCTCTTTTTTGGCTAAACCGGGTTTTTAAAAACATATCTTGAAATTTTTATTAGGCTCTTCGATATTTTTCTTTCCCTGCATTCTATCGGATTAATTGACTCTTTGGGTTCAGTGAAGACCTTATTTCCTACAATCTCTGGGGCACCTTCAGGAGTGGAGCTGGATGAGGAGGTCTGACGATGGTGTGAGCTGGTTCTTGGCCTGGGACTGTGCCTCTGCATGGTCGGCAAAGTGTCATCAGCAGCTGTGAAGCACAGTGTCCCTGCCACAGGGAGAACAATGCACAAAGGCAGTTTTCCCAGCTCCTGAAGACAAGGGGCCCAGGGACATGAGGAGAGGCCCGGACACAAGGACCCTGGTCTTCTGATGGGTCACTGAAAGATGTGTCCTTTCTCTCTTCAGATAGAGTTTCTGTACTTGATACAAAGATGAGTTCGCTATGTTTTTCTTTTTTGGAGAACATTAATATACTTTCTCCCAAGCTGTGGACCAAACTCCAGAAATACTATTTAATTCAAAGAAAGACAACTAAATAGTCATTAAAAGCAATTTAAGTTAATTTAAATATCATTCCATCTCTCGAGGAGCCACCTTCTTAATCCAGACTCAAATATCATTTTTTTAAAGATTTTATTTATTTATTTGACAGAGAGAGACACAGCGAGAGAGGAAACACAAGCAGGGGGAGTGGGAGAAGGAAGAGCAAGCTTCCCACTGAGCAGGGAGCCTGATGCGGGGCTCGATCCCAGGACACTGGGATCATGACCTGAGCTGAAAGCAGATGCTTAACTGACTGAGCCACCCAGGCGCCAGACTCAAACATCTTAAGCAACCTCTCTCTTTAGCTCTTCCATCCTCAATATCTCCCACGTACATGGGAGATACTCCCTGAGAATGTTTTGCACTCCATACTCAGCTCCCAACTTAAAACTCTGATATCGACCCTGCTGGGCTCCTCTAGGACTTCACATTGTTCTTAGACATATTGGCTTTTTTTCTTTCATTTCCATTATAAGCCTTCTTCTGTTCTCTAAGAAACTAGATCCTCATAATAATAAAAATGACCATGGAGAGGAGAGGAAGGAGCAAGAATAAAGGGAGGAGGAGAGTAGGAGGAGTGTGGTCAAAGGAAAAAATATTAAGTCAATGATGCTAGAATTTCCAGAATGTTCCTTATGGGCAAAGGGAGGATCATGAGTGTATATGTGTTATTTGATTTCATCTATATTGTACAAGGAAAATGGGAGGGAGGAAATACCCCTCCACTTCTTTTATATCTGGGTAAGAGAGTTTGTTGAAAAATAACAGAAGGGGACACAGTAACAAAAGCCTTAACCTAGAGCATGAGAATTCTTGAAACTGCGAGGACTGAAGTGAAATCACTGAGCAAGGGGTCCCAGAGAACTTGCGCAGCCTAAGCCACACATACCAATGACCCAGCAAATGTCTGGTCACCTCTGTTATTTGCTCCTTGTCCCTCATATTTCAATAACATATTTATGCAACTGTCCAGAGCTACCATCTCCACCTAGAGAAAAAATTTTCAGGGCAGCTCCTCAGGATAAACGAAGGCGAGACCCTTCTGCCCCAGCTGTTGACAGGGAATCTGGCTCACTAGTTAATTCCTGCTGGGTAAACCCTGGCTAAGTGCTCACAGGTCAAGTGCAGAGAGAACATCACTTTCTGGAAAGCTTTGTTCTCAGCTAAGCACCTGAATCAATTAGCGACCTTCCCCAAACTCAGCGATGTTGCAGAACTGGCTTCTCTCCCCAAATGTTCTACCCCAGGGGGGTCTTGGTACGATGAATAGAACTTTCTTTACCTGAATAGCAAAGCCCAGGCCAGGTCAGATGTGTTGGGAACAACATAGGTCCCTGTGAACACCTACTTGTATTCTTTTTTTTTTTTTTTAATACTATACCAGATTGTTTTTTATTTATTATTTTTTTAAAGATTTTATTTATTTATTTGACAGAGAGAGAATGAGATCACAAGTAGGCAGAGTGAGAGGGGGAAGCAGGCTCCCTGATGAGCAGAGAGCCCGCCCGATGCAGGGCTTGATCCCAGGACCCTGAGATCATGACCTGAGCCGAAGGCAGAGGCTTAACCCACTGAGCCACCCAGGCACCCCACCTACTTGTATTCTATCAGAGGTTGAGAAATATATCTTACTGACTGACCTTAGTTTATAACTACTATGTGTTAGGATGTGTGAGCACAAGGGCCTTTTCATTTTAATCATTCTGATGTCAATTCCAGAAGGTTCTACCCCTAGAACATTCCTACAAATGATTGGGATGTCTGGGTGGCTCAGTTGGGTAAGTGTTTGCCTTCGGTTCAGGTCATGATCCTGGGGTCCTGGGATCGAGTCCCAAATCAGGCACTCTGTTCGGTGGAGAGCCTGCTTCTCCCTCTCCTGCCAATGCCCCTGCTTGTGCTTTCTCTCTCTCTCTCTAATAAATAAATAAAATCTTAAAAAAAATGATCAAATATCTGAAATTAAAATGTCATATTCAGATCTTAAAAGTACGGACTAAAAAAATAACTCAGTAACCAATAACTTGGTTAATAGTTATAAGGCATTACAATATCTTTGAACCACCCCCTCAAAATCAATAAGAATAGATCCACACCCTGTCATCTAATAGTAAAACTTACAAGTCTTAGTGACAAAGAGAAAATCCTGAAAGCAGCCCGGGACAAGAAGTCTGTAACATACATGGTAAAAATATTAGATTGGCAGCAGACTTATCCACAGAGACCTGGCAGGCCAGAAAGAGCTGGCATGATATATACAGAGCACTCAAAAACACCTTTGAACCAAGGACTTGCTTCATGATGATACTGCAATGGTACTAGGAGCTCACAAACACTGAAGACGTACAAGGCTTCAGGGCATCTATTATGTTATTCCATTGAATCCATGGCCTGCTCCTGGCAGTCTCGTCCTTCCTCTGTTCCTACTCTGATGGCGGGCTCAGGCCCCCAGGGAGTGGACACAGAGCAGAAGGCACAAAGCAACCACAGGCTTTGTTCCAGTCCAGTTGGGAAATATACTTCCTCATTATGAGAGTTAGTGCAGATGAGCGCAATTTAAATGAAGCCCTGCTAAATTACTCGATGGGAAGGCGACACAAGGAGATTTCAAAAGGAACCTTGCAGAGAGAGAAAGAGAAGAGCCACAAGTGGTAATGGCCATCTCATTTCCTGCCAGAATTCTCATCCCAGCACACCACATCTCTGTTTTTCTGCTCTATCAATCAGTAAAATGAGAGCCTCATGATAATAAGGCACATAGCCCAGAGATCATGATTAAATACAATATTCAAAATCAGCTTCAACAGAATTAGCTCTCACTAAGAAGGACAGTGAAGATGGTTGCTTTTAAAAAAAGAAGAAGAAGAAGTTTGCTTAACCTCTCTGGTTTCAGTTCCTCTTCTGTGAAATAAGTTGCTGAACTTCATTCTCTCTAAATCCTTTAGTATCCAGCACCCCCTTCCCACCACTTGACCTAAACATAAAAAGGAGGAAAGAAGATGCATAGTTTGGCTTCTGAGAAACATGGATTCTGAAAAGCTCTGTAATAAACCCATTCTCTGCAAAGCTGACAACTGGACCCCCAAAGGCCCCCAAAATAAGCCATTCCCAGGATTTCTCTTCTTACCTACCTGAGGTAAGGGAAAAACAATGAACGAGAACCTGCAAGACCAGATTTGTATCCCAAGTCTCGACTAGCTGTGTGGTCTTCGTCTAGGGTTAACCTCCCTAGAGCCTTTCCTCAATTGAAAAGGTGGGGGGGGGGGGGATTGGGGCAGGTGTTCTCTAAGTAATGAAAACTTGAAGTAATACAAGTCACATGGAATAAAGGAATTTTATGACCTGAATTTCTCAGCAGTGACCCAGAACGTAAATCAAATGTCCCCTTGGGAGGAAATGGCTCCCTAGAAATGTTATTGATAAGCAGTTCATTTTCATACCAGACTTACATTTCACACAAGAATTACCTGTTCCCTTATTTAGAATGTGAGGGCAATTTCAGCGACGGTGACGGGGTTGATGTGAGTATAAAATTTCACATAAAACACATTTCTTCTAACCATTGATTTTGCTCTGCTTGGCAGCTAAGAAATGGTGGATAGGTGGTCTTTCTTCCAACAGCCCAAGGTTTTTTTAAATTAATAAGCTGAAATGGGTGATGGGCATTAGGAGGTCACCTGTAATAATGAGCACTGGGTGGTATACGTAAGTGATGAAGCATTGAATTCTACTACTGAAACCAATCTTGCACTGTATGTTAACTAACTAGATTATAAATTAAAAAACTTGAAAAGGAGGGGAAAAAGGAAAAAGGAAATAAAAATAATAATGAGAAATCAATAAGCAGAAAATAATAGCTCCATACATATTTTTGAATAAATGAATGAGACGAAGAGGTGACATTTCTAACCAATTTATTTCCTGCCATTTCTGTGGGTTCCACATGCAAGTGACTGATCCCGTAGTTATTGTGCCTCCTTATCATCTGGGAACCATACTAGGATCTGAAGATTCAGAAATGAAGAGATCACAGTGTAGTTTGAAAAAAATGGAGTAATGGTGGAAGACAAGGCAGTCATAGCTTTTCTTTAAATTGTTCTGTTTTCATGGAAATTTCATATTTTTCTAGGTAATACGCAGTAACGAAGACATCCTTTCTTCTGTGTGCGGTAGGGTAGGGGCTCGACGCTCATATCCTGCTGCGCACTCTCTGTGCTTCGTGGTGCAGAATGTGGTGGTGGATGTGTTCAGAGGTATCATTTCTACAGGAAGTTATAGAGAAGGACCCAGAAGTCAGCACCTTGTGGAGGGAGGAGGGGTGCTGGTTGTGTCAATTTGCACTCCCACTAGCAATGTACAAAAGTTGTATCCCCCCACCCCCGGGGGACGCCTGGGTGGCTCAGTTGGTTGGGCACCTGCCTTCAACTCAGGTCATGATCCCAGAGTCCTGGGAATGAACCCCGCATCAGGATCCTTGGTCAGTGGGGAAACTGCTTCTCCCTCTGCTTGCTGTTCCCCCTACTTGGACACTTGATCTCTCTGGCAAATAAATAAATGAAGTCATAAAAAAAAAAAAAGAGGTGCAGCCCTTCCACATTCTTGCTAATGTAGAGTATTGCCAATATTTTTATCTTAGTTATTTTAGTTGCTGGAAACTGGTATCAGCTTGTTTCATTTTACATTTTCCTAACAGCTAATGATGTTGTGAACCTTTTCATGTGCCTATTAGCCATTTGCATATTTTCTTTTATGAAGTATCTGTTCAAGTCTTTTGCCTATTTAATTGGACTTTTGGTCATTTTATTGTTAAATTTTAGGAGTTCTTTACATATTTTGTATTCAAGCCCTTGTCAGATATATTTTTTGCCAATATTTTCTCTCAGGCTGTGGCTTGTCTGTTTATTTCCTTAAAGGTGCCTTCAAGTGTGCAGAAATATTTAATTCCAATGAATTGAATTTACTACATTTTTATTTTGTTATTTTTTACATTTTTATTTTTTGTCATAGTTGTCATGTCCTAATAAATCTGTTTCTGCCCCAAGATTTTAAACATATTCTGTTTTCTTCTAGTATCCTCATAGTTCTTGCTAATATTTTTAAGTCTTTGATCCATCTGAAATTAATTTTTGTTTCTAGAGAAAGAGAAGTTTCATTCTTTGCTACTGAGGTATTCAGTTGTTCAGTATCCATTTGATAGTTGTTTTCTTGCAGGCCATGATATACCAGGGGTGATCTTGGCCAGGGTTGTGCCCAAGTGTTTTTTGGGCTGACAGGAAGACATTGATCAGAGGCCAAACCTTGTAGGTGTCTATTGTTCTGAATCACAGCAGAATCAAGAGTTAAGCCTTTTGAGACATTTTATTGCAAGAACTTCTCATAGTTACGATATTCACAATCCAAAATTATAAAATCTTCAGGAAATAAAACTTTCCAAATAATTTCTCCTCCTTCACCCCACCCCCGGCCCATCCTGCTACAGCACTCATCTTCTCTTCTTAATGTGCTTAATTTGATCTTGGCACTGGTTGGGTTATCACTAATTCCATTTCCCCAAACTTATCCCCTGTATTTCATCATCTCCCTTTGTCTTATACAACTTGTCTGGTTGGATTTTCCTCCTGAGAGGAAATATATATCATGTTTCTCATGCATTCAGAGGAATTTTATCCACTTTATGAAAACTGACTTAGTAGAATAAGATTCCTCCCTCAGGTATTAGCCTACTGTGAGGGAGAATAAGAAATTTGATTTGTTCTCCCATGGACAGCCTCATGGGTAAGGAGGTGGGAAGGATGGGAGTAGAACTTTCCAAGTTCTCTCAGGCTTTAACAACAAGCTAGAGGCCAGAGTGGGCTCTTTGTCCTTGGCTGTTGAAATCACACGCACAAAAAAATCTGCTCGGCTTGATCAAATCACGTCTCCTGAGGCTGTTCAGAGTCTTGAGTTTGAACAGAGAGGCAAGAATCCCCAGACATGTAAAGAAAGCATCTAATATAATGGGTAGACCAAACCAAGTAAAAAAAGGAACAGCTGACCTTTATTGAGCCCATATAGGAGGAGCAAGGCACTGTTCTAAGTATTTTCTATGCCATTACTCATTTAATCCTCACACCCAGCATTTGAGTTAATACTATTATTATCTCCATTGAAAAATGAAGACTCTGAGACATAAAGAGATTATGTAACTTGCCCATGTTCACCGTTAGTAAGTGGGGAAGCTTTATTTTAACCAGGCAATCTGCCTTGAATCTATGCTATTAACCATTAAGCTAAAAAAGTAATAATAAGTAAATAAAATAAAACACACTTGTTGGCAATGGAGACAATTCAGAAAAAATAGGACTTCAAAAATAACAGTAATATCCTTTGAATTAGAAGAGAAGGAATTTCATGTGAGAAACAAGAGAAGAGTGTTATAAGATGGATTATGAAAAGAACAGAAAAAATCTTCCTAACAATTAAAATATGGAAACATAAGTGAAAATAAAATCAGTGGAATGGAAATCTTCCAGAAAGTAGAACAAGGGATAGCTTTGCAGCTGGTCTCCTGGCTTCCAAACTTGGCCCAGTGCCATGGGCACAGTGGTTACTTTGAAAGCCTAATTTAAAGTCACATTAATTACTTGCTCAAAACTCTCCAGCAAACTCCGCTTGCACTTAAGATAAAATTCACAGTTATGAGGGGCTGTATGATCTGACGTATGGCCTCCTCACCAAAGTCAACTCTGGTCATTTCCTCCTTACTCATTCAGCCATGCAAGCCTCTTCCTATTTATCATCTCACCAAACTTGCTCCTACCTCAGGGCCTTTGCACTTGCTGGTCCCTCTGCTGGTAAAGCTCTTCTCCCGGATCTTGGCAGAGCAAAGTCTCCAAGAAGCCAAGCTGTCCCTGACCTCCCAAGCTTAACTACCTCCAATTCCTTTCTGCCTCATTCCATGAACTGTCACTTGCTGGCCCTTTATTCTGCTCTACATTTTTCATAATATTTATCACTGTCAGAAAATGTGCTCTTATTTGCTTGTTTGGTTGGTTGATCTAGACTATAAGCCTCATAAAGCCTAGAATTTTGGCTCGTTCACTGTTGAACCTCCAACCCTTACATGGTACTAGTACATAGTAAGCATTAAAGTGATTTTTGTTAAATAAATAATGAGTCATGTTACATGGTAGAAACAATGATACCAACTGCAATGACTATTTTTATGGAACTCCTAAATTTTCAATCTGCAAAATAAAGTAAATGTACAAAAGACAAAGGAAATTGGTTTAATTTTTGTGACATCCATAAGCTTTGGAGGGGGTAGCTGCAAACAGAGCATCTGGGCTGAAAAGCTTGCTCTTGACATTTCTTCTGTGAATCCCAGAGATCGTTCCCTTCTGGCAGAACCTTAGGCATGGAAGGGGAGCAACACAGCACTTCTATTAGCTAAGCATGTAAACAAGCCAGCAGCTGCCTCTGCTCATTATCTGCATGAATAAAATGCTTCCACTGGGACACACCAAGACAGAAGGAGTCTTGGTTCCAAATGAGCTAAGCTCTCCAGGAAAGTGATTCCTGATGATGGCTCAGAGAGACTTTGGAAGAAGAAGGGATCAGCAGTCCTGATCTGCCTTTTCCCAGCTGGTTTCTATCTGTTCCAAGCCATGAGGATGTGGAGGAGATGGATTTTCTTTAAACCAAGAGGGAGACTTTCCTGGGAAAAGTATTTGGATTGTCAACTCCTATGGACTGTCTCCATTGTAGTAAGCAGTATGGAGAGGACAACTCGAAGAAATCCAGTGGTAATCCAAATGTCTCCTTTTACCACAAATAGTAATATGCTCACTCTCCAAAAATGCCATGTTCCCCAAGGAAAACTTGGCAGGGATCTTCGGCATGACAATACAAGGTTGGCAACTGAAACCTGGAATCCAACAGCAGAGGGAGTCCAGAGTCGGGGGCCCAGGATTGAGAAGCAGCCAGACCCTACCCTGGAGTTCTCCTAAGCGGATTCTAGAAGAAGAACTGAGGGGTAGGGTAGAAACCTAAAGTCTCCAGGGGAAACTCAAGGCAACAATCCTAAGGAGAGCTTGGTGTCATCTTATAATTCTGGAGGTCAGAAATCCAACAATCAGTTTCGCTGGGCTAAAGTCAAGGTGTTGGCAGGGCTGCTTCCCTCTGGGGGCTCAGAGAGGAGAATTTATTTCCTTGAATTTTTCAGTTTCTAACGGCCTTGGCTTGTTACCCCTACTCCATCTTTAAAGGACATCATTCCAATCTTGGCTTCCATGGTCACATCACCTTTTTTCCCTCTGCCTCCCACTTATAAGGACACTGATGATTACGTTTAGGGCCCATCTGGATAATCCAAGGTCATCTCCTATCTCAACAGCTTTGACTTAATCACATCCATAAGGTCCCTTTTGTTATATAGGGTCGGATTCATGAGTTCTTGCGATTCAGACCTAGATATCTTTGGGGCCATTATTCAACCTAGTGTACACTGTTGTGTATAAAGTAAACTATATATGATGTATATAAAGTATATGTATGATATATATATCAGTATATATATAGATATATAGATATACACACATACATATATATAAAGAGTATATAATACCCATATATAATACCCACTCTTATCCATTGCTCATGGAGAGGATACCATGCCTGACTGCTGATGCTCCAAACTGAGATTAATTTGGTTTTCATAATGTAATTTACTATATCTTTGGGTCCTTCCAGTCAGTGTCCTCTCCTCCCACAACAGACACACCCTAATTGTGGATTATGAACAATCCCTAAAAAAAGAGTATTTTTAGTAGGTGTGTGTGTTTACTTCTGTGCATGTATTTACTCACTGAAGATGATGTTATCAATTAGGGCCACCTGCTCTTTACCTCGCTCTGGAATAAAGGAGAAATTGGGTTTCCTGAGCACAAGGTGGACTCCTTATTAAGACTTACCAGTCCCATTAAAGACTGAAAAAACTCAGGTTTTCAGCAATATTAGTAAAGTAGTAAAAGTGGGCAAGAGGAGGGAATTCTGCCAAAGGAAATGCATGCAGCCTGGTCTCAGACTGAGGAGGGAGGGTTTCCTCTCTCTCCCCATGTTGAGGGACTTTGAAAGGCAGACAAACCCCTACAGCGCGCTGGCCATCCGGCGCCCCCTTGTGGAGAGGCGCAGCCCACAGAACTCCAGGAACAGCTGATGCAGACTGAAAGCAAAAATCAGGAAGAGATTTGTGAAACCTAGACTTTCCTCAGGGAGCCTCAGTAATACTTGGAGACAGGATCAAGTGCCAGGACTTTCTGCTAAGTTATAAATAGGTGACAGTGAAATGAATGACAATTACATTAGGCAAATGTAATGTCACTACACTCTGTTAGTTTGGCCGGGGGGAGGGGGGGCTTGATGGGGGGTCCTGTTTGGTTTGGTGAGATGTTGCTATGGATACACTGATTGACTCCAGAGGACATTCATCTGAAGACCTGACCTCCCCTAGGGTTTAAAATTTCTTTTAAATGCCTGGAAGTACACCTAGAATGAGGTTTGTTTTACAAACTGCCATTTTAAGAGTCTTTAGACATTTTATCTTGGTGAATTCCAAAACTAAATGACACAAAAATTCAGATGCCTATTCTAATTTAAGGATTCTCTAAGCTTCTATGTATGTTCAGAAGATGACCTATCTTTGTCCTGTATGTTTTCAATGCTGTTAAAAAACAAAATTAACTCATTAGGTTATTTAGTATTTACTAGTGTTCAAAATGTTCTTACTTGAAACTGATGGAAGACTTTGGTCAACCTACTTCTTAAATAAAAAGGTCAAAGAGCTATAGGAATGCATGTTAATGCCTTATACTAAAAACTGTTCTAAGGCTGGGTTTCTGCAAGCCTACTCCAAACAAAACATCTATTAATTTTCGCTCTCTGATATAAACATTTCTGAAACCCTAGTTTTTTTTTAAGATTTTATTTTATTTATTTGTCAGAGAGAGAAAGAGAGATCACAAGTAGGCCAAGAGGAGGGCAGAAGCAGAGGGAGAAGCAGGCTCCCTGCCGAGCAAGGAGCCCCATGTGGGACTCTATCCCAGGACGCTGGGATCATGACCTGAGCCAAAGGCAACCGCTTAACCAACTGAGCCACCCAGGCATCCCAATGAAACCCTAATTTTGAAAGAGTCCTTGGTGCTCACTTCTGTACTATCTGTAGCATCGGAACTCCCATCTTGGTGGCCAGTTGGGGTCTTAGCAGTGTATGGAAACTGACAGATTCATTAGATCCACTGTCTACCTGTTGCCTTTTAGCTCTGGGGACAAGGGCAGAAACTTTATGTGCTTAGATAGAATTCTCATTATGATGGAGCCTTAGCTCATTCTTCTTGTCCTCATCTTTTTTTTTTTTAAAGATTTTATTTATTTATTTGACAGACAGAGATCACAAGCAGGCAGAGAGGCAGGCAGAGAGAGAGGATAGGAAGCAGGCTCCCCACTGAGCAGAGATCCCGATGTGGGGCTCGATCCCGAGACCCTGGAATCATGACCTGAGCCGAAGGCAGAGGCTTTAACCCACTGAGCCACCCAGGCATCCCTCCTTGTCCTCATCTTGATGTAATTCAGAGGTATCTGTTCCAATCCATGGCCTTGTCACTTTAAATACAAAGATGGAAGAGACCCCATAAGTGTAGTCTACTGACCTCAAGCTCTGAAGTCAAACCAGCCTGGTTTTGAATGGCAGGATGACTACTTACTAGACGAGTGACTCTCAGGAACAATACTACCACACACCTCACAAAGTTATAGGATTAAATAAAATCACACTTATAAACTACTGAATACAATAGAATTAGTAGTGTAGCATGTTATTATATTCCATGTCACAATAGCCAAAAACAACATTCAAGCAAGTCTTATCCATAAAAAGAAAAACTTGCCCATGATACAGAAGATACATCTTGAGGTCAATTATAAAAAATTTTTTTAAATCTTCATAGATGTGGTAGAGATTAAATTAGAATTGTTCAGATTAGATTTTTATTAAGGTACCAGTTTGCTAGGGAATATTGATGTCTTTTTCATGCTGTTCAACAACGTAACCTTTCTTGAAAAGATGGGTATTATGTGGAAGACAAAATGTAGTTAGACCCAGCCGATATTGGGCCATTCTAGGTGCCCAGTTAGGTGGGAATAGAACTCCTTACACAGGAACTTAAATCAGATGGAGGTTTATTTTTATGTCACTTAGGAGAAGTGTAGAGAGAGTCCACTTTTGCTATGGACACCCAGAGTTACCATTGGCCCAATATCCTTCTACCTCTCTGGTCAACCATTGTTGTAGCACAGGCTTTGTTTTCATTGTCCGAGATGGCTGCTGAAGCCATTACATCCGCATTCTTTAAACTACAGGATTTTGCAAGGTGAAGAGAAAGGCATTTCCCTTTTTGGTGAAGTAAGTTCCATACTTTCATAACTTTCCTCTTAGGTTTTTCTTGGTAGGCACTTGGTCACAAGATCACCTTTAGCAGCAAGGGGGCCTGTGATATATAGTCTTTACTTTGAATTAATAATTTGGTTCTCTTACTAGGAAAAAGAGAGTGCTAGAGAGTGAAAGGAAACTAACCTCAGCCACACCCAATTCATTCTTCTTCTCTGAGTACTCTTTATCTCTCTTTTCATTCCTGGTTCCTCTCTCTCCTTTTCCCCAATGACTATTCTACTTTTCTTTATAGAGTCTGTCCTTTAAATTTTCATCCATTCCAGATGGATTCAATTTCTGAGTTTATGTGAAGGGAAGAAGGTGTCAAACCAGTTGGTCTGTGGTCCATTTCTCTTCCTATAATCAGAGAGATGTACCAAATGTGAGAAGACAGGTGGCGCCATCTAATGTTCATATAAGCCTGTTGATTACGGGATCTTCTAGAATCAACTAAAGATTTTATATGGAAAAAGTCCTCATTTGTAAAATTCTTTTAGCAGGATATCCCTGTTTCAGGATCACTTGTAAATAAAACTAGAGTCTTCGCCAGAGGAGAGGTAGGTGGGGAATGGGTGAAATGGATAAAGGGGATTAAGAATACACTTACATTAGTCAAACTATCACTCTTTGCAGATGATATGATACTATATGTGAAAAGCCAAAAGACTCCACTCCAAAACTGCTAGAACTGGTACAGGAATTCAGTAAAGTGTCAGGATATAAAATCAATGCACAGAAATCAGTTGCATTTCTCTACACCAACAACAAGACAGAAGAAAGAGAAATTAAGGAGTCAATCCCATTTACAATTGCACCCAAAACTATAAGATACCTAGGAATAAACCTAACCAAAGAGACTAAGAATCTATACTCAGAAAACTATAAACTACTCATGAAAGAAATTGAGGAAGACACAAAGAAATGGAAAAATGTTCCATGCTCCTGGATTGGAAGAATAAATATTGTGAAAATGTCTATGCTACCTAAAGCAATCTACACATTTAATGCAATTCCTATCAAAGTACCATCCATTTTTTTCAAAGAAATGGAACAAATAATCCTAAAATTTATATGGAACCAGAAAAGACCGCAAATAGCCAAAGGAATATTGAAAAAGAAAGCCAAAGTTGGTGGCATCACAATTCCAGACTTCAAGCTCTACTACAAAGCTGTCATCATCAAGACAGCATGGTACTGGCACAAAAACAGACACATAGATCAATGGAACAGAATAGAGAGCCCAGAAATAGACCCTCAACTCTATGGTCAACTAATCTTCGACAAAGCAGGAAAGAATGTCCAATGGAAAAAAGACAGCCTCTTCAAGAAATGGTGTTGGGAAAATTGGACAGCCACATGCAGAAAAATGAAATTGGATCATTTCCTTATACCACACATGAAAATAGACTCAAAATGGATGAAGGACCTCAATGTGAGAAAGGAATCCATCAAAATCCTTGAGGAGAACACAGGCAGCAACCTCTTCGACCTCAGCCGCAGCAACATCTTCCTAGGAACATCGCCAAAGGCAAGGGAAGCAAGGGCAAAAATGAACTATTGGGATTTTATCAAGATCAAAAGCTTTTGCACAGCAAAGGAAACAGTGAACAAAACCAAAAGACAACTGACAGAATGGGAGAAGATATTTGCAAACGACATATCAGATAAAGGGCTAGTGTCCAGAATCTATAAAGAACTTAGCAAACTCAACACCCAAAGAACAAATAATCCAATCAAGAAATGGGCAGAAGACATGAACAGACATTTCTGCAAAGAAGACATCCAGATGGCCAACAGACACATGAAAAAGTGCTCCATATCACTCGGCATCAGGGAAATACAAATCAAAACCACAATGAGATACCACCTCACACCAGTCAGAATGGCTAAAATTAACAAGTCAGGAAATGACAGATGCTGGCGAGGATGCGGAGAAAGGGGAACCCTCCTACACTGTTGGTGGGAATGCAAGCTGGTGCAACCACTCTGGAAAACAGCATGGAGGTTCCTCAAAATGTTGAAAATAGAACTACCCTATGACCCAGCAATTGCACTATTTACCCTAAAGATACAAACGTAGTGATCCGAAGGGGCACATGCACCCGAATGTTTATAGCAGCAATGTCTACAATAGCCAAACTATGGAAAGAACCTAGATGTCCATCAACAGACGAATGGATAAAGAAGAAGTGGTATATATACACAATGGAATACTATGCAGCCATCAAAAGAAATGAAATCTTGCCATTTGCGACGACGTGGATGGAACTAGAGGGTATCATGCTTAGCGAAATAAGTCAATCGGAGAAAGACAACTATCATATGATCTACCTGATATGAGGGAGAGGAGATGCAACATGGGGGTTAAGGGGATAGGAGAAGAGTAAATGAAGCAAGATGGGATTGGGAGGGAGATAAACCATAAGTGACTCTTAATCTCACAAAACAAACTGAGGGTTGCTGGGGGGAGGGGGGTTGGTGGGGTGGGGTTATTATGGACATTGGGGAGGGTATGTGCTATGGTGAGTGCAATGAAGTGTGTAAACCTGGCGATTCACAGACCTGTACCCCTGGGGAAAAAATATATGTTTATAAAAAATAAAATATATGTTTATAAAAAATAAAATTAAAAAAAAAAAAAGAAATGCTACAAGTAAAAAAAAAAAAGAATACACTTACATTGATGAGCATGAGAAATCTATAAAACTGTCAAATCATTATATTGTACACTTGAAACAAATATAACACTGTATGTTAATTATACTTCAATTTAGAAAACAAGAATAGGGGCACCTGGGTGGCTCAGTGGGTTAAGCCTCTGCCTTCAGCTCAGGTCATGATCTCAGGGTCCCGGGATCGAGTCCCGTCTCAGGCTCTCTGCTCAGTGGGGAGCCTGCTTCTGCCTCTCTGCCTACTTGTGATCTCTCTATCAAATAAATAAATAAAATCTTAAAAAAAAAAAAAGAAACTGTCAAATGACTTTTTATTTTTTATTTATTTATTTTTAAAGATTTTATTATTTGGGGGGAGGGGGGTTGGGGGGGTGGGGTTATGGACATTGGGGAGGCTATGTGTTATGGTGAGTGCTGTGAAGTGTGTAAACCTGGCGATTCACAGACCTGTACCCCTGGGGAAAAAATAAATATATGTTTATAAAAAATTTAAAAAAAAAAAGATTTTATTATTTATTTGACAGACAGAGATTACAAGTAGGCAAGAGAGGCAGACAGAGAGAGGAGGAAGCAGGCTTTCCATGGGGCAGAAAGCCCGATTTGGGTCTCAATCCCAGGACCCTGTGATCCTGACCTGAGCCAAAAGCAGAGGCTTTAACCCACTGAGCCACCCAGGTGTCCCTGTCAAATGACTTTAAAAAAAAAAAAGGAAAGAAAGAAATAAAGAAGAAAGAACGAAAAAAGACTAGAGCCTGCGAAAGAAAACTGAATAGTCTACTCTGAAAGAAATAAATATCATGGGAAAGGAAGGAAAACAACAAATCCTGGGAATTTTAAATACGTAAGGAGAATACAGAAACTGTGACCCAAGAGATACACATACCAAAAATGATGAAATAAAAACGTGTATTTCAGAGCTCAGGATGTTCTGCATGTCCAACCAAGAGTTAAGCTCTGTTCAAAGGAAACTCGCTCCCTTAAAGTGACACAGAAATAATAAAAACATGTGTATGTTCAACTCAAGATAAGAAAAGACCAAAATATTAAAGGGAGGAAAGCATGACAAAACAACAACGGAAAGTAACAAAAGAAACAAGAGCAAAGCAGGCAACTTGACAAGAAATCTGCAATGCTGTGCTTATAGGATTTTCCCTTGCACTTCTCAACAACCAAAACGTCCTATCTCCTGAAGTCGGATCATTATGAGATGAGGGCTAGCACTGTGTCATTCATTTTTGTAACATCACAACCTAGGACAATAAATGTTTGTTACATAATTGTGTAGAAGGGTCCTGAATCTCCGTGCTATAAAGAGAGACCTTGTCTGGTTTCTCAGAGGAATCTGTCACACGGATGAGGTTTGGAGGCACCGAGAAGGCACAGGGCAGAGTCGGTGAACCCCAATGCCTACAGAGGTGTCTTCACAAGAAGAACATCCAGTGAAGATCTACTGATTTAATTCCATTTAAAAGGGTGTGCCTGTTCCTGCAATCTCCATGCTACCCACTCCAGGCTGTGCTTGCCTTGGCCTTCTTCAGGGAAGATCTTCTTAACCAGGTCAAGAGCTAGGAGCATGGGGGAAAAATTCATTGTTATTCTCACTAACCTATAACCAAGCTTGATCCTCCCCTGCCATTATGACACAGACAGCAAGCCACTCTGGTCTCAGCAGTCCCTGAAGTGTCCCCAGGAGAGATCACAGATATTTTATGTCACATTGCAATTAGGGTAAAGACCTAAAAACTCATTCCCGTTCATCACTACTTCAAAATCATGGTAGTTGTTAGCCCTGATGCTAAATCTTATTGTTCGAGGCATTAAATAAAGATTTAATATAAAGAAATCTGATTTAGGGGCACCTGGGTGGCTCAGTGGGTTAAAACCTCTGCCTTAGGCTCAGGTCATGATCCCAGGATCCTAGAATCTTTGATCAGTGGGGAGCCTGCTTCCTCCTCTCTCTCTGTCTGCCTCTCTACTTACTTGTGAACTCTCTGTCAAATAAATAAATAAATAAAATCTTAAAAAAAAAAAGTAATCTGATGTAAAGATTTATACCATTTTGTCATAAACTTTAAAAAATATTTTAATCACAGCACACCTGGGTGGCTCAGCTGGTTAAGCATCTGCCTATGATTCAGGTCATGATCTCGGGCTCCTGGGATGGAGCCCCTCCCCTGAGCAGGGAACCTGCTCAACAAACCCCGTTTGTGTGCACTCTCTCTCTCAAATAAATAAATATATTTTAATAACATTTCTATATAATTTATTTTATTAGCATTTCATTAGCATATTTTCAAATAAATTTGAAAACATTATTCTGAGAAGAGGCTCTAGTCCCACTAAATTCCAGAGGCACCCATGACACCAAATGTTAAGGACATTTATTGTCCTAACATTAAATATTAGGGTCAGCTGTTGAGGGTGAGCAAAACTTTTCACAGAAGGAAAAACAAAGCTGGGAGGGTGCTGTTCTCAGTTTTTGAGACAGCTCTAGTTAGATTAGGAGATGATTTATCACTTCATGTTTGCCCTCACGGAGAGAGGCATTTATCTGGTTTTATAGAAAACACAATGAAGAGGGAGGAAAACCCTTTAGAGGCTGCAGCGTGGTGAGATCAAAGCATGGGTTTGGGTTCAAATCTCAGAGCACCATTCACTCCTCGTTTGTTCCTGAGCCACCACCACCCGCCACCCGCCCACCACCACCCCGAGTGGAGACTTGATTTCCTCATCTGTAAATGAGTGTCCTTCGGGCTGGGAGGGCGGCTGTGAGGATGCAGTGAGATATCCCAGTGCCCTGCTTGGATCCTCCCACACACACACATGGTGGATCCCCCTGGCTGTTAGTGTTCCATCAGCCACATTTGTGTCTGCCAGCTTCCCCTTCCCTAGTCCTTCACTGAGTGTCTTCCCATTGTGAGCAGCGTCCCCTCACCCCATCATACAGACCTGTTTCTGGAGGCTAGTTTCTGTCTCTCCTTATGTCCCTGTGTTTCTCAGTTTTTTGGTTACCTGTTCCAGGGATGACAATCTCTTCATTGTGTGAGAAATCTACCCCCATCCCCAACCCCAACCCGGAAAAAGTCAATTTCTGTTTCCAGAAGCAGGTGAAACAGACATTTCTCTTCTGTAGAGCATTCTTCCTCTTGCTTCTCTGCACTCCGCTTGTCCAGTTAAAGTCCCCTCTCATCCAGAATGCTTCCGCATCTCTGTCCTCACCAGCGGCTGGAGGTAGGTTCTGATGCCAAGGAACCCTGAACGCAGAGGCCCGCCCTCAGAAAAACATGGCTTCTTTCTCGCTTCTGCTTTGCTAGGGCAGGGCGGCCGTGCTCATGAGCAGCCTGGTATGTTTCCTTTTCTATTCCTAGGCACCCTAAGTTGGGCCATGTGAAGAAAGAGCAGTGGTAAACAGTCTTCAGCAGTTCTTCCCTTAAAACCACCTGATCTCCCTGTCTGTGCTGTGAGCTCCTGGGAGTAAGATGAGTTAAATTTGGCTTGCAAAAGAACCAGGAATGTTTCTGCTTAACTTCTTAAGGGTCTCCAGAGAGGGTCTTACTGAAGCTGACTAGTCATCTCAAGGATTCCTGGAAAAGATCCTTCCCTTCCGAAATTGATGCTTCCTGCATCCATGAAGGCTGGGGTAGAAAAATCCTGCACCAAGCTTTGGGGATCTTGGCATCTAATCCTGGCTGTCCTGGTGACCAGTTATGAGACCAGTTATGAACCTCTCTTCTCCATTCTGGGTTTCAGTTTCACCAACCATAAATGAATTTGATGAATTTAATATAATATTCTCACTAACACTCTAGGTAGAAGAACTGAACTCATTCTTTGTGGATACATTCCAAAGCGTATCAGATGTTTCAAGAAACAGGATTCATACTTAGAATTTTCTGGCCATCTCACAAATTCTCTAGCATTCTTTTCCGTAAGCATGGAACTTGTTTCTCGCTTGAAGGCTTGCCATGGTGATGATCACCTTGACATGTTTTAGCGTCCTTTTTTTTTTTTTTAAGATTTTATTTATTTTAAAGAGAGAGAGGGAAAGAGAGAGAGAGAGCACAGCAGGGGGAGAGGCAGAGGGAGAGGGAGAAGCAGGCTCCCCGCTGAGCAGGGAGCCCAATATGGGACTCGACCCCAAGACCCTGAGATCATGACCTGAGCTGAAGGCAGATGCTTAACTGACTGAGCCACCCAGGCTCCCCAGTTTTAGTGTCTTAAAAAAATTATTTTTAAAATGAGTAATCATTAGGCAAAATTTCCAAAAGCTTTGTTGTAAATCTGCCCTTCTCTTCTGCTTTGGTTAAGGAAATAGTTTGATTTTTTAAAATCACATCTCTATCCTTCTGTATATGACGACATGCACATCTCTTTGCATATTGAAAGTACGTAGAGAATGGCAGCAGAACACATAATCACCAGTGTCACCTTGTCGGGCTCACCTCCAGTTTTTGGAGAGAACATCAGCTGAGCAGGCTACTACTCAGTTCAGTGAGTCAGCCACTCATCTGAACCTGGGGTAGAATCTTAGGTTCATCTCCTGGTCAGTTTCTCGTATGCAGAGACATTAAGCCTATTCAAAGGGTTAGCCTTAGCTTATGTAAGAGGCATAAACAGGTCCTCAGATTTCAAGTCTTGGCATTCAGATGCTAAAAAGCATTAATGGTTTTACCAGAGCAGACTTATAGGAAGAAGACCTAAATCAGTGAAATCTCTTAGGATTTCTTAGGACAGAGAAGAGAGGTTTGAAGGCAAAAGGGGTATAAATTAGTACTGTTCTCACAATTGCTGTGATCATGGAATCAGCCTCTATTCAGTGCTCACTGAAAGAAGCACCACACCGTAACTGAGAAGGGGGTGGGAAAGAGGGGTGAAAATTACAGGCGCACTATGGTCTGTGATTATATATGTACCTTTTTTTTATTTTGTTTGATCACAACACAACACTTTCATTCACTGTAAATTCACAAGCAGACACAACATCTAAAAATATTACAGACGGCTCAGCAAGTGAAAAGTTGATACGTTCTAGGCTGAAAAGCAAAAAGAAGTTTGGTTGTCACATATAAAAATCTCCTATTTTACCATCGATTCTTGCTTAGAATTTCTAATGGAAAAGGTGAACAGAACAACAACAAATTATGTCCTTTTATTATTTTTTGGTCTAAAGCTAACTTTCCCAATTTTAGAATGTAATATGTAATTTTATAAGAAATAAGAATTGCCTTCCAAGGTATGTTGGATTTGGGCTAATAGTTTAATCAGTTTTTATTCTCTGAGAGCATTCCCATTACACTGTAGAATAAGTCTGCTGGATAATTAATAGGAAGAAATAAATAAGTTTCTGAATGGGTCTTCCAGGGAAATAAAGTAACTATTTAAAAAATGAATTTTGCTGCCAAAAATCAAGAGTTGACTATATTTGGGGAGGAAACGCCATACGAGTGTCAGTTAAATAGCCTTAGAAATGTACTACTCTAGAATTCTTTGAGAGGAAAAGAACACGTCTACTCTTTAGGTACACATACTCATGACAGTAAAAAAAGATTGAGAAATAATATCACATTGCCCAGATTCATGCTGGCTGGGAAAAGGCACAGGAACATGGCCAACACTTCCATGATTTTAAAGATAGTCTGATTCTGAAATTCCTAAAACCCTGAGCTCATCTTCTGACTGGAGACACTCTACCACTTCCTGTTACACTTTTACCACCAAATTTCACTGCCTTGTTGTACCAGCATGTGTTAGGAATGTAACACATATAACACGGCAAAAAGAGGTAAAGGACTAATTCACACAATAATTAATAAAAAGTGGGAGATGGTTCAAATTTCTAGATACATAAGCCAAGGTGACAAGTTTTTCCTTGTCAGGCACATTACACACAGTTATTCGTCCATTCCTTTGATGACTCATATGGCTGAAGAGTTTACCCACATATTATCTCATTGATTCTTCACAACCCCCTCATTAGGAGCTATCACAGGTATTATCTTTGTCCCTTTGAGAAGCTTTACCAAGGGTCACACAGGGGACAGAGCCGAGGCTGGATCAGATCTTCTGGTTCCACGAGTTCAAATTCCAAAATTTGAAACACCGAACAACGAAGGTGCGTTAGAAAGTAGGATGAGCCCTCCATAAGTCTGTGGAGTCACTGAATCTCTTTGGGCACCGACCACCCATTTGTATGTCCCCATCTTTCTTGGGTGCCCAGGGCTGTACCACCAACCTTCACCATCTGCCACTAGATCACATGGCTTCATTTACACTGAGGAGTAGAAATATGGCAGGTATATGGCAGATATGCCCAAGGGTATATCCATTTTAAAAGAAAAACAAGTCTTAATCCAAAGGATTAATAACTGTGATGGACTTTGGGCACTCGTGACGAACACATCTTGCTCTCACATTGTGACAATGAGGGTGAGAGCTGGTGGAAATGGAAAATGGCCAACAGCGGTATCCATGAGGTGTTGTGTCTACTTTCAAAGATTCTATGTTTCACAAGCATGGATACAAGAGAAGGAAAAGAAGGATTTAGGAGGAAGCCTAATTGGTCCAAGCCAGAATAACTGAGAGGTAGAAGCAGTATCATCCTTTGACCCCGAAAATCTGAGCTCCTGACCTGAGCTGTGCAGGCTTTCAGGGCTCTGCCATTTGCACTTCTCCCCATGGGACAAGAAGTCCATGAAGCCAAGAGAACATATTCATCCTGAGCCTAAGCCTTCCCTGGGATAAGTCAAGATATCCAGAACCCCTTAATACCTTGACCAAATGGCTTCCAGGGTCTGTGTGGCTTCTCCTGATAATGAGTCTCACCATGTATGGACACAGCTGTAAGCCCAAGGGGTAGCCATGGATCAGTGCTGGGGAGGAGGGTTTGGACAGAACTTGCCCATGCATATTGCGGTGTCCATGTGCATGCATGTAAGGGTCCTCCCAGTGAGAGTCAGGAACAGAGATGAGAATAAAAGGGTCGAAGAAAGAACTAGGAGCCTGTTTTGTATTCTTGCTCCAACCCCACAAACGTTAGGAGTGAACTCAAGCCTAAGGACAATCCTAGATATGGGCTACATCAGTACCTGATGAGTAGCTGAGATGGTCAGATAAACCATCACCCTATAAACACATGTACCACAGTCCTAGATGCCTACTTGGGTTCCCTTCCAGAGAGCCTCTCATTTCAGGCTTTCTATGCCCCAATATTTTTCTTGGCTTAATCCTTATTTCTTTCTGCCAATTAAATGTTGTCAACATACATAAGTTTCACCAGTGCCTACTCTGTACAAATGAGACTTTCAGTGAGTGTTGGCCACTGGTGCTGGTATCCAGTCACATCAGGTTTAGGAATGCTGAGCTCCTTGAGCACGGTGTTCGCACACTCGTCCATGCACTCTGCCCTCTGCAGCAAACCAAGGGTTCTTGGTTGATGGTTTGTATCCCAGGACACCCGTCGATGTCGCAAAGGTCTTTGTTTAAGCTTTGAAAGGTCCATCAGGTTATTTCAGTCTGATGCAGTCCACCTCCTCGGTGGCCGGTACCCCTGTGGTTTTAAGATCAAGGTCTGCGCTGGACTTACTCCCATTGTAGGAAGATTTCCAATGGAGCAGGATGATCTTCTTGAAGTACTTGACGGTGTTGTTCTTGACGGTCACGAAGCACAGAGTGTTGATCATGCTGTTGCTCATGGCGATGCACTCGACGATGTAGAAGGCGGTGAGGTAGTGCTTCTCCTTGACGAACACGGCGGGGAAGAAGTCGCGCACGATGGTGAAGCCGTAGAAGGGCGCCCAGCACAGCACGTAGGCGGTGAGGACGCCCATGAGCACCAGCACGGTCTTCCGGCGGCAGCGCAGGCGCTTTCGGATCTGCTCCGTCTGGAAGCCCGGCACCGCCTTGAACCACAGCTCACGGGAGATCCTGGCGTAGCACAGGGTCATGGTGACCACAGGGCCCACGAACTCGACGCCAAAGATGAAAAGGAAGTAGGACTTGTAGTAGAACTGCTGGTCCACCGGCCAGATCTGGCCACAGAAGATCTTCTCTTGGCTCTTAACGATGATGAGGACCGTTTCGGTGGTGAAGTAGGCAGAAGGGATGGCGATGAGGATGGACACCATCCACACCAAGGCAATCAAGCCAGTGGCTGTTTGATACTTCATCCTGGGTCTCAGCGGGTGGACAATGGCCAGATATCTAGACCAAGAACAGAAATAGGGTCAACCACTGCCAGGGGGAATTTCTGGGTGATGGTACTGTTTCGGCAACAACAGAAGGTGCACGTGTGCAGGATAAACAACTGTGTGGGCTCTCAAGAGAAGCAGGCTGAAGTGCAAACCACAGTCCCGCCCCTTACTGGCTATTGCAGGCTCAGGCAGGTTTTGTTTCATCTCTCCGAATCTCAGTTTTCTTACCTGCAAAATTAAGGTTGCTTGTTTGTGCCAAAGTGTATGTGATTTTTTGGCACAGTTTTAAAAATGATATATCTGCAATAAAGAGTAGCTGTTATTAAATGTAGTAGTAATGTCTTCCATTGGTTTCTGGTCTGGCACTATTCCCAGGTCCTTCCTGTTTCCAGGGCCATTCCATCCTAATTATCCCACTGTTTAGAGGTAAGAGGGCCTGATAATTACAAAGAGTTGTCAGGAGAACTTGCCCTTTCCAGTGGAAGCAGTGGGCAAAGTTTGGTCTTTATTCTACATTTTTAAAAATATTGCTCTGTATGCAAAGGTGAAGGAAGAGCATGTGACCACTTTCCTTATTTTCCGGGTGTAAAAAACAGAACCTGGAGACAGATGAGTGACTCTCTCAAGGTCATATACCACAGGACCCTTGATAGAAAACATTTAGCCCTATCTCATGGCTGATGTGAAAAATCAATCAAGAATATACATTGAATGTATTTTTTTTTTTTAACCACAAAGCACCAGACAGTAAAAGATATTGCTTTTGCCCTTTTGCAAAAAACCACACTGCTGTTGCCATAGTGGTCCAGGAACGGGGAGACAGCACTTTCTGGGGGTTGTGAGTCATTTGTGTGGTATGAAAGCCTCCTTCCCAGAGAGCTCTGGTTTCCTGGAAGACTTTCTCTGTCTGGCAGGGAGTAGAAGTTGAAGAATGAGCAAGATGGAGAGTGAAGTGGGAGGGAATGGCTAAACAACTTTGGAAATGAACACATTCTCACGTGTCCATGGCTTATCCCAGGTAGAGCCAAGAGCAAATGTGAGAGAAGCCTGAAGGAAAGCCAGACGGAGTCTATTTCCTTTGAAACAAATCTCTTTGAGGTCATTGTTCTTGGTATTTTGATTGGAAGAAGAAGTTCATTCCTATTTTTTTTTTCTGATTATATTCCTGCTGTTTGTGTCCCTCTTCCCCCAAACACAGGCAGCCAACTCCACTGAGTGTCATTTGGAGAGTTCGCTGGAGTGAGATTCCCACTCTCTTCCAGAGATGAGAGATGAAGTTGGATGGGTTGGGTCCACCCTCTGTACACCCAACTGGCTGTTCCACGTGCTTGGCCACCGGCAACAGTCCCTGTCACTCTTGCCAGTCTTTCGAGAGCTGAAGGGTGAAATGGGAATGTCTATAGGGTGTTGGCAATGCTCCTGTCAATGCACACGTATGGCCCTTCATAAAGACCGCAGATCTTCCACTCTAATGAGTGCACGAAACTCACTCAGACTCATAACAAAGTCTAAGAGTTTGGCATCTTTGCTCTCACTCACTCTCTCCCTCTTTATCTGCCCCACCATGTTCTGTTGATTGTTCTGTCAAAGAATATTTCTACGCTTGTTTACTACATGAATTTTCACTAGATAATTCTATTCCTTCCTTTCTCAATGGCAACATCCTAAGTCTTTATGGTGTTTCAAGATCAGAGTGCTTTTTTCAATGAACGAGCAGAAGAGGAGTCTGAAGACCAAGAATCTAATTCCAGCTTGGCCACAAACTTGTTATATGAATTTGAGGCATTTTTCTTAGCCCTTAGTGGGCTCAGTTTGCTCCTCTGTAACATGGGAATATCACCTGCCTTGCCAACCTCACAGAGATACTGCAAGGCTCCAGTTAGACACTGTGAGAGAGGGAAACTCTAGGACTCCATAAAAATATGCCTTTTTGCTCCTTATCCTGCTTCTATTCTTGCTAGGAACCACACCCCCACTTTACACATGCCTCACAACTCAAAAAGTATATATCCTCCTTGGAAGGCATAAGAAGTCAATGATTTTTTTAGAATAGGTATCTCCTAAGGAAGGACCCGGTGAGAATGACCCGATGAAGCCGTCAGATGCATATTCCAGAACCCCTGGGCCCTGGTCTTTGTTCTAACCAGTTCCTGGATGCCTGAGAGGACACATATACTAGACCACAGTTCCCACTAAAAAACTCCAGACCTCAAACAAAGGAGAGATTCCCTCCTTTCCTTTCTGAGTCTCCCACTCTGTCTGTCCCTGCACTGTCCCTAAACCTTCAATAAATGGCTCTCCCCTCGTGCTGGCTCATGTTTGCTTTCTGTCCTGCATGCAGCCAGGAACACTTTTGGCTGGTCCTGCGGGACCCCATCTGGGTCCTCAGACCATAAGCTTCAACTGCGCATAAACAATCATAAGCTTCAAATTTACAAGAAATTGTCAGCAACATAAAATGTATTTTTTCTGAGCTATTCTGAATACGTAGCAATTTTTTTAACCTGTTATTGGCAAATAGTTTGTTTTCAGGTTCTCTGCTACTTTCTATCTTATTGGATCTATTTATCTTCATGTCAAAATTAATCTTCAGGGTAACCTGTGACTCTCCATCAGATGCTCATCCTATCCCGGCTCTCTGGGCCTTCACCCCGACTCCATCCCCAGGGCTTGCATGGGCTGTGCAAGAGGCCCTCCAAATCTATTTACCAAAAGGAAAATCGCTAAACTGTTCCACGGATTGCCAGCGGCTTTGGCTCTGCTGGAATCAGAATTCCAGAACTCTAGCACAGTAACACTTGCTTGTGTTTGTAAAGCAGCTTACAATTTACAGAGCATTCTTTTTTTTTTTTTTTAAGATTTTATTTATTTATTTATTTATTTACTTGACAGAGAGAAAGAGATCACAAGTAGGCAGAGAGGCAGGCAGAGAGAGAGGGGGAAGCAGGCTCCCCGCTGAGCAGAGAGCCAGACACAGGGCTCGATCCCAGGACCCTGAGACCATGACCTGAGCCGAAGGCAGGTGCCCCATTACAGAGCATTCTTAAGTCCACTTTCTTATTACATATCCCCAAGTCTATTGAATAGGTAAGAGAACGAAGATGACCATTTCACTGATGAGCAAACTGAGATTCGGAGAAGTTAAATACCAGCCAAAGGCCACACAGCCAGACAGCGACAGAACCATGAAGCAGACCCATTCATATCTTGCCCCAAGTCCATCTGGGTCTCCAATAAGCCACTTGTCCCCTCCCTTTCCCACTGGAGCAAGCAATACTCCTTCTTCCTACCCTCCTAGCATCCTAGCAGAATCTTAGCACCTTTTTTTCTCTTTTCTCTCCAACACAAGTTTTTAGCTATTGATGTGCCAAGGAGTTGGGCAACTGGCAGCTACTTTTCTCTTCTTATGCATATGCCCTTGGCTTGCCCTATGTGTCTACCAATATAATGGCTCAGGTTCAGATTCGCTTAGAGCCAACCTTTCACAGAGAACAAAGAATGAAGGCTGCTGGACAAAGAAACATCCAGGCAGGGATTGTGTGATGTAGGCTGAGTGATTAAGCAAAGAGTATTTGGGCTCCCTCTATCCCCACCCAGGACCCCACCCCCCAGATCAAACCATGGAAATGGTGGTCGCAGCAGCTTCTATGCCATTCCTGAGATCATCAGGGAATTCAGAACCTGCTCTTTGGGCCAGTCAGCCCCATCAGTGAGCTCACCGGGGAGCATCTGTGCATCCTGAGACTGAGCACAGGTACTCAAGCCTTAGCTGGCCCCATGCAGACAGAAGAGAAGGGAGGTCAGTGGGCAGGCTGGCTGGCCTTTTCCCCTGGGATTCTGGCTAAAGAAGGGAGAGTTCCCCAGTGCCCCATATGCTCTGGGATCTATGGATTACACATCAAGGCCAGTGCAGGTGTCTCCACATCCAGTAGGGAACCCAGAACTTGGAGGACAGAGTCCTCTGATGATCTTTTTCAGCTTCCTGCTCCATCAGGTCTGACTACCTATACCTCGGTCTTCTGGAATATGACCCTATCCTTTCTGATCTCGACTTTGCTTCTGTTCCTTGCCCCCAAGGATCCCACAGACCTCCCCAAGGGACCTCATACCTCAAGCATTCCCACCTCGTCTTTTGCAAAAAATGCACTACCCTCGTGGAAAACCTCTCCTGTCCTTTACTGACTCATTTGTTGAAGGCCATTTAAAAGTCCTCTTCCTCCCGTTTGACTACTCTAATACACAATGATGTCACCCTTCTGTAAACTGCATTTAGAATTTATCCTTTACTTTTACTAAGTGTTAGTTCACCTGCCCCCACCCCTCCCCCTGACAGTAAGCTCCTCCAGAGCTCAGTCTTACTTCTTTTGTAACTTTTTGCTGACAGTGAATTCTGGGTACCTAGGACTTTGGTAAAACTTCACTCTCAGCAAGTGTTTGGCACTGAATGAATAGAGATGTAAAAAGCCATCATGACAGTTCTCAAAAAGATTGCAACCTCTTTTAGAAAACGGGACATCCATGTGTTTACCTAGCCTGAGACTGAGAGGCCCTCTGGGACTCAATAATCATAATAAAAGGCGAAGGGATTTGAGCCATATTTTGTAGACAATGGAGTTCGTAAAGGTCTTTTGAGTAAGAGAGGGGAGATGTGTAGGAGAGGGAAGATTAATTTAACTGCAGCCTGGCTTTCTTCCCTCAGGCCACAGGAGCCTTTTCTCTGTTCTTAGAACCCTTCATGTTTGTTCCTGTCTTGGGGCCTTTGCACTAATAATGTCCTTTGTGTGGAATGCGTTTTCCCAATCTTCGCAAGACTGGCTTTATTTATTTATTTATTTATTTTTTCAACGTTCCCTTCAAATGCCTTCTCCTCAGGGACATTTTCCTGACGAGGTATCTGGAGCAGCTCCCATCCTCCGTCACTTTCAATGTCTGTCTTTTTTGTTCAGAGCATTTCTGAAATTACCTCTGTTTATTTGCCTGATTGTTCTCTGTCTCCACTCCTCTGGGTAAAAGCCCCACTAAAGCGAGGAGCTGTTTTTTCTCCTGCACTGTCGTATCCCCAGTGCTTGGACGGGTCTCTGTAACATCATAGCTTCTGGACAACAACGCATTGTTTGAATGAATGAACATTTAGCAAGGGCTGTGAGGAGAGGAGCAGTGGCAGCCAGGCTGAGCCAAGAGACACTGAGCGAAGGAGCCCTAGGCGAAGTGAACAGGTGTAAGTGGGGACGTGGGGGAGGGTGAGCACTGACCCGACCTGCAAACCAAAGGCTTGCTGGAGAAAGGCGGAAAGCAGCTCTGACAAGGGAGCCTTGCTACTGTAGATGTCTGTGAGAACCATGGGACCAACCACAGAAACAGGAGCTAGAACGTAAGCAGTTCTTTCTGTTCCACTACAGCTTCACAGCTGCATTTCTTAGAAACCTTGCGTTATCTTCTTTTGAAAACAATCACTTCAATGAAAACGAGTCACTTCAATAGAAAACATTCATTAGTTTACTTGGGTTTGTTTCGTTGTTGTTCCTGGAAGGGTTAATTTAAGGAATTTAAGGATTTATAAATTTAAGGATTTATAAATTTATAATTTATAAGGATTTATAATTATAATTTATAATTATAAGGATTTATAATATTTATAAGGATTTATAATTTAAGGAATTATAAGATCCACTGATAATTGGCTGCTTTCTCCAGTTTAAGCCTTGTTCCAAACAATTACATATATTACTTCCTTTCATCTTCAAGGCAACCAATCCTTAGGTCTATTATTACTCCCATTGTACCCATAAGAAAAGCGAGGCAGAGAGATCTTTAAGAACTCTCATGGGGCTGGCTGCTAACACCACAGCAGTGGGGGTTTGACCCCTGTCAGAATAACCACTAACACGACTCCTCCGATTTCATGAAACAAAAATAGAGGCATTTTTATAACTGGAATGTATTTGTTATATCAAGATACATGTGAGTTGCCCCAAATTAACCAAATAGAACCTGAAAACCCCTGATCAAATCCTGAACAACACACATGGCCACACAAAAATCAATGAGGTCCTGTCCCACGAAACTGAAACTGGAGGGTAAAAACACATACAAATACCTCGAAGCAAAGATCACAAACATCAGTAAAGGAACTTCACACCTTGGAGCAGCCAAGTTCATTGGCCAAGACCCCTGGACGGCCTGTGTAGGCAACAGCACTTTCCTCCAGTGTTTGGCTTCAAGTCTCTAATCACAACCCCACTGTAAACGCTAGCAGTCCCACGAAGCAAAGCATGTTCTCTTCTTATTGTATCTAAATTATATTACACAAAGTCACACTGCAAGAGAAATGCCCGCAGGATTTCAGACAGCGGAGTCTGGTATAAAAGTAGGGTACGAACATGAAAAAACGCAGTAGAAGGAGGTGGACTGGGTGACGCAGATATCACGTCTTATGTGTTCAGGATAACCCGATGCCCCTTAACTTATCCTGGCCTCTGGCGCCCTTGAAGCCACTCCTTCCTGCAGTGTGACCCCCTTCTGACAAGTGGGCCCCTACAACCTCAAACGGATCTCGTCCAGGGATCAGGAGCCTGCCCCAAAGCAGACACAAACGTACCCACTTCTAGTGGCTGAGAGCACGTTGTCTGCAAAGATGTCCTCCTGGAGTGAAACTGCAGGAAAGGACCCTCTATGCTTTCAGCCTCTGCTTTCAGAAAGGCCAGAGACAAGGTTCCTGGAGTCCCTCCTTGACAGCCCTGAAAGGGGCTAAGGGGCAGATACTCGGCTTGACTGTCCCCTTCCTGATTCACCCAGGGTCTGCTCCTGGATGGCTGAAATGCCAAGAAGCTCCGGGATTCCTGTGGAGGACCGTGGCCAAAATAGCCCTCTTCAGGGATGACGACTCTGAGCTCCTTCTTTCCACAGGTGACAGAGCCGGGGCTGCTTAAGAAGTGAACTCCCTGCCGTTCCTCCAGGAGAAGGGAGACAAAACCCCAACGCTTAATGCTTTTAAAGCCAGGCTTCTTCTTGAGAACAGGGTTTGAGCCCCTGTTCTGGTAGTGGCCTGTTTCCAGGTTATCCAATCTTTGGGTGTTCTGCCTTTGGATTCAGAAAACAGGTTCCATCTGCTGTACTCTTCCGCGGAACACTGCCCTGGGATGTCCTGATGGCGAGGGGTAGGCTAAACTCCCCCAGAGCCCACGAAACTGGGAGGGTGTCTGGGCTCCAGGGTCTCTGGGTTCAGGGAGAGAGACGGACTGTTCAGATACGAGTACACGGAGGCCCTGACCCTCTGGACTGTACTAAGGTGCTTTGTAAGTGAGAGTAAACTTTGGGGAGAGGGGCTTGCAAAGATTGTCCTGTGGGAACAAAAACCACCCTGGTTCTTTAGCACAAGTGATTGTCCTAAATGAGAAGACCAAACACAACAGAAGAAAGATTTGCATAGACGGCTCTTACTGCCTTGATTTCCCATCACTGGAAGCAGGTCTTCTATAGCGTTGCATGCAAATGTATGGAAAGGAGCAAACTGATTAATGTAACCAAAAAAAAGAAGTATAAGTATGTTATGTAAAAGTATGTTACCTTTTTTGCTTTCTTTTCTTTTTTTTTTTTTCTTTTTTCTATTTTGTTTAAAACAAATCATCAATCTTATTTTAAAATCAACTGGTGCTGGGTTGGGGGAGGGGTGCTTGTATTTTCAGAAAATCTCCCTTAGGCTCTCCAAGTTGACTCAAGAGTTACCTGCCTGCAACTTGAATTTGTCCCTCCACACTTCCTCTTACCTGTGGACCTCTAGACCTTGAGCAGATACGTCTAACAGCATGTCCATAGCAGAGGGATCAAAAGCTTTCCCACTGCTCAACTCTAGGGAGCTCTCCTATCTCTGTCTGCCCACAGCTGGAAAACTAAAACACTCCTTACTATTCAGTCAATGGGCCCACATTCGAACTCCACCCTCCCCTGCCATGCATCCACACAGATGGGAAATAAAGATCTCTCTTATCAGTCCACACCTGCTGTAAAGGAAGGGACAATTCCAATGCCCCTTTCCTATGGTCTCTGTGCCCCCTTACTCACCTGTCGATGGCGATGGCCAGCAGGGCATTGGTGGAGACATAGAGAGAGACAGTACGTAGGTAGTTGACAGAGGCGCACATGACATGGCCGTGCTCCCAGGACAGCTGGCGCACCACATAGTAATCCATCTCAAAGGGGCAGCAGACGATGGCCACCAGGAAATCAGAGATGGCCAGGTTGGCGATGAGCAGGTTGGTAAGGTTGCGAAGTTTCTTGTAGCGGGCTAGAGCAGCAATGAAGATGAAGTTGCCCATGCCACAGACAAGCATGATGCCCACGAGGGCCATGCCAATGACAATCTTGGCAGCAAAGAAAGTACGGGAATTGGTCACATCCTCATCTTCATCCAAAGGCGTATCATAGTCACCGTAGCTGAAGTTGAATGGGAACGGAGCAGCTTGGGCCCCATGGGAGGCAGGCACAGAAAGGAAGTCGGTGGAGGTGTTGGCCGCATTCTCATCCATGACCCCTGTGGTGATCTCCATCTGGCCAGGTGGTACGCTAAACAACACTGCTTAGAATTCCTCTAAGGTGACGTGTGGGCGGCTGATGTCTTCTCCCCTCTCTGCTTACACTCACCTCTCCTTTAATGAGTCAGAGTGTATCTGTCAGCGTCCTTGGGGTATAGCATCCGAGCTCCATTCTAAGCCTTTGAGAGACACACAAATAGTCGGCTACACATGTGAGTGGAACTGGCCAAATTTAAAATCATCCTGTAACCCCAGCAGACCCAGTAGCCACCTGCTCAGAAGGAACACTGAGTGACGGAGTGGAAATAAAGGAACCAGGGAAAGAAAACAAATGAATGAAAACCACATACCTACTCATACAGGGAAGACTGCACTGCTGTAGAAACAACCGGATATTGGTTCAGTTTACTTCATTTCCACTGATGATCTGAAATGCTGCAATTTTGCTCAAGGATCAAAGCTGAGTGTGGGGAAGCTAAAGAGAATGAAAGTGACCTTCTCCAAACTCTACTCCCCCTCCTAACAGCTTGAACTTAGTCTATGTGAAATTGTACAATTCTGTGGCTTCAAAGGAATTATTCTATCATCCATCAGCTGCATATGAGACAACCCTGTCTACTCCCCTGAGCTGGTCCCCTTCCTCTGGCAGAACATGGCTCTAAGATCCCAGAACCTATCTAGCAGCCCCATTACCCTCTTCTCCCTGGGTTTCCTGTCCCCACATGCAAGTCCGCTGTGACTCTAGTAGTCAGGCACAGCATTTGCCAAGGCAGGTCCCCAGGCAGAGGCTGCAGGGTTGAAATCACAGCCTAAATCCCTGAGTGACTTAGAAAGTGGGCTCTGGAGCAAAATCCTTCCTTGACTGGTTGTGTGTCCCGTGGTAAATAGCTTAAACACTCAAGGGTTTCAACATCCTCCAGACAGCAGATCAATAACATCTGTAAAGCACGGAGCTCCCTAGAGAGGAAGGGTGTTACACCCTAGGACTGCAAAGAATTACTATTGAGTGCTCAGGCCTCCTCAGTCAGCCACAAGGAAGGGGAGGGGAATCCTGACCCAGATGACTGCACCACTTAGCACATATTGGGGGGCGGGTGAGAGGAGGGTTAGTTGCCCTGCCGGGGACCCAAAACCAAGAGGAACCCCTGCCTTCTCTTTGCAGTCCCATTCCTGCCCAAAGCCTGTAAACATCAGACCAGGTTACTGGGATGTAAGGGAGCTGGGGTCCAGAGAGGACCACAAATGTCGGGAACACTGGAGAGGGCAGGCAAGCATGGAAAGCCTGAGGTTCCTGGGTGTGGGAGACACCTAGCTGTCCCTGTACTCTGGAAAATCTGCTGCCCATACTCCTCAGTGGTGAGATCTCCAGAGCCTGTCTTTGGGGGACCTCTCTGCTCCCCAATGAGACCCAGCCACCACCGGCCTCTCTCCTCCAACTCCTCACCCCCATTTTCCTCACATTTCCCCCTTCCTCTGAGCCATCAGTTCTGTCCCTCTCAGTCCCTGCCCTTTGCCCCGGTCAGGTGTGAGCACAACCGAGAGCTGACAGGTCAGAGGGGGCCAAGTCCCGGGGGGCACACAGGTACAGCTGCAATTCTGGAGGGACAGTCCTCATCCCTGGCAGTCCCCATCCCTCTCCGAGGCACGCCCACCCCCCAGGGGTACTCTCCAAGCATGCTACCTGGACGGCTCCCAGTCAGGTTTTAAAAGCAAAGAGTAATAAAAACTTCTTGGGGCGTGGGGGCGGGAGGGGGTGGTGTTGGGAGATTTAGAACTCCGGGAGAAATTGTCCTGCGATCTCTTCTCCTGTGTTCTTACCTCAAAGAGCAACCCCATTCCGTTCCCACCCAGGATGCGCTGGGGCCCTGTCCTTCAGCGCTCGACCCTGGCCAGACCCTGCAGATCACTGGAAGCCTCTCTGCAGCCCTGGCTGAGAAGCCCTCTGGGGATTCCAGCTTTTTCCACGGAGTCGCGGAGGCTACTCCAAGGGCAGAGGAACGGGGAGGCCGGCTCCCGTGAGGAAATGAGCGCGAAAGCAAGTCTGTTGAAAAGCCTTCTCCGCGCTCAGAAGCCCCGGCACCCGGCGGCCGCCGGTGCCGCGAGGGGTCCTCGGAGCATCTCTCCGCGAGTGCGCGCTCGGTACCTGCGGCATTCCGGCGGGCGGACGAGGTCGCGGCTCTCTCCCCGGCCCGGGGACACGAACCGCTGCTCCCAGAGGCCCGCAGGGACCCGACCGGTCCCCTCTCTTCCTCCTCTTCTCCGGGCTCACTCCCGACTCCGGCTGGAGTTGCGCTCCCGCCGCCGCCGCAGATCCTCGGAACGCGGGCCCCGAGGCAGGACCACCCCTAGCTCGGGCCCGCCCCGCACTGGCGGTCCCCGCCCCCGGTGGCCGCGGGGCGCCCTGGGCACCGCCAGCTGATTAGGAGAGGCGTGCTCGGGCCGAGTCCGCAGGGCTCCCGGACGTACTGGGGTCCCGACTCCGGGGAGGTAGCAGCTGGAGGCAGGGCGGGGCTGGGCACGTTAGGGTCGCTGGGCAGGCGCGCGGCTGCGGACCCCGGAGTCCGGTCCGGGCCGGAGTGGCGGGGACGCAGAGGCGGCAGCTGGCGGCGAGGACACGCCGGAGGGAGCCGGGCCCCAAGCGGCGCGCGCTCCCAGCGCTCAGGGTCCGGAACGATGCCGCGGGCAGAATCGGGGGCGCTGGCGCTCGAAGCAGGGCTCAGCGCGCAACCCAGCAAGGAGTACCACCCGCCCGCTGTGCCCGCCCCGGGGCACAGGACTTGTGGACGAGCTCACCTGGTCAGCTCCGGCCGCTAGAGAGGGCGGACACGGCCCGCTTAGCTGGTGGGATTTCAAAGAACCCGGAGGGGCCTCCCCTCTCGCCCACAGCACCGCCCTCGCAGCAGACGCCGGGACCGACCTAAGCCTCGATTCCTCAGGCAAGCCCAGCTGCACACCCGGGTCAGCTTCATCTCAGCAGCTTGCACCTCTGTGTAAAAGAGTCTCAGAGAACTGCTCCCCTGAAAGCAATAAAGTCAGGGCATGGGGACCGTGTGGATGCTGGAAAGAGGGAGGAGTCCCCCGCCCACCCACATCTGATCCGAAGGCTAGGATGACCAGGGCCAACTTAACAGAGCACGGATCTCCTTGAAAAGTCTAGATTTCTCAAGCAATTAAATGTAGAATTACCCTATGATCCAGAAATTTCACTTAAAAAAAGAAAGAAAGAAACTCGGAAACCTGTACACCAGTGCTCGTAGCAGTATTATTCACAATAGCCAAAAGATGGAAACAACCCAAATGTCTATCAAGTGATGAACCGTTTTTTCTTAATGTGGTATATTCATACCTGAGAATATTTTTCATCTTTAAAAAAAATAATGAAGTATAAGCGTTAGTGAGGATGTGGAGACATTGGAACCCTGGTGTGCTGATGGTGGGAATGTAAAAGGAGACAGCCACTGCGGAAGACAGTATGACAGTTCCTCAAAAGTTAAATAGAATCATCGTAGGATGAACAATCTCACTTCTAGATACACACCCAGGATTGTTGAAAGCAGGGTCTCAAAGAACTATTTGTACAACTATGTTCATAGCAGCATTATTCACCATAGGAAAAAGGTGGAAACCACCCAAGGATGCATCAGCAGATGAATGGGTAAACAAAATGCATTCAATCAATGGGATATAAGTCAGCCTCCAAAAGGGAGGAAATTATGACATATGACACAATATGGATGAAACTTGAGGACATCATGCTAAGTGAAATAAGCTGGTCACAAAAAGACAAATACTGTATAATTCTACTTACATGAGGTACCAAGAGTAGTCCAAAGCAAAGACACAGAAAGGGGAATGGTGGTTGCCAGTGGCTAGAGGATTAAGGGAAGGCAGAGTGACTGTTTAATGGGTACGGAGTTTCAGTTTTGCAAGACGAAAAGAATCCTGGAAGTGGATGGTGGTGATGGTTGCACAATAATGTGAATGAGCTTAATTCACTGAATTTTACACTGCAAAATAGTTAAGATAGTAAATATTATGTGTATTTCACCACAGTAAAAAAGGGGGGGGAAGGGAGGAATGAAGAATTGATTCATGCTACAATGTGGGTGAATCTCGAAAACATCATGTTAAGTGAAATAAGTCAAACACAAAAAAAATTTATATGATTCCACATATATGAAGTAAATAGGCAAATTCATAGAGTCAGGAAGTAGAATGTTATGTAGCAGGGGAGAAGGAATGGGAAGTTATTGTTTAGTGGATACAGAGTTTCTGTTTGAGGTGAAGAAAAAGTTCTGAAGATGGATACACTTAAAATAGTTAAAATTATCTATAGAATAGCTCAGTCCTCATTAGCAAGGGATCCAAGGTCAATCCTAATTTGATCTCCAACTGTCCATAATGGAAAGGGAGCTGCTCGGGTTCTGGATCTCTACTCCTCTTGCTACTATCAAGCCTCAGGCAAGTCCCATAAATTTCTAGAGCTCCCTTTCCTCATTTACAAAATGAGTTGAGCTTACACTGGAAGTCACTGCCAGGTTCCAGTACTTCATGCAGTATCTTCCCCAGGGCCCCTATCCCTTCCTGAACACCTTCTCCTGTCATTCGCATGAAACTCCTGCCATTTGTAAAGATGTCACAATCCTTTCACATCTCTGAGTCTCATGTCCCCTGGGACATGGAACATGATAGCAATTTAGAGAATGGTATACAGAGTCCCCTGCCTCCTTTCCACCTAGCTCTGTACACAGGAGCTGTGTGACCCTGGGCAGTATGGTAACCAAAGCTGAGCTTTCCCATTTGTAAGTTACAGGTGGTAACGTTATTGCATAAGGATGTTGTGAGGATTAAATAAGATAAAACCCGTCAAGTGTTTGACACAATGCCTGATACTTAGCAGGCACCTGATAAACGCCAACTGTTACTATCATTCTATGATTCTTTCCCTATTGTGCTCCATGAGATCTTAATCAACCAATTTTCTTTCCACTTTGCACTGTTACCTGAAGAAGGGCTGTGTCTAGTTCATTTTTTTTTTAATCCTTTCTTGCAATATTTCTCAGGCTTGCCTGATGAGAGAATTATCCAGGGTGCTAGTTAAACAGACTGATTCCTTGGTCCCACCCCAAACCCAGAGAAGGGGCCTAGAAATCTGTATGTTATACCAGCATCCCCGGTGATTCCTATTATCAGATAAATCTGGGAATCCAGGGATCTAGATCAGAGCCTGGCACAAGATAGACAAATCTTGATTTATCATTTCACGCAGCATATGTGGGCATTCCATATAGCAAATGTCTTCTTGACTCTATTCATCTCTACTCAAAAATCGAAAACAAAGCACAGAGTTATCTATTGCTACTAAACAAATTACCTCGAAACTCAGCACCAGAAAACAACAAACAAAGTTTCTCAAGGTTGGGAATCTGGGAATGGCTCATCTAGGTGGAACTAGGATCAGGGTCTGTCATGAGATTGGAGTCAAGGTGTCGGTCAGGGCTGCAGTCTCATCTGAAGCCTCCACCGGTGGGAGGATTCACTCCCGAGCTCACTCATGAGGTTGTTGTCAGGTCTCAGTTTTTCCCGGGCTGTTGCTGGAGACTTTGGTTCTTCATCATGTGAGCCTAGCATAGGCTGCCCAAGTGACTTTATTTGGTAGTTGGTAGTTAACCTCTCCCCACCCCACACCTCTGTTATATGTTATTCACAAACAACAAGGACAATAATCCTGGTGCTATGTGAGAAGGAATCACGCAAGTGTGTGAATACCAAGGCGGGCAGGGATCACTGGGGACTGATTTGGAGGCCACCTTGGGGACTGGTTACCATACAAAACTTAGAATTTTCCTTTTTCCCCATCAAAGACCTGACAAGGAATGGTGCCTGAGTTTAGCAATGAGGTTAGCCACAATGAAGACATATTGAACTTCAGAGTAAGGATAACCTGCATAACCTCTGGAGTTGGAAGGCATAATTGGGATGATTTATCAGGCCAGGACCCCAATGAAAGAAATGAAATAATGGAGGTAGGTACACTCTGGCAGGTCGTATTGGGAACTCCCTTGGATAAGTCAATCCTTATGTGCCAAAGACTTCAAGAGATCTCCCTTCCATCTGAAGAGCACATGTCCATCAGTGGCATATGAATAGTTTGTCTCTATGACAGAGTTAAACCAGGGCTACCTTAGCTTAGAGCAAAATATGGCACTAAAAAAGTTAAAAAAAGAAAAAAGGAAGGAAAAAAAGGAATTAAAGAATTAAGAACACAATCTGCAACTCCAGTGGGTGTCTGTGTGTGTGTGTGTGTGTGTGTGTGTGTGTGTGTGTTTTCAAATTTATAGCCCAAAGGATGCCAACAGCTTTGAAATCGTTGTTACTGTTACAATCTACTCCCAGGAGCGGCAGCCGTGTTTTGCCTCATGATGCCAACAAAAGAAGCCATAGGCTGAGAGAATTTGCCATCTCAGGGACCCCTGGCCAAACAAGATCAAAGAACTCATTTAGGAAGCACTTTCTTTGGAGATGTCCTTCACCCTTAAATAACTTCCTTAGGATACTTTAGATTTCTTTTCTTTCCTATTCCACTAGCAGGAATCATCCAAAAAGTCCTCTGAATTCTCATTTCTTCATCATTTTAATCTATAGTTATATCCTTTGGTTTACACATGGAAGTTTTTTTTTTGTGTTTTTTTTTTTTAAGATTTTATTTATTTATTTGACAGAGAGAGATCACAAGTAGATGGAGAGGCAGGCAGAGAGAGAGAGAGAGAGAGAGGGAAGCAGGCTCCCCGCTGAGCACAGAGCCCGATGCGGGACTCGATCCCAGGACCCTGAGATCATGAACTGAGCTGAAGGCAGCGGCTTAACCCACTGAGCCACCCAGGCGCCCCTACACATGGAAGTTTTTAATGAACTGGGGCATTTTTCCGCCATGTAACCCCTGGGATACTCTAGTAAATACCACATAGGAACTCAGTTCAAGGAGCCCTCAGAATTCATTCAATGAGCACTCTTAGGTCGAACAAGGAGAAATCAGATGCTGGGGAGGGAAGCCCACTAGCCCAGTGGAACAGAGATGGCTTATTGCAGAGCCCAGACCGAAATCCCCATCTCCTGAGGTTGGACCTTGCCCTCCATCTCCAGCAGCCCCACTCGCAGCACCTACTGCTACCTGTCTTCATCTATAGATCCCCTTTCTCAGCGATCCTTGGCTCCATGGATCCTTGGTTCTGGTCACAATTACTCCCAGCTGGCAAATTGACTAAATCAGCTTATTTTCTGCTTTCATCAGACTTGTTCTCTTGGCACACATGCTCCTCCAGTGCCATGAAAAAAATCAAGGATTCCTGGAAGATACCCAGAGCTGGCTCAGAACTCATCCTGCTTCCTTTTCCAATTACCTCTGCAGCACTCAAGCCAACAGTGTTTGATGGGCTTCCCAAAGCTCACTCAGAGGGTCGTGCGGACTGCTCTCTGCCATTCCTCTCCACTTCCCCAAATCCCTCTGGAGGAGCTGTGAAAGAAGATTCTGATAGATACAGAGACATGAGGTCATTCTTGATGGAAGCCCAAACACTTCAAAGATGTCAATTCTTTCCTTAATTTCACTGGCTTAATACCATCCCTAACAAATATTTAATGGTTGACCGAAATATCCCTATATTTATCTCAAAGAATAAACAGGTAATAGCATATGAGAATTTTTCTTGAAAAAGTAGAGTAATACAGGGAAATTTGACCTACTAATAATAAAATATTACAAAGGTTCAAGGAGACAGCAGCTAGTGAGCTTGAGCATAAAGTATGCCCACTCTTGAGATGTGGGTATGTCTTGACAGGAAGTCTGATAACTCAGTGACTCGCCAATAAGGCATATTTCACATAGGGATGGGGGAGGGGAGAGCTGAGGACAAGGATGGAGCTGGTGCCTGGTATCTGCCTCCAATTCTGGTCTTCCTGACTAAGCCTGGTGGTGACAGGGCTTCAGGCAATGGGACTCTGAGAAACGGGGGCACAGGTAGTGCTAGCTTGCAGCCCCTGGTACAGGGAGGGAAAGAAAGCCCTTCTCATCTTGTTTGAGAAGTGTGGCCTGGTTCTAAGGCAGTGAGTACCACATGGAATGTCACAATATCCTCATACCCCGTTTTACCTTCTGAAGCCTTGACATGGGTCCTTTCTGTTAACATGGTGTTCTCTCAAGAGAAATAGCAGAGCCAGGCCCCAAAAGTCTTTATGAGTGGATGTGTTGAGGGGTCAACCAGGAGCGGAAGAATGTGAGAACTTGAATGATAACCGCCCCCACCCCCCGCCCTGCCAGAGACTTCCAGAAATGAAGGTCTGGGATTTTCTGCTTTATGCAGATGGTGGCAAGAGTCAGTTATACATTTACGTGAGTCCACTGTACCCACAAGTTAGGGAATCCTGGTGAAACTGGAGTTATAGGAGAACACATTACAAAGGAAGCAGTCCACATCAACTATCTCACCAAGTACAACACTTAAAGATAGTGATTTGATGGTTCACAGCCACTGTCTTACTTATATACCTTATTAATATTCTTGGATACAAAGACTTCACTTTTGTAGTTTCTTTTAAGGAAAAAAAATTAAAGGAATATTCAAAACAGTGTAAAAAAATAATAAAATGTGAGAAAGATCCCAACTCCAGCAAAATCGAATTAAGTGCCTATTAGTTTCCTACTGCTGCCATTACAAAGTACCTCAGTCTAGGTGTCTTAAAATAACAGAAATGCCTTCTCTCACTGTTCCGGAGGCTAAAATCTGAAACTGAGGTGTCGACAGGGCCGGCTCCCTCTGAGAGAGGGAATCCTTCCTTACTTCTCCCCAGCTTCTGGTGGTGGTTGACAACGCTTGGTGTCCTTGACTTGAAGCTGAGCCACTCCAGTCTCTGCCTCTCTCCTCCCATGGTATGCTCCCTGTGTGTCGCCATCTTCATGGGGCCTTTTCCTCTCATAAGGACACTGATTCAGACTGGACTAGGACCCACCCTAATGACCTCATCTTAACTTGATTACATCCACAAAGGCCCTATTTCCAAATAAAATCACATTTGCAGGTACTGGGGGTTCGGATTTCAACCTACCCTTTGGGAGGACACAAATTAACCCATAGTAAGCACATTATGATATGTTTATTTGTGACAGAATACTAAGAAGCTATCAAAAATGGCACTGTGGAATGAATCTATGCTCCTAGAAGTCAGGATGGAAGGGTAAAGCCTACTCTCAGGGAAGGGAGATCACTGGAAGGAGCCATTTGGAGGGCTTTTGGGTGCCATTAACATTCTTTTTCTTCATGTGGGAGCTGGATACATGGCAATTGTTCACTTGGTAAGAATTCGTCCAGCTATACACTTATGAAATGTGCACTTCTCTGAATGTATAGTATGTTTCAGTGAAAAGTTAATTAAGACATAGTGCCACAAAAGTACATTGATTGACATGGAAAGATAGTCATGATATATTACTGAATGAAAAAATGTCAAGTTACAATACCATATTGCAATATGATTCCATGTGGAGGGGAAATATGTGCATACATCCATAGAAGAAAATATCTGGAGAAACAAAGCAAATTGCTAACATTCAACTCAGAGTAGAAAGAAAATACAAGTTTTTCCCCCTTTATTTCAATTTTTTTTCTAATTTTTAAAAAATGAACCTATAGTATTTGTATTATGCTTTACATTTCATAAATGAGAAAAGAGTGAATTAAAAACAATGACAAACAAAGCCAACATCACAAGCTAAAAATTGAAATTGAATCAGTAGCTTACTTTAAGAATTCAAATAAGCTCTGTAACTTTGGAAGAATCTTGAGCTTTCTCAGATTCCTCAGCCTTTCCTGCATTGTGTCTAGAGGTGCTTTGTAATAAATACCGGTCGATTCTGTTGATTTCACACAACTGTTTTCTCCTCTTCAAATTTACTTCCGCCTGACATTTACTTGAGCTGCAGCCAGGAGGACAGATGGAGGAACAGGGCCAAGAAGATGATGTCATTCCAAGGAAGGTTAAGTGTCAGAGTACTTTGCTCCCTACACTTAGAGAGAAACCAACAGTACAAGATTGAACTCATGTTATACCTCAAAAATGTGTGGTTAATCTTTTGCAGGGTTATTGAATAAGTTACAATATTGTCTTATATTCAGACCATTTTCAAGGGTGTGTGTGTGTGTGTGTGTGTGTGTGTGTGTGTGTTGTGGGGAGTGGGAGACAGGGGATATGCATGGCAAAGCCCCAGAGGCATTTTATTACCAACCAAAAGCCAGAATGTAGTGACACAGCCGACCTAATGAAAACACACTTAATGTTGATTAACCTAAAGAGCATTCAGGGAAGGGGCAATGACAGGAAGGGCAAATATCTAGACAAGGGACTAGAACTTTCTATGACGTAGGTAAAGTAGAATAGAAGCCATCACTTAGTAAACAAGGTTTGAGAAGAGCTGAACATGCTCAGACAGAAAAATCATCTTGTACGGCAGCACCTTCTCTTCAACTCCCCGGCCTCTTCATCAGCCCTCCCGGAAAGATGGCGTCCCCTCAGCCATGCTCAGGCATGTGTCTAGAGCTGGCGCTCACCGCACCTGCTCTCTGTCTCAACCTCTCTTTCTCCCTCCCCGAACCAAATACTATTCTCAAGAACAAAGGGATATATATAACACATATATACATAATATATGCATAGCATACATATATTGTTTAATTAGGAATAGTACACGAGATATATATTTCCAGTGCCTTTAAGTTTTGTCTAATCACAAAAGTAACGTGTTGTCATTTTAAAAATGTGAGCATATTAAACAAAAAAATAAAAAATTGTTCACATTTACCTTTATCCCTAATACCATTATTAACAGTTGGATATAGAGACTTTCCTAAATATAAGTGTTTCAAAATAACCTTACACAGAAATCATTAATGTGATAATAGCTTATGTTAATGTACATTTGGACAAATAGGATAGACTATAAAGTCACAAATGTTCAAAATAGCTGCCTCAGTGTCAGAACATTAGTTAAACATTCTAAGGTGTCCATGGTTTGTTAGCATAGTTTCTATGTACACGTGTCAAAGAAATCAGGTGGGAGGCTGAACAATCCATGCTTTGGTAGAATTCCAAGCTCAAATTATTCCTCCCCCCTCCAATCCCCAGAGCTGGTCTCTTGGGAACCCAAGAGGACAAGACAAGAACACAGTTACTCTGCATCTCAGTCATACCAAGGCAGCAAATGGATGGGCATTGGGGTAGGTGGCAGAGAGACACAGAAAGGCCATATGGAAGAGCCAATAGTGGAAGTGAGCTGGTCTTCGAGAGGCAAAATGGTTGTGTGGCCAGACTTCTCCACTGTCCCGACTGATGGTTGGAACAACCATTAGAAAAGCCTTGACAGTGTGTGGGAGCCCTCTTCAGTCTTGGTCCCAAAATGAGAAGAGAGAGCAGACCTGGATCCATCCCAAATGCTGTAGCCAAGTCCAACCCAGCCCAGCAGCATTTAGCAGAGCCATAGGCACAGACCCATGAATGAAACATAAATGTTTATGGTTTAAGCTAAGTTTCAGGGTTATTGCACCATTCTTGCAGCAAAGGCTGATTAGTATAGCCTGTAACGGTTTACAAAGTCAAGAAGCATGGAATGCTGGCATATCCAGAGGTAGTCCTAAAGATGCCATGTAGCTCAGTGCTTGTATCCGTTTGCTAGGGCTGCTATAACACAGTAACACGAACTGGGTACTTTAAAAAACAGAAGTGTATTGTCTTGTAGTCTTGGAGCCTGGAAATCCAAGATCAACGTGTAGTTAGAGTTGGTTCCTCCTGAGAGCCATGAGGAAGAATGGTTCCATGTCTCTCTTCACTTCTGGTGGTTTGCTGGAAGACGTTGACATTCTTGGGCTTGTAGAAGCATCACCCCAAACTCTGTCTTCATCTTCATGTGGTGGTCTCCTTGTATGCATGTCTGTGCCCCAATGTTTTAATAAGCATGAAAACTTTTAATAAGGATGCCAGTCTTATTGGATGGGGGCCCACTCTTTCCTAGTATTACTTCATCTTAACTAATTATATTTGCAAAGGGCACATTCTGAGCAACTAGGAATTAGGATTTCAACATATGAATGGGTGGAGGGGGGCACAGTTCAATCCTTAGCAGTGTTTCCTATACTTTGTTCCTTGAATCAGAGAAAGAAAAGAGACCAAACACCATTATGGTGACCTTCTCCCCCTTGCGCCACTGGCCCCTATTGTAATGATTCTCATTTTGAGAGGAATAAGTTGTTCATGGCATGGTATGTGTTGGAGGCTTATAAGTTCTGGAACCACGATGAGAATCTTGGTATCTTGATATTAGAACCTTTCCCCTGCTGCATTCTGCCCTGTTACTGGTCAGTGATTCAGGGAGGTAACCGAAGCAAACAGAATAATGGAAATAGCCAGGTAGTGGTGGGAAAAGAAAACAATAAGCATACGCATTCAAATCACCATAAACTTCATCCACTATTACTAAGGCAAAGTTTCCCAGGCATGAAACCTCTGAAGGAAATGAACAGATCAGTGGTAGAGGACACTTCAGCAGTCAAAAAAAGGGATATCAGTATGGTTGTGTAGAAGATTTTCTTAATGTGAAAGTAAATTTTTATATGTTCTCATTTTATGGAAATTAGAAAAACTGACCCAAGAAGAGGTATAGATCACAGTAATTATAGATAAATGTGAGAGAAGGTAAAGATTTAAAGGTACCAAGCCCAGATTTATGCAAAAAGTCTACTGTTGAGGAATCGTTGAGGAACAGATAATGGAAATCTCCCCCAAGTATTTGTCCATCACCCTTATGAACAAAGATAAAAAACATTTAATAAATATTAGCAAAATTGGATACAGCAGGAGAATCATGGGCTGGATTTATTCCAGGAATACAAGCATAGTTCAATATTAGAAATATACTATGTAATTCATTACATTAATAGGTGGATGGTAAAGAAATATACTTAGTAGATGCTAAAAATTATGATAAATTCAAGACTTTTTTAAAATTCTTTTAAAGATATGAATAAAAGTAACTAGAAACTTAACTAGAAACTCATTTACAGAAAAAAGCAGACCCAGTGATCAATAAAATATCATATCACATATTCTAAATGTTAACATTTCAAAGAATTACTTAATATTTTACTCCTCTGGACCAACTCTGGGATCTCTTTACAGTCACTCAGTGTTTGACTTCCTTGGAAAATATGTTATGGTGCCTTCTTGAATACTTTCCTGGATAAATATCATGTGTGTTATCAATGACCTTTCTAAATTATGACCCAAGTGCCACTCTCATCTTCCTTTTTGAGATTTTATGCGTCTTACCTTTCCCACTTTATGTCATGAGACCCTTTTCCTCCTTGCTTACTCTAAAGCAGTTCTTGAAGAGCTCTTAGATTATGCTTACATTATATATATACATAAAAAAAGACCCCATGATTTTAATGCATAAAGGACCAAACTATTGGTGTTTTTTCCCTCTTCATTTCTTCCTCTATACAATTCTTCAGATAATAGACAGGAGTTTCATTTGTAATATTCTTTTTGAGAGAGAGAGAGAATCTCAAGCAGGCTCCAGGCTTAGTGCAGAGCCAAGGGGGGCGGGGCTCAATCTCACGACCCTGAGATCATGATCTGAGCTGAAATCAAGAGTCACAGGATGCTTAATCGACTGAACCACCCAGACGCCCCTCATTCATAAAATTCTAATACCATGATTTTTTTTTTCCTATAATGGCAGCAAGTCCCATACCTCATGGTGAAGAATTAGAAGCACTCCCATTAAAATCAGGAACAAGATAAGGATTCTTGTTGCCACTTCTGCTACCAACACTGTCCTGGAAGTTATAGCTAATTTAATGCAAAAAGAAAAATTAATGAAGTACAAATATCAGAAAAGGATGGGGGCAGCTGGGTGGCTTAGTCGGTTAAGTGTCAGCCTTTGGCTTATGATCTCAGGGTCCTGGGATTGAGCCCCAAATCAAGCTCCCTGCTCCATGGGTAGTCTGCTTCTCCTTCTGCCCCGCCTCTCACTCATACTCTCTCTCTCTCTGAACTAAATAATAAAATCTTTTTTAAAAATTTTAAAAAGGATAAACATAGCTACCATAGTTTGCAGATGACATTGTTGACTAGAAAATCTCTAGAATATGTGAAAGAAATATCAAAACTAATAAGACATTCCATTAAATTGGGCTGATAAAAAGATCAGCACAGGAAATGGGCTTGTTTTCATATTTACAGCAATAGCAATAACCAATTAGAAAATGCAAAGAGAAAAATATTCCATCCACAGAGGCAACAATAATTATGAAGTACTTAGAAATAAAAGTGACAGGAAATACGCAAGGCCTATTAAGAAAACTGCAATATTAAAGGACATAAAAGAAGAACAAAATAGATTGAGAGGCTGGTATGTCTCTGAATGAGACTGAATTTTGTAAGTATGTCAGCAGTCCCCAAATTAAATTATAAATTTGGTGTACTCCAATTACAAATCTGAAAAGAATTCCTTATTGGATTTGGAAATCTGATTCTAAAGTCTATCTCCAAGAACAGCCATGACAGTTTTGGAAAAGAACAAGAAGGGTTGTGGTAGGCAGCCTCTAAGATGATGCCCACTGACACATTTCAGCATTCATGCCCTGTGAAATCCCCTCACCCTCAAGCAGGGGGTGGTCCGGCTGCCTCACTTGTAATAACTAGAATATAACAGAAGTATGACATGTGTCACATCTGAGATTAGGTTAAAAAAAGACTATGGCTCCATATTGGGCATGACTTCTAGGTGTCTCATTTGGTCTAGAGCCATCAAGCTGCCATATTGTGAGCTGCACTATGGAGAGGATTTCTTTCTTTCTTTCTTTCTTTTTTTAAAGATTTTATTTATTTATTTGACAGAGAGATCACAAGTAGGCAGAGAGTCAGGCAGAGAGAGAGGGGGAAGCAGGCTCTCCACTCAGCAGGAATGCTGAGGCAGATGTGGGGCTCGATCCCAGGACCCTGAGATCATGACCGGAGCCGAAGGCAGCGGCTTAATCCACTGAGCCACCCAGGTGCCCCTGGAGAGGCTTTCTTGACAAGGAACTGATGTCTGGCCAGTAGCCACGGAAGACATAAGGCCTGCACCAGCCACATGAATGAGCTTAGAAGTGAGCCTTGAGACAACCTGGGCCCCATACGACACCTTGACTGGAGTCTTGTGAGAGATCCTAACCCAGAGGCTCCCAGCTAAGCCATGCCCAGACTTCCGAACCCACAGAAATTTAGAGAAATAAGTGTTTGTTGTTTGGGGCAACATGTAGGCGGTGATCAATATTAACATACCCACAAATACTTGATTCCTTTGTTTAACCACTACCACCTCAGTCTCATTCAGCTTCTACTGAAACTTAGAACAGAGGAGTCATGGGTTCTGTGAATTAAAGGTCCCATGAGAATTAGGCTCCTCAGGACTCCTGCTTACTCCCGGGTAGTCAAACTGAGGAGTTTTATGTAGAAAAGCAGCTACATTCACCGAGGGAGTGGCCTGAAGGCTGCCGTTCCCTCACAGGGCAATCACTAACTTCCTGTGTTCCCAACCACTCAGGGTAGCACCTTGCAGCCTCATGGGCTCAACAACCTGGTTTTACAGCCAAATGAGGCAGGTCCACCTCTTAACAGAGGACTCCTATCATTCAGGCACGTGAGACAGAAGCATTACACCAACGTTTCCGTGGACAAGCTTAAACGAAGAACTCTAACTCCCGTGGGATCTGGAACAGGGAGATCCCCAGGAATCAGCTGCTCTCTCTGGGTAAACTTCTTGGGCAGCCAAGTTACTCGGTAACTTGGGTTACCAAGTTGGCCAAGGTAAACTCCTTGGCCAACTCCTTGAAAGCCAAGGAAGTGGAGGAAGTTTGCTTGGTTGGTTGAAGGCATCAAAGCAAACATTCATTCCATCCATTATCGATTGCTGCATAAAAATTACCCAAACTGAGTAGCTTAAAACAACAGTCCCGAGCCTCTGAAGTGCTTCAGAACTGAAAATGCTTACTGCAGGACCCGGCGGCTCTCAGCAAACAGTGACGGTCACATTCATCCATCATCCGCGTTCCCGCTAGTGATTCGGTGTAAGAGGGGCCGAGCCTTGGATGGAGTGCCAGCCTTGGGAGCAGATATCCTGCGCTGCCATTTATTATCCGTACTGTCCGCGTCCACTGCGGGCCGGGAGCAGCACTTGGCTTCTGTTAGAGGTATTTGAGAAGTGAGTGGATGCCCTACAGTAGTACTTGAAAGCATCCACATGCCAAGAGTAGTAAAAAAGCCCTAGCAATCTAATACACACTTGCTCAGAGGCTAGAACTGAATGATTCCAACAGCTGAAAAGAAAGGGTAATTAGGCAACATGACAGAGGCCTTCATTATGGCTACAGGGACAATCATATCACAATGTATAAATATATCAAATTAACCTGCTGTATGCCTTGAATTTACGCAAGGTTATATGTCAAGTACATTTTAAATCCATGTCAATAAATAAATATAAAAATAAAAATGAAAACTAGACAAGTCTTGTTAAATAATCACCTAGAGAAATCCAAGGATGATAAACAAAAATACTTCTTGAGGCTGGAAGCATTTTAGAACCAGGGGTTGCAAACTCACATGTCTGCCTAGAAGGCAGTGTAAAGAGATGAAGCCTCAGAAAGGCAGACAAAACCAGACTTGAGGGTCATGTAACTTCTTCAGCGCTTCCGGTGGGAGCGGAAGTCTTCAGGGCTGCTGTTCATGCTGGCTACTTGGTGAACAAGCCATCAGGGTAGCACGGCCCGCATGCTGTGGCCTGTGAGATGCTCTACGCTTTCCCAGCCATCAGCTGCCAGGGTCCTCGGAAAACGGGAAATGGTAAGAGTGTCGGGAGCAGAGGCTGGGCTCCCTTGCCACAGAGTTAGAGAGGAATCTGAATGCTGGTGCTACAGTGCTTTAGCCATTTAAGGTGTAATTCTAGATCCGTGTGTTCATTTTAATATTTGTGCATCACAAGGAATAATTATGTGAAAGGGGGCTTTCGGATGATCACTCTGTCATGGACATGGAATCATATGACAGAGGGGTGTATGAAAGTCAAAAAGAGTTATTAAACTCATAGGTGCTAAAAGAGGAAGGCACAGTGTGTCATGTGGGGGACCACTGGCAGGAGTGTCAAGGGAGTGAGCTCAACCGAACAAAGTGGGGAGCCAAGAGAGGGTGAGGACCTGTGGACAAGTAACTTCACTGTGGTCAAGGTGAATTACACAGCCAAAGGCATGAAGGGATTATATCAACGCAATTGAATGCCACTAGCTCACAGGAAGGGAAAAAGGGGAAACTGTGGGTGCCTGGATGGCTCAGATGGTTAAGCATCTGACTTCAGCTCAGGTCATCATGATGTCTGGGTCCTGGGATCAAACTCCGAGTTGGGCTCCCCGCTTAGTGGAGTATGCTTCTCCCTCTGCCTCTACCTCTGCCCCCTGCTCATGCTTGTTTGCTATTTTTCCCTCTCTCTCTCTCTCAAGTGAATAAATGAAATCTTAAAAAAAAGGTGGGGGGAACTGTGGCAGGAAACAGCCTTATCACACTGATACACCTGGGCAGGCTGCTCACAGTCTGTTTGTGGAAGACATCAGAAAAATATGAAGTTTTAGAAATTTACAATATGGATTTAAAATTTATTTTGTAGTAATCTCCTTGGTAGCAATGAACTTACAGAAAGGAAAAGATTTACTCTAATTTTTTTTAGGGATGTTGATGAGAAATGTCCACTATGGGATCATGGCACTATCATTGACCATGAAAACAAGATATATACCTGCCAGAAAGTATGAGAATTAGAAATCATTTTAAGAAGATGGGGAATTTGCTAAGTCTGAATGCAGAAGGTGCATTTCCTTACATTCTGTGAGGTAGGGCTTTTCGTTTAGATCAAATGACCAATCTTCTAAGTTAACTTAACTCAGTTTTAATTCAGGTTTTTTGTTTGTTTGTTTTTTGTTTTGTTTTGTTTTGTTTTGTTTTTTTGTCTGTGCAAACAAATGAAGCAATAGCTATTAGTGGTTTGGCTCCATTTATAAAAGAAAAATTGTATATAAACATTTTATATTGGTGTCTTCAAAGGATTCTAATCGAAAGTCAGTTGAACTGATTCCAATAATGGTTTGATCAGCTTTTTTCAATACTTACAGACTCATAGTAAAGCTTTTGGAAATTCATTCTGACAAAGGCAAACATTTGACATTATAGTAAATGTTATTATAAATTCAAGTAATAAGTTCAACATTGGTGACAAAATTATATGGGGTTTGTGTGTGCATGTGTATTGATAATCAGAATTTCAATGCAGCACATTATCATGGCAAAAACTATGCTCTTATTAAATAAAGAAACCTATGGAGTAGAATTCTATCTCCAGAATTGGTTTTGTTGCACACATAATTCAATATTATACTCAAATTTCAATATTTTACAAAACCACATAGAAGCTACAGTTGTCAACATTTATAAATATTATTAATATACATAGAATAACAGAATTTTTAACATTTAGTTACTGCTAAATTAAAAAAATGTCTTTAGCTTAGGAGAATGTTCTATACTTTGTGTTATCAATCAGATTTTAGAAATGTTTGTATCTTTGATGAACAACTTTGTCAACTAAAGTGATGTAAAATTGTATAAAATCTTTTTAATAGGACCTCTAAACTTTGGTTGCATTTTGAGTAAAAACAATTTCAGATCTTCCATTAAAGTATTCAGTGACTGTAACAGCAAAACAGCTTAAATTTTAAAGCTTTTAGAAAATTACAATTATTGAAAACAAAGTTTATAAGCAGAAATATTGAAGTTTGTCCCTATGAAAGCTAGAGGGTCTAAAAAATTTGAGTAAGAGTTTTAACTGGTATTCTCTGATGGGGCTTTGGAATGTCTCTACTTTTAAGAAGAATTTTTTTTTTAATTGTGATAAAATATATAAAATATTTACTATCTCAACCACTTTAAAGTGTACATTTCAGTAAGTTAAATACATTCACTTTGGGGCGCCTAGGTGGTTCAGTGGGTTAAGCCTCTGCCTTTGGCTCAGGTCATGATCTCAGGGTTCTGGGATTGAGCCCCACATCAGGCTCTCTGCTCAGCAGGGAGCCTGCTTCCCCCTCTCTGCCTGCCTCTCTGCCTACTTGTGATATCTCTGTCAAATAAATAAATAAAATCTTTAAAAAAAATACATTCACTTTGTTTTGCAAACCATCTTCAGAACTTTTTCATCTTGCAAAAATGAAACTCTATCCCCACAAAACAACAACTGCTCGCTTTCCACCTCTTCCCAGCTCCTGGCAACCACCACTCTGCTCTCTGTATCTCTGAGTTTGACTTACTCTACCACCTCACCTAAGTAGAATCATAGTGTATTTGTCTTTTTGTAACTGCCTTATTTCATTCAGCATAATGTCTTCAGGTTTCATCCATGTTGTAGTAGGTGTCAGAATTTCCTACTGTTCTAAAGTTGAATAATTTCTATTATACATATATACAACATCTTGCTTATCCATTCATCTGTCAATGGACATTTGGGTTGCTTCCACATTTTGGCTATTGTGCATAATGCTGGCATGGAAATATCTTTGAGACCCTGCTTTCAATCCTTTGGGCAAATTCCTAGAGGTGAAATTGAGGGATCCTATGGATATTGTATTTTAAATTTTTTGAGGAACCGCCATAATGTTTTCAAAAGCAGCTGTACCATTTTACATTCCCACCAAACAGGGCACAAGGGTTCCAACTTCTCCATGTCCTCACCAAAATTTATTTTCTGCGTTTTGCTGCTGTTGTTTGTTTTTTGAAAGTATCCATCCTAATGGGTGAGAAGTGATATTTTTCTATGATTTCAATCTCCATTTTGCTAATGATCACTGATGTTGAGCATTTTTTCATATGGTTGTTGGCCATTTGTAAATCTTCTTTGGATAAATGTATATTCAAATCCTTTGCATATATTTATCAGGTTATTTGTTTTTTGTTGTTGTAGAATTGTAATGGTTCTTTATATTCTCTGGGTATTCACTCCTTAATACATACATGATTGATTAATAGGTATTTTCTTCGATTTTATAGGGTGTCTTTTCACGCTGTAGGTTATGTCCTTTGATGCACAGAAGCTTTACACTTTTTTTTTGCTTTACATTTTTATGTAGCCCAATTTATCCATTTTTAATTTTTGTTTTCTGGGCAGCTCCCCACTTGCTCCGTTAAACCCACTCCCTTGGCGCTCCTCTCTCGCAGCTCCCTGCATGGCACAAAGTTGCTGCATCACCCAGTCTTCCCCAGTAGAGGGCGCCGGAGAGCAATGAGGAAGCCAGGAAAGAGCAGGTGAAGGCAAGAAAATCAAGTCTACAGCTTGAGAAAACTATTTGTTCACATGAGCCAGCATAAACAAAGACCTGAAGAGGATATGAAAAATCTAGGCAGTTCAAAAGAAATGGGTTTCGGAGGCTCTTGAGAGCAGCGGTCTGCTAGAGCCTTCATTCATTCCCTTAGAAAGAAACAAGTCCTCTTTGGGGTGACACATGCGCAGAGGGACAAAGCTTGGCGCTAATTACGGTGTGTCTGCAAGGACCAGTCATCCTCCGGAAGTCCGCTGTGAAGTGGAATGTAGAAATAACACAGGTAATCGGATCCACAGATTGCTGGGATGATGCAAACACATTATTCTCTCCAAATTAAAGCACTTCATTCGCGTCCAGAGCCTGAAAATGCATTTTCTCAGTAAAGGTCAAGAAAAGCAAACACTGCTTGAATTTAATTAGCAAGCCAGCTGTCAGTCACTGGCAGTGACAGAGGCAGGAAGACGTTTTGAGGCAGGAAATGAGCTAGCATTAACATGACAAGATCCTTGCACTTTTAATCAAGAACTCCTGTTTCAGAAATACTTGATTTGTCACTGACAGAATGACACCAAGTTGGCATATATTTTATTTCCTGAGTTCTCATCCTTTTAATAGCGTATCTAGCAAAGGAGAATTTAGTTCACCGAAAGGAGGGATTCAGTAAGGCCGGTCACTGTATTAATCTGTCATTGATTGTCCATTCTAAATTAGTGCCCTGAAGCAAGATTAAAGCACAAGATAAAACTCAGACCTCCTGGCACTTTATTTTGTTCATGAGCTGAGGTGCGAGAGGGTTGGTCAAGACATCATGATGGGGAATGGGTTCTATCCTTGAACCCACCACTATTAACTAGTGGCAGCTTCAAAAGGTAGAAGGGACTTGGTAGGTTGGAAGGGAATTGTTCAACTATCGACTTACACTGAATAAGGAGAAGGCCTCAGTCACCTGCCATCCCTCTTATAGCCACACGCTACTACTAATTTTTACTCTGTAACTTCGGAGAACTTGCTTAAACTCTCTAATCTTTAGCTTATCAATTGCAAAACAGAAGAATACTCAAAAAGGGGATTGCTAGCAATGGTCTGAAGTTGGCAGCCCCTGTGGGTGATTTTTATGTTGTTCTTTCTGCTTGTCTGTTTTTGCTGTTGTTGTTTTTTTTTTTAAGAGAAAAAAAAATGGAGGACTCTAATTCATTATGAAACATTAAGTAAATACAAATCTCTGAATACCTAGAGATACTGCTGCCATTACTACTAGATAAATATTTTTTTTAAAAATCAAAAGAAAGAAAAAAAATAAAAAAATTTTTAAAAATTAAAAAAAAAATCAAAAGAAAGAAAAAGCTCATATTCACCTAACTTCTTCTTCTAGAAATTTTTGGAAACATTTATTCTACCTTTGGAGAAGAACTATATTTCATTTCCAGTAGAGAGAAAAATCTCTACTTTATAGTAGAATACCAGCTAATAAATGGGAAAGAAATGAGAGATTAGGAAATCACCATTTTCTAATCCCCCCAGTGTAATAATTGATTCAGGTAAGGATCATCAATAGATCCTGAAAAGTATCATAATTTGCAATGAGAAAACATCACTTTGCAATGAAGAGATTAGGTGTCACCCATCAATAATGGGATGGCTTAACATGTGCTTCCTGAGGCAATGTTTTTGCCAAAAATGTTTTACTGAATCTGATCAAGCTTTTGAATCTAACTCCCAGGAGACAGGAAGTACAGTGGATAGAGGAACATGGTAAATGACACCACAGTAAAACAATGAGATCAATACAAAATGTGGGAGTTCCTACCTTGTCTCTTAAAAAATAGCTGGGAGCACTCTAGACCTAGCATAAAGAATTTTTTTTTTTAAGATTTTATTTATTTATTTGACAGAGAAAGACACAGTGAGAGAGGGAACACAAGCAGGGGGAGTGGGAGAGGGAGAAGCAGGCTACCCACTGAGCAGGGAGCCCAATGCAGGGCTCGATCTCAGGACCCTGGGATCATGACCAGAGCCAAATGCAGACACTCAATGACTGAGCCACCCAGGTGCCCCTAGCATAAAGAATGTAAATAAACTACAACAAGCAATGCATGAATCTTGATTTGATCCTTGTTTAAAAAACAAACAAAAACTATAAAAGGTGTATTTAAGACTATTAAATTTGAAAATGAACTAAATTTGATTAGATGATATTAGGAAATTATTAATTTCCTCAACTATGATAACAGTATTTTGATTCTGAGGAAGAATGTTCTCAATTGTAGAAGATAGACACTGAAGTATTTATAGCCAAAGTGGCATAATAATTTTAGCTTATTTTTTATTTTATTTTTTATAAACATATATTTTTTTCCCCAGGGGTACAGGTCTGTGAATCGCCAGGTTTACACACTTCACAGCACTCACCATAGCACATACCCTCCCCAGTGTCCATAACCCCACCCCCCCAACCCCCCTCCCCCCAGCAACCCTCAGTTTGTTTTGTGAGATTAAGAGTCACTTATGGTTTATCTCCCTCCCAATCCCATCTTGCTTCATTTACTCTTCTCCTACCCCCTTAACCCCCCATGTTGCATCTCCTCTCCCTCATATCAGGGAGATCATATGATAATTGTCTTTCTGCGATTGACTTATTTCGCTAAGCATGATACCCTCTAGTTCCATCCACGTCGTCACAAATGACAAGATTTCATTTCTTTTGAGGCTGCATAGTATTCCATTGTGTGTATATACCACATCTTCTTTATCCATTCGTCTGTTGATGGACATCTAGGTTCTTTCCATAGTTTGGCTATTGTAGACATTGCTGCTCTAAACATTCGGGTGCACGTGCCCCTTCGGATCACTACGTTTGTATCTTTAGGGTAAATACCCAGCAGTGCAATTGCTGGGTCATAGGGTAGTTCTATTTTCAACATTTTGAGGAACCTCCATGCTGTTTTCCAGAGTGGTTGCACCATTTAGCTTATTTTCTAATGGCTTTGTTTATACACATACACACACACAAACAGATAATGAAAATATGGTACAATGTAAATTAATGTTGAATTTAGGTGGTGAGTATTCAAATACTCTTTATGCTATTATTTCAACTTCTCTGAAACGTTAAAATTAAAAAGATTTTTTTTATTTATTTGACAGAGAGAAAGCAGGAGAGCACAAGCAGGGAGAGCAGCAGGCAGAGAGAGAGGGAGAAATAGGCTCCTCACTGAGCAGGGAGCCCAATGCGGGGCTCAATCCCAGGACCCTCAGATCATGAGCTGAGCCGAAGGCAGTGGCTTAACCGAATGAGTCACCCAGATGCCCAAAATCTTATATCAATTTAGAGGAAGGAAAACATGGGGATGATTTCTTTTTTCCTTTTTTTTTTTTTTTTAAGATTTTATTCATTTACTTGACAGACAGAGATCACAAGTAGGCAGAGAGGCAGGCAGATAGAGAGGAGGAAGCAGGCTCCCCATGGAGCAGAGAGCCTGATGTGGGGCTTGATCCCATGACCCTGGGATCATGACCCCAGCCAAAGGCAGAGGCTTTAACCCACTGAGCCACCTAGGCACCCCATGGGGATGATTTCTTAAATGTCAAAAGAAAGTGATGAATAGCTCTATCCTAGTTAGTCTGAAAACAAAAGAATCCTGTTTGAAAATATTGATTATTTCAAGTTGATCTCATCCTTTTAAATTTTTAATTTTGTGTTTTATAGTGTATATATTAATATAGTAGTACATATAAATATTTTATATCAAGGATTTACATAAATACTTGATATTTACATAAATACTTGATATGAAGAAATGTGCATGCTCAAAATTTCCCGCTCGTGCACTATGCATCAGTAATATTTGGAAACTCCTTCCATGCCTGCAGTTTCTCATGTTTCCAGGTCAAATTTTAAACTTCCACCAAGGCAAGTAAAATCATCCAGCTGCAGAGAGGATGTAAGCAGAGTGCGCAATTAGGATTTGTTAGGGAGGCTTCAATCAGGATTGTTTTCTTGGGGGGGTCCCACTTAAACATCAGAAGTTAGAAGGGTAGCTGCACCAAGATTGAGTAAAAGTTGGAGAGAGCTCTCCAGCCTGCGTGTCTGTCTTCAAAGACTTTAACTTTGTCTAGGGGAAATTGGGAGTCTGTGAAATGTAATCGAGATGTTTCCTACAGCAGAGCTCCCCAGGCTCTGACTCTGGCTGCAGTGTTCCCTGCAAGAGCACAATAATTTTCTGGGGGAAAGCAACAAGTGGCAGTGACAAGCAGATACATCCTGACTCCTCACAGTGTCCTCCAACCCACACATCCTACAATAAGGAAGACTCGTGTTGGGAGGAGGCTGGAACCAGAGCAAGATTGTAAAGTGCTGTCCTGGAGGTCTGAGAGATCTACATGAGATGGATTTGGGTGTCATATTGCTGGTTACCATAGGGCTCTTTGGGTTAAAAAAAAAAAATCTCCAGAGTGGTCATCAGCAGACTTCTCTTTCTCTCCTGTGAGGGCCAGATTGCAGGTGCTCTGACTGCTGAGAGTGAGGCTCTGTTTCTGGTCTAAGAAAGAAAATAGGAAATTGGAGGCGGGAGTTGGAAGAGAGGGAGCAGGGGATTGCCTAGAGGTCAGAAGATGTCACTCCCCCCTCAAATATTCTCAACAGATTTCTAGAGCCAACAGCGGCCTTTCCCAAAGGGAATTCTGATGTTATAGGATGTTTATTAGGTGAGGCTCAAAAAGGAGTACAGTGGTGATCAGTTTGTGAAATGCTGGACTACAGGGGCTTCTCAGAGACCCAGCATAGCCTTGCATAAGCAAACCCATACGGTTGAAATCTTCAAAATTGGGCTTATAGTATTTATTGTCTTTGAAACTTATATAAACCTGATTTTTTTTTTTCCTGGAGCATTCTGGAAATCCTAGAATATCCATTCACTCTTTCATTCAACAAATATGTGTCAAGAAGTGTGGCAGACATTGTTCTTGGCACCAAAGATGCATAAATAAAGAAGACAATGTTCTTTCCCCGAACGGAGTTTATATTTAAGTGGGAGGGCAGCAAGTAAACAAAACTGGGACTATGAAGCAGTATAATAAGGGCTATGAAAATAAAGCAGGGCAAAGAGACAGGGAATGGTGTGAGGGCTTGAGGGGGTGGCTATTTTAGATCAGTAGCAGAGAAGGCTCCCTGCAGAGTGCTATTTGAGTAGCGACCATGAGTGAACGGCTGTGGCCAGGTGAAGATCTAGGGAAGAGTATTCCCAACACAGCATCAAGTCCAAAGACCACAGGCCAGCAGGGAGCTTGAGGAGTTCCAGAAACATCAAGAAAACCAGAGTGTTGAAGGTAGAATGGGCAAGATGGAGACGAGGGGCAGAAGACCAGGAGCGTTAAGAGACCTCTCCCTTTAGTAGAGGTAGGTAGAGCCCATTATGAAGGGCCAGGAAATGGGAATGTTCAGGGAAAAGCTGAGCAGATGCAGACTGTGAGTTCAAGGGCAAGTTCCTGACATTCCTCTTCTCCCTCTAACTCCTTCAATGAACCTTATCTTTCCATCCCTTAAAATAGTGACACTCAAGATCTCCCCCAACTCTCTTTTCCCTAATATCACTTACTCCTTTGGTGATGGACATGACTAGTGTTCACTCTATTTGGTTCTCATCTTTTCTGGGCACCCCTTTCAGTGGGCTGGACCATGTGACTGCTTGTGGCCAACAGCCTGTGAGCAGCAGTGATGAGCTCCCTTCCAGCCTGCAGTGTTGGATTTGCGGGGCCTAACCCCCCACTTTCTCTACTCCCCTGGCAGTCCTGGTTAAGAAGGTCCCAGGTTCCAGAGGGTGCAATGTAGGATGATGGAACCTCTGAAAGCCTGGGATGTCAATCTGTCCTGTGTTAGTGCCCCAGAGAGTCACCTAACACAGGAAATCTTGGCTTAAGAAAACTTTCCTGTAATTAAGTCACTGAGATTTTAGGGTTATCCAACTATAACCAACCTAACTGAATGGTGCACTGACATAACAGAATGGTTCTCAAAATTTTGAGCCTTGTGACTCCTTTTACTCATAGATTATGAAAGACCCCAAAAAGCTTTTGTTTATGAGGGTCATATCTATAGTGATGTATCATTTGGGAAGTTATAATTGAGAAATTAAAAATATTTATTTAGTAACTCATTTAAAAATAACAAACTGGGGCACTGGGGTGGCACAGTTGGTTTAGTGTCCAACTCTTGGTTTTGGGTCAGGTCATGATCTTAGGATTGTGAGATCAAACCTTGTGTTGGGCTCTATGCTCAGTGTGGAGTCTGCTTGAGATTCTCTCTCCCTCTCCCTCTGCCCCTCCCACTCATGCTCTCTCTCAAATAAATAATAAAGAAATCTTTTTTAAAAATAAAAACGTATTTTATGAAAAACAATTAGTTTTTTTTTTAATTTAGTGAGGTGAATGGCATTGTTTTACATTCTTATAAATCTTTCTAATGCCTAGCTTAATAGAAGACAGCTAGATTCATGGAGCTACTCTCATATGTTGTTTTGTTTGAAGGATATAGAGAAAAGTAGGCCTTACACAGATTAGTACTTGGGAAAGGAAGGAGTATTTTGGTAGGCTTTTCAGATAATTATGGATATTATTTTTGGTATGTCACCAAAAATAGAAAAATGGTAGCTTCTGGAAGGTTAGTTACAATATGCAGTCTGAAACTAAATTAATGAACCATACAAACAGGCTCTGTTACATTAAATTCCACTGGTCTATCTTATGCTTTGAATGGATTTTGCTCAAGCCTGATTTTGTAATGTACACTGGTCATTTGGAAAATATTGGCTTGCTCACTTCCGTAGCTCTTCCAAATGTTGACACACTACATTATATTATATTGCCACAATAACAGTTTCGAAAGCTTCGGGAAGCTATCAGGGACACAGTGACAAATCCAGATTTTCCAAAATTCTAACTTTTGCTTGAAAGTCCAAGTTTTACAATTACAACAAATAATGTGGTTGTTTTCCTTGAAAAACAGATTCGCTTCATACATTTTTGAGGAAACATCTGCCAAACACTCAAATTTGAATAACCATAGCATATCTACTATGCTAAACATTCTTTCAAGTAAAAATTGTGTTCTATGGGAAAATCTACTAGTTCAGCTTGCAACTCTATCATACAAAGGCTCTTCCTCAGGAATGAGACTATATTTCAAAATGCGACAAGACGGGATATTTAGATTATAACCCAGCATTTCCTTCTCTGACTAGTCCCATTTATCCACTGTTACTTGGCTAATTGCCTCATTGCTTTGTAAGCTCTGTGACTGTAGATCCATGTCTTTTTCTCCCTTGTAGCCCCCATGGTATGCAGTAGTCACTGTTACTAAATGAATAAATACCCAACTTCCCAAGTAGATTGTAAGCACATCAGAACAGGGATTCTATGCCATTCTGTGTGAAACAGGGTCTTGGGCACAACAGAGCCCAACTGTGGTTGCTTATAATAATAAAGTTTATAGACTGTGTTAGGATAGCTGGTCATAATGTCAGCAGTCATTCATCTTTATCCCTTTTCCTTCAGTATCTATTGTAGAGGAGCCTTGGCAGGAGGAAAATACATACATAGACACAGGCACAGACACACACACCCCATTTTAGATTCCTACTCAAGAAAGAGAACTTAATAGGAACAAGGTGGTCTCACAGAGCAGAGCTGAAGACAGCATGTCAGCATGCAGTTTCTCCCACCGTGGGGTGTGTTGGTGACATTGAACTCTGCACACATTAATTAGAAGAAAGTCACTGTCTATTTATTTTCAGCTTTATGTCACCATTCTTGGAAAACTATGCTCCCAATCTATTTGCTTTCATTACATGAAATGAATGTTTCAACCACAGGATCTTCCAGTTTTAGAAACCAATAGCACTGACAAGGCCATCCTCAACCTGGGGCAAAAATAGAATCAGTGTATGGGTGTCACTGAAAAATCTTCATGTCTAGGTTCCCAAGGTCATAGAAACCACACCCCACACACAAACACATGAGAGGTCAACAAAAAACATTTGCTTTCCATGACAAATCAGTGACAAAGGTCTATGTGACAATTTTTGGCTGAGATACAGTTTAAATTCTGTGAACACCCATGATAGGAAGCGTTGGCTCCTAAACACTGTTTAGGATGGCAAATATTGAAAAGAATCAAGTTTTTGTTAACACTACTCTTGCACCCACTGACCAGCTAATGTCATAAGTTTTCCTTCTATTTTGTAAGTCACAGATTTAAATGTAGTCCAATTACAAGTGGCGAATGTTCACAACACTCTAGTCAATTAAGTTATCTATTTATATAGCATGCTGAAAAGTGTCTTTGGGATAATTATGGAAGTCACATCAAACTATCCTTAAAAACAGATACCATGAGGTGTGCCTGTGTAGCTCAGTCAGTTGAGCATCCAACTCTTGATTTTTGGCCTGGGTCATGATCTCGGGGTTGTGAGATTGATCCTAACATTTGGTTCCACACTGGGCGCGGAGCCGGCTTGAGATTTTCTCTCCTCTCCCTCTGCCCCTCCCTCCTCTTTAAAAAAAAAAAAAAAAGCTACATGAGCTGCTATCACATTATTGCCAAGAACATATTCTGATTAAATGCTTTCTTCTTTCTGAAAAACTAGTGTCACCTTTTGCATTATCTTTTTATAGCAGGTTTATTAAAATACATAATCCCCATACCACAAAATCTACCCTTTGAAAGTATACGAGTCAGTGGGTTTTGGTATATTTACCAACCCCACTAATTCTAGAACATTTTTAACAATCATAAAAAGACCCTCTACCCACTAGCAGTCACCCTCTATCCCTGCCTCCTCTAGCCCCTGGCAACCACTAATCTATTTTCTATGGATTTGCCTATTTTGGATAATTCATATAAATTTGTTCGTATAATATGTGGCCTTTTGTGGCTGGCTTCTTTCATTTAGCACAACCTATTCAAGGTTTATCCATGTTATAGCATGTATCAATCCTTCACTTCTTTTTTATTAACAAAAATATTCCATTGTAGAGATATGCCACACTTTGTTCATCATTCATCAACTGATAGGCATTTAGGTGTTTCCACTTTTTGACTATTATATCACTTTTATTTTTATTTATTTATTTAAGTAGGCTCCATGCCCAGCATGGAGCCCAACACAGAGCTCGAACTCACAACCCCGAGACCAAGATCTGAGCTGAGATCAAGAGTCAGATGCTTAACTGACTGAGGCACCCAGGTGCCCCTACTTTTTGACTATTATAAATAATGCCTCTATGGACATTGTGTACAAGTTTTTGTGTGAACACATTTTCAATTATTTTGGGATATACCTGTGAGTGGACTTAAAAAACCTTTAAGGATTAAGTCAGTGCAGGGATGAAAATAAGTTCAAAGATTTTTTTCATTGGCCTGTCAAGCCCCTAAGAGTAAAGGGACATTAGAAGGGACAAATCAGTTCCCAAATAAAAGAGGGAAAGTCAGAATAGTAGGTAATAATAGTCTAAAGAAATACTTATCTTGTCCCGGACAGTTTAAGTTAATTTTAACATTACATAATTAACTTCAAAAGACATTCAAAAACAATAAGAAAACAAATATAAATCTGCCTTGCTCTTTTAAGATATAAATTTCTAGGTTCTCTTAGAATAGAAAATATTACTGTAAGAATGTTTTAATGTAAAGAAGGAACATGGAGAGTTAAAATAACCATGTAAGACTTTAGTCTGAAAAGTCTGAAAAAATAGTCTGAGTCTCTACACTGTCAAGTCATTTGGATTTTTCTACTTTTAAATTCAGACATAGAGTAAATTACAGATGTGGGACACAAAATAACATCATTCCCTGCAGGGTGAACATTTCTATAGTCTAGCTGAATATATTTTCAGTATTCCTTTGATACTCATTTCCCCAAGTTTCAAAGAACAAAAGTAGTAAATGAAATTGTAAAGCTCATATCCAGGGTACTAGAAAAATCATAGCCATTATATGATGGCTGTCACTTTCTAAAGCCTGGTTCTGCTTGAAAAATTACTTCAATAATAAAAGAGGCATGCTCTCCTACCCATGATGTCATTGGCCTGGTTCTGCTTGCCTAGTGTTCAATAAAGATAGAATCTTTGGAAAAAAGAAACAAGGCCAAAGTTTTGTGCAATCTATGGCTTTTACTTTTTATTCCCAACACACAAAGTACATGAAAAATATCAATTATTTCTCTTTAACTCTTTGTCTGCTTCCTATTTCCAGATGCTTTAAATAGGAGAGAAAAAGCAAGGCAACAAAATTAATTCCATCTACTACATCAAAGGCTGGCATATCAATGTTTCATCTGCAAAGAGTCAATAGCAAAGTCACAACTATAAAAAGAAGAAAAACCAATTATCATGTAAGTGCCTCGTTAGTACCTGAATTTTTTCCATAAAGAATAAATGTGAGCCATATATTACTGCAGAAAAAAGTTACTTTCTCCTTTTCATGAACTTTTTTGCTTCTTTCAAAAGCTCTTCCACATCCTCCTTCTCTTGGTCTTCCTGTCCTGGTTCCCAATCAGAATCTTCATCTGTTGGCTCATATTCTTCTTCCTCATCATCGAGAAAGCTGTCATTGAGGTCATACTCATTGGGTTGCCCAACATTATCACTGTCTTCATCTGCTCCGCTTCTCACTGGAAAAAAAAAAAAAATTGGCACACAACATATTAACAACCACTCAAACCTGGGAGCAGAGATAGCCAGCTGTAAAATGTCTTTCTCTAATGAGAAGAATTACTTTTACTTAAGACAGCACTAACCACCACAAGTTTCTAGAAAGGGGGCTTAAATTACTTTGTTAGAATTCTAACTTTTCCTACCGTGAGGCTCCTGAAACTAACATGTCCTGTGAGAATCATAACAACAGTTCCTTAATAATACCATAATCATATTCATCCTACCCTACCCTCGGGGTGGTAGAATATACTCTTGCTCCAGTTACTTATTGTCCCTCCCTATGATATGATTATATTTAATCAGCCCCAATGACATCACACTTGGTCAAAGGAAAGTGGGAGGAAATAGTTTGTGGCACTTCCAAGGGGAAGCTGTAAGTGCCTTTCTGGGGTTCTGCTGCCGTTGTTTTCCCTCCGCCACCATCTCCCTCATGTCCCAGCTCAGGGCTGATCCTTCAGCCTGGATTCCAGGATGAGAACACACATTGGACAAGGCCACAGCTAACACGCAGCCATAACATGAAGGAGAAAAACACCTACTTATTGTCGCGAGGCACTGAAATCTGGGGACAGTCTGTGATCACAGGAAAGCTGGCACAATCTGATTAACACACCACGTTTGTGATCAAATGAGAAAACATGAGTCTATACACTTCAGAAAGTATGGTTTTATAGATCTTTGTTTTGGGGACTGTGACTACTGAAAATATCAGGATTGCTATGATAAAGCCATTCTGCTTTGGAAGTTATCTCTTATAAATATGTGACATCTCAGTAACACCCGTCTCCTTTCAGATTCAGAAATTAACCTAGCAGATTCACAAGAAAAACACATAATGCTGAAACAACTTCAGGTTCTCCTCCTGCTTTATTTGGCTATTCCTTCTCAAGCCTTTGCTGGCTCTTGCTCGTCTTCCCAACCTCTAAATTTTGGAGTGTTTGAGTTCCTGGCTGGGACCTTCACTTCACACACTCTAATAACACACTCCAGTCTTATATCCTATATTCCCAAATGTATATCCCAAACCTTGACTACCACCTGAATTCCACTCTCCTTTATCTCACTGTCTATGGATTCTCTCCACTTGCATAAGGAACAGGCATCTTGAAACATCATATTCCCTGAACACAGCTCTTGAGGTGCTTCACCCAAATCTAGTCATTTTCTTATCAGTCTTGAGTCTGTGACTTCTCCAACCTTCCAAGAAACCCTGGAGTCATCCTTGAATATCCTCCACTGAAAACCCAATATCCAATATGTCAAGAGAATCCTATTGACTCTGCATCAAAAACTGTCTGCCACTTCTCACTCTACCTACTCCATTGTCTGGTCTCCATACCATCATCATCTTTTCTCAGTCAATTCTAATGTTCACCTAATGGATTTCTTGCTTCAACTCTTATCTATTCTCTACAGAGAAGCTAGATAGCTTCCAATAGCTTCCTACCTCACTCTGAATTAAATCTGAAGTTCTGACTTGCAGGTGCTGGCCTCTAAGAGCCTACACAACTAGCTTTTCTGAACTCATCTGCCACTCCTTCCTTACTCTCTTTGTTTCAATTCTACCCTTTTTCTACCACACCTTGAATAGGACAAGCAGGATCATCTCCAGCGCTTTTGGAGTCACCATTTCCCTTGCCTGGCAAAGTCTTCCCTTAGATGATCACCTGTCTTGCTCTATCCTTCAAGCCTCTGCTCTCATGTCAAACTATCAGAGTCCTTTCACCATCCTACCTGAGATGGCACCTGTCCGCCCCCCCCAACACACCCTTGCTATTCTGTCTTCTTACATACTTTTTCTTCTCAGCAGTTTCACTATATGACATCACATAGTTGTTTACCTGCGCACTGTCCACCTTTGTAAAATTCTACAAGGGCAAGGCTTTGTCTCTACTGTATCCTCAGCTCCTACAACAATGCCTAACACACAGAAGAAACTTAATATAAATATTTGTTAAATATATGACTGGATGAGCAAATGAACAATCCGCAAATCAATTGCTGAATACCTTTAGTTTTACAGAAAACCTTCTTAATATAACCTACACTTTTAATCACTAACCTGTCAATATAATGAGTTACATTAAGGACTTTTATCTAAATCCTGCTAATTGGAGGGGCTTTAAGCTTCAGTGAACTTTGGAAATCTTCAGCAGTTTACTGGGAAGGCTCAGCTCATTCCTTGAGCAACAAGGTCATGTTATTTATTTTCTCAAAAAATTATTTATAACTATCAAGTCTTCATTTATATAAACATCACATAATATGATTCTTTTATTTTTTATTTATATTTTTAAGATTTTATTTGTTTATATGACACAGGGAGCTTGCAGGACAGAGAGCACAAGGAGTGGGAGCCGCAGGCAGAGGCAAAGGGAGAAGCAGGCTCCCTGCTGAGCAAGGAGCTGATGTGGGGCTCCATCCCAGGACTCTGGAATCATGACCTGAGCCAAAGGCAGACACTTTACTGACTGAGCCACCCAGGTGCCCCACATATGATTCTTTTAAATAGCATCTAAAAAATCTAAAAAAAACCCATCCATAATAGAACTCCATGCAGCTGGTAGCAAATTTCATCCACTCTACTTCACATGATTGGGTATTTTGTGCTTTAAGTAAAAGCACCTGAAGAGCCAACTCATGACAAAGGCAAAGTCAGCTCTCTGTCCTGTGTTAGCAGGGCCATGCCATGTGGACACTTCTTAACAGGGTATTAAATGCTGACATGTGATTATCTTTCTGGAATCAATTACAATGGATCCTCTTTAGCAGACTCAGTTAGTGGCCTTAAGTATTGTACAATGTAAATACCATCTAGATGGGAGTCTACCTTTTTTTTTTTTTTGTTTTTGTTTTTTTTAGAAAAATAACAGTTTCTGCCTTTCAGTGTAATTGGGCTACGCAGACAGTGAGACTTGACTTTCTTGGAAAATGCTTTGAATAAGCATACTTGGTGATCTGAATTATTACACGATTTCCTGAATCATAGGAATAAACTCAGGAAGCAAGGTTCTGAACTAAATATGGCTAACACCTAACCTAGGAATAAAATGCCTGTCCTTAGCACACAATTAAGCTTTTATGCCAAAAGGGATATGAAGAACACTGAAAGCAAGGGGAAAAAAAAAAAAACCCAAAAACCCATGCATGTATTTTCCAACTGGGCACGCTGAACATACTACAGTATGGTAGCTGGGTATCTGGATTTGAAGTGATAAAACTAGAAAAGTTCACATAAACCTTGCTAGTAGCACTTTTTTGCTAGATAAAAACTTCAAACAAAGCTCATACAAGGAAGTTGGCTGGTAAGAGAACCAGGAAACACTCGAGGAATCCCATCACAGACCATCCCAAGCCAAGACTTCAGTATCGTACAGATACTGTAAATTGGTGAAAAGCTTATTAAAGTGCAAAAATAATAACAGAAGACATAGCAGGAGCTGTTTAACTTTTTTACTCAATAACAAAACATAATTTTTATAGTTATTTTTTGTAGATTTCCACAGAATTAATAATATAATTGCATTTAAAAAAAGTAAGTGCCTACACATTTTCCTATATAATAGCTAGATTTGAAATATGTTTTTTTGGTTTTTTTTGTTTTTTTTTTTTTTTTTTTTTTTTAAAGGGGTTGGGGGGGTGGAGGGGGGGGGGGGGAGGGCTGGAGGGAGAGAGAGAGAGAATCTTAAGCAGGCTTAATGCCCAGCACGGAGCCAAGGAGAAGCCTGAAATCATGATCTGAGCCGAAATCAAGAGTCTGGTACTTAACCAACTAAGCCGTTCAGGTGTCCCTGAAATATAATTCTTGAGTGTGTCTAAGAAATCAGAACTGCACTTGTTTCTTCCAAATCAAGGTAAGCTCAGATGAAATATTTTTTTTTTCTCTCTATCTTCACCTAGAAGTTTCTTGCTGTTAGTTACTGCTATTTTTATGTGATTGTCCATCCCCCTCATCCAACAAAAAGTCTCTAAAAAGCAGCCATGGTTTAAGAGAGAAGATAGACTGGGGAGTAGAAACCCAAAGATCTATGTCATAAACAAGCCCATAAACAATGCACAAGTCACTTAACTTAATGGCTTAATGGAATTTATGTTTTTTATCTATGAGTCGAAGGATGTTGATTAAATTACTTCAAAAATCTTTTCTGACTCCCAAGTTATAATTTTAAGTCCAAAGTAGGAATCATCATTTTCTCTACAAAACACTGAAGTCATATGAAACACAGGGATGACAGCCTGACTGCATGAAGCAGTGCAGAAGAAACAGGCGGTCACTTATTTTGAAGAACTGATGGGTAACACTGCACTTCCATGATGGAAAAGAACCACCTTTAGAAAAGTAACAAGACTCTTTTAACATCTTTAAAGTAACAACGGATTAACTATTTGATATTAGGCTGTGGTCATTTCTTAATTTCTGCTCATGTAGAAGGATGTGTCACATCAGAATGACAATTCCTAAATTTGTGTCTCAACTTTTCTTTACAGTTTAAAATTTCACTGTCAGTTCTTACCCTAAGAACATCAGTCTGAAGAGCTAGTGAAGAGTACACTGTGTCAAATGCATGTTGGAAGAAATGCTGGTTTTTACAGAGAGAAAATATCGTTCCAAATTGCTGATTTTTCCAAATAGATTTCTGGTGTTAGGATCTAAGACTGTCATCTTAGATGACATCTAAGAGATGTCTCATAACAGATTTATAGCTTAACATCAATAATTCTTCAGATTTTATTGTTCTTTCTTTACCAGTAAATCTGAGGACTAATTAGGATATTAATTCTCATTAAGTAAAAACAAATTTTAGCTCAATATTCTAAAGATGAAAACCTACTACATACTACAAGAATAAACACTTTTTCAAATACTTCATTTTACTACTAAAGACTCATCTTTCTCATCAAGCTACTAGTTGGGTATTCATATTTTAGCCTTGGAAAAGCAGCTTGTATATTCCGGTCTACTTTATTATACATTAAGTTTATTCCTCTTTTTAAATTCCACTGCACTAGCCTTTTTTGTATCCCCAAATCTCTCTGCTTTCCCTACACTAAGCATCAGTTTATAGAATCTCATTTAAGTTCCATTAATTTCCATAATAGCTTTCTAGAACTTTTGGGTTCTACTTCTGGAAGGAAAGTATATATAAGCAAATGTGTGCATACCATTGCAGAACTAGAGATAAATTAAAATAGCTATCAGTAGAACATTTAAAATTTTCAGCCATGGGTGGTACCAATAGCCTAGAATAATGCATATCACATAATAACAAAAGCCAGAATGACTCCAATAATCAAATAATAAAATGCTGATAATAATTTTTTTTAATGCTGTCAACAGGTAAGGTAGCTAAGAAAGTATAAAATAAAATTTTCCTGGAACTGATCGCTCTTGCATTCAGTATTTTGTGCCAAAACCAGAGTACTCTAAGAAGTGTGGAAAGTTAGTGAAATTTTAAATCAATTAGATATATAAGAAACTTAATAGATGACAGCAGTCAAATCTACAAAAAAAAAAAAAAACCTACATAAATTGTTACATGTGTGGAAGAACTCTGTAGACAGAAATGTTTTAGGAGAGCTAAAATCAGAAATTAAATATTAAGAGTTTAATGCAGTTATTTTAACATTGGTACCATCTTAAATTTTATTGTCTCATTGCGTAGATATGATACCCCACCTCAAATTCAACATGTTTAAATTAAAGCAACAGCTACCTGGCTCTTCCTCCTGATCTCTATGATATGTAAATGTCATCCCTAGTCTCCTGATAAATTGTATTATAATTCTGAGTCATCATTATTTCCTTTATGTCACCACAGGCCCCAAACCAATTAGTTGGCAAATCTGATATTTCTTTCAAAATCTTACTTGAATCCAATTCTATCTTTCCATTCTCATGTTGGCCAACAAAGCTCTGGCCCTTTATTCAACTGCTTAACATCCAGAAATCTTCCCCCACTCTAACTCTGACTGTTCATCGTCACCAACTTGATTTGGATAAAATACTGCCTCCCCACTCCAAGCCAATGCACCTGTATCTTTGGTATAGTTTTCAAGGGCTTCTGTAATCTGATACAATACAACCTTTTAGTATCATCCACAGTTAACTACAGACACTCTCCAGGTTAGCTGAACTGATCCACTTGCTAACCCCATACACCACTTACCATCTTCCTCCTTGGTGTCTTTCACTGATCTATTCCTCACTTTGTCTGGGATATCCTCTATCTACCGACCACAAAGCTAAGAAACACAGGCGATTCAAATCCAAGCACCTTAAAGACCAACTTAGCCTAGATTCCCACATCATGGTCTACCCTGATAAGCCCCAGCAGAAAGTACTTCTTCCCTTTCCTCAGAGATTTTAGACCGTCTTTGCCACAAGCACATATAGAGCCAGAGCTGGTTCTCACGATCTCTGTTAACTCTGCTTGTTTGGAAGACATAATAAATGAATCAATAAGTATATAATGAATCTATGTAAATGAGAGTAAGATCTTGGGTGATGTTAAACTTTAAGGATTCAGGAGATAAGAAAAACTAGGATGTTAGAATTCACTGTGAGATAACTCTAAATTAAGAAATATAATTACACCCCAATATTTAAGATTGGAAATACTCCAGAAACCTTAATTTATAAGTTTTAGAGTAGGAAGAGTGTTTCGACAATTTGGCCTTGAAAGTAGATTAAAAATATAAAATTAAATTTTGGAATGCCTGGGTGGCTCAGGAGGTTAAGCATCTGCCATGGGCTCAGGTCACGATCCCAGGGTCCTGGGATCGAGGCCCACGTTGGGCTCCCCGCTCAGTGAGGGATCTGCTTCTCCCATTCTCTCTGCCTCTCCTCTCCAGCTTGTGTTCTCTCTCTGTCTCTATCTCTCTCGCTGACAAATAAAATCTTTTTTTTTTTTAAATTAAATGTTGCTTAAAAATACCTACACTTTTATAAAAACTGGCTTTCCAATGAGATGAAAATCTTTTCTTAAAGAAAATTAGTTGCTGTAAAAATATGTTCTTCCTTCAGAAGATTCCCTAATGATAATTCAAAGAGGCTTTTCAAAGAAAGCTCAGATTAAACTATTGTACCTGGTGTGCATTGATAGTTTTTAGGAAATTGGTTCTTATTTTTATAAAGATACAGATGTGTCAAATGCATTTTCCTGGGACAGTGTTAAATCTTGCTAAGAAAATATGCTTTAATCAACATACATTACATGACTGCTGGTAAGAAAGTTTATTTAACCCCCAGAAATGCTACATCATTGGATACAGCCCCAGTAAAAATATGTGTAACACGTAAGGTGTAACCTCTATAACCTATGAGCTCGGATAAAATGAGTTGTGTTTGAAATACTAAAGTACGAAAATGTGTTTCAGTGACAAATTTCAAATGGAATTCTTTCATGGTGAAATTCTTTACTTCTGTCACTTGGTTACAAAGGGGCTGTGTTTATGCACACACATGTGCATGTGGTCATAGCTTGCAGAATATGCATTTTCTTCTCTCATTCTGTGGGTAGAAATATTGTGTGCCAAATTGGCCTCTGCATTATATGAACGATACAAAGAAGCCAGAATTTGTTAAAGTTAAAAAGTATTCGAGTTTGGAACGGGGGAAAGAGAAGGTAGGACGGATGCCTGCACCTAAGACTGAAGGACATTGGATGGATGCTTCCCTGGTATCTGTCCTCCCTGCCTCTCTTTCCCCCAAAACTTAAGTTTCTATCAGGGATCCCTGTGGTTCTGAAGAAAGTGACCTATCCTAATTCCAGGGATGGTTCAAATTCATCAGTGGTCCTAGTGATTCATTCAAGAGTAAACGATATGATCTAAATCAGTAAAAAAAGTAAATTTCATGATTCTTCCTAGGAATAGTGAGAACTGAAGTTGTTCATCCACTCTCTCTCCTGAGATGTAAACAAGGGTGCTGAATAAGGATGCGTCTAGTCCCTTTCTGGTGGGGAGGAGCCGGTCTTAGGATGATAATGACCCCTTTAAAGACAGAATGATGAAAGGAAATTGGGTCATTGGTGACATTATTGACATTACTAATGAGCCAAAGCAGTAAATGTCTAAATCCATCCACACTTATTGTATTTTTTCACTTAAAAAAATCAGTAAGTTCTCATTATCACTGAGGATAGTTTGAGATTTTGTTTTCAGATACTGGCCAACAAAAGAATTCTAAAAGATACAATGATAAATATATATTGTTGTGCAACGATTGTAGAAAACATCTGGTATATAAAAAATTTACCACTTTAAAAAAATTTTATTTATTTATTTGAGAGAGAATGAGAGAGAGAGAGAGATTGAGAGAGCGAGCATAGGAAGTGGAGGGTTAGAAGGAGAAGCAGACTCCCCGCTGAGCAGGGAGCCAGATGTGGGACTTGATGCCAGGACTCCAGGATCATGACCTGAGCTGAAAGCAGTTACCTAACCACCTGAGCCACCCAGGCGCCCCTATCACCTTTTTTAAATCTAAGAAAAACCATTAAAATCAGCAAATTCATAGAAGCAGACATTAAACAAAAATTCACATAACTCGAAATTGTACCTAGGTTTAACAAGAGAATCATTTGAAGATTTCATCTTGTTACCTGAGGTAAAATTACTTACCTGGAACTGCACTATGTCTATATTCTATCTTGTGCTGAGGATTCTTCCTAAAAAAGGAGAACCAAAAATAAGATCTAGTTTTCCAATCACTAAAAATTAGTAGGAATATTTACACAAAAACGACAACAACAACAAAATAACTAACCTACAAATAAAATTAGGCCCCAATAAGCTTCTTACTGAAAAGCATTTGTTTTTTTCGTTGTTAACTACAGTCACCATGCTATACAAAACCCTTTTTTTTTTTTTTTATTTTTTTAAGGATTTATTTATTTGAGAGAGAGAGCACAAGCCGGGGGAGAGGCAGAGGGAGTGGAAGAAGCAGTCTCCCCCTGGCAGGGAGCTCGACATGGGGCTTGATCTCAGGACCCTGGGATAATGACCTGAGCCGAAGGTAGACGCTTAACTGACTGAGCCACCCAGGTACCCAAAGCATTTGCTTTTTAATTACAACATTAAGTGCTTATTACATGCCAGGCATATTTCTAGATGCAAAGATATCCTGATGAACCAGACAAAAGTTTTTCCCTCATGACTTACTGGAGAAAAATAATATGAGATGAAAAACAAGATGTCATATTCCCCAAATATAACATATTATATTTCTAAAATGTCAATGCCATGTATCACATATATAAAAATACAATGTATAATCGTGTATAAAACATAGAACACAAAATATCAAATATGTGTGTATATGTGTTTGTAATCTCTGAAAGGATACTTTTATGGTCTTCTTGAATCCAAAGACAAAAGCATCTAAGTCATGTCTCTAAAGATCACCAATTGTTAAGAGAAAACAGAAAAGGCAATTTGCATTGAGAAATGTATACGACATACTCCAAAGTCAAACAGAAACTACTGTTTGGGTATCTGTTTTTGATTATATGTACCTATGATCCTTCTATTATTTTGTTAGTTAAATGAATGTTGGGATACACTATATATATAAGACATTCTCCAGATAATAAAAAACTGCCCAGGCAGCAAAAATCCAAATCAGTAGCTGGTCGATCATGACCCACTTGATGGGTACCTCTCTTAGGGGACTCACACAGGAGAGCTGGGGTACACTGACAATAGGCATGAGCTAAGCTACACAGCTCATACAAAGCTGTTGTGAGGATTCATGAAGAATACAGAGCAAGTCCTTAATCTAAGGGCATGATAGGTTGTAAGTAATGAATGTTAACCATTGGCACATCCATCACTGGTTCAATAAATAGTCATGGGGCACTAATTACATGTCAGGCTCTGTCAGGTGTCAGGGATGTTTCTTATTGCTAATATCTCTTCTTTCTTGGGTTTCTTGGGATCACTTTTCATCTGTGAGCATTAACACACTATAAGATTGCAACCACACAGTTAATTAGGGTCATAACTCAACAGTTTTGAAAAGTGGATAAAAGATTCTAGAAAAGATTGTGTATTTGGGATAATTAACCCAAATCTGACCTTTTAATGGAAAAGATACTTCGAAGTTGAGAGAAAGAAACTGGACAACTTCAACGTGGCCAAGAGAGTTGCACATGAACAAAGCTGCCGGGATGATCTGTGGGAAGACTGAACACACCAGCACAGCTCACTGACTTGTTGAATGCAGTCTATGAAAATGCAATTCATGCTGGAGGTCAGAGGAGGAGGAGCAGAAACATGAGGGAGAGGGACATTAATTCCAATAACCTGGAAAAAGATTGTTGGTCATTTGGGAGTATTTTTGGTAACCTTTTACAAAATCTTTTTGTGTGAGTGTGATAAAATTAAATACACTGGAAGGTTTTTGTTTTGAAAAAAATGGCAAACCTACTGAAAAGTAGCAAGATTAGTACACTGAAATTTCGTAAACCTCTGTTGAGATTCTTCAAGTGTTAATAATCCATATAGATGTCCAATTGTTGTTATTATTATTACTATTTATAGTCTTCTGAGATTTAAAACTGTTTTCTTCATTTTAATACATATATTTTTCAGGTCCCAAGCAGTCCCAACTTTTCCCACTTTGCTCTTAATAATTAAGAAGAAATTTATTGAACAGTTTATAGTCTTAACTGTTTGCTACTACAGCCTCTTTCAAAAGCTGCTTTTAGAAAGTCTCAAGTAAGTGAATGTCTGTCTTTAGAAATAAGTACAGAAATAGTACAGAGGACCTGAACAGAATTTTTCCAAAGAAGACCTATAAATGGCCACCAGACACTTGAAAAGATGCTCACCATCACCAATCAAGGAACTGCAAATCAAATCCACAATGAGATGTCACCTTACACCTGTCAGAATGGCTAAAATCAAGAACACAACAAATAACAAGTGTTGGTGAAGATTTGAAGAAAAAGGAACTCATGTGCACTACTGGTAGAAATGTGAATTGGTGAAGCTACTGCAGAAAACAGCATGGAAGTTCCTCAAAAATTAAAAACAGAAATACCATATGATATTTACCCAAAGAAAGAAACATTAATTTGAAAGAATATATGCACCCCTATGTTTACTGTAGCATTATTTATAATTGCCAAGATATGGAAGGAACCAAAGGGTCTATCGATAGAAAAATTGATAAGGAAGATGTGTGGTGTGTGTGTGTGTAATCTCGTAGACCCATTAAAAAAGGATGAGATCATGCCATTTGCAACAACATGGATAGCCCTAGAGGATATTATGCTAAATGAAATAAGTCAGACTGAGAAAGACAAATACAATGTGATTTCACTCATACCTGGAATCCGAAAAAAACCCAAGTGAATAAACAAACAAACAAAAACAGAATGAGACCTATAAATTCAGAGAACAAACTGATGGTTGCCAGAAGGGCGGAGGTGGGAGGATGGGAAAAATGGGTGAAGGAGAGTGGGAGAAAGAGGCTTCCAGCTATGGAATAAGTAAGTCACAGGAATAAAAGGCACAACATAAGGAATATAGTCAATGATACTGTAACAGCTTGTATGGTGACAGATGGTAGCTACCCCTGGGGTCAGCAGAGCATAATATATAAACTTGTTGCACTGTGTTGTACACCTGAAACTCATGTAACATGTGTGTCAACTACACTCAAATTAAAAAAAAAAAAAGATACAGAAATGGAACCAAAGAGTTTACAGAGACTCAAGTACAGTTTATGCACCAAATACCAGTTAAAAGACTGCTGATAACAGCTGTCACCACCACAGAGACTGAAAGTGAGAATTACTGTTTTTAAAGGCAAACAGGCTGGGGGCCTGGGTACTGATTCAACCTTCCGGTTGCAGAAGATAGTTCCTGCTTCTCCATTATCTTGAAACACAGCCACAGTGGGCCTCGCAAACCCCGCCTATATAATATCATCTCACATACTGCCTAGGGGAAGGCAAACCACTTCAGAAAAAAAGATGAGGAAAAAAGTTTTACATTTGTATATTCCCAAACAGAAGAGCAGAAAAGTGTATTTTGAAATTTTGTACCCAGAAAAGAAAAGGATTTGCAGCTCCATGGACAGATTTTCATCTGCCTTAGAAGGGGGGGATGCTTCTTAGAGACTCTGATAATAGTTTCCATCCTTTCCTAGAAGAACTTGCTATTTTCATTACAAGACAAGCGTAGCGGCACCTGGGCGGCTCAGTTGGTTAAGCGTCTGCCTTTGGCTTAGGTCATGATCCCAGGGTTCTAGGATCAAGCCCCACATCAGGCTCCCTGATTGCAGAGGAGTCTGCTTCTCCCTCTACCTACTGCACCCCCTGCTTGTGCTATCTGTCAAATGAATAAATAAAGTCTTTAAAAAAAAAAAAAAGACAAGTGTAAGACCATAAAGGAAACCAGAAGAAACGAGTCGATTTGATACTTTTCCACATTTAGAGGCCAAACTTCCAATTTCAAACAAAAGGATTATCAGTACAGTTTTTGCTTAAAAACGAAGAAAAAATATCTTCTGTGACAAATCCAAAAGTTTTCTCTTTAGATCTTTAGGATGTATTTCCAAGTATATTTTCTTCATTGATGATAAGTATAACTCTCAGCATGGACTTTAATAGGAAAATGAGCCAAAAAGAAAAGAGAATATATCACATGTAAAAGCACATACTCAAAATAAAAATAAGTTTTAGACATGTCTTGTTTATGTAGCAATTTAAATGTTAAAAAAAATCAGTATTCTGAATGTTAAATTCTTAAATTATGCCCTTCTTCAAGGTGTCCTGTAATCCCAGTCCCAACCTTTATTTGCAGTTCCAAGTTTTCATTTCTACTCCAGGAGAGTATTTTTGATTCTTTGCCATCAGTAGGTACTTGCTCACAGCGTTTTTGCCAAGAACGTTCTTCCTGCTATACAATGCCCAAGTTCAAATCATACCTCCTTTAGGAAGGGAATTCTGATAATCACTGGGACACAGCTCTAGAATACATGGCCCATATCTACCATTGGGTGCTCACTACATAATTTTTTTTTTAGAAGATTTTAATTTATTTATTTGACAGAGAAAGACAGAGTGAAAGAGGGAACAGAAGTAGGGATATTGGGAAAGGTAGAAGCAGGCTTCCTACTGAGCAGAGAACCTGACGCAGGGCTCAATCCCAGGACCCTGGGATCATGACCTGAGCCAAAGGCAGACGCTTAACAACTGAGCCACCCAGGCGCTCCTCACTAGGTAACTTCTTACAGTGTCATCTAAATTTTCAACACAAGTGTGTATGTATGTGTGTGTGTGTGTGTGTGTGTGTGTTCTCTATCATCTACCAAATGAGCCACTAGAAGCCACGGAGTTTTTCTTGCATCTTTTAATATCTTTTATAGCACCTTTCACAAGGCAGTATTCATCTGTAGTTTTAACAAATTTACCTACCAGAATGTAGATTCTTTTAAGGTAAAAGGTTTTTTTTAGTTAAACTTTTACATGTTTCCAAATTGGTGAAATATTTTATATTTTCCTATTTAATAAGAAAACAAGAAACTTGTTTTTGCTAACTTTACTACTGTTTCTTAAAATAAGTGTTGAAAGGAACTTGACAGAATATTATCAATATTGTATTGTCAATATTGTCAGTACATACCAAAGTTTAAAATTCTCACTGGTTGGAGCACAAAAAGCAGTTTCTAGTAATTTCGAGACTGGTAATAAGTGTTTTTGAGTTCATGTTAACACTTAACATTTTTATAGTAATCCTAATCCACGAATCCTAATGTTTTCAGAACCCTATCCTTTGAAAGGTGGTTTTTTTACCGGAAATTTGCCAGAGAATGCCTATTCTCATTAGGTTGGAAAGAACGTCAATGAGCTGAAACTCCTTTATATTCACACTTATAAAGTTAATAATCCAAGTACTCACTGAATCTTTTTATGCAAACCTAAGACTAAAACATGTTAGAATTTCCTGCCATTAACAATTCATATTACTTCCCCACGAAACAATGAAAATGTAACAATCGTATAAAGCAGACTCCACTGCAACCAGGTTCCTGAGATACTGACTGGTCAGCATCACCAGACACTTAGCTCTAGTCAATCAATCATGCATGGAATACAGGAACACACAGTCCTTCACAAATGCTTAAGAGATAGAGGCCACCGTGTTCTGGATCTGTCCTCATTTGGCTGGTTGAACTTTGGACCACTGGCATTGCTATGGAAGGGGTTCAGGTTTCAGGATCAGAAGGGCTGATTATGAATTCAAACTATACCTTTTACTGGTTGTGTGATTCATGGAAAGTCCTATAAACCAAGTCACCATTTACTCATCTGTAAAGCAGGGATAATACTGCTTAGCTCACACAGGGTTGTTCCCAGGGTTAAATGAAGTAACAGGTATAAAAACTTATAGGCTATTTAAGTATATTCCACATGTCAGCTATTTTTATAGAAACAGAAATTAATTTTACTTTAAGACAGCCAACAATGTGTGAAAACTCTATGTGCCAGTAAAAGTAACTGCCAATTAAAGAGTGCATATGGAATGAAAAAAATTAAAAAATTCGAAAGTCTATTAAATAACAAAATATGGGGGAAAAAGTATTGCCAATTAATACTAAATAGCTGAATTTTGTTTTTAATAATACATATTATTATGATAGAATATTTTCCTCATCATGCTTCACATATTCATGGAATATTTTCTTTCTTTTTTTTTTTTTAAGATTTTTCTATTTGTCAGAGAGAGAGTGTACGTAAAAGAGAGAGCACACGTGCAAGCTGGGGGAGAGGCAGGCAGAAGGAGAAGCAGACTCCCAGCTGAGCAGGGAGCCTGATGTGGGCCTTGATCCCAAGATCTCGGGATCATGACCCCAGTCCAAGGCAAATGCTTAATTGACTGAGCCACCCAGGCATCCCTATAGAAAATTTTCTAACATTCACCTGTGCATATTTCATTTTCAAAAATCAGTCATTTCATAACAAGGCAGAATGTCTTTTTCATATAACTCTGGGTTAAGGCTAAGTGGCAGTTTTGTGCAGCTCTGTGAGGGCACATGAGCATTTGAGATAACTTTCAAAGATAATGCCAAATTCCACCTAGGACTTTTTCCTAATAATGAATGGAAATACTCAGAGTTCATTCATAAAAGATTTACATCCATCGCAAATGGCATTTTCTGTAACTTAGCAGACCTCAAAATCCTTTCTGAGGTTTTTTTTTTGTATTATTCTTAATTATTAATGGCAATATTTGGTTTCTGAACATAAAACTATACACCCATAACCATACCAGGGTTTCAGGAGCTGTTATATTTTAAAATATACATTTTCCAAAAAAAATTCTGATTTTAATGATATTGGTATTGGAATAAATACATATCTGAAGGAAGAACACTCCAGGAAAAGGAAATGGAAAATGTCTGTAAATTCACTAAGTCCCTGAGGTAGGAAACAAGCTAAGGTATTTGGAAAAACACACAGATTTGTAAAGCTCAAAGAGAATGAATGAGAAACAGTACAGTATGTAGTCAGAGAAGGACTTGTAAGCTACAGTAAAGAGTTTTGTGGGAAAATATTGGGAGATTTTGATTAAGAAAACATGATACAATTTAATTTTAGAGAATTATTCTGGTTGCTTATGGAAAATGAACCACAGGAGGGCAAGAGGAGAAACTAGGGTAACACTTAAGAAGCTACTGCAGCACTTCAGAGGTAAGACGTGGTGGTTAGGACTAACATGATAAGAGGTGGGGAAGAGAGAAGTGCTCAGTGCCTAATATATTTTCAAGGAAGAAATGGCAAGAACCGCTGATGGGACTGAAAGTGGGACGTGAAGAAAAGAGAAAAATCAAGGCTGTTTCTAGGTTTGGAGCCTAAACACTGTGGAAATGGTGAAGTCATTTACACAGGTGGAGAGCACTTGGGAAAGAATTGTTTTCATGATAAAAATCCAGAGTTCTGTTTCACATGTACTAAGTTTGAACTACCTATTTTACAACCAAGTGTATGAGTCTGGAACCATTTAGTTGAATCAGATTCCCTCAGGAGTAAGAACAAATAGAGAAGGACCTCATTCAGGGAACTGAGCTCTGTGGCTTGGTGATAATTACAGGTGGGGAAAAAGAAGAGGAGGTAGGAGAGAAGGCTAAGGAAGAATGGGCTAGGAATATGACCGGTCTGGCTTTATGGAAATGAATAAATCGCTCTCTGCTCTGGGCATTGCCATTACTGAGTATAGGACCCTGGAACACAAATGATCCAACCTCTGCGTTTCCCATATTTTCATGAGGAATTGAAGCCCAGGAAAATCAAATGACAAAGTCATGCTACAGAGTTGGTACAACTATCTAGAACCCAGGTCTACTGACAATGTCTCTCCACCATAAAGCCCTACCTTAAGATTAACTAGGCAACGGTAACAAGAACGGACTCATACTTTTTATTTTTGTTTACTTCCAAAGATTTTGTAACTTAATACCAAAACTTAAACCCGTAATTTAAAATGAGCCTGAAGTACTATTTTACATCAGCTCCTATAAATAGTGACTACTGGCTGGCTGGATGCTCAGTATTTGCTCAGTAAGTGATCATACTATATTTTTGTTTTCATTCCAAAATAATTTATCTTGCATTTTTGAAAGTCAATATCTATTTTAAAATCTAAAGCAAAAAACATGAATCCTATGTTATCAAATATCTAAGTCTCAAAATTTAGAGGAAAAAGAAGAGTTAGTTAATATGGTCTTTATTAAATAATAAAAGAGTAAACCAGCATAAGATAATGAAAAGTAGCCAATCTGTTAAATGAACATCATTACATTTACTATCCATGCCAAAAGAACTCTGAAAATTCTTATATACATGCAATTAACACTAAACATAACAAAAAAATAAAATTTCTCATTATGAAAATAGATGCATATTCAAATAAAGAAGTAAGAAAAACAAAACCACAAAACACATTCCAGTACATTTTTTCAAGGCTACATAGACATAGTTGATGTTGTCACTACTATTTCTAAATGTAGTTAAAAAAAAATTATAGCCAAGTCTTATGTAAAACTGCATAGCTGAGCCTGTGTGTGTAGTCTAAGATACTTTCTTCAAAGATGATATTCTTACATGTGATTAAAGAACTGCAAGCATGGCAGGCAATGATAGGTTACTTCCTCTATATGCAGATCCTATAAAAATGGATTAAGATTCTAACAACTTTGATTATTTGTAACCATAAATAAAATGACTAGGACACTTGGGTGGCTCAGTCGGTTAAGCGGCTGCCTTAGGCTCTCGTCATGACCCCGCATCCTGGGACTGAGCCCCACATCAGGCTCCTTGCTCAGCGGGGAGCCTGCTTCACCCTCTGCCTGACACTTCCCCTGCTTCTGCTCTCTCTATTGCTCTCTCTCTCTGATAACTAACTAACTAACTAAATAAATAAAATCAATCAATCTTAAAAAAAAGACTGTTGGCCTCACATGATTGATTCTGGGAATCTCAACTACCAGACAACTAGTTTCCCTATTAAAACCTACTTATTAGGGCACCTGGGTGGCTCAGTTTGTTAAGCTGCTGCCTTTGGGTCCTGGGATCAAGCCTGGGATCCCAGGGTTCAAGTCCTGGGATCTCAGGGCCCTGGGATCAAGCCCCGCATGGGGCTCTCTGCTCCTTGTGATCTCTGTCAAATAAATAAATAAAATCTTTTTAAAAAAAAAACCTACCTATTTTGCCTCAAATAAAATAATACGGATTGATGTTAAACACACATTTCTAATTTTTATGAAGCAGCTCCCCAAAATCAGTATCCTCTGAAGTGTACATCTGCACATATGATCAATTAAGGTAATACTGCAATACTTTGGAATACTTTTCAAAAATAAAAGAGGAGAGGCGCCTGGATGGCTCAATCGACTGAGCAACCGACTCTCGGTTTTGGCCCAGGTTATGATCTCACGGTCCTGAGACTGAGCCCCATGTCGGGCTCCAACCTGCATGTGGAGCCTCCTTGAGATGCTCTCTCTCCTTCTCCTTCTCCCCCCACCCTGCTCATGAGCACATGCATGTGCACTCTCTCTCTCTAAATAAAAAATATGAATACATAAGTAAGGAAATAGCAAAAAAATTTAGATCATAGTTATAAGCTTGGATCAACAAATAACAAAAGAAAATGAATTTTCTTACTATCAAATACACTTTTAAAAAACCAGTTATGCTTGTCGCAGAACACTGTGTTCCTTCAACTATACAGATCACGTTGCAGATTCATGACAGTGAGAGCACTTACAGCTGACAACTAATACACTTCCTTACGCCATCCCTCTTGGAAGGTATTACAATTATAAAAAAAAATAAAAAGTAGGTCATTGGCTTCCAAAAAACATCAAGGCACCAACATTTTCATTTGCATAATACATACCTGCCTTGAGTGTTTAAATCTGAGGCAGTGTTATGAGTTTGACTTCACATTTTTACACTAAACTGGTTGCAGATGGATTCCATTCATTTTAGCTTATATATATTCTAAAGTTAGTGCCTAATTTAACAAACAAGAACAGGAGTAATACACTGCATAAAATCCTATTACACACCAGAGGAAGTGAATGAGTCAGAGACAAGCACAGCAATCACTGGGTTATATTAGACATTAAGTATCTAATATTCTATTTCCGACAAGTATTAAGCTAATCAAATGCATTAAACTGAGCACCTCTTCTGACAGACTATAGAGTACAGCACAAAAAGAATAAATCAGATTTACTAATGGGCAAAGTACTTAAAATGACAACATTAACTAGTTCTTTCATATTACCATTTTTTCAGGTTGATTTAATTTTGTGAGGTTTAAAGAAGTATAATGTCAGAAAATTTTAGTAATACTTATAGTCTAGAAAAGAATAAAATTTAATAATTAAATATCTTTTTAAAACATCAACCTCTTATATGGGCTTTAGGAATCTTTATTTTTACTGTAGTATGCATTTAATATGTGATTCATATCTGTTTTTCTGATTTACTCATGGGAATGAATGGCTGAAAATGAAATATATCCATATATGTGTACCTTGGTGTTTTCATATTTGCTCTATCATGATAAAAACTTTGACCATAGACAGCAATGCTTGGAAATACACTATCACAAAAATGTAGGTAGCTGACATAGTATAAAACTAAGATTATTTAGTGTATTGCACACAGCTGCGATCACCTATATATTTCAAAAAGAGAAACTGAGTTGCACACATTCAAGGGATTAGAAGGTAAAACCAGAAAACAAAAAACAAAAAACCAACTCAGTGTTTCACTTGAGAGACTGTTTTTACTTGAGAATAATAATACCCTGTTTTGTGAAGGCAAATTTTCAAAGATAAAAAGCAAACAAAAATGTTTCAGCAATAAACTTCATCTCCCTTCCAAATGTGTCAACAACCATTATGGAAAACAAGCTTATCACAGCTCTACTTTCAGAATACATATATTTTTTTACTTTTGTAAATATAGTAATTTCTGGCTGATTTTTGTGGGTTATTTTATGATTTCTGAGACTTTGGTATTTTTCTTCTGTGGCTATAGGAAAATCTACCATGCATTTACATAAAACCTTGTTTTTAAACAAACCGGATTAGAACATTTTATCATTCTGATACAGTAGACTTATATGCTAGCACTGTAGCAATAAAAAATCAAGTCCCAAGATTGAGTTGCTCCTGCCTGGGGTGCCATGTTAGCAAACCAACACTTAGATAACTTTCATGTCCCTAGAAATGCTCTCTTTGACCAAAATCATAATATATCCAGTCTGCCGATCCCCAAATGCCATACCAACTCTGGGTTGTATACTTATTTCCTTGTTTTTTCTCACCTCAAATAAGGTTGAATCTGTGGCCCCAGCTAACCAGATATTTTCTATTTTTCTCTTCCTTGTTCTTTATTCTTTATCCTCTAAAAGTTTCCCACCTTCCAACCTATTCTGCATCCTGGGATGGAGCCCAATGTGGGCTCCCGGCTCAGAGGGGTCTGCTTCTGCCCCTCCCAATGCTTGCATAGTGTGTACATTCATGTTGCTCTCTCCCCCTCTCTCAAATAAATAAAATCTTTTTAAAAAATGATATATTCTTGCAAATCAAGATTGTTAAAGAGTAAATTGCTAAAACTAAAGTAATGTTATATTATGATCAATGACATATCTACTAGAGCATGTTTTTTGCCTAAATAATAATAATAATGATGTGTCAAGAAAGGGTATATAAATATATATCATACTTCCATAACTAGGGTTTCTTCTACCGTCTTGATGATCTGAAAAATTCATAATTTCTTCAAAGTAACTTATCTAGAGTTGCTTTTTTTTTTTTTTAACTCCAAAATATTACTTTGCCAATTGAATAAAAAACAAACACTGTAATACTTTAGAAAGCCATGAATGGTATGCCTGGGTAGCTCAGTAAGTTAAGCATCTGCCTTTGGCTCTGGTCATGATCTCCAAGTCCTGGGATCAAGCCCCCCATTGGGCTCCCTACTCAGTGGGGAGTCTGCTTCCCCCTCTCCCTCTGCCCCTCCTCTGTGCTTGTGCTCTCTCTCTCAAACATTGATAACTAATACACTTCCTTATGCCATCCCTCTTAGAAGGTATTACAATTATAAAAAAATAAAAAGTATGAAGTAAATATATATAAAATATAAAGATAAAATGTTAAAAAAATAAAGAAAGGAAAGAAGCCAACCAGCCAGCCAGTCATAAGTAACAATGGTGGAGTCAGGCCCTGCCACAGAGAAATGCTGGAATGGAGCAAGGAAGAGATTTGGTTTTCATCTCACTGGCTTTAGAGTCTTTGGCAACTCATTAAACTTTCTTATTCTCGTTCCTTTATTCCTTTAGTAGTCAGAGTAAGCAATCATATCTATCATTCTCCAAGAGTCTCTCTGAACTGTAATTAAAATTAACAAGGGAAAAAAAACCCTTCAGATTTTATCTCCAAGTTGAACCAACACACCAAGCAGCTAAAGAGATGAAAAAAAAAATACACTCTATGTATATATAAATATATTTAGATCTAGATCTAAAAGTTTCTATTAGCATATGCAGGTCACTGGATTTGGAGTAATTTCTCTTGCCTACTCACAGTTCTGACCTCTTGTAAAGAGACTGATGACATGGAGGCAGCAATTTTTGACATTATTTTGATGATATTTCACATTTGATGATTCTTAGGAAGGTTTTATATTTTACATTCATTCTTCTCAAGAATAGGCACATTTGGATTTTGCTTCTAGGAAGGGCACAGGACATCATGGCAGGTTAATATCTTAACAACCAGGGAAAAAACCCTGATAAACTGTCAAAATTATTTTTATGACAGAACTGTGGAAGCAATGAGAATTTGGGGTTATCTAAAATTCCACAGAGAAAAAGCCCTTCCTAGGTTAGCTGACAATCACTGGTATTTTCTTCCCTAGAGGTCTTTGCCAGTTCTTGGTGTGGACTGAAGAATAAGATTTGAGTCACCTGGAGGAACTCTAGTTGAAGAAAGAGAAACTTGTAGAGCTTTTCATGGGCTCATGGGGTTGTCAGGACAATTTGAAAACTAAAAGAACCCCAAACACGAGGCTGATTCTTTCTAAGAAATACCTGCTGAGTTCCTGGGAAGTATAAGAGGTTTAACGTCTGTGTCTGGAACTTCAAATTGGTAGAATGAAATCTCTAATTCATGCTGTTATTTCAGAGATGAAGCCCCACTAGGAAGAAAGGATCTGCAACAAACACATAACTAGTCTCCTCTCAAGAAATGTGCCAGATTTTAGGATGCATGGGTGGTAGCCTAATTGGCTAAACTCAGAATACCCAAGGGAAGTTTCAGAGCTAAGAAGACAGAGACCTGCTTTTCTGTTAAAAGTCTAGACAAGCCATGCCAAAGGAATATAGACAAACCAAAGGCATATTGAGTTTTATTAAAATAACAACGTAGGTATTACTTATAATCCAAATCTCTGACTGGACAGAGATGACTAGCCCTATCTGCCAAACAGAGTAGGGGGGATGTTCACTGATGACAAATAACAGGCATAAAATGCAATTTCGGAAATTATGAACTCTGTGCATAGGTTTATCAGCAGCCTAGACACCTGAGAAGAGAGAATTACTAAACTCTAAGACAAGCAACAGCAAATATCCAATCTGAGGCACAGAGGTAAAAAAAAAGAAAAGTAATGGAAAGAATGAAACAATGTATAAGAGACAAATGGGACACAGTCAAAAGACTTAACATGGTTAACTGGAGTAGAAGAATGAGGGAAGACATAGAATGAGGCAGAACAATATCTGAGAGATGAGATAATAGCTAAGCAATGTTTTCAAACTAACAAAGACAAACAACATGCAAAAAAGCTCAGTGAACCCTAAACAAGATATATGTTAAAAAAAAAAATCATACCTAAACACATATTAGTTAAACAGTTGAAAGTAAAAGCAATGAGGGGCATCTGGCTGGTTCACTTGGTAAAACATGAGACTCTTAATCTTGGGTCATGAGTTTGAGCCCCACGTTAAGGGTAGAGTTTACTTTAAAAAAAAAAAAAGGTCATGATAAAAATCTTAAAAGTGGCCAGAGGAAAGGCAGGTTAATTTCAAGGCAACAATAAGACAAACAAGTAACTTTTTTTTAAAATAAATTTTATTTTTTTTAAACATATATTTTTATCCCCAGGGGTACATGACTGTGAATCGCCAGGTTTACACATTTCACAGCACTCACCATAGCACAAACCCTCCCCAATGTCCATAACCCCACCCCCCTCTCACAACGCCCCTCCCCCCAGCAACCCTGTTTGTTTTGTGAGATTAAGAGTCATTTATGGTTTGTCTCCCTCCCAATCCCATCTTGAGACAAACAAGTAACTTTTAACAGAAACTACAGATGCATGAGTCAATGGAACATCTTTAAAGTGACGGACAAAAAACCAAAGGTGCCAAGCTAAAATTCTACACCCAGTGAAAAGAGCCATCAATCAACTGATCAATTAGGACATATTCAGATACACAAAAGCTGAAAGAATCCTTTTCCCATAAGATTTTCACTAAAGAAATAATAAAAGAACTTCCTAAGCCTAAGAAAATGATTCCAGATAAATTCTTCGGTGCATGATACAGACATGCTATGAAAGGAAAGAGAAGAAGGTACTCTTCTTTTAGGATCAAATTTCATGTGTTGGGAAGAATGGCAGAGTGGCAGAAGTTGACGAAAGCAGAGATAACATCCTGAATTGATTTATGTCACACTAAGGAGCCTGGATAGAGTGTATGACGGGGTAACACTGACAGTTTTTCAATGATCTGATTTGCATTTTAGAAAGTTAGAAATGAGGAACAATTTCAGGCATTTACAAGGCTAATAACTTGAACAATTTATAATTATCTAAAAGAAATATTATAGTCCTACCTATTAACAAAATGAAAACCTACTATTTATGGAAGTATAAAGGCTTGAAGTGAGAAGTTGCCTGCCATTTCTTCTGAATATACCACAGAGACTAAGGAGAAAAGGAGTACAACCTAACATTTTAGGTGTACATACCTGTAACAAGATGCTCCATAGGGACATTCAGGCCGGTCATCAGCCTCATCTTGACACATGACTTGGACACCTCCATAATCACTATCACCAGGGTGACTGAAGTGTTGAAAGTGAACAGGATTCTTCCTATGAGGGTGGCAAATATACTGTCAGAAAAAACCATTAATAGGATACACGAGAGTTCTAGATATACTACAAAAAATAATTAATAGGATATAGCAGGAAACCAACTAATGCACATCTAATTATTCCAGACATTGAACCAATGTGCTACATTGTTAAAAATAAAGCTTATGACATCTGGTTGGCACAGAACCCTCATGGTAGCAAAATAAAAGCATCATGATGATTCAAAAGCACAATTAGAAAAATATAAAGGGAAAGCACAAGTAAGACACCTTAAACACAACTTACAATTCTTTTGAGAGTTATATTATATACTATAACTATTTATGAGGCCATCTTTCTAATATCTAAATAAGACATTAAATAAGCAGGCATTTAGGTATGGGTGGTTCAGTTCTCAAGTCTGGATTCCCTAGTTCATGTCCTTGCATTAATCAGCATGTCTACATATGAAACAATTCCCCCACTGTATCTTGAAAGTTTCTAGCAAGATTTACAGCACTGAATCCTGAGAAAGTGTCAACAAGCAGAAACATGATAAAGCTCCTTACCCTTAGCTCAGTGTGCTTTACTAGGCTTTTAATACACATATACTACATAGCCACCTGCTATGGAAATAATGGAATTCCGGGCTACCTGTAATTTCATTTTACCTGTAGCAGTTTGCCCCATACATGCAGGATGTCCTCTTGATCTTGTTTTCTTCAGAACCTTGTGCAACTGAGTCAGTTGCCTTTGCATGCAAAGTTTCAGGATTGGAGAGTTCAGAGCTGGACTCAGAAGGAGATCCTTGAGACTCCTCTTGGTAGGACTTGTCCTGGGCACTCATGTGACTCTCAGAAGAGCTCATCACCTCGCCTTCTTTACTTTGTGTTTCTTTCACAATACTTTTATGTTCAGGAACCTTACCAAGTTCCTCTATTGGGATTTCATTTCTCTGTGTACTAGCCTTCATATCATTCACCTCTGTATTACTTAACGTGATTGTAGAACATGACCTTGGCATTGCCTACAAAGACAAATCAGAAAAAAGATATTAGAAATAAATGAAAGATGTTTTAAAAGAAATATGTAAGCTTAAGCAAAAAGGCATGAAACTGTAAGATTCATTCAACATGTATATTTTTTAAACTTTTAAGATTCACATTTTAAAGTTATTAAAAATGCCACTTTCCATGTCTGTAATTTGGTTACTTTAAACCAATTTACAGTTATTAGAAAAGGAATATACAGGGACACCTGGCTGGCACAATCAGAAGACCATGTGACTCTTGATCTCGGGATTGTGAATTCGAGCCCCACACTGGGTGTAGAAATTACCTTTAAAAAAAAGAAAATCTGGGGTGCCTGGGTGGGTTGGTGGGTTGGGGCCTCTGCCTTCGGCTTGGGTCATGGTTGCAGGGTCCTGGGATCAAGCCCCACATTGGGCTCTCTGCTTGGCAGGGGGCCTGCTTCCTTTCCTCTCTCTCTGCCTGCCTCTCTGCCTGCCTATGATCTCTGTCTGTCAGGTAAATAAATAGAATCTTAAAAAAAAAAAAAAATCTTTAAAAAAGAAAAAAAAAAAAAAAGAAAAGAAAATCCAAGCAGAAAATCAATAAAGAAACAAGAGCATCGAATGACACATTGGACCAGATGGACCTCATAGATATATACAGAACATTCCACCCTAAAACAACAGAATACTCATTCTTCTCAAGTACACATGGAACCTTCTCCAGAATAGACCACATACTGGGTCACAAATCAGGGCTCAACCGATACCAAAAGACTGAGATTATTCCCTGCATATTCTCAGATCACAATGCTTTGAAACTGGAGCTCAATCACAAGGAGAAGTTTGGAAGGAACTCAAACACCTGGAAGCTAAAGACCACCATGCTTAAGAATGCTTCGATCAACCAGATGATCAAAGAAGAACTTAAAACAATTCATGGAAACCAGTGAGAATGAAGACACTTCGGCCCCAAACCTATGGGATACAGCAAAGGCAGTCCTAAGGGGGAAATACATAGCCATCCAAGCCTCCCTCAAAAAAACTGAAAAATCCAGAATACACCAGTTGTCTCTACACCTTAAAGAACTGGAGAATCAACAACAAATTAAGCCAACTCCACACACAAGAAGGGAAATAATCAAGATTAGAGCAGAGATCAATGAGATAGAAACTAGAGATACAGTAGAATGTATCAATGAAACTAGAAGCTGGTTTTTTGAAAGAATCAATAAGATAGATAACCACTGGCCACACTAATCCAAGAGAAAAGAGAGAAAGCTCAAATTAATAAAATTATGAATGAAAAGGGAGAGATCACAACTAACACCAAGGAAATAAAAACAATCATCAGAAGTTATTATCAACAGTTATATGCCAATAAGTTAAGGAACCTAGATGAAATGGATGCATTCCTGGAAAACTATAAACTCCCAAAATTGAACCAGGAAGAAACTGACAACCTGAATAGACCGATATCTAGTAACGAGATGGAAGCAGTGATCAAAAACCTCCGAAAAAACAAGAGCCCAGGACCTGACGGATTCCCTGGGGAATTCTACCAAACGCTCAAAGAAATAATACTTATTCTCCTGAAGCTGTTTCAAAAAATTGAAGCAGAAGAAAAACTTCCAGACTCTTTTTATGAAGCCAGCATTACCCTGATCCCCAAACCAGGCAAAGGCCCCACCAAAAAGGAGAATTTCAGACCAGTATCACTGATGATATGGATGCTAAGATTCTCAACAAGATCCAAGCAAATAGGATCCAACAGCACATTAAAAAGATTATCCACCATGACCAGGTGAGATTCATCCCTGGGTTACAAGGATGGTTCAACATTCACAAATCAATCAATGTGACAGAACAAATCAATAAGAGAAGAGAGAAGAACCACATGGTCCTCTCAATTGATGCAGAAAAAGCATTTGACAAAATCCAGCATCCGTTCCTGATTAAAACACTTCAAAGTATAGGGATAGAGGGAACATTCCTGAACTTCATAAAATCTGTCTATGAAAAACCCACAGCAAATATCATCCTCAATGGGAAAAAGGTCACAGCCTTCCCACTGAGATCAGAAACACGACAAGGATGCCCACTCTCACCACTCTTGTTCAACATAGTATTAGAAGTCCTAGCAACAGCAATCAGACAACAAAGAGAAATAAAAGGTATTCACATTGGCAATGAAGAAGTCAAACTCTCTCTCTTCGCAGATGACATGATACTTTATATGGAAAACCCGAAAGACTCCACCCCCAAACTACTAGAACTCATACAGCAATTCAGTAATGTGGCAGGATACAAAATCAATATACAGAAATCAGTTACTTTCTTATACACTAACAATGAAAATACAGAAAGGGAAATTAGAGAATCGATTCTATTTACTATAGCACCAAGAACCATAAGATACCTGGGAATAAATCTTACCAAAGAGGTAAAGGATCTGTACTCGAGGAACTACAGAACACTCATGAAAGAAACTGAAGAAGACACAAAAAGATGGAAGACCATTCCATGCTCTTGGATCAGAAGAATAAACATTGTTAAAATGTCTATACTGCCTAGAGCAATCTATACTTTTAATGCCATTCCAATCAAAATTCCACCGGTATTTTTCAAAGATCTGGAGCAAATAATCCTAAAATTTGTGTGGAATCAGAAGAGACCACGAATTGCTAAGGAAATGTTGAAAAAGAAAAACAAAACTGGGGGCATCACATTACCTGATTTCAAGCTTTACTACAAAGCTGTGATCACCAAGACAGCATGGTGGCATAAAAACAGACACATAGACCAGTGGAAGAGAGTAGAGAGCCCAGATATGGACCCTCAACTCTATGGTCAAATAATCTTTGACAAAGCAGGAAAAAATATACAGTGGAAAAAAGACAAGTCTCTTCAATAAATGGTGCTGAGAAAATTGGACAGCTATATGTAGAAGAATGAAACTCGACCATTCTCTTACACCATACACAAAGATAAACTCAAAATGGATAAAAGACCTCAATGTGAGACAGGAATCCATCAGAATCATAGAGGAGAATATAGGCAGTAACCTCTTTGATATCAGCCACAGCAACTTCTTCCAAGATATGTCTCCAAAGGCAAAGGAAACAAAAGCAAAAATGAACTTTTGGGACTTCATCAAGATCAAAAGCTTCTGTACAGCAAAGGAAACAGTCAACAAAACAAAGAGGCAACCCACGTAATGGGAGAAGATATTTGCAGATGACAGTACAGACAAAAGGCTGATATCCAGGATCTATAAAGAACTTCTCAAACTCAACACACACAAAACAGATAATGTCAAAAAATGGGCAGAAAACATGAACAGACACTTCTCCAATGAAGACATACAAATGGCTATTAAACACATGAAAAAATGTTCATCACCACTAGCCATCAGGGAGATTCAAATTAAAACCACATTGAGATACCACCTTACACCAGTTAGAATGGCCAAAACTAGCAAGACAGGAAACAACGTGTGTTGGAGAGGATGTGGAGAAAGGGGAACCCTCTTACACTGTTGGTGGGAATGCAAGTTGGTGCAGCTACTTTGGAGAACAGTGTGAAGATTCCTTAAGAAATTAAAAATAGAGCTTCCCTATGACCCTGCCATTGCACTACTGGGTATTTACCCCAAAGATACAGATGTAGTGAAAAGAAGGGCCATCTGTACCCCAATGTTTATAGCAGCAATGGCCACGGTTGCCAAACTGTGGAAAGAACCAAGATGCCCTTCAATGGACGAATGGATAAGGAAGATGTGGTCCATATACACTATGGAGTATTATGCCTCCATCAGAAAGGATGAATACCCAACTTTTGTATCAACATGGATGGGACTGGAAGAGATTATGCTGAGTGAAATAAGTCAAGCAGAGAGAGTCAATTATCATACGGTTTCACTTATTTGTGGAGCATAACAAATAACATGGAGGACATAGGGAGATGGAGAGGAGAAGGGAATTGAGGGAAACTGGAAGGGGAGATGAAATAAGAGACTATGGACTCTGAAAAACAATCAGGGTTTTGAAGGGGCGAGGGGTGGGAGGTTGGGGGAGCCAGGTGGTGGGTATTATGGAGGGCATGTATTGCATGGAGCACTGGGTGTGGTGCATAAACAATGAATTCTGTTACGCTGAAAAGAAATTAAAAAAAAAAAAAAAAAAGAAAATCTTTAAAAAAGAAAAGAAAATATATACCTGTATCAAATATTTACAATCACATCAAACATTCATTGAAAAAGAACCAGAAAAATACAAATGAAACATTAAGAGAATACAACTTTGCTTCCATTTGAATATAATTTTTCCCCAAACACTACTAGTCTTTTAAACTCCCCATTCAATAATGTGTCATGCTCTTAACGTGTACTGTCTTTATAATTTCTGTTACTGAAATACTTATTTCTACCCTCTAAATATAATCATGATTTTTTTCCCCTTCAGTTGAATGGTAAAATTACTCCTCCCTCACATAGAAAAACTTGGATGAAGCTTTGTCACAAAAAAACTCAGAAAAAAATTTGATTTCTTTGAAGTGGTCGGATAAAAGTTTCAGTTTAACCAAAAAGATGTTTTGAACCAAGTAACATTCTCATTAGCACTGCAGAACCTTTTTAATCTGTACTTATTACCAGGACAAACAGTAAGCCTATTCGTATCCTATTAAAAATGACTTCTTAATTACCTAACTTCCTGTGGAGTGGAAACGTAGCTCAGATAAACTTCAGTCCTCCTGGTAACCACTACTGGGATGTGCTGACAACATAACAGGTATATGTGAAGGTTCAAACCCATTTATAACCAAGGATTTGTGTATGCTGGCTGCCACCTGGAGAAAACTGGTTTTGATATCACTTAATATCCAATGGCTCACATTTCCTGAGAAGATACTAATTAGCATGACTTCTCCATCCTAGGACTCTAGGATCATGACCTGAGGTGAAGGCAGTTGCTTGACCAACTGAGCCACCCAGATGTCCAATTACTTAAATGTTTTGATAGTCTTTTCTTTTTTCCTTTATATATATTTATATATATATATATATATATATTTTTTTAACCATTGCCATTTGCCATTTACCAATTTTGCCATTCAACTATGTATGTGTGTGTGTGTGTGTGTGTGTATATGTATATATGTATATACATATATATATATATATTTGAGAGTAAGAGAGTGAGTGAGCATGAGCCAGGGCAGGGGGGTGGTGGGCAGAACGAGAGGGAGAGGGACAAGCAGACTTCCTGCTGAGCAGGCAAAGTGGGGCTCAATCCCAGGCCCCTGGGATCATGACTTGAGCTGAAGGCAGACACTTAACCAGTTGAGCCACCCACAAATAAGTGAAACCATATGCCCCTGATGGTCTTTGCTTTTTTAAGATACATAGTATTTAAGTTTTTTTAAAAGGCTATCCAAACTGACTAAAGATATTGCAAAAGGAACCTAGTTCTTACCCATATTTCTTGAATGGTAATAAACAACCTATGAGAAAGGCAATCTTGCTACCTCTTGGAGCTAACCCTCACCGTGGTATTCATGCCACAATTCTCTAAAACGCATACTCTTTTCTCCCAAGCTGCTCAATTACACCCCGATCTCATCTCCCTCCAATACAGGACCAAACTCACACATGCCAGGGACTGGAACTCTTGGGTAGGAATGGGGCAATCCTGACCCACCTTCCCCTTGGCAGTTCCTCACTGAGTCAACTCACCAATTTTTTTTCCCTGTTTATGTAGAAACAGGGCAGGTTAGCAATCCCTTGGCTAAGCAAATGTCCAATAAATGTCAATAAAAAAATGTCCAATAAATGTCCAATAAAATGTCAGTCTCTTGTTCCTGTTGGCATCTCTAAACTCCACAGTGAATTGTTTTAGAGTGCTTTCTCTCTTGGTTTCAAAGAGAGAACATAACATCTCTCCACAAACAGAGCACTCCCCCCCAAACTTAAAATCTTCTGGCCTCTCGGGTTTCTTTGTATAAAGCCTGGTGGGGGGTGGGAGGCAGCGGTAGGATGATGAACCCTTCTCATTCCTTTCAATAAGCCTCACAGGGAGAGGCTTGACTCTTACTGCTGGGGGTCCTTTCAATCATGAGATACTTATACTTAGAACTTTTGTCCCCAGCTTTGGGCCTCAGTAGCAGTTTGGAATTGATAGGGTAAAAAAAAAAAAAATCCCATTCAACAACCTGTCAATTATTATAGGGAAAAGAGAGACACAACTAGGGAAGCAGTTAAATAAATTAGAATCCATTCTTACCATGAAACACTATGCAAAGGTTGAAAATTAATAGATTTCTCTCTACATATAAGATTTTTTTAATTAAACAAGAATCTTATATATATATACACACACACACACACACACACACACACACAAAATTCTATTTAGCTTAAAAAAAAATCCCTGTCCACCTATGTATTTACTTGTATAAATTCAAATAAAAATGTTTAGAAGGATACAAACCAAAAGAGTAGTAAGGCCAATGGGATTGAAGGATAAGGCAAATCAAGATTTCTACTTTATACTCCTCATGTTCTAACATTCTTTTTTTGATAACAGCATGAATTTTTTTTGCCATTTAAAAAATAGAAAACAGGCCAAAGAAAATAAAAGATAAGAAATGTTTAACATTATTTCAACTCTCTCTACTGTTTTTTTTTTTTAATCTTCACAAAGAATAATTAACACACTAATTTATTCTAAAAGAGAAAGAAATGATAAAGTCACAGATACCAATACTATGGATCAGGGGTTCTCAAATATATTTTAGGAGGCACAAAAGCTGGAATTCATAATGTCCTTTATGGAACTTCATGAAATATTGATACTCAGTAGGCCCTTGGCATTCAAGAATTTAACATTCATGTTTTCAATTATTTATAAAGGATCCCAAAAATCCATTACATGCAGTAATTTGTAAGTTTGCTGAGACATAAATTTGTCCTGTGCCAATTACAAAGCTCATGAGCTAGAGCAAATCACTGAATTGGCAAGTGAGGGAAGAGAAAAGATGGAAGGTGCTGTGTATTTAGAAGAAGCAGGAGAAAGGCAGAGAGGTCCGTGTTTTTAAGCACCCACACTGCTTAGACGAAAAGGTGAAGAATGAAATGTGGGTGGCTGAAGGTTCATAATAGAGAAACAGGGTTCCCTATACTATAAAAATATATGCTACAGGCCTCAGGGATCAAGCTGGTGTAAGGTGACCTTGGTGCTTGGCAATGGCTGGAACGTACTATTAAGAGTATTAAATTGTCTGTTAACTTGCCCAGCAAGCCCTCCCTTGCCCTTCAACCATCTGAAGTTTTTAATGTTACCACAAGGGACAGGCTACAGAACTTCTGCCCAATATAAGTTCGCCGAGGTAATTTGCTGCCCCTGGAAGGAATGTCTGTACTAATAAGTTGCCTTCAAGGTCTTGCATTAGTCTCATTAGCACCACATACTAAGGATTAAAAATCCCAACCTCCAGCCCCACCTTTACTCTTGAGCTTCAAACTTAGTCAACCACTAACTAGACATTTCTTCCTCAATATCCTATGCACCTCAAACTCAAAATGTGAAAACTAAAATCCTCCCCCTGTATTCTATACCAAAGTTTCTGCCAACGTAGCTTCTCCATTCATTCTGGCCAGAACCTTGGAAGTGTATCTTTCAGTCCTTCTTTTCCCTCACTCTACTCAGATCCAAGCAACAAGTCCTACAGTTTTGTTTCTTAAATATTTCTCTGACCTGATGCCTCTGTGCCATCCTTAATGCCACCAACCTAGATCAGAGTCTTTTTATTTCTTGACTGAGATGTCCTCATTTCCTCTCTCATTTCCCTGTCTTTCATTTTATTCTCTTTCAGTCTCTCCTCTAAAGAGCTTCCAGGATTACCTCTGTGGCCAAAATCCTCTCAAATTCCTCCCTCTATGACTGGTCCCCACTGCCAACTCCATCCTCACCTGGCTTTACAGCACAAATTCTAAAAACAATAGTTCCCAGCAGGCTATCATTACTTCCTCTGCTCCTGTACCTGCTGCCCATCTACCTGGATGGATTCCTACTTCTACCTCTTCTGTTAAGATTCAATTCAGATCAGTCCTTTGAGGATCCCTTCCCTGGGAGTTGGCTTAGGCAGCCCCAAAGCCCCCAGAAAAACCAATGTGGTGTCAACATTATTTCATGATTTTGAATCATGTCCCCCCACAGGACTATGAGCTCCTAATCAGCTATCTCTTACTCATGTTTTATCCCAGATTCTAGCACACTGCCTTGCATATAACAGAAAGACGGCTTAGTGTAATGATTACTAGAATGATCTTTGAAGTAAAAAAAAAAATTGTATCTTGAATAATAGTTTAGCCATTTCCTAACTTTTGACTTTGAACAAGTTGATTCCAACTCTCGGAGTCTCAGGTCTCTCAATCGGTAAACTGGGGATATTATCAATCAACTTTCCAGGATTTTCTAAAAATGAAATGAAGTAAGTATAGTTGTGGGTCTAGCCCATAATAAGAGCTCAGTAAATGGTTCTGTGTTTGTTTTAGTTAATAGCATTATCAATGCCATGATATCGCTACTACTTGCTTAATGAATGTTTGCTGAATAAACGAATGAATGAAAAGATGTCTCTGTGGGGCTGAGGAGAGCCATGCTGTAAATGGTATTAAGTGGCCCATCAGAAAAGCAAAGATACAGGATTCTCTGATGTAGTAAACCAATACTGTGGAGCGCTGGGGCAAAATACAGTCTTACTTAAGAGATGGCTGTGCAGTAAGAGTTATATTCTTCATCTCCCCTGCTACTTTCATGAAGAAATAGGAGTAGGACTTCACAGCCGGCATGTGTATGGAGAGAAATGAGATGCCTCACAGCTAGCACACAGCATTAGCACAGCGGCATACACATACAGTGCAGGCAGCAACCCTGGAAATGGCTCTCGCTACCAAAGCCTCCACCTCCATATACACCTACACTCTAAATGCACTGTGTGCAAGTTTGCTTCCAAATAATGCAGATATAACAGAACTCTCTCCTTAGTCCTGATTTTTTTTTTTTTTTTTTTTTTTGGACAGAGAAAGAGTGTGTGTGTGCATGTGTGCATGGGAGTTGGGAGGGAGGGATGGGAAGAGCAAAAGGGATAGAGAAAATCCTAAGCAGGCCCCACACCCAGCCCAAAGCTCTATGCTGGGCTTGATCCCACAACCCTGAGATCATAACCTGAGCCAAAATCAAGAGTCGGACGCTTAACCTACTGAGCCACCCAGACACCCCTAAAGAACATTTTCAATACTTCCTCCTCAATATGCTGTTAGTCATCAGGTTCTGTTAATTCTACCTTCAAAATGTCTCTCATGGCCCTCTACTTCTTTCTGGTCCAGTGCCACTGTCTAGCTCAGGCCTTCATTCCCTGCGGCCTCCCATGGCACCTTCTTAGGCAGTTTCTGCCTCCATCTTATGTATGGTTGCTATGCCATCTTCCTGTCCCCTTATTCTCCTTCCCAAAACACTTCAAAAAGTCTCTGAGGCCATAAAATACAGTCCTGATTTCTGTATAGTCTGGCATCAAGTGCCATCTGAGTTGTTCCCCAGTCTCTTGTGGAAGCTTCCTCCCCTCCCCTCGCCCCACCCACCCACATCCACGCACCCGTCCATGCAAGCACTTTCGCAACACTCCAGCGCAGATGACATCCATGGGCCACACACACTCTCCTGCCTCTATGTCTCTGCTCACGCTGTGCTGCTCATGGACTGTTTTCCTCCTCACTAACCCCATTTGCTAGCACCAACCATCTTTCAACACCTAATATAAAAATCTCCTTCAAAGAGATTAAATAAGCATCTCTCCCCGACACACACAATATACACCTTCCACCAAACAATAATGTAATATAAGCAACCAAGCCAAGGTATCTACTGTGCTCAGGACAATGAAGATACTCTCAAAATAGCATAGATACCACCCCACCCCCAACCAGCTTTCAGGAATAAACAACCTTTTTGGTAATGCCTTAAAAGCTTCACTGAACACCTGGACCTTTTGATATCCTGGATGACTTAAAAAAAAAAAAAACAAAACCCACAACTTTCTGAATAACCCTGATTGCAGTCTTTAAGTTGGAAGAAAAAAATGATACATCCAAACAACCAATAGGGGTACATGACACTCTACAATCAGTTCTCGGGATTCATACTTCCTGAGATAAACACTTGCTAAATTATTGGTTTTGCCAAATAAATCACTATAGCACCCTGATAAGGCAGAACAACCTTTATCTTCAGGATACGCTAAATTGGGTGTTTTTCTCCTCTTTGTATCTCTTTAATATCTTACTGCCTGAATGGACTTCTGGGCTGTTCATGGTTAATTAAACTAAGATGCCCACTGTGACTTAGGGACTCATGACCCCTGTAGCTAGAACTAGAGGTCAAGATCATTTCACCTGCCATATCATCTACCACAATCAGTTCCAAGGCTCAAATAAGGACAAATTAATATAAATACCCAAAGACTTAAATGTGAAATTTAGATATGGGTCAGACAAGTATGAGGGGGGTGGAAATGGAGGAAAGATTACATTATTATAAATTGTTAGCTTACTATGCCACCTTCTACAATGTCTAGTCAAGCCTATCAAAACAGAAAGGCAAGATTAACTTTCTAAGATAGCAGAGTTAGGAGACCTTAGTTCCATGTTCATGGATTGGAAGGACAAATATTATTAAAATGTCTATGCTACCTAGAGCAATCTATACATTCAATACAATCCCCATCAAAACACCATCAACAATTTTCACAGAGGTGGAACAAATAATCTGAAAATTTGTATGGAACCAGAAAAGACCCCTGAATAGCCAGAGGAATGCTGAAAAAGAAAACCAAAGTTGGCGGCATCACAATTCAGAACTTCAAGCTATATTACAAAGCTATAGTTATTAAGACAGTATGGTACTGGCACAAAAACAGACACACAGATCAAAGAAACAGAACAGAGGGGCGCCTGGGTGGCTCAGTCAGTTGAGCGTCTGCCTTCGGCTCAGGTCATGATCCTGAGGTCCTGGGATCGAGCCCCTCCTCGGGCTCCCTGCTCAGCGGAGAGCCTGCTTCTCCCTCTTCCTCTCCCTCTGCCTGTCACTCTGCCTACTTGGGCTCTCCATCTCTCTGTCAAATGAGTAAATAAAATCTTAAAAAAAAAAAAAAGAAAGAAACAACAGAGAACCCAGAAATAGTCCCTCAACTCTATGGTTAACTAATCTTTGACAAAGCAGGAAAGAATGTCCAATGGAAAAAAGAGTGTCTCTTCAACAAATGGTGTTGGGAAAATGGGACAGCCACATGCAGAAGAATAAAACTGGACCATCTCCTTACACCATACACAAAAATAGACTCAATTTTCATGAAAGGCCTCAATCTGAAACAGAAATCCAACAAAATCCTTGAGAACACAGGCAGTAACATCTCTGGCCGTAGCCGCAGCAACTTCTTGCTAGACGTGTCTCAAAGGCAAGGGAAACACAGGCAAAAATGAACTATAAGGACTTCATCAAGATAAAAAGCTTTTGCATAGCAAAGGAAACAGTCGACAAAACCAAAAGACAATCAACAGAATGGGAGAAGGTATTTACAAATGTTTTATCAGATAAAGGGCTAGTGTCCAAAATCTATAAAGAACTTGTCAAAGTTAAGGAAAACAAAATACAATTCTATACAGTTTAAAACAAGAAAAAAGAAAAGCAGATGGGATTCAAGGTAGGAGGGACTCTAACTCAGATTAAAAGGAACAGACAGAAGCGGGCTGCAGGACACTGAGCAGTTTCTGCCTGGAACTGATGTGGAACAGCAGTCAGCAGAGCAAGGTGCAGACTGAGGAGTCTGGCGCTAGGCCAAAATCCTATATATGATTCTTCAGGCCCAAGCTTGGATAATCACAAGGCTTTGCCCGGCAGGCCTCATGGGGGAAACTGCCCTCCCCACAGCAGACATGGTGCACAGCCAGTGTGTTACAGTTTTCCGGAGGGAGTTGCAATCAAGGACTCAAGCCTCAGTGGGCTAGCCATGCTTATGGTGCATTCCTAGCCCAGGTGCCTCCATCCAGAGCCTCTTTGGTAGGTGTGGGGGAGGGGTGTGGGCTTAGGCCCTTCCCAGCGATCTTCAGTGATCCCCCCTACGTGGGGCTTCAGCTGAGGCACTTTTCTGTACTTTGACTCAGTATCTTTTCACTCCTAGCTCTCCTCTTCTCCTTCGTCCTTGTCTAGAAAGAGGCAAAGCCTTTGGTCCAAGGCTCCTCAGCAGTTAGAGAATTCTCTACACCTGTGCTGCTGATTCTTGCCCAGTGCTGTTCCCTGGAACAAAATGGAACACTGGGGAGCCGACAAGTCATTTCCCCTTTTGCTTGCATTGTCACACTAAGTGAAGAAAGGCTTGAGTTACTTTCAGTTTGGCTCTCTGTCTTAACTGACCACCTTGACACCTGATCACTCAACAGAGGCCAAGTCAAAACAAGAGAATCCCCTCTAGATGCATGAAATTCTGAAAGTCTCTTCTTCCTCACATCAGCTCTTTCACCTTACGGTATATCCCATGTGTTTCCAACCATTTCAAACCTCATTTGTTAAGTTGACATCGACCAACTTAAAAACTACCAGTTTCTGAATTTATCCAGATCTAACCATAGTATCCCCCTGTCCAAAAATACTATAATACCTATTATTTATTCTTTCTAGACCCCCTTTCCTCCAACTGTCTGATAATGGGTGTATATATGACTACAAAGGGGTAATGATACTACTTCATCTGTCTGAGCACTGTGAATGGTCTAAGTGGAGATTTCATGATCAAGTCCCTAGAATTTACCACATAAGCAACCACAGAGAAACTCATTTTTCCTCTTAAGTTGAAAAACGAGATGACATGAGCCTGGAGCTACCAGCGCCCACGTTGTATACCGTGTGAAGCAAGCCTGCCATCAGCAGTGAAGGATGATTCAAGAGGCAAAGATGGGAAAACCACAGACCAACATGATTTTGATCAAGTCCCTTGTACCAGGTGGTCTTTATAATCTATAGTTCTTGCTATTTTCCTTTCCATTCTGGAAACTGAATTATTCCTCTTTGTGTGCTAATCATCAAAGATGATGTCCAACAATTCCTCTCATCCCTTTATACACAAATTACTCCTGTCATCAAGCAGTGGAGTTCTTATCCCCTCCCCTTGAATCTAGGCTGGCCTGGTAACTTGCTCTGACCAAAAGAATGCAGCAGAAATGACACTGTACCAGTTCCAGTCGTAGGCCTTAAGAGAAGATTGGTTCTACTTTGACACCCTTGGAATCCAGCTTTCGTAAAGATGTTTGGCCTAGACTACATACTGGTTAAGTGGAAAAAGGGAGGCCCAGCCAGCTGCCAGCCATTCACTCAATCCTCATGGAGGCACTATTCACACAAGGGAAGCCATTTCAGATGCTCCAGCCTCTGCTGAGTTCCCAAATGAATGCAGCCCAGCTACACCATAAACATGTTACAAAAGAAATGCCCAACTGAGCCCAGCTAACCCACAGAAGTATTAAGAATAAAACATTGTTAGGTCACTAAATGTTAGGGTAGTTGGCTTCCCAGCAACAGTTAATAAGCTTTAAACATTATTTGCTTCAGTTGTCTCAGTTAGGCCTCCTTCTGTAGTTTATAAGAGACCTAATTAGATTATATAAATTATGTTGATTATTTCTTTGAAGTTAGTAGATTCAAGCACCCTCACGTTCACTCCCAAACTGGACAGTTACATAACCCATAAGGAGCTGCAGAAAGATGCAAGAAAATTAATGAGAAATAGGGACAATTTCAGAGCAATTATCTTCATGTCCAGACATTAGTAGAGTCACAAAATTGTAGGCAGTCTAATCTGTGTGTCATCAAAATCTCACAAATACCTCGAATATCTTGGATCTGTTTACTGATCCTCTCTGCAATCTATCAATTAAGAAAAGTGTTTCTTAAGTTTTACTTGTCATTGGCAAAGTTGGGTAATGGGTTGGGATAAACATAGCAAAATATATATACCACAGATTTTCTTCTGGGAAAAAAACAAACAGAAAACTTTTCTTTTTTGGAAAAAAAACCAAGGCAGTCATACTAATATGTTCAGAGAATATAGCATATTAGGACTCAAAGTTAAACAAGTTTTTTTGTTGTTTTTTTTTTTAAGATTTTAATTAATTATTTATTTATTTGACAGAGAGAAAGTGCCCAACAGGAGAGAGGTAGAGGGAGAAGGGGAGAGAGAGGGAGAAGCAGGCTTCCCCCTCCCCAGCAGGGGGAGCCCCATGCCAGGCCTGATACCAGGAACCCTAGATCATGACCGGAGCCAAAGGCAGATGCCCAACCAGCTGAGCAACCCAGGTGCTCCAAAGTTAAACAAGATTTATCTTAACTTGTTATAGTCAATACACGTCAGTCAGAAAATGTTGTGTTTTCATTTATTAAACCTGACTCCATAAGTAAGCCAAGGAGTTGACCCTATGGGGATTAGACCCCACTTCCCTACCTAGAAAAAAGGATCCAGCGAGAAGCTAGATCTTTCCTAATGGGAGAGGAGGCTGGAATGAAGCGAGTACTACAAAAGGCCCAAACCTCCGGAAGAGCAGACAGCATTTCAATCATCCCAGTGTAAACTATTCTAAAACCAATCTACTCCTTTGGTGTCCACTGACACTAAAAAGATGGAGACCATGAAGCTGAGCCATAGGTCTGTAACGATCATAAAAACTATTACCTAAAGCCACGTCTCTCTAAAGAGGAAAAATACCTAACCTTCCTGCCCTGGACTTGCTCACTCATTTGTGCAATCTCTCTCTCTCTCTAACTCCCTCTTTTTTTTTTTTTTTTTTAAGGCATCCAATAATAGGCCCCATTTTCATTAAGTACCCAGTGTTAAGGAATGCTTAAGTCAGCCAAACCATTCTAGTGAGTTAGCAAAAACTGAAAGAGGAAAGAGAAGTTTTTCAAATATTGAAATTAGCCCAGAAGTAATGCTGCAACAGGCTATTGAGAACTAGCCTATCAAGAAAAGGGTGATTAGGGGCGCCTGGGTGGCTCAGTGGGTTAAAGCCTCTGCCTTTGGTTCGGGTCATGATCCCACGTCCTGGGATGGAGCCCCGCATCAGGCTCTCTGCTCAGCAGGGAGCCTGCTTCCTCCTCTCTCTCTCTGCCTGCCTCTCTGCCTACTTGTGATCTCTGTCAAATAAATAAATAAAATCTTTTAAATAAATAAATAAATAAATAAAAGAAAAGAAAAGAAAAGAAAAGAAAAAGGTGATTATATGTAGTCTGAGAATGACCAATAAAAGAACCCAGGTTTTCAGAATGGAGGTAACCAATTACAACCGTCAAGTGGTCTCCACTTTTTTTCCAGTCTAAAAACTTCTATATTAAGTAGATTTGTTTTCTACAAAGTAAGTACTATATTAATTTTAGTAAGCCAAAAAAATCTGGGCTAGTTTTTATCTTCATAAACTCAGTAATAAAGAACAGCTTTGGTTTTTCCTTGCTGTATACAGCATATAATTAATTCTTATCTAGAACACTTGATGAAGAAAACAAATGATCAAATAATAAATTTTTTTTAAGATTTTATTTTTAATTTCTACACCCAATGTGGGGCTCAAACCCACAACCTCCAGGTCAAGAGACACACTCTACCAACTAAGCCAGCCTGGCACCTCCAAATAATACATTAAAAAAAAAAAGAATCACCTTGGATGAAGTGATAGACTCTTCCTGATCAGCATCTTTGCACTTTTTCCCTATGTCTTGTTCTGCTGATGTACTTTCTGAACTTCCTGATGAAATTAATCGCTTTCTTCCTTGCTGTGTTATGTTTACTTGAATTTTATCTTTGCAGAGTTCTTCTTTTCCACTTTCCTGGATTATATTATCTTAAACACACAATGAAAAAGAAGAAAAAAATTACCTCCTGTATCTTCAAATGTCAATAATCCATTAAAAGAAAGAAGAAAAAGGATTAAAGGACAATTAAAAGTAAAGTTCCATTTAGATTAATGCCAACTTGAAAACACTTATTTGCATATCTCAAAAAAGTATTAAGCAGCATTTGGTCAGGAGCTCCAGCCCTGGAGTGAGCCACACCAATAGGCTAATATGAACAGGTGTCATCTTTGAACTGCTTCACCTTACCTCTCTGAACTCTGGCTTTATCATCCCAATGAAAGGAATTATAATAATAACAACTCATAGAGTTACGAGGAGTAAATGAGGTACAATATATAAACTATAGCAGAGTATTTGATATGTGTTAAATATGTATTTTTTATTTTAGCACTGAATTTCTCTAACAGAAAATTCAACATCTAGCTGTCTAATGAATCTGACATACGATTATTGAGCCCCTAACATCCACAGTGAGGAATTCAACTCAATAACAGATTAAGAACCCAAAATAAAAATGAAAAAAAAAAAAGAACCCAAAATAACCCAAAAACAAGAGTGATCACCACAAACCTCACCAATTTCAAAAATAAGTCTTAATAACAATGGACACTGTACCCCATATAATATTTACCTGAGGTTCAATATATATGGCAAACTCAAGTTAGTATAAAATTTTCTTAATAAATCTATGATTCCTCTAATCAGAAAAAAAAATCTACTCTTTTATTAACTTACATGTATTATTTGTTTCAGGGGTACAGGTCTGTGAATCATCAGTCTTACACAATTCACAGCACTCACCATAGCACACACCCTCCCCAATGTCCATCACCCAGCCACCCTATCTTTCCCCCCTCAAAATCTACTGGGGTTTTTTTTTTTAAGATTTTATTTATTTATTTCACAGACAGAGATCACAAGTAGGAAGAGAGGCAGGCAGAGAAAATCTACTGTTTTTAAGAGAACAATTTTCATGTTTAATTATCTGTCTCCCCTACACTCAAATGACAACTTCCCGAGGACAGAAACTTTATGTGTCGTGTTCACCATTCTCTCCTGGTGTCTCCAGCACCTAGAAATGTGTCTAGCATAAAACTGATGCTCAATAAATGTTTGACTAAATGAATTGTGAACATAAGCAGAATTGGTCCAAAGATTCCCTGGAGAGTCTGAATATAGGTATGTAAGGCAATCCATAGTCACTAATGTTCTAAAGCAAGGTTTGGCAAATTTTTCTACAAAAAGCCAGAGTGTAAATATTTTAAGTTCTGTTGGCCATATAGTGTCTGTCATAACTACCCAACTCTGCCTCTATGGCGTAAAAGCAGCCACAGACAATACATGCAGGGATGAGCACAGCTGTGTTCCAGGAAAACTTAAGTGAAAAAACAGACAGCATGCTGGATTTGGCTCATGGGCTGCAGTGTACTCAAATTTGTACGAAAGGATATTCAAGTGGCCCGAAATAACAGTCCTTCATTAAAGTTAGGAAAGAAATACTATCTACATTATTTAATGGGAAAATCAATAGAACCAATATAAACATAATGTCTATACATAAGAAACTTATGAATAAACTATTCAATAACTAAACTTTGCCTAAATTACTTAAATATTTCCTTTGAATCTAAATTAGGAAGATTTCATATCATTTTAGAAACTGTCAGGACTATACAGCTTTATGCAGCAAATGTCCAAATGCTACAACAGATACGAATTAGTCAAATCAAGAGAAATAATCAACTTACTATACTAAGAACTAAAAATATAAATTAAGAACCAGCATTTGCCCAAACAGCAGTTTACCATATTCCAAGTGTCACACATGTACATAAAATCATAAAACTAGGAGCACCTGGGCGGCTTATTCAAGGTTAAGCATTAGGCTCTTGGTTTTGGCTCAGGTCATGATCTCAGGGTCGTGAAACTGAGCCCCAACTCTGAGCTCAGCACAGAGTCTGCTTGAGATTCTCTCCCTCTGCCCCTCCCCAACCCCTAGCATGCTCTCTTGTTCTCTCTCTAAAACAAATAGTCTTTTAAAAATCATAAAATTAAAAATATATATTTAAAATATTCTTCAATATTCCAAGTTCTCCACTACAAATATTCCTTCTAAGGAGCAGAGCTCATTTCTTTTTGCATAGGAAGAAGCCATTTTGGTATTGTTGTAAAAATCCTCTTTACAAAGAGTACATAAAATAAAGAGCTTAATTAGTTCATAATAATCTTCAAATCTGGCATACCAAACATTTTTCTAAATCTGGAATAGGTACTTCGGGCTCTCTGCTTAGCAGGGAGCCTGCTTCCCCCTCTCGCTCTGCCTGCCTCTCTGCCTGTGATCTCTGTCTGTCAAATAAATAAATAAAATCTTTAAAAAAAGGGGTGGGGCACCTGGGTGGCTCAGTGGGTTAAGCCTCTGCCTTCAGCTCGGGTCACAATCTCAGGGTCCTGGGATCGAGCCCCACATCGGGCTCTCTGCTCAGCGGGGAGCCTGCTTCCCCCTCTCTCTCTGCCTGCCTCTCTGCCTACTTGTGATCTCTGTCTGTCAAATAAATAAATAAAATCTTAAAAAATAAAAAAAAAATAAATCTGGAATAGGTACAGTTAAATGACTACAGTAGGAAAGAAAATCCGCTAAAACCAATCACCTCATTTTTATTTTTTTTTTAAAGATTTTATTTATTTATTTGACAGAGATCACAAGTAGGCAGAGAGGCAAGCAGAGAGAGAAGAGGAAGCATCCTTCCTGCAGAGCAGACAGCCCCATGTGGGGCTCGATCCCAGGACCCTGGGATCATGACCTGAGCCAAAGACAGAGGCTTTAACCCACTGAGCCACCCAGGTGCCCCAATCACTTCATTTTTAATATTACTAGTTGTATTTACTTATATGAGCTATTACACTAACAGTATCTGAAAGACAGATAGCTCAACTACACACACGTCATTCCAATCACATCCATCCAACTTCATCCTCCAAAAGAACCCCCCTAACAGTTATATTAACATTCGAAGTGTATCTTTCCCAGCTTGCTAAGGTTAACCAAATATACCTATATATATATATATATATATGTACATATATATACATGTACATATATATGTACATATATATACATATACATATATATATACACACACATATATATACACACAGAGGACCAAAACTATAAATGCTATTATTCTTGTGGGATAAATACACAGAATCTGTAGATCAAAGAGTGCTGTATATTTAAATATGTAAGGAAGACTGGCAAAGCAGTCATATATTTATTACCTATTTGTATTTATTCTTCTGTAGTATGTCATATACTAGGTCCAAAATTTGAGTTTTACCTTCCTTTTTGTTGCTAAGTAAATAATTATTAACCTTCTATGTTTTAGAAGTGTGACAGATAACATCTCCCAATAGGTTTGGCAGTCTGCTACTTGCCTCTGGCTTGGTTTTTGGTGTCTTCTGCAACACAAAGTTTTTGTTCTTATTTTTGTCTTTTCACTTTTAACCTAAATGCACCTGTCAATTTTCCCCTGATGGTTCCAGGCTCCCTCTCATCATAAGAAAGCCTCCCAGAAGTAATATAAATATTGTTCACATATTTTCTTCAAATGCCTTAATAGTTTTAATTTCTACATTAAGATTATTAATTCAATAAAAATTTAAGAATATGGTATGAGGTAGTGCTCTAACTCTGTTTTCTTTCAAATGGAAAGTTAATTTTCCCAACATCATTTATAATAATAATTCATCCTCTCCCTATAAATTTGAACCGATAATTTTTAATATATTAACTATATGTTAATTTGATCTGTTTCTGGATGTTTCATTCATTTTTTACTCGTCGAACTTACCTATTCCTAACATGCTAGAATTATCAATTACTAAAAGTAGGAACCAGGCTCAGATTGTGATATAAAAAGGTTCTCTAAAGGAACAGGTATTCCTGTTATTCAAACTGTCCTTGAGCATATAAGGAAAAATCTAATTTATTGCATACAACACCCACATAGTCAAGGTTAAAATCTGACATAGATGGCACACATGGAGGAAAATAATAACCACACTTATGAATACAGACGCAAATGTTCTAAACTAAGTATCAGCAGCTCTGATCTAACAGAGCTTAAAAATAATAAGCCATCAAGACAAATCAGACTTACTCTAGGAACCCAAGCATGGTACATTAGGAAATCTACCAACATCACTAATTACACTGACACATAAAAATGCAGGAGTATTTCTTTTTTTCCTTTTCTTCTTTTTAGCCCCACCCCACCCCACTGCTTGCTGATGCCCTCCCCTGCCTGCATCCCTATCTACCCCTTTGCAGGGCTATATCTATACTAAAAAATTCATCAAAGAATTCAATAGCTATTCCTGAAGGAAAAATAAGAAAAAGAAAAAAGAAAACATCCTAAACATGGTTAAGAGTATCAAAACTGAATACCATTTTAATGCTGAAATACTAATAGAATCCCTATTAAAATCGGGAATAAGATAGAGCTGTCAATTTTATCCATTTTTAAAATTACAGGGTCTAGGGCGCCTGGGTGGCTCAGTTGTTAAGCGTCTGCCTTCAGCTTGGGTCATGATCCCAGGGTCCTGGGATCAAGTCCTGCATTGGGCTCCAGGCTCAGGGGGAAGCCTGCTTCTCCCGCTCCTACTCCCCCTGCTTGTGTTCCCTCTCTCACTGTGTCTATGTCAAATAAATAAATAAAATCTTTAAAAAAAATTACAGGGTCTAGTTCATGAAATAAAATTTTTTTTTTAAAGATTTTATTTATTCATTTGACAGACAGAGATCACAAGTAGGCAGAGAGAGGCAGGCAGAGAGAGAGAGGAGGAAGCAGGCTCCCCGCAGAGCAGAGAGCCCGATGTGGGGCTCGATCCCAGGACCCCGGGATCATGACCTGAGCCGAAGGCAGAGGCTTTAACCCACTGAGCCACCCAGGTGCCCCATGAAATAAAATTTTTTAAGGGCAATAAATGGAGCAAAAAAGTAAGAACTGCAGTAATTTTGTTGATATGACTGTACAGCTAGATAATCTGAGAAACTTAAAAACTATTAGAATTACTTAGATAATTTAGCAGGGCTGCGGAAATTAAACAAAATAACTAGTACTTAAGTAAAATTTAAGTTACAGTCAAATTAACAGAATGTCAGTTCAACATTTATCATCTGCGTTGAGTGGTCATGTGGAAAATATTCAGAGTACAAAATTAAATGCAAACCAAATGATTTGGGGACTACTTCAATCTTTTTCAGCATGTGCTACTTTTCATGACTCCATGTTGGAGGGTTAGTAGATGGGAGAAGAAGCGTACTACAGAGTAGAAGGATTTAAAAATTTAAAAGCTCCATTTGCAACCCAGCACAGGTCTTAGCCCAGAAATTATGACTTGTCCTAGAGCCTAGGAGGCTAAGGGAACAGAAATGACTGGAAGCCAAGAGAAGAGAAGAGAAGCTCTGAAGGCCTATGCCCAAATATTTTCACTTGTGAATCACTAAGGGACAAGCAGAAAATTTTAGCCCAGGCCTAAGAAACTCAGGATAACATCCAAGGGCTAGTATCTGGAAACCCAGAAAATAAACTAGAACTAGTTCGACCATTCACCACTCCCCATTTCCTTCCTGCAAACTGAGGAATTACTACACTTAATGAGAAATGTTACTGATAAAAATGTTACATATGTAATGGTGGGTGGTGGAGGTTTGAAAACCACTATACTGGAATAAAATTCTTACCAGGAAATCTTGGGTTTATATATGAAAATTCTCCAGTTCACATCTCTCACCATATATAACATATAACCTACTTTTCCCAAGAGGTCACTCTGATCCTACGAAATTCCAAACTCGAATTAAATAAGGAGTATTTGGTATATAACATATGTGATCCAAATCTTGAGATTGCCTCTGTGACCACTATCCTGAATATGAGAAGCAGTGAGAGCAGTAACATTCAACTCTAGCACGTATTCAGTTGTGCTCAGGGTACAATGGCAGAGTAGTGTGACTGAACTAATCATACCAAATAAAACCAGTATAAATTTTGGACAAAATATTAAAAAACAACGATTTGAAGGCATTGCAGAGTGATGAAAAGGCAGAACTGGAAAAATTAAGTATAAGCTGTGGGATTTGTAAATGTGTAGCTTCCCCCTCCCCATCCACCCAGGGCATCTCCCAATACACAGGTGGCAGAAAGCAGCCTTATTGGTTTAACCGGCCAGAGCACAGACTCTGAGGCTTGGTAGATCGGGTAGAAAGTTAGGAAGCCTCAGAGGCCATGAGCCAAAATTTATATTTAAAACTGACCCAAGTCCTTCACTGGCTGCTGAGCCACATGTGGAAAGACAAGCAGCAGATGGAAGCTGCTAGGACTAAGCGGAGGCTTTGGCTGGTGACGGCAGCAGGGAAGAGCGGGCAGGGTCCGAATTAGTGCCTATTAGAAGAAGATTGCCTAGTAGGCCAAATTAATCACTATTAAAACAAAAATATTTCCTCAGAGGAACATAAAATAAAAAATCTCTATATCATTCATAATATCCAATATCCCATAGAAAGTTACTAAACTTGAGAATAAACAGAAAATGTGGCCCATATAAAAGAAAACAGGGGTGCCTGGGTGGCTCAGTGGGTTAAGCCTCTGCCTTCAGCTCAGGAAATGATCTCGGGGTCCTGGGATCGAGCCCCGCATTGGGCTCTCTGCTCAGCAGGGAGCCTGCTTCCCAACCGCTCCCCCCAGCCCGCCTGCTGCTCTGCCTACTTGTGATCTCTATCAAATAACTAAATAAAATCTTAAAAAAAAAAAAGAAAAGAAAACAAGCAGTCAATAGAAACTACACCCAAGATGGCTACAAAGTTGCAAATAAAAGACTACAACAATGCAGTGAACATTATAATCTTCAATCAATGGGAATGCCCAGCAGCTGGCATAAATCGCCGTGGTATCTGCCATGACAGTGAGCTGTACTGGGACAAAGGTCCTCTTTTTTGACTCCTCCAGCACATAATCATGTGTGCCTGGCAGTTTTTTATTTAATTAAATTAATTTAGAAAGCTCTTACTGTGCTGACCTTTTATCACTGACATGACACCAACAGGTATGTTTGAAAATCTACATTACTAGAAGTCCAGCACATAAATCAAAAGGTAATTAGCAGGATGGTGTATGATAAATGAAATAACGTAACTGCTTATGTTTTAAGTTAGACTTCATGTACACATCTGAAGAAATGTTAGGCTAAGTGATACTAGGCTAAGTGATACACTTATGGAACCACTAGTCTATCTCCATTTCTTCAGAAAAACTTCCAAATTCTGCTTAATGTTTTCAAAAAAAACCTACCCCCCTTGCTGACTGTTGCTGAAAGGTTTTGATCACTGAGTTTTTCTGTTAACATCCATGCTGGAAGGATTCTTCTCCTCTGCGAAGGATTTGACTGTTGCTTACTGTGGTCTCTACATTCACCTAGGAAACACTAAAAAGACATCTGTATCTTAATTATTAAAAATAATCATGCAACCTTAATGAAATTGTAAAATTATTTACTTTGCGGGAAACTACCATTAAAAAAACCTATCTGGGGGCACCTGGGTGGCTCAATGTGTTAAAGTCTCTGCCTTCGGCTCAGGTCACGATCCCAGGGTCCTGGGATCGAGTCCCGCATCGCGCTCTCTGCTCAGCGGGGAGCCTGCTTCCTCCTCTCTCTCTCTCTGCCTGCCTCTCTGACTACTTGTGATCTCTGTCTGTCAAACAAATAAATAAAAATCTTAAAAAAAATAAAACAAAAACAATAACAGCCTATCTGCAAGTATGGGCTGAATTACTCAAATTTCTCAAAGAAAGAAATTCATTATCTCTATTAGGTGACATGGTAAACTAGTGTGATATTCTGTACAGCTTAACCTAAAAACAGCTATGCTGGTAATATTGTCATGATATACTTAATTTCAGTTGTCTTTTCTCTCCTTGAAATAAGGAGTATGTTACAAATGGATGAGATCTTAAATTTCTCACCTCACTATTTGCAGAAGTAGTTTGGGTCTTAGCTATTTCTGTGCTTCCTTCCAGCTGTGGGGCACCAGTTGTCTCATCAGGCGAGTTAACAGAGAAAGATTTTGGTGTTTCATTCAGTATATCATCTTCATCAAGCATCTGACTATTTCTATAAAATAAAATAAAAAATCATTTAAAACACTTCTATTATACCATGTCATTATAAATGTGATTCTCCTAAGTACATCTAACTAATGTATTATGCTCCTTCTCTTGGCCTTAGCAAGACAGATGATGAAAAAAGCAGATGATAGCATAGAATAAAATACATAGACTAAAATATGTTCTTCAAAAATACATTTATCTTTCCAAATGATCGGCCTAGAAATCATTAGCTATTTATGAGATGGATAGTAGCTACCTCTCTTAAGGCTTAAGAGCTCTGTCCTTACTCAGTTATTTGTCCAGATAGCCCGTAAGAGTTAAGATGGCCACCCAGCACCCCAAGAGAAATGCAAACTGTGAGAATAACAGATAAGCTCATATGGCTTTTGAAGAAAAAAATAAGATCCTGATGTCATGTTCACACGTAGCTGCTACTGGAGTTCTGGCCTGTATAGCCATTTGTGAAATTTCCCCAAACCTGTAGTCCAATCGGGAGCTAATTCTTCTGACACAGGAACATCCATGGTCACATGTGGAACACACTAGCAGAACCAGCTACCTCACACTTGGCTGCAAAGTGCAGTAAGACCATCCAAAGTTGACGGATTATTATTCGTTATTGATACATAAAGATAAGCCAACAAATGTTTTTTAAACATTTGATAATATAGATGGAAATACTATTCAGAAATAAGAAGGAATAATCCACTGATACACAACAACATGGATGAATCTCAAAGAAGCCAAACTCAGAAGGCTACAAATCATGTAATTCCATTTAAACTACATTCTGTGCTTTTGGTTTTCTAAGAAACCATTGCCTAATCCAAAGTCACAAAGATTTATACCTGTATTTTTTCCTAATTTCACAGTTTTAGCTCTAATATTTAGGTCTCTGATCCATTTTAAGTCCATTTTTATATGGTGTGAGGTAGAAGTCTAACTTATATTCTTTTACAAGTGGATACCCAGTTGTCCCAACACCATTTGTTGAAAAGACTACTGTTTCTCCCATTTAATTGTCCTGACAATCTCGTCAAAAATCAGTTGTTCATACTGTAGGGGCTTTATTTCTGGACCCTTGATTCTATTTCACTGATCTATAGTCTTTCTTTACGCTAGTACCATACTATCTCCATTACTGTAGCTTTGTAGTAGGTTTTGAAATTGGGAAGTGTGAATCCTCCAACTCTTTTTTTTTTCAACGTTTAGGAACTGTTTATTTTCCATCAACCTTACTTCCATTTTGTTTGCCTTGGTGGAAGAGCACCTTAAGACCACTCAGTGGTTGTTCCCACCTATTCAGTGGCCTGAGAAGTGGGAGCTGCAGACAATCTTCACTGGCAGGCTGACGCTCCAGTCTTCAGCAGGAAACTGCTGAACAGACACAGAGGGCACCTGCACACCTCCAGTCTGCAACTTCACACTGAGTAGCAGTGAACTCAGAAGCTGGAGCACTCGTTCACCCTGAAATCCCTCATTGGTCATAGCCTTTCCAGCAACAGCCTGCTATGCATTTTCAACCTCTTGAGAAGCAGAGCTCAGGCATGACCTCCCAAGGGTATTCACAAGAAATGGTACCAGGTATGCACAGAACTTCCCGTGCCAGCATTCACCACATCAGACCCACTATTGAGCTCCCTTGTTGCAAGGGATGGCAATGTCCACATAGAGGAGAGTCTGCCTTACTCAGAGCGGTGGTAGGAAGGGAGGTTAACGTGAGATGGCTTTCTGAGAATGCAGCCCTTGGATCAGTGACCACCAGAAGTTGCCTGGATCTGGTTAGTGAAGGTTTCTGGAGTGAAGCAGCCAGCAACAGGAGTGGCTCCAGTTGCAGCAGCAAACTTCAGCACAGCTCGCTGGGCAGTATTCCTGGATGATATGACACTGACATCAACTGGTAACAATGGCACGAGCTGCCAGCAGAAGCTTCTCCCAGGTTCTCTTCAGATTTATGATGTAGATGCCATCACTTTTCCTTTTCAGATATACTGTTCCATTTGGAAGTCAAGGGTGGTGCCAACAAAGTGGGTTCCTGCTGCAAGGAATTTGAGGACATCCTCCTCCTTCATTGCAGGACATCAGGGGCTCCAGACATTGTGAAAGTTTCCCTTTCATTTAGAACAGGAATCCCTCAATCCAGCAGGAAGTTTGTTCCGATGGTTTTGGGGGGTGGTAGGTACCCCACAGGGCATTCATGCAGAATGCCATAGGGACCCCCTCCCCCGGGTAGTGCAAAAAACTCTTCTTCTTTTTAAAGACTGTTTTAGCAATTAAGTTATTCTTTGGGAATTATGCTTTGGGATTAATTCGCTCCTGTCTGCCTATCTTCTTAAAGTAGAAACACAGATCACTGGGTTTACAGCTTTCTTCTAATACAGGCATTTAATATAAATTTCCCTCTAAGAACTACTTTAGGTTCCTCTCACAAATTTTTATTTTGTTTTCAGTATTATTTTTTTCAAAATGTTTTCTAATTCCCCTTGTGATTCTCTTTGACCTAACAGTTATTTAGAAGTGTGCTGTTTAATTCTAAATTTGGGGAGATTTTCTATTTTACCGTTATTGATTTTTTTTTAAGTAACCTCTATGCCCAACATGGGGCTCGAACTCATGACCCCAAGATCAAGAACTGCATGCTCTACCAACTGAGCCAGCCAGGCACCCCTATTGTTACTGATTTTTTAATTTAATACTATTGTAATCACAGAACACATTCCGTACACTTTTGTCCATCTACTTCTGTTAGTCCAGTTTATGTAGACTATAATTTAAAAGCTGATGGCACCTGGGTGGCTCAGTTGGTTAAGCGTCTGCCTTTGGCTCAGGTCATGATTCCAGGTCCCGGGATCGAGTCCTGCATCAGGCTCCTTGCTCAGCGGGGAGTCTGCTTCTCCCTCCGCCCCTCCCCCTGCTCCTTCTCTCTCTCTCTCTCTCTCTCTCTCTCTCTCTCACACACACACATATTCTCTCTTGAATAAGTAAATGAAATCTTTAAAAACAAATTAAAAGCCGAAACAGTGGCAAATAATCTGCTAATGACTGCCTCAACAAAACTAGTGTATTAATATTAACTTTACATTAGATGTTTACTATAATACCTCATTTCCTCAGTTTTCCAATTCTATATTTTCTGTTATTTTTATGAGGAGTTATACTAAGCCAGAGGGATTAACACCTTAATAAAATTTAAAAAGCTAAAAGAAAATATTAAGAAAATGTAGTTGGTTTCAAATTACCTATCCTGGTTACTATTAGATGGAAAATACATTCTGAACACAATGGTAAGAGACACCACATATGCGAGCAATCACTATTGAGGTGTAGGTTTCCAATGTCAAATGTTTCCTAGAGAGACACACACGGACACATATACCATACATACCCCATGTAATTCCTATACTGCAACATAGTTTAATCCTAGAATGGTTTCTACTGAAGCATTTGTGGATGGCTGAGGAATTAGGTTACAATTACCATTTTTAAAAATTCTTCTATTTAAGAAAAATTTCTTTTAAGATTGTATTGATTTATTTGACACAGAGAAAGCACAAGCAGAGGGAGCGGCAGAGGGAGAGGGAGAAGCAGGCTCCCCACTGAGCAAGAAGTCGGACATTAGGCTGGATCCTAGGACCTGAAACAAAGGCAGACACTTAAACAACTGAGCCACCCCTAGGTTACAATTACTATTACTCGATCTAATTTCATCAGGCAATCTTACCTTAAAGTACATTCCATTTCTGCTTCAGAGTGTGTAGAGGAAACAGAGAAAATGTATTTGTCGACTAGCAAAGAAAAACTGTCTCCAGGATTCAACCAGCGCCATAGATTTCTCTTCAAGGGTAAGAGCTGGCTCTTCTCAGAAGACTGATAAAAACATGGATTTGTGTGTATCTAACAACAACAACAAAAAAATAGGGATAAAATTGTAAATTATGAGAAAAATACAACTAACATGAACTGATCCAAAACTTGGGTATCAAAACAATTTCATTGCAAATTTAGATTAAAAGTCTAACAAATCTGGCACTTATAAGTACAATAATTATTATCTATACATAAAAGAGGAGAAGGAGCTAAAATATACCTCTCACTTCTGTAGGAACCAAAGAAAAAAGCAAAGTTATCAATTAATTCGTTAGAAGATATTTCTGCTTTAAGAGGGACCATCAGACATTAGAAAGAGAAACACAAAAAATAATTCTCAGTATGGAAACTGAGTCCCCCAACTTTCAAATCCATAATTCACTAATTCCTTGAAAATAGCTAGTTTCTTTCATATTTATTTTCTTCCAGTAAATTCTTACTATGAGTAAAAGAATGAGATATTATAGGAAGAGAGCCTTTGATCAAATCTCTCAAGCAAACAACATAGCTTGTTTGGCTTGTTTTTGCTCTTCACTGAGGAGTTTTCTAACATAGACTAATATAGAAAAGAGAGCATTAAAACAAAAGCTGCCAATAAAAAATAAGCACTGTTGCCTACATGCCCAAATTAAAAATAAAAAAAAGACAATGTTGAAAGCTATAATGAATACAATCTATCCAGTTCTGGCAATTTAATTTCATGAAGATCTGGCCATAAATTTTTCCTATGTGTATCTGCAATTGAAAACAGTTCTATTTCATTTAAATCTGTTAAAAGAAAGGAGTGAAATAAAATTTGGAGTAAAGAGCAGAAACAGAAATTTAAAAAGAAACTTTACAAATTTGTTAGGCAATCATTTTACAGGTCAGAGTTATTTTACAAATTATATATAAGACTTCATAAGAATGGACAGGCAACAGAACACCATATTTATGTAACACCATACTGCTAAAAAGAACTGTGAATGTTTGATTTTTAAAAATCAAGTTATAATTTAAACAATGTTTATAAACCTTTCCTTATGCTCTCAACCACCCCTACTTTATCTCTCAGAGTGGCTCTGGTTCATGGTTAGAGTTTTTGAGGCAGGACAAACCACCAGATTCTAAGCTTGTGTACACTGTTGGGCTTGGAAATTGTTCCGTTATTCCTCAGACTTTTAAATGAAGCCTCCCCTTCCTTGAGTGCACCACAATCATCGGGGTCAGGAATGTTGAGTAGCAGGAAGGACAAGAGTTGGGACAGAAATACCATAGCTTCTGCCTGAGCCTTGAATGTTCTACAAATGAGGTTTGCATCTAATAGGCTAAGATCAGATCATGTTCTTATTCCTAAGTATTTTAAAGATTCAGATGAATCTCTAAACAACATTAAATTAACAACAGTCCTAAATTTTCAAAGGTCAAGATGTTAAATACAACAGCATAATATTCTAAGGGTAGAAATAGTAAAATGCTTTTTAAAAAAGGAAACTAATTACATTCCTTTAATAAGGCATCACAAACCCAAAGCCAAAGAAACATTCATTTTCAGTATTTTTTACTCAGTTAATTACTTAACATTTAAATTTTAAGCGGTAAAATATTTGGTATTTAGCAAATCCAAAGAGAAAGTGAACCAACGTATGTGGTCCATGATCATCTTTTTCTTTTCCTAAAATTGTTCATACAAGGGATTCCAGAACCAAGAGCAAAAATGACATTCCTATAACTAACCTAATACTTGATCCTATAATTTATTTATTTTTTTAATTATGATCCTATAATTTAAACCTAAATAAATATTACTCATTGAATAAGTTTTTAAAATCTATGTCAAACTACGAATGCTTCAGGGCACCTGGGTGGCTCAGTCGGTTAAACATACGACTCCTGATTTTGGCTCAGGTTGTGATCTTAGAGTTATGAAATCAGCCCCCTGCTGGGCTCCATGTTGGGTGTAGAGCCTGCTTAAGATTCTCTCTCCCTCTTTCTCTGCTTCCTGCCCCCTGTCCCTCTATAAAGAAACAAAAACAAAAGCAACTATATATACTCTTAACTAAAAAGCCACACAGACATGAAGACCAAAACAAAGGGTAGTTTTCTAAAAGTTATGAAGAAGACAAAAACTTAGCAATATTAATAAACAAAGAGGGAAAAGATACACACACACACACACACACACACAAATTCTGGAATGAAAACAATGACATAAGTACACATAAAACTTGGCAGAATACTACAAATACTTCATGGCAATGTATTTGTAAAAATGGCCAAAACTGACAATGATCTTAAAGAATATACACCAAACTGACTTAAAAACAAAAAAGTGTGTGTCTTTTTGAATTAGACCTATCTTTTAAAAATATAATCAGTAATTAAAAATCTTTCTGATCTTTTCCCAACTCAGACCTAAATGGATTTAATTTTTTTCTGAATATTCAAAGTCTTCCTAAAGACCAGAAAAAGATGGAAAGCTCTCCAATTCCTTCAGTATGGCTAAGTTAACTTTGATTCAAAAAGCAGATAAGGACAGGCAAAATACTGGCAAACCTAAATTCACAGTGAATAAAAGATATGATCCACCTATATGAGAAGCATATTTTTGGGAAGTGCCTTTTAACATATCCATAGGATTATAAGTGCAAACTTAAATATATTATGCTATAATTTTAGAAGTGGTGCAAAGGATGCATTATCCCTGAAGAAATGGAACTAAAATACAAATTAGTTTTCCATAGCTTTCTCTTGTAATTATCATAAACATTAAAGGATTGATGTGCACCACCCCAAAAAGTTCCTCTTATTTTCAATGTTTTCTTTTATTTAATTTGGAAAGCATTCTTTTATTTTCTTTCTTTCTTTCTTTGTTCTTCTCCTTCTCCTTCTCCTTCTCCTTCTTCTTCTTCAACAAAATGAGCTGTGGAAGAGCTATTGCAGTATTTTATAGCCATTTTCCAAGTATACTCATAATTTCTTAGGAAGAAAAACAATCACAACTCAGGAATTTTACTACACCAAAGAAAAAGCAGAGTCACCCAAAGATGTATATTTTGAAGATTAACACCAAGTGGCAAAAACATATCTAATCCTTTACAACTTATATGTAGTTATAGAACTACTCCCTCAATCACCCAAGAAACAAATAGTTTCTTAAAATGAAATAAAAGCATTGACAGCTATGAATTTACCCGGAGGACATAACTAACCACTAGTGATGCAGTGATTTACAGACAGCACTGTCGCTTTGCCTTTATAATACATTTTCTCCCGCTGATACCAGACAGTAGATTAAATTTAAATGACACACAAAAAAGCTAACATCATCTCCTCATGAGCTAACATTATCTCCTCATGCACTATTTCCAAGAACTGCTGAAAGCTAGAGCTTTTTTAAAAGGAAATGTTAGAGGAAAAAAAGATAAATTCATCCAATTTAAAAGTACAAATTAGTAAATGCCCTAATCGCATTCATCAATCATTGTCAAAGTTATATTTCTATTTGATTGGATTCCTAATTTGAAGGAAAGCAGAAAAATATTTAATTACTTAAACATAATTTGGAGGAGTACACAACCTACAGAAGGGATTGTAACAAAACATTTGCTCTAATTCATTTAAAGAAGTTTGCAAAAACTTTTTAAAGTAAAACTTGTCTCAAAATTTTATCACAGTTGTATACATAACCTGCTTTAGCAGATCAATTTATTTGTGACTGATTAGAGAACAGAGAATAAATGATATTTAGCACACATTAAGGTAAAATGAATGAATTATTAGTCACTCGCCTACCTCATTATTTTCAAGACCTTAACATTTCCATTCACAGTTAAGGTCAGTTTAGAATTTTTCTAAATTTCTCTAAATCGCACCTTGAAGGTACGGCTACAATAAGTGGCTGTATAAATAAGTAAAAATAAATAAATAAATATAATTTCAAGGAGAGAGGCATTTTGTTGAAACTACATTAACATAAAAAAGAAATCAAGCATTACATAAAGCAAAGGACCTATGCATACATCACCAAGTCCAAGAAGCAGTTTTCCTTCAACTGGTAAGGTATAAACAATTTGT